>NC_142650.1:21752500-23002500 GCF_055504915.1 Nelumbo nucifera
GATATTGGCATACTGGCGCTTTCTAAAAGGTGATATTAAGAATGGTATCAAAAGTTCCACCACTGATATTCCACAGAAAGCCCTGAATTTCGGTCTAGGCATTCTAATAAGTGGGAACTGGGAATCCACCCAAATGCACAGCCCTAGGCCTCGGGGGTCATCTGTCAGTCCCGCTGGAGTCACTTGCCTCTACATAGTAATGTTTACATGATAAAGTCTACAATTGCTACTCCTCAGACGGAATACAGTCAATAAACTGAGAAGTAAACAAGCAACACTGATGGCAAAACCTTGAATGAAGCAAGCTCCTAATAGATAGTAAATTCACTAAGAGAAATTTGCTTTGAAATAAAAAAAAAAAAATAGAGATGTGCAATACCATTTTGGTATTGATTTCATCTATTTCCATTTGTGATATACAACAATAAGCCTTGCTATAGACCGGAGAAGCCACATATCTATCTCCAGTACATTTAAAAACACAACCTTTGAAAATTCATCTGATCAGTACAAAAGGGAAGACCATAACCAAATTCAAAGATCAAGTGGTGGCTTTGATTGTAGAAGAGCTCAACCTTTGGATCTGCTAACAAGTAAGGACAATTGTGAAAAAGACTTCACCAAGATTGTCAAGAACCAAAAACAAAATGCACCTCGGCAGGGAAGAATACAAGTACCTTGGTCACAAGCAAGTTTACTTGCTCTCGATACATCTCCTTCATGTCCACAATATCAGCTCGAAGTTCTTCTAGCTGCAAAAATATATCCACTTGCAAAAGTCACCAATTTAGTCTTCTAAAAAAAAGGATGCCTTTTTGAATTCTTAATGTGATCATAATCAGAAATAGGACCACCAGTAGCAACTGAAAGCATGCACTTGTACACACCATGAACTGATGAACCCTAAGCCACTTAATCAAGCTTAAGTTAAAAAGTAGAAGCTTTACAATGACCTAACAAGGGCCAAGGAAATGTTGATTGCATGTCTAATCTACCTTTTCTAATTTTTAAAAGGTTTGACAGGTTAGAATTAGTTTACTTTTCCTTTTCTTAACTTATACCCGAAATAAATTCTCAGGCTTCACTATAAATAAAAACAACCTCCTCATCTGAATGTGAATTTTTATCCTTTCAAGTGGACTAATCAAATTCAACTACTTGAGATAACTTTTAAGGTTGGAAATGAATAAATGAGTCAGCAAATTTTATAACATCTATACTAGCTTTTGCAAACTCTGAGGGATATTAATAAGAATAAAATAGAAAGTGAAAAGAAAGAAGTGAGCTTTCATGCAAGTGCTGCAAGTTTGCTTCCTTTCTTTTCAACTCTTGGTGTGCTATGCTAGCTCGAACCTAATTTTTTATCCCAGTGCACCCATCAGCCTTGTACATACAGTTCATTCAAACTTAACTGGAGCTTCAGATAAAGAGGAAATGAAAACCGGGATCCAGAGCACATACAGCTAGCACATGCACTGATTTCTCAATTGCAAACAAGAAACACTTTTATTTCACGATCAGGGAAAAAGCAAACGAAAAGAAAATATTGAAAACTTTAGCCAGGTAAAGTCTATCTCTGTGTTTGTAGAACCCCACACAATATGCACCTCTTCATCACGTTCACCCATCAACTCCAGAGCTTTAGAATGCCTTCTTCGTAATGCCTCTAGCTCTGCTCGTAAGCCAGGCAGCACAGCTGACTCCATCCGTAATTTTTCAAACTGAACATCCATAAAGATTCCAGTTAAGCAATATCACAAGAAATAAGAACAGACTGAAAATTGATGTAGATTGACCTGTGCTGTCATGTTAACTAATTCCTCTGCAAGAGAGTCCCGGATGGATTCCAAGGATGTCTGGAATGAATAATCAATGTACAAATTAATGTGGATCATCACTGATCAAACAAAAATTAATGTGGATCATCTAAAATAGATTGGATATTGACATTGATAACATGAATAATCAACATTTAGAAACGAACAGTATTCCTACCCCAGACCAAATAAACTAGACTTAAAGAATGATAAGATTTTGACATAAAAGAAAAAAAAAATTAAGTTGACAATAAAAGAATTCCCACCAGAAGAGAGAAAAAATCCAAACATCATTAACGGAGAAAGATCTACTCATTAAGCTGTAAAGAAATTAGGTAGTAGAAATTACTGTGATACTTGAAGCAAAAGTACCACAGGAATACATTACAGAATTTACAGTACCAATAATGACAAACAAAGCAATGACAATTTCAGACAAGCTATACCAACAAATAAACATATTCACAAATTAAACATAACTAAAGGAAATGAAAAAGAAAATATTATGATGAATGATGCATACCAAACGAGACATGTAAGAAGCAAGTTCACCATCCTTCTGACGGAGTGTAGATTCAAAAGCACTTGGTGTCATGCTCTTTAAATAGTAAGGTGTCATGGTTGTGTCACCATGATGTTTCCGCTCAAAGGAACCATCAGATGAGTCCAAAGATGCTTGTAGGAAGAAGCTTTCTTCCATGCTGCTTAGGCTTCGAGCACTAGAAAGCTTCCGGTTGGAGAGGTTTCCTACACAACATGAAAATATAACTAATGAATATATAGAGCAAACTATAAAACCAAAAAAAAAAAGAATTGGTGCAATTTAGGCCATAAACCACCATTGTCAACATAAGGATGTGTATGCTTTGATTTTGGAGCTTGATCAGATACTGCAGGAGTTTCAAGATGAGCACTCCTTTCTAAATCTAGCCTCATAGTTTTCTCCCGTTCAAGCTCCTATAAGAAGGTACTCAAATCAGGATACTTGAATTTCACAATGAAAATAAATGTCAGGATCGTGATACTCTACATAGAATCTTGAATGAACACTGAAAACAATGGTTTAACAGATCCAACATACTCATCACAAAGACTGGATATATAAGCAAAAAACTTATGTCATATTTTTTAAAGTAAAACATTGTAAACAACAAAAATACAAGACTATAAATGTTTATATTTTCCCTGATATGTTCCATCTCAACCATAGCTTGAAAGCATCCAGGTAAGAGGAAAACTGGTAACCTCACATACCCAAAAACTTTGTCCCAATAGTTCTCTTTTCATATTCTTGAAAGCATCAAGAATATTTTCGAGATTATCCCAGGAAAAAGATCTTTTTTTTTTCGGTAAGAATCCCAGGAAAAGATCAGGTTTGGACGTTTTTTCCCTCACTTAAGCCTCATCTCCTTCCGCATATGGTTATTAACTGAATATAGTTCCAGCAAGTGTGACAAAAAAAGATGAGGTTTTAGCTTTACAAAAAAATTTTTGGCATTTCATGTCTCCCTAAATATGGACATAATGTATATTTTTTAGCATGTCTCAACATTTAAATATGCAAGATAAAAAAATAAAGAAGAAAAAATAGGCATCCACTTTGCATCATTGGATACAGGCATAACCAGAAATTTTCTCAGGGAAGAGGGGCTGATATAAATGTACAAAGAAAAGGTTGTATATAAGTTGCATTTTGTCCTAGTAAGGTTTTCTTTTTTTTCCTATGCAGCCTGACAATCCCTGGACTCAGCCATGCGGCCCATGGAAGACTCAAGGCCCAATACTACTGGACATCCTCAAACTCGCTTTAAGCTTGCATACAGTAGTCGTCCACATCAGCACAACTAAGTCATAACAAGTTGTTCTTCCTAAAACCAACTCACTAGAGTTGAGTAATGCAATAAACCATAACCAAGATTTAGCCATGTAAGTAGATAAGATGGAAAAGGCACACAAAGAACATTCAAGCATATAGGAAGGGAACTTTTATTACAAATTGGAGAATAATTGCATAGGGAAGACTGGTTTTGACTTCCCATCAACTCCTTCAAGGAATTTTATTGGAATGACAGAAGAGAGAAACTAATTATTAAAAATGGGAACTCTGACTGCATTCCACCAAGTAAACTGACAAATTAATAGTAGAAACTATGTAACAAGATGGATTTTTTTTATTTGGCCTTCTGATTTCAACAGTATGAATTGATTGTAATAAACTAATGCAGATGCTACGAGAAATTCCTGGGAGCGTAGAATATCTGAGATGCCTGACAGAGAAAAAAGCCTAACAGGAGTGGATAATATCCAGGTGGCTGTCGATAATGATCTTGGAAACCTAAACAAGTTTCAAATTTTGAACGAAGACACTTTCTTAGAAAAATTGACACTCAAATTTCTTGGAAAACTGGAACAATTACTGGTTTCAGGGCCCGACAACTGGAGAAAATTGGGAGGGTTGGAGAGCACTAAGGGAAAGACTAAATGGGAGACTTTTTGAAGATTCAGATCGGAGGGTGAAGGTTAATGTGGTCAACTTGGCATCTCAAGGTGAGAAGATTTCCCAATCGAACCTGGTTCAAACCAAAGACAAGGGGGTGTTGGACCATAGTAGAGAGGGAACCAAACCAGGTTTGGTCCAAAACAATAGATACCTTCTTCTCTCTGGTGCAAAACGACACACCAGCAACTCAAAGCAGTGAGACACTGGGAAAGACAGCCTCTTGGCATATCAGTTGAAGGGGAGGGTAACCAGATGGGAAACCAGCAATCACTGGAAGGTCAAATGAGGAAGCCACCTGTAGATATCAAAGAGGTTAGGGGCAACGATGATCAAGAATCATTGGTGACACCTACACAGAAGGGAGAAGATAACTTGTTGGAGGTGCAGACCCAAGGAAGCAGTGCTGAAGTATGACCACTGGCAGTTGTCCCTGCAAACGAATGGAGGTTAGCAGGTACGTATGGAAATAGCGGTTTTGGGTCAGGGACAGCAAAGATCGGAACAAGGGTGCTTTCATTTGGGAGAGTTCGAGGATCCATCACCCTGGGTGATGTCCAAATTGCTAAATTTTGGGAGTTTTGGGG
The DNA here is from genome assembly GCF_055504915.1 of Nelumbo nucifera. Taxonomy (NCBI): domain Eukaryota; kingdom Viridiplantae; phylum Streptophyta; class Magnoliopsida; order Proteales; family Nelumbonaceae; genus Nelumbo; species Nelumbo nucifera. Next base: position 21,757,402 of record NC_142650.1, read on the forward strand.
CTTTTCAGTGAAAGGAAAGGAGGAAATGACCAAAGGCTATCTCATGGAAGTTGAAAGAATAATCTTGGAGGAGAGAGGAAAGAAGAGCAGAAAGACTGAAAGGAAATGCCCCTCTAAAGGATCAGTTTCCTTCTTTGTATGCTCTATCTGATCTTAAAAATGAGCCAGTTTCATCCTTCATTACCCCATCCTCTTCCAATTCTGGGCTTGGGTGGAATTTGGGTCTCAGAAGGGCCTTGAGGGATTCAGACTTTGCTAATATTTCAAGCCTTCTTGAACTTCTTATAATTTGTCTTAGACCCCGCAAGGGTGGATTCTAGAATTTGGACCCCTACCCCCACTGGCTTCTTTTCTTGTGCTTCCTTTTTCAAAGTCCTAAGCCAGTCCACCAGTCCTGTAATCCCCCCTTTCCCTGTTGATGAGGTTTGGTGCAAAGCAATCCCTCCTAGGGTTGGTAGTTTTTGTTGGGAAGCCTATCTGGAAAGATTCAACACTGGTGATCTACTCCAAAAGAAGCGACCCAATACTTGCTTGTCACCCCATTGGTGTGTTCTATGTAAAGTGGATGGGGAGACTGGTTTTCACCTACTGGTGTCTTGCCATTTTCCGAGGTCAATTTGGGAATGGGCTTTTTCCCTCTTTGGGTGTAGATGGAACCCTCCATCAGATCTGCAGGGCCTTTTTTCCCCTTCTGTCTTCAGGTGGCGTAGGAAAAGGGGAAGGACTATGTGGAGAGGTTTGAGGGCTGCAGTATATTGGACAATGTGGGAAGAAAGAAACTTCAGGATATTCTCAGCGGCTGAGAGAGGGGTGGAAGAACTAAAGGCTATCATTCATTTTATGGTTGTACAGTGGCTGAAATCTTTGGAACTATTCACAGGTTACACAGTGGATGACATGTTGAGGAAGTGGGGTGAAATAGCAAAGTGCACACAGACCAAGTCAGTAATGAATGTGTCTTGGACACCTCCACCTGCTGGGTTCATGAAATTAAATTTTGATGGGAGTAGTAGGGGGAACCCTAGACAATCAGGGATTGGGGGTGTCTTTAGGGATGAGAATGGGGTAATTTTTGCCTTGTTCTCAGGCCCAATTGGAGTGAGTGACTCCCTTAGAGCTGAGATCTTTGCAGTTATGGAAGGAGTCCAAAAGGCCAAGGAGATGAACATCAGAAAACTCTTAATTGAAGGGGATTTGGAGGTGGTGATAGAGTGGCTGAATGCAGACAGCAATGGTTTATGGAGGTACAATAATCAGAGGAGGAAATTTAAGTGGCTCGTGCGGGAGATGGAAGTTAAAATGTGCTGGGTCAAAAGATCAGCCAATTCTGTAGCTGATGGTTTAGCTAAACAAGGGGCAGAAAGGGATTCAATGTTTTGGGCTAAGTTGTAATTTTTTGTCCCTACCTATTCTTTTGTTTTCTTGATTGTACTTCGAAGATAAGTGTGTTTGTCTTCCTTATGTAACCTCTTCGGTGAATTAATGAAATTGTTATTGATCAAAAAAAAAAAAAAGACTGAAAGGGAACTTTTCAGACTCGCTTGGGTTTAAATGATAAATTAGGAACTACGGGTGGGTGTGAGGGTGGTAGAAGGAGGTGAAAAGGGGATGTAACTGCTCTTCAAGTTCTTTTCTCTAAACAATCATCATGAAGATTATTTCATGGAACGTAAGAGGCCTAATTTCTGGTCATAAGAGGGTAGTGATTGGAGCTCAAGTTAGGAAGTGGAATCCAAACGTCCTTTGCCTTCAAGAGACTAAAATGGAAAGCATAGAATTGGCTCAAATCATGTCAATATGAGGAAGTAGAAATTGGTACAACAGGGGGTTTGGTCATCGTTTGAGATCCGGATGTTTTGAAGATGAAGGATAAAATAACAGGACAATTCTCATTATCCATTTTATTCCAGTTGTGCAAAGATGGTTGGGGATCTTCTGGTAGCTGCAGTGAGTAAGCTGATATCAGATTGGGTTCTGCAGCTCCCAGATTTCAATCAAGTGAACAAAGCTGATTTGTCAGAGAATTTTTGGAGTACTCTTGAGTTGCATCCTTGTAATGAAGAATTATTTTCAGTTTGAGTGGTGTAGTTTTGGTTGGTTTGTCAAGTTGACAACCAACTGATCTGTATTGTATCTCTTTTTCAGATTAATGAATTTTAAACTATCCTTCAAAAAAAGATGGTTGGGAATGGATTTTTTCAGGGGTTTATGGGCCAAAAGAAAATTGTTTGATGAAGCTGTTTTGGGTGGAACTGGATAGGGTTAGGGGAACATGGGAGAAACCTTGGGTGGGTAGCCAGAGACTTCAATACTACCAGATTTGCACATGAGAAAAAAGGAGGAAGTAGGGCATCAAAGGGCATGAGAGGTTTTGGGGCGTTCATGAGTAGATGGGAATTAGTGGGCATCCATCTTTTGGCAACAAAATACACTTGGACAAACAATCAGGAGGTGGCAATTTTAGGAAAAAAAAACTTGATAGATTTGTGGTTTCAATAGGCTGGGAAGAGAAATTTGGCCAACTTTCCATGGAGTCCCTTTCCCGTCCTCTATCAGATCACAAGCCAATCTGCTTGGACAGTAATGGAATTCTACCTAAACCTTCTCCTTTTAGATTTGAGAACCTCTGGCTGGAAGAGGAGGGCTTTATGATTCTATTAGAGCTATTGTGGTCTCAATTTCATTTTGAAGGTTCAACACGCTTTATTGTTAGTAAGAAACCAAGTGCCTTAAAGGGAAAATAAAGGTATGAAGGAAGCTTGTATTTAAATGGGTGAAGAGAATGGACAAACATCAGTGGAGTGCCAAAGCAGACTTTGATGAACTTGCTTTTCAAGAGGAAATAAAATGGAGACAGAGGTCAAAGTGTCTATGGCAGAAGAAAGGTGATAAAAATACCAAATTTTCCCACAAAATAGTGTAGAGACTGGGCCGAATGGGCCCTAGTACTTGTTTATGTTTTTAAGTAGCATCATGTTTACATTTTATGTGTTAATGGGCCTTTTTTTATTATGGTCCTGTTAACTTGTTTTGTTTTTCTTTTAAGTTATTTATGTGATGGCCGCCCACTTAAGGGCAGAGATGTAATTAGACATAGTTAAGTGGGTTTAATAAAAGATTAAGAGAGAGAGGAGGGATCCATTGAACTCTCTCTTTCTCCTTTCTCTTCTTCTTCTCTTCTTCTTCTCTTCTTCTCCTTCTTCTTCTTCCTTCTGCTGTGATCACCTTTTTTTCTTTTTCTTTTACTGCTGTAATCAGTTCTAATTATCAGATTTGGACAGTTTCACGTTTTGGTATCAGAGCAATTTTTCCCTCTTCCTTTTTTTCTTTTTCTTTTTCCATGAGATAAGCTTCTGATCATTCAAAGGACTGTTTTCCTTGTTGGTAGAGGGTTTTGAGAATTAGAGTCTGGCTGAAGAGTGCCAAGAAGTGGAGCTTTTATTTTTCTGCCCAAAACCCTAGCCAACTAGAGAGATTTCAAGTTATAGGATAAAGAGAAGAATTGGTTGTGGTGCTTAGGGCTTGGGAGATTTCTTTTGATTCCCAGAAGGGAGAAGTTGAGGTTTGAAGAAGGTTGGGAAGCTCTGGTAGGAGCGGCTATCTCTTCTCTCTTTCTCTCATTGAGCCGAGTGCAGTGAAACCCTAGTTTTTGAACTTTTTGGTACATGGCTGACATCGGTTAGGTCCATAAAGAGTGAAAAAATAGTTTTTTTATTTTCGTTTGATTAATGGAGCAATCTGGAATTGAAATGAAGCAGATTCCGGTATTCGGGGTTGGTCCAATAGATTCCTTTTTGAGTGGAGTGACTACAATTAAACTAGATGGAACCAATTATCTAGCTTGGGCACAGTCTATATGGACTTATCTTTGAAGTAGAAGTATACTGGGGTATTTCACAGGCAGTAAGGAGAAACCTGCAAAGACGGACCCTACGTATGAAAAATGGTTGCAGGAGAACTACACAATGATTGGGTGGTTAGTCAATTCTATGCAGCCCTACATAAGCCAACATTACCTTTGGATGACTTTTTCCAAGGAGAGCCTATAAATTGAAGAGTGATGTGAACAATCTAAGACAAGGGAAGAAGAGTGTAGTAGTCTACTTCTCCATGTTGAAATCATTGTGACAGTAGATTGATGTTATGGAGACAGTTGTATGGGAGAGCACCAAGAATGCAGAGAATTTAGAAAAATTGGTAGAACGAAACAGGGTGTTTGAGTTTCTTATAGGACTCAACCCTGAGTTCGACATTACTAGGCAGAATATTCTAGCCAAGGATGAAGTCACCCTTGCTCAAACATACTCTATGGTGAGCAATGAAGAGAGTAGGCGGTCAGTACATAAACAACTTAAAGAAAAACAAAACAAGTTAACAGGCCCATTAACACATAAAATGTAAACATGGTGCTACTTAAAACATAAACAAGTACTAGGGGCCCATTTGGCCCAGTCTCTCTACAAATAGCAAATGCTAAAAGAAGAGAAAACTTGATAAAGAGGCTAGTCATAGATGGGGAAGAGGTGGAGGATGAAACGAGAATTAAAGAGGCAACAAATATTTCTTTTCAAAGCCATACAAGGAAGAATGGAAGAGAAGGCCTAAGGTGGAACAATTGGATTTTAGTAGATTGTTTGAGGAACACGTGAGAAATTTAAAGAGGATGTTTACTGAATAGGAGGTGTGGGAAGCAATAAATGAAATGGGAGGTTGATAAAGCTCCTGGCCCAGATGGCTTCACTATGAAGTTTTCCAAAAAGTATTGAGGCTTAATGGAGGAAGAAATTATGGCAATATTCTCCAAGTTTCATTCTTCTGCTGCTTTAGAAAGAAGTCTAAACTCCACTTTTATTTCATTAATCCTTAAGAAAGAAGGGGCCAAGGAACTTAAGGATTTCAAACCAATTAGTCTTATTGGTAATGCTTATAAAATCTTATCCAAATTGCCGGCCAAAAGGTTGAAATCAATCATGGTTATGTTCTTTCGGAGTTTCAAGGAGCATTTGTTGAGGGAAGACAGTTGGAAAATGGGGTTTTAATAGAAAATGAACTAATAGGCTCCCGGGTTAGGAGTGAAAGAGTTGGTTTGTTGTGTAAGATGGATCTTGAAAAAGCCTATGATCATGGAAATTCGGACTTTTTGGACTACATATTATGGAGAATGAATTTTAGTTCCAGGTGGAGGAATTGGATGAAGGTATGTGTAACAACTCCTTTTTCGGTTTTGGTTAATGGTGTGGCTTGTGGTCGTTTCAGGAGTTCAAGGAGTTTAAGGCAAGGTGATCCCTTGTCTCCCCTGCTATTTCTTTGTGTGACAGAAGTCTTAGGGAAATTGACTTCAAGAGTATTGTCAAGTGGTACTTAGGAGGGTTTCACAGTGGGAGTGAATGGTTTAGACATTCCCCTGTTACAGTTTGCAAATGACTCGGTATTCTTTTGCAATGCATCATGGGAGCAACTTTACTATTTGATGGCAACACTGTGGTGGTTCAAAGTGGTTTCTGGATTACATCTGAATGTGCACAAAATTGAGCTGGTAGCAGTGGGTGAGGTGCAAAAATTGCAACTTTGGACTGATTTCTGGGTATTTAAAGTGTGTGAGTTTCCATTGAAGTATCTGTGGGAATGCCTTTGGAGGCCAAATGCAATGCTAAGTCTATGTGGGAACCAATTGTGGAGAGGATAGAGAAAAGGCTGCTGACTAGGTGGAAAGCAAGTTATCTATCAAATGGGGGTAAACTCACTCTAATAAAGAGTATTCTGTCTTCTCTACCTGTTTACTCATTATCGCTTTACCCAATTCCAGCAGGGATGGCATCTCAAATTGAGATAAGAATGAGAAAGTTCTCATGGACAGGATAGAAGGATGGTAAAAAAGTTGTTTTGGTAAATTGGGGAGAGGTTTGTAAACATAAGAAGAATGAAGGATTGGTCATAAGAAGACTAAGAGAAAAGAACTTAGCACTGCTTGGAAACTGGTTCTAGAGGTTTGCACAGCAAGGGAGTTGTGGTGGAATCCAGGTGAAGCAAATCAGTCGTAAAGTGGGAAGGGGAACCAGGGTCAGATTCTGGACAGATTGCTGGTGTGGAAACAATATGTTAAAGGATGATTTCCCGGAACTTTTTGCAGTTGCTGTTGATAAGGAGGCAAGAGTAGCAGACTGTGTGCAGTTTCAAAATGGGAAATATGTTTGGAACCCATGCTTCAGAAGAACTTTGAATGATTGGGAGATTGAACCACTTGGAAGGCTTCTCCAGAAGCTGTAGAGCTTGCAAATTGATTTTAACTAAGAAGACAGAAGGGTGTGGTCAGAGGATAGCAAGGGCCGGTTCATGGTAAAATCCTTTTATAATAAGTTAGCTCAAGAGGAACAGCAGGATTTTTCTTTGAATATAATCTGGTGCAAACATATCCCATCAAAGGTGGCTTTTTTTTTTTTTTGTTTGGTCTACCTACCTGAACAAGATTCTTACAAAAGACAAACAACCCGATTAGGAGGGGAATGGTGATTGATTCACCAGAACGTGTTATGCAACAGGGTAGAAGAATCAGGTGACCACCTATTACTGCATTGTAGTTTCACCTACAACATTTGGTTGAAAATTTTCAGGATCTTCGCTATCAAGAGTTGCTGCCCAGCCTCAGTAGAAGATTTTGTGAAAGGTTGGCAGATCCGAGGCTTGAGTAAGAAAGGGAAAGTTATAAGACAAATGGTTCCAGGAGCAGTTTTCTGGTCGATATGGCAGGAAAGAAACTCAAGGCTATTCTAAAACAAAGGCTGTCAAGTGGAGGAAGTGTGGCAGAAAATAGTTGGGAAGCTGTTATCCTGAACATCAGCACAGTTAGCCTTAGACAGATCTTTCTTTAGTTCTCTTCTTGAGGTTGAAAATCTTTTTGTAATCACAAATGGGATAGTAGTCTAAATTGGTGTGTGCTCTCCCATTGTACAGCCTCTGGCTGTACATGGGTCTTTTATTTTTCTATTTGAATGAATTGATACTTTACCTTAAAAAAATTGTAATGCACTAATGCAGTTTGGCCTTCAAAAATCAAAATATATACACATAAAACAGAACTAGTAGCTAACATTAAGTGCAATGAAACTTCAGGAAATAACAAAATGCACATGATTACACCTTTAGGACCCAGAATACTATAGAAGCTAGCCATTTATGACAAGCATTCATTATGGGGATACTACTTTCTGCTCTTTTAAAAGCAAACAAAGTCATTGTCATTAACTCTCTCACATTGTTATGCACATCAATTTATAAGTTAGATAAGTACCACAGAAAGGCTACCTGTTCTAATAATTCCCTCTGGGCCAGTGTGTCTTGTAACTCCTGTTTGTGTTTCCTCCTGAGCTCCTTGATTTCTTCTTCAAGTTGGTTGACACGACCTTCCAGAGTGTCAGCTTCCTCCTTTGCTGCAAGGTATTCCTGCCTATTTTCAGCTGCTCTCTGTCTCTCCTTTTCAAGGGACCTACTAATCTGTGTCTGCTCAGCTCTAAGACATGATATCTAAAATACTTCATTTTAGTAAGTGAACATCAAGTGAAAATCTAAACCAGTTCCAAAAGAGTATCACTAGAGAAAAAGGAAGAACCTGAGCTTCAAGAACGTTTATACGAGATAAAGTTTGAGATAGACGTTCATTCACAGACCGCTTACTTTCCTCAGCAGTTGCAGCTTTGGCCTCTGCCTCCTGTTAATCCAATAACAAAAGGAGTTCAGATTAACAAGGCATATGGAGGGAATTACACATAGAAAACATAGGAAGCAAAATATTTAAAAATTTCTAGAACCTGGAGACGAGAGTTTAGGGACCTCTCCACAGCAGCCCAGGCCTCTGCCCTCCTAGCAGTTGTCTCCTGTAATTATTCAAAAGAATACCAAATTCAAAGCCCAACCATCTAATTACCTTTTTTTTTTTTTGGGGGGGGGGGGGGCGGTCACTGATCTGCTAAATAAGGGAGTTCAAAGTATCAATACACCCCGAAACCATATCAGGGTATCACTACTTTGAAATCAAAATAGTCAAACCATATCAAACTGTAACCTGCATAGCTTCAATCTGCCTTAAAAGTGGCCTAGTAGATTCAGGAACTTGTGTAATCAACTCCTCGCATCGACGCTCACTTGCCTGGAAAAACAGTCAAATCATATTAAACTGAAGCTTGAAAAACATTGAAAACACCTAAATAGAAAGACAAGGTACAATAAACTATTTTTAAACAAATGTCACAATTAAAGAAAGTTTAAAAAAAATACTTGATAACGCTTCTGAAGATCCTCAATGTCCCTCCGAAGCATGTCTTCTCTAAAAACTTTCTACAGCATCATGGAAAAGATTATATCATTTTTTTTATAGTAAAAGATGGAATCAAACCAGAGTTCCTGATTCAAACTAGTACCTGCTGCTCCTTTTGGGTTAGAGTTTTTCTTAATTCTTCTAATGCTTGAACCAATGCAGCTTCACGTTCTTCAGCCTCCCTGAGACGACTCTCAAGTTCAGTTCTTGCTTCATTATTGGCTCGTGCCTCTGCTAATGCTTCAGCCTCCCTGGCCGCATTCAGAGCATTCGTGTAATATTCTTTTTGAGAAGCAAGTTCTGTTTGGTGTTTCTCTATTGTTTCTTGCAGTAGCTTCTCAGTTGCTGCCTTGTCTCTTTTAACGCTCTCTACTTTGTTCTCTTCTACCTGAAAATAAGGCAAATGGGGAAAAAATAAGAAATAGAAGGGATATGCTTCTCATCAAGGAATTAGCTGTTCACTTAATGAATGAACCCATTGGACCAAGTAGCTTCATAAGGTAGATAAGCTGACTCACATTTTAGCAGCTTAATGAAATTACAATATGGATAAACAGAATGAAGAGGAATATTGAAAAGTTAGATTGGTACCAAAAATACAATCAGAAAGACAAGGAATCCTGCATAACTATTAAAGTCTCCAAAAAATGTACACACATATGATAAAATGGATGAAGATGTAAAAATGTAATCCGGAGGAACCAATTGAATTCCACAATCCAGATGTGGCCTACAGCTTCTGGTCCACATCTAAGTGTTATAATTGCAGTCTTCCACACCAAGAAAGGACCCACAACCATGCATAAACAAGACAATTACCTGAGCTTGAAATATATCAAATTATCATCATCAGAGTCCAGAAGAATAAAAAAATGTTATATCCTCTAATATTTTTTTCTTCTCCAGAAATGGGATCAACAAAGACTACTAAGCATAGTTGTCAAGGTGATGCCTAGGCAATAAGGCACTTTTGGAGGGTCACCTCACCCAAACTCCTACATATTTATATATAAGACACAACATTATATTTTTATATTTTTATTTTATGCTATTAATAGTAGTACAATAGATATCATTAGACTAAACTATTCATCGTCGGTTTATAGCATTAATATTCTTATTTATAGTAGTACAATAGATATCATTAGACTAAATTATTCATATTGTCAAATCTCCAAAAGTTCATAGGCCAATAAGCCTGATGGATAGCTTGTACAAAATCATTGCTAAAGTCCTAGTGGGATGATTTAAGAGTATCTTGCCCCAGTTAATCTCCCAAAATCAGGGAGCTTTTGTGGAAGGGAGACAAATAATTGACCAAATTCTTGTGGCAAATGAATGTGTGGAAGAAAGGAAAAAACAAGGAGGCAAAGGCTTAATTTGTAAATTAGATCTAGTAAAAGCCCATGATACGGTGGATTGGTCCTTTCTTTTTTTTTTTTTTTTGAAAAAGATAAGGTAAAATTTTATTCAAATAGCCAAAAGTGGCAGATTACAACCCAGGCCCCTAAAACAAAGAGCCAACACAACTCACTTTAACACATACAATACATCATAACTCAAGAAAAATCCTATATCTCAGCTGAGAACAAAGGACAGAAGCCTGAATGTCCTTCGCCGCTACCACCCAGGAAACTATCTTTCCAAATGCAAAGGCAATCTATGCTCGCAGCCTTATTTTGACAGATCCTTCTGGTTCTTTCCGTCCAGACTGTGCATAAGATGGCTGCAGGTATGACACTCCAAATGCACTTCGCCAATTTTGAACCACCCTTCAGCTCCCAACTCCATATCATGTCCAGAACTGAATCAGGCATACACCATTGCAGCCCTACCCCCAATAAAAAGTGATTCCATATTGCAGCTGTAACCAAACAGTGAATGAATAGGTGCCTGCCATCGTCCTCCATATCTCCACAAAGAGCACACAGCTGGTCCTGAATCTGAACACCCCTTCTAACCAGGGAGTCTTTCGTAAGGCATCTGTTGAGAGACGCAGCACCAAAGCATTCACTTTAGAAGGCACCGAAGGGTTCCAAATTTTCACCACTGGAAATTTAGGATGCACAGCTTCATTTAGAACCTCCACAAAAGAGCTAACCGAGAAACTACCATCCACACTAAACTTCCATATCCAAGAGTCCTCAGACGACAAGTCAATGGACTGTCTGTGAAGCAGCCCCAAGAGATCTGCAACTTTCCCAATGTCCTGAAATGACCTTCTAAAAGAAGGGCTCCAAATAATAGTGCCCCCCCTCACTTCAAATTGACTAGCCACCGATCCATTCTGATATTCCGCAATCTGAAACAACTGAGGGAATACTTCAGCCAGGGGTGTACTTTCACACCAAGTATCCCTCCAGAAACGCAACCTATTCCCATTCCCCACTTTTGGAGTTAGACCACTACTCATCCAAGGTAGAACTTCCATGACTTTTTTCCACAGTGAGCAACCTAAAGAATTCAATTGATTAGTAGTTACCCAGTTCCCACTGTCAGTCTCATATTTTGCTGCAATTAATTTCCTCCATCTGCCTTTTTCTTTCTCAGATCTCCAAATCCATTTTCCCAAGAGAGCTTTATTAAACAATTTAAGCTTCCTGATCCCCAACCCCCCTTTCTCCTTAGGGCAACATACCTGGTCCCAGTTAACCAGATGGCATTTCTTTTCCTCCTCCCAGCCCCTCCAAAGAAAATCTCTTTGGATTTTCTCAATTCTTTGGGCAACTTTGACTGGAATTGGGAAAAGAGATAGAAAGTAGGCCGGAAGATTAGAAAGCGAGCTTTTTAGTAATGTAATTCTGCCCCCCAGCGACAGGTACTTGGATTTCCAAGACATAAGCTTCCTCTTGATGAAAGCATGAAAATGTATATCTGAAGTGTGCTAAACATTTGACATTTGTAAAATAAAGAGCTTAAAAGTAGTATTTTTCCATAGTAATCTTATAAATGTTAATTTTATTGTTTGTGCAATTTTTTATGCTGGAAGGATTAATAATTGAATGGAGGAAAGCCCAAACACATGTCCAAGAAACCCAAGCCCAAGTTCCATGACCCAAGTATGAGTGCTGATTTGTTTCCCGTTTTACACTGAACAGGGTCTGGTATTTTGGGCATAACTTTTTCTACAGACGTCCGAATTCGATGATTCTTGAAGATATGGAGAGCTAAGATATAGGGCTACAATTCATCTATTGATGACTTCTTTTTTTTAAATCAATTTCTATCAAGGCAAAAAAGGGGGAATAAGATGCGGATCTGGGTTGAGCAGTTTGAGGAGCCTGACGGCGCAATAAAAAGGGAAAAATCTGACCTAAAAGGGTACGACCGGCAGAGGTTATTTTGCCATTATTTTCTCATTCTTTCACAAGGAGAACAGGGGAGAATGACGTCCAAGCGCGGCTAAAGCTTCAACGGGGCTAGGGAGGATCTTGATAGTTGAGTTTTATTTGTTATTTTGCTTTGATTCCTTGAGAGATTTCAACGTTTGATTTTGTTCTTGAGAGATTCTTAATTATTTTTAGATTTGATAACCCATAAGTTATATTCTTCAATTTCCATATGAGATTAGCCATGCTCCTTTTATGTGCAATTTGTTAGGAAATAATTGATTGGGTAGATTTATTTTATGGGTTGATCCTTTACTGCAATACTATCAGTTTGATATATTGTCGCTCTTGGATAGCTTGTAAGAATAGATCACTCTGTTCTTCATTGAAATTAATTTTCTCAGAACAAACACTTTTGTTCTTATCATTGGTCTTCAAAGTTATATTTTCTGATTGTTTGTTTGGGATGTGAAACATGCAATTGAGTAATAAATAGGAATTAACGTTGAGAACAGCTGAACAAATCAATCAAGTGAATCTCGAAGCCTTGTTCATCACAGTACTACTTTTCATCCTTCAATCATTGTTACTTTTATTCGAATATTCTTATTCTTATTTTTAGAAAATCATTTTTTTTAGTTTATTTACTCTTAGCGATAACTCCTTTTGTTGGTTTAATTAGCTTCTCTGTGGATTCGACACCTAAAGTTACGCTTCAACAACCGCTTAGCCAAGGGTAATAATTTTGGGCAAGACACCTCTCCACTCTCTCAACCACCAGATTCCACACCACCGCAGAGGTGCACTTCGCTCCAAGAGGAAGGCCAAGATAGGAGATAGGCAAGTATCCAATCTGACCAAGTAAAATCTCTGTGAGCTCTTCGAGATTCTCCACTTTACTCACTGGAATCAATCTACTTTTGGTCCAATTTACTCTCAGTCCCAAAACCACTTCAAACCAACTAAGTACCCCCAAGAGAATCTTCAACTGATCAACATCTGCATCAATGAAACACAGAGTATCATCAGCGAACTGTAGCATCTGAACACTTTCCCCACCCGGAGAGACCTCAAAGCCCTTCCATAGACCCTCAACCCCCACCTTTGGCTTTACAACTTCCATTATGCATATAAACAGAAGAGGGGAGAGGGGATCCCCTTGTCTTAATCCTCTTGAACTTTTAAAGTCCCATAGAGTGCCCATTAAGCAAAACTGAGAATTTTGGAGAGGAAATACACACCTTAATCCAATTTCTCCACTTCTGTCCAAACTTCATTTTCTCTAGCACCAAATCCAAACACTTCCAGTTTACACGATCATATGCCTTTTCCAAATCCAACTTACAAATCAGCCCTGGTTTACCTTCTCTTATTCTTGAGTCAATCAACTCATTTGCCACCAACACGCCGCTTACTCAGTACGAACGCAAACTGATTCTCCTCAATGATCACACCAAGAACTTTCTTCATTCTTTCTGCAAGGACTTTGGATAGAATTTTATAAAAACTGTTTAGTAGGCTAATTGGCCTGAAATCTTTCATGTTTGTTGCACCTTCCACCTTAGGAATAAGGGAGATGAAAGTGCTGTTCAGACTTCTAACCAATGATCCATTTTGGTGAGAGTCATAGAACACCTTCAATAGATCCCCTTTCACCCCCTCCCAGCACCGTTTATAGAAAATATTTGTCAAACCATCCGGCCCTGGGGATTTTCCAGTCCCCATATTATTGATTACCTGCCATATCTCATTTTCTGTGAAGGGCGCTTCTAACTCCCTCTGCTGAACCACCGATAGACTTTCAAAAGTAAGCTCTTCTGGAAAGGGTCTTCTTGCCCAGTTTTCTTTAAACAACTCCGAGAAAAAACTCGTGGCAAGGTGCTTCATTTCTGTCCAGTTTTCACCCACTTGCCCTCCCCATTCAAGTTTCTCAATTTGATTTACTCTTTTCCTTGCTTTTACCATTTTGTCAAAAAAATAAAAACTGGAGTTTTATCCCCCACTTTAAGCCATTTAACTTTGGCTCTTTGCCTCCACTTTAATTCCTCTTTGTAGGCTAATGAATCTAGAGTCACTTTGGCTAGCAGTCTCTTCCTTCTATCTTCCTCTCTAAGGGACCCACTTTGGCTAGCAGTCTCTTCCTTCTATCCGCCTTCTATCTTCCTCTCTAAGGGACCCACTTTGGCTAGCAGTCTCTTCCTTCTATCTGCCTTCTATCTTCCTCTCTAAGGGACCCATTTCGATATAAGCAGAGGAACCAACTCCTTTTCTTCAAACCAAGCATTTTCCATCTTGAAAGATAGTTTACTTCTCACCAGACTCTCCACCTTTCCACATAGTAACTGAATTGGAGCGTGATCCGATAAAGGTCTAAGAAGAGCAACTTGTTTAATTTGCTGGAATGCCTCTTCCCAACTCGAGGAGATTAAAAATCTGTCAAGTTTAACCAGAACCGGGGATTCTTGGTTATTTGTCCAGGTGTATTGAGCCCCCACCAAAGGCAGATCTAGAAGATCGGCCTGATTAACAAAATCAGCAAATTTTCTTCTGTCCCTCGAGCTCCCATTACCATTGTTTTTTTCCTCTGAAAATCTCACTACATTGAAATCTCCTCCAACCACCCAAGGTAGGTTTGAGCTACCTCTAGCTACTAACAGCTCCACCCACAACTTCTCCTTCTCCCCACTCTCCGCCGGACCATATACATTAGTGAACATACCTTGAAACCCCCCCCCCCCCCCTCCACTGAAATCTCCTCCAACCACCCAAGGCAGGTTTGAGCTACCTCTAGCTACTAACAGCTTCACCCACAACTTCTTCTTCCCACTCTCCGTGGGACCATATATATTAGTGAACATACCTTGAACCCCCCCCCCTCCACTTCCAACACAACTGAGACTGAAAATTCACCAATATGAGAAGAAATTAACTTGCATTTAGATCTGTCCCACAAGGTCAATAAACCTCCTGCACTGCCCCTAGCTGCCTTGCTAACCCACCGCACCTGACCTTGACCCCAAATGCTTCTTACAAAACCTGCATCCATTACTTCCAACTTTGTTTCTTGGAAGAATACCACCTCTGTTTTCCATTTATTCAGTAAATTACAAACCACCATTCTCCTATGCCCAGAGCCTAAGCCCCAAATATTCCAAGACAAAATAGACAGATCCATTAAACACTCACGACTCCAAAACCCTCTCCCCTTCCTCCCTCCCCTTCTATTTTTCCCCCTCCCCCTTTCCTGTTGAATCATTCAACCCCCACACCAATCTCAACATCTCCATGTTCTGCTTCGACCCTTTACCCCCTTTTTTCACATTGCCTTTACATTTCTCCTCCCACCACCTCCTTTCAATTGCTTCCAAATAATTAATTGTCTCTGCCTCCATACCTGCTATTGAAATCCCCAGAAATTTGCCTAGACCCAGGAGTTTCGAATTCATCCAATCTGAAGAACCTTCCACCCCCTTCCCCTTTACTCCCCCTTTTTCCTTGATCTTTGCCCCCTCCTCCCTCTGTCTTGACCTCTCCCCCACCCCTAGTCCTCCTTCCCTTTTCTCCCCTATGCTCTGAACCTGCAAATTACTTTCCACAGTGGGGGGCACACTGTAAACAACATTTAAATCCTCCCGGACAACCGCTAATGGAGTGATTTCCATCAGCTCCATCGGCTGAGTGGGCTGGATAGTCTGCTCCGGGCTGCCAATTGAGGGATCTCTTACTGATGTCTCCAGAATTGGATCTGGCTCAGATTCTTCTCTCAACTGAGAAAACACCACCCGGTCCACACTGTCTGAAATGAGATTACTGATATCATCTTGGTGACGAGCCCCACTGCATTTCTGCAGCAAATTCGGCATCTGAGCCATGGCTAATAGCCAATTTGGGCCTGATAAAGGCTGCCAGTCCTGGACCAAACCATCCTTGGTAGACTGCTCTGGACCCGATTTTTCAAGGGACACATTTGACCCCACACCATCCTGACCAAACTGAGACTTGACTGCTTCGCCTCTCTGACCTCCCCCTGCAACTGAGCATGCCCTTTCCTTTTCTCCCAACATGCCACTTGTCATTTCTCCTTCTTGGTTCCTTTCTAGATACAGCATCCTACTATCTGGCACCACATTTAATTCCACAAGACATTCCAGAAGCATCTCTTTCAGCCGGTTCTTCGAGCACTCTTCCCACTTATTTATCGGATTTAAATTTTGAATCTCCTTTTTCACACAGTCCCGGGGTTGGGCTAACCTCACATGTGTCACAGGTGTGGAGTTAATGGATCCGTTTCCTTCCACGGATATGACTGCAGCACATCATCTTCTGTGCGCAACACGGGCTGACCTACCCCCATCTTCCGCCCCTCCATCTTCCTCTTCTCCGATGACCTGCCCCTACTCGAGCTTCCTTCTTCTTCTGACAGAAGGACCACCGTATTACTCACCTCCAACTCCCCTTTTTTCCTTTTCCTCCTTTCCCCCTCCCCTCTCATCAGTCAATATCTCACTCCCTCCCCTTTTTCTCACCTCTGACCTGATTTCCTTCCAAATCCAAATCCAACAAGAAAAATGCCCCGCCACTATTTCCACCTTCTCAAGAATTTCCCCTACTCTCACTTTGATCCTCACCCATTCACACGGCTTCAATTCAACCGTCAAATCATTTGTACCCAGGAAACCTTCATAGATGTCCCCTATCCCTTTTATCACACTTGGGCACCAAAGGACTAAGGGTAACCCGAAAACTTTGATCCACTCCTCCTTCTTCTCCGTACTCGGCTCATTTCTCTTTGACATCTGGTTCACCGCAGTCGATTCCCACTAATCGAGCGCCAGCCTATTTTGTCCAACATACCACGGTCCATTTCGCCTAACCCATTCAGCTTCTTCCATCAACGGAAAAATGAATAGCAATAAATCTTCCGAAAGATACTTGACCCTCATACCACCCACCTTCGACTGTAGCCCAGTGTTCCAACACCTCTACCGGCAATTTCCAATCAAGGCACCCCACCAGACATTTCTGCAAAAAGCATCTTCTTTCCCGTACTCCCTCTTCCTCTATTTCTAAGAACCATCTTTCCCCCTCTCTTTTCTAAATCGTCACCCCAAACTCTGGCCAGACCCCTACTGTCACTGCCTTCTTGAACAAGAATCCACTGTGCACACCAGATCCACGGGTCCCAGAGTTGTGCCACATCTCCATACCCCACCTACCACCCCCTCTTATGGGCTTGAGATATCTAGGAGGCAACATCCCTTTTTAACATCTTCCCCTGGCGAGGCCACACTTGTCTACTAATATTCTCCACCACTACACTTTCCTTTGTGTAGCACTTAGGAGAGAACGAGGATTACATCGTTCACCCTCGAAACTCACCGAGCACCTTAGATTCCAACACAATCTGTCACCAACGAACACCGCCTAAATCCATCGATTGTCGTCATGCTACAACGACCACCGCCGTCGTTCTCCAACTTCGTGCACCACTTCGTCTACCGCCATGATTCATCGATTAATGTCAAAGGAAAGAAGAAAAGGTTCCACTAAAACCAGAAAAGGTACCCCCGTCGTCAATCACACCCCCCCACCGACCAAATAGCAGACCGTCACTCCCCATCATTTGACACCTCTAATCGACGTCGTTCACCTCCAACACTCACCGCCATCGTTTACACCATCGTTCACCGCCTTCACTCACCCCCTTCGTTTCCTTCTTCGTCGCCGCTCACTACCTTCTCTCACCTCCACCGGCGCTCACCTCCGTCGCTCACCGCCTTCTCTCAACTCCACCGTCGCTCACCTTCTAGGCTTACTGGAAAAGGTTGGGTTGGGTGGAAGATGGAGAAAGTGGAAAGGTTGTATCAGTTCGGCTCATTTCTCAATACTGATCAATGGTGTGGCATAAGATTTTTTTTTCCCAGCAAAAAGAGGACCAAGGCAAGGAGATCCCATCTCCCCCTTCCTTTTTACCCTTGTTGTAGAGGTGCTAAGTAGACTGACTATAAAGGCTGACCTAGAAAACCAGATTAGAGGTTGGAGGGTAGGAACAAATCAGGTTGTGCTAACCCATTTGCAGTTTGCGGATGACATAATCAGATTTTGTGAGGACTGCTCAGAATCCAGCTTAAGAAATTTGAAGGTCCTAACTGATCATTTTCAGAGCCTCAAGTTTAAAAGTCAATTGGGAAAACAGTTGTGTGGCAGAACTTGGGAGAGGGAGAAATTAGCTTGCGTGTGGGAATACTAGGTTGTGAGGTAAAAAATTGGCCCTTAGATTATCTTGGAATACCTTTGGGGGGAAACCTGAAAGCATACAGCTTTTGGAAACCCATAATAGAAAGATTTTCTAGGAAGCTATCCATTTGGAAGAGGAACTACATTTCTATGGGGGAAAAGAATCACCTTAATTAGATCCACTCTAGCCAACCTACCCACCTATTACCTGTCCACTTTTAGAATCCCGGTAAAAATTGCACCGCAATTGGAAAAAAAAATAATGAGAGATTTCTTATGGGAGCTGGGAGATGAAAAGAAAGATCATTTGATAAAGTAAAGGTAGGGACCATGGAGGATTTGGCTTAGGAAATCTGGTTAAGAGGAATACAGCTCTCTTAGGAAAGTGGCTTTGGATATTTTCCCTAGAAGGTGAAAGGTTGTGGCACATGGTCATTGGAAGCATCCATGGTGCAGCGAACAATGGTTGGGATGCAAAAGTAGCACCTCGGGCAGCTTCAAATTCCCCTTGGAAAGCAATATTTGAGGTATTTCCTTCTTTCCTTAATTTTATCCGTTGTGATGTGGGGTGTGGAAACAAAGTCCTTTTTCGGGAAGACCTTTGGTTGGGGGAATCACCCCTTAAATAGCAATTCCCTATTCTCTATGCTTTGTCAGACTATAAGGCTAAGACTGTTGCCAGGTTTGGGTTACTCTTAGAGCTTGGTTTGAACTGGGACTTTTAGCTTTAGGAGGGGTTTAAGGGACAACGAATGTGAATCCCTAGTTCATCTGCTTTCAAAATTGGAATAAGTCTTCTTGGATCAAAATTCCGTGGACATGCGAGTTTGGTCTCCCTCGTCGAATGGTCTTTTCTCTTGTGCCTCCTTTTTCAACATCCTTACCCATTCAGAACCTTTGGGGGAGATTTTCCCAATAAAAGAAATTTGGTGTAAGCCAATCCCTCCTAAAGTGCAAACCCTTTGTTGGGAACTGTTCCTTGGCTAGTGGTGAGACCCTTCCCCATTTACTAATTTTATGCTATTGTGTGTCTTGCATTTGGGAATACTTTTCTTCACACTTCGGTTGCAGATGGGACCCCCCACAAGATGTGGTTAGCTTATTCAGTTCTAATTGTATGCGGCTACAAAAAAAAGGGGCAAAATGCTTATGGAAGGCAACAAGAGCAGCTTTAGTTTGGACCATCTAGGAAGAAAGAAATCAAAGGATTTTCAATGAGAAGAGCAGATCTAAGGAGGAAGTAATCGAAGCAATTAAACCCAGATCTGCACACTGGGTAAAAACTGTTGATATATTCAAAGATATCTCAACACATGATATAATAAGGAAATGGAAGTGGCACATATGGGAACACATAAAGATATTACTAAAATGCATTGGAAACCTCCAGAGCCAAATAAATTGAAGCTGAATTTTGATGGAAGCTCAAGAAACCCTGGGAGAGCAGGAATAGGGGGAGTAATTCGATAAGATGCATTGGAAACAACCAGAGCCAAATAAATTGAAGCTGAATTTTGATGGAAGCTCAAGAAACCCTGGGAGAGCAGGAATAGGGGGAGTATTTCGAAATCATAATGGGGAAGTTGTGGCTTTGTTCTCAAGACCAATTGGGTATGGAGACTTGGTTCAGAAAAAGACAATGGCACTCTTACAAGACCTGATTCGCCTGAAATTAGCAGAACTAGAAGCTAGAGAATTGGAAGTGGAAGGGGACTCACTTTTGGTTATTTCTTGGTCTAAGCAAGTAAACTCAGCACCACGTAAGTACAGATTTGCATTTAGGGAGATTGGCATTCTTGCTAAGAAATTTAACTCCATTTCCGGATGGGTTAAAAGGACAGCAAATGGATTGGTAGATACTCGAGAAAAACAGGGAGTTGATAGACCTACTCTATTTTGGGCTAAATTGTAGCTGGTTGTATTACAATAGTGGGATGCTGATCTATGTAATCTGGGTCTCTTTGTATATTGTAATACTCTGGAGTACAGAGCAGATAGATAATATGTAACTTGTTTTTCAGCTTAATAAATAACTAAATCATAATCTGTAACTTGTTTTCCAGACGGCCAGGAAGGCTCGATGGGCGACGAGAGGAGTCCTGGGATTCATGAAGCAAGTAGGGCTGCTGAACCTTATGGGAATAACCCATCTCCAAGGCTTCTGATTGTGCAAGGCACAAATAGAGTGGTAAATCAGGAGAACCTGAAGTAGAACAGGAATACATCAACAAGGGGTAAACAACTGGGAAAGAGGACAGATTGCCAGATTAGCTAAAGGACAGAAATGCTTCCCAACCAACTTAGGGGGACATATAATTACCAACTCTCGGAACTAGTAAGGGAGGCCATGAACTTTTGCCCGGATTCAACTCCGCCCCTCCAGACAAACCCAGGTAATCGAGTAAATTCAGTTTTTGCTACTGATGCATTTTTTGTGTCCTTTGTTCCAGATTTCGATCCTATTCCAAGTTCTGCAGCCCTAGTATGTGAAGCAAGCAAAGGAGGTGGGTGCCCTAAGATTGTGGAGAGGCTGATGAAGGACCAAAAGGGGGAGTTGATAGGGAGGTATAGGAATGAGAAGGTGTGGGAAATTATTGAAGGAGTATTTAGTAAGGTGGAACAAAATGTGTTGGGGAGGGAGGATATGATTGAGATCAGAGGGGAGGGGTCAATTGAGAGGAGAATAGGAAAGGAGAGGAGAAATGAAAGGGAAATGGCAGAAAGAATATTGGTGGAGGGAGACAGGAGAAAGAATTCAATAGTAGAATTTGTGGGGAAACTGGGATGTAGAATGGAGAACTTGAATGTCTTGAAAGGTGGCTTACAAAAGAAAAAGGAGGAGATCAAAGTGAAGAAAAAGAAACTGAGTGAAGTTGAGAGGTTGAAAAGGGATGTGGAAGTTGATAAGAAGTTCGGGGTGAAAGGAGATAGAAGAAAAGGGGGGAAGTAGTGGGTAAGTGAAGAAGGGAATTAAAAAAGAGATGATAATGAAGATACTTAGCTGGAATCTGAGGGGTATGGGAAGTGCAAGGAAAAGAGCAACGATTAAAGAGGTGTTAAAGCGATTTGATCCGAACATTGTATTAATATAGGAGTCCAAAAGAATGGAGTTTGATGGTAGATGGGCAAAGAGTATATGGAAAGCCAGGGGGATCAACTGGGTGGCTGCCCCATCATGGGGAGCCTCAGGGGGGATAGTAACAATGTGGAAGAAGGATGTGGTTGAAGGTGTGGAGAAACTAATCGGGAAATATTCAGTTTCATTGAAGTTTAAGCAGCAAGAAGATGCTTATGTGTGGGTACTAACAAATGTTTATGGACCAAATGATTACAGAGAGAGGAAGGAATTGTGGGAGGAATTGGTTGATGTTAGAGGACTATGGGATGGGCCTTGGTGTGTGGGTGGGGACTTCAATGTGATTAGATTCACGGAGGAAACCAATATTATTAATCAAAGGGTGACAACCAGCATGAGGAAGTTTAACCGGTTTGTGGATGCCTTTGAACTCAAAGATATACCTTTAACCCAAAAGACTTTCACTTGGTCCAATCTCCAATCGAGTCCTATCTGCTCTAAGTTGGATAGGTTCCTATTCTCATTGGATTGGGAAGACCATTGGGGGAACCTAACCTCTAGAGCTCTTCCTAGATTGACCTCGGATCATTGGCCAATTGTGATCTGCAAAGAGGAGAAGAGTGGAGGACCTACCCCTTTTAGGTTTGAGAATATGTGGTTGCTCCATCTTGGGTTTACTACGAGAGTTAAGGAGTGGTGGAATGAGTGTAACCTAGTTGTGGATTGGGAAGGCATGAGATTTCATAAGAAACTCCAATTTCTAAAAGCCAAGCTCAAGGAGTGGAATTCAAATTGAGTTCCTTGATTCGAAAGAAGAAAGGGGAGAATTTGGAGAGGTAGATAAGGAACAAAGAAGAGGTCTGCAAAGGCAGTTAGAGGATTGTCTACATAAGGAGGAAATAAATTTGAGGCAAAAATCTCGATGCAAATGGCTTCAAGAGGGAGATAGAAATACCAGATTTTTTCATTATGTGGCAAATGGGAGGGGAAGGAAAAGCTTTATCCCAAGACTGGAAGTGGATGGTGTTTCTTTAACACAACAGGGTGAAAAAGCAGGGGCATTTGTTGAACACTTTAAGTCCATAATAAGAAGGCCATTAAGTAGGGGGATGTGGTTAGAAGGTTTGGATTGGCTAGATGTAGGGGAGGACAATAGGTAGAGATTAGAAAGAAGGTTTGAGTTTGAGGAGATTAAGGAGGTTGTGTTTTCTAAAGATAGAACAAAAGCTCCAGGCCCGGTTGGTTTTACAATGGCTTTGTATGAAGACTGTTGGGATATCGTGAAAGGTGACCTTTTTCCTAGTGTGCTTGAAGAATTTTATAGAAGAGATGTGGTTAACCCGAGTTTGAACTCCACTTTCTTAGCATTGGTCCCAAAAAAGAAAGATGTGTCCCACCCAAAGGACTTTTGGCCAATCAGTCTAGTAAATAGCTTGTATAAGATCCTAGCAAAGGTTTTGTCTCTGAGGATGAAGGAAGTATTGCCAACAATAATCTCTCCAAATCAAGGAGCTTTGGTGAGTAGAAGACAAATTACTGATCAAATCTTGATTGCCAATGAAAGTGTGGAGAATTTTACAAAGAACATGAAGAAGGGAGTGGTTTGTAAGCTGGATTTGGAAAAGGCTTATGACTTGGTGGAACAATCGTTCTTGAAGAAACTTATGTCCAAATTTGGGTTTGGGACTAGATGGTGTAAACGGATCATGAGGTGTGTTCGGAACTGTCAATATTCTATGCTAGTGAATGGGACAGTGGTGGGTTTCTTTCCAACCGTAAGGGGAATAAGACAAGGGGACCCCCTATCTCCCTTTCTATTCACTCTGGTTGCTGATGTCCTGGGGAGACTAATTCATAAAGCAGATTCTAGGGGCCTTTTAAGAGGTTGGAGACTCGGGAGGGAGGAAGTCCCCCTTACCCACTTACAGTTTGCAGATGATACAATTCTATTTTGTGAAAGTGGGAACTTGAGGTCATGGTTTCAAATGTCGCCAAATGTCGCCCGACATATATCGATATCGAGGCTCACCGACATGAAAATGGATGGTAATATAAAAATTACATTATGTCGGTCGACATTTCCTATATTTCAGAAATGTCAACCAAATCGGTCCAAATAACCAAAAAAAAAATACAGTTTTTCCTATTATGTCAACAAGATGTCGACTAATATTTCAAATAAAATATTTATAAAAAAGAATTAACAAAATATAAAAACAAAAGAATAAAATAATTACTTTATAATATAAAACATAAAATATTAACTAGTTAGTATTTTTTAAAATATTTATTAAAATCATAAAATGTTTATTAAATTTTATAATAAGTCATATTCTACATTTAATATAAAAATCAGAATAAATTTTATACTAAATCATAATTTATTATAAATTTAGTATTAAAAATCATAATAGATTCATTAAGTTTTATAAGAAATCAGAATTTATCATAATCTTAATACTACAAAAAGGAGAATCAGTTTATTAAATTTATAATAAAACATAATGTATTATAACTTTAATATTTAAAAAAATCAGAACAAATGTATTTCTATTTATAATAAATCAGAATTAAAAATAGGAAAAGGAAATATCAGATAGCCTTGTAAAAACATCAAAATGCATAATAAATCACTAAGTCGTCATTTACTAATTTGTTATTGATCTTAGTTTCTTAGCTTTATATAATGGTTGGGAATAAGATAATAGTCTAGAAATATGTATTAATGCTTCTTTTATCATTTTACAAAATATCTTTGCATATTTCCACATATTTCATAATATTTCCACAATGTCTCTAATTTTTACAATATTTCCCCTCGACATTTCCAACATATGTCCTATATTTTGGTAAGCGACATTTTAAACCTTGCTTGAGGTACATCAAGAACATGAAGTTGGTAATACAACTCTTTGAACAAATGTCCAACCTAGAGGTGAATTTTGAGAAAAGTTGTATAGTGGGTGTGAATTTGGAGGAGGGAGAGATTAGGAAAAGTGCAAAAATGTTGGGTTGTAAAGTTTCAAGATGGCCATTGAATTACCTAGGGATGCCTTTGGGTGATAACCCAAAGAAAGAGAGTTTCTAGAATCCGGTGGTGGAAATATTTGAAAAGAGACTTGCCTCTTGGAAGAAGAATTACCTTTCCCTTGGAGGGAGGATTACACTGATTAAGGCTACTTTAGCTAACTTACCCATTTATTTCCTTTCAGTGTTCAAAATCCCAGCAAAGATATCTAACAGATTGGAGAAGATGAGAGATTTCCTATGGGAGCCAGGAGAGGATAAAAGGGACCATAGGGTGAGTTGGGAGGTGGGTGACCAGAAGCAAAAATCTAGGTGGCTTGGGAAATGGGAACATCAGGAAAAGGAATTTGGCTCTTCTGGGGAAATGGCTGTGGAGACTCCCAATAGAAAAGGAGAGACTATGGGCTAAAGTAGTGGTAAGCATACATGGGTTGGAGCAAAATGGATGGGATGTTGGGATCTGAGCTAAGACCACAAGTGTGTCACCTTGGAAAGCCATTCATGATCTGCTTCCAACTTTCTCCCCTCATCAGGTATGATTTTAACCCAGGTAACTCCATAAAATTCTGGGAACAAATTTGGGTGGGGAATGCCCCTCTTAAGGACATGTTTCCTTTGTTGTATGCCCTTTCTGAATTAAAAAATGAGCCAGTTTCTTCCTTCATTACCCCCTCATCTTCCTCTTCTAGGTTTGGGTGGAATTTAGGTTTGAGAAGGGTTGTGAGAGATACAAACTTGGATAGTATCTCGAGCCTCCTTGGTATCCTTGATAATGTTTTCTTGGACCCTACTAAGTTGGATTCTAGAATCTGGACCCCCACCCCCACTGGCTCATTTTCTTGTGCCTCTTTTTTCAAAGTCTTAAGTCAGCCCCCTAGTCCTGTTGCCCCTCCCTTCCCGGTTAATGAGGTTTGGTGCAGACCAATCCCCCCTAGAGTTGGTAGTTTTTGCTGGGAAGCTTTTCTGGAAAGAATCAATACTGGTGATATGCTCCAAAAGAAGAGATCCAAGACATGTTTATCCCCTCACAGGTGTGTTCTCTATAAAGCGGATGGGGAGACTGGTTTTCATCTACTGGCAATTTGCCAGTTTGCTAAGTCCATTTGGGTGTAGGTAGAATCCTCCATCAAATTTGTAAAGCCTTTTTCCCCCTTCCTTCTTCAGGAGCCAAATGAAAAGGGAAGGACCATGTGGAGATGTTTGAGGGCCGCAGTATGTTGGGCTATGTGGGAGGAAAGAAATTCCAGGATCTTCTATGAAGTAGAGAGAGGCAATGAAGAACTGAGAGAACTGATCCATATAAGGGTAGTACAGTGGCTGAAATAACTTCGATGGCAATAGTTGGGGGAATCCTGGACAATTGGGGATTGGAGGTGTGTTTAGGGATGAGAATGGGTTTGTTTCAGCCATGTTCTGAGGCCCAATTGGAGTGGGTGACTCTCTTGGGGCTGAGATCTTTGCAGTTTTGGAAGGAGTCCAAAGAGCTAAGGAGATGAATATAAGAAAACTCGTCATTGAAGGGGACTAGGAGGTGGTGGTAGGGTGGCTGAATAAAGAAAATAGCAGGTTATGGATGTACAGTAATGAGAGGAGGAAATTTAGGTGGCTGGTTCAAGAGATGGAAGTTAAGATCAGCTGGGTAAAAAGATCAGCTAACTCTTTTGCTGATGGGTTAGCTAAAGCAAGGAGTCGAGAGGGAGTCAATGTTTTGGGCACAAGTGTAATTTTTTCTTTTTTCTGTTCTTGGGAACTCAAGCTCCAGTTGGAAGATAAGAAAGTTTATCTTCCTCCATGTAATTACTTTTGTGATTAATTAATGAAATGTTGTTATTGATAAAAAAAAAACTAAATTCTCCTTTGCTGATCCAAAAAAAAAAAAACCTTCACCAGTTAGAGTTCATAGCCACTCAGTTCAAGGTGAAAGATCTAAGTACTTGTGATATTTCCTTGGAACTGAAGTTGCCTGCTCACAAAAGGGGATCTTCATTTCTCAAAGGAAGTACATCCTAATTGGAGAAATTAGGAGTGAAGTCGCTTGACTCTCATATTGATCCCAATCATAAGTTGGGTGATTACCATGGTGAAATTGTAAAAGATGTGAAGCAGTTCCAAAGACTTGTGGGGAGACTTTTGTATCTATCTATGACCCGACCTGACATTGCTTATGCCGTGGGTGTCCTTAATCAGTTCATGCATGCCCCTAAGACAACTAACTTAGAGGCAACTTAAGGATCCTTAAGTACCTAAAGAAGTTTCCAGGGGCTAGCTTACTATGGGCACTTGAAAATTGAAGTGTATACAAATACTAATTGAGATGGATCTATTGATAACAGAAAACCCACTAATGGTTACTGTACTTTTGTGTGTGGGGGGGGGGGGGGACTGAGATTATGTGGATAAAGAGTTTGTTGGGTGAACTGGGATTTACAGTTTTATTGAGTTGTGACAATAAGGAGAAACAGGTTAGTAGAGAAAACACATCAAGGTGGGCAAACACTTTATTAAGGAGAAACGGGTTAGTGGATAAGTGTGTACTCCCTATTGGCACTTTAAAAACTATGCAAATAAGCACCTAAAGGAAAGGAAACCAGTATCCAGAAATAGATGACCATGCAAGTTTACGCACTCCTTATTGTTGGGGAAGATGGCTGAGAAGTTCAATAATCAGAAAAGCCATGATATTTTCTGAAGTGGTAAGAAATCCTAAACTGAAAACACTATAGGTGAATCCTTTTTTATGTTCATTTTTCTTTTGCAGTATTATCTTGATGGAAGTATTTTTCTGTACCATCAGTTTACATCACTAGGCCAACCTCATAGAGCAACTGACTGGAATACCAAGACCTATCGTTAAACATCCAGGCTGGGTTTCACAGTATAAGCCCAAATACCTGCAATGGCCAAGAATGTGTAAACTTTAGTATCATATATCTTCATTAGGTATAGTTGCGATAAGGCTTGGGTGATGACAATGACGATCTCCATTTGGTATATATTTCATCTTTTTCTTTTTATATCGGTAAAGGCATATATTTCAACAAAAGACATTTAACTTCCAGAAATTTTAGTGCACACAAACACGTCTTTGGATAACATCTTTTTGTAGGAAAGGCACAAAAGGTACTGAACCATTCTATGTCATAAACATTGCAATCAAACAGAACTGAAGATGAAAAAGTGGAAAAATCAGGCCTATATTTTACAAATAATCCACCACTAAAGGGAAAAAGAGACTGCATTTCTTTAGAACTTAAATACCTGAAGTTTGGTAATCAACCCTTTCTTTTCTTCTTCAAACTCTCTGATCTAGCTTCCACAGGAAAAAATTAGAATAAAGGACCATTAAATTATTCTTCTGAATAAAACTGTCAAGAAGATCAACTTCAGACAGTCAAAAAATCAAATCACTTTGTTATATACCTGTGCTCTTAATTTCCTGATCTGTGACTCTTGAGCTGCTTGTTTTTTAGAAAGCTCTTCACCTGACATGAAATCAGATTATGTTCAATCAATATGTAATGAAAGAACCTGATTAAACTTTACCAAGAATCAAATCAACTAAAGAATTCAAAGAAGAACTGGATGATACTTGATACAAGAATTCATAATTCGAAAATAAATAACACAAGACAATCCTGTCTTCTCTATTTACATATTTTACCGTGCTAAAACAAGAAAACACTGTAAAGTATCACATTTATCAAGGTGTAGCATGCTGAGAACTAAAACTTAGGAAGGATAACACCAGCATCTAAAGTATCGATATGTATAAGTCCATATAGTTGACATTAGGGGTGATCATGGGCTGGGTCGGGCCAGGCTTAGCATCTATGATAAGGGCTATAGCCTGGTCCAGGTCTATATAGGCCTGGGCCGGGGTGGGCCAGGCTTTGGGCCTATGTCATTAAATATGTTATATTTAATATATACAGTAATTTGTATTATATGTCATTTTATAATATTTTATATAATATATCATATAATATTTATTATATATATGTAAACAAAATATATATAGGGCTCACTGCTCAACTATGATACCAAAAAGACATGATACTGGAAAAACTTGTTACCAATCAACCATTATCATAAAAGTGGTAACCAATCAGGTAGTATTTATCAATATTCACATGGAGGAGGGGGGCTATTGGTCAAAGCTCTTCCAGTCTTCCGGCAGCATAGATTTTCCAATATATATAATGCAAATATAATGTGGGCCAGAATGCCGGATCAGTCCCGAAGTATTGGGCCCAAGCCCAGCCCAGAAATTTGCCAAGGCAGTGACACAATACAGAATAGGAATATATAACTCATAGGCATCATATTGATGTAGGAATGCCTGCTTGGAATTGGATACCAAAGTGATGTAGGAACAGCTGATCTGATATCTTTTTTTTTTTCTGAAAAGAGGTAAGGTAAAGTTTATTTATGAAGAACAGATAATCATACAAGAATGGGGGAAACCGCAAGCCAGTTCGCCCCCAAAAGGATATGATCATAACTCCCACAGACTAACTGATCTAAGCATCATAAACAAGTTCTCATTACAAAATTCAGGGATGATAGAAAGCCAAGAAGCAAGTCTGGCCACAATACACTGGATTAACACCTCTGGTTTTTCTTCTCTTTTCTGAAGACTGTCATTCCAATCAGACCATATAGTACTGATTACTGCTTCTGGTATGGCTCTCCATATGTATTTGCCTTTTTTCGAGAGGCCCAGAAGGTGCCAGCTATGAAGCAGATCCTTCATTGTACCCGGCATTACCCAACAAACACCAACAGCATCCAAGAAATGAGACCAAATAATCCAGGCGAGCTTGCAATGAATACAGAGATGTTCAACGGTTCCTCTTCAAGACCACATACCCCACAGCTAATGTCATCCAGGCTGACACCTCTTCTTGCTAGATTGCTTCTTGTTAGGCATTTCCCAAGTGCAGAGGCCCACATCAAGAAATTGATTTTGGAGGGAGAATGGGGTTTCCAAATCTGTTTACAGGGGAAATCAGTTGCCCTTCTAATAGTCAGACCATCAGCAAACGAACTAACTGAGAACTTTCCATCAGCAGTCCAATTCCAGATCCATTGGTCTTCTGAGTAGGGCTGAAAAGAGAATGTATCTAAGCTACTTAGCAAATCCACAACTTCATCCACCTCCCAGTCATGGAAATCTCTTAGGAAATTAGGCTTCCATTGCCTCTTTATCCTCAGCCACTGAGAAGAGCATAGGAAATTTCTCCTCCAGAGGAACCTCGGCAAGCCACTTACCCTTCCAGAAGCGGATTCTTCCCCCATCACCTAACTTGAAACTCACCCCTTTTAGGACATTAGGAAGAGTTTTCAAAATAGCTTTCCATATTGAGCATCCATATGAAGGCAAGTTGAGAGCAGTTGTCCATCCCCCCGATTGAAGACCATATTTGAATGCAATGAGATTCCTCCACCAACTGTTTTCTTCCACTCCAAATCTCCAGATCCACTTACCCAATAAGGCTGTGTTGAAGGTTTTGATTCTTCTCAGTCCCAAACCACCTGAATTCCATGGGGTACAGATCTGATCCCATGCAATCATGTGGATCTTTTTTTTCATCTTCCCACCCTTTCTATAAAAAATCCCTATGTAATTTTTCAATTCTCTTTGCTATTGTGCTAGGAATGGGGAAGAGAGATAGAACAGCTGATCTGATATCAAATGATGCAGGATCATCTCTTCTACATCTATCTCTTCTCTATATATATAAGAGAGTTTCATGCCCATCAACCATTTCACACCCATCTTTGGTTGACATTCGAACTTTTATATACTTAAAATATCCCTTCTTTTTATTCAAATTTCCACCTTATCCCCATTGATTTTTTTTTTATGAATAGCATAGAACATTCATTAAAGATTAGAGAAATAAGTACAAGGAAGAAGGGGAGAGGTAAAACCTCTTAACCCTCCCCGAGGGGAAACAACAAACAAATTACAACATAGCCCAAAACAATTGTTCCCTTCCCACCCCTTGCTTAGCAAGAGTATCCGCAAAGGAATTGGCACTTCTCTTTACCAAGGTTCAAAATATTGATACAGGACGATACGCCGGTAGGGCATATTGGCCTGTATCAGTACTGTTTTTTTTTTGTTTTTTTTTTCAAATCTGGTTCAGAGGGGCTGGTTTAAGGCCGGCCTACCCCCTGAACCACTCGCCAACCCAAAACACCCCCTATAGGGGCGTATCAGGAAGGCCCCGATACGGGCCAATACGTGACGAAATTTTGAACCTTGCTCTTTACCCATTTTATCTGAATTTCCAATCCTGCTAACCGATTAAACAATCTTTTTTCATTTGTAAACTTCCATAGACCACTATCTTCTTTTTGCAGCCATCCAATAACCAGCTTTGAATCCCCTTCAACAATAAGCTTGCGACAGTTCAGATCCTTAACCTTCTTCATGCCTTCCATCACTGCCAAGACCACAGCCTGGACTGAGTCACCAACACCAATAGGACCAGAATATAAAGCAATGACTTTTCCTCCTCCATTTCTAAAGGCTCCACCTATGCCCGAAGGCCCTGGATTACCTTCACTACTGCCATCAAAGTTCAGTTTCACAAACCCAGTGGCTGGTGGAGACCAAAGGGAAACAATTTTGGTCTTTTCCGGGGCTGAATCTGCAAACTCCTTCCAATTTCTTCTGATCATGTCAGTGGAAATATCTTCAAACAATTCCAGAGACTGCACCCACTATACCACTCTAATAGTGACTACCTCAATAACAGCTTCCTTACTCCTTTCCTTATCAGAGAATATTCTTGAGTCCCTTTCTTCCCAAACAGTCCAACAACTAGCAGCCCTAACACATCTCCATAGAGTTCTACCCACCTTCTTTGGCCATCTGAAAAAAAAAGAGGCAAACAAGCTTTGTACATCCAGAGGAGGGGTCCACCTACAGTCAAACAAGGAGAAAAACCAAAGCCAAACATCTGAAACAAAAGGGCAGGAAAATTAATAGGTGATAGCAGTTTTCACCATTAGCCATACAGAGGACACACCAATTGGAAGATAAGCACCAGTTGGGTCTTTTTCTTTGGAGCAAATCACAAGGAGAAAGACTTCCCAACAAAAAGCCCCGATCCTAGGAGGAATCGGTTTACCCCAAACTTCGAGGACAGGAAATTTAATCCCCAGGCTATCATAAGACTGCATTAAGACTTTGAAAAAGGAGGCACAAGAAAACATCCCAAAGGAGGTCAAAGTCCAAATCCTACTATCCCCCTACCCCGGTTACAAAACCACCCCACCCAAGATCTGAGTTAGAACCAAGAGAGAAAGGATTTCAGAATCCTCAAGGCCCCATCTAAAACCCATGTCCCAATCAAACCCAGAACCAGAGTCTGAAGGAACCAAAAAAGTGGACACTGGCTCATCTTTAAAGGAGGACAGGGAATACAAAGAGGGGAATTGCTCTTTCAAGCTGACATCCCCCACCCATTTATGTTCCTAAATTTTCACCCAATTGCCAGAACAAAGGTCATACCTGATATAAGCCAAGAAGGAAGGGAGAATAGCATGAATAGATCTCCAAGAAGAAGCTCATGTAGCCCTAGCCAGGACTCCAGCATCCCAACCATCAGTCATTTGCCCATGAATACTTACAATCACCTTGGCCCAAAGTTTATCCTTTTCCCTTGGTAGTCTCCATAACCACTTCCCCAAAAGAGCCTAATTCCTTTCCTGAATGCCTTCTATACCTAGACCACCCTTATTCTTTCCTCTAGTAACCATTTCCCACGCAATTCTATGATCTCTTTTTTCCTCACCTGGCTCCCAAAGGAAATCTCTCATCAACTTCTCCAGCCTTCTACTCACTCCAACCAGGACCCTAAAGACTGGCAAGAAATACACAAGCAGGTTAAATCCACAACAGGGTTCCAAAAATTAATATTTCTTGGATTATCCCCTAAAGGTGGCCCCAAGTAATTTAGAGGCCATTCAGAAATCATACAACCCAAAATTTCCGCCCCTTCCGCCACCTCCCTCTCATCCATATTGATCCCCACCACATAGCTTTTATCAAAGTTGACTCTTAAGTTGGACATTTTTTCAAAGAGTTGGATCACCAACTTTAAGTTCCTTACCCAACTAATCTCCTCGCCCTCACAAAACAAAATAGTATCATCAATAAACTGCAAACGAGTGAATGGAACCCTATTTCTACCTACCCTCCAACCTCTCACTAGGCTCCTAGAGTTAGCCCTTGTAATCAGCCTATCCAAGGCTTCAGCAATCAAAGCAAACAAGGAGAGAGGTGGTCTCCTTGTCTAATCCCTCTAGATGCAGGGAAGCGATCTACCACCGTCCCATTAACCAAAACGGAGTAGTGACAAGTCTCGAAACATCCCTTTATCCACATGCACCACTTTGCCTCAAATCCAAAGCTTTCCATCACCTGCAGAAAGAAAGACCACTCCACCAAATCATAGGCCTTCTCCAAGTCCAGTTTACACACCAAACCTTTCCTTCCACTTCTTCTCAAATCCTCCACACTCTCATTGGCAATTAAGATCTGGTCAAATATCTGCCTATCCCTGTAACTTTTTCATATTATTAATTTTAATACAACCCACAGTTATTGATCAAAAAAAAATTATCTGCCTATCCCTTACAAAAGCTCCTTGATTTTGTGAAATGATGTGAGGGAGCACAACTCTCAATCTCCTCGAGAGCACCTTAGCAATGATTTTATACAAGCTGTTTACCAAGCTAATTAGTCTAAATTCCTTCGAATGAATTGCACCCTCCTTTTTGACTTTTTTGTAATGCATCTTTACCGATTTCAATAACCTACCCTATCCCTTCTAACTGCCATGTATCTGCATCCTATATAATAATTTATAACCTATAAAATTGTCCCAACATCTCCTCTCTCTCAACGTTTTCTCACATCTCTAACTCTTTCTCACTGCAACTGCCACGTCAGCCTTCAGTCTTTGCCACATAACCAAAGACCTCCCAAAGAGATTTTATTGGATGCTTTTAAATTAAATTGTTTAATCATTTTGAAGGGAAAGAGTTGCACACCCAACTTTATTCAATTTTCATCTTATCTATCTTTTTTAACCACTCCTATCTCTTTTAGTATTGCAAGACTCAGACCGGACCAGCTGGCCGGACATGAAACCCAAGAACCAGAGGTTATTCCAGTTTTTTAATACCCCAGTTTTCCGAAATCTGGAAAAACAGTCAAATTGGTCAAAACCCAGAGGAACCATTGAAAACCAGCCAAGTTTCAAGGTTTCAGCTGGCTTTCATGACCCATCCGAGTCACTAAATCGTTACAAACTTCAAAATGGCAAGTTGTAAGACTTTAACCCTAGGCATTTGTATCAAAAACCAGCGGCTTAACCATTTAGCCACCTCTTACACACGTAATATATATCACAAAACCATTGATCAAAAACAATCACAAAATCTATTATCTATATTATTTATATGACTCACGGTCAAACTATTTGACATGTGACCTGGAAAAATTTCCAGTTCTGTGTCTGGTCTTGAGTCTTTGATCTCTACCTTGCACATGCCATGCAACTAGTCTATCAAAAAACCTACTTTAATACCAATTGATGTAGGATGAACTATGACCAAAGGGTAAGTCTAGGAAGGTACTGGTTGGTAGATATAGGGTTTACAGGTGATATTAAGACAAAAGATAGAGATTGCTCAAGTTAAGAAGCATATTCAAAGCTTATTGCAAAAATTGTAGATATGGCCGAAAACCATAAAAAGCTTCAAATTGAGGAAAACATGGCTAGATTTGAGATTTTTAAACAATACTTTGTATGTAGATTTAGATTGGATGGTTCCAGAGGGAAACCAAGTTCAGCAAGCTTCAGAGTGCACCTTGCACAAAAAACAAAAAATTTGCTTTGTAAAAAATACAAAAAGTTTGGAAACTAGGGTTTTAGATAGAGTTCCAAGATAAAATTTGGTATAATTAAAGGTTTCTATGGGAGCTCCAAATATGGGAGCTTGGAGATGGTCCATCACAAAAGGATGAAATGGTTGGACGCAAAATTTTCAAGTTTGGATGAGTTTTGATGAAAAATAAAGAAAAGCTCACCATATCAGTTTCAATCCTCTAGAAACATTTAATAAACACTTTGTGATGAACTTATGACTGTTGATGGCTGTAATGGCTGCTTGCAAAATTAAAGAGAAGATGGGGGCAGAGAGAGAGAGAGAGAGAGGTGGCAAAAAACTCAAAATCATCCAGTAAGGTCCATAGAATCATGATAGGGCATGGGAATTACTCATTGCACTTAAGCTGTAAAAACCTCAAACAAACTCTCTTCAGTTATCCCTTTATGCTTTTGAACTTCATACATATGCATAGACACTATGAGGGTGGCCAACCATACTAACTCAGAAATATGGAAATACCATATTGCCACTATCATAAGAAAATAACTCTTAAATTATTTGACCAAGTTAGGGTATAACTTATCTCAAAAAAAGTTAGGATAGAACTAGACAGATCAAACTACTAGGCTGACCCCACCCCCCAGGTCACAAAAATGTAAATTTACCAAAAAAATATGCAGTTGTCTAAAATTGCAAACATGCATAAAATTTCAAAACATCCCGTGTCTGACCACTTGGCTCCTGCATCAAACATGCATACCTGATCTATATTCAGGTAACGATAGGTACCTTTGCATACCCTTTTGGTTCTGTTGAACAATAACAAGAAACTTATATTAAAAGAAAGAAAATAATAAAGAGAACGGTACATAGAAACCACCAAACTCAAGGATGCACGTGGTCCAATATTTTTTTTAAGATTAAGAAAAAATTTTATTAAGCAAAAAGAAGTTAAAAGAAACACAAACACTCAATGAAAACCCAACTAAGAAAAAACAAAACCCGGCCAGGCCAAAACACCCCAGACAGGCTGACCCCTCACAAACTAAACCCTTTACAAAAGGAAACAAAAGCGATACAAAACAAACAATGAAAACCCGATCATTAAAACAACCAAAACGACTCCCTTTCAAGCCCCAAGCACCCACAGCCGCCACCCAACAAGAACCCAAATCAAAATCCCCGAACGGACTCCAATTCAATCAGTCTTCTTGTTTGATTGAATATAATGAGATTTTGATCCCAGATTTTTTTTAAATGGTAAAGTATAACTGCATTAATTTAAAGTGAAGCAATATGGGAATGTAGAAAACTACTTCATATTGGTCCTTTACAACAAGTGACTATACAATGTTTATCCCAGATGCCAACACCTTTGCATCCCTAACCACGTAAGTTGGCGACTCTACTCTGCCTACGAAATAACATATCCATCCTATTATGTCACACACTGCTACAATGGCATATCATAATGCATATTACTAAAAAATGCCAAATAATTTTTTTTCAATTATGAATTTAAATGCAGAAAGTAGTTGATAAACATTATTCTTGCACTTGGGCAATAAGGTGTTTCCCCCTATCTGCCTGCCATTTTCCATGCCTTTACCATGTTGATTGAGTGTCATCCCCTAATGACTGAAATTTAGAGTTATATATTTAGACTCAAGATATTAACCATGAAAGAGCTATAGAACATCCCCGTAACAGAGTAAATATGGCATCAGATTCATTACCATACCTTCAGCCATTACTTGATTGATGATCTCATCTTTTTCTTTCAAAAGTGCAGCAGCATCACTTTTTTTACTTTGCTCTCTCCGCAGTGTATCCCTTTCCTTAGTAAGAGCATAAACCTGAAAGCATGAGTGCAATTGCATGTCATTGTTTGCAAAACAAAAGCCAGAGAATCCACACACCTTATGAAATTACAGATTATTATCGTTTGTTTAGCTTATTGATAACATCTTCTAATAAGAACAAAAAGTATTGCATTAAATTATGTAAAGACGGACAATAATAAATTCAAGGTCTCAATACAAGAAATGGGCAATCCCAGGTACCCAATACAAAAATACAAGAATATCTTCAACTCAGAAATGATATACCACAGAAAAGCTTATTCTCGATATTACTGCTCTTGCAATATTATTTTCTAGAAGATCAGCTGATCTAAAATCCAAGCAGAATGAGGGGTTGGTTGGATATGGAAATCCCCCTCCCCAGTCCCCATACTATAGAATTAGTTTTATGCATAAAAAGAAAAAAAAAAACATTATTGTTAGCTTAAGAAAATTTGTCAACTGAACATTAAGAAAACTTAGAACATTTGAAGGATCTAACATACATGACACAGTGAGAAAAATCAATCCTTTATCACCAATAAAATGCTTTCACAGAAAGCAGTTGAAGAAAAGTACACTGAGAACATCCACCAAACTCATGGATGGTACTCAAGCCAGTTTGGTAAAGAACCAAAAAGAAGTTGCAGACTTCAAGCAAATTACATGTTTCTGAGTAAAGATTAAATCAAATGGAATAATGCAGATGAGTTTAGATCTCATGACTTCTAAAACCATGGGTTGCATTAAATTGGGATTAAGGTTAATAGGCTTTGATTATTCAGTACGTGATTGATATTAAAGTGCTCAAATTTCAAAAAAAAAAAAATCCAAGAGACCCAGATAGCCAGGATTGAGAAAAGGCCCTTATTAGGTTAGTACTTGAAAGTTTCCAAAGGTCACAATAGCAGTGGATAGAATGGTTAGTTAGGCTATAATGAATTTTCTCAAAATTCCCTAGGGCTTATGAAGGGCTAGAATATTTTAGGTTTCAAAGGCCCAGATGAACAAGAAGTAATAAATAACTAAGGAAAGGATTAAAGATGAAGAACATCATTGACTGTATAGAACGTCGTTATCTATTGATCCTCTTCTTTTTCTAAAGAATTCATGGAAAGCAGGAAGCATAGGCTGGGGAGGTAGAATAGGATCATCAAGGAAATATTAAAAAAAAAAAATGAACCCCTCCATAGTTCTATATTTCTATTGCAGAGTTTCAATCAGGGGCTTGGACCCATGTTAATGTATCGGCCCACTTACCCTCTGATTGCAAACTTGCAAAGGGAATCAGCTAACCATCCACAACTTCAGGCCTCGTATAAAAAATGGGCCCAGAACCCATCTGCCATGCCTGGCTACTCAATACCAATGTTTAGAAAACCGGACCAGACTGACTGGCCAGATTGGTTGAACCGCGACCAGGCCCCTAGCGGTTCAGTCATACCCCTAAAACCAGAAGTCATGAAAAAACAGCCAAAACCAGCTGACCAACAGGCCCAACCAGAAAACCACCAGTGAACCAGTCCCAGTTTCATAAAACCAGCCAGTTTTGTTTAGCTTTTTTTACTTAATATGCAAACTTCTGGAGGCCATAACTTTGTAGTCAAATGTCCGATTTGGGTGATCTTTTTTCCCAAGGCCCAAAGGCACCTTTCCTGCCCTACTATTTTTGCCAAAAAATGCCTTTTTGGCCGTAAATATTAATTTGTAAAATAAAAAATGGAACTAAAATAAAATAAGTATATGTTATAGCAAATATAATTATATATTTTGAATATATTTATATAATTAAAACTATTGCATATGTATTATATAATTGTGCATATTATATACATACATACACACATATATATCACCATCACGGTTCAACCCCAATTCAACCTTTGACCCATGAACCTCTCCCTTTTCTGGGTCTATGCCCAATCCGGTTCTCTCAGTATTGCTCATTACAGGGTGCACTCTTATTCTATAAAGGCCAAATGGTAATCCTAGAAAACTCAGCCCATATACAACAATTACTGGACCCATTTCATTCTTCTCCTGTCAGTGGCCACTCTAAGGTGCTTAGAACCTATCAGAACTAGCGTCTCAGCTCTAGAAGGGAATGAGAGGCCAAGTTCACAGTTTGTTGCAGCATGTTCTACCTGCCAGCAAAGAAATATGACACTCAAATGCTAGTAGGTTTACTTCAACCCCTGCTCATTCCCAATCAGTGTGGGAAGACATATCTATGGACTTTGTGCCTGGCCTTCCAGTATTTTCCGGCAAATCAGTCATTATTATTGTCATTGATCACTTTACCACATAGTCATTTTGTTGAACCTCATTCCTACAGTGCAGCATTGGTTGTCAAGTTGTTTGTGAAAGAAGTGGCACAGCTGCATGGGATACCTCGCTTTATCATATCAGACTGAGACTCGGTGTTCATGAACAGGTTTTGGTAGGAATTCCTTAAGCTCAAAGGCACTATGCTCCAGCAGTCCACCAGTTATCATCCGCAGACCGATGGTCAAATGGAGGTGGTGAATTGATGCTTGCAGACATACCTTCGTTGCTTCGCAGGTGAGAGACCTAAAGGTTGAATGAAATGGCTCCCTTGGGCTGAATAGTGGTATAACACCACCTGTAAGGCCTTGTATGGACAGGATCCACCACCTCTCATCCCTTATGAGAGAGGTTCTATTGCAGTGGCCTCTTTGGAATAACACATCCTACAGAACATTAGTCTTCAAGATCTCAAGTCCAACCTTCTTCGGGTCCAACAACTAATGAAGAGAACCTATCATAAAAAGCAGTGGCCAGTTGAAATCCAAGTGAGTGATTGAGTGTACTTGAAATTACAGCCTCACATAGGGATGGCAATTTTCCCCATCCCCGATGGGGTATATATATATATATATATATAAATGTTATTTATATTTAATAAATATTATTATATTATTTATATTGTAAATATTATTATATTATTTATATTATATATATATCAAAATGTATTTAAAACATTATTTATAATTTAATATTTTTATTTATTTTAAATAAATTTATTTTCAAAAAAAAATACTGTTATCTAAAAAAATTCTGGGGATTCAGGTCCCTGCGGGGAACCCATCCCCGTCAGGGATCGGGGATGGAGGACAAATTTCATCCCCGGCAAGGATTGGGGATGGGGATGGGGATGGGGGTTAATTTCAGAATCGGGGGTGAGGAATATGATCCCTGCCCCATTGCCATTCCTAGTCTCACAAGCAAACCGTAGTGACAAGACATGCTTGGAAGTTGGAACAAATCAGCACCCAAATATTTTGATCCATTCAAGATTCTAGAAAGGACTGGTGGAGCTGCTTACAAACTCAAACTACCTCTCTCCTCCAGAAGACATCCCATTTTTCATGTCTCACTCCTAAAAGTGCATCAGAGAAGGAATGATTAGCTGTTCAGATTTACCTTGGCACAATGGTTGGGTTGTTCCATTGCGAGTCTGTGACCTGGGTGACCAGGGTTCAAATCTTGGAAACAGCCTTTTTGTATGTGCAGAGGTAAGGCTGCATACATCTGTCCCTCCCCAGACCCCACATTGGTG
This sequence comes from Nelumbo nucifera, assembly GCF_055504915.1. Classification (NCBI taxonomy): domain Eukaryota; kingdom Viridiplantae; phylum Streptophyta; class Magnoliopsida; order Proteales; family Nelumbonaceae; genus Nelumbo; species Nelumbo nucifera. Next base: position 21,796,715 of record NC_142650.1, read on the forward strand.
GGAACCTCGTGAACTGGGCTGCCCCTTATTTACCTCAGTTCACTGATGAAGGCACCTTGGTCATGGAGCCACTTAAAATCACACGCTTCTGCTGGGTCCAGAAGGATGGCCAAGTAATATCAGAAGCTCTCGTGGTATGGTCTCATTTACTACCTGGGAGCCCTACTTCAAGTTACATGAAGATTTTCCGCAATTGGAACTTGATGCCAAGGTCCAGCTTGAGGGGACGGGAGCTGTTAGGCCTGTTCCCATTCAGCCCATGGTACTTCAGCCCAATTCCAGCTCAGGTTTGATCCGGCAAGTTTCCAGACAAAGGCAACATCAGTAGAAGGCGATTATAGATTCCCATGGCTGTAACTGAACCCAATTTATATTGTTGTAAGCCTATAAAAGGCAGGAATTCAAATGAGAAAGGCATCACAGATTCATAGTTCAGATCCAAGTTCTCTCTCTCCTATCTTTCGTCCATTTCAAGAGGTCCTTGAAGAGAATTTCATAGAATGATTAGCCTTGATCCTTTTTGTGATTTTTTTTTTTGTGGCATGATCACTTTTTGAGAATTAATGCATGTTGAAAGAACTCCCGCCCCTCAGATAACACAAAAAGGCAACTTAGAATCACTCTAGCATTCTCTACAAATCACACTAAGTGAACAAAGCATCACCTAACCAAGCTCAATAGCAGCAAAGAAGTTCAAATCTTCATTGAAAAATGTAAAATATAACATAACAAGTATTTACTCTCCACCTCAACCCCCAAGCAGAAGAGGCCAGCCTACAATCAGTTGAATTACTAAAAATACCTCTAATAATAAAACTTCTACTTAATAAACAACACTGCACCTAACAACTAAATAAGGTGAAATCAAACAAATAAAAATAGATTAAATAAAACTAGAGCCCAACAACTGAAGTAAACATGAATCCAACGAAAAGATCAAAGTATTACCGCTGCCCAAAACTCAAGGAATGAGCAGAAAAACATCACTAAAGATCCCAGTTGGACCCAAAACCATCATCATGCCATATCAGAAAGCAAATGACCACATGTAATGCGTAACTCAAGATCCTAGAACTAGATGCACTATGCACGATCACCATGCCATATAATAGATGAGCATGTAACATTACAGCCTCTGATGTCTCCAGGGGCTGTTTAGAATCCCCATCACAACTGGTTCTCAACATCCATGTTGAAGAAAACAAGTTAGATGACAGTGACAGAGTGATCTTGTGGAGTCCTTGTGATCTTTTGTAAGCATTACTTAATTTACTTGTCTAGTAGAGACTGTGACCAATCCTACTCTAGATGAGAATTCAACAAGAAAAATAGAGAATAGAAGAGGAAGAAGAGAGAAAGAGAGTAAGAGAAGAAGAAAGGAGAAAGAAGTCAAAGAGAAAGAATTCATAAAAGAGTGGGTAATAGCTTGCATTGCCACCCCAATCAGCTATTTTTATTAAAGATTTAAAAGATAGCTAACTTACAATAATGCCCTTACTAACACAACTCATCAGGAATTCCCTCTCTTCTCTTAATTTAATGAAGTTGATGTTATTGATCAAAAAAAAAAACACACAACTCATCAGGAACTAAAGAAAGAAACTGAAATAACCAACTTGCTGACACTACTAACATGCTAACAGCAACATAAATAAAGACATTATTGCCCTACAACTCTATAAATTTCAAATTCATAGATTAGACATGTATCATCATGAGGTTTAAACCTTCACAGGATACAAGTTGTGAATATTCAAACATTTATTTTCAACAATCCTTCATCTCACACAATAGAAGACCAAGAGACCATTTGAATTATAATTTTGAATGTTGGATAGAATATAAGATGGAGTTTAAATTGGCTTCAAAGTCACATTCACTGCCTACAATAAACTGATGAGATTAGATCAAAGTATCCTTTAATAATAACAGCATAACAAAGGGAAGTCAAAAATGAAATATCTTTCAATAAGCAATAAGTAAGATTGTCAATGGAGTTGGTAAGTTGGCAATCTCTAGAGGTCCCGTGCCATTACAAGACACAAAAAATAGGGGGAAAAAACAGAAAACAACACTAATGGGTACATAGCTAAGAACTCTCGCCTCATTAAATAGAGACCAATTACTAAAGCCTAAGGTTACCTTGTTAATGCCCAAAAACAGTTAAAACCTCAAATTTGATATCAAAACAAGATCTAATTCTAACATAGAGCAACAAAGGTGATACAAAAATAGAACACACCTTCCTTTCAAGAGCTGCCACTCTTTGATGGTACTCATCTCGCAGTGATTCAACTTCTAATACATTGGATTTTTTCTGTAGCACAATGTTCAACAAATAACAATCAAAAAATATGCATTGATACTTGCAAAGTGGTTTCAGCACGATGTATAATAAGAATGATTTCCTTGATGGCTACACAATACCACTTCATAGGTGTTAAATAAACTTGGAACAAACAAGTGCATCAACAATATGAAATAAATACAACGAAGCACAAGCAAGAATGTATGAATGAACAAAGAATAGTTCCAAAAACGCATGCTCCCATGGAAGCATAGACACTCACTTTGCTGCTAGATATTGCACTCTAGGTCCCATTTGGCATCCATCCAAAGAAATATTTCTTTTTGTTTCTTGTGTTTCTCTGGACGAAAAATACATTTGGATTGACAAATAAACGAGAAACGTTTGTTTCTGGGAAGTGAGAAAATCTCGCTACTCAATGGAAATTGAACATTACGTATAACATATGTTTTAGCAGAACTTAAAAAATTGTATACATGTGTGGGATTCACACATGTAAGGAAGAGTGTTTTGGTAATTTTGTTCAGAAGTTAGAAAATAGGTGCAAAACTAAACCTTGTTGTCATTTTCATCCAAACGTTGCACTGAAGAGCACCATCACCTCCCTACCTCCATTGCTCACAGATCTTTGTCTCCAGTAGGTGTGGCAACTGGCAATTTTTAAACCCAACCATTAACTGACAATTTGGGTTGTATCCATTTAATCCTAAGTCATTGACAAGTTGGGTAACCCAATAAAGGGAGATTTAATGGTTTGGGTGGGTTGGATCATAGTTATCCAACAGGTAACCATTGACAAATTTGGATTTTTTTCAGTTTCAATTTTCACTCTCTTCCCTTTCCGCTTTGTTATCTTGATGTTCACCCCCTTCCCTTCTCTCTCTCTCCTCTACCTCTCTTTCTTCCAAGATCCAACCCTCATCGGAGGTTGAAGATGGTAGCTAGTGGAGTTTTTTAGCCTAGACTATCTCTCTCTCTCTCTAGAAACCGTAATCTGAATCCTAACCAGGAGGAACTCCATAGTATTACCACCATGCACATCGGAGCTGCTATGGTGAGAACTTAGGAGTGGCAATAAGACCCAAAAAAAAAATTGGACTTACCAATGATATGGTTTGAAGCCCCAGAATCAATGACCCAAGGAGATTTTGGAGCATCAGAGAACACATGGAAGGCAGAGGCTATGTTACCTGATGTAGACGCAAATGAAGTTGAGGGGGTAGGTCTTGAATATGTCTGTCGGAGTGACCTACCATACTATTACAGATGGTCACGGAACAAATTGAGGATGTCTTCTTTGAGACCAGAACTAGTAACATCTACAGGGAATCAAGGGAGTGGCGATTGATATTGATGGAGTACGTACTGAGAAGGGAGTTGGATTGGTAGAGAGGAATCAGGAGGAATTAGAATGGATTTAGGAGCAGATTTGTGTCCTATTGGAGGAATATAAACAGAAGGAGGAAATGCTAGAGGTGATTCCAAATAACCCGGAATCTGAGGCAAGATCCAATGGATTGGGGCAGGAATTAGGAAATACAAGACAGAACAGGAAGTTAGTTGGAAATAAGGATAGGAAAAAGAAGAAAAAGTCTGAAGTAGAGAGACTAATAATGGACATTGAAGGGGATATCAAGTTCAGTGGCAGAGGGGAAAGGAAAAAGAGTTCTAAATGAAGGAACACAATTCTGGAGGGCTAAATTCTTGAAGGTAAATGAAGATAATCAGTTGGAATGTAAGGGGTTTGGGCAGTGCTAGAAAGAGGAGATCGATTAAGGAGTTACTTAGGAGAGAAAGACATGATGTTATGATGCTGCAAGAAACAACATTAGCTGAATTGGATAGGAGATGGGTTAGAGAGGTTTGGAAAATAACAGGGGTAAGATGGTGCTCAGCTCCGTCGTGGGGAGCTTCGGGGGGAATAGTTATGTTGTGGAGGGAGGACTTCGTAGAACCAATAGAAGAGTTAATAGGAAACTTCACTGTATCCCTAAAATTCAGAATGGTGGAAGATGGTTTCATTTGGGTGCTAAGAAATGTGTATGGTCCAACTAATCACAGAGAGAGGAATGAGTTATGGGAGGAGCTTCATGGAATTCAAGGTTTAAGGGAAGGCCCTTGGTGTTTGGAAGGCAACTTTAATGCAATAAGATTCACAACTGAGTCAAATAATCCCAGACAGGCCATCACAACTAGTATGAGGAAGTTCAATGGCTTCATTAATTCCTATGAGTTACGAGAGCTTCCCTTACTACAGGCTACCTACACCTGGTCCAATTTCCAAGAAAACCCAATTTGCTCGAAGCTTGATAGGTTCCTATTTAATGAGGGTTGGGAGATCCATTGGAGAGGTTTGGTGGCTAAGGCCCTACCTAGGATAACCTTTAATCATTGCCCTATAGAAGTAGGACAAGAACCTTTTGATAATGGACCCAGACCATTCAGATTTGAGAATATGTGACTGACACATCCGGATTTTTTGCCTAAGGTTAAGAAATGGTGGAGTGAAGAGATGAGAGAAGTGAAATGGAATGGGGTTAGATTCCACAAAAAATTAAAAAGGTTGACGAGCAAAATAAAATAATGGAATAGGATCAATTTGGAAGAAAGGAGGAGGTAAAAGCTAGATTATTGATTCAGATTGAGGATTTAGATGCAAAAGAATCCCAAGGAATGATGGATGAGCAAGACAGAGAAATAAGAAGGAAACTGAAAAAGGAGTTAGAGGAGATCTTGTTGAGGGAGGAGATTTCATGGAGACAAAAATCCAGACATAAGTGGATCAAGGAAGGGGATGGGAATACCAAATTTTTTCATGCTATGGCTAATGGGAGAAGAAGGAAAAATTTGATACTAAAGCTGGAGGTTGATGGTGTGGAGATAACCTCTCAAGAGGAGATTGCTAGTAGGATTGTGGATCATTTCAAATCAATCTTTTAGAGACCTTTAGAGAATCGGTTAATAGTGGGGGAGGAGAATTGGCCAACTTTGAACCAAACAGATAGGGTATGGCTAGAAAGAATGATTGAGGAAGAGGAAATTAAACAAGCTATCTTTTCTATGGATAGGGCTAAGGCACCAGGTCCAGACAGATTTACAATGGCTTTTTTCAGGATTGTTGGGACATAGTCAAAGAAGATTTAATTGGAGCCTTTAGAGAATTTGAGGACAAACATGTTGTGAGTCCTGAAATCAATGCCACCTTTCTAAACTTAATTCCTAAAAAGACTGATGCCAAACACCCCAAAGATTTTCAGCTAATCAGCCTGGTGACAAGCATCCATAAGATTCTGGCAAAAGTGCTCTCTAGGAGGATCAAAGCAGTTCTACCTTCTCTCATTAGCCAAGCACAAGGAGTCTTTATACAGGATAGATAAATTACGGATCAGATCCTTATTGCAAATGAGAGTGTGGAAGAGATGAGGAGATCGGGTAGAAAAGGATTTGTCTATAAACTAGACTTGGAGAAGGCCTATGATTTAGTGGATTGGAGTTTCCTGCTGGAGATGTCAAGAAGACGTGGATTTGGGGATAAATGGTGTAATTGGATAAGAGGATGTTTAAATTCTTGTCATTATTCTGTTTTGGTGAATGGGGTTGTTAAGAACTTCTTTCCAGCCAATAGAGGTTTAAGACAAGGTGATCCACTTTCCCCTTTCCTCTTTACTCTTGTTGTTGATGTCTTCAATAGAATGATCTCCAAAGCAGATGAGGAGGGCCAAATAAAGGGATGGAGATGTTAGACAGATATGCCCTTAGCTCCAATTAGATTGAAGTACCTATTGACATTTATTGTAAATGAATAAAATACATAATTGATTCATGTCATTGTGGTGTGTTTCTGTGTAATACCCTTAAACTGGACACTTATGAGACTCGTGTTAGTTTAGAATCTTCACAGCCGTTGGATAGATCTGGGAGATTTATCCTGCCAAGGCTGACACTGATATACCGCCAAGTTGGTTGGGGTGGCTTGTCTCAGCTGCCAGGGTGAGACCTGAGGTACATGTAGTGTGGGTTTTCTTGAAGCCCTGAACCTGACCGAAATTCTAGTATTGCCCTGGACCTTGGAGATAGATGGGCAAAACTGGAATGTTACACCTGACCCCTAGAGTCAATTATGGTACTGCACCAAGTGTCAGATTGGGTTGTCTTTGATATGCCAATCAGTGAGATCCTTAGAGGGGGTCAAAACCTAGGTATGTTGGGACAGTCTGAGAATTCATCTGAGTGGGTGATCATAGTGACAGGATCAGCCCCTTTGTCGAACAAAGTGAATCGGGGGTGCACTCTCTCTAATGGAAACTTAAATTGCCGACAGTTGATTTCAACCGTTGAAATTTGTTTTGCAAAATATATTTATATAGAGATATACATATATATTATGGTTTCAAAATGTTTGCAAAAGGTTTTAATTCCCGGGATCCATGTGAGTAGAGTGCAACATTGTTCCTTGCGGCCGAGGGAGAGGTCCTCTCTTGTCAGACAGTGGTTGATCATTATGGGCTGAGAGGTTAAGTGTAAGACCATTGAGGGTAATACCTGATGGACTAATCTTACATTTGCGCACAGTCCTTGGGTTTTCATAAGGTGATTGGACCCAAGGACCATTTAGTGTAAATGTTAGGCCCATTAAGAGCCCATGGTGATGGACTTAGGGGTTCACTGTCTCCTACAGTGAATTTGGCCAGGCCTTGTAGCAAAGGCCGGGCTGAACCCATGTGGCTGATGTGTAGATCAATGTTTGGATCCCACGCCATACAAGGAAAGCCAACTGGGCAGCAGGTTAAGAGGTTAAATGAGCACATAAACTTAATGGGCCTAAAGCCCAATTCGAACTAGGCTTAAGTCAATTAATTAAATAGGGGCGGATCTGGGATTTGGATCAGCAGATAAGATAAGGGATTATCCTTATCCACTTAAAGAGTCCAGATCCAAATAAAGATTTGGATCAAAGGAACTCCTAATTTGATTAGGAAGGCTGATCTTTATCTGCAGATAAGATAAGGGATTATCCTTATCACTTAAAGAGTGCAGATCCAAATAAAATATTTGGATTAGGAAATTTTCTCTTTAAGGCTATAAATAAGAGAGCAGGGCGGACCTCCAGATTCATTCACAGTTCGATGAATACAGAGAGAAGACAACACAGTTTGACTGCTCTTGTCTTCTGCTCTTTTTCTTCCCTATTCTTGCCGCCCCTACCTAGTTCGATCTCCACCTATGGGAGTGATCAAGAATTTTTCTTGATATTGCATCTTGGTAGAAGAAGCAATCTAAAGTCGTGCTCACCAGCCCTCTACCCCATTCTTGCTGAAGAATTCGGTTCTTGCTGAAGAGTTGTCCTGCTGATCCTGCTTCACCTCACACTATGTCATCTTCAGTGGAAGCAGTTTTTGGTTTTCTCCTTGGGCGTGAACACCTTCATTGAGAGTTATTGCTACTCCGTATCAGGTATATCCCTCTCCTCCCTTTTGGTTTTAGATTTGGTCTGGTTTGGTTCGAGATTGATCCTTGAAAATGCAGTTTTCTAAAATAGGGAATGCGATTCCCAAATGGGAGAGAGAAATTTTGAAATTTCGCCCAACCTTCCTGCAGGGTTCCGCCATCCATACGATGGATCTCTCATCCCTTCAGGAGAATAGGGAACAGAGGCATTCCAATAACTCACCTTCAGTTTGCTGATGACATTGTTATTTTCTGTGAAGGGAATGAGTTAAGTAAGGTGGAGAACCTTAAGAATCTAATAAGAACCTTTGAGAATGTCTCCAACTTGAGGGTAAACTTTGATAAAAGTTGTGTGGTTGGAGTAAATAGGGAGAATAGGGAGATTGAATACATTGCAGAGTGCTTAGGTTGCAACATTTATTCTGGGCCTTTGACATACTTAGGGCTACCCTTAGGAGCTAACCCTAAAGAAAGTAGTTTTTGGGCCCCTATTGTGGAGATATTTGATAAATACTTGGTGGCTTGGAAAAAGAATTGCATCTCAATAGGGGGTTGGCTGACTTTAATTAAGGCTACACTTGCCAATCTTCTAACCTACTTCCTTTCAGTGTTCAAGATTCCTCCAAGGGAGGCTAAGAAACTGGAGAAGAGAATGAAGGACTTTTTATGGGAACCATGAGAGGTGAAAAAGGATCATTTGGTTAGATGGGAGATAGTTAACAAACCAAAGGAAGAAGGGGGTCTAGGGATAGGGAACATAGTGCTGAAGAATGTAACCCTTTTAGGGAAGTGGTTATGGAGATGGCCCCGAGAGAGAGAGAGAGAGAGAAACTATGGCATGATGTGGTGGAAAGCATACATGGCTGCTCTGGAAATGGATGGGATTCCGGGATATCTCATCGAGTTACCCTCACAACACCTTGGAAGGATATACATGGTATTCTCCCCCGCTTCCTCAGTTTGATCAGGTATGATGTTGGTTCTGGTAATGCCATTCTATTCTAGGAGGATATTTGGATGGGTACACAACCCCTCAAAGATCGTTTCCCCTCACTCTATTCCCTCTCCCGTCACAAAAATGAGCCAATTGCAAACTTTCTCCGGAGCCCGTTAACCCCCTTGTCTTTAAACTGGGACTTCGGTTTTCATAGAGGGTTAAGTGATGGTGAGTTGAGTTGTGTTGTTGAGTTAATTCATTTACTAGAATCTGTTTGCTTGGACCCCACTTTTTCTTATCAAAGAATTTGGACTCCTCTTCCAAAAGGTACATTTACTTGTGCTTCCTTTCTAAAATCCCTCAGTTCTAACCCCATTTCCCAAGGTTTCCCTTTCAAAGAAGTCTGGGCGCGACCTATTCCCCCCAAAATTGTTGTATTCTACTGGGAAGTCTACTATGGAAAAATCAATACTTTGGAAAACTTATAGAAAAAAGAGACCCTCTCTGTCTTTCCCCAAATTGGTGTTCCTTGTGTAAGGCCAAGAATGAGGATTGTTTCCATTTGCTGATCTCTTGTTCTTTTGCTACAGCTTTATGGAATTGGAGCCTTTGTTTATTTGGAGGTAGGTGGTCTTTGCCTTCCGATTTAAGGTTGTTATTTAACCCATCTTTTTTTGTTTGGCACACTAGAAGAGGCAAAGTCATGTGGAAATGTGTCAGGGCAGCCACTTTGTTGACTCTTTAGGAGGAAAGGAATGGAAGAATATTTTCAAAGAAGGAAAGAGGGTTAGATGAAGTGAAGAACTGCATCCTTACAAGAACAATCCATTGGCTGAAAACATTAGATATGTTTGATGATTTCTCCTTTGATGACTTGTGGAGGAATTGGTTAATAATAGCTAACACTTCAACAAAGATGAATAGAATCTTGCCAGAATGGGTTCCGCCTTTGGAAGGTGTCATCAAGTTGAATTTTGATGGAAGCAGCCAAGGTAACCCAGGGCCTTCAGGTATAGGGGGTGTCCTGAGAAATAAGGACAGCAACATAATCTCCTTATTCTCAGGACCGGTGGGAGTAGGGGACTCCACAAGGGCAGAAATCCTTGCTGCAGTACAAGGAATTCAGATTGCTAACCAGCTTGGAGTGGAGCATCTCCTAGTTGAAGGGGACTCTCAGGTGGTAACGGGATGGCTTCTAAACCCAGATACTACCATTTTGGGGCTACAAAGATCTCATCAAAAAAGTAAAGTGGTTAACCAGCAATATGAGAGTTGAGGTAAAATGGGTTAGCAGGTCTGCTAATTCTATGGCTGATTCTTTAGCCAAACAGGGGGTTTCCAGGGAAGACCTTTTTTGTGCTACTTTGTAAACTATTAGTAATCTGGAATTTGTACTTAACTAGCCCGGAGAGGTTGCAACTCATGCCTCTACTCGGGGACTTTGTACTATTATCTATTGCTCATTAATAAACTTATTCTAATCATCAAAAAAAAACATCTACATGGACCTGGGATGATTCTTGGGAAGCCAAGTTAGCTGAAGTGTACTTTTGGGTGGGTTTCCTGTTCTGTTCTAGTGTTGATTTCTTCACCGAATCCAGGGCCCATTTTGGTTTCCCAATCAAATCCCAAGTTCCCAACAGGCCTCAAGGGTGTGCCTGGATATCTGGCAGTGTGTACACCTAGGGGTGTTCAAATTTGGATCAAAAACCGAAAACCAAACCAAATAAGCAAATTTGGTTCGGTTAATTCGGATATTGGTTCGATTCGGTTTTTTATATGTGAAAAAGCAGTTTTCGGTTTCAGTTCGGTTTATGTACAAAGTTTAACCGAACCGAACTACCATTCCTAAATGCTAAATCTCCCTTATCCCTTTGGGCTTTGGGCCCTTATATAATAATAGTAAAATTAATTACTAATTTACTACTTTACATTCTTTACTAATTACTAGTATCTAGTAGTAGTAAGTGCTAAATTGGATGTGGGAAACTGGGAATTGTCGAATTGGAATATTGTGATTGATTTGGGAAACTCAAAAAACACAGCCAACCAGACTTGCCAAGTTTGGCTAGGAGTCTAGAGTCTAGGAGGGAGCCAAACTGTCAAATTTCCAGTTTCCAGTGGAAAGTGGAAACTCTAAGAGGCAAGCAAAGCAAAAGTGCAAAACTGTGATTTACAGTTTTACACAAATAACAAATTGAGACTGGAGAGAGTGAGAGAGTTTGAGACCAAGAGAGTTAGAGATGCTGAGAGAAGAAGAAACTTTTTTGAACTGACTCTTGAGACTGCATAGTACAGAGATTCAGACTTTCAAAGAACAGATATCAGACTGAGAACAGATTTTACATTTTGAGACTTCAGAATTCAGACCTGCATGGCTGCACCAGTTAATCCAACTATCCAAGTGAGTTGTTCTTCTCCTTTGTCAGTTTTTTGAATTTACTCTTGAGACTGCACAGCTGCACCAGTTTATTTGAAAGTTGTTTTGTTTTTATTTGACAGAAACCGAACTAAATTTGGTTTGGTTCGGTTCGGTTCGGTTGAGGGATATGACCAAACCAAAGTCGGTTAGGTCATCGGTTTGGACCGAACCGAACTGACAGAATGTACACCACTACTTATCCTTATCATCCACCTTCTTCTGACCAGTGCCTCCCCTTAAAGGCAAAGAAATAGGCTCTCCCTTAGAAGCATTCATTGCAGACCTCCTACTCTCCTTGGACTGGACCAAAGCATATACCTCTTGGACAGAAGGGAGGTCCTTACTACCCAAAATCTATACCCTAATGGGTTCATACACAGGGTTGAGGCTTAACAGGAATGCAAACACACATTCAGATAATAGTCCAGTTCTTTCCAAACTGACGTAAGTGCTAACTGCTAAATAGTATGCAGATAAACTTCTCTCTCCCTGCTTACATGTGGAAGACTACCTACAACTGATAAATCCTAGCATAATAACTCTGCTCTGAACATGTTGACTTAGCCTATTCCTATATTTCTCGGACTGTGTCTGCCCACATAAAATTCTGCTCCACTGAAAGCAACATGGATTTCAAAAGCCTTGACATGATCATATAGTTCTCCTGATCCCACTTATCATGCTTAGTTGTACCTGCTTTTGGTTCCTTTTCCATTGATATACCCAATGATTTAAAAGGCACACCCAAGGCATGCCTAGTGCACAGGCGAGGCGCATAGCCTAGGTCCCAGGCGCAGCATTTTCAAAAGGTGTGCACTTGGTGCACGGTGCACCTTGTGCTTCAGCCCAGGCGTGTGCCGTTTGAAAATTTGTGCATATCTCTATCTTTTTGTGTTTAGTAGCTGGGTCGGGGGCTTCACCCCCAGAGCCCCAACCAAGCTCCTCAAGGCAAGCCCATTTGCTAATGTTGCTCATTCATTAATCCTAAAAAAAGATATTTTCAAAAGACACTTAAAAGTTATAAAACATCTTTAAGACCCTAATATGGACTTGTTTGGGTTGCCTTGAGGGACTTGGTACAAAGGTGGCTCGTAGAATCAGGAATGCATAATGTTTAACATCACATTAGCTATTTGAAGTAATGCAATTGGGAAAAAAATAAAGAGAATAAGAGTTTACATGCTTGAATATGTTTTATATGCTATGCTTGATTTTATTTTTAAATTTTCATTTTAAATATGTTTTACATGTTATGTTTATGTATTTTAATTTGAGATAAGAGGCTTTTTAAATCATTTATTTTAAAATTTAAGTTTATATTTTTAATTAATAATGTGTTTATTATTTTTACTATTTTGCATTTTTTGAATTTTTTAGAATTTTTGTGCCTTGCTTTAAAAAGGTGCACGCCTCAAGCGTAAAATGACCCTTGCGCTTTTAAAACATTGGATATACCTGGCCTTGCCTCTAGCAGTGATATCCAATCGCAATTCCTTAGACCATGCCAAATAGTTCAAGCCATCCAATAGAGTGATAGTCATGGGGAAATTCATGGTATCATGATTACTAATTTAGTACTTAATCCACTATGAATGGAAATAGTTCCAGATGTTCCAGACTCTTCAGAAGCCATAAGAAACAATTCTAGAAAATCTTGACGGGTATGTTTTCTATAGTTCCCACAAAGAACAGGTAAACAAATACCACTGCAGAGTTGGAACCAATCTGCCAAGCAATTCGATGCCAAAAAACACAAGGCACAAACAACTGGTTTGTGCATTTTTCTACCACAAACAGGTCATACAGACCTCACACAAGCTGGCTTAAGTGACACAGTTAACAGGAAACCACTGCAGTACCATTTTTCTACCACAAACCAGGTCACTCATGACCAACACGGGTACATAACCTGCTTCAATTTGGATCCCCAGATCCAAAAAGGAACTACTCCTCTACACCATTCAGCCACCACACAACTGAACTATTCTTGGTGTTTGTATTAAGAACCAAGTTTAAAGGATCACAAACAACTGTTCTAAACTAGTCCGATCAGAAAATTTTAATTTCCCAATCCGAAAAAGGTAAGTTGAAATAGGAAACTCATATCAGTTCTCTTTAATCACTTCAGAATGAACATCCACTATAGTCCAGTGTTGATTCAAGGAGTTCTACTCAGGATAGAAGGGAGAGAAAGCAAATGAGAAGAGTTCAGACCTGTGTAATTGCTGTCTCTCCTATTTCCATCCATGAAGAAGAGGGGAAAAAAGGACCAAGAAGGAGGAACTAGTTTTGCAACATCGTGCTCTGATACCATCTTATCATAGAGAATATCAGTAGAAGAGACAAGAGGAAAAAGAAAGATCAGTTTGAAAGAGAACTAAAAATTCTAGCTGGTGGTGCTAGCCATATTATTTATGTAGGGCGACAATTACAAAAAGGAGAAAAAGACTAAAGTGCTTCTAAAGTTCTAAGGCACATAACCAGGACTTGCATCAAAATCCATGGTTTCAGAAGAAGTCAATGGGGGATGTTGGAATTGGTTAGTTTCTGTCAGGATGCACAGGATGTTGGAAACTAGTTTGAGGAGATCTTAAGTAATTGGTTGGGTAGGTGTTTGTATCTGATTTCAGTGTAGGTAATGGGCATATAAAATAGGGTTGTGGAGTGGGATTTCTGTTGCGGATTGAGTGATGCCTTATTACATGTTTTCTATCTATAACTTTTTTTTTGACTAAATGAATTTTCTTTTCTTATTTACTATCAAAAATTCTGTAGTAAGGGAAATGCCTTAGGAGTTACAGTGTTACATTACAAGTATGCCTAGCTAATAACAAACCCATGTTTAGAATGGAAAAGGGTAACAAGTCCCTTTTTCTTTTCTTTTTCTATTTCGATCAATAACTTCATAAATCCTAAGTAGAAAGAATCAGAGGAGTACAAGGACTGTAAATACAAAGCAAAGTCGATGAGAGATAAAAACTATTATTTCTACCGACACCATGCCCTCTCTTTTACAACTGTGCCCAGAAAATATTAGTACATCAGCTAGGGAGTTGCCACTTCGCATAATCCAGCTGAGAGTTACTTCCATGTCTCTTGTTAACCATCTGGATTTTTTTTTCATTGTTGAAGATCCAAAACTTCATCCCCTCACTCTGCATCCAACTCACTACCAACTTTGAATCACCCTCAATAATCAATTTTCTAATGTGCAGTTCTTTCACCCCTTGTACACTTTCCATCATAGCCAACACTTCTGCCCTAAAAAAATCCCCCACCCCCAGCCAGTCCTGAATATAGGCCAATTATCTTGCCTTTCTCGTCTCTGAATACACCACCAATACCTGAAAGTCCTGGATTTCCTCTGATACTACCATCAAAGTTAGGTTTGATGACCACTCTTCCTGGTGGACACTAGTAACAATCAATAGTGGTCTTACTTGAACAAGAATCTGCCACTTCCCTCCAATTTCTGATGATATCATCCATTGAAACATTTGAGAATGCTTCTAAGGATTTCAAGAAAAGTGCCACTCTAATCATTATTGTTTCAGTAATGTCTTCTTTACTTCTCTCCTTCTCCAAGAATAATCTTGAATTCCTTTCTTCCCAAACTGTCCATATTGTTGCCACTCTTGTACATGTCTACATGAGTCTCCCCCTTTTCTTAGGCAATACAAAGGTAGTTGGAGCAAAGAGACTTTGAACATCCACCAGAGGATTCCACCTACACACAAACAAGCAGAAAACTATTCCCAGATAGAAATAATAAAAGGACAAGAGATTAGTAAGTGGAAGCAACTCTCACCATTTGCCTTGCACAAAATACACCAATGAGGGGATAAACATCACTTTGGCCACTTTCTGTGAAGTAGATCACAAGTATTAATCTTTCCAAGAACAACTTCCCAACTAAAAGCTCCAATCCTAGTAGGAATAGGCTTACCCCATACCTCCTTAACTAGAAAGGATGGCAAAGAGCTAGTGGAGGGATGAGATAAGGCTTTATAAAAGGAGGCACAAGAAAAAGAACCTGAAGGAGTACAAGTCCATATTTGGCTATCATGCATAGATGGGTCAAGGTAGACTTCTTCCAAGTTCAGAATCTCTTATGCCCCTACAAAAGCCCAAATCTCAATTAAAGTCATTGTTTTAGGTAGAACCGTGAAGGAACAAGGAATTTAGAAATGGGCTTATTTTTAAAACAAGTGAGTGCAAAAAGTGAGGGAAATTGCTCCTTCATAGGGGAAGACCCCACCCATATGTGTTCCTAGAACTTGATGTGGTTACCACTACAAAGATTGTATCTAATAAAAGGAAGGAAAAGAGGTAGTACCGCAGTAATGGCTTTCCAAGGAGAGGTTTGATTTGCCCTAGCCAATGCTCCAACATCTCATCTATTGTCCAAAAGCCCATGAATACTCGTTATCACTTTTGTCCAAAGTTAGTCCCTGTCTTGAGGCATTCTTCAAAACTACTTTCCTAACAGGCTAAATTTTTTCTTTGTATGTTACCTATCTCCAAGCCCCCAACATTTTTATTTCTACTGACCACTTCCCAACTAATCCTATCATCCTTTTTCCTTCCCCCGGTTCCCATAAGAAATCTCTCATCATCTTCTCAGGCTTTCTACTCACTCCTACTAGGATCTTGAACACTGGCAGGCAGTAACAGGTGGGTTGGATAAGATTGACCCAATCAAGGTAATTCTGCCACTCAAAGATTAGTATCCTTTCTTCCATCCAACAAGCCTCTTGGAGAACCTTCCTAAAACTGGATTCCAAAACCTAGCTTCTTTTGGGTTGGCTCCAAGGGGTAAACCTAAGTAAGACAGAGGCCATTAAGCAACATTACATCCTAAAGTAGCTGCACAACCTTCAATCTCCTCGTCTTCCATATTAATCCCAGCTACGCAGCTAATTTCAAAATTTATTTTTAAACTTGACATTCTCTCAAAGAGCTGCATTTAAGACTTGAGGTTCTTAACCCAATCCTGCTCATCTCTTTCACACAATAAAACCGTATCATCCACAAACTGTAAATGGGTAATCAGTACAAAATCCTTTCCCACTCTCCGCCTTAGGATTAAGCCTCTCGAATCATCCCTCAATATGAGTCTACTAAGAGCATTAGCAATACGAGTGAACAAGAAGGGAGAGAGGGGATCTCCCTGCCTGATCCCTCACCTAGCCGAGAAAAAATCCACAACTATGCCATTAACTATCACCAAATAGTGACAGGTTCTCAAACACCCCCATATCCATTTACATCACCTATCTCCAAACCTACACGGTTTCATTACCTCAATGAAAAAAGTCCAGTCAACCAGATCATCAATAAATTCCCACAAGTTTCTTTTTTAGAAACTGTTTTTATGAATGGTGTGATCCATGAGTTAAACAAACAAGACTTTGACTTTCAATAAATTCCAACAAGTTTCTTTTTTTCTTTTTCTTTTTTTTTTTTTTTGGGGGGGGGGACAAACAGAAAAGCAACTTTCAAAAAATATTTTATATGAATTCAGTCTCCAAGAAAGAGAGAAAAAAAGAAAACTAAAATATGGATCAAACAAAAAGGACCACACACTCAAATGACATAAATTATGAAGCAAAAGAGGGGAAAAAAAGAATATCTGTTAGCTGTTAGATCATAAGTTTCATCTAAAAAGTGAAAAAGAAAACAGTATTAGAACCATACCTACCTTCTGATCCTCCATTACGGCCTTTAGCTGCTCATTTTCAGTCATCAGCTTTGCAATTTCATCAGCTTTTGCCTGGAAAACATTTAATGTTTCAAATTTTCAATTACCAAAGGCTGTAGACTATAACAAGAAAATTATGTATTAAAAATACGAGCATGCAAAAAGGCCAGTAAGCAAAGACAATAATGATCAAAGATAAATCAAGACAAATACCAGTAGATTACAAATCAATAATAGTTATCCAACATATCACCATCAAGCCCTTGGAGATCAGCAAATAATACAAGCCATAATTGGAAATGATTTGTTTCCAAATATTTATTATCTCAGAAAAAAAGGATG
Organism: Nelumbo nucifera; assembly: GCF_055504915.1. Lineage (NCBI taxonomy): Eukaryota > Viridiplantae > Streptophyta > Magnoliopsida > Proteales > Nelumbonaceae > Nelumbo > Nelumbo nucifera. The sequence continues at coordinate 21,813,873 of NC_142650.1, forward strand.
TGAACTTTTCCTTCTTCATCTTTAGGATGGACTAGCATCTTTGTTCTTCTCCTCTTTTGTTAGTCCAGCAGCAGTTGCAGATTCAGTTTGAGAGGAAAGTCTTACTTCTGTGGTCCATTAATCCATTTGCTGTATTTGGGGCTTGTTGAAAGAATCAATAGAAGGATATTTGAGGTAATGTGTAGAACAACTTGCAGAATTTCTCAAGAAATACTTCTTTTGTCATGGATTGGGTTTAAATCTTTTAACAGTGACAAAAAATTCTGTAGATGAAGGGCCAAGTTGTTGAAAACATTTCCAATGCTCTTTAAGTTGGGTATGTATTTCTTTTTGCAGTGCAAGTAGAGAAACTACTTACCACCTACTAATCTCCTGCCCATTTGTTATATGTATTTCAGAATGGTTCTCTTCTTTTGGGTGCAGATGGGACTCATAACATGATAGTTATGCATGATGCAAATGTGAAATGAATGTAGTATGAGAAATTTGAGATACCTGAGCCTGCCTAGCAGCCCCTTGCAATGCAGCTTCCATCATTTTCATTTCCATCTTTACTTTATCCATTTCAGTCACAGAATTGACAGTGTCCAGTATGTTGGTTCCAGAGCTTAAATGTTGCTCTTTAGTGTCAGGCTTGAAATCACTAGCTTGTTGGTTCATCTCAGCTGTGCTACTTGGTGATTCACCAGCATGAGGAACAGATTCAGAAACCATATCTGAAGGCAGAGCATTTGCAGATTGATTATCAGAGGATTCCCTGAAACCATCATCCTTGGCGATACCAGTAAAACTTGATTCAGATGTCTCAGTCTCAGCTCCAACATTTTTATCATGTATGGTCTCAACATGTATAATAGGACACTCCTCATCAATGACTTCTTTTTTTCTCTCGTCTTCACCCTGGCTCTCATGCAAATCAATACTTGAGTTTGATTCACCTGGCAGATGGAGAACATTTGCTTCAGCTTGTTCTACTTCATCTACTCCTGGCTTACCTCCAACTGACTGTGATTCTTCACTAAAACCCACTTCCAAGCTTTCTTTCTGTTGAATGGAGTTTAATGAGTTCCCTGCCTCAGCATTCTCAACAAAGGTATCATCTGTCCTTGCTAACGATGGTTGTGGATCTTCATTGGATTCCCTAAGATCTGAAACTGCACTGTTCATGCTTTCTTCACTACTTGGATGTTCATTTTCCTCCTTGATTTTGAGTGGTTCATTTTCTTTGTCAGGAGAAACTTGTTTAGTGGCAGCTAGAGGGACTGAATCTTCGCTGGATTCCCTAAGGTTTGAAACTGCATTATTCATGCTTGCTTCACTACTTGGATGCTCATTTTCCTCCTTGGTTTTGAGTGGTTCATTTTCTTTGTCAGGAGAAACTTGTTTTGTGCCAGCTAGAGGAACTGAATCAGTCTCTACTCTTTCTTGTTCTTGATCTGAAGATTCAACTTTTTCCAAAGGTTCAGCAGAACTTTCTCCACCTTTGTGTCCCATAAAGGCCATGACAGGTTCAAACAGTGTTTTCCTCTCCGTTGCTGAAGGCCATAATCCTGAAGCTAAATAGTTCATACAGTAATGCAAGATAAAACATAATAAAATCAATTCAGGTACTCCCACAGTATGATAACTCAATTTGGACTTGTGGCATGCACTTCTTACTTTTGAATTCTGGGAACAAATCTAGCCTTTGGTCCTAGCTATCTAAGGGTCTTGGGATGGGTCAACTGGAGACAAACCTAGCCTTTGGCATTCTTTGCACAAAGTGTCAGCTCTCAGCCTTGAACCTGCACTCTCACGCTTGTCATCCCAAGATTTTACCATTACCAAGCAATGGCCCCTAGTTTGAGCAATAGCTATTGATACAAAAAAAATATCCCACAAATAAAATTTTAATATGCCTATCCAAGTTAATAAATTTGGAATATGAACACAAAGGCACTGGATTCTACTCTATTTGATTTTCAGTCTAGAATATGCAGTATGAAATTGCAAGTTGTGGCATATTGAAGTCCAAGTTATGCAATTAAAAATCCAACTTTTGTGGGAATACACATACATATGCATATCAAAAGGCATTTAGCATGCATATGAAAAGTACATGTTACTTACAATAAGTGAAGGGTACTAGGGAGTACGATTTTGCTGCTGAAGCTTCAGGAGCAAAACACCATGCTGAAAATACATGATTGGCAGAGGCAACATCTCCATTGCATTTTGGTCATCAACATAAATAGGTGTATTGACCCAAATGACACGAAATGCTCTGTCATCCAATCACCTTCCCTCAGCACCATGTTTTATGGCTGAATCTTCAGCAGTAGATCTATGCTCCCCACAAGGCACTGTGTGCAGTAACCTAAGATAACTGAAGATTCTTGACATTCAAAGAAACCTAATCAACTCAAATTCCAGGAGTGGCTAATGGAGTGAAACTGAGTTGGGACCTAAGCCTTAGCCAAAGGCCTAATGCGGTTTGTCCCAGGTTTCTATAAAGAGTTCTTTGTCTGCACATACGTGTCATATCATTACACAAAATTCACACTAAAGAATATTATGAAAATTGTGAGATCTATTAACGTTTTCCAAAATGCAGACAGAAAATCGTACCTTCGCTCGAGTCAGATTTCTCCTCCAACCCAAGAGCGCTATCAAAATTCTTCTCTATATTCTTCACGCTCTCACTAAGCTTTGTCACTGCCCCGGCTAGATCCGGGAAGCCCCCCAGAGAGACCCTCCCCAACCACGCCATTCTTTAAGGAATAACTGAATTCACTGAATCCAACTCCAAATTTCTCAGATCAAAACCATTAAAACCTGTAAACAACATAACAAATGAAGTTAAGATCGATGACGTAAAGATCCCAGCTAACCAAAGGCCAAAACCTAAACATTTTTTTCTCGCAAATGTCAGAGCTCGGTGTGCACACAGTAAAGATCAAAAATCAAGGCCATCGACGAAAACAAAATGAATTAAAGAATCTGTTGTCCATCAAATTCCAATATTTATCTCTCCTTTATTCTTGTTTTTTACGACAACATGATCGAGTAAAACGCAAAACTGGCAAAATCCAGAATCTAGAGCAAGAAGGAAAGAAATATAAACTAAAAAACATAATAACTGGGAGAGTACGTAGTATAATTTGTCATGTAATCCATACAATGGAGCCAAAGAAAAGTATATACCTTCACACAGATCGGATCGACGATGTCGAAGCTGGAACCCGGCCAAAACGCGCGAAATTGTGTTTACTACCAAACGGAATGTGTTCTCTGGATATGTGACATGGATAATCTGACAATTTAGGGTTTGAAATGCAGATGTATGGATGACTTCGCCAATCCCCCGTCGGTTAGTTGAAGGAGATTGGCTTTCAAGGAGCTTGAAACGGTAAGGTATTTTATGTTAAGTACTCAAAAACTTACAGAACGTAGAGAAGGATAGTCGGACAACTCGGGATCGACTCGCAAGTCGCACCATCCCTGGAATTTGTCTTTTTTTTGGGTCCCCCTTGTACTATAGGGTTAGTGATAAAGTCCCTCCTGTGCTTTTTTTTTGCGACAAAGACCCCCTGAACTTTAGCCATTAGACAAGGACCCCCTTCCGTTTAACATTCTGTAAGTTAATTTCGAAAAAAATTTTATCCGGCTGTTTAAAGTTAAATGTCCAAACTACCCTTTTATACTGTTCATTGTCTTCTCGATTGAAACCGTTCTCACACCGTCCCAAACCCGACCATCGCCAGCCAATAGTGGCAAGGGCAAGACATTTCCCGCCATTTTGACTGATGCTTGGGAGTTGGGAGAAGATTAGACAATATGAGAGTGCTCTTTAGTTGGGACAAGAACTCTCATCGCATGGACCTTTACCATCCGATGTGATGGTTCCGAGAACTCCGCCAAGTCCAATGGATCCGGCATTCAACGATAACCAGCCCATGACTCCCAGAGAAACAGAGTGCTTTCTTTGGTAAAGGTCCAAGGTCGGTTTCTCAGGCGCTGTCAGTGTGGAGCAAAAGTCGAAAGCGAACCAACCGAGACCAACTGTGGCATGCAGTTCAGTCAGCACTTCCGGTTCTCCGATCGCCAGCATGACAAAAGACATGCCCAAAGAACATAACAGTCTTTGGCGGCCCCATTCCGGCAAAGACCTGTGCGACCCATCCGGTGTTCTGGGAGTGAATTGAGAGGCCCTGATATGGATGCATTGGTGGTGGGCCATGACTGGGTCTGGGTGTCCTGATGGGTGGGAAGAGGAAGCCTGCGTATGCGTTGTTTCTTCCCAAAGTGATACAGAGATTTGGCTCTCAACACATCATTCACTGAGCTTCACCTTATGGGAACCATTCCCTTAGGACATGCACATCATTCCTTCACTGCCATTAATCTTGTTTCTCATCCCTTCTTCCTTGTTCACTCTCATTCTTGGCATTTATGGTGGTGCTCTCTGTTACAGACATACGAGCAAACTCATGAGAGAGAGAGAGATAGATAGAGCTAGCTTTATTTCTGCGTATGTACCTGGATCTTGTGATTTTTCAGAAGAGGATGGTCTAAAGATGGCTGTTTATGTCTGTGAACATAGTCAGCAATGATATCTCCATCTGGGATCTGAACAAATTAATGAGAAAATGTTGGAATTTCAAAATAAGGTCTACGCAGGAGTCGATAAATCAAAATGAAGGATACCAAAGAACATGAGAGCAATGGAACAGTGATGATGAGAAAATTAACCTCTATGGTTTTAATAGCGGGCTTGTTGATCTCCAAGTGCATCTGAAATCTTGTGAGTCTCAAGCTTGATACATGTCTAAAATTTGTGTAGTTCAAAGCCAAAACGTCGACTGTAGATCTTTGGAAGAAAACAAGGAGGAAGAGCCCGCTCTTCCTTCTGGTTTTGTGTAGTTAATGACGGGCTCGCCTCTTCATTCTGGTTTCATTATCCATTTCATTCAGTGCCACCAAGAAACTGAGAATCAGAGCCCTCTCTTCCTTCTGGTTTTGTGTAGTTAATGGCGGGCTCGCCTCTTCATTATGGTTTCGTTATCCATTTCATTCAGTGCCACCAAGAAACTGAGAATCAAAGCCCTAGCTCTTCCTTCTGGTTTTGTGTAGTTAATGGCGGGCTCGCCTCTTCCTTCTGGTTTTGTTATCCATTTCATTCAGTGCCACCAAGAAAATGAGAAGCCTATGTCGCCATTACTGTTAAAACAAATAGCACAAACAAATCAGAGCCCTAGCTCTTAAATTCTTTATGAAATATCTATTTGGTACTTTCTTCAAGATATCCATTTCAGAGGTTAAATAGGTTTTAAGGCTCCGTTTGGTTCGTGGGATTGGAATGAGAAAAAAGGGAATATTCCAAAAATATTTTCTTTTCTCTTATTTGGTTTGAGAGAAAAAAGAGGGATGGAATGGAAAATACGTGGAATGGCAGATCCCAAAATCATGGAATCGGGGGCGCACCAAAACAGTGCGACCCCGGTGGAAAAACTATGAAATAATTGTTACCACTTACCATCACAATGAACAGAGGAGGGAATGCCAATAAAAGCGAACCAGTGACAACGAAGAGGAAGGAAAGAAACAGCGCGACTCCTGGGTTCATCTTCATCTTCTCTCTGTCCCCTGTCTCCCTTTCTCAGTGCGACTCCGTCTTCCTCTTCTTTCTTCTTCCTCGTCTTCTCTCCCTCAGTATTCTCTCTTCTTCCTCTTCAAAATTCGCCCCTTTCAGAATCCGCAAATCTGTCGAGATGGAGCTTCAATGCAACCTATCAGAGAAATCGAGTAAGAAGATTTGTAACCAATTTCCTTGATCTCTCAGACTCGAACAAGGAAACCCTTCTCATCAATTTGTCGCCTTTGTTCATAAAGTTTCCAACGAAGCTCCTGGAAAGAGTCACCTCTATTCGTGAAGTTCCCGTGCTTCTGTTCATGAAGTTCCTGAAGATGTGCCTTTGTTCATTTGTAAAGTTCTTGAGGATGGATGAACGAAAGAGGACGGTGAACAGTACTTTCCCATCCCATCTTTTTTCATCCCACCCAAATATTTTCACAAACCAAATGGGCCTCAGGGAAAAAGGGCAATAAAAAGAAAATAGAAAAGGTTTAGTAGGGTATTTTGGTAATTTAACGTTTTTCGTCTTATGACTAAACGGTAAAGAGGATCTTTGTCTAATGGCTAAAGTTCAGGGGGGTCTTTGTCGTAACAAAAAGTACAGGGGGACTTTGTTACTGACCCCATAGTACAAGAGGGTCTTTGTAATTTACCCTTTTTTTACGCCTAAAAAAATGGATAATGGATTTTTTAGGGGTTCAAATCAGGCTAGATTAAGCTGGGTTGGGTCAAACGCTCATCAACCCGAGTTGCTGAGCCCCAACCCCAATACTGACCCGACCTGATCAAATTAGGTTGAGACCTGGTTGGGCTCCGGTTGACTTTATTTCTTCCTTTATTTTGTTAAAATATTTCTAATTCACATCATTTTACTATATTAACTAGCTTTTACTAATGAATTTTTCTTTCTTGGCTTTACCACTGAAGTTATGGTGCCTCATGACTCATGAGTACTTTACATTACATTAACCTTTGCCATTTAACTTCAAACAAATTTATTAAATCATAACAATATACAAACATACACACACATGTACCTATAATCTATATATTATAAAAAAAGGGTATTTGCCTTGGTTCTAATGCAAGTCATAAAAGTTAAATCTAAATATCATATATCCTATATGTGTATGATTAATACTAGCTTATACTCACATAGCACATAGTACATGATCTTACACTTGGTATTTATGTATACAAATATAAAGAATATGAAAACATGTCTATTGAATTGGGTTGGGTTGTCAAAGGCCTCAAATTTAACCCGACCCAAAGTTCATATTTTGTTAATCCAACACAAGCCTTTTTTTATTCATGTTAGGTTATGGTTTGTCTCAATTAACCAAATCCAAGTTGCACCTCTAATTGTGATGTTAGTATCGTGTTTATTGGCATTTATATAGCCCGTTTATATAGATAATATTGTGTGGACACCTACCATTGTGACTTGGAGGGTCAGGCTTATTTGGTAAGTTCTCAAGCTGGTTGCAGTGACACTTGGGCTCTAATCTTGATGTGTTTGGTAACGTGGGTGATGAGGGAAGATTTAACCCTCCACTGACATCATAACACGTGGCATATCAGAACAGCTAAATGACACCCCGACACCACATAGGTGATGACTTTCCTTAGCCAAAATGATGTAGTCCTAGTTGGCGACCTACCTCTTGAGACTTACTGGAGACCTAAAGACCTACTTCCAGAGACCTGGAGACCTACCTCCAGATACCTACTAGAGACCTGGCAACCTACCTCCAGAGGCCTATTGGAGACCTAGTGACCTGCCTCCGCCGACCTAATAGAAACCTACCCAGTGACCTTGTACACAACTCGAGCAACTAGGTAGAGCGGTTAGCAGCACCTCACTAGGGCCAACCTAAAGTACATCGGCTTGGCCGACCTAAAGGACATTTCAACAAGGAGCGATCTACCTTAGGGATCGGCCAATCTAAGGAATGTACTATCAATGACCTACAAGGCATGCTCGCTGACTTGTCACATAGATATGTTGCGGCCTACCCACATCATGTGCATCAGAACTAATCGGACGGACCTTAGCCCTCTGTGCATATTATATAACCGACGTCATTACTCTCTTGACTTAACAGAAACAGCTCTGCGAGAGCCTGTGACCCATTACAAGAGATCTTTGATCACCCACATCTATATAAAGGTCTCATTTTCACCCGAAGAGGTACGCGCGATTAAGCTCTCAAATACTTTTATCTCCTAAAGAACTCTCAAACAACTCTCTAACTTAAGCATCAGAGTGCCTGCCCCGGGTAAAAACAACTTAGGCATTCTAATTCTACTTTCCTGCAGAACCAAACAGCTCGGCCTAGCACAACTCGGCCCCTAACAAGGCAAGCATCGGAATTAACGTCCGAGTCATCAGACACATGAGAGTAGCCAAATTGCACCACATTGGTGGGCATTTTTTTGGGCCTGATTTTCTTTTAAAAAAAAAGCCCACACCCATGATGGTGCATGTTAATCTATTTGGTACTATTTTTATCTCTACTAGGTAGCCAATGAAGCAATGTTTTTCACCTTTTTTTGTTGTTTGGTAAAGTGATCTTCATCACCATTTTTCTTGTATATGCAATCTGTTTGGTACAAATCAGTGCCACGTCAGAGTGCCATTGTGAGCAACGACTCATCAAGCAAGCGTCAAATTCAATGTTTCATGCATCGAGAAGATTGCAATTTACGAGACATAGGCATTTTTTACCATTAAAAAAAAGCCTGAACCAAACAACATGGTGAACGACAAAAAGCGGAAACGTCAAACTGGCTTTGACGTGGCACTATTTTTTTTCCCTTTTTATGATAAACGACATTGATACCAAACATCTCCCTTGATGTCACCAGAGTTGGGTGTTATGGGCATGGGGAGGATTAGGCCCCATTTGTTAGTGCTTAAAATTGGTTTCTCGACTTGAAGAACTCCAACTTGATCGGACTCTAGGATAAGTTCAAATCCATTGAAAACTGGACAAATTTCCAATCCAACCCAACCTGGGTTATGCCCCAACCAATAGGGTTGTCCATGAAAAACCAAAAAACCAAACCAAACCGGGAAAGCCGAATTGGAAAATGCGGTTAACCAAACCAATCGGTTTGGTATTTTTGAAAACCTGAAGGACCGGTTCAGTTTTCAGTTACCATAGAAAAAAATCGACGGTTAACCAAACCGAATAGTATATATTTATATGTATATTTTATATATTTTTTAAATATATGTCACATATTTTTTATATATTATATATAAATATATACATATATTATATTTATAATAATCTATTTATAAAGATATTATATACATTATATATTTTTATAATATTTATAATATTATTATATATCATTTATTATTTATAATATAATATATATTATAAATATAAAAACCGATAAAACAATGGGCCGAACCGATAAAAAACTGAAACCGATTGACCAATTAACCAATGGTACTGATTCAATTTCGGTTTGGAGAAATTGAAAAACCAGTAGAACCGATTCAATTTGAAAAAATTGTCCACGCCGTTTCTTCCCCTCTTCATCCTTCCCTACAAATTTCTACATGTTTTTGTGGTTGTAGAAGGTTTTGATTCCACAAATATTTAAAAATGGAAGATATTTATGCAAGACGATTTTGAATTTATCCTAAATATTACAAAAATACCATGAATTCCCACTTCCATATCCCATTCTTTTACATTGGATTCATGTTCTTTGCAAATGATAACCAAAAGAGAGGATAGATGAGGAAAGGGGGGGAAAGGGAAGGTAGCTTAGCAGTCACGTGGAATCTTATTGTTGATACAAAATTTGCACTTTTGTCCATTTGTCCAATTGCAATAATTGGCAATGCAAAATTTTGAGTTCCAAAAAAGTATGCAATGTTTCACATAACTTTCCTCCTGCCTTCAATTTATCTGGGTGCAAATTTGGGCAGGCTTGATTTGGGCTTTTGTTAAAATTTGAATGGGCTCAGTCCAAAAATCATAGCCAGAAGCAATGTAAAATGCCAATTTGGACCAACCCAAGTTGCACCCCTAAGGCTGTGTTTGATTTGAAAGAAACAAGTAGGAAAAGGTAGGAAAACCTGTATAAGGTTTGTATAGGTTTCCTAGGTATTCTTTCCTTTTCCCTACCTAAACACAGCCTAGATTTCTATCTCATCTAAAATAAATTCCACAATTCTACTTAATTGCCTTTTCAATATGGCCACAATGTAAGGGTATGATTTCTCAAAAAAAAAAAGGTATGATCATTTACCCCCAAAAAAATGTAAGGGGAACAGAGAAACATTAACGTGTTGAACCATATTGCACAAAATTTGAACTAATCATGGCATCCCTGTTTCATTACCATATTTTGCATAAACAAGTCAAACCAAACATGATTCATTCTTCTCGTATTACTCTAATCACAACATATGTGATATTTCTTGGCTATAGTATGGTGGGTCTAGTAATATTGATGGCTAAAAAGAAGTCTTAGGAACCATATATATATATATATATATATATATATATATATATATATATATATATATATATACACAAAATAGATAGATAGTAAAGCCAGAATCTTATGCACCGTTTCACAGTTGCAATGTGTAAACTGGATGTGCATTGAGGAAAAATATTGAAATTTATGAAGGTGAAAAGAGTGAAGAAAAAAGTCATCAATTGGTAATATTGACTAGGGGTGTAGATCGACCTGTTTTGGATTGGATCTAATCCGATCCAAATCTTATCAAATCAGGTTTGGACGGTCCATTATAATTATTGGATTGGGCCAATCTAAAATAAATTGGTCCATATTCTTATTGGTTTGAATTGGACCTAAACCAAATTTCCAATAATACGATCATGAGGCTAAACCCTTGTCTAATTTGAAACTGACCAAAACTAAAGCCGGCATAAAATCACTTTTATGAAAGCATTTTTATGAAAACACTTTTATAAAAGTAATTTTATGAATTTAAAGAAGTAGTTTTATAAAAACACTTTTACGAAAGCACTCCAATAAAGGAACTTTTACTAAAGCACTTTTATAAAAGTACTTTTACATGAAAGCACTTGTATGAAATCACTTACAAAAGCATTTTTATGGAAGTACTTTTACGAAAACACTTTTATGGAGGTACTTTTATAAAAGCACTTTTATGAAAGCACTTTTACGAAAGTACCTTTATAAAAGCACTTCTACAAAAGTACTTTTATGAAAGCATTTTTACAAAAACACTTTTATAAAAGCACTTCTATGAAAGTACTTTTATAAAAGCACTTCTACAAAAGTACTTTTACAAAAGCATTTCTATGAAAATACTTTTATGAAAGCACTTTTACAAAAGTGCTTTTTCAATGCCAAAAAGGTATATTCCTGTAATTTTCAGATTTTCTTCATTTTAACATATTTTTGTAATTTTTTATATGTTTTATTTTTATATAATTTTTGATATTTCATTCGGTTTGGATTTACATTTTAATGGATTTGATTAATTTTGGTTTGTATTGGATTTGAAATGGATTCGGTCTAATCCATTTCTAAGTGGACTCACATTGGACTGGATAAGGTTAGACCAAATCTAGTCCAATTGACACATCTAATATTGATTATTAAGATAACCATTGTTTCGATAGAAATAAAAGCATTAAAATATCAAATAATATTCTTTATTTTGTTTTGTTTTATTTTTTTGTTTTTGTTTTTGTTTTTGTTTTTTTTTGCAATGGGTGGGTTTCTAGTGATTCTGATTGCTAGGTGAGAATGTGGCTTGTTATAATTTGTTAAGAGCCCGTGAACAATATAAATTATCACTATATGGCGTGTCCAATACATGAAGTATCTTTGGTAATTAACATGAATGAGTAAATTTGAATAGATGAGCTAAGGCTGTGTTTGGCTTAAAAGAAAATATAAGGAAAGGATTAGAAAGGTAGGGAAACCTATACAAGGCTTATATGGGTTTCCCTACCTTTTCTTTCCTTTCCTTACATTTTCTTTCAAACCAAACACTACCTAAATGAAAGCACACTGAATGGAATGGCCTAAAAAGATTCACTTGCAACTTCATATAGTTGGGACAAGGCATAGATGATAACGACGACAATTAAAAGGATAAAAGGCTGTTTGTTGGGGGGTTGTTCCTTTTTCAATGGGCTTATTCTAAACATTTTTTTTTTGGGGGGGGGATTTTTGGGTGTGAAAATAAGAGAAAAAAAGTTACCTTGTTTCTTTTGGTAATAAACCAAATCCAATTTAGTTTCCAAAACCAAATAATGCTTTCAACAGATTGTCATGGGTCACATCCTTACATAACATACAAAAAGTATGCAATATGTACAAAATTATAATATTTATCCAATCTTTTATTATTTAATTTAAAAGTTTTATAAATAAGTTTTGGATACTATTTTTTTTCACTTTATTGTATTTTTTCTTAATTCATCTTAACTTTTCAAAACCTCTAAAGACCCGTTTCGAAGAGTTTTTATATCTAAAATCACCTCCCATTAAATTATTGTTAGTAATTGTTACAATAATTTATCTACATAAGCAAGTATGCATTTTAAATGACCAAACTAATTGTGAGCGGCCAACTTTCTATGAATGAATCTACTCTTGGTGGTTGGTAAAGTCTCTTGCTGGTCATAGTAGAGACTTGGGATCGAATCCCACCTACACCTAGGTTGGGGGATGGGCTACCCCTATTGTGTAGCCCTTTAAAAGATATCGAAGAAGAAGAAACTGCTTTTTATATAAAAAATGCAATGTGTCTCTTTATGGCGATTGATTGAGGTGAATTGGCTTCTAAAAAGACAAAAGAGTGCCATGTTACCATTGTATATTGAATCAATGCCAATATCCAATAGTGTTTTAGCAAAATATGTTGCCATCATTGCTTAATTGAGGGTGCCCTATTATTCTTTAGTTATGTTTGGTTCCGTGGGCGTTTATTGAAAAAACGTCACCACAGTAGCGCCACATAGGCATTGGCGTTTATTGCATATGAAACAACTGTTTGGTTTTACCGTTTATCAAACAAATGGTAGGAAACTGAAACACTTTGATTTTTGTGCATGGGACATTTGAGAAAACGTCAATTTCTTGTTTCCCCCAATGCCCCAATGTTTCATGAAACCAAATGCTGATGTGACACACATTAATGGGTATCAATCTGATGTGGAAAGTAAATAAACATTTAAAGTGATATCCAACCAAACAACAAAAATAGGAAAATTTTAAAGTGAAAAAATACAAAACTACAAATAAACGTTTAAAGTGAAAAAATATAAATAAATGGTCCATCCATAAACACCCATTGAACCAAACACATACTTTGTTGTGAATTTCAAACAACTCCTTTGTGTCCTGCTATGATAAAGAGGAAGAAGGGGGAGAAAAGGGGAAAGAGAAGGGGAGAAGAAGAAAAATAATAAGAATAATAAGAGAGAGAGAGATTGGAATGATGGTGAATTTTTTACAAAAGGTTCTTTAGAGGTTTTGAAAACTCAAAGTAAATTTAAGAGACGTGAGAAGATGAAGGGAAGTTTTTGATAACAACCTTGATGTTTTTAAGCATGTGTCCTATGAGTTTCAATTTCAATCAACTACTTTGTAAACCAATTAATCATTGTTTGACAAGCATCCTAGATTAGGGATGTCTTTTTTTGGTATTTATTATTCGCCTTTCGCCCCGATAGGGGATATAATTTAATTTTCAGTACCGCAAACTTTATCTAATAACATTACACTCTTCTCAAAGTTGAATTTAGAGCCGTTAGTATTAGAGCTCGAAAACATATTGCGTCTGGAACTTATTCAGTTATGTGCCTACTAAGCCACCACCGGTTTGGATTAGGGATGTTTGGTATCATGACTTTGTCTCTCAATATAGAAAATGCCTTTTTATAATAATTTAAAGGTGATCATTTTTAACCTGGTGGATAATATATGTGTTTGACTTGCATAGAACTAATACAGCTCCATTATAATAGAATATAGGGAGCTCCCCTTTTTAGTCCCCCACAAGCAAACTGGATCTAAGTTAATGTTGATGGGCTTTTTGTTAATAGTAATTCTGCAGCAGTGGGTGTGGTGGTTCGTGACTTGTCTGGACTTTTGTTAGTTGCAAAGTTTGGCCCAGTGTTTAAAGGATGTAACTATTGAGAGTGACTGTCAAAACATTGTTAGCAGCCTGCCAAATAAGGTGTTGGATGTTTATGTTGATATTGTTCCAATAGAATTTACATATGCCCCTTATCGAGGGCATCTCACAAATGCCTCATGTTGGTATATCGGTCTGTATCAGTGTTTTTTTTTTTTTTTTTTTGAATCTGGTTTAAAAGAGTCGGTTTAAGGTCTAATTACTTTATGGTCTGACCCAAAATACCCTTGTAGGAATATATCAAAAAGGCTACGTTACAATATATATCGGCCAATACGGATCGATACATAAAGATATTTTAAACTTGATTTTTAATACATGTAGGGCAAGGTGCAGATGTGATATCGCTCAAGACTATCTTTTGTAGCAAGGGACTTAAATGTCCGATTCTCCTGTTCAAAGAGGTGCCAACCAGGTGGCCCATGCTGCCGCACAAAGAGGCCTGCACCAAGCTGGGTGCTGGATTGAAGCTTGCCCCGCCCCCCGCTGGCCAGCAAATGGGTTTCTCCTGATTTCTGTTCCTCTCCTAGTTAATTGATTCTGTTTTGTTTGCCTTTATTGTTTTTTTTATCTTTTCTTTTGTTTTTTATGTGTTGTTTTAGGGAATTTTTGACCTACATAAAACTAAATAAAGTATTCACTTTATATAGTAATAGATAAATATTATATAAATATTTTAATATGTTATATATTTATATTATATAAGGTATGATGATACTTTAATATATATGTTATCTATAATTTAATATAATAAATAATTTATATTTAGAATCATCTAGTAGTTGAGATTGTCATTCAACATCTCTCTAAAAAATAAAAGAATGGAGATTAAGCCCATTTTGGAAACGATGTAAATGGAGTATAAATCCCAGTTCAGGGTAAATTTACATTCTGATTTACTTTTGCTTGTATTTGGCAATATTATATTTATGCATTGACAAATGACAGATCAATGTATATTTACATTGATAATAAGATGTAAAAGTACATCAATAAAAAATAAGTAAATTTGCATATAAATGGGCTTTTGATAAAAAAATAATATATGATTTATTAAAATTCATTTTTGCATCCATTACAGCTAAAAATCTGTTTGGTAGGAAGATAAATTTGTCAGTGTAAAACTAACCCAACTTTATAATTTATATGAACCGTTTGACACTCTACATATTTATAATCACACTTATTTACATAATTTCCAAACACAGCCTTAAGGAATCTTATATTCTCCCTGATAAGGTCAATGTACATCAGGTGCACTTGACTTGTCTCCACCCCTAGAGATCATGTTCCTTCATGATCTCTAGGGGTGAGCAAAAGCGTTGGTTTTATCTGGAATTGAATAGAATGGGCCTTGAACCAATCCTCTTCCATCTGTTATTAGGTAGATCTGGAATTGAATAGAATGGGCTTTGAACCAATCCATCTGTTATTAGGTAGATCCAGTACCAAATTCATTGAACCGATCATATTTAGGTCAACTCCAGGGTTTGAGGGCTTACCCAGATAAACTCAAAGAACTAACCTTGATTGCCCTTATGAAATTAGTGCTTAAATCAATTTTGTAAATAAAATCAAATTTGTAAATATTTGAACCCCAATCACTCATAACCCTTGTTTTTTATTTTTTGTTTAAATATTATTTATTGGGGTTTCACCGGAAGCAACAGAAGTTAAGCGCGTACCAAACGGTCCATATTTCGTGAGATTGACCACCTGGCAATTATGTTTTAACACGTGTCAATAATGACTAGATGGCGATCTGTTGTAAACAAACGCTGTATCTGCCTACTTACGGAATTTGGGGCTGAAGCCATATTAGGGTACAGCTGAGCAATGCCGATTGATAATACAGCATTGTCTCACGGCAGTCAGATCAGAACTCGTAAAATGCAAATCTCTGGCCGTCAGCGTCAAGTGAGCAATGCCGATAGATACTACAGCGTTGGCTCACAGTATTTGGTAACAGCAGATCAGAACTCGTGAAATGCAAATGTCAGCCTGTCATCGAGCTGACAAACAGAGAAGCGATTCGAGCCAAGCTAGAGCCGAACCACTTGGGATTTGCTTCATCTCCTATTTCATTTTCACCACAAGACAAAGCTGAACAACGGAGAGAGGGAAGGATGAATTCGCGAGAGAAGGACCAGTCGACGGCAACGACGACACATCGGCCTTACTTGAGTAGCCTCGTTGTACGACCTACTGAAAGCGACGGAGATAGCGATTATGAGCCTGAAGAAGTCCGTCGAGATCCACCTTATTCTCGTTCTGATCGATTTCATGAAAACTCAGGTCTCGTATCCGAAGCTTGTTCTCCTCGTCCTGCATCTGTTGAACTTTTAATACAGGGCTAGGGCTCGTTCTGTACTTCGAAACCTTAGAAACAATCGATAAATTTGTCTTCTTACCATTTTTATATTTGGTATGATATGATTTCTTCATTGTTGGTTTGCACAACTCCAGAGATGTGCGAGGTTATTGATATGGGGATTAACATGCGGTAAGACAACATATAGGCATGTTAGTTAATGAGTTTTCTCCATTTAAAAACATTGTTACTGCGCCCAAGGGCACCATCATATTTGCCGAGTTTCAGATAGTGTTTGGTTGCAGTTTATTGGTCGAGTTACGAATTCATGATAATATGTATAGTGGCAGATAGTTTTGCGTTTGCAAATAGAGTCGCAAACTGTTGGTTGCTGAGTTTGCAGAATATCATATCAGAGTCGCCTGATCGTTCTTCATTTGCATTTCCTAATTGAGGGGCATTAAGAATTGCTAGGCTGCTACTGGTTTATATAATATGGCATTATTTTAACTTCATTCTAACAAGTGTGAGAATCCGCGTTTGAGTCCGAGAGCGGCCACTTTATTTTACCTCCCTTCTAAGTGTACAATTTCTCCCCTTGATTTCAAGAGTGATGGTTTCATGATCCTTGTTGAAGTCTCAGTGATCATGGGATTCTTGAAGGTTAGAAAACTTAGGTTCTTTCATATTCATGGAACAAATTAAAACTACTTATAAGTTTGACCATTATGTCTAGTAACCATGTGGTTGCACTTCCCGATGTTTTCCTAACGTCATAGCCATTTACAATGGTCTTTTGGGAAAAATTAGACTAATAGGAAGGGGATATATAACACCATACAATTAAACCAGTATGAAAGGTATAACAATTGCAGTGTTTTGGCTAAATTAAAAAGATTGGGTTCTATGGTTTTATACGAATACAGAGACTAGGAATTGATGATTCGTCTTTAAAAAAGACCTCTCAAAATTTTCATTTCATGGGCCATGCAGACTTTTTTCTGGCCCTAGAATGACAAATTCCCGTGGAGATCTTCCTATCTGTTGTGTCAGCTACATCTTTGTTTGCATCATAGGGCTACTTCTTTCGCTTCCACGTTCAACGGCCAAATAATTGCAGCCGGAAACTATATGAAAGGATGTCATTTTATGATGAAAATCAAAGATGCCTGATGCAATAAAAATGAGCTGTTTCTGCTCTCAGTTTGGATCCAATGGAATGGAAGATTTCAATTTCCAAATAACAGGTCAGTGAATGCAAGTGAAAAATGCAATGCAGAACAGAAGATATCCTCATATAGATTTTTGGATGTTATATAATCTTAACCCAAATAATCTGACATAAAGGGGAATCAAACTTTTCAAGAAGCATTACAATATAAAAAAATAAATAATATTGGGAATTCTTCTGACTTTTTAGATTATGGTTGGCTGCTTTGTATACGTCACCTATACAAGGGTGGCATATGGTATCATGTTAGATAATTCAATTTTTAGTGTAAGTTTTGTATCTGATACCATATCCAGCCGTGTTCTTTCTGTATTTGGGTGACATATGTCAATATGGTCCAAGATGGCTTATTTCGAGGCAACAGGTTTCACTTAGAAGTTTGGATCTTGTTTATGTTAAGCTAAGATGCTTGCCACTTTGCTTTTTTTGATTGTTAACTGATAATTGTTTTATTGTTAATTTGAGGGAATATAAGGGTACATTATAGTATGTGTTTATACTTTGTATCCTTTTTTTTTCTGATTGATAACAGTAAAGTTTATTGATTGTGGTACAAAGAATGATCATTGCTACCTATCCCAAATAATAATATCTTGCTTACAACTGTCCCCAAAAAATTGCTCCCTCGTTGCCCCTTGTTTAGTCAATAATCATCTAGTCCATTAGCTGATCTTGTAGTCCATGTGTAAGTGATCACTATATCTTTTTCTATCTGCCTTATTTCCCTAATCATATTTCAACAATGCTATGTGCATTTGTTGATCTTTTTTAACCATCTCACAACCGGTTTAATCCCCCTCCACTATTGAATTTCTGATTTGGATTTTGGAGACTTACTCAAACTGTTTCCCCACGGAATAGCTGGGATGTCTGCTCTTGTTGAATGTCCTACACCTAGCAGGCCAAAGTATATCCCTACAATGACCCCTTGGGAGTTTCTTAGCATGCCACCTGCTCCTGAAGCAACTGGGTTGCCTTAGCTGCATCGTCAAAGTTCAGTTTTATATGGTTTGGAAGAGGGCTCCATTGCATTACAGTCTCAGTTCGCGTAGATGATGAATGGGCAATGTACTGCTAGCCTCTAAGAAGGTTGGCAGTGGAGAAAAGGGACAATTACTCCACTTTTTTTATCCAATGTGTAGCTCTAACTTTGGACGCTCTCGACAATGCCTTCGATTGATCTTTTATGCTTTTTGAATATTCTGTTTAGTCCTCTCTTCCTGGATCTGCCATAATACTGCTGCCCTTATGCATTTTCATACAACCTTTTCCCTATTCCTAGGCAAAGTGAACTGAAAAATGAGGCTGCCTTTTATCTCAATTCTTTACATTGGAGCCAGCCTATTACTGCTCTGTGCTCTCTTTAGTGAAAAACGATTGATTCTTCAGGCTTACCTGTTACCCACACATACAGTTAGAGATAAAATGTATTTATACCAGAAAAACACTTCTTTTAACCTAAAAGGCTACTCCCCTGCGGAAACTAGTTTGTCTTTTTACTCCCCCACAAGCTAATGAATCTACAAGGGAGTTTGCAGACTGGGAGATCCAAGAAAAACCTGCTTCTATGGTACTAGATCTCTGTATTTCTTCCCTGACTTTGTCTTTAAATGCAATGGTTTTTCTATTTATCCTTTTTGCTAACTAATGATTACCTGAAAATGAAATTGAGGTGTCTCCTGTGGCCTCTGAATATGCTACCAATACTTGATTCACCTAAATTTTCAAAACTAGAGCTGATTAGAGTTCATTTTTATCCTATTCTTGGTGGGGGTGTCCATGAAAAATTCTTCCATGGTCTTGACCCAGCCACATTTTTTTTTCTTTCCTTTTTATAAAGAAAACTTGTTAAGGTGTGGAAGGTAAGTAGAATACAGTGTTCAGGCTGAAATGTGCAAGGGCTGTTGGACCAAATAAAGAAAACCTTATAAGAAGCTGGTTGACAAAGGTACACGGGTACACACTACACAGGTAACCAATTACTCCAGTCAGAAAACACTGATAAACCACTACTCAATACTCAGGAAGATCTGCTCCCATTGCCTCGACCTCTCTCCCAGGCAATGCTCAATGCATCAGCAAGGTCCTTGTTACTTAAGAGAATAAGAAGTGGATTGGTGTTACCCAGAACCTGTAACACTTAAACTGTTAACAAGGAAAATGCCTTTTCCTTCTGATATTTTTTTCTCATCTTGCCTTTTTTATTTCATGCTTTATGTTTCTTTTCAACAATATGTTACATGATAGAGTATGATAAAAATTCTTCTTGAAGACATACCGTTTTGCTATAGTTTTTTATAATGATGAATTTATGCCGGTGTATTAGATTGTACTTATTGCACATCAACCTTTTTGGTATTCTTTGTATACCAAGTATATGGGTCAGCTATTCTTGAAGACATACCGTTTTGCTATAGTTTTTTATAATGATGAATTTATGCCGGTGTATTAGATTGTACTTATTGCACATCAACCTTTTTGGTATTCTTTGTATACCAAGTATATGGGTCAGCTATTGCTTATTATGGAGGTATTAATCAAACTAAGAATGAATTTTTTTGTTCTTTGTTATAGTTTTCAAAATTGCTTGGTGCATAAGGTAGTTGGTATTGAGCAAAGAATTTTTGGGTTGGACATGGGGCTGGGAATCTGGCTCTGGTTAAATATGTTTGGATTGTTGAGGATAAATATATTGCAGGGTATTTACATGCAATGAATATGCATGTCATATGTGTTAGTTTGAGGGATGCTGCAGTCTGTAACTGCCTGACTCCAATTGTGGTGTTCAAGGCTTTAAGCTATAGGCAGGGTTTTAGTTTGGAATGCTTTGGATATGTGGTACAGGCTTCAAATCTAAGCTCAGTTTTTAATGTGCAGTGCAAGATGCATGATGTATATGATGCTGCTTTTATGATTTTAGGCTGTTCTCATGACTAGGTTTTGGGAAGTCTTGGAATTCCTTCATGCCATTGTAAAATGGTTGTTAACAAGAAAATAGGTGGTATTTGTATGCTGCTTATATTAACTAATAATAGGATTGACAGATGTCAAATTCAGTTCAATAAGATTGAAATTTTAACAATGTCATAGAGTGTGTATGGAATCGTTTTTTCAGGGAAGTTGGCTACTTGAGTGCTGGTTGGAGTCAGTTGGTGATACTTAGAATTCCTTCAAATCTTGGAAAACCTTGTAGTACATTCCATGTAAAACCTTGAGGTTCTTATGGTTATTTTATAAAGTTGTGGTTGTTTTTGTGCTAGGAACTGCCTAACTCAGGGATTCTTTCGAGGGAGCCTGCCTCCCGAATGAGAGAGAGATAGATAGATAGATAGATAGATAGATAGATAGAGAGAGAGAGAGAGAGATTGTATTCCCAAATCGATAATCCCCTCCTAGCTTCCTTTCCTTATTTATATACTGCTGTTACAATTCTGTTATACCCGCCTCTCCACTTGTCCAGTTTGTTAGTTAGTTTGTTCTAGTGGTTGGCTGTTAGTTACATTCTTTAAAGGCTGGCGTGGCCTTTTCTTGTACACTTGTATTCCCTTTATTTGTGTCTCAACAGTCCCTCCTCCCTTGAAAGCGACCTTGCCCTCAAGGTCAAGATGTGGAAATCTATTTTGTAAATCCAAGTAAGGTTCCCAAGTTGCATCCTCAATTGGGAGACCTGACCATACCACCAATGCCTCTGGTTCGATGTGATTCCCTTTGCGTATCCACCTGAAATCTGTTCCTTAGGTTCTTGGAAGATCACTGAGAACTTTTGAAGTAGCTGTTGTAGTTGTGTGCGGCCTTCTTCGGATCTGCTTCCTTGGGCTAGGATGGGGCTGTTCCCGTGGGAGTCTATCTGCATTAATATGATGTGGGCTGGGTCTGCTGTCTGTTTCCTTAGGGAGGCGAGACTAATGGGTCCTGGACCCTTGGATAGCTGCCCTTGAATATGCACCTGAGAGCTGACCACTTGAAAATCCATGGTGAGACAGGCCCAATCACATATCACCAGCCCTAGTTGCCTTAACCATTGGACTCCGAGAACTACATCTGCTCCACTGATTTCCAGGGGGTGCAGATCTACCTCGAACTCATGTCCTTGTATCTTCATCTTTAATTTTGTGCACGTACTGTCGCACACCAGGTTGCTCCCATTAGTTACGTGCACCCGGAAGGCTGTACATGGTTGGACCGGAATCCCTAGTTGTTTGACCAATGTTTGGGTAATGAAATTGAGAGTGCTGCCACTGTCTATTAGAGTCGACACATGGCACCCTTGTACCAATCCAGTTACTCTCATAGTTTGAGAAGAAGCAAGATCGGTCAAGGCTTGCAGGGATACTTCCGGGTATTCCTTTGTCCATTGCCCCCATTCTTGGTTGTCCATTGGCTCTTCAATGTCTGTTGATTACTTGACATATTCGGTTTCAGGTTGAAGGAAGAAAACTTGAGGGATCTTACAGCGATGGCCTGGCCCGAATTTGTCTCCACATGCATAACAAAGGCCCTTTTCCCGTCGGGCTTGCATCTCTGCCCAGGTTAACCTCTTGGCTGTGTCGGGGCCTGAGCCAGAGTTGGTGTCCTTGCCTATGATTCCTACTCCTGATCTGGGCTCCGGTTAACCCAAGATACCTGGTTCTGGGTTCGGTATACCTGGTCTAATCGCAGCTCCCAGGGGTCGATTAATCCTTCTTGCCCGATTCAGTTTGTCTTCATGTAGTTGAGCTAATGTTGCTGCTTCAAGAACGGTGGTGGGCTGCATGGCTTTTACCTCCAACCGCAATTCTTCCCTGAGTCCACCAACAAAACTGCCGACAAGCGCGTTTTCTGGCCAGCCTTGCATGCGCACAGCTAATCTTTCGAATGCCATCTGATAATCTTGGACAGAGCCGGTCTGTCGTAGCTTAGCGAGGCTTTCATCATAGTTCTCAAAAGCCGAGACTCCAAATCGCATGGTTAAGGCGTCGGTGAAGTCTGCCCATGTGGCTCTTGGGTGTCGTCGCCAGTATCACTGGTACCAAACGAGCCTCTCCTTCCAGGTATGCGGAAGCTAATGGAACACGATCAGGTCCTTGTGTGTCGTGGTAATCGAAGTATCTTTCTGTTCACAAAAGCTCGGATGTGGGATCTCCCCCTGTGAAGATGTGGAACTCGATTATTGCTGTTCTTGATCCGCTTCGATGACTAGTGTCACTGCGCTCTTCCTGATTCGGCGCAGGTGGTGCCTATGTCAGTCGTTCAAGCAAGGATGCAAAGCTTTCTTTGATTTCTTTGACGTCAGCCGATATTCTTTGCATTTCTTCTTCCATGTTGTCGACTCTGTTCTCCATTGCGGATGGCCTTGTGCTTGGCATCTTGGCTCTGATACCAACTTGTTAGGAACTACCTAACTCAGGGACTTTCAAGAGAGAGAGAGAGAGAGAGAGATGAGAGATTGTATTCCCAAATCGATAATCCCCTCCTAGCTTCCTTTCCTTATTTATATACTGCTGTTACAATTCTGTTATACCCGCCTCTCCACTTGTCCAGTTTGTTAGTTAATTTGTTCTAGTGGTTGGCTGTTAGTTACATTCTTTAAAGGCTGGCGTGGCCTTTTCTTGTACACTTGTATTCCCTTTATTTGTGTCTCAATATTTTGATGCTTAGCAGTTTGGTTAAATCTTTAGGGTCTATTTTATCTGGATGGTCTACTAGAAGTTAATACTACATTTTTTTTTTTTTGAGTTGGCAGAGAAGGTGGATAAGCAGGGGCATCTGTAACTTCTATTACCCATTATCCTTCAGCTTCTATGACTTAAATTTATGATTGGTTGAATTGCTCAGAAAACTGTGGTGGATACTAGTTTGTATTTGATAAAGAAGGGTGGATATTCTATCACAGAAAAAGAAAATGGAATAACTGATGGAGTTACATTACTTGAAATCATTCATACCTGCATGCTTGTTCCTTAGTCCAGAGGCATCCGTAGAGGCAAGACAGTTATTATGTGTGAAATATTATACTATGAACTATTCTTCTTAAAATGACTGTGGTATACTACAAGTCCTGGAATGAAATCTTTTAAAATCCCTATCGAGTGGTTTACTTTTGGGTTGCAAGTGAACTTCTGACAACTCAGTGTGATGGCTTCTGAAAAGAGTTGGCTAAGTTGATATTTTTGGATCAACTTGACCGTCTTCAGTGTATGCTTGCCATTTCACACTTTATTCTCATTTGGGTTTTCTCTGTTTTTGCTTCCCTTGCCAGCAGGCATTTTTGGCAAATGGGATCTACAAACTACTGCAGGGATCATTGTTTTTGATATTGGTTTATGTTGATTTTAGTTGTTTAATGTTCCTATTTCATTGCTATTGGTGGATTTGGATGAGATGTGGTTTCTGATCCAAGACCAAGGGAAATGGTTAAGTATAAGTTGCTCAAGATTCATGATGTTGTCTTGATATTTGGAGATACAAAAGGGCCTAAAATTCTGTAATCATGTAACTAGTCTACATCAATAGATGGATACAGCTTTTTGACCTAGGCAAACTGGATTATTTTTTAATTGGGGATTATGATATGTTATTTTCCATGGTCAATACTGGTCATTATGGTGCACTTTGAATTATGACTTCAGTTAAGTACTTAAGTTTGTTCTTAACATTGGCAAGTTGATTTTGAAGTCGATGACAATATCAGATATATTTTGAGCTTGCTTCAATCTACAGCACCAATAGCTTCTTCTTGTTCTATTAGTCATGACCTGTATGGAGGGAGATGCTATTAATGATGGTAGCTGTTGCTTTCCCAACTTGTTTAGTCATGACTCAGATCTAATGAAATGTTGCTTCCGCAGTCTTTTGATTGGAGCGGCACTTATATTGGATTTCACTGGTCCCCTTTTCAGGATATGGCATGCATGCAGATTCCAGCTCTCCTATGCGCTATAGAAAGATGGATCGTCATTACTACTATGATTTTGATCATTCGGGAGGCTCACGAGGTCGTGGATTTAGGGGTGGGAGGGGTCCTGGTAGATTTCGAGATTCTTCACCTTCATATGGCCATGGAATAGGAAGTGGCGGAGGTAGATCATCAGGGAGAGGTTTTGATGGGCCTGGATATGGTCCTGGGCCGTTCAGAGGTGAAAGCGCTATCAGAAATAATCCAAATGTGTCTCCCAGAGAAGGAGATTGGATTTGTCCAGAGCCCTCGTAAGTCCCTGGCTTAATCTGATGGTTCCTTACTGCCACAATTTTTTTTTTTATAATTACTGCCACAAAATTTTTATTATTACTTCTTGAGTTAATTGTTATTCTTGCTATCATCATCATTATTGTCATCAACTTTTTAAGAGGGGATCTGGAGGTTTAACGGTTAGCTCTACCCCAATGACCATCTTTTAATCATAATTGATTAAAAAATAATTTGATCACAGTGAATTTTGAAACTTGCTGCCAAGTTTTCTCCCTGTCCATGTCAATGAATAGGCAAATCCAGATCATCCATTTGCATGTGTTATTTTGGATTTGCCATTATATGGTATCATTCCAGGTCAGCCCCATACCTACTGTGTTTTACAGTTACTGGATTCAAGGAATAGCTCGAGTTTTCTTTGATTGGAAACTTTTATTAGACAGGCAAGAATGAGAAATAGGGGAACGTGGCAAAACTGGTTGTCACATTTGTTTGCCTTCACTTTGCTGGAGACATGTATAACAGCATTCGTGCCTATTCTATATGGGTCCAGATCTCCTGCCCACGTTAATCGCAGCCACACATAGAGAACATCATCTCATCCTCTGCATAGTATTATGCAAGGGGAGATGTTCCCAATTCAGGGGGGGGGGGTAGTGTATTGTGGGCAGACGTTGGCAGGAGATCCGGAGTCATTTTGGTTTGGTGATTTACATGTTATTTATTCAGTAAGAACGTTTCCATTGTTCAGTAATATTTGGTATGGTGATTCCTCTTTTTATCTGGTTTATTGGCACCATGCTTCAGATGCGGAAACCTGAACTTTGCACGACGGGAATATTGTAACAACTGCAACAGGCTTCGTTTTGGACCAGGTGATAGTCCTCGAAGGAGCTATCCAGGCCCACCGCCACTGAATGCTCCTCTACCACGCTTTTCTGGTCCACCAATGGATCGCTCTCCTGGAAGAGGCATGAGTGGCTATAGGTCTCCACCTCGCAGCTGGGGGAGAGATGGCCCTCGGATGTTTGGAGCCGGCCCACCCTACGCCGAGCATGAAGGGAGGTTTCCAGATCGCAGCATGTTGAGAGAGAGACCGTATTATCGCGAAGAGGAAGACTACAGGAGAATAAACAGGTTTGATAGGCCAGTGCCTCCTGACTGGCTTGATGACAGAGACCGTGGGAGGGACTCCTTTCATAACAGGGGAGGATACGGTGAGAGGAATGAGCGGCGCCCACCATCTCCGCCACTGCCACCGCCCGCAGCTCCTTATCATGGCCGGTGGAGAAGTGATTTGAGGGACAGAAGCAGATCCCCGATGAGGGGTCCCCAACCGCCCAAGGATTATCGCCGAGATGGTTACGTGCATAGGGGGCAAGATGATCGGTGCAGTACGTTGAGAGAGCGGCTGGGTGATGCATACTAGTTCAGCACAGCAATCAAGCGGATGACTCTAGATTGGAAGGTGAGGAATAGTTTTGATCAACAATCACTCAGTCTATCTTCAGTCAGTGCCCTGTAGTCTTCACAGCCTCTCTGCTTTTTGAGTGGAACATGATTCTTCTTTAATTCAATGGTTGAGGATTAACTGCAATACTGCATCTGTCGACTGGAATCCTCTGTTTTCCCTCTCTCCTATACACGTTAGTGTTCTCCTATCAAGGATCAACTATTACCAGCGCCAATTTAACGCCACCTTAACCGGACTGTACACAATGTGGTTTGGATTTTGGACTCTATGGATGGTGCTACAGCAAACAGTATCAGCTTATCCAAATTCATACTTGAAATCCAATCTGGTTTACTGGTTAAGAGTGATCCGGAGTTGATCCATTTATAACTGGATTGAATATGGGTTGTCTTGATCCGATTTAACCCAACTGGTATAATTAAATGGGTTCGACTATGATAGCAGAAAAATAAATGTATAACCACCAACCGGTATCACAAATCCTTCACGGGCTGTGCCAGCTCGATACAACCAACATTACACCTCTAAACAGGGGTGTTCATCAAAAACGAAAAATTGAAAATCGAGTCTGGATCTGCTCACAGCCCCATCCTGTGCTTTGTGTAAGGATGGGCTGTGAGGTGCGCTCTGTAAGGAGCAGATAAGGTATCGATTTGGTTTTGGTTAACCAAACTGAAAAGTGAGTGGTTAATGGGGTTAATCGGATTGATCATATATATAATGTATATTATAAATTCAAAAGAAAAAACTGAAAAATCAAAGAACTGAACCAATCAATTAATCAAATGGTTAATCGATTGGTTTCAATTGATCGGGCTCGTGTTAGGCCCCCACCCCAACCTTCATGAGCCGTGCCAATTTAACACAAACCATGTTACCTCTAAATAGGGTTGTTTATCAAAAACCATAACCACCAAACTGACTGATATATATATATTACCCATTATAAATATTTATGCATTATATATATTTATAATATGTTAGTATGCTACATATATTTATATTAGAAATATATTATATTTTCTAGTATTTATATTATATAATTATGTATTTATTTATAATATATATTATAAATTCAAAAAACTGAAAAATTAAATAACCAAACCAATCAATCAATTAACTGATTGGTTTCAGTTTTCAGCTTTTTAAAAACCAAAAGATCATATTGATTTGAAAAAAAAGGCTCATAATTTGGTTAGCCCCCTACAAATGAACCTAAGCCCATAGAGACGTGGTGTTCACACCTAGGCCCTGTTCACTTTTCAGTAAGTTACTTACCCAGGTAAATGCAATTACCTAGGTAAGTTTTCTTGGGAAATACTTACCCAGATAAGTGCATACCCATGTTCTTTTATTTTTCAAGTAAATCAGGCAACGACCACTTTAACCATAAAAGTCCATTATTAAAAGGGTCATTCTTGTCTCATTCAAGTGCTGGCAACCAAGGTTCAAAGTATTGATACGTATTGGTCTGTATTGGCTGATACGTATCATTCCAGGACCCCTCCAATAGGGGGTGTATCGGGGGTCTGACTAGTTCAGGGGATGGAGGAGCCCTAAACCGGTTTCAGAAAAAAATATAAAAAATAAAAAACAATATCGATTCGCCTGATACGTCCATACCGACATATCGAGCGTATCGATATTTTGAACCTTGCTAGCAACTTTCTCCCTATGTGGGAAAGTTATTTACCCACCTAGGAGATGGGTATCACTTACCCGGAAAATTAAACTTTCCCTGATCCCCACATAAATCTGAAAAAAAAAAGAATATGGGCTTCTCGGTCAATGGGAACCAAAATCCCATTGACCAACTTTCCCCCTCTCAAAATCCAAAAAAAGAACGCCCCCTAATGGCTAATGCTACGGTTCAAGTTTGACATCCTATTACAAACTATTGGTTGAGTGTCACATGCATTTATACGTACAAAGTGGTTGATGTTTGGTAATCATGGTGTTATGTGTCCATTGCATTTTGCATTGGAAATTGAGAAAAACATTATTGGCACGAAGTGCAATACAACAATCATTTATTTCATTTTATTGCATATAGGTGCCACTAGGGCAAGGTTCAAAGTATACAGGGCGATATGTCGGTAGGGCGTATCATATCGGCCTATATCGGTATTTTTTTTGTTTTTATTTTTTTTTCAAATTTGGTTCAGAAATGTCAGTCTACCCCCTGAACCACTTGTTGATCCAAAACACCCCCTGTAGGAGCATATCAGGAAGGCTCCGATACAATATGTATTGGCTGATACAAGTAGATATGTATCAATACTTTGAACCTTGCACTAGAGGAAACTAAAACACGAAGGGAAACATCAAAAGTGAATTTAAAGGAAACACACAAATGATGTTTCCTTTAAGGGGGCGTTCTTTTTTCGGATTTTGAGAGGAGGGAAGTTGGTCAATGGGATTTTGGTTTCCATTGACCAAGAATCCCATGTTCTTTTTTCCAGATTTATGTGGGGAGTAGGGAAAGTTTATTTTCTTGGGTATCCATCTCTTAAGTGGGTAAATAACTTTCTCAACTATGGGAAAAGTTGCCAACACTTGAATGGGACAAAAATGCTCTTTTTAATAATGGATTTTTATGGCTAAAATGGTTATTGCCTTATTTACATGACAAATAAAAAAACATGGGTAAATGCACTTACTCAAGTAAAGTAACTACATTTACCCAGATGAATAACTTACCGAAAAGCGAATGAGACCTAAAATTAAATTTTACACAACTTGAAATAAAAGAAAATAAAAAATACAGAACATTTTGCACCCGAGCCTACTAAACAGACAAACAAGATTTAGACGTAATATCCTATATGGTGCTGATGTGCCATTGAAACGAAGTCACAGCAGACACACAAGAAACACCACGACACCAAATACCCACTAGAAGAGATAATATATTGAAGAGGAAAATAAATGGACCAAAGCAATGATGGTATGGATGTGAGGAAAATAAAAGGACCAATAGAGACAAATTTATAATGTTTATCTATGCTAGTTTGCAAATGATTTATCATTGATGTGCATATGTATAATATATTATTTAAAATTGGACCCATTGTGCATTTTACTTTATAATAGTGGATTCATGTGTACTTTTGCTTATGTGTGTATATAATAGTTGGTTTATCTATAATAACTTTATGTAAAAGATATTTTGTAGGGTTACAATTTGCATCTTTTTGTCCATATTCAAATTTAAAAACCAGTTTGACAAGTTGATTCCAAATTGGTCTATTATATCTCATCATTATCATCATCATCGTCTTGTCCCAATTATATGGGATCAGCTATACGAATACTTTATCACCATTTTGTTCTGTTCAATGCCATTTTTATTGTTAAGTTATAAGCTCTTAAGTCATTTCTTACTATTTTCAGTTGTTTTGGCTTGTCCCTACCTCTTTCGATCTGCCTTTTATACTCTTAGGTTCCTTCAAGTGAGTTTAATTTGGATCATGCCCTTATTTGTTTTTTCACTTGTGTCAATATTTACACTTTTACCACACTCATTTTTGGCAAAATCTATGGTACACCTACCACACCGTGCAACAAAAAGTTTTGATTAGTTGGATGTGATGGTAAGTAAACCTTGTTGGTCATAAAAATATACTTTGGCTTAGCTCATTTTTCAATAAGCTAATTACCCATGCTCTTATATTTTCCATATAAATAAGACAATGACCATTTTAGCCATAAAAATGAACAATTTTGTTTTATTCAAGTGCTGGCAACTTTCCCCTCGAGTGGGAAGGTTACTTACCTGGTTTAGAGATGGGTATTACCTTAACAATTTATACCCAAGGAAAATGAATTTTCCATAAACCCCACATAAATCTAAAAAAACATGAGTATCTTGGTTAATGGGAACCCAAATCCCATTGACCAACTCTCCCCTCTCAAAATCCGAAAAATGAATGGGTTCTTTGTGAGAAGTGAACTAATGAAAAGTAAATATATTTTAACTTGGTTGGTTGAGATACAAATTTAACATGCAACCAATATTACCGAGTACATCATAGTTGAATTCCTCATTTTTTTTAACATATTTCCTTAAACTACCCATACTGTTTAACTAATTGACTAACTCCACCCTTACTATTTAGCTATTATCTTAAAGTACCCTTAAGTTTTATGACAATTGTCTAAAACCTTCGTTGACGTTAATTTTTCGTTGCACTTTGTTCATATGTGACATCATGTGAGTGGTAATTATTTTACAATTCCTAAAATGCCCTTGGTGTTCATCACCGTTTGTTGAAAGTTGTAGCAGTGGTGGTGGTTTTGGTAGATCCAAAAACAGAGTTGAAGGGAGCGGAGGAAACCCTAGTCCCTTTTCCCTTTGTTTTTCATCGTCATAAACCCTGTTGCATTGGCGACGGTGATTTCGTCATCAGTAACGCTAAAGAAATCAAGGATGAAGCCATGAGTCCGAACTTCTCTACAACTATCACTCTCCCCTGTCCCCTTCTCTCTCTCTCTCTCTTGCCCTTGTTTCATCACCGCTACTGCAACATCTGAGCTCTCTCCCTCCCTCTATTTCTCTCTCCCCTCATTCCCTTCTTTCTTTCTCTCTCTTGCCCCTGTTTCATCACGTTGCAATAGCGGCGGACCCCTCCACATCCAACCTCTCTCCCTCTCGAGTAAAACAGGGCTCCGCTTGGCTTCGATAGTTGCAGCAACTAGAGCGACTCTCTCTCTCTCTATCTCATAAATCTTCATCGCCTTCGACTCTATTTGCACCTCTCTCTCTCTCTTTTTCTCCTCCCCCCCCCCGAAATCTTCATTGTCTTTGGCTTTGTTAAAAATCAGATTTCTTAGATCAAAATGACATTGGCTTTGGAATGATTCTCACATTGAAAAAGATTTGGGCACCGCTATCTCTCTCAGAAGTCTTCATCGTCTTCGGCTCTGGAGTAATCTCAACGAAACACAAGAACAGAGAAAGGGAAAAGAGGAGGCAGGCAGGAATGTCTCGGGTTTGTGACAATCGTCGAGCAACCCCAATAAGTGCCTCGCTCTCTCTCTCTCTTTCTCACTCACTCACTCACCAAGCAACCCTAGTAAGCCATTCTCCGCCAATAAGATAATGAATAGAGATGAAGATGGAAGAAGGAGAAGAAGAGGACCCTATTTTATCACCGCCTTAAACTTGGCAGCAACTCCTTCTCCCAGTTTTTGTTTTTTCCTTCTTCCTCTCCCTCGATCCAATATATGGTTGACAAGCTCTAATGCGAAACACACTCTGAGAAGTTTCGGTGGCGTTCTAGTAGTCTTGCATGTCTAGGGATAGGGGAACACCATTGTATTCACCGCCTTCCGGCGGTGAAACACACAGTTCGATAGAAAAAAGGATCATACATCATCATCGGAGCTGCTAATTAGTTGGGTTTTATTTTGAAACTTGAGGAATAGTGAATGGCAAATTCGATATTTCATTTATTTCCATAAGCACTTAATGGTGATGTCAATTTTTAGAAACAGTAAATGTACTTAAAAATAATATGTAAACAGTAAGAATATAGTTAATAAATTTCGCAAATAGGGATAGTTTAAGGAAATTGCCCTATCGTGTATTACTTGTCTTGATTGTCGAATTTTTTTTTCCACGTTGGCTCTACATACTTTTAGATGATTTTATTAATGACACTCTATATCAAAACCTATGAATAAGATTCAATTTAAATTAAGATATTAACAAATCAATTTTGGCCGGGTATATTGAATTCACTAGATTTATTTACAAACATAATATTGTAAGAGAAAATAAGAGAATTGACACGTTTATTTTCAAAACATTAAGGCTAATGTTTTTTCAGTTATAATAGAATGTCTATCTCCTTATCCTCGATTAATAATTAGATTATGTACCAACTTTTGTGTCTATAGGGCTATTTGATAGCAACTAAAATATCTGAACTGAATGACTTATTGCATTGTTTTGAATGGATAAAATAATTAAACAATAACATATTTTAGGCATGGATTAAATCATCAATGTAATATGCTTGAATTGGATGTATAATATCAGTATTGATGCATCCATAAATATGTATAGATACATTAATACAAAGTTTTTTTTTTTTAATATTTAAAACTTTAAAATAGTAGGTGGACACTCTAATAACCACAAAATTAAAGATATGCAGAAACAAGAAGATATCAGTCATATCCTTAATCCTTGATTTTAGGATCTCACTAAAAAACAATGAAATAAGTCATTCAATTGATCAATCAGCCATTCAGCTGTTATGAAACAGTCCCTCATCCAATAATCCTCCTCTATATCCTTAGTACATAAAATTTTATGTACCATATCAATAGCAATCTGTCATTATACTTTTCATTTTAAAATTAAAAAGAATTTTTTTTTCTTCTAATGGTATGTATGATCGATTTCTATTGGTTTGGTACCGAAAATTTTGTATACCAAACCTAAAAAGGATGTGATTTAATATTAGTGGGGATCAAGTGCTCAAAGTCCAGACAAGGCCCGACCAATTGAAAGACAGGGAATCTATTAAATCCCACGTGCCAAAAACAAAAATCCATGTCGCACGTGTCAAAATTAAAGAGGAGCCCATACAAAATCAAGCTCAAATGCTCAATGGCCTGGCATTTTTAGCGCCAATTTTTTATTTTACTTTTATTCCATAAATAAATCGAAATCATTAGAAACATACAAAATTCCCTAAGGCGTCAGCACTTTCCACTCGCACCACTTTCCTTGAAAATTCATATCTCCCTCAATCCAACGTTTAACAATCCACCATACCTTCGCCTATGAATTCCGACCGTCGGATCAATCCCCTTAGCATCTACCGTCAGATGGGATTACCATCCTCATCTAGCCGTCCAATATTTGCAAATTGAATTTCAAAAGATCGAGAGGGAGGAGAGAGGCTAATAGCTTCTCTACTCCCTTCTCTCCCTTCCCTTCCCTTCTATTTTATTCTCTCGAACAAATATTTTTGAGCAAAAATCCTATCTTTTGTGTATCTCCTTGCACTTTGTCTCCGCACGTACTGATCGAGTTCGCCGGAATCCAGTCACTCTGCAACAATTTCCGGTCGACATTTGCCGGATTCCGGGGTTTAATTTGCAGCTGCGTAACGACACGGTTTCTCCTTCCTTTAACTATTTATCGGCGATCTTCGAGAGGCTTCTCGATCCGGAAGTTATCTAATTTAAGATGATTTTTGAGGGATTTTGTGGTGGTTGAAGAAAATTTATTTGATTGAATTCGTCGTCGTCCGTTTCAAATTTTATTTAATTTTTCAATTTTAAAGCCGATGGAGCAAGGTAACGGCGGGGATTTCCCGCTGAAAAAGCTCCAGTCGATTACGACAACGGGGACGGTTGTAGCGACCTCAGATTTCCCGCCGAAAAAGCTCGCGAGGCAGCTGGATTTCACGGCTTTCTGCAGTGCATCGGCGGGCGTCGTCTTGCCGGAACACCCGCAGCCGC
The DNA here is from genome assembly GCF_055504915.1 of Nelumbo nucifera. NCBI lineage: Eukaryota > Viridiplantae > Streptophyta > Magnoliopsida > Proteales > Nelumbonaceae > Nelumbo > Nelumbo nucifera. The sequence continues at coordinate 21,847,326 of NC_142650.1, forward strand.
AGCCACAATCACAGTTACATCCACACCCACAGGCACAGCCACAACCACAGTTACATCCACATCCACAGCCGCAGTCACAACCACAATCACAGTCACTGTCACAGCAACAGTCACAGTCGCCTCTGCAGCCTCAACCTTCGCTTCCCCGTCCTTCGTTTTCAGTTGTGTAAGTTTTCTGCAACCGTTATTTAGGATGTTACTTTTTTGTTTAATTGATTTTAGGAGGAAGGTGAAAGCTTTCAGTTTTTCAGGCAATTTAACCAGCATTCTTTTTTCACCCGCTGCATCACTAATGTTCTTTTGCTCTTGTTGCTTTTCTTTTCTTTTTCATACTTTTTCCTTTTCAGTTTTCTACTTATTTTATTTTAGATTTTCTGCAAAGCCATTATTTTTGTTCTATTTTTTTTTTCTCAAATTTCTACTCTCTCTCTCTCTCTCTCTCTCTCTCTCTCTCTCTCTATATATATATATATATATATAAAGTTGTTCAATTATCAGAATATATTTGATATGATACTTTTGTTACACTATCATCAGAAAATTTTATTGTTTTTAAAGCTAAAAATGGTAAGCTTGTCGTCATATGTTGTATTTGAGTTTGGAAGCTAGTTTGTGTTAATTGAGAGATCAGATGATGAAGAAACAGTGTAACTTGGTCTGCCTATATTTGATCGTTTTTTAACAAACAACAGAAAAGCAACTGCTCTGAGATTGTTGACAGACAAATTATGTTTGAACTTACACTTGATTTCTTTCTTAAAAACAGGAAATAATATGCCTTCAGCTTGAAGTTATACCATACAAAATGATTATTTTTCTTGGTAGTAGTTTTTTTTTTGATCAATAATTTTTCTTGGTAGTAGTTGTCGGTAGTAGTCTAGTAGATCTTCAATATCCGACTTTAGCTGCATTTTATGACTCAGATTGTGAAATTATTATTCTTGTAGGTTAGCTATGGAGTTATGATCCATAAATGTAAGCAATATCTTTAGTGAATAATGATATAAAAAAGCAGTAAAGATGGGATGCTTCGTATCTTGAATTGTTCTCTTCAAAGAAATCATAGATGTATATAACCATTTTGTTTTCTTTCTTTCTAAATCCAAGGAACCTACCATTTAAATTTAGAAGATATCCAATGGTTAATGATTTAGTTTCTTTCTTTCTAAATCTAGAGAACCTAGTACTTAAGTTTAGAAGATATCAGGCGGTTTTTGAGTTCTTTCAATAATCTTGTCCCTAAATTGTGTCTGTGGGCTGTATAATGTATTCGACCAATAAATTCTTGGGCAACCTTGAATTTGTTTCTTTCTTCCTAAATCTAGAGAACCTAGTACTTAAATTTAGAAGATATTGGGTGGTTTTTGAGTTATTTTGATAATCTTGTTCCCTAAATTATGTCTATGGGTTGTGTAATTTTCCTACCAATAAATTCTTGGGAAACTTTGAAATGCATAGAATCTCCCAGGCATATCCTGGATTTATGGCAGGTATGCTTGGCAAAGATAGGCATTTTTTTCCCTGGTGGTACCCATCTGGTATCTCAAAGAATCTGACAACTCACAAACTACAGAGGCATTCTATGTGGCACACAGTCTTTGAGGGGATTCATCCTTGAGACTTCCCTTGTTGGCTGCAGTTGCCTGCCAATTCATCTAACATGAGGGTGGTAGAAAGGATGGTGATGATGATAGTTATATTTATATTTATTATTATTATTATTATTATTATTATTTTTATTATTATTGTTATTGCATTAAATGGAATTGGACTTGTGACAGTATATACTTTCACAATGAAAAATGAAGATTTACAAGTAAAACAGTATGAAGAGAAAGAAATCTGTTGAAGAAAATACCAAAAGTATGTACATCAGATATTTTCACTATTCTGCCATGATTAGTTCTTATATCTTGAATTTTTTAAGCATAAAAGCCCAATCTAATATGATTGAAAATATGCCACTAGACCCACTACAAATCCTTCCTTATGGTTGAACTGCACATTTTTACCCGTTACAATGAGTTTATTTTTTAAAATTTGGAGACCATGTGGCACAGATATGGCAAGGATAGAGCATGGACAAGGTGTGGAACATAGAAATGCTGAAAATTGAAGTGTTCAACATAGACATGACACTCATTTAAAGTGTTTATGCAACACAGTTCGAAGGCAATATATACTATCAATTTTATTAAAAAAGAATGCATATCACCATGCAAATGTTTTCTTTTTCTTAGAGCATTCAGGTACTCATGCTCTTTTCAGGAATTTCTTTTTCTGGTAACCAAGTCAGGATAAGGTCCAAAGTCATTGTGTTTTCTGTTAAGTCAAGCCAAGCTAATTTCTACATCCGTTGGGTGGATCAACCTTGTGTAGTATGAAAGGACCCATTCACACAAATGAAAAAGTTAGAACTAAGATGTAGAAGGTAGACAAAAAATGAGTTCATCAATTCTATCCACAACAACAATACAAGTCAGTCTATTGATAACATTTCAAAATTAGAAAATGACAAGGACACTTGTACATGGAAAGTTACAACAACCAATGAAGCTTTTGATATAGGCAGAGTACCCATTTGAAGAGGTATAAGAAACATACCCTAAGAAGCCCCCCCTCCCCCAATACACACACACACACACAAAACATGCCCCCCCTAGTATTGTACGTATTGAGGATATGCATAGAACCAAAGGTGAAATTCAATAAATGTAATGCACACACACAGATGTATATCACATTCTTCGCTTCCTTTGTTCTTTTGCTATGCTTTCAACTCTTTGATAATGTTGGCTAAGTTATTCTTGGAAAAGCTCAAAGTCTACCTACATGAGGTTTCTGTATGTATTATTATACTCAACAGAGGAATTTAAAAAAATTCTTTTGGTCTGTAACACTAACACTTCTATTTATTCAGAAAGCCAGAATCCCCAAGATCACGCCCACGGCCTGGCATAGAAGTAAAAGACAGCACTCCAAAGAAACAAAAACAATGCAATTGCAAAAATTCACGGTGTTTAAAATTGTAAGTACTTTTCTTATTTGTATGCATTTCTATTAAAGTGCTGTAGGAAAGGTTTGGATTTCTTCCTAATTTATTGTTGGTTGCTATTGTTCATAACCTCAAAATTTCGCCTCAGAAAACAATCGTAGTATATACCATATGCTTTTTAGTTATTACTGTTTTTTTTTTTTGTTATGAATGTTGTTGCACAGTCTGAATTAAGACTTTTTTTTTTGCCTTTTCATTTTCTTTACATTAATGGGGTTAGGGGTAATAAAATGTTCTGATTGTCTGTGTGACTAATGATGAAATTTAGAACTCTGGGGTTCCATGAAAGGTATAAAGCTACCTATTAGCTTCCAAGTTGGCTGCATTTGTAGTAGCCTATGTCATTTTGTGAAATATAAATACTAGAACTTAGGAGACCTAAGGCTCTATTGAAGGTATTCATCAAAGGAGACTGCATATTCTTTTATACAGACATTTGGCTATCTCTTTATCCACCTTTCTCCCTCTCCCTTTCCCCTTACCTCTCTTGCTCTAAAGGAGTTAATAAATATGTTGAACTGTAAACTAGTTGAAATAAGTGACTACTATATGCACACATGGATACCAGAACTGCTGGTTTTTACTGAAAGAAATACATAATTTTTTTTTTTGATAAGCATCAAAGATTAATTCATTAAAGAGCAGAAGCCACACTTCTAAAAACCACAGCAGGTGACCTAAAATACAACAGCCTTTAAATCAAACCAAAAGAGACCAAAAAGGTCAAAAACAGCAAAAGAAATTCCTCTTACAGATTACAGCCCTGCCCTGGGCAACCCCATCCAAACTATCTTTACCTACCCCCAATCTTGCCAGGGAGTCAGCTAGCTTATTTGCACTCCTGGGAATCTGAATAAATGAGATTTTCAAGACTTCAAGTTGGTACCCAAGGATTGAGCCAATCTCACCAACTGTCTAAATTGTCAATGTATCAAATCCTGAGATTGCATCCAAAAAATAACTGTTTGACAGTCCCCTTAAACCACTATATTCATTAACCCTTGCTCAATTATCAGTTTAAGGCCTTGGATTAAAGCCAACATCTCTGACCTTAGAGAATTTCCAAAACCAGCTGGCCCTGAAAAGCTAAGAATTACATTGCCAGCTGAATCCCTAACCACTCTTCCCACTCCTGAACTCCCGGTATTTCCTAGTCAACACCCATTTACAATTTCCAACACCTGATGGAGTCCATTCTACATCTCCTTGTGGTAGGGGTGATCATAAAAAAACCGAAAACCGAACCGAACTGATGAGACTGAACCAAAAATTCCAGTTAACCGATTGGTTGGTTCGGTTTTAGTTAACCAATATAAAACACCGGTGGTTAACTGAATTGACCGGTGTACATATATTTATATATTATATGTATATTATACATATTTTTCATATCTATTTTATATTATCTATATATTATTTATAATATAATATTTTATATGTATTTCTTGTTTTTTATTATTTATTTTTATATGATATGTATTATAAATATAAAAACCGAAAAATTGACGATTAATTGAAGCGGTCAATTGGTTAACCAATCGGCTTTGGTTTTGGTTACCGATTTTCCAAAAATTGGTAATACTGGTTTGGTTTGAAAAATAGGCCCACAACTCGGTTAACCGAACCGTGAGCACCCCTACTTTGTGGTACCTTGTTATTAAAACTGGGAATTATGTTCCACTCTCTTAATAAATCATTCAGGCTTACTTCATTGAACTCTTTGTTGACTTGAGCCTAGTGTGCAACCCTTATAGTTGTAAGTTCGATAACTCCTCCACATCTTTGTAATTTTGTTCATATATTTTGCTGTTTCTTTCATTCCATAAACCCCACAACACTGCCCCTCTCACACACTGCCATAAAATCTTCTGTCTTGGTGTAGAAGGTCTCATAACTTGTGGTTTAAACATATCCACCACCTTTGCAGGAGCTGTCCACTCTTTGCCCACCAAGGAGACAAAAAGATGCCAAATCTGGAATGCATAAGAGCACTGTAAAAGAAGATGGTTGGCGCTTTCCCTGTCTTTCCAGCAAAGAACACAAACATGGGGTGAAAGAGCCCAATTTTTACACTTCCTTCGGAGTCTGTTAGGTGTTTAAGAATTGCTTTGCTACCTCCCAACAAAACAACTTTACTTTGGAGGGGGGGATTGGGCTGGACCATAATTCTTTGGCTGGGGAGGAATGGCTGCCAACTTGGTTAACAAGGACTTTAGAAAAAGATGAACAAGTATAACTACCTTTTATGGATGGGGTCCAAACCCTCTCATCAATACTTGAATGATTAAGAACAATGTCTTGAAGTAATTTGAACAAGGGAATCAATAGGAATGGCAATGGGGCGAGGATCATATTCCCCGTCCTTGCCCCCGATTCTGAAATTAACCCACATCCCTGTCTCCGATCCCCGTCGGGGATAAAATTTGTCCTCCATTCCCGATCCCCGACGAGGATGGGTTCCCCGCGGGGACCTAAATCCCTGAAATTTTTTAGATAATAGATTTTTTTTGAAAAATAAATAAAAAATTTAAATAAAAACAACTGACCAATAAATTGGAATCATAAACGTTGTAGCAAATAAGGTGTTATTTATCAAAATTCATGGGTCAAAACTCTTTCCATACCATATCTTTTCTGCATCATAGATTTTCCCATATATATATATAAATAATATACATTTAATATAAATAACATATATATATATATAATCGGGGTCGGGGCGGGGACCTCAATCCCCATCCCCGGCCCCGACCCCGATCGGGGATTCCTATTAATCCCCGTCCCCGTCCCCACCCCATCGAAACAATTCCCATCCCCAACCCCATCGGGTCCCCATTGGGGATGGGGAAAATTGCCATCCCTGGGGATCAATTCATTAGTTTCACGGTCTCTTAAATTCCTCCTTAAATCCAAGTCCCACACCATCCTAGATTTAGTCAAGGAATAACAATTAGCAATAGTTTTGTTTTTGAATTTTGACATCCTGTAAATTCTTGGGAACAATTGGCAAAGTGTTGCATCCCCCCACTAGATGTCCTCCCAAAATTTTACCCTTGTGTTGAAATAACATCGTATCTTATGTGTTGTGAAAAAGTAAAGACAAAATTGCTTTCCAAGGGCTTCTGGCATTGGGTCTTTTTCCTGCTCTGGAGTCTCATCCATTAGGGTCTAAGCCATAGATGCTTACTATGACCAAATGCCACAAAGCTTCCCTTTCTTTAGGAAATCTCCACAACTACTTACTTAACAATGCCCTATTTTTCGCCCAAAACTTCCTATCCCCCAACCCCAACTTCTTTAGGCTTATAGACCTCCGACCAATTCACCAAATGATTGACCTTATTATTCCTTGCCTTCCAAAGAAAGTCCCTGATTAACTTATCCAATTTTTGCACTACTTTCACTGGGGCTTGATAAACTAACAAAAAGAAAATTGGGATACTCGACAGAGTTGACTTAATCATAGTTACCCTCCCCCTTTAGATATGTAATTTTTCTTCCAAATGGCTAGCCTTTTACCAAATTTCTCAATCACCCCATCCCAAAACCCTGGCAACTTTGGACTTCCCCCCAAAGGTAGTCGTGAATATTTTAACGAACCACTCCCTAATACCACAACCCAAGATTCCGGCACACTCCTCCACTACAAAACTCTCCAAATTGGTCCCCGCCAAATTACACTTTGAGAGGTTAATCTTCAGCCCAGTTACCTCTTCCACTAGCCTCAAAATACACCTCAAAGCTCTCACGTCCTAAATACCCCTAAATTCCCCAAGAATCAAAGTATCATCTGAAAATTGCAGATGTGACACCACCTGTCCTTGTCTACCCACTCTAGAACCTCGAAAAAACCCTCTCTCATCAGCCCTTTTCAGCAACTTTCTCATAATCTCAGCCACCAAGAGAAACAACATAGGGGACAAAGGATCACCTTGTCAAATTCTCCTGGTTGCCTAAAAAAAAAATTTTGTGGAGCACCATTGATGAGAATTGAGAAATGAATGTTTTTTTAAACACCGCATCATCCACTTTATCCATCTATTCCCAAATCCCATTTATTCCATCATCCATTGCAAAACCCCTCAATCCACATGGTCATAGGCTTTCTCCAAACCCAAATTGAAAATAAAACGTTTTTTCTTTCCCTTCCTAAAATCCTCCACAGCCTCATTCGCTATAAGAATTTGATCAATAATTTGTCTTTTTTTGACAAAGCCCCTTGTTCACTTGAAATCACATAATGCAACACCTCTTTCATTCTGATTGATAGAACTTTTGCCAAGATTTTGTACAAGCTTGTTGTGAGACTTATGGGCCTAAAATCTTTGGTGGAGACAGCCCCTGCACATTTAGGAATTAAGGAAACAAATGTGGAATTCATTTCTCTCCCCACTTTCCTTCTTTCATAAAAATCATTAAACACTTTCTACAAGTCCTCCTTTATAGTCTCCCAGCATTCTTGGCAAAACGATAGCGTAAATCCATCAGGACCAGGTGCTTTATCTCCACTCATACTCATCTCCGCTCTCTTTATTTCTCCCAATGAAAAAGGTTCTTCTAATCTTGCAGCCACCTCCCTTGGAATTCTATCCCAAAACAGACCCACTAACCTAGGCCTTGAGAGTCGAGAGGACAGTTGGGCAAAAAGGTTCTAAAATGGGAAGTTAACACTGATTCAATTTCTGCTTTATTCCGTATTTCTTCTCCATTCTCTACTAGTTTTGATATTTTATTCTTCTTTTTCTCTCATTTGCTAACAAATGAAAGTACTTACTATTTCCATTCCCTTCCCTCAACCACTTACATCTCGACTTTTGTTGCCAACAGATTTCCTCCCTCTTTAAAATCAATTCTAGCTCAGCCCTTAACTCCATTCTTTTCCTTCTCTTTTCCTCTTGCAATCCCCTACTCTCCTCCCTTTCTATCCTATCCACCTCCTCCACCTGTCTTAAAATCTCCATTTTTTTACTCAACTCTTCTAAAATCCTGAACATTCCAAAACTTCAACTTATTTTTGATCATCCCCAACCTTTGCATAAACTAAAACCCAACACTCCCTTCTGCTTACCCTTCTTTCCACCACAAGTCTATGTTTTCATTGAAATTTGGGTGCATTGTCCTAGTGATTTAAAAGGCGCACCTAGGCGCACAGGCAAGGCACATTTTAGGGTATGCGCCTTGTCTAGGTCCCAAGTGGAGTATTTTCAAAAGGTGTGTGCCTGTTGCGCCTTGCGCTTCAGCCCAGGCGTGTGCCTTTTGAGAATCTGTGCATTTTTCTGTTTTTTGTTTGTTTGTTTGTTTAGCAGCTGGGCTGGAGCCCTGACCAAGTCCCTTGAGGCAAACCCAAACAAGTCCATATTAGGGTCTTAAATTCTCAATCCCTATAAAAAAGGTTTTATAACCTTAAGTGTCTTTTAAAAATATCCATATTTGCTAATGTTTCTCATTCATTCATCCTAATAAAAGATATTTTTAAAGGGAACTTAAAGTTATAAAATCTTTTTTATAGGGATTAAGAATTTATGACCCTAATTTGAATTTTTGGCATTTTTTTGAATTTTTTAGATTTTTTTTTGCGCCTTGATTCAAAAAGACGAGTGCCTTGCCTTGTGCCTTGGAGGCAAAATGGCCCTTGCGCATTTTTTTGCGCCTTTTGCTTTTAAAACACTGTGTTGTCCACATATTTTCAAACCTGAATAGTATAGGACTGAAAGATAATTCATCTGACTGTAACTACAAAGGCCAAGATCTGATATTAATCTGGTCAAAGTTTTAACCTCCACCTACCTAAAATGCTCCTCTCAACTAGCATTGACTAAAAGTCTATCCGGCTTACAACACACTGGATTCTCTTGCAAATTGGACCATGTGAGTTGAGCATTCTGCAATGGTATATCTCTAAGTGAAAGATATACATAATTAACACGCAAGATTTGATTCTGTTCTCTAAGCTGCTCAATCAATTGATATTAACAGATTAATTTCAGCTGAATAAGTTATCCCTTGTCCCCAGGTGGATCCAGTTGGATAATGGCCGGTGGGATGGATGCATTCTATTTAATTCACCAATTTGATTTCTAATGAGTGATAAAAAAATCATGGAAATTTATAATTTCTTTTGCTAGAGAAATGAGCTACACAGTGTGTGTGGGGGGGGGGGGGTAGCCCTCACCCAAACCCCAAAACAACCCAAATCCTGATGAAAGTGGGGTTTGACCCCAGGTCTCCACTACAACCAGCAAGCTAGCTGGTACTTTCTGATGGAAATATACTTGTTTGGTGTTACTAACAGTGAACTACTAAATTATTAGTTTATTGGATAAAAAATTCCTGTTTTCCCTATCATGTTCATTTACTTGCAACATTGAGTTTATCTGAACATTATGAAGCGTAATGGATTGTTAAATCATGTTATTGATATGAAGCTAATTTGGCAATATATGATCAGGTACTGTGAGTGCTTTGCTTCTGGGATATATTGTGATGGGTGCAACTGTGTAAATTGTTGTAATAATGTTGAGAATGAGGTTGCTAGACAGGAGGCTGTTGAAGTTACCTTAGAGCGTAATCCAAATGCATTCCGGCCAAAGATTGCTAGCAGTCCACATGGAACACGGGATGACAGGGTATGCAGTTTGATTGCATCAAGATTTATAACAATCTATTTCTGGATTACTTGGGTTAGATGTTAACGTGCTTCCATGGTTTAAATTAATGGAATAATTATGGAATAGGGAATGCATCCTCCATGTATATTATTGATTCAGCTGGTTTGACATTTATGAGTTTAGTGGCCTCATTTTCTCTAGTTCCTTTCAGTTTTCCAGTCAATTCTTGGGTTTCCATTTGCCAGCTAATAAAATATTCTTGTTTTCTTTTTTCTATCAGATCAAGTCTCAAGTTATAGTTCCCAATTTTAACACTGACTTATTTTTCCAAGTTTGATTGGGTTCTTATAAATTATAACAGAGTCCTGCATCACCTCAAGTTATTAAATCATCTTCTATTTGTGCTAAGTGTGGGTACTATAGAAAGAATATAATTTTAAGATACACAAATTCAATTTTCTAAGTTTATATGTCATTATTGCTAGTATCCAGAAACACATTTGTTAGCAATATTTTTGCTTTCTAAGGTTGTGATGTAGGATAACCTGCTCTTGGTACCAAATTGTTGTAGGATCACTTGCTTGGTATCAATTTGATGTAGGGTGACAATGGCCCAAGGATGAGTTAGGAAGAAATTAACTAGCTAGATTAGGGTTTGGGAGGATTTTAAGACTAAAAGTAGAGATTGGTTTAGGTTTGGATGGGTCTTGGATCTTAATTGCAATACTTGTAGATTTGTCCCAAAATTGAGAAACGTTTTGATTTGAGGAAAATAGGTCTAGGGTTGGAATTTTTCAATGAAAATTTATAAGTAGGTTTAGGCTGGATAGATGAAGGGGCCAACCAAGTCTGGTAGGGTTTGTAGTATGTCTTGCACAAAAGGACAAAAATTCCACTTTCTAAAGAAGGCCCAAAAATTATAAAATCTAGGCTGTTAGGTGGATTTTTGAGGTGAAATTTATTATGATGAAAGCTTATGAAGGTCTATTGATACAACTATGAGAGCAATAGGAGATAATTTGACACAAAAGGATGAAAATGGCTCAAATAGGAAAATTAAAGAAAAACTTAGCTGGTTAGTTTCAGTCTTTTGGGAATGTTGAATGGGCATATTTGATGAAGAACTTATGGCTATTGATGGCTGTAATGGCTACTTTTAGAATTAATGTAAAGATATAGAAAGAAGAGAGAAATCCTAGAATCATCAATGAGGTGCCTAGAATCAATTGGAGCATGGAAATCACTCACCACTCTTGGCATACATTTATAGAAACTCAAATAAACTAAGTTCATCCATTCGTCAATGTAAAGATATAGAAAGAAGAGAGAAATCCTAGAATCATCAATGAGGTGCCTGGAATCAATTGGAGCATGGAAATCACTCACCACTCTTGCCATACATTTATAGAAACTCAAATAAACTAAGTTCATCCATTCGTCAATGTAAAGATATAGAAAGAAGAGAAAAATCTTAGAATCATCAATGAGGTGCCTAGAATCAATTGGAGCATGGAAATCACTCACCACTCTTGGCATACTTTTATAGAAACTCAAATAAACTAAGTTCATCCATTCGTCCATGTTTATTGCTCCTGACAAAACACATATACATGCACACTAATTAAGTCTTGTCTCTGTGATTTCAAGTTGTTAAATGATGATGTGAGATTTTACCTGTGACTTGAAAATTGAACAAAACAAAATCTAGGTGAAGAATGCAATCAAACATCTGCTATTATCTTTCAATGGTGGACAGATGAAGCAAAAGGTGTTAAAGATTTGTTTGTTTGGGGCCAGGTCAGGCTAGGCTCAGTTCCACATCCAGCCTGTTTAAAAACCTGGATAACTTTGCCTTAGTCCATTCTATTGTGATTAGGTCCATATACCCGTTCATTTGACAACCCTTCCAAAAATAATAGAATGCCAAAAGATCTGGTGCCATTCATTGTCTCTTCAAGCATGTGTGGTTAGTCTCATGGATCTTGGTTGAGGCTGATAAAATAGTGTGGTTGGGGCTGAGGTACTTCCCTTGCCATGTTTGAGTGAGGAGTAATCCCAATACAACAGCCAAAATGTTCTGCCTTAAAAACTCATAAAAAAACAACCTATTGAGAACCTAGCATAAACTGTTGAAGAACTTGGAGAAAAATTGATGCTTGAAATAAGCTCAGATGAGACAACCAATCCTGTCTAAATTTCAAATTTGAAGCTACATGCTGGGGTAATATAACATGATTCTAAATGCAAAAAGCTGAAAAGATGGGAGTATGAAAAAGATATATCTCAGATATACAAAACACAATTACCAATCTACTTGGTTGAAATGCCCATTTTAGTGAAGCTATTTATTTATGAGTTGTAAATAACTAAATGCATGCCAGAGCTTTGTTCCATGAAAACCTGTATCTTACTGCAAGAATTTCATGTTTGGTTTTAAATGGGACATGTTATTAGACTGTGCTAAGTGGATTTTTTGACTTTTCTTCCTGGAATCTGGTATGTCAAATGAAAGCTTCCCGCATTCCATCTGTTTACAACTCAGTATTGAATAATGCAAAATTTGGATAATTTTTGATGCCAAAACAAGTCTTGATAAATCAGAAGCTTGCTTTGAAAAACCATATACTTAAAAAAGTTCATATAATTTCCTTTTGCAGAAATATAATGAAACAATTAAAAACATAGATTATATAAATATGACTTCCTCTTGATTTTAATTCCAGTAAAATCAGTATATTACTGCATTTTTTTTTATCAATTTACTCAGTGCATAAGTCTCCTTGCTCCTTTGGGGGGGGGGGGGTAGCAGTGTGATACCAATGCAGAGTTGCATCACAATATCACATGGATGGTTCGAATTTGAACAGAACCTAGATGTGGCTTTTAGTGTTTACTGCTAATAAACTGTAAAATTTGTAATAGGTGTATACTTCTAAAGTATTTTCAATTTACTCCCTACTGTATGCAGTTGCAGTGTGATACCATTTCAAAGTTACATCACAATATCACATGGACGGTTCGAATTTGAACAGAACCTAGATGTGGCTTTTAGTGTTTACTGCTAATAAACTGTAAAATTTGTAATCGGTGTATACTTCTAAAGTATTTTCAATTTACTCTCTATTGTATGCTGAATAGATTTTGTTCTTATTTTTAATTTTGGTTGTGGACATTTATTTGAACCACTGAAATGAATCTAGGAGGATGCGGGGGAGGTTCCAATGGTGGGAAAGCACAACAAAGGATGTCACTGCAAGAAATCAGGATGCCTCAAGAAATATTGCGAGTGCTTTCAAGCCAACATTCTGTGCTCTGAAAATTGTAAATGCATGGACTGTAAAAACTTTGAAGGCAGTGAGGAGAGACGGGCTCTCTTTCATGGAGACCATGGTAATGCCATGGCATACATCCAACAGGCAGCTAATGCTGCCATTACTGGGGCTATTGGATCCCCTCCAGCATCCAAGAAGAGAAAAAGTCAGGATCTCTTCTTCTGCACAACAGCCAAGGATCTATCTGTTCACAGGCTTGCACAGTTCCCACAGGTATTTTTGAACCAAGCATCCTTGATGAAAATATCATTTTGGTAGTCAGTTTGTGAAGAATTCTAGTTGATAGAACCACCAGAAGTCATACCTTCCCCCATTAAATAGATGCCCTTACCTTCCCTTCTGGATCCATAATAAAAATGCCATTTAAAAATGGGCTGTAAATCAAAAGACCATGCCTTATGTTTGCATAGACACCAGGCATCAGAAGGATGCCATATGCTTTGCGTTTCATTTTTTATCATCTGCCAATTATCTTAGTTTTTATGGATAATCCTCAAAACAACCTCTGCTTCTGGATTTGATTACCATATGTAGAACTTGTAATTGCATTGGTTGAGCAGAATGTTTTCTTTGTTAATCAGGGAAATCATCCAAAAGCTTCTATACCCTCTTCTTCCTTATCTTCCATCCCCGTTGCTCGCGTTGTTAATACTGCAGTTTTAGGCTCTTCAAAATCTGCATACAGGTAATTATTTTCTTGTCAGATTATCATTTTTTCTAGTTAATGGCAGCTTTTCATCTATGTCCACAACTCCACATTAATTAAGTAGCATTACTGGTCATGCTGAAGGTCTCTGCTAGCAGATATCATCCAACCACAGGATGTGAAGGAGCTTTGCACACTTTTGGTGGTGGTATCAGGAGAAGCTGCTAAGACACTTTCAGGTACATGTTGATTGAAAGAGAGTGTAAACTTTTCTTCAACTCTCAAGTTCGGAACTAAATATTAGTGTTATTGTACCTGCTAGCCCACCTATAAATATATCCATTTATCCATTCAATAGCTATGTATTGCCAGCTTAACTACTTTGTCTGGATAAAGCACTAAGCAGGAACTGTAGCATTTCTGCTTGTTGATATTAATATTTTATTGTTTTAATTGATGAATGGTTTTCATATCTTTTTCACAAATTTGACTGAATACACAAAGGCGAAGCTGATATATATCTACTTGCTCGTAGTATTTTTTCTGTTCATCTTTGATGATCTTTTCCCACAAAAAATAATTAGAATTGGGCCATTACCGAATAATGACCCTAGCTATCCATTCCAGGGTGGGGGTGGATTGCTTATGGACCTAACCTTGGAGACTCTTGCTCAAAGTGGCTGTTCTCAGATGGTCAGACCTCTTTTTTTTTATTTATTTTTAATGTTTTTGTTTTTTCGTAGAAACTGATGCTCTCAACTTGAACCCACATTTATGCACTTGTCAGTCTAAGATTTTATTATTGCAATAACGCAATGGCCTCTCCCAAAAGTAATTAAATTGCCATCAAATATATTCTTTTTAACTCTTACTTCTAATGCCAAAAAATGGACACTTTGCTTTCCCCTGTCTACAAACACATATATATTCTTTCTGAACCCTTCCTTTATTATTAAATAGGCCTGTCAATGATACCCAAAATGTAGAGATGAAGAGAGTTAACCAAGGAGGCTATTTTTTTATTTTTACCTCTTGCTGTATTTTATTTTATCTTGTACACTATTTCTTCTCTTGTACAGTAAGGACAATTTGGTCCTTTTACAGTTTAATATAAATATCTTTCTTAGGGTGTTGATCTCTCCATTGGACACACCCACAAATCTGCTGCTGTCTCTCCTTTTTCCTGGGTTTACAAACTTAGATCAGACTCTGACATGGTATCAGAGCAGGTCACGATCTGATCTTCTGAGTTTACTTCTTTGTCCTTTGAATCTTTTGGCATCTAGGGGTCTTCCTAACAATACTTGGGAACCCTTTAGTGCCCTAGAATATTCTCTCCCAAGGCTGTTTAAATTAGACCTTGACAGATATGAAATCTGGAAGTCTGTGCCACCAGATTTACTTCTTTTCTTCGATCTGCACTTGGAGACATCAGATCTGCTTGAAAATCAAGATCTAGTGTTGCTCAGAGGAGTTCTTGTGATCCTCTTCAGCCTGGTTGAAATCAGTTTGGTTTAAGAAGGGTTTTATTCTTCTCTTGGTTCAGCATACTGTGACAGTTTCCTTTTCTGGACATCTGAGTGAAAGGTGCTTTCCCATCATCATCTCTTCTTCGATTTCTGATATCAGTCTTGGAAATCAACAATTTTTTTTTTAATGCTAATGGCTTCAGAAAGAATGGATGTCCTTCTTGTTAAATTTAATGGATCGAACTATGCCTTGTGGAAGTTTAACTTCCAGTTTCATGTTGAGGCAAAGGGTCTTTGGGGCTATTTAGATGGAACTACACCTAAACCTGATGACTCAAACATTAAGGCTTTAAATCAGTGGAAAATTGATAATGCAAAGATTGCATCATGGATTCTTGGATCGGTTGAGGTTGACATTGCCATTCCTATGAGAGTTTATAAAACAACTTATGAGATGTATGAGTATCTCAAGAAGGTATATCAGTAATCAAACACCTCTAGACAGTACCAAATAGAGGTTGATATCTTCTCATACTATCAGGGAGAGAGAAAAGTCTAGGAATACTATGCAAGGTTTATTAACCTTTGGACAGAATATGAGTTAGTACACATGGGAAAGGATCCATCGGATTGTTGCGTGAAGTATATGAAAGAACACTTTGATAGAAGGAAGGTTATGCATTTCCTAATGCATCTCAGACCTGAGTTAGAAGTTGTCAGATCCAATATTCTGAGTTGAGGAACACTTCCTGATTTAGATATTATTCTTGGGGAAATTTTGAGAGCTGAAATCAGATTTGCTACACAGACCACACTTGATGGGAGGAAATACTCCAACATTGATGCTGTTTTCCTGACAACTAAATCAAAAGGGAAGAAGGATTTCTCCCGAATTCAGTAATATGAATGCAAAGAGTTTAGACATGTTGTCTCACATTGTAAGAAGAAGAATACATGCACTTATTGCAAGCAGTAGGGGCATATCATTACATAATGTCCAACTCGACTACCAAAAGGAAATGGGTCTAACCAGAAGAAAGGGTCTTATAAAGCCTACTAGACATTCGTAGAGAAATCAGATGCCTCATCTACCATTACTTCAGTGGTTTCACAGAATGATACTTTTGGTGGTATTTCTGAAGAACGGAATTGGCAGCTCTTGTCGTCGGCTATCTCTTCCGCTTTCTTAGCTATTGGCCTTTCTAGTAAGTCTTCTACCTTTTGCCCTTCATCAAACCACCTTTGGATTATAGACTCTGGTGCCTCTAATCACATGACAGGGCCCTCCATTGGTTAGTCTCCTAAACCCATCTTTCTAATAGACATATTGTCATTGCAAATGGTGAAAAACTAGATATGCTTGGTTGTGATGATTTACACTTATCTACCTCTAAGTCATCTTACTTTCATCTACCCAAGACCTTATTTGTGCTTAAATTAACCACAAATTTGATCTTTGTTGGTCAACTTGTGGAAGATGGTAACATTGTCTTGTTTTCCTCTAATAGTTGTTTGATACAGGACCAACAAACTGGGGAGGTGAAGGGGAAGGGGCATAGACTGGGTCGACTGTTTGCTCTGGAGTTTGAGAAGAAGAAAGTTGATTCAGTTTCTACTTCTTGTTTACTCTATTACATCTAGTTTTAAATCTTTTAGTTGTAATAATGACTGGAACTTGTGGCATAGATGCCTCGGTCATCCTTTTTCTAAGAAACTTGATTATTTGTTTGTTTTTGGTAGTTTACCGAGTTCTAGTGCTTCCTTTAAGAATGTTAATAAATCTTGCATTACTTGTTTGAGCAAAAGTCATATTTTACCCTTCCCTTCTCATTCTGAGCATGCAACAGTTCCTTTTTATTTAATACATAATGATGTTTGGTCGTCTCCAGTTACTTCTAGACTAGGATTCAAATATTTTGTTACTTTCATTGATGACTGCACTCGTTTCACTTGGATTTATTTTCTTTGCAAGAAATCTGAAGTTTATCATACATTCAAACTATTTCAAGCTTATGAGTTGAGAATCAATCCTCTAATATTAGGTTTAAGATCAGTGATTAACAGTACAAATCAGATCTGAATGGAAGTGCAAGAGCTGTGTATGTAGAAGAGAAGAGGTAAGAGAAGAAGTCGAATTAGTCTTCTTCGTCCTCTAACCCTAATTTTATTAAATTCTAAAACAAATTGATGATGACAAGTATACCCTTAAGTGGGCGGCCAGCTTGGCAGTTACATAAAGGAAATAAAATAAGAACAAATAACAGGCCCATCAACATAAAATAAAAGATAAAGAAGGATATCACATAAGAAGCTGTTAGGGCCCATTCGGCCCAGTCTCTTTACATTATGTTGATACCCAATTTAAAGGAAAAATGTGTCCTACGATCTGATTCAGGGGGAGAGTACTTTGATGGGGGTTTTTAGGCTTATTTGAAACAACATGGAATCCAATCCCAAAATTTCTGTCCTGGTACTCCTCAACAAAATGGAGTAGTGGAAAGAAAGAATAGACACATCCTGACTATAGTTCGGACCCGTTTGCAAGATTCTCATGTTCCTTCTTGGTTTTGGGTGGAGGCGTTCAGCACTGCTGTGTATCTAATAAATCTTCTTCCATCATCTATTCTGAATAACACTTCTCCCTTCTAGTTTCTTTTTCACAAACCTCCAAACCTATCCTTGCTCAAAGTTTTTGGTTGTGTTTGTTTTGTTCATCTTCCACCCCATGAATGCACCAAGTTGACTGCACAGGCAACTTTATGTGCCTTTGTGGGTGACTTGGAGCCTTGAAAAATATGAATTATATATAATATACTCGGTATGTTATATCTACATTAATTTATTATATATAAAAGTTGAAAAGTAGTTCACTTTTTAAAATTTTGTATTTAAAAAAAATTAAAGCAGAGTCAGATTATTTATTAGATTATCAATGTTTTTCTAGTGTCGACGGTTTTTCACTTGACGAACGTCATTCACTTCGCTGGGGGCTATTGAGATCGTATTACTGATTGTTTTGTATCAGACATTGAAAACAAATAAAAGATAGTCATTGAACCAATAATGACCAACAAAATTTACCCCTTCAGAAATAATTATCTTCATAGATATTTCTAGTTGTATGGTTGAGTGTCTTACTGTAATTGCTGAAAAAAACAAAACAAGGGGGTTTTTATAGTTCAGTCCACCTTAGAAATCTTAGCCCCACCGTACAGGTGGGATGAATCCTGACCGTGGATTGATGCCAAAGCCATGGGCAGGATGTGGTTTATGGGGGGGGGGGGGGGGCTACTAGTAGACTAGGAGGGGGCTGTAATTTCAGATTTCTGAGGTGAACTGCAGTCTACTTATCCCAAAAAAAGGAAATAAAAATTGTGTGCAACCTTGTCTCAAAGGGAATCTAATCATTTGGATATCATAATATGACATTTGCAGAGAAGAGAGGCATGACAGAGGAGCAAGTAGATAGGGAAGATCAGCTAGAAAGTTCCCATGCTTCATCAATTCATTCCAAGGAGGACAATCGCAAAGAATCTGAACTTAATAAAACTGTGGTTGATGATCGTTCCAGTGGGACTCAGCCTGATAAAATGGGCACAGATGATTCTGGGTCAGATGGTGCTGACATGCAGAAAGGAAGGCCAATGTCCCCAGGAACGCTTGCATTGATGTGTGATGAACAAGATTCGATGTTCATGGCAGCTCCTTCCCTTAATGGGGCTATGGCCCATGGGCACAACATACCTCCACAATCTTCTTTTGGGCAGGGCATGACTGAGGTTTATGCAGAGCAGGAAAGGCTTATACTGACAGGTTTTCGGGATTATCTTCGAAGGCTCACTGCTTGTGCAAGTATCAAGGGTAAGCTTCTCTAGTTGATCATGTGTTCTTGTTTCTAAACTTTGGACATTGCCAGTATTAGTTATATTGTGAAAATGAAAAGCCAAACATTGATTTCCTACACTGACAAGCGTAAAAGAAAGATTTCCTACACTGATGAATGTCCCTTGAAACAGGCGAAGGATCCTTCAGATGAATATGATGGGCCCAAACTTCCCAAATAATTTAGAAATAATATCTTGTCATTTATTGCTTTTTGTTCCCATGTTCTATTTTTGGGGGGGCTGGTGGGGGGGGGGATAGGTTGAGCAAAAAGGCTTCCACATGAAAATTGCACAAATGTTTTAGGGCCTGCATTGTATCCATTCTGACCTTAAATGCCATAACAAATAGTGAATTATGGAATTGGGGTGATTCTGAAACTGGGTCTCTGCAGTGAAATAGTGTTTCATATCCTCCTGGCATTTGTTCTTCATTCACACAGAAAGTGGGGATGGTCTTATAATGCTCTTGTTTTCAGCATGTCACCTGAAAAACAGCTTTTTTGTAATTCTGTTTCACATTGCAGAAACAAACTGTTCTTCATTGGCCAGAACAACTGAAGCTGGGAGTCAACAAGAACCTGCTACGAATGGAACTGTAAAAGCTCCTGTTTCAGCCAATGCTGAGACATCCCAACTAATGAGTGCGATTACTACTGCAAAAGCTCCTATTCCATCCAGTGCCGAGACATCCCAGACAGTAGGTCCTGTCAACTGCAATCCTAATAACGGTGTGTCAACCCCTCAAACAATAATTGCAGTCAGTACTTCCAATAACAAGGTGCAGGCAAAGGATAGACAATCCTCTGAGAATGGTAACATAAAACCAAAGATTGAAACAGAGGATGTGTAAAAAAATGGTAGAGAGAGAGGGAGGGGAGTGGCCGGAAGCATATTACCACATCTCTGTAATACTTGGGGAAGGTTCAATTCAGCTACTCCTGATGTAGTTAAAAGCAAATGTTGAGCCTCATTGTTACTTTGTTGGTACACCGTGATCGAAGAAGAATCGATCACGATGAGGTCCATTTTTTCCTTCCTCATTAATATATTTATTTTTATATAGTTCTCTTTGCCTCATCTGCATAATGTTCCTCTGAGTATATATTGTAGTTTGTTCTATTATATCTCTAGGTGAATCTTATCTTTTTTTTTTTTTTTTTTAAATTTTTTTTCTCCAAATGCGATGCTTTTTAAATGGATGATCATGGGCGACATGGTTTCACTCATAAATGCTTGTTCTTGACTGAAGCTCATTTCCAAGGTGGAGAATGCATTTTATTTTTAGGGCCATCCATTTGACGGGGGCATATAGATTTAACTCTCATTTTTGTAGTCATTGTTTGATGTAATACTAAAATTTTAACTGACAATTATCAGAATGTAGGTTCGAGATTTTGAGTCTGAAAGCATCCATTTCGTGCAAAAAAAAAAAAAGAAAAAAGGTTAGATCTGTATATCCAATTCTCCCTTCCCACGGCCCTATATA
The DNA here is from genome assembly GCF_055504915.1 of Nelumbo nucifera. Classification (NCBI taxonomy): domain Eukaryota; kingdom Viridiplantae; phylum Streptophyta; class Magnoliopsida; order Proteales; family Nelumbonaceae; genus Nelumbo; species Nelumbo nucifera. The sequence continues at coordinate 21,867,806 of NC_142650.1, forward strand.
GGTGGGAGCTTGAGTCTAACGTTGGATAATGGCCGTTTTTTCACAAATTTGTTGTATTTGACAGAGTATATCCATCTGCTTTATGGGTCTACATCTTGTATCACGGGTCGGGTTGGGTTTTACATGTTTTTGCCAGTCGAACTGATCAGCTTGGGTTGACTTATAAGCCAAACCGATCCAAGTTAATAAAAAACTGAGTAAAATTTAAATGTGCGTAAGGTTGGTTTAATCGGTTTGAAACCAAATCATCATTCTTGTCTTTTTAAACCCAAGTTAAAAAGTTTATTTTTCAATTTTCGCATGCAACAATTCTGCAATTGTTTGCCTTTGTTAGCTTTTTTTATTTGTAAGTTATTGTTTAACATCTTTTCTGGCACCGGCAATAAATATATTGTCAACCCATTCTTGTAATTTCACTTATTTTATTTAGAATATAAATAAATGACACTTATTTTATTAAGAATATAAATGAGTGATAGGTTGGTGTAACCTTGTGTCAGCTTTTTACTTTTTTAACATCTCCATACTTTTTATGGGAGATGTGAAAAGTATGGAGAAGAGAGAAGGGCTAACAACTATAATTGTACTTGACAGTCGGTTTGGTTCAGTTTTTATCGGTTTATACACCATCAAACTGAAACTGACCTGACTTCTCGGGTTTTTATAATTGAGGAACTGAAATCGATCGACACTATTTGAAAATTGGCCAATTGGTCGGGTTGGTTGGTTTAATCAGTTTCATGAACAGCCCTAATAGACAGATCATGTATCCTTTTAAGGCAAAAACTATGATGTAGTGTGCATTGCAGTTAAAAGATGTGAATTGGTTGAAGTTGATGAAAAGTATAATTTGCCAAATGTGAAAATACATTATAAAATTTGAATAATAAAAAATAAATAGACTTTAAATTGGTTGGTTGAGATCTGGATTTAATGTCCAATATTAGTATTTGGTAAAAGCTAGCGTTTCGGTTATTGTAGTGATTACTACTGCACTCTAAAGAGGTGTATGCAGTATGCACCAAGAGTTGAGTGGTAAATAAATTGGAATTCTGTTCATTTAATAATTATTGGATTTACCATAATCAAGGTTTCAAAGTACCATTATCAGAAAGTTTCAGAAAATCAGTTCCGGTAGATGCATCAATATTTGGTTGAGAAATTCTAAGATATGGTGGATTGACAAATAAATTTGAACACTGTTCATTCGATTTGAGTGCTCTTCCGATGGAATAATTTTAGGTATGAAACATTGAATTGCATAAGTATAGGTTTAAGGCCGATGGTGACTTAGGTAGGGCTCATCAAATTGAATAATTATAGGTTTGAAACTTTCAATTGAATAAGCATTGGTTTGAAACGGATGATGACTAAGGTAGGGCATATCCCATTTCAAGTTTTTGAGTCCCCGCCCTATCACTAGCCAACAAAAGTTGTTTCAAAAAGACAAAATCACTCAAATATATTAAATTATTGTTAGATTTATGGGGCCCCTTTCGTTTTTACACAGGAATGTGCCCCATCACTAATTTTCCTTACTTTTTAAATTACGCCCATGAAATCCTAAATCCAGCACGAACTCCATTTTGCTTAATATTTTATGAGTTTATCTTCATCATTATTATAGTTTTGTCCATCTGTATGGGGTCTGCTACATGAATTGTGTAGGCACTACGTTCCGTTCAGTTCAATCTCACTATCATTAAATCATGTCACTTAATAATTCCTTATAACTCAAGTTATTTTCCATATTCAATCCTGTTATAAATGGATCAATTCCAGTTAACTCTTAACCAAGGTTTTAAAAACATACAGGGAACTGGAACCACTAGTTTCTGGGTTGACTGTTTGACTATTCGGTTTGAATGAATAGTCTGTTCTAACTTAAAAAATAATAGTGATATATCACTTAATAATTAATAATAATAAAAAAATTAAAAATATAAAATAATAAAGATATCACTAATTAACTAAATAATAATTGTTAATAAGGTGGATTTTCTCACTATTTTTTTTTTTACAACCAAACATTGAAACATGAAAAAATTCCACCCATTTTCCCTTTCTCATCCTATCCCATCCCACCAAAATCTCTCAGTTCAACCTTTCGTGAGGCAAAAAAAAGAAAAAGAAAAAAAGGAAATACAATCATTCTTTTTTTAATTATTGTTCATTCTGGTGCTTGTTTTGCTCAAGTACGTAAATAAACTATTAAGAGGGAAATTGGTTGAGGTAAATGTAGTGTTACGGAATTTTTTTAGTACTTGAGTCACTAGTGGCTCACTCCACTGATTTTGTAATATTCTTACTACTGTCTACTGTGGTGAGTATTACAACACAGATGTATGTGATCATATTCCACTACTTTGACTTAGTTGGGCATATCCTACTCGATTACTTGTGCATAAGCTTAAAAGAATGTACAATTCAGTTATTCTTTAAATGTTCTAATAAAAACTGTTTTGCTCTTTGAGTTTCGAGTAGTATTCAACAAACCTTCAGATCGGATTTTGGAAATCACTATGAGGTTGGACTAATGAAGTGCATATATAAATAGTTTAAATCAGCTGACCCCATATGGTTGGGGGCAAGGCCTATGTTAACAATGTAAATATTTTATACGATAAATTACATATAGGTATCCTATATTTTGGGGGTAGTGTGTCACTTAAAAGGCCTGAACTTTTAAATGAGACATTTTTGTATCTTATAACTTTCAGAAATATACACTTAAGTCCGACATAGTAATGAGGACAAAATTACAAAAATGCTCGTGTTTAGATTCTCTTTTGCTCGTTGAACTTTTATTTTCATATGAAACCATCTCTATGCTTCTTTCTAACAAAGAATAAACACATTTGAATGGAACAACGAAAAATAGTGAAAAAAAGAATATCTGAATATGGACATCTTTGTAATTTTATCGTCGTTGTAACGTTATTTTTAATAGAGTTGGACTCAAATTTATATTCCTAAAAGTTCAGGGTACCAAAATCCAAAATGTCGCACGTAAAAGTTTGCAGCAATATGAAAGCTTCATATGATATTATGAATTTATGATGCAGGAATACATTCAGCATTCAATTCTTCGCTGCTGCTGCTGCTGCTGATGGTTGGTGTGGAGTGGTTGTCCATATAATTGGTGTTCGGGGTGTATTACATGAACGCCATCAGATTCTGTTATGCAGTTTAAGGAAAGAGATATACATCTCTTTAGTTTTGAGATCACATCTCCGCCCTACAGTACATCTCTATCGTGTATTCTGAACCATCTCCCGATGATAATATCAAATTTGATGATGTCATCATCAAGAAATGTTTTTAATACACAGCGGGGATGTACTGTAGGGCGTTGTGGGGCATGGTTTTCGAAATCGGATTAGATCGGATGGTCAAACCAAAAAAACTGGAAACCGGTCATCTGATCGGTTTCATTTTTCCCCAAAACTGATTTTTTCCTAAAATCATTGATTTTGGTCAACAAACCGCTGAACCGTCCGATTAATCATTCGAATAGTTTTAACTGTTTTTCAATTTTTTTAACTTTTAAAATTTTTTTATTTTTTTATCAGAACAGTCGGACCATTCACCCGATAACCAGACCCCTGGCCGATTCGGTCACCGGGTCGATTTTGAAAACCAATGGGGCGGAGATATGAACTCCTTTAGATTTTAGACTTTTAGTAGCTAAGCTCGTTATTTATGTAAAGTAGATAAAGTAAGCCATTATTGTGACAAATGGCAGATAGTCAGATATAGGGGTCACTGGGAAGGCATCATTTAATAAATACCGTAGGTCGGTCACTAATTTCTTAGTGCATATTTGATGCAAATAGTCAGATATAGGGGTCATTGCTTGTTATAAGGCAAACATGAAAACATGGGTCTGAGCCAGAGAGAGAGAGAGGAGATTTGAACAAAATGGATGGATCTTAGTTCTTTGTTTTCTGTTTTTTTTTGTTCTGTAGTTGGCTGTTGTTGGTGTAGTTACTGTAGTTGCTCTCTGTCTCTGTAGTTGATTTCTATTCTGTTTTTCTGTAATGTTTTGTATCTCTGATTCAGCCTTGGGCTGTTTTTTAATGAAATACCTTTTTATCAAAAAAGAGAAAAATCAGAGAGAGGGGCCCGCTTGGGCTGTTTTTACCTTTAACAACAAGATTTCTTCTTATTCCTTCTAATCTCTTGTTCATCCTTTGATGGACAGAAAGCTCTATACTTGCTTCTGCATCTCTATTCTTGATCTGGATCATCCAAAGCCCCTCCTCCTTCCCCGTGACCCATCACCAGATCTGAAATTTGTAGAACCCCTACCTTACATCAATACTGCATGTGATTGCCATATTACAACGGACGCATATTAATTGTACACTAATTTGCATTGTGGTGCCTTTTCCTTTTCTTTATGAAGGAATTTATCAACTCAATCTCTGGTTGTAGAAGCACGTTTGGCAAAAATTGAAACTAACAACTGAAGGAAAAGGTCAATGCCATAGTTTGGTTTACCCAACCCATGTCCAGTATGCCCTTCATTTATTTCATTACTTCTAGATATTTGTTTTCTATCATTGGTTGAATCTTATTTTATTAATTTTGACACCCTTGCACAGTTCCAGGTATTGTCAGTTTGTCACTAAAAGAAAGTAAAGGCTCAGTTTGAAAGGAGTACAAATCTGAGTCCGGATCTCTTACACATTCGTCACTACAGTTCTTTCTGTACATTAAATCAGAGGGTGCCATGTCACACCCTCTCATGAGTGAATTTCGCATGTGAGAGTGGAATTAATGGACGTTTCAAACGTCCTCCACTCCTAGCTCGTTTCTAATATTTTGAAGTTTATACTAAATTTTAAAACTAATAAAACAGAGGGGTTAAGGGTTTTTCTTCCTCTTCGTCAAATAAAAAAAAGGGTTTGCTCTCCAAGGAGCTGAATATTAGTAAGCAGAAAAATAGCAAATAAGATTTCCAACTTCTGGAATTCCTTGACCAACTGCAGACCACTAGTTCCTTGATCTATCATACAGCAATTTCTTTGGTCCAATTCTGGCTTCCATAGCAAATCTGCCCAAACTAGAACTTCTGGGCCTAGGAGGTAATAAATTGACAAGAAGCATTCCTGACTCGCTTTAGATATCACAAAATCACTTTCTTCATTTCGGCTTTTCACAAAAGTAGCTTTATGGTAAGATTCCCAAATCGCTAAGCCATTTCAATGCAGAAGCAATCTATAACAGAACATTGTTGCGACTCGACTTGTCATGGAATGAGTTCGACTTTAATCTTTCCAGGGTAAAGCTTCCCAAGAGCCTAGAATATTATTATCCTATAACAGGATCAGAGGGAGTATCCCAAGGAGGTCATGGGGTTGAATTTGTATTGGCTAAACGTGAACTATAATTGGCCATACAAAGAGATTCCATTCAGCAGGAAGGTGCAGGAGTTCAGTGCCGACTCTTTCTTCCATCACCACTGTCTGTATGGTCAGCCACTCCCCAAGTGCTAGTACCTTAGTCGGCTCACCATGGATGACAAACGTAATGGACTCTGTTCATTGAGAGCAAACCCTTTTTTTATTTGACAAAAAGGAAGAAGAAACCCTAACCTTTGTTTTTTATTTGCTTTAAAATTTAATATATTAAAAATGGGATAGGGGTGGAGGACATTTGAAACATATGTTAATCCCACTCTCACATGTGAGATTCACGCATGAGAAGGTGCTGACATGGCATCCTCTGATTTGATGTACAAGAGATCGGACTCACAAAATCTTGTACTTTGTATTATTTTACATGTTTTTATATTTGTATTTGTATTCTTTTCAAACTGAACCTACAGTGCAAACATATACAAAATATTAGGTTTTGTACTCCTTCCAAACTGAGCCTAAAGAGCCTTCTTTTGTTATAAAAACGTTGCCACCTCTATAAAAAAACGCTATAATATTTTTCTTTTTATCAAACATTCAAACCAAGGTTCTAAATATTGATATGCATTTTTTTTTTACTTTTTTTTAATCCGGTTCAGGGGGCCGGTTTTAGATTCCTCAACCCCCTGAACCGGTCAAAACCCTGATACATCCTCTATAAGGGCGTATTGGGGTGCTCCCGATATAATACATATCAGCCAATACGTCAATTTTTTGAACCTTGATTCAAACTACTTGAGCGACGTAGTATACAATTTCACAAGTTAATTGGTTTAGCAAATCTAATTGGAAGCAATAATCTGTCTTCACCATGATAAATGCCTAAGTTATTGGTTAATGACCAATTGGTTCTTTGTATAGTTTGTTAAATACCCTTAGGTTTGTGTGGATCCCTCAAATCCAGACAAAGGATTTGGTCTCTACTCTCCAAAAGAGTATCTTTTGTGTGCTTCTTTCTTTAAGCCCCTTTGTTAGTCTCTTTTTCAGCGTTTTCCTGTTAAAGAAATTTGCTAGACTTGTTTCTTCTAAAACCAGTGCTCTCTGCTACGAAGTGTTTTATGTGAAAAATAAACACTTTCGATAACATACAAAGAAAAGGCTTTTCCTGTTCATCTCACCCAATTAGTGTATTCTCTACAAGTCTAAGGGTGAAAACTGCCAAGGTTAACATACATGCTATAAAACAATCGATTGGTTAAAAATCATAGTTTTCAAAACCGGACCGGACCGGACCGGTAAAACCGGTATCTGTTCAACCCTCCGGGTCCAATTATACTGTAAACCGCTAAATCCTAAAAACCGTTGAAAATGTCAAAAAACCGCTGACCCAAATGGTCAAACCGTTAAATCGTTCGACCCAGACAGTGGTTCGCGGGTTACGAATTTCATTTTCATTGATTTAAAAAAATAATAAAAACAAAAAAAAAACACTTACGAATTAGGCCTTTAGGGTTAGACCCTCCTCTCAGTCTCATACCCCGACTCACGACTGATGGCGACCGGCGATGGCGGTGAACTTCACCTACGGCGGTTTGCATTTTATAACTAGCAACAACCTCTATTTATCAAGGACTTGCAGCGGCCAACCGCTGGTGACTACGATGGAGTCACCGGTTTTGGGTAAAAATCCACAAGATTTGGCATAGAAACCGTCGGCGACCAAGATTTGGCATAGCATCTCCTTTGACCAAAGAAGAGAACAACGACACCCGCGTTTTCAACTGAAGATTTGTAACGGCCAACAACCTTCGTGCACTTGAAGGCGACGACCAAGATTTGTAGCGGCCAACTTTTGGCAAACAGCAAGCACACTTGCGTCTCCGAACAATCAACCGCTGGCGACCAAGATTTACAGCGGCAACTGGCCAACATAGTGGAAGGATTGCATCGGCCAGCTTGTATTGAAGCTTTCTTGCACCGACAACCACCTCTTGCTCCCAAATCTCTGCGCATTAGTCACTCCCCTTCCCCCTTTTTTTTTTTAATATTGGGTCTTTCTTGCACCGACAACCATCTCTTGCTCTGGCTAGCATGTATTGAGCGGCGGAAACCTCTACAACAGCCATTAAAGCCGAGCTGCCTGGTGGGTCTCTGCCGATAACGGATACTCTGAGGTTGCGACCGAAGAGTTTGGGGCTGGATTTGCTAGCTAAGATATGGAATCTACGGGGATTTGGTTTGGATGAGAGAGATTTAGTTAGGGAGAGGGAATGATAATTCTCTAATGTGGTTTTCCGGAGGCCAATGAAGCTATTAACGGTAGCGCGTCGGAAATGGGTGATTTTCCAGACACAATTGGCGGTGTTGGTGGAAAATAGGGAGTTTATGGCAGTAGTGGACGCCATCCTTGCTGGCCTCTGGTGTGGTATCTGAAGTCTGAACAGAGTAAGTTCAGATTTTTTTTTTTTTTTAAATTTTTCTGTCAGAACGGGCCGACCGTTCGATTCGAACAATCGGACCGTTCAACCCGGTAATCGAACCCATGACCGGTTCGATTTTAAAAACCATGTTAAAAACTTTGGAACTGTTGAATTCTTTTTCTTTTAATGATCCCAGGAGAAATTGGTCTTCTATGCTCTTCCTAAAAGAACAGGTTGCCAATGACTTGGACACCTATCCTAAAGGCTTTGGTAATCCAAGCCCGTCTGGTATAGGTGGGGTCCTCAAAATTGAGGTTGAGATGATCTTGTCTTCTTTTTTCAGGTCCACCAAGAGTTGGAGACTCTTCAAATGCTGAATTACTAGCAGACTGTTGAAAGAATCAGCTCAAGCAAGAGTCCTTGTGATAGAAGGGGACTAGGGGACTCAAAAGTGGTGGAAGGGTAGTTGACAGATCTAGATTTTGTGACGTGGTGCTATAGGAATGAAATAAAGAGAATATGAATAAGCATGCAAGATGGGAAGGGAAGCAAATCTTTGGCTGATTGTTTAGCCAAGCAAGCAAGGGGTTAATAGGGAGTGGTTGTTTTGGGCTCAGTTGTAACTTTCTGTTTGTATTAACCTGTCTTGTTGGGGAGGACATGGTTCGCACCTCTTAGGGATACTGGTATTGCTTTAATCTTTTGAGTAATAAAGTTTTATTCAATGAAAAAAAAAGACCAATTGGCATACTTTGCAATGCTTATTCTACAGCCGGAGGAGCCTTGTATAAATAAGCTTACTTTGAATTACATCACAGTGGAAAAAAGCATATTAAGCACCAATTCATCTTGACAAGGAAATATTTGAGAACAATATCTAAGAGATGCTGCATGTATCTTTTTTGCATTTTAAATTTTCCAAGAGATGGATACCATCAATATTTATTTTTCCTACAGTGCATGGTACATGCTCATACTTGACGTGGGCCTGCACCAAGGTGCTATTTAGAGACGCGGCCTCCAAGGTTGAGAGCTCGAGACGGGTGCACTCTGCAGGTTGACAAACAAGGAAAAGAAAGAAGGTAAAGCGCTAATTTATATACACAATCAAATATCTTACTCGGAAGAAGTTGGACAAAAACTCAAGAAATTTCTTGGGGAACTCCAAACTCTTTCTTTATGTAAGTAAGCTAATAATAAACAAAAAGACCCCGACAATTAAACAATGAATATGAGAGATGAGGCTGTTACCAATGGCATGCCCTTAGCTGCTCTCTCCTCCAAAAACCTACACGGTTTGAAGAAGCCAGAGACGCTACCATATGTTTCAGACCACTTCTTGAGACTCGAATATATATATCCAGAGCCAATTGAATCAGCCCAAAACACGATACCACCACTACAAGAAAGAAGAGAGAACAACCGTGAACCACATAAACCATATTATTTACTGCCTTACTGGCTACAATATATATTTATCTCATAAATAATAGCAGTATCATGATAATTAATTTTCATTGTTTAGGTTATGTATGCAAAGCTGAACACGTCATGATTGATTAGATATGACCAAAAGTATGCTGCTAACCTTGGAGGAGAGGAGAGAGAAATAATGCAACTGTATCCAAATAGAAAAATAAAGCCTCTACTGTTAAGTTAAAGATCCAAATACAGGCTCTCGTGAAGAAGATCAAGTACCTCATTGGTTATTTTGAAAATAAATATGCCAACTTCATGATGGGCATAAAGAGAAAAGGTAACGAAACTGCCATATCAGCTGAAGAGAATTTATTTTGCCTTCAGCATGGCAGGATGGTAACTACTATGCATTGCTAATTTGGAAAATGTTACAATTTGTCCTAAATATAAGCCTCTACCGAAAAGTGAAGATAACAATAAAATTTGTTTCCATGGGGTTTAGTATTCAATACAGCATTTTAGGCTTCAGCCTAGCCCCCATTTGGAAGTGCTTATATTTAAGCACTTATTGAAAAAAAAAAGCCCTTATTTTAGGCTGGAACCACACCACTAAGCACTTACATGCATTTGGGGAATAAGCCACCATTCTGAATAAGCTCCAAATTTTGCCTTTTTTTTTCCAACTGCTTCTTGAAAAAAAGTGCTTATTGTGTTCAAGGGCCATCTTGCCCTGCCACATAATTTTCAAAATACCTATCCTACCCCATTTGAAAGAAACATTTTTTCACTGAACATTCATAAGCACTTATTAGGATAAACACTTATCCTATAAGCATTTATTTATCTAATAAGCACTCCCTAATGGGAGCTTAATAAGTTAAAGTAACAAGAAGGCTAATATAACATGGATGCCATGTTAATAAACTGGAAAAAAAAAAGTCAGCAGTTTTCCATAAAACAAATACATAATAAATAATGGATGTGGCACAAAAATGAAATGGCAAGACAGGACTCATGTAGCCAGCCCTATATAGTTGGGACAAGGCTTAGATGATGATGAAACACATAATAAGTAAAATGACAGGCTCCATTTTAGATTCAACCAAGTAGGGTATAAGATTAAGCTCCAGGAGAACTCACCGATAAGAAGGGAAACTCATTCCAAGAACAGATGCAATGTCTAGATCTGATGCTCGAACAACCACTCTTTCATCCAGAACACGACAAGCCTCATTTACCACTGGAAAGAGAACCATCTCCACAATTTCTTGGTCACTCACAGTTATGGGCTACAAGTCAACCACAACATGTCAGGTACTCTTCAACTGCATCTAAAAGCAAGCAAATGCTCATTTATATCTATCTGTACATAAGTTGGTATTTGACATCAAAGTACATGAACATAAAACTACTAATTAATGCAAACTGATATGTCTATCCATTAACACAGAAAGTCAGCAACCTTTCCACCAGGCATGATGTTGGAAAGCCTTCTAAATTCCTCAATAATTGGTACAACACTAGGATCAGGCTTTGGCTTGCTTCCCTTTTCAAATGTATAATATCCTTTTCCATTATTTTTACCTATAATGTTGAAAGCATTTCATCAGATCAAGACATAAAGCAATGAAAGGCCTGAGTAATAGTGCACAACTTAAGGAGGATTTTATATTAATGTAGAAGGTGAAAATCCCTCAATTACCATTTCGTCCACTTTTCACCAGAAGATCCACAAGTGGAGACTTGAATGCCCGATCTGGGAATGAAGTGGCAAATTCTTTCCCCACTGCCAATGCTACCCCATATCCAGCCAGGTCCTGAAGCCTGTCAGTATAACCACAAGGTGAAACATGTCCTACTCATGCCCATAAAAGGTGCAAAATTGAAATAGACATGATGGTTAATCAATGTTGAAATAAGTCAATGTATTGTAGCTTCCAAGGCCTCCTTAGAAATGCTCTATAGAACATGGATATGTCACATGTGCAAGGATATTTGTAAATCAATGCTTAAATATGAAAAGAATGATGTCAAGGGAATGAAATTACTGAAAAGGACCCATCGGCATGCCAAAACTGCTGATCAATCTGTCAATTCTGAACACGTCCACTCCTAAGCCTGCCAAAATATGTGCTCCTTGTGTGTATGGGAAGAAGGTACGGTTGACTGCAAATCCAGTACAATTTCCCACCACAACAGGAACTTTTTTTATCATCTTCCCAACTGCCATTAAATCAAGGATTACTTGCGCAGAAGTCTTCTCCGTACGAACAATTTCTAGGAGAGGCATCACATGTGCAGGACTGTTCAATATAGAACACATCAAAACCAGGTCACAAGAATAATTCAAGAACAAAGAGTTGCTCAATAAATAATTATAAAAAAACCAACATATCAAGTTTCAGAAACTTCCTAAAAGATCGGCAGATGATGTTATGAAATGCTCTTCCTCTTGTACATGAGAAGCTACCAAGTGTAGTGTGATTCACAAAATTTGCTGATATGCAAGGCAAAATTTCTCATTTAGGGTATTTGATGAAATATCTATTAAAGATCTTGTACCTTGAGGAAACCTGTTTTGGATAGATTCAAAGAAAGTGTCAGTTTTCAAAGCCCTTACAAAAAGTATCAAAAAGATTGGAAAGGATCACGAGGAAGTGCCTGTGGAAAGTGGAGGATTATAAGAAAGATCACCTCATCAGTTTGGAAAATTGTATGAAAGACAATAAGATAAGGTGGCCTTGGGCTGGGAAGATTAATCCTAGGAATCAAGAGTGATACTTCTTTCTCCTTGGAAGGTCATCTTGGTCATTCTTGTTTCCTTCTCCAGATTTATTAGGTATCACCTTTTTTGACAGGATTGGATTTTGAGAAGAAACTTTGGTTTGAGGAAGATTACTCCATTGTTGAAACATCCTAAATCGTTCTCTATTTCTCTTCATAAAAACCATGCAATTTTATTTTGTATTTCAAAACTACTGCTAGTTTTTCTTGGGATTTGGGCTCTATAGAGGTTTGAGAGACCATGAACTTGCTGATGTTTTTAATCATTTTTATTCTTTAGAGGTGTTTTATTGACTCTAAAGAGCTGATAGTTGAATTTGGGCTGTGGATTGAATCCCACAATCACCTCCTAAAGTTAGGGCCTTTTGTTGGGAGTTGATTTACTTGAAGATCAACAATTCTGAGGACTTTCAAAAAGGAATGCCTCTTTAGTGCTTTTTAGTTTTGAACAAATCAAAAAGTTGTGAATCCACTTTCTTTTTACTAATTTCCTTTTGTTTGTGGTTGAAAATTGGGAGCATTTTCTCTTTGTTTTTTTAGGTAGATGCCCTCAAGGAATATAAACAGGCTTTTTGCCCCTCATTTTTCAATCATGAAAGGAAAGGGAACGAGATACTATGGATGTGTAATAAAAGCTGTCCTATGGGCAAGTGGAACGAGATACCATCTTCCCAAGTCAGCACCTGATTCTTGTGCTGGGGAATGCATATTAGTAGCAAGTGGAATAGGTCTTGGTTGTTCTATATTGAGGGTGATGTACCCTCGGTATGTACTTGTATTTCTGCTGCACTTAATTTTGTCAAATGTCAAAATGACAAAGATGTCTAATGATCAATGGTAGGCAACTTATGTTGTTATAATACTTTTCTTAGCATATATATCAACAGGACTTTATCAAGATGAATAAAAAGAAATAGAAGAGATGAAGCAGTGATAGCCAGGGAGCAACCTGCTAAACCCGATATTCAGAAACTATAAACCCAATATGATAGGAGCTATTGACAAAATTTGCAAGAATTGCAACAATCCACTAACATTAAATTTTCTTTTAGTAAAACATCAAGACACTTTTAGCTCTTATTTTTTCAGTTTTGAAAAATTAAAATTTAAAATAAAATTTCTACTATATTTTGTTCTTGATATGTAGAAACTAAAAATAAGTTCTTTTGCTTGCAAAAAAAAAAAATTGATTTTTTAAATGCACGCCATAAAAATTCTGTTGATGCCATACAGGTGTTGAAGCAAGCCTGTCATGTCTATGTATGTTAGTGATGACGAAATCTATCAGGTTTGTATATTTCTTTTTGCTAGTTGATTGCTCCTCAAAGGGTTGGGGGATATCATGATCCCCCAGCTTAATTTATGTTGCTTAATCACCATTTTTTGATAAATGGTACAATTATGTTACCATATCTTAAGAAAATCTCAAACTTGCAATGCTTTATGCATTGTTAATGAAATCAAACATAACCATGTACTCTTCATATACAGGATGTATATCCATATATGTAATGTAAATATATGATTTTCATCATAATGATTTGTCTCTTCATTGGTGACCATGAATATAATCTGTATATGCACAGTTGCACACTAAGAAGAAGAGAGGTATACCTGAAGAAATGTGCCCCCACAATTCGATCTTGAGATCTGGTCTTTTCTCCAATTATATTCAGGTCAATTGTAGATGTGTTTGTTGCCAGAATGCAGTGAGGAGGGCAAGACTTCTCAAGTTCATTAAATATTGATTGTTTAAGTGGAATGTTTTCAATAACAGCCTGCAGAGAGTGCAAAACCGCATCAAAAAACCTCTTCAACGTAATAACAAGAAGTCAACAGAAGCAGCAGCAACAACAATTATAACCAATCCAAGAACAAAGAAGAAAAAAATATCCTTCTGAATAGTTCTAGAAAGAAAACAAAAACTCAAGCATTTCTCATGCTTAATATATAACTTTGAGATCTAATAGTAACAAAAATTAGAGAGAAGTGTTGTGAGATGATGGAAAAAAGTAGGAACGGTGTGTTCTCAGTAAAGTCTGTTTATAAAACCTTGACAAGGAATTAGGAGGAGAAGGCGGGTGTAAGGGGGGTTTGTAAGAATTATTCCTCCTAGGGTGGAGGTTTTGCATGGCTAGTGGCTTTGGACAGAATTCTTACCAAGGATTGTATTGAAAGTAGGGGAACTCAGATGGCAAGAAGATGCTATTTATACATAGCCAAGGAGGAGGCTGTGATTCACTGGCTGCTGCTTTTCAAAGTATATATGGGGATTAGACGTCTTTATGGGCTGAGCTCGGGTTGAGATTTTGCCAATATTTGAATGGGCCTGGCCTGAAGCAGTGAAAAATGTTCATGGGCTGAGCTCGAAGCCCGGCCCATCAACAGGTCTGATGGGGATACTTCTTCAGCCTTTTCAGCCTTGATCTGGGATCTAAGATCTCCAAAAGATATCTTTGCTCATTGGCCTACTTTGAGTGGAAATAGGAAGGCAACAATCGCATGGAGCTGTTTTTCTTTTGCTATTTGTTGGGAATATGGAAGGAGAGAAATAGAATTTTTGAAAACAATCAAAGTGCAGGGATCGATTGTATCTTCCGGTGGAAAAAGAATGTTGGAAAGGATTTTGATTTTACTGGAGTTGGATTTTGGTCATCTTAAGAGTTAAGAGTCTTTGGGCTGATTTTTTTGTATTATGTTTCTTTTTCATGTAATGATCGTTGATTTCTCATCACCCCATGGATGTACCATTTTATTTATCAATGAATTTTCTTTTTTATTTATTACCAAAAAATACTGGAAAATGGTAGCAGGTTTAAGCCCATGAGGCCTTCAGTTTACAACCATATGCACGTATAGTTTCTATTCCTCTCATGGAGAAAAAAAAAACATTGAAGCTGCTAAAATTGCTGACATATTAAGATGAAAGGAATAAATACCACTAAACTGGCAAACAAAATGATTTTTTGGCCAACAATACCAAATACTAGGAAAACCGATAAAAATACCTGTTAATGAAGAGTTGCATCACTGATACAAATATATGGAATAAATCAGCATAAACAAAATATGACAGAACTCATTAATGTCTCATAGAAGCTTGAAAGCAGCTTATTTATTTATCAAAAGACAGACAAAAATGCGATAACCCACCTCTATGACCATATCGACGTTTTTAAATTCTGAATAGTCCAATACACCTTTAAGAATTGAAAAGGCCTTCTCTGCTTTATCCTGTGTCAATTTTCCTCTTGTAACTAGGCTTCGAAGATTTGCTGGAACATATTGTATGGCCATAAGTGTCTTAAAGGAAAATACTCAAACACAGATACAAGTAACTTCATCAAAAAGAGAAGTTTAACTACATGCACCAAACAAACAATTCCAGATGTCTTTTCTAACATGTGAAAGCTTTTACTTATGGAGGGAACTCTCAGAAAGAGGCATCTGTTTTCAAACCTTCTATTGATTTCATCCCCTTTTGCAGATATTCAGAATTAATTTCCTTAAGTATAACAGATATGTTGCTAAGGAGAAGAGCTGTTGCTATGCCAGAACCCATCAGACCCCCACCAATTACAGCAACTTTTTTTATGCTCGTTAGCTTAAGCCCAAGATCAGTAACATTAGGTACCTGCAACAAGTACATTTGAGGAAATTCATTCAGAAAGAAGGCATAGCAACTAGGTTATTGAGTCTATGAAGCAGAAAATTGGTTCTTATTCACAACTCAGTTTGAAATAGAATCTACATGGATACAGTACATAACAGTCCAATTGCTGCAGAAACCAGGTGCCATTCCACTCCAATATAAAGGCATGCAACCATTGATAACTAAAATTAAATCAAAACTGTAATAGTAGAATGTACAGTACAGGAAAAAGTAAGGGACCGCATTAGTTTGACATAAAACCATATACAAGTATGCAACATTGACACTTCAACAAACAACCTTGGATATATTGCCCAAGAAAATCATCAATAGATATAATAAACACAAACTTTAGTTTGCCACTATTTGTGTTAGGTTCCCCCACTCTCCTCCTAGCCGGGTCGAGCCAGTCAGTGAACCTACAACGGCTGGGCCTAATGCTGAACCCAGAATGAGGCCTCCCATTGAAAAGGTGTACATCCGCAAGCCATGACAACCCAACAGTCAAAATTAGCTATGCGGAGCAGAGACAGTTTTTACTTTTGGAATATTCTGGTTGTTATTCTGACAGTCTGTTAGGATATGTGTCAGCTCTCTCTATATGTTTCTAGGAATTACTGATGGAAGGATATAGAATTACCCTTGCAATCTCTCTCTTTCTCTCTTCTTCATTCTTAGGAGGATTGAGCTTCCCTCAAAGAGAGCTCCTGTTTTGGGCAGTAACCCAACAATTTGTCATATAAAGCCCTATACACGTATATATTTTGATGATAGAATTAAAAGAAGAAGAAGAAGAAGAAGAGAGAGAGAGTCAAGCTGACACCCCAAGTCACAAGTATGAAAACAACATAAAAAAAGAAACAAATAAATAATATTAAAAGGATCAATCCATCATCAAAGACAATATCCAAAATAGACCATAAGCTTAATGATTCGTCAATGTCTTCAAACTCCAGATTTATAAAAAGAATATGTCTTCAAACTCCAGATGCACCAAAAGCTTATCAAGATAAGAGAATTGATATCTGAACATATCCTTCTGTTATTACTCTTCTTGCTTTCAAACCTACACATGAATATTTTGTCATAGTTTTATCTCATTAACCACATGAAGTCCTTGTATACAGGGCTTGGACCCTCCCTTTTTTTTTTGAATTACCATACTCAATTCAATTATCTTCAGCTATCAAAAAAAACAACTTAGCAATACAATCTAGAGATGTTCATTATTTGCTGTGTATCCAAGTGCTAGCATATAACACCATGTGAGGATTTAGTTTAGTCAAAGCACTCAGCATTGCCTAACCAACTGTTTTGCCTGGTCAAGATCCTAGCTCCATCAAGTCCATGGCATGCTCAGCTAGATTTGGTTGTCTGCTGATGCCTAGGCGTCACTCAGCACCTGGTCATTACTGAGATCCATTTACATTACAATTTTAAAAATGTTCCCAACTCTTAATTTAATATTTAAAATGAAGATTGCTATTAATTTAGAGGGAGAACTTAACTAAAGGAATTATGCTTGGGGGAGCTTTGAGGGGTTTCCAAGTGGGGAATGGTGTTGAAAACGTTGCTTTGCTACAATTTGCAGATGATACACCACTCTTTTATGAAGCTTATATGGAGAGTCTAGAGACTTTGAAATATATCCTATGGTGGTTTGAGGTTGTATCAGGGCTGAAATTGAATCTACAAAAGAGTGAATTGTTTGCTATAGAGCAGGGGCAGGAAATGAAGGTCTTGGCTGAAACTTTAGGCTGTGGTGTGGGCTGGCTTCCTGGGGCTCCTGCTTGGAGACAAGGCAAGCAGCACTTTGAGATCCAATGATTGAAAGGTTTGACAGGAAATTAACAAAAAAAGAAGACTTGGATGGCTGACACAGAATATGGAAGTGAGGCTTCAATGGATAAAACAAAGTGCCAACTCAGGGTAGGAAGGGGTTCCATGTTTTGGGCTCTGTTGTAAGTTTTTTTTTTTCTTTTTTTTTTTTTTTGTGGGGAGGGCTAAGAGAGCTTATCCCTGCCCTTATCTTGTTTTTTGTTGTCTTCTTTCCTTTTAATCATCTAATGAATTGGTTCGGTTCAGTTATTGATCCAAAAAAAAAGAAAAAGATTTGACAGGAAATTAGCCTGGTGGAAAGTGAGGTATTTATCCATGGGAAGAAGTAGTACTCTTTTCTTTTTTGATAAGTGGTTAAGTGGTACTCATCAAAAGTGTTATTGCAGCACTGCTTACTTACCACCAACCTTTTTCTCCAATCCCTTCAGGTGTGGCCAGGCAGTTGGAGAAGAAAATGAGGGAAATCTTTGGAGGTGGAAGGATGAGTTCAGGTTCCATCTAGTTGATAGGAAAAGGTCTGCAGACCAATGAAGGCTGGAGAGCTTGAGATTATACATTTGAAAAAGTTCAACAATAGGAAAGAGTGGTGTTTGAGATTTAATGAGGATCCAGGCAGCTTATGAAGAAGAGTGATAGAAGCCAAATTTTGCGTGAGGGAGATGAGGTGGGAAGCTGGAAGCAACATCAATTCTTATGGCACCTTGTTTTGGAAAGGAATTAAAAAGGTATATTCTGAATTTTGTCAAGGAATAAGATATCAGGTTGGAGAAGGTAAAAGAGTCAAATTTTGGGTGGACAGAAAGCTCTGATGGAAGCGTACCCGCCCTTGTTCATTATTGCACAGAATAGGGAGGCTCTGGTCAAGGGCTGCTACATGATCTCCATTGGAGATCATGTTTGGAATCCAGCCCTTAGGAGTAATTTGAGTGATTGAGAGGCGGTGGAAATGATTCAAAGATTGCAACAGCATTCTCCTCAGTGGGGGCAACCAGATAGCAAACATTGGAGATGGGATAAAATTGGGGTGTTTTCTGTCATGTCCTATAAAAGGTCGAATCCTTGTGTTGTCTGTGATTTCCCAGCCAGAAGAATTTGGCCTTCTGCCACTCCATCAAAAATTAAGTTTTTTACATGGACTGCTGCACTGGAGAAATGCTTGACCTGTGACAAGTTGCAAAGAAGGGATATGCCTTTGGCTCAAGTGGGGTGTGTTCTGTGCTCTACAGAACTGGAGTCTGCTAACCATTTATTTCTGCATTGCCCTTTCACATCTAGGGTATTAGGTATAGTTTTGGAACTTTCAGATGGGCTGGCTGTTTTTCCCAATCGATCCTATCCTTCCTGCACAGATCGCAGTTATGGGGCTTTAAGCAAAAAGGAGAGAGTGGTAAGGGGGTTATTTCCGATGAATATTTTTGGAGTGTGTGGGAGGATAGAAATGCTTGGATATTTGAAAATAAATACTGAGGATCAAATAGTTATGGGTAAAATTAAAGGAAAGATTTGCTCCTGGTTGTCAGTATGTAAGGAATCCAGGAGCATAGAATACAACAAATTTTCTGATAGGGACATATTGTTTTCTTGCCAATTGCTTGATAACAGAAATTCTGTATAGTCAGAAGTCCTATAGCAGTGTGGATGTACATGGCACTGGATTGAAATCGCTTTTTGTTTATAATACAATAAATTACCTAAAAAACATAACTAAAGGGGATTAGGACTTATACCCCAGGGCTTGCCTCTCTCTACTGCTAGAGAAGGTAGGTACTAGAGAGCAACCAATTGCCCAAGTGTTGTTGGGACACTTCAAATACACTACATGGGGTAGCTATGTATGACACATTCAGATTGTCTCACATAGCCATACCTAATACCTACGCAAAAAAAGAGAAGATTAAATTCAGTCAATTCCTTCATATAATATAGGCCAGACAGAGTATCAGGTCCATGCTACTACATTAAATTCTCTAGTAGCATAAAATGGATTGTCTATTGTTTTCTTTTCAAACCTTTGTTCTTTTTTTGATCTTTGATGGATAAAGATATGTTTTATTACCTTCCGTTCTTGGCCTAATTTCAACGACATCATAAAACCAATGCATCACAATATGCAGTGACACAGGCTAAATCTAGAAACGATCAATGCTGACAATGAAAAAAAAGGAATAATTTCACATAATTAAACATCCCATGAATCACACAAACAGGAAGTAAAGAGAAGAAAGGCAAGATGTGATAATGGAACGATGGAATGTAGATACATGCCCATCATATGATTCGTATCAAGAGGTACCTTGGACGTAGCACGTTGAGCAAAGAAGACATGAACAAGACCTTTTGACGTGCTTGATAACACTAACTCCTTAAAGACTTTTGCCTCCTGCAATGAGCAATCCCAAATTAGCATTTTTTAATAAGGATTTGAAGTAAGATTACCACAAATAGGGAATCGCATAAATCACATTTCACATATCATCAGGTGAAACTTAAGTGTACTTTCCCCCTCATATTTGTAAAGCAATAAAACTCCAGATAAATATATAGCAACATTAGACAGATAAAAATGAAAGCACGCATATCTCCTTATGAAAGCAGACAAACTGGAGATAAATTAAAATTATAAAACCCCCCAGAAGCATATATACCTTCAAAACACCAGAATATCCTCCAAAAACAACGCCTTCCTCGATCACATCAAGACATGCCTGATGCTGAGGCATATTTGGAGCAGTCTGTCTTGCTCGTTTTCTAGCAGATTTCAATATCTCACGTGCTTCAGAAAGGGAACAAAGTTTGTCAGTCCTGTGAAGTGAATTCATCCAAGGTCTACGCCTTTCAGCAATGTCCAAAGCCCAGAGTCGAGATACTTTCAGCAAATCTTTAGGGGATACAATAGCATCAACAAGACCTAACTTCTTCCCTTCTTCAGACATTATTGGCTTCGATAACTGCAAAAAGGTACTAGTATGATACAATCATGACCGTAGAAAAGCCTTATTTAAAACATAATTGAATAGACAGAAATTAAAATAATGTAGATCAAGATGGAAGCTGAATCCATGTGATGGTTTCAACCTCCATTCAGTTTGGTCTGAAGTTAGATAGAAGATTTAGTAGGTTTTACATTGTCTGCCTATTTGGTTCTGCTAAAATATTCCAATCCTGGTATCACTAGTTCACTACATGTATTTTAATACCATACTTTTCAAGGCGTCTAAGTGATTTTGGGCGACACTGGGGCGCCTAGGCAATAAAAATTTTATAATATGAAAAACTGACTTTTTGGCTAGTTTCCTAGTTTTATATACCATTCAGCATGTATGTTAATTGAAAAATAGCAATTCTCTTTATTAAGAACATTAAATCTCCTCTAAAAATGTGGCAAATCATCACATCTAAAAGATAAAAATCTTTTACATATATTAATTTCATTATTTTCAAAAATAATACTACTATAATAAGTA
Organism: Nelumbo nucifera; assembly: GCF_055504915.1. Classification (NCBI taxonomy): domain Eukaryota; kingdom Viridiplantae; phylum Streptophyta; class Magnoliopsida; order Proteales; family Nelumbonaceae; genus Nelumbo; species Nelumbo nucifera. The sequence continues at coordinate 21,888,747 of NC_142650.1, forward strand.
TTTAATAGAGCAAATTCATATTAATTAGCAGCTAAAGAAGGTTATTAACTTTATGTGATAAATATTCAAGATGGAAAGTAAAATAGAAAAAAAAACAAGGGTGGAGTTTCTGTTTTATTTAATTAGAGAGAGAATAGAAAAAAAAGAACTTTATTATTTTATTGTTTCTTTCCCCTTTCTTTTCTTTTATTTCTTTCTTTTTCTCTTCTCAAAACCCTTTGATCTTTTAAATTCCAATAGTAAAACATTAAAACAAAATATAATTGATATATAGCATATAATAAAATGTATTAACACATACATTAATAAGATACAGCAATATAAATGATATTATAAAAGGTGTCTGCCTTGTCATTTTTGTCGCCTAGGCGAGCGCTTAGTTGCTAAAAGTCAAGGCGTTTGGGCGAGGCGCCTAGGCGACACCTTGACAACTATGTTTAATACTAGTAATTTCATAATATAAAATAAATATTTTTTAATCCTTCAGCTTTCTCACCAGGTTGAATAAAATAGAAACTTACCAGCATCATTTCAACAGCCTTTGGTAACCCAACAAGCCTTGGAAGACGTTGAGTGCCTTAAAAGTAACACATAAGTTGATTTAGTTGTGTCAAATGTCAGACAAAAAATAAAAAGGGAAAATCTATTATGCCGGAAAGGCATGGTACCAGAAGAGCTTTGACCAATCAAAGCCCGCCTATGAATTTTGATAAATACTATCTGACTGGTTAACATGTTTATGATACCAGTTGATTGGTCACAAGTTTTTCGGATATGATGTCTTTCCGGTATCATGGTCGAACCCAAATAAAAATGATCCTCAACCACGAATTCCACATGTCAAAGAAAGCTTAGGTACCTCCAAACCCAGGAATAACTCCAAGTGACAACTCTGGCAAGCCAAGTTGAGTTTTTGGTGTGGCAATACGTGCATGGCATCCCTATGTAAGGTTAATCAAAGGGAATCAATTGAAAATCTTGACAATAACATATCTATGGCTGTTTAGCAGATTATACAAACCATTGCCAATTCTAGGCCACCGCCAAGTGCAAGTCCTTGAACAGCAGCAACAGAAGGCTTTTTTGCATCTGATATCAGCATGATGACATAAAAAACATAACCATACAAAAGAACAGAAACTTTTATAAGCACTAAAATCATTACAAACACTTGAGGCAGCATTTGGATCAGAGATTTCTGGATTCCACCTTCTGGGTTCATTGTAATAGCAGTTTCGGATTTGGAAACCAGTGGAACTTAAGCCTTAAATTCTGCAATTTTGGCATATTTGAAACTCCCTGGAGAGGGGGATTGAAGTTCCACAGAATTGAGGTGTAAGTAGAATTAAATTCCAACTCCACTCCCTTGATCCACACACAGCCTAAAGTTATAGTCTATTAATGTTAAGACACCATTAAGGACCCAAATATTCAGTCAAGTACCTTCCATTATGTTAACCACAAGTTCAACTGATACATCTGGTAATAGTGAAATATCCCCTGCCAGACCAAACAACTCATTGACAAATTTCTAATAGCCAATTCATGATAAAAAAAATAAATAAATAAATAAAACCACAGTCAATTACAAATTTACAACGATAGAGGTTTATGAGTTTATACCATTCTTGTGGATGGTCTGAAAAACATTGATATCAAAACCACCAGAAAATTTTCCACCCTCACCTGTAAAGGAAGAAATAAAGGAAAAACACAGTTAGAGACAACTGTAGTGCACACAATGTAAATGCTTGAGAAGAATAAATGTATTGTTGAAGGTATTGATGAATATGATTATATGAAGTCTTTGGAAGTAATGGTTGGGTATATAAAATCAAACTAGCAAGATGAGTGAAATATATGAAATTGATACAGATGTACCACATATGAGAAAGGTAAAAAGAAAATGATGTTACATCAGGTGAGATATTGATTTTCATTTTGATAACTTCATCAGTGGGAAAGAGATATTGCTTAATATCTACATAATATTATTGATATAGAATGTTAAACCATATTTTGATGCACCACAGCAGGTCCATGGGGATGGTACGCAGCAGATATTGATTCATAAAAGATGTTGTGGTCATGCAGAGTACTGTGCTTAACCTCGTCAAGGCTTGGTGAATTTCTGGTATAGAAAGTTGGCAAGTTCGTGACTATCACTTTCAAAAAATAAAAATAAAAATAAAATAAAAGGAAAAAACCCCTTATTCTGTATAGACATGGAAAACCTAAAGGTAGTTAAGGTTAAGGTCGCCTCGGAGGTCAACCGCCTAGAGAAAAAGATAATCTTTCAGAGCATGCCCTGTTTCACCAACAACCTACAACATCATTACAGTTAGCAAAAAAAAATATCATTACAGATATGTACCAATTAGCTGATTTTGTTGTAAATTCAAAACCGGTAGCAAATAAGAAAAAGAAAAAATAAAAGATGATCGCCCGGAAGAAGTTTCATTTCTTAATGATTCCGATCAACAAGACAATTTGATATTTTGATTGAGTTTCCTGGATGGGCTCATCGTTCAATTAGATGGATGAGACAGCTTCCTTTATGAGCCCCAATGTATGGTTAAGATTTCACGCACTCGAAGTTCCGATTAATGGAAGTAATTCCCATAGCTCTCATACCCTTGACCTCAACATAAACCTTGAAGGCTTGAACTATAGTGGATCTACTACAACTATCCGCCATTACAACGAACTTGAAATTGCCATGATTCTTATGTAGGCTAAATTGCCATGTATCAGAACAAGAAAACACAAAGCAAAACAATAATAGCATATGGCAGCAGAAGCTGAACCTTACCCGTCAGCACAATAGCTTTAACATCATTTCTTCTCATCGCTTCTGTGTACTTCTCCTTCAACGCTGCGATAACTGCATTCAGAGAAAGAAGATCAGATTCTTCATCCTTTTAGCAAATCAGACCATAACAAGAAATGAAATTATCAAAATTCAACTGCAAGCGAAACCAAAAATATTTCCGGTGAATTGAAGATAACTAGATAAACAAACAGATCAATCAAAACCACAGTCCTGATCATAGAAATCGAGAATATATAAATATATATATATATATGTATATATATGTGCCAAGAAAAACATGGGAATTATAGGCTTATAGCTCACTTGAAGGGGCTAGTGCGTTCACGGGAGGATTACGCATCGTGATAATTGCGACTCCATCGCTCCCGACTTCGATCGTGACTCCGACCTTCGCCATAGCCAACGGTTTGCAGAACAATAGCTAGGGTTTTTGAGGTAAGCTCGATCAAGAGAAGAAGAGACGAAGAGAAGCAAACACTAGTCGCCTAGTCGGGTATGAAGTGAAACTGAGGAATTGCGTCTCCTCGGAATTTATCTGATCAATGATTTATATTGCGGGAAAACGCTGGCAAGTTGCAATTGGCTAGTGTGCCACGTAATCCGTGATGTAACATAAGCTCAGATTATGACGTCGCTGGATACTCCCTAGAAACTAGATGGAATATAGACGATTGAAACAGGATATTATCAAAAGTTCCGATTAAATCCAACGGCTTGAAGCATTGTAGTCATTTAACTATTCTACTATGAGCACTAGGTGATACATTGGGGGGCAAAAGTTAATTATTTTAATATAAAAAAGATAAAAAGATATTTATTTATTTTTCACGTTGGGGTGATTTGGTGGTGCAAAGACAAAGAAGCCACTGTTGTTGGTATTTGGTAATGGTGGAGTACTGGAGTTCGATCAGCACCATAAGCGGAGACTGTTATAATCGGTGAAAACCGTTGGATCGGGATCTTTTATGGGATATATGTATTGAGGGATCCACATCTAGTAATGCAGTTATTGTGGATTGAAATCGGTGATTTTCCTAATGGAAACAGCCAAACAGGAGATTTCTAATAAAAAAGCAGAAATGGGTTGGGCGTATAATAGTTGCTGACTAGGTGTGAAAGTGAAGGTCCAAATTCCCGGTCCCGGTTCAAAAGGTTCCATTAATCCAAAGTTCCCATCTTTGTAAGGAACCGTGTTTTTTGTTTTTTCTCGGTTCTGTTTGTCTGCAATTCGAGTTTTCTAACGGGATTCGAGACGTGTCATTTCAGACAATTTTATGGATTATAAGTTTACAATTACATTTTTTTTGTAAGTACTCTGCAACCCAATACAGACAATTCTGAATGAGAGCCCCTCATAGTCTATTACTAGCCTCCTATAAACCGTATTCTGTCCATGAATTTGGCATCAATTTCATCCCCTGTACGGTGAGACTACAAAATTCTGATCAATCATTCTTTCTTTTATTTTACTCCTTACGTTCAGTTTGGAAAAAGTACAAATGCAAATATATACAGTGTAAATACATACAAAATAATATAAAACATAAGATTTTGCACTCTACATATTTGCATTTTATACTCCTTCCAAACCGTGCCTTAGGTTCAATTTGAAAGGAGTACAAATGTAAATATAATATAAATACATACAAAATAATACAAAATACAAGGTTGTGCGCTCTAAATATAAATATTTGTACTCCTTCCAATCTGACCTTTTAGGCTCAGTTCGGAAGGAGTACGAATACAAATATGTACAGTGCAAATACATACAAAATAGTACAAAACAAATGGTTTTGCACTCTACATATTTGTATTTGTACTCCTTCCAAATTGAGCTTGGAGTACAAATGCAAATATGTACATTACAAATACATACTTGATTTAGTTGTCATGTGTGCAATGCAAACAAATGCATCAAAATACAAATGATTTAGAATGAAATTTCTCATTTATTTTTTAGGGTAAAATACAAAACCTCCCCTTAAGTTTTTGACAATAATAAAAACCTCCACTATAACTTCATTTTAACAAATATCTCCCCTGAAATTTTGAGAAACTTGACAAAAACCTCCCTTCCATCATCTTTCCAGATGGAAAATGTTAGATTAATGCACCATCATTTTCCAAATACCAATTCTACCCTTTTATAAATTATTTTACATACAAAATTACTAAAATAACCATATTTTAACTTGACAAAAACCTCCTTCATTGGTCATCTTTTAACGTTTTTGTTGAGTTAAAATAGGATTATTTTAGTAATTTTGTATGTAAAATAATTTATAAAAAGGTATAATGGGTATTTGGAAAAAAACTAGTGCATCAATCTAATGTTTTCCGTCTGAAAAGGTGATAGAAGGGAGGTTTTTGTCAAGTTTCTTAAAAGTTCAAGGGAGGTTTTTGTTAAAATGAAACTATAGGGGAGGTTTTTATGATTGTCAAAAACTTCAGGGGAGGTTTTCGTATTTTATCATATTCTTTATGAAGGGTGTTGGCCCTTCAATGACATCACGGCACGTGGCACGACAGGACCGCTGCATGATACCTCAATGCCACACAAACAACTACGGATCTCACTAAGTCAAGGAAGCACACCTCGAAACCAATCCGAACACCTCGTATACAACTCAGGCACCTTGAGAGAGTGGCTAGTAGCACCTCGTCAGTACCGGTCCAAGGGACCTCAACTTGAGGAGCAACCTCCTCTGAAGGACTTACCGATCTGACTAAGGTCTAGGTGGCGACCTATGAAACATGCTTTCCGACCTCCTCTGTGTGTGTCTTATCATGCTCGGGTCCTCTGGAAATCAGCTCCCACACCAATTGTTCCGCAGGCAACTAGATAAGGCACGGAATCCTAGTCCACGTGCGAAACTACCTCCGAGGACTTCGGATCGGTAAGTCACATCCTCCTGGGGATCTTAGATGCGGTGCGTAAAGTTCATGCCAATCGACACTTATATAAAGGCGCCCCTATTTTCTAAGAAAGGTACGTGTAGTTTAGCATTCACAGCTCTCTAGCTCTTTCACTTTTTAGCTCTCTCAAAACTCTTCGTTGACTTAAGCATCAAAGTGCCCACCATAAGTAAAGCAACCCGAACACTCTGATCTCTTTCCTTGCAACTCAGCTAGGTGACCTACTCAGTTCAGTGTCTGAGTTGTCTGCCAGCAGGGAGCACCAAATCGCACATCATTAATTGGCGCCATTCGTGGGGATCACGCTACACAAAAGCTAAGCTCACTCGTTCTCTAAGCCTCAAGTAATGGCATCCTCAAGCAACAACAGCAACGCCTAGATTGAAGGAACCCCCGTAGGGGGCAGAATCAGAATGATCAGCCCGGGCAAGTTTCAATGGTCTCGCTCAGATGAGCCTCATCAACCCTGATCACGAGGTCGACTCTACAAATCGAGCCCTTCACGGCTTACATGGGAGTCAGCAGCCAACAGACTATGGAGTCGCCCTCGTGGGTCAAGCCCTTCAAGGCTCTTGTGTGAGTCAACAACCTACAAATAGTGGAGCTGCCCCCACAGGTTGAGCCCCCTATGGCTCTCATAGGAGTAGACGCCCAACGTCTCCAAGAGCTAATGTAGTGCAACCACGCCACCGACCTGCAAACGTAGCAATATGATAACCCACCAGCTCATAGTGTGATTAGCACGATCACTAGAGAGTTGGAGGTAGCAGGTTCTGTCACCCCCACTAGTCGAGCCTTAGTTTGCGGGCTGGACTTTGAGGGGGAAAACCCACCAAAGCGACGAAGAGTAGAAGAGGTGATCTACTTCAAGATCGTGATAATGACACCCTCGTAGTCAAGATCGTGATTTGATCCACAATTACAAGGTAAAAAGGGTACTCCTTGATTCTGGAAGCTCAGCAAACATCCAGTTCCTTGGAGCTTTCAAGCAAATGGGACTAGAGATAGAAGATATGGCCTGAGTCGATGTGCCCCTAGTCGATTTCAACGATGGGGCAACATGAGCTCTTGGTCGGATCAACCTATCTATGACAGTAGGAACCACGCCGAACAGGACGAGATGCAGCATGACTTTCTGGTGTCGGCAACGATGTCACCATAAAACGCCATTCTAGGCTGACCAATTTTGTACGCCCTCATAGCGGTGTTATCGACATATCACCTCGTGATGAAGTTCCCCACCAACCACGGAATAGGAGTAGTGTACTATGACCAACTTAAATCACAAAAGTGCTATGTTGCAACACTGAAGGGCAACATAAAGCAGATTGTCGACATCGACTTGGAGCCACCCCCGGAGAATAGTGAGGAAAGAGCCCGCTCGATAGAAAACACTGTCTTGGTGCCAATCTCAGATACCGACCCCTTGAAGACAATGCCGATTAGCACACGCCTCAAGGAACCACTACGCTCCGAACTAGTAAGCATTTTAATTAATAATCTAGATGTTTTTGCCTAGTTAGTTGCCAATATGCCTAGCATAGAACTCTCTATAATAACCCATATACTGAATGTAAAACCCCTATGTCAGGCTGGTAAAACAGAGAAAAAGTAACTTTGCCTCGGAGAGGTGGAGAATAACAAACAAGGAGGTCAAGAAGCTCTTCGCGGCGGACTTCGTGAGGGAGGTCAAATATCCGAGCTGGATTGTCAACCTAGTTCTCGTGAAGAAGGCCAACGGGAAGTGGCGCATGTGCGTCAACTATACCGACCTCAACAGAGCATGCCCAAAGGATAGCTTCCCACTTCCTAGGATGATTGGCGACAAAGTCGAGGTGTATGTAGATGGCGTGGTCGCAAAGAGCAAAACTCATGAAACTCTAATTGCCGACCTGACCGATGTCTTCTATGTACTTAGAAATTTTAATCTAAACCTTAATCCGAATAAGCACTTCTTCGGTGTCACGTCAAGAAAGTTCCTCGGGTACATAGTAAACCGGCGAGGTATTGAGTCCAATCCAAACAAAATCCAGGCCATCCAAGATATGCAACCTTCTAGAACAATAAAAGAAGTATAAAGGTTAACTGGTCGGATAGCCGCCCTGAACCAGATTATGTCTAAGTTGGTTGGGTGATGCCTTCTGTTCTTTAAAGCCATCAAGAAGAACCAGAGTTTGAATGGACCGAAGATTGTCGGCTCACGTTTGACAAGCTGAAAAGGTACCTAAGTTTGTCACCCTTGCTAACCAGGATGGAACCTAGAGATGAGCTAAAACTCGACCTCTTCGCAAGTGACAAGGTAGTCAGCACAGTCCTAATTTGCGAGGTGGACAGAGTGCAGTGACCTGTTTACTATGTAAGTAAAGTCTTGCATGCCGCTAAGACTAGATATCCCAACATAGAAAAGTTGGTCTTTTGCTTTGGTGTTGGCAGCCCGGAAGTTGCGCCCTTACTTTCAGGCTCATATTGTGGTAGTCTTAACCGATTAACCTCTGAGGAAAGTTCTTTAGAAGCTCCAGTTCTCGGAAAGGCTGACGAAATGAGTAATCGATCTCAGTGAGTAAGACATCCAGTTTGAACTATGCCTAGCGATAAAGGCACATGTCCTAGCTAACTTCGTCCCCTAGTGCACGTTCAGCATGCCGACCCCTGAAGTTGTCGAGCCCGTGACCACATCAAAGGCATCAACTAGTATGGCACCTGGCCCGGCTTGGGGCGGGGAGCCTTGGATCCTCCATGTGGACGACTCATCCAACAAGTACAGAAGCAAAGTTGGATTGATCCTCTATGGACTTGGCAAAGTAAAACTGGAGTATGCTCTCTGATTTGCGTTCTGAGCCTCAAACAATGAAACCAAGTACGAGGCGCTTATAACCAGGTTGTCCTTGGCAAAGGAGGTCAGCGCAAAACACCTCGTCATTTGTAGCGACTCGTAATTGGTCGTCAACCAAGTGAATGGGCAATATGAGGCCCAGGAGCCTTCCATGTTGGCCTACCTGGCCAATGTTAGAGAGCTCCTACCCAACTTCAACTCTTGGTAAATCCAGCATATCCCGAGGTCTGAGAACACCGAGGCCAATGTGCTCTTGAAGCTGGCTAGTGCAACGGATATCACGAACAAAATTGTTTACATCAAAGACTTGCCACGGCCAAGCATCGAAAGAGTGGAAGAAGAGGTCACTCCCGTCATGGTCGTAGAGCCGACCTGGATAGATTCGCTCATTGACTATCTGCGCCACGGGACCCTCCCTAAAGATCATAATGCAACTCAAAGGGTATAGTAGCAGTCAGCTCGTTATGTAATTATAGGCAAGTAGTTGTTTCATAGGTCATTCACGCTCCCCTACCTATGTTGCTTGCACCCAACTGAAGTGAGTCAGGTGCTACACGAGATCCACAAAGGTCTTTGCGAAGGACACCTAGGGGCAGTGTTAGCCCAAAAAGCATTGCGACAAGGATATTACTGGCCGACAATAAAGGCAAACGCCACCCAGCTCGTGCAAAAATGTGATAGGTGTTAGCGGCACACCAACATACCTCGGTAGCCCCGCTGCCGACCTGAGGTACCTGATTAGCCCATGGATATTTGCGCAGCAAGGGATTGACATACTCGGTCCCTTTTCGACAACCGGGTAGAGAAGGTTCGTGGTAGTTGCGGCAGTTCGTGGTCAAACTGCTAGTCTATATCACAGCTCAGAACGTGCAAAACTTATTCTGGAGAAATATCGTTTGCCGCTTCGGACTAGCACGTGTGCTGATCTCAGACAACGAAAAGTAGTTCGAAAACATCAAGTTCTAGAATTGGTGCACCGACATAGAGATTCAACAAAATTTTACCTCGGTAGCTCACCCTCAAGCCAATGGGTAGGCCGAAGTGACCAATAAAGTCATCTTGCGATGCCTCAAAGCTTGGCTCTCTCAAGCTAAGGGTATATTGGTGGACGACCTGCCTAGTGTTTCTGCGGGCCTACCGAACTATGGTATTTGACATATGGGACGGAGGCTATCATCCTGATCGAGATTGAAGTACCGACCTTACAGTCTGAGACGTACAACGAAGAGGCCAATGAGGATGAGCTACAAACTAACCTCGACCTAGTGGAGGAAGTTAGCGACCTGGTCTACGTCCGAATTGCGACATACTAGAAGCGGGTAGCTCGGTACTACAATGCTTGAGTTATGAGATGTCAATTTCGATTTGGCGACATGATACTCAGGAAAGTTATGGTACCTGAGCCCAGCGTTTGAAAGATGGATTAGAACTATGAAGGCCCTTATAGAGTCTTAAGGATTATCGGCGAAGACATGTATGAACTCAAAACCTTAGAGGGGAGGCAAGTACCCCATGCATGGAACATCAAAAATCTATGAAGTTACTATGTTTGAGGCTCAAATGCAGCCTCGACCTACGTAAAACGCAAACCTCAACCACCCACTTCGACGACCAGGATAAAGCCGACCTGTGCTATAAGCACCTTGGCTAGAAAAAATAAAACGGAGAAGCTAAACCGCTTTTGGCTTTAAGCCCCCCCCCCCCCCCCCCTCAAGCTGACCTTGAGACATGTCGACCAATCTATGTAGGTCAGCCCCATCTAACTAGCTCAACAACGTTTTGACTTTGTCGCTACCCTAACTGGCCAGTCCGCTTTTTAGCACCATGACCTAAGTGTACTTTGGTTCAAAAGAAGATCAGTTCGCTTTCAGCATCTCGGCAAACATGCAAACTTGGTCGACTTCTCCACAGTCGTCATCCACCTCGATTTCAGGCTCTGCATCAACCTTGTCAGCTACTCCTTCAAGGACCGGCTTGAGGGACATTGAATTGAAGTTTACGTAAGTGGAGCAACCTGAGGAGGTAGTCGCATAGTTTAAAGTTGTTAGACAGTGTATGCCCTTAGCTCCAATCAGCATGATGTACATTATGACATTTATTGTAAATGAATAAAGTACATATTTGATTCATGTTATTATGGTGTATTTCTATGTAATACCCTTAAACTCAACACATATGAGACTCGTGTTAGTTTAGAATCTTCACAGCCATTGGATAGATCTGGGGAAATTTATCCTGCCAAGGCTGACACTAATGTACCGTCAAGTTGGTTGGGGTGGTTTGTCTCAGTTGCCAGGGTGAGACCTGAGGTACATGTAGTGTGGGTTTTCTTGAAACCCTGAATCAGACCAAAATTCCAGTATTGTCCTGGACCTTGGAGATAAAAGGGCAAAACTGGAATGTTACACCTGACCCCTAGACTCGATTATGATGTTACACTAGGTGTCGGATTGGGCTATCTTTGATATGCCAATCAATGAGATCCTTAGAGGGGGTCAAAACCTGGGTATGTTGGGACAGTCCGAGAATTCATCTGAGTGGGTGATCATAGTGACAGAATTAGCCCCTTTGTCAGACAAAGTGAATGATCGGGGATGCACTTTCTCTGATGGAAACCTAAACTACCGGCAGTTGATTTCAACCGTTGAAATTTGTTTTGCAAAATATATTTATATAGAGATATGTATATATGTATGTGAGTAATCGGGGATGCACTCTCGCTGACCTCCTCTGTGTGCATCTTATCACTCACGGGACCTCCAGAAGTCAACTCCCACACCGATCATTCTGGAGGCAACCGGATAAGGCACAGAAGCCTAGTCCACATGCGAAACTACCTCCGAGTAGTTTGGACTGGTGAGTCATATCCTCTCGGGGATCTCGGACGCGATGCATGAAGCTCACACCAATCGACACCTATATAAAGGTGCCCCTATTTTCTAAGAAAGGTACGCGCGATTTAGCATTCACAACTCTATATCTCTCTCGCTTTTAAGCTCTCTCAAAACTCTTCACTGACTTAAGCATCGGAGTATCCACTCCAAGTAAAGCAAGCCAGACACTCTTATCTCTTTCTTTGCAGCTCAGCTAGGCAACCTACTTAGTTCGACGTCCAAGTTGTCTATTAGTAGGGAGCACCAGATTGCGCATCATGAATTTTTATTTTAAACTTTAAGTTATATTTAGATAAACTATTTTTAAAACACTTATGCAACAAGAAACATAAAGCCAATGTGGATTATTTTATGCTTTTATTTCTCACTTTGAGCCAAATATACTTTTTGTAAAATGCATGGCAAATTTTGTGAGACATGGCAAAATATGCTCATAGATATATGCCATATGGCAAATTTGTAACATAGAAAATGTCATGTCGTAAATTTTACAACATGTGACAAATTTGTGAGACATGTAAAAAAATATATACCAAATTCGATGTTCATAAACATGGCAAAGTATATACCACATTGCATCAATTTGTGCCACATGGCACTACTATGGCTCTTGTGACATTTTTATATTATAAATTTCAAGAAATAACAATTTGACACATGAAATTTATCATATCATATGTGTCAAGGTAATATTGGCGTAACCAAACCAAACACTTATTTATGCTTTCAATTTTAAAAGCTTATTTTGAAAACTATATTTACCAAACTGCAAAAGCATACAATGCAAATACAAAACATGCTTTGTACTTTTGTGCTTACAAAAGCAAAAGTTTATCCAAATATAATCGTACTTTTTTCTATACTAGTGGAGTGGCCCGTACATCACGGGGTATTTGATATTGATGGTGATGTTTGACTATGTTATATATCAAGTATAGATTTGTAATTTATGTTATTTTCTTTAATTTTCATGATTTTCTATTTTTTTGTAAATTTCCTATGTATTTCTTTGTTTTTTATCATTTATATTATTTTTTTCATTTTATGTGTTTTTTTTCATAATTATGCAATCACACACACACACACACACTATATATATATATAATAATGGGAAAAATATAAAGCTGAGGGTAAAGTTGAAAAATAAAATTAGAGTGTTTTAACCAAACCAATTGCACCATTCTCATTTTTCAGTATGATATATAAATTTCTATGATTTTCTACATTTTTTTGTAAATTTTCAATGTATTTCTTTGTTTTTTGTAATTTATATTGTTTTCTTCATTTTATGTTTTTCATAATTATTTTATAGTGACAATATATTATAATGGAAAAAAATAAAAGGTTGAAGATAAAGTTAGAAAGTAAAATCAGGGTGTCTTGACCAAACCAATTGCAACATTCTCATTTCTATTCTTTTTATAAATGCTTTTGTGTATTTCTTTGTTTTTTTTTTGTAAATTTATATTGTTTTCTTTGTTTTGAGGAGAGAGGTGCATAAGATAAAGAGACACCATTTCTATTTCCTCCTTCCCACTGTGAAGTAGGGGGAATGGATAAGATATACACTATATAGAGAAGGATTTAAAGGAGATAAGTGGGGTTTTAGAATTTATTTCTTCGCTTCATGTGTGCATGATAGTATTTGGCCTTTTGCCTCATATTGTTCTACTCGTCAATGGTGGGACCGTTATTTGCATATCTAACGGCTAGCGTTTGGATATAGGTTGATTTTGATTCGTTTATATTCGGATTCGAATTGAACATCCGTCTGATTTTCGTCCTGCCAACAAAACGCATTTCAAACCCCTACAACCCTACCAAGTATCAAACCCCTACGGTATTACGTTGGTAGGGTGTTAAATTATTGGACTAGTTTGATGATCGTCGAGAAAAAACACCCTAAAACAAATCAATATAATGAACCTGAAAGCATTTCCCGATCCAATACAACTTATTATGTTAACGGAGACAATCGAAATAGAGGGGAAATGGGAAAAAGTACATGAAAAAATAGGGAGAAAACCAAAAGAGGATTCATTTAATCATTTAATTGATTGTTCAATGACGAAAACAGAGAGGTCGAAAAAAATCCATTCCTCCCTTCAATTTGAATTCGTGGGTTTTGGGCAAACCATTCGATACTTGACACATGTTGGCTCTAACCAATGAAGAGGTTCATTAGGTAGGCCTGTCAATGATACCCGAAAATCCGAGGCCCAAATTTGAATGTTACAATCTACATTTGATTAATAATCAAATCGGATTTGGATTTGACCCAATATAATTTGATTAAAATTTGAATATGATTATATTATAATATTTATTAATTTTAATATATATAAATTCTATATAATTATATTAAAATTTATAAAAATATATTTTAAATATTATATTATATATGAATTTATATATAATAAATTTAGTATGTTATATTTATATTAATTTATTATATATAAAAGTTGAAAAATAAATAAATTTTTAATTTTATTGGTATTTTAGAGAATTTAAAGTTCAGTCGGATTAAATCCGAATCCGATATGAGTTTGTTAGGATTTGAATTTGAATCCAAGTCTTTAAATCCAATTGAATTTCGGATCAAATTTGAATGTAGGTTCTTAATATTCGGATCGGATGCGGATTTTGCTACATCCAATTAGAATCTGATCCGATTGCAACCCTATTGGGGAGAAGATTAGATAAGGCCTAAGAGGAGAGAGGAGTAGGTTCCATAGCGGTTTTATTATTATTTTATTTGTTACAAGCGTGAACTGTTAATTAAATAAAATTGGAAAAATAAAAAAATATTATTATTTTATTTGCTTTATCCAATTATAAGTGTTAACGATTAATTAAATAAAATTAGAAAACTAAAAAAGGGTAAAAATGAAAAGTGAAAATTAGGCTTTTTCACGAAACATTGTCACCATCCTCATCTTTATAAATGGTACGGACAATATTCTCATTTTTTAGTATGGTATAGAAATTTTTATGATTTTCTATATTTTTTGCTTATTTCTTTGTTTTATCTGTAATTTATATTGTTTTCTTCATTTTAAGGAAAAAGGTGCATAGGATAAGAGAGATACAATTTCTGCTTCCTCCTTCCACTATAAAGTAGGGAGAGTGGATAAGATATACAATATGCAGAGAAGGGTTTAAAGGAGAGAATTGGGGTTTTAGGATTTATGTCTTCGCTTCATGTGTGAATGATGACATTTGGCCTTTTGCCTCCTACCGTTCTGCTCATCAATGGTAGGGTTGTTATTTGCATGTCTAATGGCTAGCATTAGGATATAGGTTAATCATGATTCATTTATATTCAAATTCAAATCAAACATCCATTCGATTTATATAAAAGAATCTAGATCTCCTGCCAACAAAATGCATTCCAAACCCCTATGGCCCTACCAAGTACAATTCCTATGATATTATGTTGGTAAGGTGTCAGATTATTGGATTGGCACGATGATCATCGAGAAAAAACACCTAAAATGAATCAATATAATGAACCTAAGAGCATTTCTTGATCCAATACAACTTATTACATTAACAAAAACAAATGAAAAAAAAAATAGGGAGAAAAAAAAACTTCATTTAATCATCTAATTGTTCCCTGATGAAAAGAGAGAGGTTGAAAAAATCCATTATTCCCTTCAATTCAAATTCGTGGTTTGGGCAAACCATTTGATACTTGACACGTGTTGGCTCTAATCGATGAAGAGGTTCGTTAAGAAGGTACTTCGGGAGAAGATCAGATAAGGTGAGGAATAGGTTCCACAGTAGTCTTATTGTTATTTAATTTGTTTTATCCATTTACAAGTGTTAACCGTTAATTAAATAAAATTGAAAAAAAAAACATAACAAAGGGTAAAATGGAAAGTGAAAATCAAGCTTTAAAATAAAAAACATGATAAAGGGTAAAAATAGAACATGAAAATTAGGCTTTTTGACGAAACATTATCACCATCCTCATTTTTATAAATGAAAATGATGAAATACAGAGATTATCCATTACAAGTGTTAACTGTTAATTAAAAAAAATTGGAAAAATAAAAAACATAATAAAGGGTAAAAACGAAAAATGAAAATCAAGATTTAAAATAAAAAACATGATAAAGGGTAAAAATGGAAAGTACCATTTTTATAATTCAGAGAGGGATAGGATTAGAAATAAAAAATCAGTATTTTAAGAGGGGATAAGATTGGAAATATGAAATCAAAGAGGAGTAGGATTGAAAATATAAATCAGGGTGTTGGATAATGGACGCTCATCCGTTTCTCTTTTTTATAAATGGGTAAGACATCTTTAAATGTAATGAAGTAAAATTTCAAGCACAAGTGAACCAATACTTATGTTATTCTGAATTACTCCCATACATTTATATTGATGCAAAAAAAAAAAAAATACATTGCAGGACACAGAGCAGGCTCCGTTTGGAAAGAATACAAATATAAATATGTACAATACAAATACATATAAAATAATACAAAAGACAAGGTTTTTCACCATACATATTTGTATTTATAAATACTACTTGATGAAGGATGATTTGACCCAACCTATGAAACGGTGACACGTAGACGCTGACTTAGCATGAGCGACAGCCCAGCGTTGAAGCCCGGTGCGACCAAGTGACGGGCCCATGAAACAGTCCGCTACGTTACAGCTCACGAGGGGAGGAGTCCGCTGCGATGCAAATTCGGGTTCCCCGTGCTATCTTTGAAGAGATACTCCGAGGCAACTGTAGCTCGCGAGCTAAAGTTATTAGCTCGCCCGAGCTCCCTAGCAGACAAGTCATTCCGAGGAACAATTCCACTAAGGGTAATCCTGGAGTGTTTCAAACTCACCACAAAATAGCTCGCGAACGAGCCATACTAGAGCTCTTCAGTAAGATTCCGATTGACAGACCGTACCGGTCAGACTGCGCCATATCCTCTACTGGCGACGCAGTCCCAGTCCTTTCGACAATTTGCGTCCACGTCTCTCAGCAGGCAAAGGCGTGCCTTCCACTTTGGAAACGTGTCACTCACCCGGGCGAGGCGTACGCCACAACGGCCACTTGTGCAGCCCTAGCAGGTAAGGGCTATGGCAGGAGCCCAGTGGCGGTTATGCCCGACCTAATGTGAGTGTCCCTATAAAAGCCCTTGGGGCAGAAGAGAAACTTCTTCTTGAACTTCTGATCTCTTGAATATAGTGGTAATGCGCTATCTGCACTCTTAGCCTTTCGCCTTTTCCTTGCTTCTACCGAGTACTGACTTAAGCATCGGAGTGTCCCCGCCGGGCAGACCCCCAAGGGATTCTTCTTATTCTTCCCCATCTCAGGTATCTTCCAGGAGCCACACGAGTGCCAGTTAGGAGTGACCGAATTGCGCTACATCATTTGGCGCCATCTATGGGAAACGCTTCAAAAGGCCTTTCTCTCTAAACTTTCACGGTTCTCTTCTTCCTTGAAAAAATCCAGCACTCATGGCTTCCTCTAGCAACGTTGGACGAAGCGCGGAAATGAATAACTCCAGGGAACAACCCCAGCTTCCTACTATCTGTATCGGACAGTTCACCGTCCCCCTCTCGGCGGACGGAATCCCCAGCTTGAATGTGCCTCTCACAGTGGCACCTGTCATCGCCCCACTCCCTGCTACTGTCGGAACGACATTCACCGAACCTTCGGTCGTGCCCCCAGCGGCTAGCCTGAACCAACTGGAGGACTTGGTGCAGTGCATGCGGGCCATGCAGGCCCAAATGCAACAGTTCCAACAACTTCAGCTCTATCAACAACACGTACTGCACCAGGTCTCCCAGTATCAGTATCAACAGCAGTTCCCCCAACTGCCTCAACCTCAGCTTCAGCAGCCGCAGTTCCCGCCCCGGCACCCAGCCTCGCAGCAAGCTAAGTCTCGCCGCCAGGACGAGTGCCCCTTTGGCCAAGGAGATGCCCCTCAAAACCTCTCAAAAAATCAGGCCTCCCCCCGCGGCAGACGAGAGAGACCGGCTACCCCGGTCTCGCTGCGAGTGGACAGGTCAGGAGGACCCCAACTCGCCAGGTCTACATCACCTCGGCAGTCGAAGCTTAAAACTCCGTTCTTTGAGAACCGGTTTGAGATCCTGGCAACAAACTCCAAACAGGACCCCTCTGTCCGCAGCCATCACCAGCAGACTGGGCTACTTCATGCACAAACCATTTCGGACAGCGCAGAGGTGAGCATCACGAACGCCGAGCCCACCAAGAAGCAGAGGCGCCGCCGCCGAGCTCGCCGATCTGTTACCTGCGATTTGCCCGGGCTCGGGGGCAAAGAAGAGGTGAGCTCAGCCAAAGTCAAAGCTCCCCTCCTCTTAGTTCCATCCCCCCAGTCTTCCGAACTCCTAGCAGTCCCAATGCCCAAAGACTTCAAGCTCCCCCCTCTTGACAAGTATGACGGGTCGTTTGACCCAAATGATCACGTAGATGCCTTTCAGTCACAGATGCACCTGACGAGAGCCAGTGAGTCGTGCATGTGCGTGGCCTTCTCCACTACTTTTAGGGGAGCAGCCCGCACATGGTACCGGAACTTGGCACCTGGGTCAATAAGAAGTTGGGCGCAGTTCGCACAAGCCTTCACGTCCCACTTCGTCACCAGCAAATGGTGCCCGCGAATTGAAGAAAGCCTCCTCAGTATAGTGCAAAGAGAGGGAGAGTCCATCCGGGGCTATATCAAGCGGTTCAACGATGCTTGTATGCAGATACCGCGCCTGGATCCCGTCGTACGCCTTGCAGCAGCCAAGAAAGGCGTGACACACAAAGAGTTCAAATGGCACATGGCCGTCAACCAGCCAACAACCATAACCGAGTTTTTGAAGCTCGCGGACTGGTTCATAGCCACCGAAGAGGAGATCAACCAGAAGGGCGAGGGCGCGCCTGAAAAAAGAAAGAGAGAAGCAGAGCCCTCCAGTCAAGGGGACAGCCGAAAGAAAAAGGATATAGTTCGGGGGGCAAAGCCGGGTCAATTGTTCTGAGCTCCTGTAGCGGATCGAGCTGATTACACCCCACTGAACGCGAAACGGGTCGAAATCCTGATGGCGATCAAGGACGCCCCGTACGTGAAGTGGCCACTCCGTCAGAGGGGGAATCCCAATGAAAGAAATAAGAGTTTGTATTGCAGTTTTCACAAAGATCACGGTCACAATACCGAGAGTTATAAAAACCTCTGTGACGAGATAGAGGAGCTCATCCGTCGCGGATATTTGAGAAACTTTGTACAAAATAATAATAATAGTAATAGAGCAGGTCGGCAAGGGGAGCACGGTAAGGATGCTCCCGAGTCCAGCAATAGGCCGGCCGAACAACCGCAGAGGCAGCCTCCGGAGGAGAGGCCAGTTCAGGGGACCATCCACATGATAGTGGGAGGTTCGATCGTTGCGGGTTGCACTTCAGCAGGAGCTCGGATGTCAGTTCGTGAGGCCACCCGGGAAGAGCAAAACCCCCCAAAGAGGCCGAAGACGGGAGACCCAATTTTCTTCACAGAAGATGATGCGCGAGGGGTCCACTATCCCCACGATGATGCGCTCGTAATAAAGCTAAGAATCAACGACTTCGAGGTCAGGCGCGTACTCGTTGACTCGGGCAGCTCAGCCGACATCCTCTTCAAAGCTGCGCTCGACCAGTTTCAGTTGCAGAGAAGCGACCTGAAGCCTACAGACACTCCTTTGGTGGGCTTTAGCGGAGAAGAGGTTCGTCCCCTTGGGAAAATAATAGTACCTGTGGAGGTCGACACGCGGCCTTGTGTGGTCAGTTTCAAACATGACTTCCTGGTGGTCGCGACCCCCTTCCCCTACAATGCCATAATAGGTCGACCAATCACCCATGTCCTGTGGGCGGTAGTCTCCACCTACCATCTAGCTATGAAGTTCCCTACAGACTTCGATGTGGGAGTAGCGCGGGGCGACCAGCTCGAGTCCCGCAAGTGCTATATCGCCGCCCTGAAGGGAAAGACCAAGGTAGCCGACGACCTCTAACTGGAGCGGCCCATGGAGCAAGGCGAAGAGCGAGCCGTGCCCACGGAAGAAATAGTTGCAGTCCCGACCTCAGCGGCAGACCCAGCTCGAACGCTTCAGATTGGCGCTTCTGTCCAGGAGCCCCTACGATCCGAACTAGTAAGCTTCTTACTTCAAAATTTAGATATTTTTGCATGGTTCGCGGCAGAGATGCCCTGTATAGACCCCCAACTCATAACTCGCAAGCTAAATACTGATCCTGTAGTTAGGCCCGTTAGACAGAAGAAACGTAACCTAGCCCCGGAGCGCTGAAGAGCAGTCGACAAAGAGGTCAAGAAGCTCCTCGCAGCCAACTTCATAAGAGAAGTCCATTACCCGAGCTGGGTAGCCAACCCAGTCCTGGTAAAGAAGGCCAACGGCAAGTGGCGCATGTGCGTCGACTACACCGACCTGAACCAGGCCTACCCAAAAGACTGCTTCCCGCTTCCTAGAATTGATCGCTTGGTGGACGCGACCTCAGGGCATGAATTGCTAAGTTTCTTGGACACCTATTTGGGTTATAACCAAATCAAGATGGATCCGGTGGACGAAGAAAAGATTGCCTTCATCATGGAGTTCGGTCTATACTGTTACAAGGTTATGCCCTTCGGGTTGAAAAACGCAGGGGCGACCTTCCAGAGGCTTGTAAATAAGTTGTTTGCGCCATTAATTGGCAGAAAAGTAGAATGTTATGTTGACGACATGGTCGTCAAAACCCAAATCTCGCATGAATTAATACAAGACTTGCATTCTGTTTTTGAAATTTTGCGTAAGTTTAATATGAGATTGAACCCAAACAAGCATGTGTTCGGTGTGACCTCGGGTAAGTTCCTAGGATACATCGTCAACCGGCGCGGCATTGAAGCCAACCCGGATAAAGTTAAGGCCATCTTAGACATGAGACCACCCCGTAAGTTGAAGGAGGTTCAAAGGTTGAATGGCCGCATAGCCGCCCTAAGCCGCTTCATGTCCAAATCGGCGGACCGTTGTCTGCCGTTCTTTAAGGCAATCAAGAGCAAAGGGTTCGAGTGGACCCAAGACTGTCAGCTCGCGTTTGACGAGCTCAAGAAATACCTCGCTAGTGTGTCGATCTTAACCCGGCCCGAGGAGGGCGATGTTTTAGGACTATACCTCTCGGCAAGCGACGAAGTGGTCAGTTCGGTACTAATAAAAGAGGTAGATCGAGTTCAACGACCCATCTATTATGTCAATAAGGTATTGCAGGAAGCAGAGACGAGATACCCAGAGATAGAAAAGCTAGCATACGCACTGGTGATTGCAGCTCGGAAGCTCCGCCCGTACTTCCAGGCTCACACTGTTATCGTTCTCACCGACAAACCTCTGAGGCAAGTCTTACTTAAGCCCGAGGTCTCTGGTCGGCTGATGAAGTGGGCCGTTGAGCTCAGTGAGTACGATCTCCAGTACAAGCCGCGAACTGCCATTAAGGCCCAAGCCTTAGCAGATTTCATCGCCGAGTGAACATTCAGCTCCGAAGCCCCCAGGCTGGTTGAGCACGAGGCTCCCAACTCGGGTGAGCCCGAAGCTCCCAGGCCGGTCGAGTCCGAGCCCCGTGAGGTAGCAGCCAGTGTGGCATCTCTCCAAGTTTGGCCAAGCCCGAGCTGGGATGAGGAGACCTGGATCCTTCACGTAGATGGCTCATCGAACCAGCAGGGCAGCGGAGCCGGAATAGTTCTGCACGGCCCAAGTGGCACAAAACTGGAGTACGCGCTACGCTTCGAGTTCGCGGCATCTAACAACGAAGCAGAGTACGAGGCGTTGATAGCTGGACTAGCTCTATCCAGAGAAGTAAAAGCCAAGCACATCGTTATCTGCAGCGACTCCCAGCTTGTGGTCAACCAGGTCACTGGCGAGTACGAAGCTCGTGAGCCAACCATGACCGCCTACTTAGCCAAAGTCAGAGAGGCCCTGCTCAACTTTCAGTCACACTTTATCAGGCAAATTCCAAGGTCGGAGAACGCTGAGGCCGACGCCCTGTCCAGATTATCCAGCGCCAGCGACATCACCATGAGAACCGTGTACATAGAGGACTTACCTCGGCCTAGCATTCTCGGGGGCGCAGAGGAGGTCGCTCCCGTCGTTCAAGCAGAGCCGAGCTGGATTGACCCGCTCGCGAGCTTCTTGCTACACGGGACCCTCCCTGCAGATCGCAATGCAGCCAGAAGGGTGCAGCGCCAGGCAGCCAAATACGTCATGATAGACGAACGGCTATACCGGAGATCTTACACGCTCCCCTACCTACGTTGCTTGCGACCCACCGAAGCCGAGCTCGTACTCCGCGACACTCATGAGGGATTGTGCGGCGGACACTTGGGGGGCAGGGCCCTTGCCAAGAAAGCACTTCGACAGGGGTATTATTGGCCAACAATGAAGGCAGATGCTATTAAGCTCGTTAGAAAATGTGAAAAATGCTAGAGACATGCCAATATTCACCACCAACCCGCTGCCGACCTCAAGTATCTCACCAGCCCGTGGCCCTTTGCACAGTGGGGCATCGATTTACTCGGGCCATTCCCGCCAGCAACGGGTGGGAGGAAGTTTTTAGTAGTAGTAGTGGACTACTTCACCAAGTGAGTAGAAGTCGAACCCCTCGTAACAATCACAACCCGAAATGTTCAAAACTTCTTTTGGAAAAACATCGTGTGCTGCTTCGGATTACCTCGGGTATTGATTTCCGACAGCGGCAGACAGTTCGAAGACATCAAATTTCAAGACTGGTGCCAAGACATGGGAATCCGACATAACTTTACTTCAGTCGCACACCCTCAAGCAAACGGTCAGGCAGAAGTCACGAACAGAGCCATCCTCCGCGGATTAAAGGCACGGTTGGACCGAGCTAAAGAATTGTGGGCAGACGAACTACCCAGTGTTCTATGGGCATACCAAGCCACGGAGAAGACCGCCACGGGAGAAACACCCTTCAATCTCACCTACGGCACCGAAGCAGTAATCCCTGCAGAGATCGAAGTACCTACGTTGCGGCTAGAAGCATACAATGATCAAACGAACGAATATGAGCTACGTACCAACCTCGATCTACTCGACGAAGTAAGGGACCTCGCGTACATCAGGACTGCAGCTTACCAGCAGAGAGTAACTCGGTACTATAACGCCAGGGTCAAGAGGCGGAACCTCCGCGTTGGTGAATTGGTCCAACTGGGAAGGTCCCTACCGAGTGAAGCGAGTGCTCGGGGAAGGAATGTACGAGCTCGAGACCCTCAAAGGGAAACAAGTACCTCGGGCATGGAATATTGTCAACTTAAGACAATACTATCTGTAACAATCGAGTAGGCCACGAGCCACTCTCAAAGCCTAAGGGCAAAAATGCCGAGCTAACACGATCTCGATGCAATAAGACCCGGTCGCCTTTGAGGCACGGGCAAACCTTAGAAGTAGACTATAAGTCACCCCCAGAGCCTAAGGGCAAAGAATGTCGGGCTAACACGATCTCGACGTGGTCAAACCCAGTCGTCTCCATGATAGCTTGTCAAGGTAAGGAGTGTAAGCAGCTCGGGCTTAAACCCCACTAAACGTAACTTGTCCTACTACAATGATCGAAGTAAAGAATAACTGACGGACAAATAGTTCGGGTACACGTGGCAATCGACTTGTCGTGCACCATGGAGATGCCTTACTTCGGGTAAATAGCTCTAATAGCTTAGGTATCGAGATCGCCTTAGCAAAGATACAAAGAGCCCATCATACTTGGAAGAAGAAGGAAAGAACTTTCATTATCACTTCAAAAAAAAAAAAAGAAAAGGAAAGAAGAAGAAAAATAACAGTGCAATAACCGAGCTAAACATCTCGGGAAAGTCTGACTATCACGGGGCACAACCGCCCAACCAAACGACTTGTGAAAGACCGGGTTTACGGCACCCGGAAGCCACCAGAAGTCCAGAGAAACACTGCCTCAAAGATCGGCCTCCTCATCCTCTAGGGAGTCAGGCTCCTCTTCCTCCGCTTGGTCTGCCGTCTCAGGAGACAGACCCTTCATAGTAATGCCGTCAAGGTTGAGTCCGAAGAACTTCCGAACCAGCCACCGGCAAAGCTTAAACCCAGAGCGGTACGAACCCGAACCAAACTCCGCCTGGAGGTCATGGAATTCCTGGGAGTCTTTAAAATCCCAGACCGCTTTCTCTCGCTCAGCCTCCACCATCTGGTCAAAGTTTCGAGTCCGATTTAGAAGAGTGGACTCCAAGTCCTGCACCTGCTGCTTGAGGAGCTCCCTCTCCGCCGCCATCCTCGACGATTCCTCCCTGTAACATGCGCTCTCTTCAGAAAGTCGGGCGATTTGAGCCTCCTGGTCGTGGACGAGCAGCTCCTGAGACTCGCTCCCCTTGCGGGTGTGATGGAGCTCGCCTCGAATTCGGTCGAGCTCGCCCTGGAGCTTCTTGTTAGCAGCCCGCTGGTCGAGGGCGTCGACACGATGGATGCGCGTCTGGAGAGCCATGGCATGAATGGCGGAATTCACCTGCTGACGGAAGAAAAGATCAGAGGACAGCGAAGAGGAGCAAAACAAGAGAGGAAAAGGGAAAATGAGCATTTACCACCATGCAATGGGCAGAGGCGAACGCGGAGAGGTCCCCGGGCTCCATATTCCCCCACTGAGCAACCTCGTCATTAGTAATCGCCTTCCAGCTTCTTCGGTGAGCCACAAGATAATCATTTACCCCTTCCCATTTTCCCACTGGGAACCGAGGGTAAGGACGGGGCTGAAGGGGATTACAGGGAGCCTCCCCCGGCTGAGGGAGCTCAGTCCCCCCAAGGTTAATCCCACTAGTCCCCTCAGGTGGGGGCATCGGAGTCTCGGGTGGAGGAGAGGGTAGAACCGGCTCGGCAGACCCGAACTCAGTACTTCCCGAAGGGGGGTCTGGTTGGGGCGCGTCCTCTTCGCGTGGCGCCTCTGGCTACTCGAGAGAAGGCGGCGCAAATCAGCACTAGACATGATGGCTGCCAAAAGACCACAAGATATTAGTCCGACAAGAAACAAAATACATGTGTGCACAATAGTAACAAGGCACCACGTGACCTAAAAAGGCAACCTACCTGGACTCAAGCCTGCCTGCGCGAGCTTCTCCTCGGCCAAGTAGTGCGAGCAAAGGAGCCTACCGACGCCCAGGACAGCATCGTTTTCCGAATTTCAGGGTCCAGCTCGGCCCCGGGGTCCTAGATGGCGCCCCTCCAAGTAGTGGGGAAGGGCCACCCCTCAAGGTTACAAACCACAAAGTAATCTCGCTTCCAGGCGGGAATCTTATTCGGCAGCTCGTATAGGAGCTTATAGCCGCAACGGGGAGAGAGGTAATAAAAGCGCCTCTCTGGAGGAACCCCAGGAGCAGCGTTCTTTATACAAATGATAGAGGTAAAAATATCAAGGTCCAAAGGAAGGCAGTACTCGTAACACAGGGATAAAGTGATTTAACACCTCCACTATCAAGGGGTGCAGGGGGAGATGCAAGCCAGCCTCGAGCTGTTCCTGAAAGATTACTATGTCATTGGGACCATGCTCCCAAGGGAAGTTGTCAGTAGGGAGGCTGTAAACCAGGTCCCCATGGAGGCGAAAGTAGCGGATCAGAGACCTGAGTCTCTCCGCTGTCATCAAGGAAGGGCCAAAGGTATCGGGCTCCCTCCCCCTAGAAGTAGATGCTATGTCGTCGGAGGCCTCCCGAGCCTCCAGTATTTGCTCCCAGCTCCCCCCGAGCTCGAGGGAGTGTCATCATCCTGGTTGTCGCCCCTGTGATAGGTGTGGTATAGGTACCCAGACATGGCTGACTGCGATTGAGACTCACCAGAGTAGACGGAACAAAGCAAACTGAGGAATTCGGGTAGACTAGGTGAAGTGCGCGACCTCAGAATCCAAAGACAGCAAGATGGCATGGGAGAGAATGAGGCCCGAGGGGGCCCCTATTTATAGTCTCCACCCTTTCAAATTGACGGCCCGGGTCGAAGCAGATCCAACGGCCCGCGGGCGCCCTGACCGCATGCCTTCTGAAAACCGAAGGCGATTGGCGACACGTCTTCCATAATTAAGGTAGTCGCAGTCGCACGACGTTCGGAGTTAAAAGCCACCTCAGCACGTTTTCGGAATCCGAAAAGTCAGAAAAGTCAAAAAATCTCTTGATTCCTGCAAATGCATTTAATGAGGGCAGTCAATCAAGTTTGGATTTCGGTCAAATCAGTCCATCGCGCTTCATAAACTCCCCGCGCTAAGGCGGTACTCTTAGCTCGAGGAGTGGGGGGCAATTGATGAAGGATGATTTGACCCAACCTATGAAACGGTGACACGTAGACGCTGACTTAGCATGAGCGACAGCTCAGCGTTGAAGCCCGGTGCGACCAAGTGACGGGCCCACGAAACAGTCCGCTACGTTACAGCTCACAAGGGGAGGAGTCCGCCGCGACGCGAATTCGGGTTCCCCGTGCTATCTTTGAAGAGATACTCCGAGGTAACTGTAGTTCGCGAGCTAAAGTTATTAGCTCGCCCGAGCTCCCTAGCAGACAAGTCATTCCGAGGAACAATTCCACTAAGGGTAATCCTGGAATGTTTCAAACTCGCCACAAAATAGCTCGCGAACGAGCCGCACTAGAACTCTTCAAGAAGATTTCGACTGACAGACCGTACCGGTCAGATTGCGTCGTATCCTCTACTGGCGGCGCAGTCCCAGTCCTTTCGACAGTCTGCGTCCACGTCTCTCAGGAGGCAAAGGCGTGCCTGCCACTTTGGAAACGTGTCACTCACCCGGGCAAGGCGTACGCCACAACGGCCACCTGCGCAGCCTTGGCAGGTAACGGCTATGGCAGGAGCCCAATGGTAGTTATGCCCGACCTAATGTGAGTGTCCCTATAAAAACCCTTGGGGCAGAAGAGAAACTTCTTCTTGAACTTCTGATCTCTTGAATATAGTGGTAACGCGCTATCTGCACTCTTAGCCTTTCGCCTTTTCCTTGCTTCTACTGAGTACTGACTTAAGCATCGGAGTGTCCCCGCCGAACAGACCCCCAAGGGATTCTTCTTATTCTTCCCCATCTCAGGTATCTTCCAGGAGCCACACGAGTGCCAGTTAGGAGTGACCGAATTGCACTACATCACTACTCCTTCCAAACTAAGCCTTAGGCACAAGTGGGAATAAGAAATTAGTTAATTTCTAGATGGACAGAGGGACATAGCTAAAAACCTGCAATCACATGGTCTCTAGGACATAAATATATAGATTTGAATCTTCATTTTTTTTCTTGGGTAAAATATAAAAACATCCCTTAGGTTTTTTAACAATCATATAAACCCCCCTATGTTTTGACCTTAATAAAAACCTCCCCTAATGTTTTTTAAAATAGGTGTAGATACCTCCCTTTGGTTTCTTATCTTGACAGGAAACACTAAAGTAATGCATTAATTTTCTTAAAATGCACATTTACTAAAATATCAATATATCATGCTCTTTCTCTCTCTAACGCGTGAGGCAGCCAATGTTCGCAACCACTCGAGAGGTAGCCGAGTAGAGCTTTGTTAGCCGTCTGTGTTTCTTCCTTTTTACAACCCCCCCCCCCCCCAACACACAAAAAAAAATGGCGAACATGTTCATTTTCTTCTTTGCTCTATTAAAATGCTCACAGCAAACAATCCCATTTAGTTGCCACATTTCATTTTGATTTACTACAACCAATGTACTAATTGTTAGGTTAATATTTTCGAATTTCATTTAGGTTAAGATTCTATAAGCCATCATCCAAGGGACCTCTTCTCAAAAGCAAATCTTGTTGAATGATCAGAATCACTGATGGGGGTTCCAGAAAGTAGCAGTAAGGAGGATTCAATTTTAATCACCACCAATTCAGCTAAGCTTTTAGTTTTCTTCTTAAGTGCAACTCTGTGATAGAAATGAGATGACAAAATGCAGCTTTTGATTTCAAGAATTTTAACAGACAATAATTGAGTTCATTGAATAGTCACAACACATCTGGGCAAACTTACATAGATGAACACCTATGAAATCACAAATTTCCTTTCATCATTTTACCCTTTCTTTGGCATAGCTGCAAGCCTCGTATACATCCTTGCCATGGACTCGTATCCCCTAATATCACCAGAACGCAGAAGATTGCCTGCAAAGAATTGAAATAGACCAATGAATCAGAAAATATTAGCTTCATTAGTTTGTAGAAAAGTTGCACTAATTAGATGGCAATCATCCCTATTTTAATTATCCCCTCCATTTCATTAATTACCAGGTTGATTCAATGCAAAGTCTATAAATGTATCAACTACAATTTCATTAGTCTAAAATTAGTATTGTAATTTATACATTGTCTTCCACAGAGGTAACCCAGTTGGAGTAAAAACCGATACTGAGATAAGCAACAAGGTCCCGCCAAGAGTTGGTTCTTGCACCCACAAATCTACAAATTCCACACGTGTCTCCCACAGCTCTAAACGTCTGAAAACACCAGGCATGTAGAGGAATACCATATATAACAATCCACACCCAGCTTGGGGATCCCAAGTTTCTTAACGCCCCAACTAAAGGATTCCATCTCCCCAACCTTAGTTCTGGAGAATCGAATCTGACCTTGTTCCCGAACAAGAATATTGCTCACTTCCTCACTGTTCCTGAACGAGAACAGAAAAAAGCTTGTTTAATTTTCTCACCTGAAAATCCGAGCTTGGATGCCATTCAGCCATTGCCCAATCTCTAACTTCTTCAACATCAGGGTCTGAATTGATGGAACAACCAACCAGACACTTTTCCAACATCCTAAGACGATTACAAATATCTCGAGATGAGCTCAAAATTACCTCCTTCATCCTTCAGCTTGGACGAATACAATTATTTATGCCATGAATACTACTTTTGAACAGTTTCAATCTCCTTCATCTTGGATTTTAATCATTTAACTCACCTTGCTATTCTTAATCATTTACTTGGCTCTACTCTAGCTGCACATCTTCCCTGTGTTACTCCTTTTCCACTAGAACTTGCATCAATAGTCTTCTTCTTATCGCCATAGAAATATCTCGTCACAGACCAGACAAACTCTCCCTTCCCTTTAACTTCTATCTTTTGTCTACTTAAACCATCAACCCAGTATTGGTCAAGGTGAATGAGGTCCATCCGGTGCCTTCATCACTGGTGCTTTGTTTTCCTGGAGAAACAGTTTGCCCCAAGACTTGTTGTCAAAGGATCCTATCCATTAAGGTGGATAGAAAACATGTCCTTATAGAAAGATGAAAATAGAAAGGAAGTATTGCATTTTGGGAAATTTTGTAGGAAGTTGAACAGACAGTCTACAGAGGAAATATTGCAGGTTGAAGGCAAGGGCATTAAGGGTAATAAGAAAAAAAATTAATGCTGATGGGGGCTGCCTGATGGTTCTGGTCGAAACTCAAGATGTGCTGAATCTGAAGAGTTGAGAAGAGCATGGGGCAAAAACAAAGGCTTCCAAAGGTCTTTTGCAAGGACAAATTAAGGAAAGCTTGGGGCTGGTTAATGGTGATTGGGGTTCTTCGAAAATCCAAGCTGAATCTAACAGGTTGAGGGGCAAAAAAAGTATTTTTAAGAAAAGTGGGTGAAAAGGAGCTTTTAAAAGAGGGACACGTAGGTGGAGAAATTGTGAAAAGAGTTGAAGAGGATAAGTTGGCAGGGGAGAACTCAAGAGAGGGCTCTAATAAAGGTGTATCAATTAGAAGAGATCATGGCATTTTAAGTGGGGACCACTTCATTAAGAAAAATCCAAAAGGATTTTACTGTGGCTCTCAAATGAAAACACTTTGAGTTTATAAAGAAAGGGGTTGCAGCTTAAAACAATCAAATAGAGCTTTCAAGGTAGGTTTTTTGTACAGGAGAAGAAAAATAAAGGCTATCAGTGGGAAAAAGGAAGAGTAGATTTGGGTGATTTCTAGGCTTTGTGTTGCAGGGAGAAGAAAGGATGGGTTGAAGAAAATGGGAGCTTCAGATGGCAACAAGGTGGCACAGTGCTTTGGTAAGATGGATATTCAGGATAAAATTGGCAAGAAATCCACAGATAATATTGTGGAGACAGCGGCAGTGTCTCAACAGCAAATTTTGGATGGATCGAGTTCTCTTTCTAGTTCTAACAATGACCAGATCCTGTCGCCTCTGGTGGTGATGTCTCGCATCTAAGGTCGGTGGAAGAATAAGGGGGGAGAAAGAAGGGACAGAAGGAATGTCTGGAAATGGCCATGAGGTTTGTTGTTGAAGTGAAAGGAGAGCAAAACAAAGTTTCTGGATATGGGGCTCGGGCTGAAGAGGAGGTTGAGCAGCTAGATTGCAACAGCAAGAATAAGCAGGCAGTGGGTCCACTTGTAGGGGAGGTGGTGTCAAGTGGAGTTTCAGAGAAGATTAGGGAGGGTGGTAGTGAAGTTGAAGAAAGAACTTGAAAGGTGCCTTCAGAGAGATAGGAGATGAAGCAGGGGAGTACGGAATCAAGTCGTTGTAGTATAGTGGTGAGTATTCCCGCCTTATTGATAAAAAAAGCAGGGGAGTACGGAGATCAAGAAATTGGTAGATAGGGATGTTAAGGTGGGCAAATCACCAGACTTATTTTTCTTAGGATGAGAGTTCTAGAGGAACAAAAGGGAAGAAAATTTGAAGAAACCCATTGCTGAAGGAGGGGAAATTGGAACAAGGACGGTGGACAGGAGGAGTTTCTTGAGGGGGAGGAGTGAAATTGAAGTTGAGTAGGGGCTGGGCCGAGACTTGTTTTTGGGGAAAATTGTGTTAACATCCTGTTTGTCCTTAGTAGTGAATTTTGTGAGTTTTTTCTGTTGTCGAAAGGAAGTGAGAGTCGGGTATGTAGGTGTCCGTTTTTTGGGGCTGGTGTTTTGTTGGTGCATTCTCTGCACCCTATTGGTGGTTGTATGTTGCTTTCTTTTTTCAGTAGAAGTTTTTCTTTTACCATTAAAAAAAAAAAACATTGGGGACAAAGGATCCCCCTACTGAATTCCCCAAGTTGCCTCGAAAATATCCTTTGGGGACCCATTAATAAGAATTGGAAAATATGTAGTCCTCAAACATCCCACAATCCATTTATCCCCCTATCTCCAAATCCCATTTTCACCATCACCCACTGTAAGCATCCCCAATCAACATGATCATAAATCTTCTCTAAATCTAGCTTAAACATAAAACATTTTTTCCTGATCTTCTAAAATCCTCCATTGCCTTATTTGCTATCAAGATTTGATCCAAACTTTGCCTATTTTTAACAAAAGCCCCCTGTTCACTTGATACCACAAAATGGAACACTTGCTGTCATAACAAACTTAACAATAAATTATATTTCTAAAGAAATTATTTATTTTTATTTGGTTGGAGGAGGGGAGGAGGGGAGGAGGTGAGAGAATGATGTTGCAACAATTAGCAGATTAACAACATAGCCCACGAGCAAATAAGCCAGCATTGTACGATGCCAGGACTGTCAATATTACTTCAAAAACTTAGCAGATTAATTAGTAATATAGAGAAGTATGCATTGTTTTACCTGAATCACAATTGAGTGGACTATCAGGTTCTGGATGGGCCATCAAGGCAATTATAGCCCTACAAACAGACTGGAGTGTCCAAGCAGGGCTCCAAGCATTCTTCAAGATATCCAAGCAAATCTCTCCTGTCTGCAACAAAAGAGAAGGAATTTGGAATTATAGTGTTTTAAAAGCGCAGGGACCAATTTGCGCTCGAGGCGCAAAGCACAAGGTGAGGTACGCACCTTTTTGAAGCAAGGCACAAAATACAAAAAATAAAAATAAAACAAAAAAAAATGTCAGAAAGTTCAAAAAAAGCCAAAAAATGCCAAAAAAAACATTAAACATAATATTAATAAAAAAATATAAACTTAAATTTTAAAATAATTTTTTTTAAAAAACCTATTATCTAAAATTAAAATACATAAACATAACATGTAAAGTGTATTCAAATGAAAATTTAAAAATAAATCAAACATATTTCCAAGCATGTGAAACCCACAATCTCTTTTTTTCCTCAATTGCATTACTTCAAGTAGCTAATGTGATGTATAAAGCATATTATATTCCTGATTCTACGAGCCGCCTTTGTGCCATGCCCTTCGAGGCAAGCCCAAACAAGTCCATGTTAGGGTCTTAAATTCTTAGTTCTCACACAAAATATAATGATTTTATAATTTTAATTGATTTTAAGAAGATATTTTATTAGGATGAATGAATGAATAACATTAGCAAAAGGCGCATACCTGGGCTGAGGCGCAAGGCGCACTAGGCATGCGCCTTTGAAAGGGCTGCGCCTAGGACCTAGGCAAGGCGCACACCCTAAAATGTGCCTCGCCTGTGCGCCTAGGCGCGCTTGAGGCACGCCTTTTAAATCACTGAACAGTAACATAAGTTCAGAATCACATTCCCAAATTTGTTCAGTTTAATAGTA
This sequence comes from Nelumbo nucifera, assembly GCF_055504915.1. Taxonomy (NCBI): domain Eukaryota; kingdom Viridiplantae; phylum Streptophyta; class Magnoliopsida; order Proteales; family Nelumbonaceae; genus Nelumbo; species Nelumbo nucifera. The sequence goes on from NC_142650.1 coordinate 21,920,661, forward strand.
ACATATTACTGGTTGAAAAGCACATCATCTTTGCAATAAATGTGGTTTCACTTTTGTAGGTGTCAAATGTTTTGTAGATGACTAACTGATATACGTACCTTAAAGTGTACATTTGGATGGAATATTTTTGTCAAGAATCGCACTTGAGGAGGCTGCAAAGGATACTGCTCGGGAACAGCAAATGCAAGCTGAAATACGCCACCTTCATAAGGGGTTTCTGTTGGTCCCTATAGCCAAAAAGCTCATAATTTAAGAGCAACAGAAGCAATATGTTACATTATATTCATCCATTACCGTAGAGCTTACCTTAATTAGAGCAGTCCATTTAAATATGTTGGAATCGTCACAAACTAGTTGAATATCTGAATCAACTACTTTCTCTCGTTGCACCTCTTTGTATTCCTTAAAAAGCCTTGCCCTTGAAGCCTGTACATGGAAAAAGAATTACTCAACTGAAATATAAATTAAGGTTATAAATAAGCAAATTTGCCCTTGAAGTAAGATTTTCTCATCATGTCACAATATTAAGACTAAAATAACAAATGGAACAACCAACAAGAAAAATGAATTAACCAACCATTCCAATTTCAAGTTGAAAATTGAGTTAACATAGTATAATCGCCAAAAAAAAAAAAGAAAAGGGAGAAAAAGTGAGATTCTTTTACAGTTCTACCTCTTTAGGCTCTGCTTATTTCTCCTAAAACGGATGTAAAAGTTTACAGGCTGAAATATTTCAACTATTATTTCCGCCTCTTCTAATTTGTTTTGATGTAAATGGAAAGGAAAACAATGTTTTCATTATAAAAATAGATGAAAATATAGCTCAAATATTTCATCCTGGAAAATAGTAAGCACCGACCTTTTAACCAAGTACTAACAGCATCTTTTCATATCATAAAGCTGCAAATACGCGTGTACATAAACTATAGTTCTGATCGATATAGTCACTGACCTGCATTCTGATCACTCCTTGATAGTTGAATCTCAAAATCAAAATTCAGAAATTGGCCTCAGAGCTGCATAAATGTTAAATTTTAGCTTAACTGAATCTTAAACAATGAATTATCTATTGAAAGAGGTGTCTAAGGGAGAGATTCTACCAACCATTAACCCAATTCACCAAAACATGAAAAAAGAAAAGAAAAGAAAATTGCAGAATAACATCGATTCAACCATACGAAAAAGGGAAGAATTACATAATAGTACATCAAAATCATGAAAACACAAGTTTCCCGCAATCGCTACAAAAAAAGAGGCTTTCCTTAGAGGAGAAGAAAAACCTTGCCCTGATTCGTGCAATTTGACAAACAAGAAACATTGTTCTAAGCGAACAAAATTGTGGAAACAAATAAACACGTAAAAGGAAAACCTATAGAAGCAAAATTGAGATTGAAATCTGACCTGAAAACCCTTGAAGATGAATCAGACCAAGAGACCCCGAAAAGCTCGAGCTCTGACGCGATAAGAGACAAGAGATTCTTAATGTATTGGTCTGATCTGGTATTTCGCGCGCTACCACTCTAAGACCTCTCGGGTTTCTCCCCTTTGCAATTTGGATAATCAGGAGTCTCTTCTTAACTAATCAACACGTGGAAGGTGTTTATCGAATCGGATTCTGCTCCTCAGACCTTACAAGCTCACAGCGAAACGGGATCTATGGGCGCTTACACATCCACCGTGCATTGGAAGCATCTCTTATAATACGGGAGATGTTCTCAATACATGATAGGATGTGTGAAAAGTCGGTGTGAGGAACAGTTTCTGTCTCGCTCACAGCCCCATCTCACCGGTGATGGAATCTGCTCCTCACAAATGGGCGCCTTACATTACAGGTACATCCATTGAGAACATCTTCCGTGAATTATAATGTGCGTGTGAGGCGCCTGTAAGGAGCCACATGTGAGGAGCAGATCCGGCCTCATTTCACCGTGTGATCCATGTATTGAAAACATTTATATGAATTTCCAATAACCAATACACGGTGGGGTGGGGTGGGGCTGTGAGGTGAGGACCGTGAGGTGCGTTCTGTGAGAGCAGATCCAGATTCTCCCCTATTCGCCTCTTTTCTTCTTGCGCAATAGTTTCTTTATGAAGTTCACCTTGTTAGCATGTTACCATAAAATTCCATACTTCACCCTTGTCTTTTTTTTTAAAGTAAATACTAATATTAACATAAAGAAAGAGAAATACAGTCCTCTACCCTGGATATCCCTTATAGATTGTCTAAGCTAACAAAAAAAAAAAAGAAGAGGAATGTGATTTAGTTAATTGGGATACAGTGTGGGCTAGGGCAGTTCATAAGAAGGCCCAACCCGACTAAACTGACCAATCCGGACCGACCCAATCTAAGTCGGCTGGGTTTTCATCAGCATCGGTCGGTTTTGGGTTGTACAAATTCATAAACCAATAGTTTGGGTCAGTTTCGGTTTTCACCGACCCGAACCGAACCGACTTAGTTCCTATTTAACTAAAAACTGAAATATTTGAAAATATATATTCCAATATCTATATCTAAAAAATATATATTATGAAATATGTCAGATATATATTTCCAGAAAATATATATTCCAATATATTTGTATGTATATTTCTGTTTATATATATATATATATATATATATATATATATATATATATATATATATATATATATATATATATTTCTAAAATACATATTTAAGTTTTAAATATATTTTCAAAAAACTAGGTGGCCATGGGGGGCATGGATGGACTTAGAGCCGAAACCGACCCAATCCGACTCAAATCGACTAGGTCGGTTTTGCTTAACACTGGGTCGGTTTCGGTTTCCATCTCAGGTAACTTGACCAAGTCGGGTCGGTTGGAAAAAATTCATTAAACTGACCCAACCCGACCCGTGAACAGCCCTAGTGTGGGCTGATTTGTTAAAATGTCTATTTACATACAAAAAGTTAACTGAATTAAGGTTCCTTAGTAACATTTTTTATTTCAAAAAAAAGCCAGTGGCATAACCACGGATAATCCTTTTGATGCTTGAACGAGATTATCACCCTTGTCTTGGATTGGGTTAAATGGGAAATAAGTCAATACTTTTTCTTTTATTTCCCTATTTTTAAGGAAATCACAGCCCACCTTACACCGACTTCACAAGCACATTCCCCGTGTATTTGGAACATCTTTCATGAATAATAACATATAAGTAAGATATTCCTAATACATGATGGGATGTGCTTGTGAGGTGCGCTATATGAGGAACAGATCTGGTCTTGTGTTTATTAACACTGATATGGGTGTTTGGGAAGATTCCACCATTTTACTAAATATAACAAAAAAAAAACTAATTACCCCTTACCTGGTAGTTAAGTCCAACATCTCAACTTGATTTCAATATATAAAAAAAAAATCTTTAATTTTCTAAGTTACTAATTTGAGACAAAACTTTTGTAAAAAATTAAGATTTATTGTAAAAAGTAGAAAATAAGATTAATTTTAGTAAGAGAACATGAAAGAGATTTATTGTTGTTATTATGAAAGTGAGTAAGGGTAAAGTTATTTATAAGAGTTAAAAAAAATGAAATGATCAAAATACCCTTATAAACTAACTATTTATAATTGTTGATGGGGCATTTTGGTCTTTTTGATGATTTTATAAATGTTTCTTTAATACTTGACCAAAATGCCTCCTGGTTGCTTATAATTTTTGGGATGGGCATTCGGGGGATTTAGAGCTAATGATGGTAATTTTTGTTTTTCAACAACAGGGTGGCGACAAGTTTTAGTATTTTACACCCATGCGGGTATCGTAATTAAGCGGCTGTTTGGCATCATTGCCGTTCCCTGGAGCAATGCGCTATATCAGCACCACATCGGAAAAACGGTGCTCTAGGAAATAGGCATTTGTTTGGAACTGTTTTTCCAAAGAAAATGGTGCTCCAAGCCACGTCTTGCAAAGTGGGAAGGCATGGCTTGGAGCAACACCAAATTTGGTGTTTCTTGGAGCAGCAGCTTGTTGCTGCCAACAGGGATGTGAAGTGGCAGTGATGTGGCATCTGATGTGTTCATTATTTGAATTGATATGGTGCATTGCGATGCACCATATCGTAAATGTTTTTTTTGTGCTTTTAACGAATCCTAACTCTATTTTTCATTTTTTCAGTCGTTGGGGGTCAAGTGCAACTAGTAACCAGAGGTCACTTACGCAACCAGTAAACGGAGGTTTATCTGTGCAGCCAGTTAGAAAGTAAGCTTTTCTCCAACAGGAAAACAAAAAACAGACATAAGGTAAGATTCTTGCAAAGATCTCTCACCGGAAAGGATGGTGGTTATCTCTCAGAGCTTAAGCAATTGGATTTCCTCTATGAAGGTTTTACTGATTTCAACTGGAGTCGTATCCATGGTTGTGATATTGAAGCTTTCCATTCCAGTAGTGTTGGAGTTCATGCTTACTGAAATTCCTCTGATATGAGGGTCATTGCTCTCATGGCTTACACTTCTTTATCTCTACGTGGTAATTAACGGGATAATAATTACCACAGTTGCGTCTTCCAGGTTTCACCAAAAGGTTGATGAGCAACAGTCAGAGACAATGGTTTCGCCCGTCAAAGTGGATGTACAATCTGATTCCGTTACCATGGATATGTATGAAGATGTAGTGGTGTTGAAGGAGCAAGCGGTTGCTGCAATTCCAGAGTTGGCTTATGAAATTGTTGTGATGAATAATCCGGAAGAGACTTAGCCAAATTTTGAGTCTTTGGAGCCTATGGCGGGGTCTGGACAAGGTCAAGCTGGGGCTGCGGAGGTGAAGAATCCTCCGTAAGATAATACATAGTAGAAGCATTGGATAATAGGTACCAGTGTTGAAAAAGAGGATTAAGCATTATCTTACGGAGGAGTTATTTTGTTTGTTGAAAAATAGGATAATAGGTACCAGTGTTAAAATGCCCCTAATATGGTGATAATTAATATCTTATGTATATCAATCAAAAAAGATGGAAATTTTGATGTTTGTTGATGTTATTTTGTTTGTTTATTGCTTATATTTATATCTATATAAATATATTAAGCTGAAATGTATACGTACGAAGGCCTAAGGATGAGGGGAATGGAATCTAATAGTATTTTTTGCCTTTTTTCCATAAAAATTATAAGAATGTCACTCTCTACCATCTCTCTCTCTCTCTCTTTTGCTTTTTTTTTTTTTTCTTTCAAGTTAAAAGAATGCCACTCTCTCCTACCAACTCTCACTCTCTCCTTAACTTGACACCTCGCTTGTTAGGGAAACCTCAGCTCAACACTTCAGCAAATGAGGGAGACCTTGGTTTGGCACCTCGACAATTGAGGGAGACCTCGGCTGCTTGAGAGATCTGCAATCAAAGATAAACGAGCTTGAACTTCCGAGTTTTTGACTCGAGCCAAACCTGAGCTCGAGCTTAAGTCTCTAATTCGAATCGAGCTCAAACCTGATAGTTTATAAGCGAGCCCCTGCAACGCAGAACCCCCTTCCGCTAGTATAATAGGAAGTTAGATGTGGGTTCTAGACCCAACCAACATGACCCACCCCATCCCCAAATGTGAATAAGGTAGGGTTAAGGATTATAATTTTCATGTGGGATATTTGAAATTTGAAAATCCAACCCGTTAATGATTTTGGAAAGGGTATGGTATGCACGGAGGGGGTGTTTTTGGGATGTGGGGAGGCTGTACAATTTACAACCTAACCCTTCCCCATTGCGATCCCTATTTAGAGCTCCAAATGGTTAAATGCAAAAATCCCCATAGGGGTGCAAATGGACCACATCATGTTCCGGTTTGAACTTGTATCCAATCCCATTTTTGTCATATTTAGATATCTCTTGCCAGATTTTCGAATCAAATTGGATAAATAATTAGGATGTATTTAAAAAATAAAAACGGATCTAATTTGAATCATCTCTATATGTATATATGTCTATATTGCATTTATGTATTTTAGTTTTTTTATATTATTTTTGATATATATATATATATATATATATATATATATATATATATATATATACACACACATATAGGTAGGGGTGAGCATTCAATTTATTTGGTTAAAAATCAAAACGAACAAACTGAAATTTAAAAAACAGAACTAAAAAATATAAACTGAACCGAAACTATATTTTTTTGTTCGATTTTTGGTTAAAACCAAATTTTAATAATATATACTCTATTATATATTATAACATATAATATAAAAAATATATATTATAAAATCAAAATTCAGTATATTATATATTACATATAATTAACGAAATTCTAATTCTAAAAACCGAAATAAAAAACCAAACTAGCCAAAAACTGAATTAACCAAACCAATTTAACCAAAAATCGAAAAACCGAAACCAAAATTTATGGTTTGGTTTTATGGTTTTAACCGAATAGTGCTCACCCCTACATATAGGGGTGATTTGAATTGGATTCGGTTTTCTAAATTAATCATGTATATTATGTATAATAAAAATAGTCAGAGAAGATGATTATGATTTTTTGTATAGATTGTTTTATTTCCTTTTTTTTATTAATAATTTGTCAAATTTTACATACTTTTTTTTTATTTCTTTTTTAATGACTACACAACGGGGGGTAGCCCATCCCCAACTCAAGTGGAGGCGGAATTCAATCTTGAGTTTTCGCTACGACCAACATGAGACCTTACTAAACGGTTGGTACTTTGTACATACATACTCATGGATAATCAAACAAGATCCAATCAGCTGTTTTGAATATCCGACATCTTTTATGGATTCAGATTCAAATTGATATTTAGGAGGTTCATCTAATTATGACTCGAGATCTCCTGCCCACAAAAACTATGCCCATGTCTACCCACAACACACTATCTCCGTGCATTCGGAACATCTCCTCGTGCATAATCTATGTAAGAGGATGAGATGTTCTCCATGTGTGACAACGATGTTATATGAGTAGACATGGACATGAGATATGGGCTCTTGAATTATCGGATTGGGTTGTACATAAAATTTACAAGTTTGGATATGCTCCTCACAGAGTGCACCTCACATCATGTGTTCAACCGTGCATGTGGAGGATCTCCGTAATTGTAATTTTTTTTCATGGGGAGATGTTCCCAATGCACGACTAAAACATGCTGTGAAGTCATTGTGAGGCGCACTCTGTAAGGAGCATATCTGAACTCAAAATTTACATTATTAGATAGGATTCGATATATCAATACGTTTGCATCCCTATGGACCCTACCCCTCCCTACCGAATTTGGCTTCAATCAAGGCAAAGCCTGCTTGAGCAGCATTGCATTGAGAATATCTCGCAGCTTATATGCTTTATTTCACGAGGAGAGATTCCGTAAAAGGCGGTTGGGACAGTGTGAGCATGAGCTTGCCGTGATGGAAGCCGATCTCCTCCCTACCCTGCCCCAAACGAGTTCGGATCTCCTGCCAACACAAACTCTGTCAATGTCTATACACACAACATCACAGCCACACATGAAGAACATCTCATCCTCGTACATGGTATTATATGAAACCGGATCTACTCCTTACAGGTGCTTCACACGCACATCCTATTATGCATTGGGAACATCTCTGTACTTAATAGTTATTATTCATGTGAGGCGCCCGTTTGTGAGGAGCAGATCCCGTATTATACAGAGGATATGTTACCAATTCACGGGGTAGTGTTGTCGTGGGTACACATGGGCAGGAGATCCGAAATCGCCCCAAACTAGCTGTAGTGCTGTACTCGTTGTTGAGGCATTTAACTTGCCCAGACAAATTAGCCGTTCAGAAGGAATTCACATCTGCGCCCCACGGCCGCCTCACAACACATCCCAACCGTGTATTGAGAGCATCTCGCAATGACAACTTCGGGAGATGTTCCTATACACGCTGAGGTGTGTGTGGGGACTGGGGCGCTCGTCGGGCGAAGATGTGAACTCGTTCAGAAGGGGGGGAGAAGCCTTTCCAACGTTCCTACTCTTCAATTTCATTTCTCATACTTCATTAAACCCTTTTGAGAACAAGCAAGGTGCCTTAAACCCTCGGAACCAAGATGTCTGCTTCCATCATTGTCGCGAGATTATCTTCTCGTTCTCCATCTTTGTTTCGCAAACTTCACAAAAATGCGATCTCATCTGTAACTTCTCCGTTCAAATCGACCTCTCAGCCTCAGATTTCTACTTCTGGAAGGCGCATTTGTGGGATCTCAAGGTAAGATCTTGGGAGAATCATTGTGATGTTTTGCCTTAGATTTCAATCTAATCCCTGACTTTGATGCTGTGTTTGGGTTGGTAGATTACCGTTGGAGTTAAGCAGTTTGCTATCGATGATGCCGTTACACAGCGCGATCGCTTCCGCTCGTCTGAGATCGAGCCTGTCGATAGAATCTCAGAGCTGGGGATTGATTCCTCAAGGTGCGCTCTATAACTTTTTTTTTGCCATTTTCGTCAATTTTATGATGTGCTCTCCTTCGTTTTTTATTCATTGTTTTAAGATACTATTCTTCATTTGATTCATTTCTCGTTTCCTGGTTTTGCAAACGAAATGCGAATATGAACTAAAAAACAAAGACTTATGTAATGTGCCAGATTGTGCAGTTCTCCACTCTTTTTTTTTTTTTTTTATTCTTTTTCCTACAAGGCAATGTACTTGAAATACAATCTAGCGTAGTTCAATTTATGGAATTTACTTGTATTTAATGGAAAACAATTTATATTGTGATTGCAACTCTTTCAGCTATAGTTGGGTCTTTACTCTTAGAGTCAGTTGCTTGCATTGGACAAATATTTTATCTTAGTAACGGTTTCTACTTATATGCAAACACTATAAACAAACTTAGATGAATTATTGGAACATACCATTTGCTTAAATCTGATAAAGTCATGTAACATAATCCTCAAGATTAACTGTGAACCGTACAATGAAATATCACATCCAAATATAAAGCACAGATCTAAGCTCCAAAGTTGAAACTGAAGATTTAGAGCAAACTTTTTTTTTTTTTTTTGAGAAGTAACAGTGGAGATTCCATCCATTCAAAACCTTACTACCCAAGAAACTGGATGGTAGAAAAAAGACACATGGACAATTAATTATTGACATTTTACAGATCTGTTCCCAGCCCTGTTTTTTTCCCATACAAGTGTTAGAGTGAACTTTCAATGAAGAAACATGAAGAGAATTTGTCTCAAGAAAAACATTTGAGAGCATCAGTGGATCGATTGCCTTCATGGTGGTTACATAAGAGGATTGGACTCTCTGAATATCTATTTTCTAAAATCGGATCACCAAATCCATGTGCTCCATCGGAGCATGTAACCATCCTCAACCACATCAACTACATCACCTTTTTCAAACTGGAGATCTAAAAGTCCCTTCACGCCAAAGGGATTTCCAATTGTCTGTCTGCTAGGTCATTTTTATCTTAGTATTGGTCTTACAACACTAAAGATGAAATTGAAACTAAGCTTTATCCAAACTATTCGGGGCTGGCTGCTTGAATCTTGCTGCACCGCTCCACTTTATAAAGTGCCACATGCTTTACCCAATTGTGAGCCCTTAGATCTTTCCTTGCTGCTTTACCACACACCTTTTTCCAGCCTCAGCCTAGATCAATCTTGAACTTGTTCCTGATTAATCCTTATAAATAATATGGTAAATGGAGCTTCCTAATGCTAATACATAATTATATATTCCTTCTTCTTTCACAACTATTGCATAAGAGGTTACTAGCTAATTGGATATTGCATTTTAGAGAGTTTATGTGATGTTTTTCTTTTCTAATTTGTATGTACATCGAACACATAAAAGCAAAAATGAAGAAACAGAGGGCAAAATGCTGAAGCAATTTATTGGTTGTCTCGTTGACTAGTGAGACATAGTAGCAGTTATTTTCTTGGTTGTCTCGTTGACCAATTGGTAATTTAGATGGGGATGTAAAATATCCCTTTAAATTCTGACTTGTAAAACACTTTTTTTTTGAGAAGTGGTAAAGATGATTGTATTAAAATCACTATAAGAGAGTGGGCAGCCCTCTACATGTATAAAAAGTGCCTATATATGCATTATGCGCAGCAGCATTTACATTCAACTCGCTATACAAGAACCAATTGTCAGTGAAATAACTGGCTGGAGTTCCCTCAAAAAGCCTAGAGTCACCAGCCCATCTCTTCCAGGTTCATTCCATTTTACTAATAACAGCTTCAATTGGAGCAGACATAGATTCAAAGGTTCTGCAGTTCCACTCCTTCCAAACTGCCCAACAGATTGCAAAAGGCAAGCAATTCCACGCGAAACTCTCCCTCTCAGAAAGGGAACCACACATCCAGGAAGAAAGTAACTCAGAGAAAGTGGGTGGAAGGGCCCAATGCATCCAAAGCAGCTGAAAAAAGTGGCACCAAATCTGACGAGTAAAAGGACAATGACAAAATTAGCTGTTAACTAGAAAAATTTCTTTCTTTATTAGCGAATACTGTAGTGACTAAGAATGTTGCTTCAGGCCTTCAGCTATTCATAGTGGTTATGTATCGCAGCAGCAAGAAGGTGGACTCCAGAAAGAAACTGATGTGGAAGCAACAGGTGGAAGAAAAGAAGGGGCGGATAAGCTAGAAGGAGAGGGAAGAGGAGAGGAGAGAGTTTGCTTGGAGATGGAGACTTTAAAAAATTCAACTTCGGTATCCTTAGGAAGGGAGGATGGTAGGGGAATGAAAAAGCTTTAGTTAATCCTTATTCGAAGGTATTCAAGAGAAAGTGACAGTACAGAACAAGGCCACTACAAGAGGATGATGAAGATGGTCTGGAAAAGGAGAAGGGAGAAGGAAGTGAAGAGGAGGAAGAAAAGGATTCAGATTCAGAGAAAGAAGAAATTCCAATAGATGAGACTCATGTTATTGAAAAATCAATAGATGTGGAGAAGATTGTCATACAGGATAAGAAGTGGGCAAGGTGTTGGGTATTCCTGTCTTGGGGGGAGAAGATTATCCTAGAAGGATGTTCAGGGAGTTAGAAAACATTTATCCAATGCCTGTGCAGGAGGATATTGGGGATACTTTTGAGAGTCCCTTACTGTTTGATGACACTCATAATTTTTCATGTGCAGATAGATCCGAAGAAGTTGACACTGGAAAAAGTACAGGGGAGGATGATTTTTAGTTTTTTTTGAGAAAAATTCTGTCATGGAACTGGAAAGAATCAATGAGGACCCTGATGTTTTGAAGAAGATCAGAAAGGACACTCTAGCGTTAAAAGGTTTAGAAGACAGAAGAAACATAAACATAAAGATGTCATAGTTTCAAAAGTTTTTGCTAGGCTGAAATGGGGTCTTCTTGGGATTGGACCAAACAGGATGTTAAAATTCAAGAGAACATCAAAGGAGTAAGGAGGGCTTAGTTGTGTCTTGTTGGGGTGTTTTTTTCCTTGTTGATGCTGTGGGTCAAAGTAGTAAGGATGGCAGTCAATGATGGAATTGGGTTGAAATTTTAAATATTTTTTTAAGTATGTGTTTGGGCTTGGTTGTTTGTTTAGTGGTGCGGGCTTGATTGATTTAGCGAGATTTCCTTATATTGAAGATTTGGGTATTGGATTTCTTGGGTTTATAGTGTAGTTTTTTTCCTGGGAGCTTTTTCTTGCCTTCTCTCTCTCTCTCTATCTCCATCTGGTCACTCTTCTTGTATCTTCTCCTTTTAATGAAACCTTCTTTATTTTATTACCAAAAAAATACTGTAGTGACTAAGAGTATGAAATACTGACCTGTGTTATCAGGGCACCTCAAAATTAATAGGTCTAGCAATGTTGATGCCTGAATACCAACCGAGTCTTGGAATTTTAGCTTGACAATTCTTATTATGTGCTAAGGATGTTTCAAGCTGAAGTCAGCAGTCAGAAACAATTCTGGCACTTGATAACGACTGAAGTTGCTGAACTGAAAGACTTATTGCTTTGCCCTTTGGCCCATAAAATAATTAAATAAGAAAATTGTCAAGGGTATAGTGATCTACCGAACTTCAGTTTCAGCTATTAAGTAGCCCAGAACATCCTTAAAAAAACGTATTCACTAAAAAACAAAATGATAAACTTTTCATTTCAGCATCTTCAGCTGTTATCAAACAGCCTGTTAGAGGTTGTTTGGTAATGGCCGAAGTGGCTGAACTGTATGGCATTGTTTTGTCTTTTAGTGGTAAATAATTAAATAATAAAATATTTGAGGATATGGTAACTGGTAAGCAACCCAATTTCATCTTCAGCCATCAGGGATCTTAAAACCTACTTAACAACTTTATTCACTAAAGGAGAAATCAATAAGTCATTTAGTTCAGCCATTTATCAAACAGCCCCTTAGACAAAGGATAGACAAATTCAATGAGGTTCCCCCACATGGTGTTAAGATTTTGTAAATGTGTTTTTTTCATGGGAAAGTGTCCCTCCAAATTAATATTCTATCACACTTATCTATCAAAAAAAAGTGAACTACAGGCACTAGAACTTATATTTTTTACAAACACCGTGGTTTTGAAGGTTTTCCTACATAAATAGTGTTCTTCTCTGCCTTCTTGGAAAACATTCAAATATACACTTGTCTATATTTGATTGTACCAATCTTACTTGTTTGGTTTATTCATAGTTCCACTTGAGCAATTTTCTTTTCATTTGATGAGCATATCAAATAACACTCAGAAAATTAAATAGCTAATAGCCTAATAGCAATGAAGCTTTTTCTTATCTTGAGTCCCTTGTACAAGAAAAGAGGGATGTAATTGTGTAAACCATGCCATGATGACTTTCTTTTAGTCACTTCAGTTCACAATAAACTCTCTTAGAAAGATGAATCCTTTGGACTGTCTACCGCAATTAAGCCCTTATACTGCAAGTTGATGCACCTTTTGCTTTGAGATTGGTCTTTGTGACTGTCTATGTTGGAGTCAGGAGGCTGTGTAATGTTGGACACAGAACAGCCCAGACGTGAATACATGGGCGAATTAACTGGATATCACTTGACCTGAAACATATTATCATACGAAACAGTGAATATTATATCTTTCATGTTGTTCTTTGGCATTTACCAGTTGATAGATAGGGGGTGGGGGTGGGGGTGGAGGCTACAACATCTATATACTAACACTTTGTGTCACTCATGTTATTTGTATTTTTATAATCCATCCTAATCTTTGTTTTTGTCCATATTGCAGGTATCTCTATGCCTTTATGACAGCATTTTCTTTGGCCTTGGCTGTTTCTTCTAGCAGATTTGTTGGGTAGGAATCTGAATCCCATTTTGACTTCTCTCTTCAAAATGTAAGAACTAAATTGCTGAAGAGTTTTTTGGCATCTTAGGTGAACATCCTTCATGCATCCTCTTAAGAAAACAAAAAGAAATTAACCGGAAGGAGCCAGTTGCTTACAGTTAGATATACAACGGTTATTTGCACAAACTTGATTTCATGATGACAATGTGAAATTTTTAGTTGGGCTTGAGACTCAAATTTTAATGTAAAACTTCTGAGCATGGGCAAAGTGGAATGGTTTTAGCTCTTACACCTTTGGCTTATTTGTGTTGTTTTTTCTCCGTATTCTATGTTTTCTGGACTAAGATGTCCAAAGTCCAATTATGAAAGGAGGCTTCGCAAAATGAACTGTAGTGTAATCTGCCCCCGTGAATCACTGTAATCTCTGTTACCGTCGAATGTATGGTGGACAAAGTGCCTATTATGGTTGTCTGATGATAAGGCTACGGTTTCATTTGGTTATTTAGGTTCCTTTTGAAAAGCCCTGTTACGGGAAACATGGCTATAATTCCTTTTCCTTCCCCCTTTGAACGGTGAAATTCCACGTTTCCAAAGAAAAATTAAAACCTTGGATGAATGCGAGCTTTATGGCATATTCTCTATCATGGTTGTTTCCTGATTTCAATGTGGCCTGAATTATAGACAACAAATTGCTGCCACAAAATGTAGAAATTCATTTTGTCATTCTAATTTTTGTGATTTCGAAATTTGGAAATTATCTGATGCAAGGGAGATTGATTTTGGTCTTTTGAAGCTAAAAGAAACTTCCAATATCAGAAAACGAGTTTCATATCAACGACTATCTGACGTAATATGTGAAATCCACTCCTGAAAATGAAAATATACAACAAAGAAGGAATTTCCACTGTTTTGAGATTACAAGTAGTGAAAATGCATCATTTGAGGGATCCATTTTCTTAAGAAAACAACCTAGCTCATTGAAACAACGAGTGATGGAAATGATAGGCCTCACATCTTACTCAGCGCGATCACCTCCAGCATAATCATCACTCTGTCTAGAAAGCCAATTGAAAAGAAGTGAGCATACTCGCGCATTGGCCCATTGAACAAAGATAAGATAATCTGATCATGGAAGGTCAAGGTAATGCACACTCGTTGATTTGAGCCATTAACGGAAATCTCCTCTGTTCTAATGAGAAATGAATGAGCAGCTGACAATAAGATATCCATTATTTGCACGTTATCGAGCCAACAGGACCATGATTTACCAATGGGTCGCTCACTAAGGTCCATTCCATATTTACCATTCCCACTCCAAAAAATGAGTTTTGTACAAAGGGGCAAGGTGGGGCTGGAAACACGATCTATGGGCCTTCAATTCCTAATTTCATAAATTGTGATCTGAGAGGGCTTTTGCAATGTTTCCTTCAATGATGAAAACGCTCCTTACATCTAATTGTCACTATTGTTGGGCATGTAGGTTCACAAAAAAAAAAAAAAATCAAGTAGCCGTAGCTTGCAGAAAACAATTACATTAACCTCCTACAAACCCTTCTGATCCTTTTCTTCCTACTATTCTGTAGAGCTGCACACTCACTGGCCCAAAACATCTGATATTGTTTTCTTGATGATCTGAAGCAGCTCTTCCCTGTAAACAAAGATGAAAAAAAAAATCAATGCAATGTCTACAGTAAAAAGATATACATGATGTCCACAACAATAACAGAGAATCCAGAAGTCCACTGCATCTTGATTGAAATTTTGACTACATGATTACAACACCAATTTTGCGGGTGTTCACCAATATTTATGATTTTATTTTTCAAAATCAAAACAAAGACACTGTCACATCAGAAAAATGAAGTTTGTACTAAAGTAGCTTCTAAGACTGGTAGACAAATGTGAATCAGGATCACACAAAGAAATGAATAAATAAGGTTCAAAGGCATCTTACCTATCTGGTTTAAACAAGAGATAACGATATATGAACCACTGCAACAAATAGAGATGAATGAATAGTTACAATGTGAAGAAAGATGAATTAACCATATAACAGTATTATAAACAAAATAAATTTGCTAGGCTACTTACCCAAGAAAACAAGATGCCAATGAATTCTAGTGTACTTGGAATAAGAGGAAGTTTGTCGATGGCCTATGGATATGGGGAAAAATCAATATTAACATTGAGCTGATAGAAACTTAAGCATCAAATCACTATGGTGCTAGATAAAAGAGGCAAGGTAAAAGTTCATAGTAAGAATACCTCGATAAGGTCAATATCATAAAAGTAGTCCAAGTTTGTTTAATACAGTAGACAAAATATAGGATATTTATTTTGACAAAGAAGATGCTATAAAGTTTTTATTTTATTTTATTTTTATGAGAGTAAGCGGAAGAAATGAAAGAACAGAGTGTAAATAGATAAGAACAAACAAAATTTAATGTGGTTCAGCATTTTTTTATACACACGTCCACGGAAAATCCCTCTGAAATTCACTATTCTCAAGCAACCATTTCCTGGCGAAAAAACTAGCTTTCATATCATCAAATTATGTTTCTAAAGGTCTCCTAATCTGTTTGCAATTGATAATAGTGAATGACCCAACCTGACCCAGAAAAAACTGGGTTGGGTTGGGTCACGGGTCAACCCACTGACTCGATTGTCAGGTCTAATTGGGACTGTTTATGTATTGTTAGAAGTTTCCACTTTTTAATCTTTACTATTTGGTCTTTACTCTTTATTGTTTCTCTGAATTGTTGAATGTTCAAGTTTTTTATTTTATGTTTGGAATTTTAAGGTTAATTCTTTTAATTTTGGCATTTTTCATGTAATTTTTCTTTATTTTTTTTAAATTCCAGTTATTTTTATGGAAGACCCAAATTGACCAGTGGATCAACCCAAATCCGAACATTTAGGGTTAGGGTCTAGCATTTACCGACCCAACCCAAAATTCAACCCGACTCGAAATCAACCCAAAGTGTCTTGAGCCAACCTGGCCCAACCCAATTGCCAGGTCTACTTTTTTCCAAAATTCACATAGGTGGTTCAGCAAGATAGATTACACCATCATTGTTCAGATGATAAGGTTTTTTTTTTAGTGTTTTTTATTTTATTTTTGAGGGTGGCATGGTCCGATGATAAAATGTTAGTGCAAATTTTGTGAAAATGTTATTTCATTGATGTGCATATACCTAGATTTTCCCTGTCTTCCCACCTTAGAAACCAACCAACCAACTACCTTACACAACCTACAATGCATTATCTTGTCATTTTCGCTTTCCAGTCATATTAAAATTAATTCATTGAGAAACAAAGGGGTAAGAGTAAATACCGCAATAAGATTGGTGGATGCCCAAAGAGCTACCACACCCGCAAACCCCAAACCAATAAGTGCAACTCGATCTTCTGACTTATCCCACTGTTTCAGAGAAGTATACAGTATAAGAGAAAACAATGTATATTATTATCTGGGGTGTCAAATACAAGAAGCCTATTGGTTCTCAAGAAACTGAAAATAAATGCAGAAATAATTGATGAAATGTTACAGTTTCTTTGATATGAATTATGATACCCAAGTATAAATTCTGGAATTGCAAAAGGGAGTTGCCAGATTTAGGCATGACTGCCATTGTGAAGCATCCAGGTACCTCTTTTGCAGTTTGTCAAAAAGAAACTATTGGAGTTTCCACAAGGGGAAGAAATAAGAGAAGGTGGACAATAATTAATCTAACCAGGCACAAGAAAGTTTGGATTTCTCAAAATGCTCAGGAAACACTTAAGACTCTGAAGTAGGACAAATTAAATATCCTTTACACATAGTGCCAGAGAACTTACAACATTTTGAACAGATTTCACAACACTCAAGGAGGATGAAGATTCAGAGCTTTCCCCACTGGCCTTCACAACAACTTCTAACCGTCTCTTTTTCTCTGTAAATGAAAAAGAGAACCAATCTCAGAGAAACCACAATTAACTGTAAAGTATTCGACTTAGTCAGGGGCCATATAGTACAATGTTATTGAGCTATTGATCTATCTGAAAATTTCCAATATTGGCTGAAACAAGATGCAAATCAATTGCAAGCCTCCTGCCAGTACTCCAACTTTTTACTTATAGCTAGTACTCCAACCTATCCAGATTAGATTATGAATTTCAATATTTTGAGCTTGTGGGACTAGAAAGCTCAAGGAACATGAATATGGAATCCTTCCATATAGTATTCACTCTCCTACTTCCGTGAAACAAAATATATTACTCTCTTAACGAGCTACCAGTAGCTATTCTTAGCTGTTCAGAATTATTCTTGCAGTAAATACAATGAAGAAAGAGAGAACAGAAGAATCCCGGGCATTACAGCATGTGAGAGTATTATAAGCGGTACATATTTATTCTACCAAAAAACAGAAAAAAAAAACCACATCATTTCCAGATGCGACGAAGCTCACTAAGTTATTTTTCGGAGGCAGCGATTAAGTAGACACCACTCTACAGTTAAACTGGATCTCGATGATTATAAAATATTGTCTAAAGAAAAATGGGATCGAACCAAAAACACTTGATCGAAATCGATAAACAAAGCTCACCTCCGACGGCAGAAACGGGAAGCTTCCGAGCATCTCTGGAGAGGGCTTTTCTTCCATGGAAGAGCAATGAGGGAGGCAGGATTGTAATGGTGGAAGCCATGTACCTATCTGAAAAAGAGAAAACAAAATTAGTATAAGGCAATGAACAGCAAAAACAACCAAAAGTCGTGGAATAATCGGTCAAAATCGATCTTTTTTTATCTGGGTTTTGTCAGTGAGAATGAAAAAATGTATATATAGATGATCTAAGGGAACAACATTTTAGATTAGAAATGTTGGCTGGATTTAGGTTTCACCTTTTTGTTTCTGGTGAGTCAATACTCGGAGAGAGAGAGAGAGAGAGAGAGGAGGGAAATGGGTTTTAGTGGTAGATGACGAGAGAGGGAGGGAGCTAAGGCCTGGAAGAGAGTGAGAGGGGATTCTTCGGTCCACAAATTATTCCGGGGCTTCATTTTATTTCAAATGTTAGGTACATTCATAGAAACCCCACCACTTTATTCCAATCCATCAATGTGAGTTCATCCTTGTCAGGATTCAGATGGTAATTCCATATGAAATTAGAGGGTAATTTTGTAGTTTAGCTTGCCCTCTTATCATTATATTATTGGATGTCATACCCGCCATTCCATCGTGAAAATTGCATAAACATAGGGTGTTTGGCAAGAAACCTAAGAGAATATATATATATATAGCAGACCTAAACCTCTTAAACCCCTTGCTTTCTCATCTCCAACACGACAGTAAGGCTACGCTTGTTTGGGGTGGAAATTCGAACCGGGTAAACTTTACATTCGGGTTCGATTTTACTAGCGTTTGGTAAACATGTAATTTTACATTGAAAATTGGTGTAAAATTATATTTTGAATTTTATTTACATCGATAATCGCTCTTCTCCTTCTCTCTCGCTCAATTCGAATCGGGTAAACTTTCTTCCTCTCTCTTCTCCTTCTCTCTCTCTCTTTCTCTCTCTTTCTCTCTCTTCTTCTTCTTCTTCCCCCTTTTTTTCTCTTTCCGTCACCGCCGCTCAGTTGCAGCGGCAGATCTGAACCCACCTCCAAAGGGAGAGCCGGATAGGACCCATAACAGAGATTGTCCTCAAGCAGTACCCCAACCTCGTCCTCTGAAGGGAGAGCCAGAGAGGATCTAGATCTGAACCGCTGCAACCAGTTGAAAGTTGGTTGAGGACTAGAAAACATACACCATCTCTCTCTCTCTCTCCTCTCTTCTTCTTCTTCCCCTTTTTTTTTACTCTTTTCGTCATCGCCGCAGCAGTAGATCTGAACCCACCTCCGAAGACCCAAAATAGAGATTGTCCTTGAGCAGTACCCCAACCTCGTCCTCCAAAGGGAGAGCTGGAGAGGACCTAGATCTGAACCACTACAACCAGTTGAAAGTTGGTTCAGGACTAGAAAATAGACACCATCTCTCTCTCTCTCTCCCCCCCTCTCTAATAAACCTCCCGCTGCAACAAACCAGAAAACAGGGTAACCTCCATTTATGTTGATGTAACTAAATAGGATGAGTGTAAATGGGCACAATGGTTGGTCTGTATTTTACACTTTCATCGAACCATCGTGTCTCAACTCCATCGGTGTAAAAGTGCATTTACACCGGAAACAGATGCAGCCTAATGGAAAAATGCATATTTTGGATTCTTTGCCACAAGTTTGGATCTATTTCTCATAGAACGCTCCTCACTCCGATTTCAAAGCATATATCAACTGCACATCGGGAATATCCCTTGTATTTGTATATTATTATTCATGATAAATGTTCCCAATCCATGATGGGATGTGAATGTGAGGTTGGTGTGAGGAGCAGATCCCAATTCCTTTGCCACACATTCCAGGTGATTGGTAGCCGGCAAAGAGTCATATTCATTAATTGGGAGTTTTCCCCATTTCGGATCAAGTAGGCATGCTTGGTGACCACACCGAGTAAGCATTCAATGAATTTTTTTTTTGACACCCATCCCTTAAAATACTCTAACTACCATTGAAAATATTAAAAGCACATTTTAAAACATGTGTTAGTAGGGATGGCAATGGTGTGGGTTTGGGGAGGGTTTTGTAAATTTTAGACCCTACCTACCTCCCCAAACCTCCCAACCTATACTCGCTCCAAAATCTGTAGCAGGTTAGATTTTGAAAATCCAAATCCTCCCCACACATGAAAATGCAAAATAATCCTTGACCTTACCTTCCCCACATTCAAGGGTAGGGTTGGGTTTAGAACCCACATATAATTTTCTATTATTTTTTCATATATAAGCAATAAATAAGTAAAATAATATAAATAAACAACAAAAATTCTAACTATTTGATTAAGGCATGTAAAAAACACATAAACTATCAATTATCCTTCATGTAAAATTCAAAATATTATTAAATCCAAGACCTAATACATAAAGTTTATATGCTTTCCAATAATATATGGGTCGGGGAGGGTTGGGTTTAGCCTAATACCGTATCCTACCCATATCCGTATGAGTTGTAGAATCCCAAAACTCATCCCCTCCCCAAAACCTGTTATTCAAGTAAAAAACCCCACTCCGTTAGGGAGGGTAGGGGCAGGCACTCACCCTACCCAGTGAGTCATTGGACAGGGTAGAAATTGAAAAATTGCCATCCCTATCTGTTAGACTATTTATTGAGTGCTCACTAAGTGTACCTACTAGGAATCTGAATCTCTTGCCAACAAAATGCATTCTAACACCCTACCAATAGCTAGGGGTGGATTCGAGCTAAGCCGAGCTGAATACTCGGCTATTCGAGCTTGGGTCGGCTCAAGCTCGGCTGCAAGCCAAGCTTTTTCTAAAAAATAAAAATTATACATATAAAAATGTTTTTTTTTGTTTTACATACAAAAAATTAAGAATCATAAAGATTATTTACTATTATACATAAAAATAAAAATATTATATATAAAATGTATTATTATATTATATAATAAGAATTATATATATATGTATGTATGTATGTATATAATAAAATTTATTTATTTATTATACTAGGCTCGATTAAGCTCACGAGCCTCACAAGCCAAGCTTCACTAGGCTCTAACTCAGTTCAATTAGCAAATGAGACTATATATCAAGCTAAAGTTTGGCTCGAAGCTTGGCTTGTGACTACCCCTACCAATAGCACATCTCATACATAGTGGGTCTCACTTTTGTGGTGGATCCCAATCTTATATTGAGCTTTGTTGTGTCAGATCATATTGGTAGGGCATTGGAACATGTTTTGTTGGCAGGAGATCCCAACTAGCCTATTACATCCAAACACCACACTCGCTGGAAACTAGAGAGGCTTTGTCAGATTTGTTGAACATTCATAAATCATATAATTTTTCAGGGAAACGATGCAAAAATTACTAGATGCCTGTATTATGGGCGTGGCCATCACAAATCTCTTAATTAGGTTGCGTTTGTTTTCAATGTAAAAACAAATATATAGGTATATACAGTTCAAAAAACCCTCTAATCGGTTTATGAATGCAAAACAGTTTAATTTTATATTGATAAATTT
Organism: Nelumbo nucifera; assembly: GCF_055504915.1. Taxonomy (NCBI): domain Eukaryota; kingdom Viridiplantae; phylum Streptophyta; class Magnoliopsida; order Proteales; family Nelumbonaceae; genus Nelumbo; species Nelumbo nucifera. Next base: position 21,941,998 of record NC_142650.1, read on the forward strand.
TGTATCCCTAGCAAATGGTTTCTGGTTGTAACAAGTACAAACATAGATTTTAAGACTGAAATCAACCTTCTTATATTGACCAACTTTGAGTGCAAAGTTTGTATCCAAAAACAAACTTTGTTCTCATTTTTTAAATGCATCAAACTTTGATCTCATTGAGTACAAACATGTATTGAAAGTCGTGATAACTGTCATTTTCAATATACAAATGTATTTATATCAAACAAGTGCAAAATTGAACTAGAGTACATATATGTATCAAAGTGACATTTGTACTACAAACAAATGTAGCCAAAATGATGATGATGTAACACACTAATACCACATGACCTAACATATTCTTGCTCAAAATCCTGTTTATGTTTCATCCTTATTTTGATTTATTTAAAGGCCCCGATTAATGCACATGATAATGCCTATCAAAAGGATGATTAAGGCCCATGATGATTTAAAGACGTCAACAGTCAGGTTGAGTACGACCTTGGCCCAATCCAAAGATTCCACACCCAACATGATTAATCGGGAAGAGTACCATAATTCTTAGCAACGGCTATATTTAGGGGCGTTTTTTTTTTTTTTTTTTTTCTAGCAAGTTTGGAGCCGGGGGGAGGGGTGAATTGCCTCAGTTCCAAAAATCAATAATACTAATAACAATAAATAAGCCTTCAAGGGAGCAAGATCAATCTTTTCTCTCATAAGATGTGTGCCACTGTGCCTGTGTGTGTGTGCACGCGCGCAAGCGTGTATTTGGTGGGGTTGAAATTAGATGGAGCAACAAATTTCAAGCCAAGCAAAAGATATGTCCGCCTTTCGTTTTCTCTCTACAGGGAATATACATGGATTCAATCGCTAGGCAAGCAATATAATAATAGCCCGAACTTGAAGGAATAGAAAAATAAGTGAGATTAGAAAATTTGAAAAAGAAAAGGGGCAAAAAATAGGGAACGCAGTCATTTACAATGCTTCCTGATCACCCAGAAGTGGGTTTTGTGGGCTTTGTCTTTGCCAAATCCACAAGGTCTCCAAACAGCTTATCCTCTGGCCTGGATGGCTTCATTGGTGGCAGGTATGATGTAGTTGTGGAGGCAGTGGAGCCCACCAGGTAAGAAGAGTTGGTCAAAGCACCTTCATCTTGAACCGAAAGCTCATGCATCTTCTGTTCAAGGAACTGAGGCTGTGTACCATATCCGTAATCCAAGTTGTTATGCATTGGCTGAAGAGTCGTGGACTCCGGTTGGTCAGTTTGCATTGGTAGAGGAAGCATGCCCATCACCTGCCCTCCCTGAATTGGTTGAGGATGAATGCCCAGCATCTGGTTGTCCTGGAATGGCTGATGATTAATGGCTCCTAGTTGACCGGTGGTAATTGGCTGAATATACATACCCAACAGGCCATTCCCCATAAAGTGAGAAGGCGTGCCACTTTGAATTGGTTGGGAGTGTGTGACCACAACCTGGGTAACCTGCATCTGTTGGGGATAAAAAGTGCCTGACAGTTGCCTGCTTTCTGTTGGCTGAGTTTCCCATGGTGGTGGTGGCAGGGCCCCATTGCTTTGAGCACCCAAACCTGCAGAAGATTCCAAAAGATAAGTGTGGATTTAAGTAGAAAGTTTATGCAACTACAAATTCCAAGGAAACAGTGAATAATGAAGGTAGAGTGGTACCATAAATAGGCTGCTCTTGCAGATGGTTAAAGCCTTGAGCAACCTGGTTGTTCCATGGAGCATTAACACGAGGTGATTGAGGCAAGCCCATAGGCTGCTCAAGCTGGTGGTTAAAGCCCTGAGCAACCTGGTTGTTCCATGGAGCATTAGCATGTGGTGGTTGAGGTAAGCCCATAGGCTGCTCTTGGTGGTGGTTAAAGCCTTGAGCAACCTGGTTATTCCATGGAGCACGAGGTGATTGAGGCAAGCCCATGTTTGGGGTGCTTCCATTTGAATAAAATGTTGGTTGTGGACACTGCAATGGCTGCTGCTGAGGAACTTGTTCTGCTGAAGAGTATGCTTGTCCAGCTGGATATGCTGGGTTAGAATTGGTAGAATCCACGGAATTAGGAAACATGTCAGAAAGAGCAAGAATATTCTGCTGGGATGGACTGGCTGTCTGCTGCAATACAGGACTGGCTGGCTGGGGCTCTCCCACAGGAACAAGTGCTAGTGAATTCTCTGCCATTGGTGAATTATAAAGATCGCCACTAAGAAGGTCCATTTCTGGAGCAACCTTTGCTGAAGGTGTTACTGGACCATTGGATGCAGGAACTTGGACCAGAGGAGGTTGATTCCCTGCATTAGGACTTGAAGCAGACCTGTATGGAGAGAAACTCCTTGTTTTTCACTATGGCAATGAGGAAAGTCATAATGGTTCAGGATAACCAGGAAACCTCCCAAACTGGAAGACCTTAACCTGATTTTGGTGGATCAAGTAGTTACAACTTTTTAAAGTCAATAGAGAAAATTTATAATTAGTTTTATCCTCACAACTGGTGAAATATGTTGGAGCTGGTCAAACCAAATTTATAGAATTAGTTTTATCCTCACAACTGGTGAATTATGTTGGAGCTGGTCAAGCCTCTAAGGCTCAGCTCCAACCATATCAAGTACTTGGAAAAGCTGAACTGAATACCCAGACAAGGTAATGTTGAGTACTTGATCTTCATTGCAGATTAAAATTTTCAAGTACAAGGATTCAAGTCATTCAACACAAACTTCCTACAAATTTCAAATATGATCAAATACAACCAAAAAATGACACTGAATAGTGATTGAATTGCTACCTGTCCCTTGTAGGAAATAATGAGAAATTGATAATAACTAAGAAAAGAAAACCATACAAGTGATACATGGATGATTTCATGGTTCTTAAATCACAATAAGTATTGTAGAAAATGTAGAGATAAAAAATAACCAACAAAAGAAAATTTCACTACCTTCCATCAGGCTGTGTGCTAGATGTAACTGCAGGACCATCAATATCCACTAATGATGCTTGAAGAGGTTTAGGTTTTTCCGCTTTAACATAAGTTCCTGAAGCAATTGATTCGTGTTTTGCCAGTAAACACTGCAAATCATCATTCAAAGCCAGTCCTTGACAAAGTAAAGATTCATCCCTGAAAGTGGTGAAAGAAAACTATCATAAATAAAATATTATGCAAGCCAATTAGATTAAAGGACTCTTCAATTTATTCAAGATGAAAGAAGAATCTAGTTCATCTTAAAGTTTTAAGTAGTTACACTACTGGTACTACTAGCCATTTCACAATGAGTAGTAGACAATGACATCCTTTCATGTAGGACAGCTATGTTATCCACATCAAGAAGTTAGCATGTAGACACATCCAACGGAAACTACATGGGGCTTTAAACAGGTCAAATTTGGATTGGATCTACCTAGATTGAGTCCTATTAATATCCAAATTCAATTTGAATCTTATCCATTGAATTTTGATTGGACTTGGATAATTTAGATAATTACACATCATTAATAAACTAAACTAAAATTTGACCAAAATATTATATTTTATTAATAAAATCAATTAAAATGTATGAGGGACTTCTTAAGGGAACCATTGAAATCAAAGGGAGCACTACATCAAACAGGAAATAGTTTGTAAGACGAAGGAGGAAGGGGGCCTAGAGTTAAGCAATTTGACAAAAAGAAACTCTTCTCTTTCTGACGATGTTTGTGGAGGTTTTGATGTAGTTCAGCCTTCTACACCAACATAGAATACAGGAAATCAATTTCTGGAGAGATTTAAGCATCTCAAAGTTACTAAAACATACGAGAGAAGGATGAATTAATGGCTACATCCAGATTTTAAAGCTGACAGCAGTTTCTAAATTTATGGTTTCTACTTTTATGTTTTCAAACCAGCTATTATTTTCATTAAGGAGTTCCTATTTCTTATAAATTTAAGTCAACTACTATTTTGTTGAGTTTCTATTCTTTGGAGATTCTAGGAGATTATAGTTAGGAGTTGCAATTTTCGAATTGTCAAATTTCTATTTTATCCAAAGCATTGAAGAATTCTATATATATGTGTAAATATGCACAGAATAGCAGAGTTGAACGAGTTAATTTTGTTCTTCTCTAGAGTGCTCTTTTTTTTGCCTCTTCAAATCAATGTTAGAGAGACATGTTATTTCCTTGTAGTTCTCTATCACTAGAAGAAAATCTGGCAACTATTCTCTGGACTTTGCTCAAGATTAAGAGCATAATTTGCATGATTTTGAAGCAAGCTACGCATCAACCCTACCTTCTAGCTACCAGCCCCTACATTAGGCTTCCAATAGGCCTGGATAAGCTATGGCATATGTGGTAAGTGGCATTTGTGGTATATTTACTAATGGATGGTACGCACGCCTACCATGACGCTCTTCCTTGTTATCACCTTGGAAAGCTATTTCTAACCTACTTCCATTGTTCTTGTAATTTGTCAGGTATGATGTTTTCGCGAGAGATGAGATTAAATTTTAGGAAGAAATTTGTTGGGTGATGTTGCTTTGAAAGACCAATTTCCAACCCTTTTTCTCAATATCTATTTACAAATGTAAAACCATTCTTTGTTTTATCTCCTCTTCTACTAACAAGCTTCCTTTGGAAAGTGGGTTTGGGAAGGTCATTGGGATTTCAAGACCCCAGAGATTTTGAATTTGTTACAAGTTTTTCAAGCAGTAACATTGACTATTCCAAATCGAATGGCAGAATTTGGACTCCTACTTCTAATATTTTCTCTTCTGCATCATGCTTTAATGAAGTCTTTCATTTGATAAGAGAAAGAGTTGAGGGAAATCTCTCAAGGAAATTCATAAAATTCCTTAAGATTTTTCCTTACCTTTGTTCCTCTCTTATTATCTATCAAACCAAACATAGCCTAAGGCTTTATTTTCCTCTTTAGCTCTTAGGAAAGCTTTCCATCCAAAGAAATTTGGAGTGGGCTAGTTCCAACCAAAATTATACCTGTTCATGGGCTGGGTAGCCCGATGGGCCGGCCAGATCTAAGTTGGGCTTGGACAGGATTTCAGGCCCACGGGCACGAGCTCAGGCCTAAAACATCGGGCCCGACCTTTTTCGGGCCGGGCTTGGGCTTTCTCAAAAAGGCCCAGCCCAAGCCCGAGCTCAACTTGATAATGTATTATATAATAAAAATATATTTTATATAATAATATATATATAATATATTTTTTCTTTATTATTCTTCTCTTTTTTCAAGTAATAGAGCAATCTTTCATTATATTTTTAGGTTTTGAGGTCTTTTAATATAAATAAAATAGTTTTTAATTGAATATAAAAAGAAAAAATATTTTTTTTCAAATTTCTGGCCGGGCTCGGACTCGGGCCCGAGCTTCGGGCTTTATATGAGGGCCAGGCTCAGGCTCGGGCCTAAGCATATTTTGTTAATGTAAAGGCAAGCCCGGGCTGTGAATAGGCCTAACCAAAATCAAGGCTTTCTTCTGGAAGTTATTCCGTTTTAAAATTAACTCACGCTAAACCATAAAAAAGAGAAGAGTGCTTGTCAGTTGTCTCCCCATACGTTTCCTTTATGATGCAAGTAGAGAAACTACCTAGTACCAACTAACCTCCTGCCTTATGTTACAAGTATTTGGTTAAGATTCTTCTCTTTTGTTGGTGAGATACACCATTTGACACTGGTTGCCTCTTCAGGCCCTCCGTTTCAACATTGGCAAGGAAGAGAGGAAAATTAATGTGGAGATATAGAAGGCAAGTGGTACTTTGGGCAGTTTGGGAAAAGAGAAATACTAGAATACTCAACAACATAATATATTCAAAAGCTCTCATGGAAAGCATTTCAGTTAAGTTGGTTCATTGAATCAAAGCAATAGATTAGAAAAAAAAAAAAAAACTTAGAGAATGGCATTATGTGGCAAACTCATCTATAGAAAGATCATATCCTCTTGTGCAATGGAGTCCTCCAAATCATGACCAAAATAAGTTGAATTTTGATGGTGCAGGCATGCAGCTTGCGAATTCAGGTTTACCCAATATTGGTAGCATTAAGAAACAACCAATTATGTGGTTATAGCTATCTATTCAGGTTCCATAGGCACAGGAAACTCATACAGAGTTGAAATGCATAAAATTTTATGGGGATCAAGGCTGTACAATCACTTTTGCACATAATTTAACAATGGATATGGCACTAAACAGAACAGAATGGCAAAATAGGATTCATGTAGCCAACCCCATATAGTTGGGGCAAGGCTTATAATGATGACTGTTGAGCAAGAGCAAGAGAAGAGAGGAGAGGAGAGGAGAGAAGAGAGGAGAGTCGAGTGGACTGAAAACCCTCCAGAATACTGGGGGCGAGTGTAAGAGTTATTATTTACACTGGCCCAGTCGTACAATATAAACAAGAGAGAAATTACAACAGTACCCTTGTGGTACTAAACCTGAGTACACAAAACAACTGTCAACACTCCCCCTCAAGTTGGAGCATAGATATCAATCATGCCCAATTTGTCACAAAGATCATGATGTCTGGAAAGGTTTAAACCCTTTGTAAAGATGTCTGCAAGCTGGTTCTCAGAAGTGGCATAGGGAGTACACACTTCGCCTGTGATAACTTTCTCTCTGATAAAGTGCTTGTCAACTTCGATGTGTTTTGTTCTATCATGTAGCACCAGATTGGCAGCAATGCTTATGGCTGCTTTGTTATCACAGAATAGAGTTATAGGTTTGGCCACTAGGAAACCCAACTCACCCAACAAATTCTTTATCCACATGCCTTCAACAACCCCGTGGGCCATAGCATGATATTCAACTTCAGCACTGGATCTAGCCACCACATTTTGCTTTTTACTCCTCCATGTAACAAGGTTCCCTCCTATAAAGGTGCAGTAGCCACTGGTAGACTTTCTGTCACTTTGGGATCCAGCTCAATCTGCATCTGTATAAACTTCAACTTTTAAATGTCCGTGCTTTTGAAATAACAAGCCAGTACCCGGATACTTCTTTAGATATCGGAGGATTCTCTCTACTGCTTCAAGATGAGAGGACCTAGAAGCATGCATGAACTGGCTGAGGACACCAACATCATATGCAATGTTTGGGCGAGTCATAGAAAGGTATAACAATCTCCCTACAAGCCTCTGAAACTGTTTCACATCCTTGAGAGGTTCACCACGGCTGTCACCTAATTTATGGTTGGGGTCAATGGGAGAGTCAACTGGCTTCACCCCCATCTTCCCAGTGTCCTGAAGTAAATCTAGGACATATTTCCTTTGAGAAATGAAGATACCCTTCTTTGATCGGGCAACTTCAATTCCAAGGAAGTACCTGGCAGGTCCTAGATCCTTCACTTCAAACCGAGTGGCAAGAAAAAACTTCAACCTCTGAATTTCATCCTCCCAGTCACCAGTAACAATTATGTCATCCACATATACAATTAAAGCAACAATTTTACCTTCTCCTCTTTTCACAAACAGTGTGTGATCTGATTGACATTGCCTGTATCCTTTCTGCTGAACTGCCACATGGAATCTGCTGAACCAAGCTCTTGGTGATTGTTTCAGCTCGTATAAGGACTTCTTCAACTTGCATACTTTCTGTTCATTGCCTTGAGCCAGAAAACCAGGAGGTTGAATCATGTAAACTTCCTCTTCAAGGTCACCATTCAAGAATGCATTCTTGATGTCAAGCTGGTGTAGATCCCAATCCAGATTAACCGCAAGAGAGAAAATGACTCTAATGGAGTTCATCTTGGCAACAGGGGCAAAAGTTTCTGCATAATCAACTCCATACACTTGAGTAAATCCCTTTGCCACTAAGCGAGCTTTATACCTTTCCACTGTTCCATCAACCTTATGCTTGACTGTGAACACCCATTTACATCCAACTGGAACCTTTCCCTTAGGAAGATCAACAAGTTCCCATGTGCCATTTTTGTGAAGGGCATTAATTTCTTCCTTCATGGCATTTGTCCATTCAGGAACTGAAAGAGCTTCTGTCACATTCTTAGGGATAGGGACACTGTCAATAGAGGTAAGGAAAGCACGGAATGAGGATGAAATGTTCTCATAGGAGACAAAGTTGGAAATGGGATGTTTAGTGGTGCACAATCTAACACCCTTCCTGTGAGCAATAGAACGGTCAAGATCATTAGTAGTAGAGGAATCATTTTCAATAGATTCAAGGACATCATTGGGAGCCAAAATACCTGAGTGAGTATGATCCTCCCCCGAGGAGTCTGGTGGCACTGGAGGTACAACTTCCAGATTCTCCACAACTCTTGAATTTGGTTGGCTTTTGCGACGACGAGAAAAAACACAAAAAAGTGGAGGGTCAGGGAGAGAGGGAAGCTGAACCGGTTTCTCCTCATGCCTACACTCCCCCTGAGGAGAAACAGGAAAGAAAGGCTCATCTCCAAAGAAAGAAACATCCATGGAGACATAGAATTTCCGAGAAACAGGATCAAAACAACGGTATCCCTTTTGAGTGAAGGAGTAACCAAGAAATATGCAAGAGATAGCACGAGAATCCAATTTCCCACGGGTGGGAGACAAATTTTGGACAAAACACCGGAAACCAAAGACACGAGGAGGAATAGAAAGAAGATGAGCCTTAGGAAAGAGAAGTTGATGTGGGGCTTAGTACTCTAACCAACGAGAGGGCATACGGTTTATAAGGTAAGTGGAACAAAGAACAACTTCAAGCCAAAAACGTTTGGGAACATTCATATGTAGTAAACCTCGAGCCACTTCAAGGAGATGTCGGTTCTTCCGTTTGGCCACACCATTTTGTTGTGGAGTGCGGGCACAAGAGCTACGATGAAGGGAACCACGCGAAGCAAAAAACTCCGTGAGGTCACTATGAAAAAATTCTTTTGCATTGTTTGATTGAAAAATTTGAATTTCAGTTTGAAATTGAGTGAAGACCATCCGCAGGAAATCTTGAATGATTTTTGGTACTTCTTCCCTGGTTCGCATCGGGTATACCCAAGTATATCTAGAATAATCATCAATGAGGGTAATGAAATACTTGTAGCCACTCTCAGATGGTAAAGTAACAGGGCCCCATACATCAGAATGAACAATGTGAAAAGGAGATTCAGATTTACTATTTCTTTGAAGAAAATGAGTTGTACAATGTTTACCTAACTGACACGTTTGACAAGAAAAATCAGAAACAGACATTGACTTAAACAGTTCTGGGAATACAACTTTCAAAGACTCAAAAGACAAATGACCAAGACGACAATGCCATAAATAGACTTTCTTCTTACAGGACTGACTCATAAACTCTGTAACATGAAGACCAACCTTATTCTCCAGCATGTAAAGTCCATCAACCATACGTCCCCTACCAATCGTCCTCCCCGAGGCCAGATCCTGAATCACACAATGAAAAGGGAAAAAAGTCACTGAGTAATTCAAGGAATTAATAACACTACTAACAGAGAGCAAATTAATGGGAAATTTTGGAACATGAAGGACATCAGAAAGGGTAAGACCAAGAGGAAGAGAAAGAGAGTTCCTTGACCAGCTATGGAAGTGTATGATCCATCGGCTAGTCTCATCTTGTCTCTTCCAGAAAGAGGGTGATAGGTTTGAAAGTAAGAGGACGTACCAATCATGTGTTTTGACGCTCTAGAATCAATGATCCATGGAGAGTCAGGGGTGTGAGAAGCAACATGGAAAGCTGTGGCAGGGTTACCTGACGTAGATGCAAATGAGGTTGAGGGAGGAGCATCCATCTGACGAATTGCTCTACCATAGAGCTCTAAATGGTCACGGAAGGAATTCATAATATCCTCCCTCGGGTCAGATCCAGTGAGATGTGTCTGAGTCACAGTAGAAATGGGGGGCTGATTCTCCCGAGTAACCATGTTGGCCATGTGATGTTTCTTTGTACCTTGCTGTCCAGACCTCTTATTCACCTCTGAACCTTGCTTCTTAGTTAGATCTTGAGCCCATTTTGGTTTCCCATGAAGATCCCAACAGGTATCTTTGGTGTGTCGGTGTTTCTGGCAATGAGTGCACCACAATTTGTCCTTATCTTCTGTTTTTTTCTGGAGATCTCCTTTCCTGGAAGAAGATCCCACACCAGTAGAGACACCCCCTCTTGCTACCAACACAACAGCATCCCTACCAGGGCTGTTCATCAAATTTCTTCTACTTTCTTCAGATTGTACAAGAGCATAGACTTCCTGAACAAATGGGAGATCCTTAGAGCTGAGAACCTGAACCCTGATAGATTCATATATAGGATTCAGACCATGTAAGAATGCAAACACCCTTTGCTGGGAGACAAGTTGCTTGTACCTTTTGGCATCCTCATCACACTTCCAATCCACACTCTGGTAATGATCCAACTCCTTCCAGACAGAGGTCAAGTCAGAGTAATAAACTGATAAACACCTCTCCCCCTGTCTACAAGTAGATGATGCTGCCTACAGTTGATAAATTTTGGCATAGTGTCGCAGTTCTGAATATGTAGATTTTGCTTGTTCCCAGATTTCATTTGCAGTTTCAGCCCACATGAAATTCTTCCTTATTTGAGGTTGCATGGAAACCAAGAGCCAAGACATAACAATACTGTTATCCTGATTCCATCTATCATATTCAGCACTCCCAGAGGATGGTTCTTTTATCCTCCCATTAATATAGCCTATCTTCCCCTTGCAGTGATGTATAATTTGATCCCTCTTGACCACTCTAGGTAATTTAAACCATTAAGAGGGACAACAATCATAAGAAAAGATAGGTCACCCCCACCCATTCCATTCAGCATTGAGGAAACTGCAGATGTGGCTGAATCTTCACTGCCCATGATATCAGAATAAAAACGACACAACAACCAAATGAGTACTGCCGTACAAGGCTATTGCAGAAACAGGTCCTTCTGACCTCCGGTTTCATAGGGAGCAAAATCTGAACACTGTTGTTGCAGTACTGGAACAGGTCCTTCTGACCTACGGTTTCACTGAGAACAAAGTCTAAACACTGCTGTTACAGTACAAGAACAGGTCTATATGACCTACGATTTTGTAGGAATCAAAAAGAAACACTGCAGTTGCAGTACATCACTAGGTCTGAATGACCTACAATTGAACAGAAGTCATATGACCTCCCAACAGAGTGACAAAAAAAAAGGGTGAAGTTTACCACACACCTAATCAGTAGGCCTGATAGCCAACCAGTCAATGAGATCAACAGGGTAGCCGAACAGTCAATCAATAAGATTAATACAATATCAGCTTCAGGGCATCAACAGTCCATAATACAAAAAAAAAAACAGCTGAATACAATTACTTTGTTAAGGAATACAGTCAATCAACAGTCCATCAATCGGCTGAACAGTCAATCAGTAGGGCAGCCGAACAGAAGATGACCAGTACCTCTTTTAACTTCAAATGATAGTCTCTCTGTAAAGCAGAACTCCCTCTACGAACCTCAAATGATAGCCTCTCTACAGTCGAGCAGACAAGAGGTACAACTTCTGGGCTGGAAGATGAAAAGACTCTGTAACTTCTGGGTCGAACTGAGTACACCAGATTAGGAGTTCGATGGAGACAGCTCTGGGAGATGAAAGGTCTCTATAACTTCTGAGTCGAACTGAATACAACAGCTTAGCATTTCGAGGGATGCAGCTCTGGAAGATGGAGAGACCATCTGCACGACATTGAACAGCAGGTTTGCTTGACACCACCCTTCAGGCCTGGACGACTTGCTCTGATACCATGTCGAGCAAGAGCAAGAGAAGAGAGGAGAGGAGAGGAGAGAAGAGAGGAGAGTCGAGTGGACTGAAAACCCTCAGGAATACTGGGGGCGAGTGTAAGAGTTATTATTTATACTAGCCCAGTCGTACAATATAAACAAGAGAGGAATTACAACAGTACTTGTGGTACTAAACCTGAGTACACAAAACAACTGTCAACAATGACCATGATGATGACAATGACAATGATGAAGGTTGTACAATCACTTAATTTCAGAAATCTTGTTGTGAAGGAAGATTTAAAGTGGTAATGAGATGGCTGAGAAACATTTGTGACAGCACATGGCAGTATAGTAATGCTATAAAGGAATTAAGGTAGCTGGAAAAGGACTTGATGATCATCTATTGATGGGAAAAAAACGATCAGCAGACTCATTGGCAGATGCAAGGGTAACCAAGGAATTCATAGGGATCAAATGTTTTGGAAATATCTGCAAAAGAATCTTTAGTATATAAAGAAAAGGAACTGGATAGGTAGTAAATGCTAGTCCATATCTTCAGGTGTTTTGACACATTATACATTCTCATTCGTTCAATTATTATCATAAAATTTCAATCTTACCAATCAAAAATATAAAATTAATTAACATAACTTCAATGAAACTTGAATTATGGGGCCTTAATGAAAATAGACAAATGCATATACATACCATTACTATTAATCTTAATTGAACAATCTGATTATAAATGGATCTGATTTTTTGATATCCAAATCCAGTTTAATCAAATAAAATTTTGAACTCAGATTGAGATAATTGAGTACCTAGTAGTACACAAGTAAAAACCAATCTAAAAAAGACCATTTCTAAAAGCTAATCAATCCCACCACAGTCCTTCAAACTCTAATAAAGGGAAAATATAAACATTTTCAAACTGATGGTCAAAACATTTAAAATATTGTAGACAATAAGTAAACTAAGTTTAACAATGTACACTACCAAAAGATTGAGCATTACCTGGGTAAACATGCCCATTCAAAAGTATTAAACATAAAAATCATTTACATGGACATTCACATGTCTTTTCTTATATGCCCTATTTGCAACAGTTATATGTTTCAAAAAGTAAACAACCCAATCCCAATATTTCCAACTTCAAGACACCAGAGGCGTGATAAAATTGTAAGACTACAGGAAAATGACCATACTCATCCATGTAAATTCCCAAGAGTCACCCTGTGCCCTGTTTCAGATACTACAAATTGAATCAAATGAGTAATAGAGGTCCTTACGAAGTTGAGTTAACAAGGTGCACTACTCTCTGCTTGTATGTGCGGCACTGTCCAACTAGGTCGACAATTACCTCCTGTCTAATTGCCTGCATATCAACACTATGATGACTCAGCAATAGAGTTGGAAATTGAGGTTCATAGTGAATGCATGAATACAAAAAGGAATTGAAAGGAACGTAAATTGACTCAGATGGTAATGAGAACTGGTTAGCCAGAGCCAAAGCAACCAAGTTTTCATCAAGATAGGCCTCCCTAGTCAACCTGATTACCCGTCAGTGCCTTGGTTCTGACCAGTCAACCACAAATAATATGTTGTAAATGAGACAACGATGCAATCTCATTTACTAATTGGTATGGACTGGAAATATGAAAGAACAGAATGATATAGAACATTTAGTTACAATCTTTGCTTAGCAAATATAGAAAAACAAGGCTGAATAGGTTAGAATAGGGAGTATTTAACTTTCAGAGAAAGAATGCAACTTAGACTATTTGTGAGAACTCCATACCAAAGCACCACTAGTTAAAGGAAAACTTAAAAGAACATCTGGTCCACTGTATTCCTTTATTATATGCCTTATTTCTATTTATATACCATCAACCAATCATGCACCATCAGAAATGCTTAAAGCAACTCACATGCATATAAAAATAAAAGCCTATACTATATTATTTTAAATAAGTATGCATAAACACAAACAAACAAAGCGTTAAAATAACTTTGTTTTTCCAATCACTAGATTGACTAGTTGTAAGTTGATTAATCAACCTGATTCATGCTTAGTCATTTCAAGAGACTGGATCGTGAGTAACCACCAACTGGTCAGTGAAGCGATAGGTATGGCCCTCGACTGACTAGTCAACAATTTGATAATACTGATATTTATTGCACTTGTATATGAAAAATTGAAAATTGCCACTTTTACACATTTTTTTCTAGGTTATGTGAGAGATTGTTCTCTTTTTCCTCTCTAAATCCAAGATGTCAATCTAGATGTACAAGGAATTATACCTCTTTGCTCCCTGGATCTAAAGCATTTAGCATTTCTGCAAGGACATCCATGATACTCCGTACATTTTGAATCTCTATCAGGCTGAAAATGAATATACACATTAAATTTGCATTATAAGTATTAGCATTGTCATAAATACATAATTAGAAAGAAAGATTTATATTAAAAGCAAATATCAAAATATAATCAGATAAAATCCAACTGAATGATATTAAATGGTTAATAAGTCAACCAAAGAATGGGCTTGCAATTCCAATGATTTTATCTTTTTAATCTTTATGACAGTAAGCAAGTAAGCTAATGCTTATGTTCAACTATCTATTCAATTTCCTTGCAAGGATCCGGTTGCTCCCAATTTTGCAAAGAAACAGTGGGTCCCATCCAACAATTACCAACTGCTCTATTATTCATATTAGGTAAGGGTATTCTCTTTCCATCTCGTATATGATGCCAAGGAGAATAGCTGTCATAATTGTACACACCACGCAATTATTGTCAGATTGGAATTTTCTATATTAACTGTCAAGCAAATAAAAAGCCCAAAAAAGCCTGGGTCTATTAGTGTGACAGCAAGTTTATGTTTAAGCTGCAACACCTCAGTTTTCTGTGCCCAACATGGCTTGAAACTTCTGCATTAGGTACCACGTTTGGGTGAAAAATGTCTGACTCTATGTTGACATGCTCCACAAGTAAACAGTCATCTGAAATATGACTAAAAAAATTTTACAAGAACCTTCCTAAGAAAGTAATTAAAAGTAATATTTGATGATATATATTTCAACCACCTCATTCATATCAACCAAACAGGACAATTGAGTGACAAGACAAAATATCTCAGTTTGATATAGCAATATTTCCATAGTGTTAGATTCCTTTTATTTTTTGAGAAAGGTAAGAACATTGTAACTTAAAAAAAATATACAAGTATGGTCCTCTGTACAAAAAGTTTCTGTACAAAAACATTCCTTTAAGGATCCCCAATATATATATATATATATATATATATATATATATATATTCAAAAAGGAGGAAGAAAATCCATCATCACTGAAACAATTAAGAGTAGACAACCAAGCTCTTAACATGTCAACTGCACCATTTGTTACCACCTCCTCTGGATTACACTTTTGCTAAAAAATTCTCCCATTCTTTTCAGACCAGAGTGCCCACAAGACTGCTAGAGGCACCATATCTTAGCAAGCTCTCCCTTTCTTGGACATCCCTTGCACCCTCCACCCAGATAGCAAGGACTTCACTGAAGCAGGAAAGCAACCATAAACACGGATTGTGTTTTTTGTAATGAGCATAGGGAACCTGTGAACCATCTGTTCCTATTCTGCAATTTCTCTTAAATTTTGAGGGTGCTGCAGTTCCCCAAATGGCTTTGAAAGGAAAAGATCTGTCTTGCTCTCCCAACATACTAACATAAAAGGACCTGACTGAGAAGGTAGCTGACTTGGACCATTTCCACAGTCTAACATCTTGTTCACCCTCATTGACTTGCTGACTGTACAATAAGGACAAGAAGTCTGCACCTCCCAGTCAAAAAAATATCCTTCTAAAAGCTGGATTCCAAGTAAGAGATGTTCCTCCTACCTGAAAGCACTCCGCTACTGTAGCTTCTTTGTTGTAAGCCAAAACAAACAGATCTGGAAATTTGTCATTCAGAGTCAATTCGTCACACCAGGGATCCAGCCGGAATTTTATTCTAGTCCAATTGCCAAGACAATATCTTATGCCTTTCAATAAGTTAGGGAAGACTTTGCATATTCCACTCCAAATTCCACAGCCATAACCGAGAATCCAAAGCATCCAAACCATTATCACTTACTCCATACTTCTCAGCAATTAGCTCCCTCAACCAGTGTTTTAAAAGCGCAAGGCGCAAAAAGGGCGCAGGGGTCAATTTGCTGAGGCGCAAGGCGAGGTGCGTGCCTTTTTGAAGCAAGGCACAAAAATACAAAAAAATGCTAAAAATAAAAAAAAAGTCAGAAAATTCAAAAAAATGCCAAAAAATTCAAAAAAATAAAAAATATTAACCATAATATTAATAAAAAATATTAACCATAATATTAATAAAAAATATAAACTTAAAATTTAAAATAATGTTTTAAAAAACCTATTCTAAAATTAAAATACATAAACATAAGATGTAAAGCATATTCAAATGATAATTTAAAAATAAAATCAAACATATAAAACATTTTCAAGCATGTAAAACCTCTATTCTCTTTTTTCATTCATTTGCATTACTTCAAGTATCTAATGTAATGTAAAACATATTACATTCTGATTCTACGAGCCGCCTTTGTGCCACACCCCTCGAGGCAAAGCCCAAACAAGTCCACATTAGGTCTTAAATTCTTAGTTTTCACACAAAAAATAATGATTTTATAGCTTTAATTGCTTTTTAAGAAGACATTTTATTAGGATGAATGAATGAACAACATGATCAAATTGGGGGCTGAGGCACTAGGATGAATGAATGAACCCAGACGCTAGGTTCAAAAGAAGCAAAAAAACGTCAAATTTTCGAAAGGTGTACGCCTAGGCGCACCAGGTATGCGCCTTTGGAAAGGGCTGCGCCTAGGACCTAGGCGAGGTGCATACCCTGAAATGCACCTCACCTGTGTGCATTTTAGGAGCTTACCCTAAAAAGGCGCCTCAAGCGCGCCTTTTAAATCACTGCCCTAAACAAGTCAGGGATTTGTACAAAACCTCCATAACCACCTACCAAGAGAGCAATATTGAAAATCTCAACTTTTCTTAACCCATATCCTCCAGGCAATGGGTTTGAAAATAAGTTCTCACCTCACCAAATGAAATTTCTCTTCATCTTTCCAACCTTTCCACAAGAAATACCTCATAGCCTTCTCTAACTTTTCTGCCACCTCCATTGGAATTGGAAATAGAGATAAATAATAATCTGGTAAGCTTGCTAAGACACTATTAGAGTTTATTTACCTCCCTTAGATAGCAAGCCTTCCAAGTTAATAGGCTCTTGTTGACCTTCTCCACGACTGGATCCCAAATGCCTTTTTAAGTACATTTGGAACCTAGAGGTAAACCCAAATAATTGGTTGAGAATTTCCCCACTTGCCAAGAACCTCCAGAAGATCTGATATATTACCTACTTCTTCTACATCCACCATCTCACTCTTTGCCATATTTCAGACCTAAGACCACCTCAAACCAGCAAAGAAGATGTCTCAAGTTGAAGACTTGTTCCAATTAGCATAAAAAACAGGGTGTCGTCTGCGAACTGTAACAAAGCGATCTTGGATCCATTACTTTTCACCTCAAACCCTTCAAACAGGCCTCCCTCGGTGGTTCTTTCAGTTATTTTGCTTAAGCCCTCCAATACTACAAGGAACAATAAGGGAGATAAAGGATCCCCCTGTCTCAATCCTCATGAGCTCTTGAAATTGCCTCTTGCAGATCTATTGATTATAATGGAAAATCTAGAGTTAACGTGCAAACTTTGATCCAATTCCTCCACTTCTGTCTGAAGTTTACCCTCACCAACATATAATCCATAAAAGCCCAGTTGACAAGATTGTATACCTTTTCCAAGTCAAACTTAATAACTACACCCTGCTTCCCACTCCTTTGCCTTGAGTCAATAAGGTTGTTTGCAATTTGGACATTGTCTTGAATATGTTATTATGCACAAAAGCTCCCTGGTATCTAGAAATCAGAGAATCCATCACCTTCCTCAATCTTATGGATAACACTAATTTATACACACTTCCAATCAAGTTGATGGGTCTAAAATCTTTGACCTCTACTGCTCCTTCCTTCTTTGCTATCAACGAAATAAATGCCACATTCAAACTACAAACCAAAGCTACTTTCTCATGGAACACAGCAACAAACCTCATCCCATTTAATCAGCTCTCAGTACCTTTTTTAGAAAAAGATGGTAAAGCCATCTGGCCCAGGCAATTTCTCTCCTTCCATTTCATCCAATGCCTTCTTGCCTTTTGCCTCCAAAAATGTTTTTTCTGTGAATAGATCGGTTAGCCCTAGATTAGTTCTAGGTAAGAAGAAGAAGAAGAAAGAAGAAGGAGAAAGAGAGAAAGAGAAGAAGAATGGCTCGGTCTAGAGAAGAAAAGTCACACTCTCCTAGCCGACCCACTTGTATTTATGTTGTATATAAGCTGGATTACAAAAGAATGAATTATCCCTCATTAAGTATGGGACACATAACTTAAACTTAAACAGAACAGACTATTCGCTCTCAACTAGATAGACAAATGACCAAAATACCCTTGTACTTTCGACTCTAACATTTTCCAAATCAGCTGCCTGTTCCCTAGACAGAGTGCTAAAAGATAAACCATTTAAATTAGGTATCTTTTTGCATGGTTCCCCGTAAAGTTGCTTATAGTAGTTGACAGTAATATTTTCCATATCAACCTCCTCCTCTACCATTCTTCCATTCACTTCTTGCTTCTAATTTGAATTTGCTCTTCTTGTGTTGGCCAATTTATGAAAGAATGAAGTATTGTTGTCACCCACTTTTAGCCAACTTATTCTTGATATTTGCTGCCACTTAACTTCTTCTTGGTAAGCTAAGGAATCAAATTCCTTCTTGGCTTCCATCCTCTTCTTCCTTTGTGCTCCATCTAACTTTCCACCTTCCTCTTCCTTATCTATTTCAGCAGTTATTTTTATGCATTATTCTTTGTGGCTATCAACCAATTCTGAGTGCTCCTTTTGCCATATTTTAATCTTACCTTTTAACCATTGCAATTTCTTTTTTTTTTTTTTTTGAGCAAAGGTAACTTTTATTAAATTAAAACAGGAACAAGTAAATGAGAAAATGTACTACAAGCTAAAGCAGCTGAGGCAGAATTATAGAGGTAAGCAGAAGTCACTATACAGACTTTCCCTAGAAACTCCTGATTTTGCAAGGCTGTCTGCAACAGTGTTTTGCTCCCTAGGAATCCAGACCAGATTTACATTCAATGACTCTAAGATATCTCGAGCTTCAGCTAGCAGATGAGCAAGTCTCCAAGGCCCTCCTTCCTTCTCTCTTAGCCAAGCTATTGTATTTGCAGAGTCCCCTTTTATAGTTAAGGAGAAAAATCCTAGCTGTTTAGCAAGCCGAATTCCTGTAATTGCTGACAAGACCTCTGCTTTTGTAGCATCAGCTCTCCCAATCAGACCACTATTAGCCCAGCTGATCCCCCTCTCCCCACAGAAGACACCACCAATTCCTGCTTGGCCAGTAGATCCTTGGGCACTACCATCAAAGTGTAGGATCATCCCACCTTCTTCCCTAATAAGGCTTCTCATGATCGATTCAGATCTAGGAGAGGACTGCAGGATGGCTGGAAGGTTACTTTGGAGGTCATTTAGAGACAGACCTTTGAAAACTTCAGAATTAACCACCCAAAGGTTACAGAGGAAAGTTATGTACGAGATTAGGTCTTCCACATTTCTGAATTTGTTTCCAAAGGTTCTGTTGTTCCTTTCTTCCCAAATACCCCAAAGGACTGCATGTGTGACTATACTCTAATATACCTTTCCTCTCTTTCCTAGACCTTTGCCTTTCCACTGCCACAGGAGGTCCACTACCTTCTCAGGGAAAACCCAGCTGTAACCAACTAAGTTTAGGAAGAAACACCAAACCTTCCTAGTGACAGGGCAGTGGAGAAGAATGTGGTTAGCTGTTTCATTACCACCAAGGCAGAGAGGACAGACATGAGGGGAGATACATAAGCTTCCTCTAAGCTTTTTCTGTATTAAATCACAAGTATTTATTTTCTTTAAGCAGGCTTCCCAGACAAAGAAAGAAACTCTGGGGAGAACATGTGGTGTCCAAACGTTCTTAACTGGGAAGGGAGTGATATGATCTTCTGAAACTAGAGCCTTAAAAAAGGAGTTAGTTGAGAACTTGCCGGCAGGATTAAGTTTCCAGATCCTTTGGTCAGGGGAGGTCGGGGAGATGTAAACCTCACTTAGAGAGTTTAGAAAGTTTGCTATTTCAGCAAGATCTATCTCTCTTAGAGACCTTCTAAGGTTCAGCTTCCAACTGGTTCCTGAGGGAGAGTGACTGAGGCTATAGGCCACCGTGGCTTCTTTGGAGCAGGACAGGTTAAAAATTCTAGGGTAGGAGTTTGCAAGGGTGTCCTCTCCCCACCATAAATCAGTCCAGAATTTGGTTCTATTCCCATTTCCCACCCAGTACCTTACAAAATCAATAAAGAGGTCATAAACAGAAGAAATACCTTTCCAAGGGTTAGAGGCTTTAACTCGGTTTGGGTGGACCTTGTTATCCCAACCATTGGCTAACTCGGTTTGGGTGGACCTTGTTATCCCAACCATTGGCGTGTCTTCCGTACTTGCTATTGATGAATTTTGTCGACAACGCTTCCATCTCCAAGGGAACCTCCACAACCACTCTCCAAGAAGAGCTAGGTTCCTTTCTTTGATATGTCCTAGCCCCAAACCACCAAGGTTCTTGGGCTTACACACCTCATTTCATGAAACTAGAGGACCCTTCTATTCGCTGCCTCCTTCCCATAGGAAATCCCACTGAAGCATCTCAATCTTACTTTTTACTTTGCCCGGGATACTGAAAACTGACAAGTAATAGGTTAGCAAATTGGCAAGGGAAGCCTTGATAAGTGTGAGTCTACCCCCTTTTGACAGGTAGCTTTTCTTCCACGTAGCCAGTCTTCTTTTGCATTTTTCTACCACTGGATCCCAAAAACTTTGACTCTTTGGATTCCCACCAAAAGGCATTCCCAAATAGGTGATAGGAAGTTTCTCCAATTTACAACCTGACAGCTCCTTGAACCTTTCCAGCAGAGAGCCATTTACACTTATGCCTACAAATGCTGCTTTTGTTGAAGTTAATTCTGAGCCCCATCACCAGTTCAAAAATATTTAATACCCTTTTTAGGTTGGAGATGTTTTCCCAATCCACCTCCAAGAACAGGATTATGTCATCTGCGTACATCAAGTGAGATATCTGAATTTCTTCCCTACCTACCTCAAACCCTTTCAGCAGGTTTCTCTCCCTTGCTTTTTGAAGTAAATTACTGAAGATATCAGCTACCAAAGTAAAGAGTAGGGGGGAGAGAGGGCACCCTTGTCTCAGGCCCCTGTCTGCATTAAAATAGCCAGTCAGCTCTCCATTTATTAGGATTGGAAACCAAGCATAACTTATACACCTTCTAATCCACCTCACCCATCTCCTTCCAAAACCTCTCAGTCCAATAAGCAGTCCCAATCCACTTTATCGTAGGCCTTTTCTAGATCCAACTTGATTACTACCCCTTCCTTGCCACTTTGTCTTCTTTCGTCTACACATTCATTTGCCACAAGTATACTGTCAATAATTTGTCTCCCTTTCACAAAGGCAAATTGGTTGCTTGAAATTAAATCTTTCAGCACCTCCTTTAGTCTAGTTGCCAGAACTTTAGCCACAATTTTGTATAAGCTCCCCACCAAACTGAAGGTCCCCTCTTTCCTTGGAACTAGAGTGATAAAGGTCGAGTTGTTGCCTTTATTCATGACGGACGAAATGTAGAAATCTGAAAACACTTCCAACAGATTAGACTTAATTGTATTCTAACACAACTGAAAGAAAAGGATAGGGAGTCCATCCGGACCAGGAGCTCTATCACCATCCATCTTAAACATTGTTTCCTTAATTTCTTGCTCTTCAAAGCTTCTCTCTAGCCACAACTTTTTGTCCTCCGACAACTTAGTTCCCTCCCAGTTATTCAAAGGTATCCTACAGGACCCATCTTTTGAGTACAAACCTTTGAAAAACTGCTCTGTGGCTTCTGAAATTTCTTGTTTGTCCTCTGTCTCTCTCTGCCCCACTCTCAGCTTTGAGACATAGTTTTTCCTTCTTCTCCCTGATGCATAACTATGAAAGAACTTTGAATTATTATCTCATTCCTTCAACCATCTCACTGTTAGACAATGTATGCCCTTAGCTCCAATTAGATTGATGTACAGATACATTTATTGTAAATGAATTAAAGTACATTATTGTTTCATGTTGATATTGGTATGTTTCTGTGAAATTACCCCTTTAAATTGGACACTTATGAGACTCGTGTTAGTTTAGAATGTTCTCAGTCATTGGATAGACTTGGGGAGTTTATCCTACCAAGGCTGACATTGATGTGCTACCAAAGAAGTTGGGGTAGCTTGTCTCAGTTGCTAGGGTTAGACCCAAAGCACATACAATGTGTGTTTGGTTGAGACACTGAACCCGGACCATTGTCCAGTTATGCCCTGGACCTTGGAGATTGATGGGCAAAACTGAAAAGTTACACATAACCCCTAGACTTGATTATAGTACTGCACTAGGTGTCAAATTGGGTTGTCTTTGATATGCCAATCAGTGAAATCCATTGAGGGTCAAAGCCTGGGTATGTTGAGATAGTCTGAGAATTTACTTAAGTGGGTGATCATAGTGATAGGATCGGCCTCTTTGTCGAACAAAGTGAATGATAAGGTTTACACTCTCTCTAATGGAAACATAAACTGTCGACAGTGGATTTCAACTGTGTTTTAGATTTGTTTTTGCAAAATATATTTATGAAAAATGTTTTGCAAAAGGTTTTATTCTCGGGATCCATCTGAGTAGAGAGTGTGACACTACACCTTGTAGCTAGGGGAGAGGTCCTTCCTTGTCGGGCAGTGTTTAATCATTATGAGCCGAGAGGTTAAGTGTAAGAGACCATTACAGGGCTGATTGCCTGATGGGCTTTATCTTACTTAAGTCCATTATCCTTGGGTCTTCATAGGATGGCTGAATTCAAGGATCATTTAAGTGTAAATGTTGGGCCCATTTTGAGCCCATAGTGATGTGCTCAGGGGTTCACTGTGTTTAGTAGTGAATTTGGCCAAGCTTTTTCACAGAGGCTGGGCCGAACCCATGTGGACTTATGTGACGTCATTGTGGGGTCCCACACCATACAAATCAAGCCTAAGTTGACCATGAAACACCCTTGGGTCGTGAGCCTTATAGCTGATGGGCCTAAAGCCCATAATTAATATGATTAGTTAAGCTGTCATTGATAGCTTAAGTTGTCATGTGACATGGGGTGAATATGGGTTTGGAGATGCGTATGTAGCACCCATCCTCTTAAGAGGATAAGGCTTATCTCTTGATAGAGTCCAGATCCAAATTAGATTTGGATAAGCTCCTAATTTGATTAGGAGAAGTGCTCCATAAAGAGATAAAAGAAGAAGAGGGCGAACTAGACTAAGAGACTTCTCAATTCTGCTCTCTCTCTTCTTCTTTTTGTCTCCCAAGAAACCCTAGTTCGACCACAGCTATTTGGGATTGATAGAGATCAGTCTTCCTCTGATTTTTGCAAGAAAAATTCAGAGAAAATTCGTGCTCACCTCCCCAGTTCGATTCAAGCAGTTGGATTGCAGTTTTGCTGAAAAATGCGTTGTTGAACCGACTTCAAGATCACGTTGCGCCATTTTCAGTGGAGGCTGGTTTTAGATCCGGTTTGGGCGTGAACTTCCACCTTGGGATCTGAGTTTGTGGTATCTGTATCAGGTATACATCTCCCTCTTTGGTTGGTTTCAAATCTGGTCTGGTTCAGTGCAAGACTGATCCTTTAAAAATGTAGTTTTTCGAAACATAGGGAATTCGATTCCCAGAAGGATTAGGAAATTTTTGAAATTTCGCCCAGCCATGTAGCATGGTTCGGCCATCCATATGATGGATCCTAACCCTTCCTTCACTCACTCGAGATCTTTGCCTCTAAAAGATTTCTTCCCTTCTTATAAGCTTTTCCCAATCCTTTTTAAGAGTTTCTCTTCTGCTTCCACCCTCCTCATCCAAAGTCCCCGGTTGCTCTCTTTGGTCCAGATCATCTAGCTCTTGAGTTAGTTTATTTTTGTCTTCCACAAACTTTTTAAACTCCTCTTTACCCCACACTTTTAGCTTCCCTTTTAAGTGTTTTAACTTCTGCTGAAACCTAAATCCTGCCCATCCACTTTGCATTCCTTCCACCATTCAGAAACTTTTGTTGGAAGTCATTGTGAGTAGTCCACACCTTTTCAGATTGAACGATGCCTTTCCTTTCCTGAATACTTCATTCTGTAGAATTACTGGCCAATGATCAGATGTCCAACGGGGCTTAATAAACTGCACACAGTTAGGGTA
Source organism: Nelumbo nucifera (assembly GCF_055504915.1). Taxonomy (NCBI): domain Eukaryota; kingdom Viridiplantae; phylum Streptophyta; class Magnoliopsida; order Proteales; family Nelumbonaceae; genus Nelumbo; species Nelumbo nucifera. Next base: position 21,966,130 of record NC_142650.1, read on the forward strand.
TAGTTCCTCCCAGTCACTGGATATGAGAAATCTATCCAGTCTACTCCTTACTGCACACTCCCGCATATTAGACTAGGTAAAGGAGCCGTTGCTAAGAGGGAGGTCTTTAAGATTGTGTCTAGCAATAGAGTTCGAGAACTCCTTCATGCTTCTTGTTACTCTCCTACAGTTTGGGCTCTCACTGCAATACCTCGTGACATTAAAGTCACCACCAACACACCAAGGCAGGTCCTCCGATTCATGCATAGAATCCAGTTCCTCCCATAATCTTCCTCTCTGTGGTGGAGAATTAGGCCCATACACCCCTGTCAGAATCCAATTGCTACCATCGGAAATGTTTGTGAACAGGATAGAAATAGAAAACTCCCCTTTGTCTACTTCTAATCCAATAACCGCCTCTTCTTTCCAAACAATAAGAATTCCACCTGCTGTTTCCGTTGCTGGGAGATTTGCCCATTTTCTTCCTCTGATTCCCCAAATTGCTTTAATTAACTTTCTGTTAAATGACTTCTTCCTTTGTTTCTTGTACTATGTTTGGGTTTTCCTTCCTTAGGGTATCCTTAACCAAGCTTCTCTATATAATCCCCCCGGCCCCCCTACGTTCCAACTCAAGATCTTCATGGTTTATGTACGACTGCCTTTCCCTTAACCTTTTATCAATACTGATTTCAGGTCCTACTCCCTGGTGGACAAAACCCCATTGAAGTCTTTTGAGCACTCTGTTTGTCCCTTTCTTCCCTCCTACTTCCGATTTCTTTCCTTTACTACTTCCCTTCATTTCTCTCTGCTGCTTCGAGCCTGGCCCACTGTTCTCTTTGTCGTTGATTATCTTGCAGCTCTCTGCAAATTGAGTGGCTCCTTGATCGCAGAGACTTGCCGACAGTTGGGATAGAATGACACCTTCACCTGAAACACAGGAAACAAGGGGATTGGAGTAAGGCTCAGAGGTAGAGAAACCAGGAGAAGAAATAGTTAAAGTGTGACAAACTATGGGGTCAATCAGAAAGCTTGGAAGGGTGTTTGCTGAAAGTTCCAGCTTTCCTCCTTTCTCTTGGTGTCTGTCTTCAGATTGACCGTAATATGGATTGACCAGCTGCATTAGCTTCAAAATGTCCATACTTCCCCAATTTCCTCTGTTCTTGAACAATACTTGAACTCTTTCTAGAGCTACCTCCTAACCATTGACATCTGCTTTGGTTTCGTACGAACTCAACTCTGAATCAGTCTCCACCTCCAACTCTCCCCTCTCCGAACTCGAGCTCCCTAAAGTTAATGGCGTGGGAGGGCGATTAACCCCCCTAACTTTTCCTCTACTAGAGAGAGGTGTTTTAGGAAAGCCTTCTCCAAAGAGTAGAGGGGTAGTAGGGGGCTGTCAATCTCGTCAACTTGAACAAAATGGGCTTTTGTCATTATTCGGCCCAAACTCTCAGGGCTGTCAGGAACTAGGAAAGAGGTCGGGTCGGGTTTTGTTGGGATTGCCCGTTTTCTTCCAGCTTTCTCTTTCTCATTTAACAACTTTTTGCTTAAAATTTAAATTTTGAGTGGACTTTCCTTTTCTTCCCCAAGCTTCCTCCACGTTACTGCCAAACTTCCTAAAACAGTTACTGCGCTTGGCTTTGCTTCTTCCCAACGTAATCTCTTCTGTTGCAGGTTGGTTGTGCACTCCACGCAAGTTCACCTGGTTAGTAGTTGTGTGACCCTCCTTGACTTGCCACATGTGCTGGGCTCGGGTTGGTGAGTTGACTCAGTTTCTTCCTCCCTAGGCTCGGTCTTCTTTTCAACCTCGATTGAATAGTGGAACCAAACTTCGCTGTCGAGAATGGGAACTACTCGAGGTATCACGAACACTCCTCTCCCTTTCACCCTAATCCTGACAAATCAAAGCTCCTGGAAATCTCTCTAGATTGTCAATAACCTCCAGTCCCCCACAGAGACTTCCTATTAGGTTAAACGTCTCCATTGTCCAAAGATGAAAGGGGAGGCCGTGCATCACTATCCAACCGTCAAAACTCAGATTTGTGAGGTTTTCATTCACTTTCGGCCACCACCGGTCAATTAACACCGTCTTCCTATACACAAACACTGATCCCAACCCCGCCCACTTGCTGACTGTCTCCTCCGACGGGGCAAGCCCACCGCCTTGTTTGTTTCAAAGGGTTTCAGAGTTAACAATGTCGGGGAATGCAGGTTCGCTGAGATGCCAAGTTCCACGTCTCTCCAACTTACGTCCTATGGCTTGGTGCATACAAAGGCTGTCTTCCAATTTCCAAATGGACCAAGTCTATGGACCAGGAAAGCTCTTCCTCCAACCACCGTCACTCTGTTTTTTCCTTTTTCTAAGCCTGGAAATTCCTCTGTCGAGGGGGGAACAACTTCTGGTCTTTCTTTTCTGGCAAGAAACAAACTCAAAGTTTTTGACATTGTTCCCCACCCTAAAGTGTTAGCTTCTTCTGGAATACAAATGTTTCTTGTTCTTCTCGCTCCTTCCCAAAGGCTTAACCTTATGTATCTTCCCCATCTATTTTCAGCAACTGAACATGAGATTATCCTTCCCCTGTCCGCTCATCTTAATGGTTCAAAAAGTCTATTGTGGTTTTCTAGTAATTCTTCCAAAGCACCTACAATCCAGCTTACCTCATCTTCTTTAAGAACGATTCTGGACCATGCCCCTCTTCCCCTCTCTATAATCACCAACACCCCATCCCCAAGAGATCGGCTTGTATCAAGTTCGAATGTTTTGGAGCCAATGGCAATACACCTCCTTTGACCTTTTAACACCATTTGGAACCAATGCCAGAACAGACTATCCTTGCAGCGGTGGACACCATCCCAGTTTGTGCGAGTAGCTGGACTTCCATTTCATCAAGGATGAAAGACTATCCCTGCAATTTCTTGAATAATACAAAGCTTGTCGAGCCTTCAAATTGCACCTCATTTTACCAGTTCCTAATTTTCCAATCCATCTCCTCTTCTTCTAGCCAGCAATGTTCCAGATAGAAGGGGCTGGGTTTTCTGGATATCTCTCGTGTCCAGCAAGAGGGGCATGTGGTCTGATAACACCTTGGAAAGTGCTTCCTGAGACGTCTTAGGGAAAAGTTCCTCCCATTCATTTGATATTAAGAATCTATCCAGCTGCACTAGAGCAATTTGAAGGCTCTAGTCCAAGTATACTTAGCACCGTGAACAGGTCTAGAGCAATCTATCCAGCTGGCCCGTGAACAGGTCTAGTCCAAGTATACTCAGCACCAGGCAACAGAAGATCAATCAACTCCCACTTTTGGATGAACTCAGAAAAATAAGCGCATATCTCTCAACCTCTTAACACCACTTGCCTTCAAGCAAACCAACTATAGAGTCAAAGTCACCCCCAATAACCCAAGGCTTCATTCCATCTACTTCTAACTTCGCTCAGTTCCTCCCAGAAGTTCTGTTTCAGTGAATTCTCTATTGGTCCATATACCGTAGTGACCAACACAAAATTGTTTGAAGACAAACACTTCAACAAAATTGAGATAGAAAACTCATCCAGTTCCTTGTCCACCACCTTAAATCTGTTGCTATCCCAAATGATTGCTACCCCCCTCCAAACAGTATTGATTGTTGGAAGCGAGAGCCAATCATAGGGCTTAAAACCCCAAATGCTCCTCACTATTCTGAAGTTTAAATTCTGTATTTTTGTTCCATGAAGCATCAAAATATCCACCCTTTAAATCTTCAAAAAATTCCCTGCCACTAATCTCTTTCTTCCTGATCCCAAACCCCTAATGTTCCAAGTAACTAAATGGATGCGATCCATGGCAGTCATCTGCATTGGTTTCTATTGCCTCAGTTTGTACTTCTAGCCCCATCGTTCAAACCCCAAGCCAACCATAGTATCTCCTCAGCTTGTCTTTTTCCACCAGACACCTTTTTTCTTTTGCCACCAACAAAGCCTCCATTTCCTCCTCTGAACCTTTAATAGAAACCCCCTAAGAACCCCCCCCCCCCCCCCCCCCCGGTACTTAAACAGTTTTGACATAACCCACGATGAGACCTCATCATCATTAACATATCGCAGGTTTGCTGCTGGATTTAGGGTAGCACTTCCAAAATCTTGTTTTGGTAAAACCATTCCCAAAGATATTTGTTCTGCATCAGATTTACTTGGTACCACCTCCTGTTGAAGATCAACTACCACTGGAACTTGCACATCAACCTGGTTGGATTCTACTGGAGCTAAAGCTTTCTTGAAGCACACGTCGGATTGCTAAGTTCCCCCCTTTTTGAACTCAGGTCAACCTCTGACATTATCTTTGGATCAGATACTATCAGTGGCAACAAGCAGTCCTCGGGCTCATTTCCACCTCACTAACTTTAGATATGCTTCTGGGGCATTCCCCTTTTAGAACGTCAATTTCTCCTTGGTTCGACTATGATGATAAGGATGAAGAAGACATCTTCTTTGGTTAAAACCTCTTTATCTTTTCCCGGTCCACCTTCTTTCCTTTTTTGCCCCTCAATCCTTGGGTTTTTAAATCTCAATGGGCCAACTTGAGTTCTATCGTGGACCCAACTGACATCACTCCAACTTGGAACAAACATTCCTGGGGGAGATAAAGTCTCTTAACTCCCCCAAATATTAAAAGATTACAAATAAGCCTAGAACATATGATTTCTTCCCACCCTTGCTGGTTAATGCATCTACAACAGAATCGGCACACCTCTTTACCCACTATAGCCTCATTGTCATATCCCAAATCAACCATTTAAACACTCTCTTTTCATTCAGGTAGCTCCACATGCTACTCTCCCCCTTTTTGTAGCCTTTCTATTATTAACTTTGAGTCATCCTCAATAATAAACCTCCTTAAATTAAGCTCCTTAGCCTTTTTGGCACCTTCCAAGACTGCCAAAACTTCAGCTCAGAGAGAATCAACATAGCAATAGTTGCACCCACCTCATTCCTAAAGACCCCTCCAATAGGGGTGGCAATTTTGACCCCAAACCATCTGACCCACCCACTTTGGTAAAGGGTCATTATGGGTCGAATGACCCATTTGGGTCAAGGAAAAAGGGTCAGGGTGGGGTTGGGTTGAGGGTACCCATGGATCGAAGTTAACACTAGTCATCTACCTAATTAGCTTTTAGGGTTTGATGCAAGTGTTAAAAAAAGAAGCTGGAAAAATCTGAGGAACTTTCGGTGGCTGCAGCGACGGGTACCACCACTCTTGCTGCCGTCGATATCACTAATCTTGCCGTTGCTGGTATGTCCATCCTGATTTTGTTCTTCTTCCTCTTCTCATCGCTGCCATCAGTATCAGATATCAGTTTCAAATCTATTATTCTACCCTTCCTCCTCCTCCCCTCTTCTTCTTATTATTCTTATCACCGCCGCCGGCCAATACTACCGATCTGGATTTCAGATCTAATTCCTCCTCTTCCCCTCTTCTTCTTATTATTCTTATCGCCGCCACCAGCCAATACCACCGATCTAGATTTCAGATCTACTTCCTCCTCCTCCCCTCTTCTTCTTACTCTTTTTATCTCTGCCGCTGGTACCACCGATTAGGTCTTCTAACTCTTCCTTTTCCCCTCTTCTTATTCTGGCATTGGGCCAGATCTAAGATGGCATGACCGCCGATTACAGGAACCTGAGTAGAGGTGATTTTTGTTTTTGCAATTTTTACATTTTTTGTTATATATATTAAAATTGCACCATTTTCTATATTTTTTGGTATTAGTTGAAGTATATGATCAGTTTGATTTTTTATATTTTAATTATTTTTCTGTAATTTATTTTTTTTGTTGAAATATATAAATTTTGAAAATTTTATGATTTTAGGTATTTTACGCAATTCTTGTTTTTTTATCTTTTTTTTTGTTTTTTATAATTTCTTAGTTGAAATATATATTTATTTTTAATTTTTATCAACTTATGTATTTTATGCAATTTCTATTTTTTTGAAATATATATTTTAAAATTTCCTTGTTTTTTGCAATTTTTATTTTTTTTTGCAAATTTATGTTAAATTTTGTGTTTTTATTATTTCTTTGTATTTTTTGTAATTTTTTAATATTTATAATTTATTTGGTATAATATTTATATTTTCTTAATATTTGCATTAGGTTAATGAGTCATATGGGTAGGTCAGGGTAAAGGTGGGTTGTGAGTTGTGACCCACTAATACCCAATAAATATGGGTGGCAATGGGTCAATGGGTCAATATGGGTGGGTTGATATTCAACCCACACCCAACCCACCCATTTGTCATCCCTACCCTCCAATGCTTGAAGGGCCAGGGTTTCCTTCACGACTACCATCAAAATTCAGCTTTATAAAACTGGGAGCTGGTAAAGTCCACATTGGGTGAGGAACAATCTTGTTAGGAGCCGAACAGGCCACTTCCTTCCAATTGTTCAACAGAGTTGATGTGGATATATCTTCACACATCTTCAAAGACTTCACCCATTGTATTACCCTTGTTGTAATTACTTAAATTATTGCCCCTCTAGACCTTTCTTATCAGCAAAGTCATTTAGTCCTTTCCCTCCATTTCATTTCCTCTTGATAAACAGTCGTATCAAATTCCAATTTAGCATTGGCTCTTCTCTTTCTTATCATCTTCCAAAATCTCTCCCTCCTCTTCAGCTCTATCAATTTCCATAATAATGCCCAAACATTTTTTTCTTTTTATGATCAATACTCTCAGAAGTCTTTCTCCTTCACTCCTTGATTTTTTTTTCTTTTAAGCATTTTAACTTTTTAGCCATCATGTGACTTGCTGAACCTTCAAACTGCATTTCTTCCCACCATCTTTTCATGAGTTCTACAAAACCCACCTCTTCTAGCCAACAATGCTCAAATTTGAAGAGAGAAGATTTATAGGGGATCCCACTAACATCCATACAGATAGGTGTATGATCCGATAATGGTCTAGGCAAGGCCTTGAGGAAGATTTGCAAATATATTTCTTCCTATTGTTAAGACACAACAAAACAATCAAGTTCCACTAACTTGGCTTCTTCTTGGTTGTTTTCCCAAGTGTATTGTTTACTGAAATACAGCAGTAGAAGAAGAGAAGAGAAGAAGTTTGTGAATGGGCAGCAATGTGTTCTCAGCCGGCCCTAGAAGCTATTATATATATTCGCAATAAGATGTTATAGGAATAGACTAGAATGCCCCTGATTAGTGATGAGACACCTAGGCATAATAAAATAAAACAGGTTTAGGCCCAATAACTAAAGGCCCATAACAGACTAAAGAACTTAAAGATAAAAGACAAATAAGCCCACCAACACTTAACTGCTCGAACCAACATGTATTTTTCTCCATATCGAGGTAAATCCACCAGTTCCTATTCCCTCACAAAATCTGCAAAACCACTCATACATCTATAACTTCTAGCCCCCCTCCTTGTAAGCACACCAGAGTGTTGAAATCTCCACCTACTAACCTGGCCACTCCCACCTCAATCTCACTCCATCCAACTCTAAACGGACAATGTTGAAATCCCCCTTCTTCTTGTAAGAAATGCAGTTCTGATGTTGTTTTTTGCACCTTTATAGATGTTCTTAATTAGCTCCAAATGCCTATTTGGGACTCCTTTCTTTTCCAGAACCCACGATATTACCTCTTTAGGGACTATAACATATGCTTTCTATAAATCAATGAAAATCATATGAAGATCTCTCTATTAGGTCTGTGTATTGATGTAAATCTAAATCAATTGTACTAGAAAATCAATGATGTGTATCAGCATTAGAGTTGTTTGCATTGTCTTCTCTCTATTCTTTTCAGATACAAAGAAGTTTTATCTTCTTTTCTGTTTTTTTATTGGTTATAGAAAAGCTTATCTTTTACTTCATAATTAATATAATTCATGTGTTACCTCAGTGGCTTCAGCAATTCGAACCAGGGGAAGAAGAAGAAGAAGAAAAGGAACAGTCGAATCTGATAGCATAAACCCTATCAGTCGACCCTAATATGAATTAGCCTCTAATTAGTTGTACAAAGACTAAACTGCCCCCCCCCCCACTTAAGTATGGGACAGGAAGTCTCTATTAAAACTGCCACATAAGCACATAACTTAATAGAAATAAAATGACTAATCTACCCTTATTCGACTAGTTCTAACACCCCCTCAAGCTGGAGAATATATGTCATATAATCCTAGCTTATTACATATATAGTTCACTCTCCCTGAGCTTAAGCCTTTTGTAAACAAATCTGCCCATTGATCACCTGAGCCCACATGTTCTGTGCTTATCTCTCCAGTAAGGACCTTCTCCCTCACAAAGTGGCAATCAATCTCTATGTGCTTTGTTCTTTCATGAAAAACAGGGTTAGATGAGATGTGGAGTGTAGTTTGATTGTCACAGTACAATTTCATAGGTCTATCCATGGAGAACCCGATTTCTTGTAGGAGATTCCTCAGCCATACTAATTCACATGTAGTGTGTGCCATGGCTCTGTATTCGGCTTCAGCACTGCTCCTTGCCACAACCATCTGCTTCTTATTCTTCCATGTCACAAGATTTCCTCCAAGAAATGTGCAGTAACTTGTAGTAGATCTTCTATCAGACACAGAGCCTACCCAATCTGCATCTGTATACCCAATTACCTTAAGTCTTCCTCCTGGTTTGTACAACAACCCATGGCTTGGAACTCCCTTCAGGTACCTTACAATTCTAAGAACTGCATCCCAGTTAGGTATCCGAGTGTTCTGCATAAATTGGCTCACCACACTAACTGCAAAGGAGATATCTGGTCTCGTGATAGTCAAATAGTTCAGCTTCCCCACTAACTATCTATACCTTCCAGGATCATCAAATATTTCCCCTGTATCACTGCTCAACTTAGCATTTGGCTTCATGGGAGTTTCAGTCAGTTTTGCACCTAACAGTCCTGTTTCATCCAGTAGATCAAGAACATATTTTCTTTGGCACAGGTTTACACCTTGTTTTGATCTAGCAACTTCTATACCCAAGAAATACTTCAATGTCTCAAGGTCTTTTGTTTGAAAATGGTTTTGCAGAAAGACCTTTAATTTATCGATCCCCAATTTGTCATTACCAATTATGACAATATCATCCACATAGACCACTAATAAAATCTTTCCGACTTCTGAATCATAGCTGAACACCGAGTGGTCAACCTGGCATTGTTTCATTCCAAAATTCTTCACCATTTCACTAAATTTCCCAAACCAAGCACGAAGCAATTGTTTCAACCCATAAATTGCCTTTTTCAATCTGCACACCTTACCATCCTCCCCCTAAGCAACAAACCCAAGTGGTTGCTCCATATATACCTCCTCCATAAGGTCACCATGAAGGAAGGCATTTTTAATGTCAAGTTGAAACAAGGGCCATTCATACATAACTGCTAGGGAAATTAAGACACAAACAGAGCCAATCTTAGCCACTGGAGAGAACGTCTCCATATAGTCCACCCCATACAATTGTGAATAACCTTTAGCAACAAGTCTGGCCTTCAGATGCTCCACACTACCATTCGGAAAGTATTTAACAGTATACACCCATTTACAACCCACAACATGCTTACCAAGAGGAAGAGTAGTGAGCTCCCACGTTTGAGTATGCTGAAGGGCAAAGAGTTCCTCCTCCATTGTCTACCGCCACCCAGGTGAGCTAAGAGCCTATTGGGCATTCTTAGGTATAGAAATAGATGACAACAGTGAAACAAACTGGCGGTATGAAGCGGAAAGGCGAGAGACTAAAACAAAATTGGAAATGGGATGGAGGGTACAACTACGTTTACCTTTCCGTAAAGCAATGGGAAGATCAAGTCCTGAAGGTTCTGGGACAGGAGCAACAACAAGATTCGCAGACAAGGTAGAAGTTGGAGGAGCCGGTGTCTGTCGATGAGTATACATGTGCCAGATCAGTGGTCGTTCAGTAGGGATCTGCACTGGAGGAGGTGAAGGGTCAACCCCAACTGGAAGAACCGGAATAGGATCACGAACTGGAAGAGGAAGAGGAAGCAAAGGTGGAGACACCGATGCTTCAGGTCCCGAGAAGAAGGGGACAAACTCAAAAAAGGTGACATCAAGACAGGCATCGCACTTCCGAGTAATGGGATTGTAACACTTATACCCTTTTTGAGTCCGAGAGTAGCCAAGAAAGATACACTTAATAGAGCGTGCATCCAGCTTGTCTATCCCAGGACTCAGATTGTGAACAAAGCACACACAACCAAAAAGATGTGGGATGTTAATGGAAAGGGAGACAAGGTGGGGAACAAAATAGAAAAGGGAGACCAACCATGAAGAATGAAGGAGGGCACCCGATTAATAAGGAAACAAGCAGTAAGTACAACATCACTCCAAAATCGTTTAGGAACACTCATATGATGAAGAATAGACCGAGCAGTTTCAAGGAGACGACGGTTCTTTCGTTCAGCCACCCCATTTTGTTAAGGAGTGGATGCACATGAAGTTTGATGAATGATGCCATGTTGTTCTAAATACTATTGAAATGAAGTATTCACGACCGTTATCTGAACGAAGAACTTTGATTGGAACACCAAATTGTGTACGTATTTCAGCATGGAATTTTTGAAAAATGGAAAATAACTCACTCATTTCTTTCATTAAATAAATCCATGTCATCCTTGAACAATCATCAATAAAAGTGACAAAATACTTGTAACCATTATAAGACTATTTTAATCGGACCCCAAACATCTGAATGAACCAAAGCAAAAGGACTCAACATACGACTATCAACTCTAGGACTGAAGGGAACCCGACGATGTTTCCCATACTGACACGACTCACACTGTAAAGACAACAAATGACTTAAAGACGGAACCGGTATCTTGAGTACCTTGAGAGATGGATGTCCCAGTCGACAATGCCACTATAGAGGAGTGAGTGAAGTCTGAAGTGCAACTGACGATCCACCACCGTCAAGGTAATACAATCCACCAGCCTCATGCCCCCCACCAATCTTCTTCCCTGTCTTGAGATCCTAAAAAACACAAAAGGAAGGGGAAAATGTAATAGAGAAATTAAGAGTCTTGGTTAATTTACTAACAAACATAAGATTGAATGGAAACTTAGGGACATATAGAACAGATGATAAAGAAAGAGAAGTCGTGTCAACATTACCAACACCACAGATGGGAGAAGAGGAACCGTTGGCAAGGGTAACAGTTTGAGATGTGGAAGTTTCAGAGAGGGAAGAGAACACACCTGGAGTCCTGGTCATGTGATCAGAGGCTCCAGAGTCAATAATCCAGGGAGAGGGTTTGGATGCCAGACAAGCTATACCTGAGTGGGCAAGGGTGGCTGTAGTATGCTGTGAAGTAGCCTGGAGGAACCTCTCATACTCATCGCGCGATACACTCACCATCTCCTTCTCGGAAACAGATGTAGATGTGGAAGGTGTTAGATCTGCCTGTTAGTTATCACTAACATCAACCCCACCAACTACTGCATGATTAGCCCATGTAGAAGGAGGGCCATGGAGATCATAACAAAAATTCACCAAATGTTTGTCCCTGCCACAATGGGTACACTTCCTTGTAGAGTTACTTTTTCCTTTACCATGGCCTCCCCCTGAGTCACGACCACCACCACGACCTCCTCGGGAGGCATGTCCTCCCCCTCTAGTACCACGTCCACCTCCTTTGGCTATCACAAATGCTGATCTGTCAGACTGTGTGGGATTCTCTGTAGATCCCAAAGAAATCCTATGAAGCCGTGCAAAAACTTCCTCAAGTGTAGGAAGAGTAGAGCCTCCCAATTTTTGGGCCCTAACTAGTTCATATTCTGATTTCAACCCCACTAAGAACCTAGTGACATCTAGTTGTTCCCTCTGTTGTTGTTGAACCTTAACATCTGGAGTGAGGGGATGATAGACATTGAGTTCATTTCTGAGGTTCTTCATACTGGCATAATACTCTTCTAGGGTTTTATTCCCTTGCTGCAGATTGAAATACTCCTAATAGAGCTAATATACCCTTGTAGTATTATCCTGCCCAAAATAAAGCTTCTTGGCATGTTCCCATATGTCCTTACTTGTATCTAAGAACATAAAGTTCGTACTTATTTTGGGTTCCATACTATTCCATAACCATGTCATGATTTGGGCATCTTCCTGTTCCCAGTCATCAAACCCTGGAGAGTTAGCTGATGGTTTATCTTCCTTCACGTGTTTCACTTTCCTCTTTGCCTTGAGGAAAACTTCCACTGACTTGGCCCATGGCACATAATTCTCACCATTAAGTTTAATGGAGGTCATCTGCACACCCAAATAATCGGAGGGGATCATCACACTCGGTTTCTGATCACTAGAACCATCTCCCGTTGCTGCCATTATGTCTCCCCCACTACTATCTCTAATCCTGAACTCTCAGTCACCAACCGAATACTACAGCAGTCTCTAAACTCAGGTGATAGGTTCACAACAAGTCACAATCAGTCACCACTGTGTACAAACTACCATTCAGATTAAGAACAAAAGGTAAACCAACATTCAGACAAAACCAACAAGGTAGAAAATTGATGTAGGCAATTCGGCCATTCCTTCCAGCCCAAAAAAAAAAACAACTTTTGTTCTTGCTCACACCACTACTGATTACACAGAGCCATAAATCACCACTATAGTAACCCTTACACCATTTGGTCACTGTAAACACAGCCTATTCCTAGGCCTTTTGCCAAGAACCAAGGCTACAAATAACCTAGTTCTTTAAGTTCTGATCAGTCCGAGCAGATTTTTGAGGGTTTTCCAACCCATAAACACCAACAACACAAAAATAAAAGGATAACCAACCTTGATGGAGAGCTTCAGTCGACCATCCACTTATTTCTGGAGTTATTCTCTTGAAAGGCAATCAAGCTCTGAGTAGAGAAAGAGAGGCCAAAGTGTTCTCAGACCTAGGTCGAGTCTGTGTTCTCCATTTGCAGTCCAGAGAGAAGAAATGAAGTCACGAATAGAAAGGAATAGCAGTTACGAGCAGAGATTTAAAGAGCAACGTCCTACTCTGATACCATGTTATCTCAGTGGCTTCAGCAGTTCGAACCAGAGGAAGAAGAAGAAGAAGAAGAAAAGGAACAGTCGAATCTGATAGCATAAACCCTATTAGTCGACCCTAATATGAATTAACCTCTAATTAGTTGTACAAAGACTAAACTGCCCCCCACTTAAGTATGGGACAGGAAGTCTCTATTAAAACTGCCACATAAGCACATAACTTAACAGAAATAAAATGACTAATCTACCCTTATTCGGCTAGCTCTAATATCATGGTTACTGAAAACAAAAAAGGTTCTACTCCAGTAAACCAGTTTGAGTATCATATGTAGTGATAAATTTCCTACATCAAATACTTATACACAGCAAAGAAAGGGAACATCATTGACAGTCTAGTATAAGACTAAGAGAAATATTTATGCAGGTGAGGCATACCACTGTCTTTATAGAACATAGTTATTACTAAGTTGCTCGCAATAAGAATAAATGGGTGTACCTCAATGTTGGAAACTCAGAATCTGCAGAAGACTCAGGCGCCTCATGCCGATTGTCAGATTTACGCATATTTTGAGGATAAGATGACAGTGGCCGTGTTTGCGGAGGACCTGGATGTGTTAATGCAGGTGTAGCCTTCTCATATTTCTGAGGAAATACTGCTCCAGCACGCTGCAATGTAAAGATATGGAATATTTTAACTTCAAAAGAAATAGCAGTAACCCTGTTTCTCTTTGGCAATAATTTAAACTCAGAACTCATTCAGTAAGCTACCAATCCAAGGTTAAAGTCATGAATCAACTGAGTTACAGGTGAGTTAATTTGGAAGTCTAATGTGAAGGATGTTTTAGCTTTTAGGGTTTGCATAGAATTTTAAGGCAAGAGGCATTCACTGGCCTTATTTTTGTTTTATACAAACACATTCACACAAGCAAATACACCCTTGTGTGTGTGTGTGTGTTTTCACTGTTTGAGAGAAGTGCAAGTACCTGGTTACCAATCATGAAAAAGGAGGAAGTGGAGAGGACTGTCATGCAATAAAACCCTAAGGTAAATTCTTTTTTTCAGATTATTTGACCAAGTTGGATTGCCAATATTCCAATTTTCTTGGACAATTTGGAGTTTGTGTAGCCTTTCATTTCTTGATGTTTCAGCTTACAAAGCCAGACACATCTCAACCAGGGGATATATTTGCATTGTGTCCCAGAACTGAAGGCAGTAATAAAGATAAAAATTTTCTCGAGTATCATTCCCTTCGATGTATGCTGGGATATTTGGGGAGAAAACAGGTGGACCTTTAGAGACAAAGTAGAATCAAGGAATAAATTAGGTTGTGTTTAAGTTTTTGCTTTTGTGCTTTACAGAGAATAAAAGCATGAATTTGCAATTTGGTAAATATTGATTTCAATACAAGCTTTTGGAAGTAAAAGCATCAATAAGCATTTAGTTGCAATGTATTGCTTTACCACGTGTGACATGAAAACTTTCACATGTCAACCTATAATCTGTGCCTTGTTTATCATGCCACATGGCAAACCCACACATCTTTGAAGGGCCTACCCCTTTAAGCTGCCACGTGGTTCACAAAATAGTTGTTAAAGATGACCATGTCATTGATATGTTGCACAAATTAATGCCACATCGCACATTTTTTGCCTTGTGGCATAAAAGTGCCACGTGGCAACTCTAAAGGCCTGGCATAAAAGTGTCGTGTCTTCATATATATGGCATGTTGGAAGGCTTCACAAGCTCACGGATTCTACATTTTGTAAAAAAAGAAAAAATGACCTGAGCAGTGTAGTTGAGGCACAAAGCGTTCTATTTGCTTTCGATGTTTTTGCTTCAATAAACACACATTACCAAACTCCAAAGAAGTTCTTTGCTACACAAAGCATGAAAGTACTTCCAAAAAACTTATCCAAGCACCAACTTAGGCTCCATTTGGAAAAGCTTTTTCTTTTGGGCTTTGGGCTGTGGGAAGCAAAAAATGAGCCAAAAAGTGTTTAGAATGTTTGGTAAGAGTTGCTTTTTATAAAACACAATAATCTAAAGCCAAAAACACATTTAAGCCCCAAAGCACAAAGCCTAAAATTGGAGCTTTAAAAGCACAAATCATGAAGCTTATACAAACACAATTTTAGTTGATGACATTGGGCTGTTGGTCATGGACAGGGCATTAGCACATCCAGAGTTGAAAGAGTTGAAGAGTGAGGATTTGTGGTCTTTTGGAGACATAGGATATTTTTAATAGAGTATTTAATAGTTTTATGGCACTGGCATTTTTTGAAAGCTGGAATCAGTGTTTTAAAAGGCGTGGGGGATGTACACTTGGAGGCACACCTCCAGGTGAGGCGCCCCCAAAATGCCCTAAGGCGTATGCTAGAGTGTTGATGCCTCTAAAGCATAGACCTCAGGTGCAAGAGGCGTACGCCTTATCTGCTTCGACAAGACCCCCTTCAACTAGTGCCATGCATATTCATTTTTCTTAGTACAAGACATCTTTCATAAAAAAAAGATGGAACCCTCCCTCTTCTTCCTCGCCCCCATCCTCTTAAGGAGGCTTACGCCTCTTACATTCTGAATTACACTTCATACCTCCAGGTAGTGGAACGCCTCCCATCATGCTTCTGTGTTTTAAAGCATTGACTGGAATGATGTATCTCATTGTGGTGAAAACTCTATAAAAAAATGCAATCCCTTTTTTTAATAAAATTTTCTATTTAGTACCAAAAAATTTCTTGGACAATTAGTCAATCTAATCGGTGGTCTGAAATTTGCAAACTTTGACTGGGATCTAGCTGATTCACCTCTGCAACCAGCTTAATCCAAATTAGGGTATCACCAAATTTTAAAACTTTGCTTTTGCGACAGTAACTGTTAACTTGTATTGTTAAAAAAATGTAAACAATATACAACTAAATACAGAGGATCAAATTAGCCAGCACGGTTATTTTCTGACTATAGCACCCATGCAAAACTTGCATCATTGGCTAAAAACACTAGCTTCCCTAATCTAATGACCTAGGTATCATGGTCCAGCTACCACATCCTTCAGCCAGAGTCTAACCTCCTTCCTCAACCAGATTATTACATGCCACCGAACCTTTTTTTTTTTTGATAAAAGTAACAATTTCATTAAAAACAAAGCACAGGGTACATGATGAGATGTACAACTGCAACAAAGACTCGCCAATGAAATTACAAGGGTAACATGCAGCCACTAAACAGAGAATCCCTATGGATCCCTAATTTTGTTAGACCATCGGCCACAGAGTTTAGTTCCCTAGGGATCCATCTAATCCTTACAGTCGTCCAAGCCATTATATCTCTAGCTTCATCCAGGTAGTGTATTAGATGCCAAGGGCCACTGTCCTCCCCTAGCCATTTTAATGGTGTTTACAGAATCTCCTTCAATGGTTGAGAAGGAAAGTCCCAAATTCTTAGCAATTCTGAGACTTGTTAAGGCAGCCACCATCTCAGCTTTTGTAGAGTCTGCAACCCCTAATGGGCCATTGAAAGCCCGCCAAATATTTCCTTCTTCCTCCCTAATAACACCTCCAATCCCAGCTTCCCCTGGGTTACCTACTGCACTCCCATCAAAATGTCCACCAAATTCCTTTGTAAGTCTGAAAGGGTAACCTAGTTAAAGATCTCAGAACCTGTCATCCAAAGGTTACATAAAAAGGCTATGTAGGAAATGAGAACTTCAGTGGTTCTTTTCTTGTTTTCAAAAATTCTATTGTTTCTTTCTTCCCAAGCTCCCCATAGCACTGCATGGGTCAGAGTGCACCAGTAGGCTTTCCCTCTCTGGTCCAAACCCCTACCATGCCATCTATCTATCTATATATATATCAGTGTTTTAAAAGGCGTGGGATGCGTACGCCTGGAGGCGGCGCTCCCAAAACGCCTTGAGGCGGCGCTCCCAAAACGCCTTGAGGCGTATACCAGAGGCACTGACACCTCTGAGGCATACGCCTCTTGCGCTTTTTTCATGAGGCGTGCTAGAAGCGTACGCCTCATGCACATCTGATATAAAAAGACAGAAAAAAAAAGGAATGGAAAGGAAAAGAAAGGGAAGGGAAGGAAAAGAAAAAGAAAGATAAGAAAAAAAAAAAGAGAAAAGGAAAGGGAAGAAAAGGGAAGAAAAAATAAGGAGAAAGAAAGTGGTTTGCCCCTTGCCCCCTTTGAACTAATGTTATGCATCTTTATTCTTCTTAATATAAAAGATTTTTATTAAAAATAAAGAAAAAATGAGATCCCTCCTTCCTCTTCATCCTCCTCCTAACCCCCTTGCTCTTAAGGAGGCTTACGCCTCCTTGTGTTCGGGAGGCTTACACCTCTTGCGTTCTGAACTACGCCTCACGCCTCTAGGTAGTGGAACGCCTCACGTCACGCCTCCGCGTTTAAAACATTGATATATATATATTTTAAAATCGGTCCTGCCATGTCAGCATAGTTCTCCTTGCAGGAAACCCCCATTCTAATTTTCTATTTTTTTATTTTTCTTATTTTTTTAATTCCACATAATTACCCATTAAACCAATAAGGAAATCACATATGCTTAACTATTTCTAACAACCATAAAGAAAGAGGGATTTGCTTTTCTAATGTTTAGCCAAGTGGAACCACTTTCCCCCACTTCCCCCTAAATTGTCTCTAATTCCTATTTATCTCCTAAATTATCTCTAACTCCTATTTATCTCCTAAATTATCTCTAACTCCTATTTATCTCCTAATAATAGTACAATTATAAGTTTATGGATTATTAAATTCAATAAATAATTAATATTTTAAGAATTTAAATAACAATATTATTTCAATAACTAAATAATATTGTAAATAACTAATCTCACTAATGTCAATTAATAATTATAGAAAATAACTATCAACAAAATTATATTTATTATTAATAATTTTACAATAATGGTATATATTCTTTATATATTTATATATATTATAATTAATATTTATTTTATTTTCAGTAATTATTTATTGTTTTTTTATAAATATGCTTTCAATAATTATTTATAAATCTATTTTTATATTTGTAACTGTAACTAAATAATTATTTTTCAACTGTATTTAATAGTAATTACATTTTTTTAAAAAAATACAGTAATTTAATAATTACAATATTATTAATAGTTTAGTATTTTAATAATTACAATATTTACTGAAAAGCAATATTAATAAATATTTTATAAATAATGTATTTATTAATTAACAGTAATATAATTAAATGTAATTATTTTTAAACTGTAACTCACAGTAATTACATTTAACAGTAATTAATAAATACATTATTTTTTTAAAATAATATATTTTTAATTAACAGTAATTAACACTAATTATTTTTAATTATATTTAAAATAGCATAAAATTACATTTAACATTAATTAACAGTAATTATAAGTTAAGCTATAAATAGCATAAATAGCATAAAATTATAAGCTATAAATGATTTTTAAACTGTAATTAACAGTAATTATAAGTTAAGCTACAAATAGCATAAAATTACATTTAATTACCAGAAAATTTCATTTAATTACATTTAACATTAATTAACAGTAATATAATTCACAGTATTTATTTTTAACCTGTAAGTAAATTATTTTTAAATTGTAATTACCAAAAAACTACATTTATTTAGTTTTAGCCAAGAAAATACCAATATATTTCTGAAAATAGGATAATTTCCAAAAATTGATGTATTTTAAATAAATACAGTAATATAATAATTACACTATTTATTGAAAAACAGTATTATTAATTAATAGTATTTTTCATAATTACAGTATTGTTAATAATTAACAGTATTCTCAATAAATACAGTATTGTTAATTAAAAATATTTATAAAAAATAGTATTAATTAACAGTAATTATTTTTAAAATGTAACTAAATAATTATTTTTCAACTATATTTAGTGGTAAATATATTTTTTAAATAAATACAGTAATTTAATATTTACAGTATTATTAATAATTTGATAATTTAATAATTACAGTATTTACTGGAATGAGGTATTAAATGTAATTTAGTGATATAATTTAGCATAAGTAACCAAAACATAATAAAAATATCCATCAATTATACAAATATTATTAATATTTCAAAATATTGAAACTGTAATTAAATGTAATTTTATGCTATTATGCTATAAAGAATGTAAAATACATTAGTGATGTCTATTATGTTATAAATAGCATAAAATTACAAGCTATAAATGATTTTTAAACTGTAATTAACAGTGGTTATAAGTTAAGCTATAAATATCATAAAATTACATTTAATTACCAGAAAATTACATTTAACATTAATTAACAGTAATATAATTCACAGTATTTATTTTTAAGTTGTAACTAAATTATTTTTAAACTTTAATTACCAAAAAATTACATTTAATTAGTTTTAGCCAAGAAATTACCAATATATTTCTGAAAATATAATAATTTCCAGAAATTAATGTAGTTTAAATAAATACAGTAATTTCATAATTACAGTATTTATTGAAAAACAATATTATTAATTAATAGTATTTTTTTCATAATTACAGTATTTTTAACAATTAACTGTATTATTTATTTAACATTATTAATTACAGCATTTATTTATTAACATTTTGGGTTTAAAATGCTTGGTTTATTTATTTGAAAATGGTGTAGATTATTTTTGTTTTTGTTGTTGCCATCTATTTGAAAATGTTTGCTTTATTTATGTGATTGATGTGTTTTCAATTTGTTGTTGCAATTTTTTATCCATAAAAACAAAATAATAATAATAATAATAATAATTAACAGTATTATAATAATACAATATTTCATTTAATTAATAACTGTTAATTAATGTAAAATGTAATTTAATTACTGTTAATTAATGTTAAATTACTGTTAACTAAATACAGTATTTCATTTAATTAATAAATACAGTATTAATTAATATAGTATATATTTAATTAATTGCAGTATTTTTGTATTTAGTTAATTACAGTATAATATTAATATGTGATTGTAATAGAGTATTATAAAAATACAGTATTAATTAATTAACATTATTAATTACAGTGTTTAATTATAAGAATTTATAATTGCATTACTTTTCATAATTTTTAATATTTAACAGTATTAATTAATTAATATTGTTAATTACAGTATTTAATTAGAAGCATTTATAAATGCATTATTTCACCTTTATTACCAAATCCTGTGCATCGCATGGGTCCCCGCTAGTTGCCTTAGAAAATCCAAAACACTTTTGGAGGCTTCCCAACTATATCCAACCATATGCAGAAAGTGATTCCATATTTTCCTCATCTCAGAACAATGAATAAGGAGGTGCTCAATAGATTTACCATCACTGAATTTATTCTGTCACAACTACCTCTGTTCTTTCTCTGGATTATGTCACAACTCACAAGTGTTTATTCTCCCAAGGCAAGCCTCCCACACAAAGAAGGAAACTCTCAAAGGAGCAAGGGTGCTCCAAATCTTCTTACAGGGAAACAAGATATTTTGTTCACCTGAAATGAGAACCTTGAAGAAAGTCCTGGTTGAGAACTTTCCAGCTGGATGAAGGGTCCAAATGCGATTGTCTAAGAAAGAGGGGGAGAAGTAAGCCTCCTGATGGAGGGAGTGGAAAAGATTTGTAACTTCGGCCATCTCCACATCCCTTAGGGGTCGTCAGAGGCTAAGGTTCCAACTTCCAACTAATCTCAGAGGAAGAAGGACAAAGGCAAGAGGCAATGATAGCTCCCTTAGTTTGGGAAGTCTAAAGAAGCAGGGATAAGATTCATCAAAGGTTTGATTCCCCCACCATAAATAAATCCAAAACTTAATTTTGTTTCCACCCCCCACCCGATATCTAGTAAAAGAAATAAATTTAGAGTAGCAAGAGGAAATACCTTTCCAGGGGTTTGTTGCGTTCTCCCAGATCAAGTGAACTTTACTATCCCAACCATTGGCATTTAACCTATATTTGCTTCTAATGACAGCTGTCCGAAGTGTGTTTGTCTCAAGAGGGAACCACCACAACCATTTGCCAAGAAGAGCTAGGTTTCTTTCCTTAATATGCCCAAGATCCAACCCACCTTCCTCCTTTGGTTTACAAACCTGCTCCCAGCTTACAAGATGACACCAATCTCGTTATAGCTTCTCAATCTGACATTTTCCTTCAAAGGGATAAGAAACACTGAAAGGTAGTAAATAGGAAGGTTAACTATAGATGCCTTAATTAGGACAAGTCTCCCCCTTTCGAGAGAGAGTTTTTCTTCCAAGTAACTAGTCTCTTTTTGCATTTCTCAATCACTAGATCCTACAAATGATTGTTCCTTAGATTCCCTCCTAGAGGCATCCCCAAATATCTTATAGGATAATTCTCCACTTTACACCCCAAGATTTCCTGTGAAAGCGATTTAGCTGGTCTCTATCAGCAATGCTTATTTCCACCAAGCTGCTTTTGGAGAAGTTAACATGGAGCCCAAACACGAGCTCAAAGCACTGAAACCCTCTTCTCAATCACTGGATCCTAGAAATGATTGTTCCTCGGATTCCCTCCTAGAGGCATCCCCAAATATCTTATAGGAAAATTATCCACTTGACGCCCCAAGATTTCCTGAAAGCTATTTAGCTGATCTCTATCAGCAATGTTTATTTCCACCAAGCTGCTTTTGGAGAAGTTAACATGGAGCCCAAACACCACATCAAAGCACTAGAACACCCTCTTCAGATGAGCAAGATTCTCTAAATCAGCTTCCAGAAAAAAAAAAATTATATCATAAGCAGATTGTATATGTGAGATCTGTGTTGCTTTCTCTTCCTACTTCAAACCCTCTTATCAAGTTCAAGGTCATTGCCTTCTCAAGAAAATGACTAAGGATATCCGCCACCAAGGTAAAGAGAAAAGGGGATAGAGGAAAACCCTGTCTTAAACCTCAGTTAGCTCTCAAGTAACCTTTGGATTCTCTATTTATCAACACCAAAAACCAAGCCATGCTTATACACCCTTTTCGAGGTCTAACAATCCCAACCGACTTGTCAATCTTGTCCTTGGAATTCAGCTAAAACTTTTTTTCCTGATAAATAACAGAATTTTATTAATGAAAGAACAAGCTGCCCCAAAACAGTAGCAGACTAATAGTTGTAAATCCTTCTTGACCAGCAGCTAAAAGTTTTGCTTTACCTGTTTTCTTATCCTGTTGGGCCTGAATATGCCACCAGAATGTTTTTATCAGTGATAATAAAAATTCTATTAATTGCAAATAAATTAATTTATATAGCAGTGTCAAGACGGTCAGCCTCGACTAACCATCCTTTTGGTATTCTGTATCAAGTACAATACCCCCCCCCCATGTTATACAATTCCCCAATATATTATATTCTTTGTCACCCCCTATGCCACCAGAATATCACCTTCATAATTTCTGATAGCACCCACCTATTCCTGACTGTCCAAAGATTTCCCATGCTGTTTCCATCAAAATTCAGCTTTAACATACTATGCAGTGAAGGTGACCAATCTGGTGTGATTTTATCCCCTTTCTAGTGGACATTGATGTTACTATGAACCAATCTCTAAAGATGTCATCCATGGAGAAAATTGAAAACTCCTTCATGGTATTCACCTAATAATGATTCTGACTTTTGTCAAGTCTATTATGTCCTCCACTGGTTGAGTCAATCTTCGTAGAGTCAATTGGTTCCTAAAGGAATTCCCCCGAGCTTTGGCCATCCCACAAGGCACCCTAAAAACTGAGAAAAATGTAAACTGGAAAGTTAGAGAAAGTTTATTTGATGAGGGAAGGAAGTGTAGTTTCTTTCCAAATTGATTTGATGAGGTTAAACTTTGTCTTTTAGTACTCTATCTTTCAATGTCATTATGTATGAACCAAATACCAAAAAAAAAATGCTCTCCATCTATTCCCCCACCCCTGGCCCTCAATGCTTTCACTAACTAAACGGCTTCGTAAAATAATTAGAACTTATTCAGTTACTCTATACTTCGAATGTAATATATGGGAACTGTTCTAGGAAGACACAAATAGAGTGATATCTCATCATCATCATCTAAGCCTTGTCCAAAATATATGGAATTGGCTACATGAAACCTCTTCCACCATTCCATTTTGTTCAATGCTATATGCATTACTACCTTACCCATATATGCCCTTTTTTGTTTGCCCCTAGCTCTTCTAGTCTCTTCAACTTGTAGTAGATCACTTCCTACTAGTGCCATAGACGGTCTTATTTGAAAGTGACAATACCATCTTACTCTACTTCATTTTATCACCTATTGGAGCTACTCCTAGGTTCCTTCAAATAAGTTCATTTATGATTCTATCCTTTGTAATTTTCCCACTCATCCATCTTAACATTTGTATTTTACAATGTTCATTTTTAGATACGTCATTTCTTGAATGCCCAACAATTGCTCCATACAACATTGCTGGCCTTGTAATTTTCCCTTTAGCCTAACTGATATTGTCCTATCACTAGGACTCCAGATACACCATTTCATTCCGTCCATCCTGTTCTAATTCTATGGATGACATCCTCCTCAAGGTAACAATAAAGGTTATATTGAGATATCTTGGTCTCTGCTCTTATGTGTGCCCTGATTTCCTTTCCTACTATTTTTTAAATTTATATTGCAAATGTGCTATCTTAGTCCTACTTATTTTAAAACCTCTTCTTCCTAAGACATTCATCCATAAATCTAATTTTGCATTTGATCCTTCTCTAGTTTCATCGATTATTATTATGTCATCAGCAAACAATAACAGTATCTAGTCTAGTAAAAAAATGAAAAGACAAAACTCTTTTGAGCAGCAAATCTCAAAGCTTACCAACAACTCATGGTATGCAGCAAAATATTGTGGATATCTTGCTCTTGGTCCCCCAAAAGCTTCTTGCCAAGTGTCTATTAGAGTCAGTATCTTCTCCTTGACATGAAAATCAGGCTGAAAGCAGCAAGTAGAAGAAATTATATGAGTCTTCATGGAAAATAAGACAACAGGACATCATCAAGAATGTGCTTAAAATGATTTTGAAATATATCTTGTTTTTCAGTATCTAGTAGTGTTTGAGTGTGAACAGGAGTCTAGTTTTTATGTGTTTATAAGGAGGTTTGGGTACTGATTTATTTTCTTTCCTTCCATGTTTTAGTGGAGGTTATAAGGTTATCTGAATCTTTTCGTGCTGTACTCAACCAGGGGTATATTGGTCTTTTCATTTATGGTTATGATATAATATAAATAGTAGGAAGCAGTATGCTCCACCCTTTTCTTCTCTCCAAAACCTGTTTCTCTTCTTTCTTTTTTGTTCCACACTTCAACTTCTATCCTCCTCCTTCCCTTTTTCTAATTTAATAATTTTATACTCTA
Organism: Nelumbo nucifera; assembly: GCF_055504915.1. Lineage (NCBI taxonomy): Eukaryota > Viridiplantae > Streptophyta > Magnoliopsida > Proteales > Nelumbonaceae > Nelumbo > Nelumbo nucifera. The sequence continues at coordinate 21,990,481 of NC_142650.1, forward strand.
TATTCACAAGAAGGATAGGAGAAACAAGGTCTGGATCTTGTTAGGTGTTCCTGTTGAAACTCATGCAGTCTTAGGATCAGCAAACTGCATGGAGTTGTGAAAAAGCTAAGAAATTGTCGTATGTTACCTGGTTTTAGATGGCTTTTGGAGAGCTAACTAAAAGTTAATTGCTGCTGATGAACAAGAAGGTCATTGAAGTTTTTCCCAAAAATCAAGAAAAATTTGTCAGTATTCTTGGGCTGTTCCTACAGTGGCACTCAGGTATTTCTGGAATATTTAATCAATTCTAGAGTGGACAATTTATTTTCTGCAGTTTTTGTTACTGGTAGTTTCTTCAGAGTTTTAGGGCCTCTTGAGTGAGTGACCCCTATTTTTCTCTTTTCTCACAGTGCCTATAGAGTTAATCTCCCATATTTCAAGCCTTGGAGCTTAACCTTTCTCCAAAATTCAGACCCCAAGGTAGGATTTATCTTTATTCTAGGCTCTTTGAGGATTAAGAATTGATATTGGGAGATCATTGGATTAATCTGGAGTGGTTTCAAACAGAAAATACCAGTCCCCAAACATCCTTATAAAAGACATAAAAATAGACTCCTATTCACAGTCAAACACTACTAAATACTATAAACTGACATATTTCAACAAAAAAAAACTCCAACCTTCTTTTTAACTATCTTCACCATCTCATGAAGAATATCTCTATCCGCAACATGCATATGGACGATATCTCCACAATTTTTTACCAGTGTCTCTAAAAGCTAGAATGTGGAGCATAGAGCAAGTACAGCCAAATTAGTCATCTGTTAAAGGAAATATTTTCTGACAATGAACTAAGAAGTGAGAACATGAAGAAGAAACATAAAATGACTCAAGAGAGAACACTTGAACTTTGAAGTACCCAAAAAAAAGTAGAAAGAAATATATGTGCTAACAATACCCATAAAAGGAGAAACATTACAATTTCAAAATAGAGCTTTCAGTCTTTATGTTGCTTACTGTTAGTGCAAGAAGTTGGACCTTTGGATTCTTACTTCCCAGACGCTTTTTAATGCCTTTAACAACATCCCTTACTTGCCTAGGGAGCCAAAACAAAATATGATATTATCAATTTTGGGAAACAGAGAAAATTTAAACATCTATCATGAGAAAAAAGGATTCAGTTGTAGTGGAACAACACAAGATAATTACCAGAACTTAAGTTTTTTTTTTTTGATAAATAGCTGAACATAAGATTATTGGCATGTTATCACTATATTTTTTTTATAATTGAATAAATTTTATTACATACTAAAGATAAAAAGTACAAGCATCCCAAGGAGAGGCACGAGATGCGACCTCTCCAGAATGAGTTCATTTCTGAACCTGTCTTTTCTAGTTTTGAATGAGTTCATTTCTAAACCTGTCTTTTCTAGTTTTTCCACTCATCCATCTCAATGTTCACATTTCTGCCACACTCATTTCCACCAATGCAAGCTTGTCTTATACTTCTGGTCTCAAGCCTAGATAAAGGTAGAAGGTTGCTTTAGGCAATGTCTTCAACCTGTCGTTTTGGTCGGTTGAATTGTTCGAACCATTACCCGGCCATGATTCCAGTTTCGGTTCTCCCAAAAACCTGGTATTTAGTCAAAACCATTGACCTGGTCAAAAACCATCCGACCTAATCACCAGGTCACGAGTTGCACACTCAAATGTATGTGCAAACTTCTAGAGGTCATAACTTTGCACCCAAATGTTTGATTGAGGAGAATTCTTTTATTTTGGGTAACATTTTGAGATCTATGCGTTGCAAGGAGTCAAAAGTGCATTGCCCTGCTATTTCCCCCAAAAAAATCCCTTTTTTGGCCTCAAATCACAATTTTTAACAGTTTTTTACAAATAAAAAATTAAAAATTGAACTAAAAATATAAATTGAACATAAAATAATATTTATACACATTTATTACATCTGACAAATAATTAATTTTTTATCCATAAAATACATGTTTATACATATATACATATGTGTGTGTACACATATGTTCATTGTCATTGTCTGGCCCATTCAACCCAAACGGTCAAATTGGTGATTTGCGACCCAGAGGCAAAAACAATTCATCCTCGGGTCAGTTTTTAAAACATCGGTATTAGGTTGGCAGCCAACATTGAAACTTTTGCCAAACTCTTGTGAACATGGCCTCAGTTAGGGATTATGAAAATAAAATTTTCTATAGAACTGCTAACATTAAATTTGGCAGCACAATTCAACTAAATTGAACTCAACAAATACTTGTCCCAATTATATGTGGTTGACTACATGAATCCTCCTTGCCATTCAATTCCACACCCATTGTTAAATTATGGGCCTTCAAATCTTTTTTTTATAAATAACTGTAAATTTCATTAAATTAGAAACATGAAGAGAACATTACAAAGTTGGAAAGAATACCCAACTACCCTTAAATCTTACAAATTCAAACCAATTACAACTTATCCTAAAACAATTGCTCCCCGTAAACCCCTTGCTTTGCCTAAGAATCTGCCATCCCATTTGTCGTCCTTCTAGTCCATCTGAATGTAGCCCCCACCTCTTGGCTAAACATTCAATTTCTCATAGAGAATGCTTGTTAATCCATGCACCTAGGTTTCTGTAACTGGTCCAAGAAATAATTAGTTTTGAATGAGTCTGAATCGGTTTGGGACTAGGTGGAATCGGTTCTGAACCGATAATAATCGAGACACTATATCAGGACCCGAAACCAACCCGTCGGTTCCATTTCTTGGGACTAGAACCAACCCAATCAGTTCGGGTCTGCCGGGTCAAACCCAGCAGCCCTACCAAATGCATAGCTGCAATGGCTTTTGGGACTGGTTGTTGGGACCTTGTGTTGTGACTAGACCCGAACTCATTTTGAATCCTCTTCCACCATTGCCTGCTAAAACCCAAGTTGCTTTGATATCCTTAGTCTTTGTAGCAATGCTAATAATTCATCCTTCAAAGAAACTCCAACACCAATTGGACCTGAGAACAATGCCACAACCTTGCCCTCTGTATCCGAAGCACACCACCAATTCCTACCGGACTTGGATTACCCCAAACCATCTCAGTCCACTTTCCTTCATCTTATCTCCAACTAGGATTGTAAACAGATCAGTTTCAGATTGGATTCAGCAAAATCCGAATTCGATACGGTTATTGAAAACCACATCCAAATTTGATCCAAAATCTGATCGGATTTGAAGACCTCGATTCGAATTTGAATCCTAACGGACTCAAATTGGATTTGGATTTAACCTGACTTCGCTTTAATTTTAAAATACAAAAAAAAACTTAAAAAAATTTATTACTTTTCAACTTTTATATATAATTAATTAATGTAATTATGTAAATATACATACTGAATTTATTATATATATTCATATAAAATATAATATATAAAACATATTTTTTATAATTTTAAATATAATTATATAAAATTTATATATTAAAATCAATAAACATTATAATGTAATTGGATTCATATTTTAATCGAAGCAAATAGAGTCAAATATGAATCCAATCCAATTATTAATTGGATGCAGATTGGAAAATCTGAATTCGATCTGATTACATAAACACATCATCCGAGTCTGAGATGATTGGACCGGTTGTCGGATTGGGCCGCGGATTTTCAGGTATCATTGGCAATCTCCAGCTATGTTGTGCCTACTCTTAGATTCCTAAAAATATGTCCACTTCTGATGTTATCTTTTCTATTTTTCCTACTCATTCATCTCAACATTTTCATCTTTGCTACACTCGTTTGTTTGGATGTATTGTTTCTTGAGCATCCAACACTTTTCTCCATACATCATTATTGGCCTTATGGCCATTTGTTTTTTTATATTGATGAATAGCATTTAACTTTTGTTAGCTATGTGTAAATAATGAAACATATGGTATTGTCCTTCATAAAATTTTCCTCTTGGCCTAAATGATATTCTCCTATTACATAGAACTCTAGATGCACCTTTCCATTTTGCCCATCCACTTTAAATCTATGGGCAACATCCTCCTCAATCTCTCTCTCATTATGAATTATCAAACCATGGCAACATAAGACTTATGTCATGGTAGTGTGTTGATTTATACTGCATTTCCCTAGTTTTATGCTCATGTACAAAGTCATTTTTTTTAACTCTAGACAAACTTAGAGGTGGAAGCAAGGATGAAAGTGGGATTGGATCTAGACAAATTTCCCTCTTCATTTGCTCTCTCAAGATATAAATATGAGCCAGTTTCTACCTTTCTCGTTCCCTCTAGCTCAAGAACTGGGTTTGACTGGGACTTGGGTCTTAGAAGGGGTGTAAGGGATTTGGAATTAAATGATGTTTTGGATTTGATTCTTGCCCTCGATGGGGTTTTTTTGGACCCTTCCAACTCTGATAGCCAAATTTGGAACGCTTCCTCCTCTGGTGTTTTTTCTTGTGCTTCCTTCTTCAAGGCCTTGATTCAACTTGTTGATAGTTTGGGCTCTCCTTTTCCTATTAAGGAGGTTTGGTGCAATCCCATCCCTCAAGAATTGGAGGCTTCTGTTGGGAGATCTTTCTGGAAAGAATAAATACTTGTGATCTCCTTAAAAGGAAAAGACCTAATTGGTGCTTATCCCCTCATTAGCGTGTTATTTGTAAGGCTAATGGAGAAACTTGATTTCACTTGTTAATCTCCATCCCAATTGCTACTTTTATTTGGGAATGGTTTTTCTTGTTGTTTGTACATTCTAGGAAAGATAGCAAACCATCTTAAATAGCTTTGAAGATCCCCTTTGAAACAAACTGGATTTCAATTCACTATTGTTCATGAAAAAACTATGTACTTCAAGAGATAGGATAATCTTAATTTTTCTGTTACATTTTAATTATTTATGTATCTAGGCCATGGATTCCAGGAATGGACATGTCTAAAACCTGGAAACACCTGAATAATTGGCATATGGGCTTGGCATTAAGGCAAGACTACTGATAGAGGGGAAAAACTGAAAACTGAAACTGCAGGACCATGTCTGGAGGGAATAAACACTGCCCTGTAATGTGATGAGTTCAGTGTTCAGAAGGAGCCATTGCTTGGTGTGTAAAATCTCAGACTGACAAGCATGAGAAAGTGTGTCCAAATCTGAGAGTGACCACTTTGTGCAAAAGGTGTTTAAGGTTAGGTCCATATCCACTCCTCCCCTCTCAAAACCCCAGATGGCTAGGACTGGCATCTTTTATCACCGATAGCTAGGACCAACATTGGGTAATGGCCCTTATCAAAAACTTATAATAAACATAGGCAGTAATAAATAGAAAAGAAAAAAGAACAACTCTGGTCTCTTCCACACTAAAGAAATGGATGAAAAGAAAAAGGACATGGGTAAAATCAATGAAGATCTAAGACAATTAACTTGACTAGTTGTCTCAGGCAACATTTGAGTGCTCCCCAATTATTAGAATGCAGACGATCAGATAGTGAGATGAGCTGACAAGTTATAAGGTTTCAAATTTAATTGTAATAGTCATAGAGAAGAATAAAAAGAAAAAAGAAAAGCAAACGCTTAAGAACAAGCCCCAGATTATAGCCCTTTTTTAATCATATCAAATTCAAATTGTATCTAGAAGAATTATCTGACTAAATGCAAAGTCCAGCAAAGTTATAGTAGCCAAGCTCTGGAATTCTACTCTGTTAAAAGATAGCTGATTCCATTTTCGATTTCTCCCCTTTCTAGATCTTTTTCTTTTATTGACAATGAATTAAACTAACTTTAGCAGGTCCAAAACATAAAATTCGGTGGCTAAAAGAAAACTAATATCAAGGGTCAAGCCCAAGTTCAGAATATCTACTCATACCAATTATTGCATTTGCAGTAAGCACAGTAAAATAAATGCAAATGATGAAAACCCAACCACAGATTCTCCTACGTTCTAGATAAGAGACGGTTGTTTTGATTGGTTAGACAAAAGACAGACTTTTAACCAAAGATGTTAACTTTCCAACATAGAAATCCAGACCGTTTGACAAAATTCGCATATTATCTTCGGGAAATCTCAAAAAACGATTGAAGAACGCAATTACGTGACAATGTTCTTTATCCCGATCATGCATTGACCTTCATCCAACCAAGGACACCAACTCTGATGTAATCTCACAACGGAGGACACCGCCAACGATGAATTAAAAATAATAAAAAGAAACTACGTAAATCAACAAAATCAACGAAACAGGAGGCAAACAAATTGCATACCCAGGATTGTGATTCAGAATATCACAGATCTCAATGTTCATGGCCCAATCGGGACCAATTAGCATATCGCTTGTGGCTCGCTCCACCAATGGATTCACCATATTTGCAAATGAAAAAGGATCCTGAAACCGACGGCGAGATATCTGAAACCAACGGCTTGTAAGAATATACCAACGAGACTGAAAAGAATTCCGGAAAATCTCAATAATGTTTTAATGAATTGCAATTCTCGAGGATCAGAATGTGATAAAAAACCCAGAAGCAAACCAGGTAAAAAGCCCCAACAGAGATAGAGTTTGAGAAGCACTTTGGCTCTCTGTCTCACTCTTTTTCGGGGTCATGGTTTTCCTCCCCCTGCTCCAACCGAAATTTTCGTTTTCCATCGCCATTCCATCTTTCTTTCGGTTTAGACTCTTGCTAACAAAAAAGCAAGCTGTTGGCCAATACCAAAAGACACGTGCTTTCCAAATATATCTAACACGTGTTTATCTAACGTGCACTTCACTATCCTACGTGGACGTAAGCTCAGCTTAGCTGAGACCGGATCTGCTCTCACAAAACGCACCTCACACCATGTATCAGGAACATCTTCGGGATGTGCTTGTGAGGCCAGTTTGAGGCAAGGTTCAAAGTATCAACACATATCGGCCCGTATCATTCTGGCATTCCATCAATATCGGTGGTCTGACCGGTTTATGGTGTGGCAAGGACTTAACCGGCTCCCCTGAACCATTTGGCGAAAAAAATAAAAAAAACACCAAAAGGAGTATTAATTCGCTCGATACGCCCATACCGGCGGTTCACAACTGGATTGGTTTAAGGTACGTTGTGTGAGGAGTAGATCCCAATTCAGCTTAGTTATGTATATTCATCAGAAACTTTTTTGTAGGATTGATTGCCTATATATCACGCCCCACGAGTGCCCCACAACCTTACGGGAGTTGAACAAGGTTTGACTGAACCGGTTTACAACATAATGGTTATCGCAAAACAAAGTACAGGAGGTTTTTGTAATTTATCCTTTTTTTTCTTTATGGTTATCCCCTATCCCGGAATGGGATTAGCTGAAATCAATAATAACACTCTATATCAGTCATAAAAAAACATAGGATTCACAACCATTTAACCTCTTAGTGTGGGTCCCATGTGTATTTTATCACTGGCCTGAGACATTATTATTGGTTCCACAGCTTGATGAGCGGCTAAACCGAATTCCTCCTTAACCCCCAACCTTGGTGGTAATAGGATTTGATATTACGTCTATGTTACAACGAATCAAAAATCCTACCAAAAATTAGTTACCATCAGTTGGTCATTATGTTATAACCATTATTCTCACATACAACTAAAGTAATCAAGAGCTACAACATACAAGAAAACAATAATTCGTTTTTTTTCTAACATAAAGACCATATTCATGGTAAAGCTGCAACCCACATTATAATATAAGAACATCTAGTAGCAACGAGAAGAATTAGAAAAAAAATAAAAATAGAGATAGGATCTAGTAAGCACACAATCTTGTAAGCATATTGAATGAACACTTGATAAATATTCTGATAATTGTCTGAAGTGGTTTTTAATCTTTTTCAAAGTTAGGGTGAGGGTATTTCAAAGGACAAGTGTAAAAAAAAAATATTTACAAGTGATCATTGAACGTGGTTATAAGATTGTGCCTACCGCTACCTACCTGATCCGGTCTGAAAAAAAAAATAGTCCTGCGAAGGGTCAATGTCAATAAAGGGATAGAGCTCAAGAAGGATCTATGATGGGTAGTCATGAGCTTAATGTGGGTCCCATCCCTTTGTATATATTTTTATGCTATGTGGCAAGCTGTGTTCTTCAACCCAACTCCAATCTATGGATTTTGCTTTAGACCCCAAATCATTAATAAAGGTGAAGTTTGGTGGGGTTTAGCATTCAAGGGTATTTTAGTTAGTAAATGCCTTCTATTAAGAAGGGCAAATCTGGTATTTTAAATTTTGGAGTGTGACATCAGCGTTTTGGAATAAGATTTTAACGTTGAGGTAACGGAGGGAGCGTAACTTCTGAGTGTGAGAAACTTCAGTAAGACAGTGCTATTAGCATAAAGCAGGATCCTGAATAACAATTTTGAGAAACTCTAAGAGAGGTATCAACGATTTACCCTTGTTTTGGGGATGAAATTCAAAATACGTCTTTTTGGCACCAAAGACCTTACCCTCAACCTCACTTTGGCTTCAAATTTTTGAAAAGGCCTTACACCTCCAAAGAACTTTGACTTGTACTTAAACATTCCCTAACTTTTGGGGATAAAGTGACATATAGATCCCTTCTTTTACTTTTAAGTGGGCAAAGACATTAAAGTCCCATCTAGTTTGTGGGAATAGGGGTCTAGAATCCGAATGAGTTATTTTGATTTCAACTATTTGATTGAGTGGAATTAGAATCTCATTCCCAATTTTTTAGAATGACATGCCCCTCCTTTGGAAATGATGAAATTTCATTCATGCTGATTTCAATTCACATTTCCATTCCTATTGAGACTCATTGGTCATACTAGTAAGAGATTCAGGTTCTACGGGCTTGATCCCGCCCATCTTATTTGGAAATGTGACAAATGACCATATGAACTATTGAGTCATCTGTGAAAATAATTGAATAATTGCTATTTTCATGACGTTTTTTTTAGGGTAAATTACAAAAATCCCTTGTACTATGGGGTCTGTGACAAAGACCCCGTACTATGACCATGAGACAAAATCCCCCCTTTCGTTAGCATTCAGTTGAAATCCGCGGTTCAAATATTTTTTAATCTCCATACTACTCTTGTAATTACTATTGGAGAAAAACACTCTTTATCTTTCCCGACCTCACGACGAATAACAGCAGCACGGACTTCCGAAGTCCTCCCTCTCTCCTCTCTCTCCCTCGATCTCTCTTCTTCCCCTTCCCCTTTCTCTCCACCCCTTTCTTTTCCCTGTTTTTTCTGTTTTCCGTTCGTTGCAGATGAATGATCTGAGCCAGATAAGGAACTCCTTGTTGTAGGTTTTGAGCTGAAGTTGTTTTGATCTGAGCTAGACACGGCAACAGTACCACTGACGCCACTCGCCTTCGACACGCTTTACACACTGGGCCTGACGATAACACGATTCGCTCCGGGTGAAAACAACTTCTGCATCTTTTTCCCTCAGTCTTCGCGCTGCAGATTCTTCCGCTGCACCCAATAGCGTCCGGTAATGCCTCTATGTGCGCCTCAATTGGTCTCCTTGAACGATAATACGTTGATACCCACTCAGCTTCTTGAGTTTCACAGAGCAACTGATGAATGAAACGGACACCCATATTATTTTTATGTTGAGAACAGGAGAATAATAGAATATAGTACCTGGGCTTGAAGGAATTGATCAATTTCGTCTCTCTGTTGCTTTAATTGAGCAGTGAGATCTTTTGTTAGGAAGGATGAGATAATCGAAGAGGGAAGAACCAGACTCTGCTGTTGCTGTGACATTGGGTTGTTGCCTTGTTAGTTATGGAGTTGTGCAAGGTGCCAAGGTTCACCAGCGTTGGTGGTGTCTGAGATTGCAGAGAGAAGAGGCCGATTGGTGCCCCGGCTGCCGCAGCAGCAGCGATAGCTTCTCTGCCTATCTTGCGTGGATTGGTGCCCACTGCAAAAGATCACCAAAAGAGGCACATCTTAGAACCAGACAGACCTCGTTTAAGCCCCCCAAAATTGGGCCTAAATCCCATGGGGCAAAAGAAATAGCAGAAAAACAATAGGACCCTTCTCACCTCCATTGCTGTAAAGCATATGGGACTGGTCAAGGAATCCTCCCGGCTGCGGATGCAACGAATAATCACCTCCAAGTGCGTTACTTCGATCCTGCCCACTTCTGCAAACAACCCATTAATCAGGGCAACGAACCCATTAGAGAAAGTAAAGGAATAACAGAACAGAACGAAGGATTAGCAGTAGCAATGGGGGTGGAAACGTGATGCCGGTTCCGGCTCCGCAAGTGTTGCAGTGTTATGGGCCTGGGAATAGGATCTCGTCATGGGTCGGTCCACGGGCTCCTGTTTTTCCTTGTTCCTCTTTTTTCTTGATGAACCTATCTTGGTGCCCTAATGGTGATTTGTCCAAGAGATCACCTAATTCTCCTTGTTCTTTTTCTTGACTGAAATTTTCGATGATTTTATTCAATATTCTCAGCTTCTTAAATAAGAGATTACAAGAGATAAGAGTCCTACTTTTAGGAATACTCCTTGCTAATTAGAAAGACTCCCTACTAATCTATCCTACTGAACTGATAAGATAAGATAAGACTCCCTTAATCTATCATACTGATAAGATAAGATAAGACTCCTTACTGATCCATACTACTGAACTGATAAGATAAGAACATTGAATAGATGAGACTCCTACTAATCCCTACTACTGAAAGCAGATAAGGTAAGAATACTGAATAGATAAGATGGGATGAGAACACTAAATTGCTGCTACTGAAAACACTAAATTACTGCTACTGTTGTTGCCGACATTCACATCATGCAGGGATACAATGAAGACATGACGCCGGCTCTGGCTCTGCAAGGATTAGCAGCGACGACTGGTCAAGGAACGTGACGCTGGCTCCGGCTCCAATGACGCCAGCTCTAATCACCTCCAATGACGCTGGCTCCGGCTCCGCAAGGATTAGCAGCGGCGACTGGTCAAGGAACGTGACGCTGGCTCCAGCTTCGCAAGGATTAGCTCCGTCACCATTAGCTTCAGAGTATACAATGAAGACGATATCATCAAGTGTGACAATGGTAATGAGGTTTTGAACTAAAGGGTCGTATCCATCCTTTAATTCTCCACGTGGCCAAAGAGAAGACAGTGAGGGAGAGAAAACAAAGTACAGGGGTTATAGGAGGGCTTTTATCGCAAAACAAAGTACAGGGGTTTTTGTTGCAAAACAAAATATAGGGGGGTTTTATCACAGATCCCATAGTACAGGGGGTCTTTTTGTAATTTACCTTTTTTTATTATCACGCCTCTTCACCACCATACTTGGATTCCTTGATGTTTAAAAAACCAAAACATTACCAATCTCTAAAAGAGATATTATAATCATTGATCCAATGTATAAAATGATCAACTTACCCCTTTTTTGTATTGGGTCGTTAACACTTTACCCCTATGAAGAGCTACTGAGTTTCTCTTTCTCTGATGTTAGAAGAGAGAGGATAAGGGTTCAAAGAAGACTAGAATCACCATGGATGCATTCAGGGGCGGAGCCAAGTATCTTGGTGGGGGGCCTATCTAACTTGTTCATGGGCCCCGCTCAGGTTTGGCTTTTGTTAAAATTCTAATGGGTCTACCCGAGCCCGAGACAGTGTAAAATTGGGCCCGAAACTTGGTCCGTAAACAGGTCAGGGGCCTATATATATTCTTATTTCCATTCCTGTCATAATCAAACAAACTATGGGATAGACCATTCCAATTCCAATTCCAACTGCAAACCAAACTGACCCTTAGTACTAATTTTGTAGGGCCATAACGTGCAGCTAATCTTTATTAATTGATTAAAAGGATAAGTACATGTTACAAACTTACAAGCTAAGATACATGATAATTAATGTGCCCATTAAGGGTAGGTAGGCTATAATTTTCAGACTTACACTGATTGGATAGTTGAACGGGTTATGGTAAAAATTATGTTATAAAGAATTTGAATAATTAGTTTGGTTCAATTCTCACTTGTTTTCATTCTTATCCAAGATGAATTTTTAAAATTGACAAGAATGGGTAAAAAATAGGTAGAATGAGAAAAATATTGTTATGAACCAAATAAATTTTTTCCTAAAAATGGATTTTTTTCAGAATGACAAGTGTCCTATGTTGCTCATTTTCATTATTAAAAAAAATTGTGTCGGTATTCATAAATCGTCAGCCTAGGTTTCCAACAGTCAATGCTTAATAGTTGGCATATATGTTTTATAAAAGTAATCTCGTAAAAGTACTTCAGTAAAAAGTGTTTTTATAAAAATACTTTCACAAAAGTGCTTTTATAAAAGTGTTTTCATAAAGTACATTTGTAAAAGTGTGCTAGTAAAGTACTTTTATAAAAGTCCTTTCACAAAGGTGCTTTTTGCAAAAGTGATTTCATAAAGGTACTTTTGCAAAAGTGCTTCGTAAAAGTACTTTACTTTTGCAAAAGTGCTTTCGCAAAAGTACTTTTTATAAATTTACTTTTATAAAAGAGCTTTCGTATAAAAGTACTTTTGTAAATGTGCTTTCATCAAAGTGCTTTCGTAAAAGTGCTTTTGCAAAAGTAAACATCTATAGCAACGGTTTTGTAGGCAGAGTTTCCTCAAACAATGAAAACGAGCAAGATGGGGCATGATTATTTTTCGTGCTACAGGCTACTCATTTTTTGTGCTATGGGGCTGATTTTTCATTCTAAAAATAATGTTGCTCATGGCAATAATTTTGTAACCAAATATTCTAATGTTATTCATTCTTACCTATAATGAGCAAGAATTAAAAAAATGAGGCTCAGAGCAATGAACCAAACATGGCATTAAAGTTTCAATCTCAAAGATTTTTTTTTGGGTTTCTTAGAATGACTTTTTCACTCTAGAAAAAAAAAAGAATTAGTTCCAACTAGACATGTTCATGGGCCAGGTAGCCCAACCCCCAGACGGGCTTGAATGTAGATTTAAACCCGCAAGCTTGACCTCGGGCTTAAAAGTCCGAGCTCAACTATTTTACGGGCCGAGCTTGGGATTTGTTAAAAAAGCCAGGCCTGACTTTTAAGTTAAACCAAAAACCCTAAAATAGTTATCTCTTCTCATTCATATCTTTCTAGCCAAACCTCTATCTTCTCAATAGTCGAACACTCACCGGCGCAACAAGTGAACTCCGGCGGACCGGCGGTGAGTTCTCTCTCTCTCTCTCTCTCTCGTTCCTCTTCTCACTTCTTCTCTCTCAGAATCTCAGACGCGAACTCAAGCATCAACGAGGCGACAAACATAGGCATCGACGGCGACAGTGAGTCATCTCTCTCTCTCTCTCTCTCTCTCTCTCAGACACGAACTCAACACTGGCGAAACACAGTCACCGGTGGTGAGTTCTTTCTCTTTGCCATCTTTTTGTTAAGTCAGGCTTTGGGCTTTTTATTAGGGTCAGGCTTGGGCCCAAGTTGTAGGCCCGTTGATTAGGCCGAACTCGGGCTCGAGCCTAACAAAATCCTATTTATAAAGAATAAAAGCCCGAATTGAGCCCGGCCTGGCCCGGCCGATGAACAAGTCTAATTCCAACCACTTACATAAATCCAAACTTAGAAGTGATTCTTGAAATCACAAAATTCATGAGAATTAATCAAATGTATCCATAAAATTTATAGGTTTAAAGTATCAATTCTTATAATGAGTCTCGAGTGAATACAAGAATTATTACAAGCAAGGGTCCCAATGAGGATCCCCTTAACCTAGGGACTAGGGTCGGGGTGAACAGAAAATTATGTCTATTTATTTAAATAATAACTTAAAACGTAAACTTTTGCCATACAACCTCAATAAAAATAATAAGAAATTACTAAATTATTCAAAAAAGTACGAACAGGTGCAGATTTCTCATTTCCACTGCAAAATTATAAACATTCAAAATGTCAACAATCCACACTTTATGCATCAATGCCCGCCCGTGAATTGGCATCAATTCCGAGCACCTACCCCAATAGTACTTTGGGCCTACAAGTTTTAACCCTAGACTGAATCATCATTCTCCCTAAATTATTTATATATTAATAGATTAAACATTTTTAACTAATGTTATCTCATATATGATTTATCAAAATATCATTTCAAACATAAAATATAATAAAATTCATAAGAGATTTAGAAAAATCTTATATATTTATAAAATAATTGGTTTGGGATAAACAATAACCGGGATTAACCCAATTATTAATAGGACAAAATCATAGAACTAGAGCCAACATAATCGATTCAATTCAATTCGGTAAATCATAAAAAACTGACCCATTGACTGCTCTACCTTAACCCCTAAGTCCTAACCCTTGTGGCAAGAGGGATTTGATCTTTTTTTTTCGGTAATATAGGGATTTGATCCTAGGTATTTGCTACAATGAGCCAAAGATCATACTAATTGGGCGATCATAAGTCATCAATTGGTTAAGCATGCCAAACACAACTAATTATTATTATTATTTTGTAAGAGCCAAACAGAGCTTGTTATCATTTTCGAAGAGGGAGAAAACGGAAACCTGCAATACCCGCCAAAACTAATCAGTAACGGGCTTACGGCTGGTATACAAATACTTTATTTATTTTATTACAAGGAAAGGAATTCATAAAAAAAAAGCGTGTAAGTGCCGAAAGAAAGTGAAAGCGTGAAAGATTCAGTTTCTTCGTTCACCAAAAAAGAAAAGAAGGAAGGCAATTGTTCTCTTCTCGATGTAAGCAGCGATTAGGGGTTTAATTATCTCAGAAACCAAATAATAGTTGAAATCACAGACTCTGAAAACCAGGAACTAGAGCTAGGGTTAGTGAAAGATCGGGTCCAGAAAGTCTACCTGTGTTCTCGCTTCGTGATGGAAGAGGAGCCATTCCATCCTTCAATTATTTCTTCGGCTCATGGCTTGTATTTCAGAAGGTAGGTTTAGGGATAGGAGAGTCTAGATCCAGAAGTCCTAAAACGCATCTTTCGATTATTTCAATGGCCATCATTGGTGACGCTCTTCGCCAGGCTTTCATGCCGAAGTATGAGTATGATAGCCTCCGAGAGGAAGAGAAAGCTTGGAGCCGCCTCCAGCGGCCTATAATCACGGTCTCTCTGACGGTTCTTTGCTTGGCAGTTCTTGTTTCCGTCTTCATTAGCTTGAATATCGTTTTTCCGGCCGATGAGGGGAAGAGGCCGTTTTGCCGGGACCGACGACTACAGCCTCTATCGGTTAATTTTAGTGCAGATTCTGATCTCTTTCCTCGAGCGTTTTACCTCACGGAGCAGGAAGCGGCCGACTATTACTGGATGGTTGTTTTCATGCCGTCAGCAATCATTTTCTTCGTATCCGTTGTGTACCTTTTGGCAGGTCAGTGGAATTACTAGGCTCGTTGTTTGCTTGGTTCTATTCACTAGGTGCGTCTATTAGCTACTAGTTACAAAATTCAAATGCCAAGCGAAATTTAACTGGAACGATATGACATTATTGTGCTGTTGTGCAGTTTTTGCTTGTCTTAGGGTATAGTCTCAGGATTTTACAGATGTACTTGCAAGCTACTGGATGCATCGACAACTTCTAGGCGAAAGTTTTTTTTTTTTCCCGTTATTTTATTTTTTATTTTTTTGCGTAGTCTTTTGAGATCCCATGATTTCAAGTTATTAGTGTTTTTCTGTTTTCAGCCTCTATATGGCATCACTGCCTAGTGCCTAGAACCGTAAGTAACTCCGTGACTATGTCAAGCAGAGAACAATCCACATTGTAATTGAAGGGGGAGATGATTGTAATATGTGATCGAAAAAAAGGAATATTGACGGGTTAGGCAGCTGGTCTAGCCTAAACAAAATGATGGTGTGATTGGCACAATACACTTGTAAATATCACTTATTCCTTTTATTAATTATAATAAAATGTAAGAGTGTTAATGATAAAAAGAGGAGAACACATTTTTTTTTGATAGTTGTCCAGCAAACAACGTCTGAATCTAAAGGAATAGAATTCATATCTTTTATCTGAATAAGAATCCTTGCATGTCTGGTTGGATGAAGAAAGAATCATTCTTTCTCTAATACGTTTGCAAATAGATTGGATATACCTATCCATTGGATTTGCAATAAATTTGGATATTAATTACCATTAATAAATTAAAGTAAAAATAATCAAAATAGTATATGTTATTAATAAAATGAACTAAAAATGACTTTGATATTATCATGAATAAAATAAATTGAGAACAACTTGTATGAGTCTTTTTTATTGATCGATAAACAACTTGTATGAGTCCTATACTTATGATTCTTTAGTAAATGTCTAACATTCAAACCAACTTTACTAATAAATACTTGTATTGTTGGATCAGATAGGGGTGGATCCATATTTTTTTTTATGGTAATGGTGATCTTTATATAATTAAAAAAAAGAGCTATGGTACAAGAATACAAGCTGTTCCAGGCACCTTGTAGCATGGTCTCATGTTTGTTCGTCCAAGAGGAAAGTTGGGGTGGTCATTTGTTCAGTGCAATTAATGAACAACACTTAGTTTAAGTGAAGTCAATGGACATCTTTGTCCAGCTGAGTTCTTTATGATGTTCTTAGATAGGAAGATATTAGTGGTTGGGATTTAGAGGAGGTTTCTTCACTCAATTTAAGCAAATGCTTGATATTTTTCTTAAGAAGTAAGATTCTTTTGCTTCTAATTTCTCTACAACCAATTGAAAAGTGTTAAGATTGTATTTCTCTCAATGTTCTATCAATTATTATTTGGGTCGAATACAGCCTTCATTTTACTGGTTCTTTTTTCTTTTTTCTTACTGTTGCACTGCTCATTCTGAACTTTTGACAAATGTTTTGATATTTCAATCAAAACCAAAGAAAAGATGGATAAAAAAACTAAGACTTCAAATCTTTTCCTCATTTGCACTTCCCGACTTTCCCTTTCATTTCTTGAACTTTTCTATTTATTTTATATTCCTTTTAGATCTCTTTATATATGATCTTTCTTGGATTGAAATTCTCAATATTATATTCTTTTTGGACATTGGACCCATTTAAATTTTAGTTGTTAAAACTTATGGTTTATTGTGCAGTTTATGATTCAAATCTGTTAGAATTGAACTCATTGATTTTTTGCAAGCCCTAAAAATAGCTTTCTCCTTTGGGTGGCATGGACTAATAGTGGAGGGAAACTGTCAAGTTTTAATTGGCTGGACATCTTCTACAGAAGATGGCCATTGGACCCTTGGACACCTGACCAGAGAAGCTAAGGCTTTATCTAGCCTGAGTGGCTAATTCAGATAGTTTAACAGGTCAGCTAATAGCATAATTGATTCTTTGGCTAGGACACATGGTAAGATTAGAGCTAGACTAGGGATCTCCTGGTCCAGGGTTTAATCTATTAGGCTGTTGCGAAAGATCAAATCTGTTTTGTCAGCCATGGGCTGTTGTTCTTGTTCATACAGTCAGACCTATAGGGATTTTCTTTTCTCCATTTAATAGAATCTCATCAATCATTGTTAATGACAAAAATGCTACAATTGAATCCGTTTCTGAGAAAAAAACCCCTTAAATTATCGTCAGATTCTTGCAACTTATCCATGAGTTTTACGGTTGTTTTGAATAAATTTGATTGGACATTTGATAAAAGAAATGATAGGCCCCTAGTTCTGTAATTTGTCATTTTTTTTCCCCTAACTTTTTGAGGGGCTTTTATTTCAAGCCCTTTCTAGGAATGGTGATTGTAGAAAGAAGGTAAGATTGGTAAGATCAGTGCTTGGTTCAATTATCAAAAAAAAGATCAGTGCTTGGTTCCACTCCATAGGGAGTCACATGGAAATTAATGTCTGCTTTGTGGAGGTTATTTCCTTGGCATGTTGAATAAACTTCTCATACCTTTGAATGATTTTTTTCATTATTTAATGATAATATTTTTGTTATTAAACAAGAAAAAGAAATTGTTCAGTAAACTTTCTTGCTTCATCAGCGTTGCTTGTAGTCTTGCTTGAAACCTTTTTTTTTGAGGAGTCTTAGGAATCAACTAACTCCAGCAGTCTAACTAAGTGGGTAACTGGGTGTTTTCCACCAATGTGTTTCACGAGCATTCTGTTTCGCTAAGAATCAATAAAGACACCCCCTGCTTTTTTTGGGGGGGTGGGGTGGGAAGTACACAAAAACCTATTTGGCGGAGATGCATGCTGATAGTAGGGATGTCCATGGTTCATTTAACCGAACCATAAGCATTTTTTTTTCAAACCGAACTGGTCCTAATGGTTTTTTGATTTCTCCGAACTGATACCACCGGTTGATTGGTTTTGGTTTTTCGTTTTCTTATGTTTATAATATATATTATATAAATAATAATATAATATATTATAAATAGGGCAAATTTCTTAAACTACCCTTGTGGTTTAGCTAGTTGACTAACTCTACCCCTACTGTTTACATATTGTCTTAGAGTACCCCTATGTTTTCTAACAATTGTCTAAAGCCTCCTTTCCATCAACGCCGTTAACGGAAAGACAAAAAAAGACTATTTTTACACATTATTCTCCTCCAAATTTTCAAAATGAGGCAGAGTAAAAATTTTCACTCCAGAGACTTGCCAGGGGTTGATGTTCGACCTCTTCTCCTCCTTGCCTTCTCCACAGTGATGACTTGACCTTCAAGGTACGGAGCTCATTTAATCTGACCAGCGGTTTAGCTAATAATCCTTCAGGTGAAAGTGGAACTGGAACCGGAGCTAAGGAAGTGAAAGTGAAAGAAAATACTGAAACTGTGGTGGTCGCTGAGGTGGTTGAGACAGTTACCACTACTGTCGATGACAATGGTGCTAAGACTGTTGAGGCCATTGAGGAGATCATTATGGTTGTTTCCTCTTCTATTGCTGCTGTGGCGGAGGCTCCTGCTGCTCTGGCTGAACCAGAGAAGAAAGAAGAAGAAGTAGTTGCTTTGCCACCCCCACCACCTCCAAAGGAGGCCCCCTCTTCTACTGCTGTTGTGGCGGCGGCTCTCGCAGTTCCGGCTGAACCAAAGAAGAAAGAAGAAGAAGAAGTAGCTGTTGTGTGACTCCCACCTCCAGAGGAGGTCTCTTTCTGGGGGATTCCTACTCAAGGATGAGCTGAGCGATGTGATCCTCCTGAAATTCCTCTGAGCCAGTGATTTCAAGGTTAAGGATGCCTTCGCCATGATCAAGAACGCTGTCCATTGGAGGGAGGAATTCGACATAGAATCCCTTCTTGAAGCATTGAATCCCTCCTGAAACCACCAGGAAAGCACGAACTGGCATTATTAATTTGGACAAATTGGCACGAGAACAACGAATCTTCAGCACCAATTTCTATACGTTGTTCTAATGCATAAAGGTTGAAGGTGGAGAGCGAGGAAGCCTGCCTGCCAACTCAGGGAAATTGAGCCTCATCGACTGCCCTCTAAGCATGTAACTCTGCTATTCTATTTCCATTGTCCAGTCGGAACTGCTGCTGGAACCACCACTCTCTTTGACAGGAGGGGGGAGATGTTGTTTAAAGCTCTTGTATTTAAAGTTATTAAATACTGACAAGTGTTAATGGAAGACAAAGATGATGAAGATTAGTATGATCCAGCTGTTATTCAAAAGAAACTCTTCAACTTAACCAAATCCGTCACTCATTTGAGTAGAATCCAGAGATTCCATTAGCCTCAATTCTATTTCTTCCTTTCACCTTTACATTCACCACCACCTTCGCATCCTTTTTGTAGTTTCCCTGCAGAAAATGCCCAAAATTCTAGGATTTACCTATGTATTATCATGAAAAGGTGATGCTAGAGATGAAAGAGGAGATGTTGTCTTGAAGGCACACATGTATGGGGCTGACTGAGTAGAACATTGGTTTTCAGCTAATGATCTTCTTCGCCATTCAAGACCAATCCCGGAGCCACAGTACAGTGAAGGAGGAGAAGGGAGGGGGAGAGGGTCGAAAGGTAATATTGGGTTTTAAAAAAAATTATACGTCACGTGGTGTCACATGTGTGCGGATTTTGACGGAACATTAACAGATGCTAATGGCAGGGGTAGAGCTAGTCAATTGTCAAAAACAGTAGGGGTCGTTTAAGGCAATAGTTAAACAATAAGGGTACAGTTTGTCAATTAGATAAATAATAGGGGTAGTTTAAGAAATTTGCCCTTATAAATGTTATAAAAATATATAATATATGTATATATTTATATATAATGCATATATATTTATGTATAATATATAGATAATACGTGACATATATTAAAAATGTATAATATACATATAAATATATACCAGGGTTTAGTAAACCGAAAACCGAACCGGTTCTTCGGTTTTCAAAAATGGCAAACTGAAACCGAACCAATTGGTTCGGAAACCACATTTTCCGGTTTGGTTTTCTCAGTTCAGTTCAGTTATTTGGTTTGTTATGGACACCCCTAGCTGATAGGGTGTTTAAAGTGCTTTGACTTTACAAATTTTTATAACATTTTAATATTTTCATTATGACAAGTGTATGACATCTGATAAAAGCTGTTAGCTTTTTCATATTTCAATGTGCCACATCACTTTGGTGGTTCAAGATCACCAAGGTGATTCAAGAATGAAGAAACACCATTTTGATGATTCAAGAAACCCCCTCTCCTGAATTCCAAGATGTAATCATTGCAGCAATTTTTTTTTCCTTTTCAAAAATGGCTTGCCAAACATGACTTAACAGTGTTTCCTTTCCTTTTCTTCTGATAAGGCAAGCTGATGAAATGGAACAATTGTGAAATGCATTGGTGCCAAACACCCACTAATTGTTCTGCTCAACTTTCCTTATAGTTTTGTTTTGCCTTTGCCCTGCATGATCCATATACTCATGATAGTCCATGCTACAGGAATATTTGTTGCATATTCTGCTCCAACAAGACATGGGTGTCTAAGGGTAGTGGAGAATAACTACTGTGCTTCAAAAAGGGGTATGCTTATCTTCATTCTATCATAACAAGTAAATCTAATTTGTTAGAGTTGCTCAGCAAAGCATGTGGTTACCAGTATTATAGGCATCTTCTCCTGTGTCTTTCTTTTCATCCAAGAATTTGTTTGTGTCCGCTTATTTTAGTATCTTATTGTGATTGTCTTTTCCAATTTAGAACTTTCAGTTGTATCCAATTGTCTGAGTTCAAATCCAGTTTCCTATCATATTAAGCTGGATAAATTTAAATATAAGATCTGTTTATTGTTCCCCCCTTGCATGATGAACCAGAGGGCAAGAAGAGACCAAAGGTGTGGCATTATAAATAGCTGATAATACCTAGCCTCTATATGTCATATAATGAATAGCTACCTGAGAATCAATAGCAACCTAATTTGTTAAGCACCCATTTCAAGCATTGATGTCACCCTCAGTAATTTAAAAGGCACACCTAGGCACACAGGTGAGGCACATTTTAAGGTATGCGCCTTGCCTAGGTCCCAGGTGCACCACTTTTTCTTCTGATGTGACAACTGAAGAACCCTTGAATATGTTTTGTATGCTATTTTTTATTTTATTTTTGCAATTTTCACTTTGAATATGTTTTATATGTTATGTTTATGTATTTAAATTTGAGCTAGTAGACTTTTTTAAAAACATTTAGTTTAAAATTTAAGTTTGATTTTAATTATCAAAAAAGGTAAAGTTTGAATTTTTTAATTAATACTATTTTTAATAATTTTTACATTGTTGTTTTTATTTTGTTTATTTGTGCATTGCTTCGAAAAGGCGTGCATCTCACCTTGCGCCTTGTGCCTTGGGAATATCCTTGTGTTTTGTTTTTCTGCGTCTTGCGCTTTTAAAACAGTGGTCACCCCAAGATGAATTTGTTGCAATTCATGGTGAATAAAAGAAACTGGTTTGCATGCATCAATAAAAGCAGTAAGTACCAATATTTGAGTACAAAATAGCTCATTATATCCACTTTTTTTTTATCAGCTGTGGCATTAGTGTCAAAACAGTAAAATTCCCAACATCAAGAAATATGAGAAGGATTTAACCAACAGCTATAGTCTCTCCATACATTCAAAATGAAGAGCGAGCACATATCTACAAATTAGCCACAGGGCCTGCTTCCCCAATCCCACCCCCACTAGGCTCAGTAGGTGTAATGGTTGGGTTTTTATTGGGCTTCAGGCTATTTTGATTTCTGGTTATTTTGTCTTTTTACTGTATTGTATTGTTATGGGTAAGGGGCTTTTGTTAGTTGGGTCTTTTTAGTTTGATGGTTGATTTGGGTTTGTTTTGTTCTCATTGGCTTATATTAGAAACTTTGTTAGTGCAGTTATTATCTGCACCTTCCATTCTACTTGAAAACCTTTTGTATCCTTGGTAATCTAGCTTATGAAGACAGCCAGCCTATCATTCCTTTTAGCTATTACTGCACCCATCAAATGTGAGAAAAACAACTGTTGGTCTTGATTTCATCCTCTTAACAATTCAGGAAATCCTAGGCAGCTTGGGAAAAGTTTGCTTCCAGATTTTTAATGTAAATGGACAAGCAAAGAACAAGTGATAAGCTGATATTACACATCTGCTGAACAGACTTGGTTTGATAATATCCCCTTATGAATCTATCTTGGTCCCCTTATGATGTAGTACAGGATTAGGCCCAACTGAGTAAGCATTTACTAGATTGGCTTCTGATGACCCAATTTAGTTCATATTTACCAAGATAACATCAATGCAGGATTCTTGTATTTGTCTATCTTGGTTTGCATTTTCCAATTTAGCATTAAAGTGGGACTTCCGAATTTATATTCAATTAGGACTTTCTTTTTTGAAGAGATTTAGTAGGATTATAATAAGGACTGTTTTATTAGATTAAGGAACTTCCTTGTAGGAGGAATAAGGGTGCAATGAAATCTATATAAAGAGTAGCTAGGGCAAAGCTAGGGGAGTTTTTGGTTGATTTTCTCTCAAGTATGCTGTGAAGAGTTGTTCTTCCTGTTTATTTTGGCTTTGGTTCTTTCCTTTGAAGCTTCTCTGGACATGATTTGTTTCCAAACTGCACCACCTTATGAGTCTGTCTTGGGTCTTCAGCCTGTTTCTAATAAGCCGCCTAATTACGAAGCAGTTGATGTTGCTTTCTGAACGACCTTTTGTTCACGGAAACTAGGATGGAAATAGAGAACAGATTATACCAAGCATGTCTCACCTTAAGAGGTCCTTCAATAGGAGGCATCCACTACCCATAAGATATCAAATCGGAAATCAGAGTCTCATGATACATACCTGCATTATATTGAAATCTGTGTCTATAATGCATTTTTATTAAAGGATCATAGATTCGAGTGTGATAGAAATTATTTTAGCCATTTTTGCAATATTTCTCGCAATTTGTAGTTGATTGTGTTAATAGTACAGTGTGAATATGGATTAAATTGATTTTTTTGATAAATATGGATTAAAGTATTTTGACAGAATTAATAAATTAATTGTATGTATAACTTCCACATTCTTTGCCAGAATTAATAAATTAATCTTCTTTTGGTTAAGTTGAAAATTACACATACAATAATTCAGATAATGCAAGAAAAGAAGAAAAGAGAGAAAGAGAAAGAAAAATACAAGAAGTTTCAGCAATAGGTTGTGGAAGAAGAAAAAGAAGAACTCGAACCTCTCTCTCTAGCTCCCTTTCATCACTTATTATTAATAATTCTAAGTCTGAGTGCAATTACTTGGATGCCCTTAATGGGGCGGCCAGCACTAAAGAAATAATTAAAGAAAATAAAAGAAGGCTCATAAGGCCCATAACTAAGAAACATAACTTTTAAACACTACTTAACCTCTCTCTCTAGCTCCCTTTCATCACTTATTATTAATAATTCTAAGTCCAAGTACAATTACTTGGATGCCCTTAATGGGGCGGTCAGCACTAAAAAAATAATTAAAGAAAATAAAAGAAGGCTCATAAGGCCCATAACTAAGAAACATAACTTTTAAACACTACTTAAAAAAAATGAAGAACACTAGGGCCCATTCGGGCCCATTCTCACTACACTCCCCTTCAAGCTGAGCATAGATGTCAATCATGCCCAGCTTGCTTACATAATGTTGAAGCCACTCTCTCTCATATAAAGTGTCTGTCTACCTCAATGTGCTTAGTTCAATCATGCCCAGAACTCCTAATTTTTCAATTGCCATCAAATAAAATGTCGGTTGGTTTAATATAAGCACTCACTACATCCTTGGCAGATAGACTTGAGCTATATTGCAGAATCATGGGCTGATGGCAGGGTATCTGCAGCTTACTTGTCAGAAGCTAGGCCCTGTGTATGTTTTCATGTTTCATGGTGCTAGAGCAAAGGATTGTTTTTCCTAAATATGTCTTCATTCTAACTTCCTTGTTACACTCTGTAGGTGGTGTTCGTTGTCTATCCATTCTCAACAGTGTGTTTGCAGTCATCTTTGGTCTTCTTGCATTGTTTCTTGGTTCAACACTTCTCACCTTGGGGAGCAGTTGTTCCTTGCCCTTGTTTTGGTGCTATGAGATTGCATCATGGGGGCTAGTTGTTCTGTACGGGGGCACTGCATTCTTCCTGAGAAGGAAAGCAGCAGTAGTTCTTGATGAAGGGGAATTTGCTGGTCGAAGCCATGGACTGGAGATGTTGGAGGCAGCTTCCTTAGATGTAACACCAGAGGTGGAGAGGCGAGTGAATGAAGGCTTCAAGGCATGGATGGGTTCTTCCTTGTTATCATCTGATGAAGAAGATAATTCTGATGAGTATCAGGAGGTACAGTATCCAATGCGGACCAACTCTAGCCGGCAGAGACCAGCTGATGGTGGGATCTCTGATTCATTGTAGCAGAGACCTGTGATCAGATCCCGCTGCCGCCAGGGTTGATGGGGTTAAGGGGTTGGGGGATGGGCTACCCCCTGTTGTGTAGCTCCATGAAGCCAAAAACAATGGAATATTAAAGCCCAAGTTTTTTCAGAGGAAGGATTGAAACAGTGATAGCATCAGCTGATATATACAGACAGTTACAGTTACACCAAGGAATACTTTTGACAATCCCGTAATTGACCTCTGCTGAATGAGCACGTTGTGGCATCAGTCTTTCCGCCTCAAGACGAATTCCATCCCTTGCTCGTTTGAAGTTTACCACGGAAGATGATGCTCATGTGCGTTTCTGGAAAGCCTTGATGTGAAAACCTACCTGTAGTCGTAGTCTTGTACACATCTGCTAGACTGCTACTAAATCTCTGTACTTTAAACCTCAGAACTGTTAATTGTGAATCCTCCAGTCATTTTATCTTGCTTTTCTTGTCTGTTTTTCTCCAATATACTTCTTGTGGCAGTGATGAAATTTCTCTTTGACAAGCGTTAATGGCATTGAAAGAGTGGAAAACGACTTGAGTAGATTGCAGTCGATCAGCTCCTATGCCTAGTGCCTTACACAATTGGAACTTCAAATCTCTCTTGTCGGCTTTCTGACTAATGTAAAGCATAAGCCGGAGGTAGGAAGTATGTACCATAATTTGTCAATAAGCTATTTAAGTGCTTTTAAGGCCAAAATGGCTTAACTTTTAGTAGGGTTAAGGGAATATTTGAGTACATGGAGTTGCGATTTAAAGGACTGCAGTAGTATCATCGGGCATTTGGTCCCTCGTTCATGTAACGCAGTGGCCTGTCAGAGAGAGAGAGAGAGAGAGTCATTCCATCATATTAAAGGGTGGGCTGTCTCACTACTTTGAAATTGCTACAGCCTACAGCACAAACCCCGGGAATGGAGAAGCATCAAAATTTAGGAATATGCAAATGCTTGATCGACAATGAAGCATAAGTTTTTCTAGGCTTTGATCTCGAGAGCATTTCATTTCTTTTTTTGGTTTGGGAGGACTGAGCGGTAGCGTTGGAACTCGTCCAAATGTCCAATTAAGAATTTGAGGTAAAGGATTTTTCATTTCTTCCATGACATTGACAGATTAGGTATTTGTTTGGTATAAGTTTCATGTTATTAAGGGTCTGTTTGGCAAATCTTTTTGAGAAGATCTTCTCGTAGCTCGACAGTTAATAGATGCATTGAGCTTTTGACATAAGATCTGGGCAGCCCGAAGATCATCTGGCAGACATGCATTTTTTCATGCATCGTTTTGAGTCTTTCCGCATGAGATTAAAACACGGAAGATGCGGGAAGCTTCATTTGGAGCTTTCCGAAATCAGTCCAAAATGGGCTTTTTGTGTTTTTTCGACGCCCCACCTTTTGACGGCGAGATCTTCCATGTGCTAAACGGGAATAGACTGATTTTCGGTCTTCTCAGCTTGTAAGCAGCCAAAAGACCGCACGGAAAGACGTGCCAAATGGGGCCTAAATAAATGTTTATACTTGATTTGTTTTTAAAACTGAAAAATACTTGATAAATTATTTATGAATAATTAGGCGTCATCAGGCACCACATCAGCGGAATAGTGAATAAACGCTTAATGCTTCCCCCAATGGTTGATGTGCATATAAATAAAAATCTACTTTTGTAAATATCATTACATACGGATAAATATGATGAAAAAAATGATAATTTAGTGATGATATGACAGATATTTTGATAAACGTCTGTCTAGAAATGTCTATGCAACAAAACACACACTAGATCTTAGATCATCGTGCCATTTCAAATTTGGGATCGATCCAATTGTAAACAACCTGGCTGAGGCCCGGGTGGGGTCAACTCTTTAGTGGTGGTGAGGGACCAGCTTAAACTTTCTCTTTTTCCCTTGTTTGTAATATTTTTCCTCCTTCCTCGTTAAATGACTTTGATTCTTTCTTTTTCCTTGTTACTATTCTTGATTCCTTTTCTTTTCTTTATAAGTGAGGTGACTTACAACTTACCACTAATACATCAAAATGGGAATTGGGATAAAACTTTGGAAAGAAGTATATAGCTTCCCAGTTTTAAGTTGTAACGTCCGCTTTTAGTTCAGTTTTCTGCGTGCAAGAAAATTTTGGATGGGTGAAAAGTTGGGGAGTATTTCTGTATTTGTTAAGAGATGACATTTGCTTGTTTAACGCAACTTTCTACCAACGAATCTGTTCAAAAGAAAAAAGGAAAAGAAAAAGAAAAGCTCAACCAAGTAGACAGAGAGATGCAATAAAAAGAGACATTATATCACGGGACTGGGATACATTTGTCGTCTCTTTTCTTTCCGGTTCGTTCGTACACGCAACACATTGGGTTGATAGAGAATCTCTTCCCAATTTTCAACAATGAAAAATTATGAAGAGCGAAACAAACACAGAGAGATAGATCATCACCATCACCAGACTTTAGTACTGTATCGCGTTCTTCTTTTCTCTGTGTGAGAGAGAGAGAGATTTTGTTGTCTTCTCTAGAGACAAGTAGAAAGAGAAGAAGAAATGCAGGACCCAGGAGCGGTGTCTCTACTCGAAAACGTTGATGGCGATTCCAATGGTTTGGCTCGCTTTGACAAGTCTCTGCAGGTGCATCATGCCTGCAACCCCATCTCTTTCTCTCTCCATGTCCATTTTCTTTAGAGCTCCTGCTTCTACCATTCTTCTGGCTCTTTCTGATATTTTCCTTCTATTGCCATTACAGGAGCTGAAGGACTTGCGCTCTCAGCTTCGCTACGCTGCCGATTACTGTGAGAAGGCATTCTTGAAGGCCAGACAGAAGAAAATGTAAGCCCTCCTTACTCCTTCCTGTCTGATTTCAGCCGGTGAACCGTGGACGCCCGGTTCATGGTTCGCCCGACGGTCTAAGGACCGGGGTTTATAGTGAAACCAACCAGTGAGCAAGGGCCAACTGGCCAATGGAACGCTGTGTGTCGGGCTGTGTCTCTCTTGTACAACTGCCAATCTGGACTCAACCTTGAGTTGAACCTAACTGCCTAAGCACCCGTGCACCTAACTACCTAAGGCGTAGGCTAACTTGCCATTCAATTGGGCCTCACTGGCCAGGGCTCAAGCCCATGATCTTTCACAAGGCTGGGCTGGGCTTCCACTTGTTAGCATTGCCTTAGCCATGTCCAAAACCCCAAAGGTTATCATCTTGTACTTTGGAGCAGTGACACTTCGGGCCTGTTCGTTTGCTCTTAAGTTTGATATTTGAAAGTGCAATAATTACGTTAAGAGATATATTGGTATTGATAAACTTTTCTTTTCTCTGAATTCTGAATGTTCTGAATTTTGAATTTTGAAAATTATCAAATATCTATTTTATATGAGTGTTTTTGTTTGTCTTTTTGAGAGTATTATTGGAAAACAAAAAGTTGTATGATTGCACTTTAAGAGGAAACGAACAACCATTTTTCTCTTAAAGTTAAAAGATTCTTCTTAAGAGATAAGAATTATGAGGAAACGAACAAGCCCTTGGTCCCCTCAAAAAAAAAAAAGTCATAACCTCCTTTTTCCCTAAATTTATGTTTGCTAGAATCAATTCTACGTTAATGCTGAAGCGGGACAATTAACATACCAACTAGTCATCACTTGATTGGTTATTTACAATAAAAATCTCTTGAACTTTTGGATTCCAACACTTTTGCCTCTAGTCTGACAATTAACTTAAAAAAAGATTATTGACTGTTGTGTGATGCTTGTTAAACATTTCTAAATTTCCAAACTACCATTTCCTTTATTTATGGGACCAATTTGTCCTTTCTCTTTTTTTTTTTTTTTTGTCAGTGCAGTTAAAGAGAGAGGAGGCAAAGTGCTGGAATTTGATAGTTTAGGGGTGACCAATGTTTTAAAAACCGTCATGGAATTGGAACCATTCTGGCCATTGGTTTGATGGTTTAGTTCAAATGGAGAGTCTATTTTGATAAAAAATAAAATAAATCAATTAAAACAAAAAATAGGTTGGCGGTTCAACCGCCTGAATCAATAAGTTATTGACCAATTCAATAGTTTTTGGCTAAAAACTGGGTTTAGGGTAAAATGCAACCAGTTACTTGAATGATTCCTGGGCTGAATGGCCTGACCGTCCAGATCAACGGCAATTCAAAAACATAGGGGGTGACATGGCCTTGTATAGATATAAGAAAATTTGTATATAAGATCAGGGAGACGATTGGTTTTGGGTATTGGCTTGTATCAATATTTTGGTTCTTGTCTCTGTGTGTGACACATTTGTTCACCAAGACATGGAGAACTCTGTTGACAGCTCAGGCTGTCGAATATAGACAGCCGTTTTTTTTTTCATTTATGGTTTTCATTCCGACTAAACACGAGGAAATTTAGGAAAAATGATCCTTTCTCATTTTTAACATAATTTTCTTAGGAAATAATTTATTTTCTTTTGTTTTTAGTGCAATAAAAGCACTGGGGTCTATTAAGATTTAAGAGAGGGAAATACATAGAGCACAGAGGAGCCCAGCTGAGCATATACCCACATAGTCAATTGCCTATTGGATGTGTGTGTTTTAATATCTAAATCTAAACTAGTGAATGTGAAGGGCCTTATAAGTCATAACCTATTCTGGTTTATTCATCTTTTCTACCATGGTTCTCTTTTAACAATTTTGTATTTTTTATTAGAAATTATCTTTTAAATCAGAATTGTCTACTAATAGAAAACATGAAGCATAGGGGAAATGCCAAAACTTAATGGGAGATGATGATCTATTATTTGCTTTGAGTTAACATTTAGATTATGTTTGGTTTGAAGAAAAAGGTAAGAAAAGGTAGGAAAACCTTTAATCACCCTTTTATTAAATTATTCAGATATAATATTAATTAGGGAAAATTTCCATGACCCCTTGATTGAGAGGAATCGTATCAAATGAAGAAGAGAAGATAAACAATTTGGGCTGAGCAGACTTTCCTCCCCTAAAAAGTTATAGCACATTAGTCCTATTTGAGAGGATTCTTAACAATCCAGTTACAAATTTGAAAGCTAACCAAGATGCCCCTTAAAAAAATCCACAGTACTACTCCATTATACCCTAATACTCACTACTATGCAGAAGCAGAATTCACCTTTTCTCTGAAACTATGTCAGGACTAAAGTCCTACCACCTTGTATTTCTTATGTTTAGGCGACCCTTTTCAATGTATAATTTCTTTCATGTCTTTTGGTTAAGATGAAAAAGAGATCCAAGCTTCTAAATCTAATTAGAACATGAACATCTTTGGTCTCATAATTTTCAAAATTGTTAGAGTCCTCTGAAAGAGCATTAATGAGCAATCAAATATTTACTTAATACAATTCCAATAAACCTACCTAAGCCTCCCCCTATTTAGAGCTCACATTTCATGGGATCAGACAATCTGGAGACCCTTAAATGAGTATACACCAACCTCTGCAATAAATTCAACATATCACATCAACTGAAATTTTCATTTCAATTGTTGGTTTGTTTGCATTTTATTGGGCTCGCATGCTATTGCATTTGCATTAAATTCAAGACATCACATCAACTGATGTCTTGAATGATGCTTGCATGCTATACCATTTAGGGCTGTAATCGGATTGCATGCAGCAAAATCCGATTTCAATCGGATTATGGAAAGTTTTCATCCAAATCCGATTGGATTTAAAGAATTCATATTTGAATTCGAATTCGAATTTTACCAGATTTGGAACAGATTCAGTTATAATTTTTTAATTTTTTAAATAAAATATAAAAAATTTAATTATTTTTCAACTTTTATATATAATAAATTAATATAAATATATACACTAAATTTATTATATACAGATTCATATAAATATAAAATATATTTTTTATAATTTAAATATAATTATATAAAAATTAATAAATATTTGGATTTTAATTGGATCGGATGGAGTCAGATCCGAATCTAATCCAATTATTAATCGGATATAGATTATAAAATCTAAATTCAATCCGATTACATAAACACATCATCTAAATCCAAGATAATAAGAATAGATGTTAGAATTGGGCTTCAAATTTTTAGGTATCATTGACAGGCCCAATACCACTACAGGAAATGTTTTCTCCCCTATTTGATACAATTCTTAATTTCCTACAAACCTAAAGCCTGGGACAGGCTTTAATGCCTGTTTGGAGTACTTTCACATAATCGCTTATAAAATGGGCCCCATAAAGACAACCTTTCTATACAGTGAGTGGTACGTGCAGAGAGAAGGAACTTCATTTTTTTACTTTAGAAGATAACTAGAATAAAGGTTTTTATTAGACACTATTGGGTAGTTGAATGGCACGTGCAGAGAGAAGGGGGGTGGGGGGGGATGCAGGTCGGACCGGACACTAGTCCAATCTGAAGTTCCAAACTCCCACCCCTAACTTTGACCCAACCCGAACTAGTCAACCCTAACCTTTTGAAAATTGAAAAAACCTCATTTCTATCTTTTTTTTTTTTTTTTTTTTTTTATCAATCGCAATTTTGGATATAGGTGTCAATGAACCTGTTTTGGGTTGGCCCCGGTCCAAATTAAAATCAATTTGGATGGACCAATAAGATACATTAAATTGAACCAATCCAAAGTTAATGGCCCAAAGTATTTATTAGATTGGATTAGACTTGGTCCATCCGGAATGTATGGTTGAATTGAAGTAATATCTGGTCCACCTATAGAACAGGTGTCAATGGACCAGGTTTGGATTAGAACCAACCTAAATTAAATTGGGCAATTCAAATTAAATTGAACTGGTCTAAAATGGTCCATTGGATTGGATTGGACCCAGTCCATCTGCAATGGATTTATATTGGGCCGGATCTGATTGGACCAAATCCGGTCCAATTGACACCCCTGATTCTGCATGGAAACAATTGCAGCCTAATCTGTGAAATTCATTACCTTAATGGTTGTACTGGTTGAACCAGAGCTAAATATTTGGTTTATTGCTGTGCAGGGTGATGGAGAACACAAAGGAGTACATATGCAGAGCTGTGGTTACCGTCGTTGATCATCTTGGAAGTGTCTCTGCAAATCTTGAGTCTCGTATTTCCCAGAACAATGAGATTTCAGAGGCGGAGCTTCGGATCGACTGCTTGAAACAGGTCGTCAGTCTTTTGATTGAGATCACTGAGATTCCTTCCATTAACTACTTACTACAATGCAATATGATAGCTTACTTCTCTTTTAATCTATCACTGAACTTGGACAATTTCTGTGGATGGACGATTTGTTAGAGGCTCTTAGCTTGCGAACAATATGCTCACAGGCTAGCTCTTGCTAAAGTACACTGGAGTGCAAATTTTCCAATGCATCACCCACGTTACGTTGCACCACGTAACTATTTCTTCTTGCCTTGTTTGGAGTTCTAATGTATTATTCTTGCCATTGTAGAGGAGCTACGTATAAACCTGTCTTACTTTGTTATTTCGTTTGATTTTCTCCTTGAATAGCTGCTCCGGCTCTTGATAAAACAAACAGTGAGCTGATGAGGTACTCTCTCTTTCTCTCTCTCTCTCTCTCTAGCAGTCTAGCTATATATTACCTTTGTATCAAGCTTGCAATCTTGTGGGGGGCTGTTTGATAACAGCTAAAATGGCTGAACTGAATGACTCATCGCTTTGTCTTTTAGTGAATAAGTTACTGAGGAGGTTGTGAGTTCTTAAAAGGCTAAAGCTGAATTAAGTTATAGGTTGATTATGATACTATTGAATAATTTATTATTTAATTATTTTATCCACTTAAAAACAAGCAATAAGTCATACAGTTTAGCCACTTCAGCCATTATTAAACCGCCCCTCAATGCACGTTTCTGATAGAAACCAAGCAAATTTGTGGTGAATATTCTATTAAGATTGAGTTTGGTTGCAAATGCCTTTTGGAGACTCAATGTATTGTTATTTGCTACAGTTATGTCAACAGAACATATAATTGATAGCTCTCTTCCTGGGTTTAGTTAACCTGGGACAGTGCTATGCCTGCATATTTGCAAACAAAGCTCCCAAACTGTTTTTAGAAAATTTATCAAGAAAATTATATAACAAATCAATTGTTGCTTTTCTTCCTGGTTTCCAATTTCTTCTTCTTCTTCTTCTTCTTCTTCTTCTTCTTCTTCTTCTTCTTCTTCTTCTTCTCTTAAAAATGCCTACCAAACCTCTCTACTTGATACAGAGCTTATTGTTACTCAAATAGACAAATAGTTCTGAAACTATGTTTAGGTACAAGTGTGGCACAGAGGAGGAAATGCCACTTCTCTTATACACTTATGCTCACAAGTTGGCTGTAGATAAGGATTCAACATTTAGCAACATCAATGAGAAGCTTGGTATGCATCTTATTTCATGTCAAAGAAATTCTCATTTTCATTTTAAGACTACAAATTGTTGCACTCTTGTGTAGCTTTAATTTCCTAGTTATTTCACCAGAGCCATGAGTCTAGTCCCAGTCTGTATCTGTATTTGTTTCAGGATATGAATTCTCCTCATTATTGCCTGTTGGCGATGGTCAGACCAGGGTAGTGAAGCTTCCAAATCCCTCTTTTCATTTCCAGGTAATTTGTATATCCTTCTCAAGTCTTGTTACACGCTTTAAGTAGTTCATAAGCATAGTGTTTACTTGAATTATGTAAACATTATATCAATTCACAGTATACATCACTAATAAGTCATATATGATGGAGGTTATTGTAATGCTTACGTATAGACTGTATTTATTGGGTCTACACTTATGAAAACCAGAAGCACAAGTAGTTGGATCTGAGTTGGGACAGTGCATTATTAGCCCCACCAGATGACTGAACTCAAAGGCAATCTAGGTCTAAATGCACTGTTTGATTTGTGTAAATAGGCTTGATTAAGAAAATGGCTGTGAAATGGATTTGTTTCATCACAACTTAATGGTTTGTTTATAAAACTGAAAATTGCAGTGATTAAGATGGTTGAATTTGTTGCAGGACGACCATAAGCTTAGACGCGACAAACAAACCAGGAAACCAGTGCAAAGCAATGACATCTTGTCACTTATTAGGCGGAGCAAATGAACTGTGTAAAGTACATTAAACTATATGTTTTGAAAGTAGTAAGAAATGATCTAAGTGTCAATATTTAACAATGGATATGACATTAAACAGAATGGAATGATGAAACAGGATTCATGTAGCTGACCCCATATAGTTGGGATAAGGCTTGGTTGATGATGATGATGATAGTGATAATGATACTATATGCTTTGTTTTCATTGTATTTCAAGAAATCTCTCTGAATGATAATTCACATCCTTTTCTTCTAATGAGTATAATTCCTAAATTGATTGAGTTAAACATGTTCAAGTATATATGTTCTTAACACAATTGCCAAGCAGTGCTCTTATCTTCAGTACTCTTTTGTCATTGGCATGGAATTACCGAAGCTAACTTATGACCTCTGATGTATTTTCTGTGTCCAACAACTTATCACCTGGATTCTAAGTAATTCATTTCTCTAAAAGAGATTTGACAAATATCCGAGAGAAGTAGAAATCTTTTAGATAGAAAAATTACTAGTTCTTGGACAAGCATGTTATTGTACTGTGAGTTAATTATGGGTGACTGCCACTGCTACATGGCTGAAATTGAGATAAAAAGAATAAGGAAAAACCAAAGCAAAATCTAGTATAGGCACCGCAGCGAAGCGGAGTTTCTCTCAGAAGACAGATTCAGGTATGATCTGAATGAATATGTCAATGAATCAGGTTCATAAATGTTGATTGTTGCAATAACCATGTGAGAAGGAAGCAGTTCAGGCACACGTCTTTCTTGTGATCCATATTAGTACGAAGTCTACATCAATATATATGTGGGATAGGATTAATCTCAAATGGAGATATACACATTTTCTTTTTGTTCCTTGATTTTCCTTTCCAGAGTAGTCCATTCAAGAAATAAGAGGCCAAATGGAAGCTTATATGGTGGACAGATGAGCAAGAGACATGACCTGTTGCATGATTCAAGCCAAACAATTGGGGAAATCATCAACAGACCAAACATTGCTGAACTGAAGTTTTATCTACTACAGAATCCAAAATATGAGTTCTATTGTTCCCTGCCCTGAGAACATCAGCAGGACAAACATTTAATTAGTAATGTCTCTGAGAACCATTTGTTTACGGAAATTATCTGATTGGAAAGGGAGTTTGTGTGGATCATCAACTTAGGGAAATTTCCTACTCCTAATTTCAGAAGACATGTATTTTCTTGTGCTGCACATTTTAGGGGTGTTTGACAACATGGTTGGTTTTGTTTTTGAAAACAAGAACAACTGCCATGTATGTCCGCAAAGACAACATAATTTTGCTGACGGCGCGGTTGCTTTTGTTTTTAAAAATAAAACCAACCATGCATGTTGTGGATCACCCCCTTAATAACAGCAGAATTCCATTAAGAAGCAATGGATGATGTTACTTCAGGAATGGAAATGCATGAACTAAATGATAAGTTTGGGTCTAAAGCAAGATGGTTACAGTTAAACGTGGAATGGTAGATGGGAAAAAAAGGAAGTATGGATTATATAGTTATTGGGTTCGACTATGATATGGAAAAGATATGATATCTGAAAATTTTCAGACCAATCAAATAGAATCATAAATGTGGTAGTCAATTAGGTGTTATTTATCAAAATTCATGGGTGGGTTTTGATTGGTCAAAACTCTTCCCATACCAAATCTTTTCCACATTATAGATTATGCTGCCTTTTTGTTGGCATGCGGCTATCAATTCAAACATGGCCGGTTGTATTTGCAAGCAGAGCTGTTCCCACAATTTAAACAAACCTAAGTTCTATCCATTTATGTGTTTGATTACAAACTTATAAAATTAGGATTTCTCTGAGTAGTCTTCTGGATTGCAGTCTAACACTTAGCTGGTCAAGAATGAGGGCATGATGATCTGTAATTCCATCCCACTGATTTTGGAAAACTGCAGAGTTTTTCAGTGGGAATGAAGTTCTGGCTGAGTCCTTGACCAAAACTCTAATAATCTTGCTTCAACAAAAATATTATAATGGTTTTTTCCAAATTCAATCGAACATATATTAGGATTACAACATTGAGACTAGAAACAATCCAAATTGATGCTAAGTAGGAAAGGTGATTATAATATGTAAGAAATTAATCTTAGTTCTTGATTATTTCAATAATAAGAAGGGGCAAAAGGAAGTGGACAATCCCCTTTTCAAATGTCATGACCTCTCAGCAGAAATCAATGGGGCATTCATGAATGAGTGACATAAAGTGCATATACACTAAAAACCATGGCTCTTTAAAATCCTTGGCCATAGAATTTGATCAGCATTTACTCCGTATATGACTACTCATTGTATGGTGGTAGCCATCAGAATGTTTCCTTTACTATCATCTCGTCTACTATTCAACCACTACCTACCTCCCAAAGCTGGACAGAAAGGATAGTGATAAAACAACCCTTACAAGCTTCAACTTTGATCAAGTTTAAACAGATAGTCTTGCCATCCATGTTTGAATCGATTTGGTGGGGCGGCGTGTGGCTCATGCCTAAGTGCAGAGTTTCGGTATCAGTATCTTCTACGAACTTTCCACATGTAGTATACCAAGTGATGTTGTTTGGCATGGCTGTTTCCTTCCCAGGTTCAGAGGGTGAATCCATCAAGCTGATTGACATTACTAATTAAATAGCATTTTGTTTAGCTTAGGCAACTTGGATAATTGTACTGGTAGAGGGTCATCCATCTTTTGTTTGGATATTTAAATGAAATATCCTCTTAATATAAATTAATCAAGTATGTTAGACTAAGAAAACTTCTTTTGACAAGCATATAAAGAACAAGACTGGTAGATAAAAATGTTCACACCTTCCTAGCTACTTTTCAGTATGATGTTATAACATGTCTGTAGCTTTAAGTGGTTTTACTGTAAGATTTTAATCAACATCTTCTTTTTAATTTATTCATGGGGCCTATCGGCATAGTCGACCTGAAAATGGAAAACACTCTCTAATGGTGATAAAAAAAGATTTAACTCTATGACATCTTGTAGGCTTAATCATCATTGTATATCATCATCCCAACTATATGGGGTCACCTACATGAATCCTGTTTAGCCATTCCTGTTCAGTGCCATATCCATCATCAATTCAAACTATGGAAACTTAAAATCATTTTTTTGCTACTTCCACCCAAGTCCTTTTCAGCCTGCCCCTAGCTTTTCTAGCCCCTTCAACTTGTAACAGATACTTCTTCTAATGGGTGTTGTAGATGGGTCTTCTATGCATGTGACTAAACCACCTCAGTCTACCATCTCTTATTTTATTGGAACTACTCCTAAGTTCCTTCATATGATTTCATTTTGGCCCTATCCTTTCTAGTTTTATCATCTCTGTATGTATTGATCACCTGCAGATCCTATTATAATCACTAAATATCTAACCTATAAAATTTCATCCATTTCATTTAATCTAGTTCTTTGTGTTAGTGCTGCAAACATTTGAGGCTCCTCATCCATATGACTTTTCATGATGAGGAGCTTTTCCTACATTACCTTGATAACATTAATTAGTCATTGGTAGTGCCATTTCCAAGTAATTTGATGATCTTAGCCATGTAGTTCACAAATTGCCTTCCAGATTATTTGACCATTGAATAACAACTTCACAAGATTTTTATTGGTCTATACTTAAATTCTACTGCAGGTAATTATGTCTTTTGTGGGGTGGTTGTCTGGTTGATGATCCACCTAACTAGCCTATAGATGTTTTCTACTGTAGCAGAAGAACTCTTTCAGTTTTTTTATATCAACTTTTAGAGTTTTGATGATCCACTTAAGTTGAAATTAAATTAATGATAAAGTACTAAATTTACTTCTTTGAGAGAACTCCTCCCATCTCCTTCCCTCATCAAAAATAAAATTTAGCTCTTTCCACCACCTTCCTGCTCAAAGAAAAAAATATTTATATATTATACTATTACTTGTTTGATAATCCTTTTTTTGTTCTGATGCAACTTTTTGTTCTAATGTGATCTTGTGGTCAGTTTTCCATAATGCAATCAAATACATACTTTTTTACTTTGTATTTCCTTTTGTAAGCACTATTTAAAGCACCATTATTTTTTTTCCTAGTGGGCTAGTGGCCTCATTTTAACACGTTAATAATCTCCTTACATTCCTGCAGATTTCATGCCTTCTCAGGAAGTTTGTCCCAGGCTTATCTCATCTTCTATGTTTTGAGACCAAGAGATTGTGATCTAAGAAAACAAAAGAAAAAGGAATCGAGGCACAAACAATGACAAATAATGATGATATCCCTCTCTTATATTACTCTAGATTCCTTGCTTTCAGTTTAGTGCTTTCCTTAGCTGATGAAAAGGAAGCCTACAAGCAGCAAGATAAAGAAGGCTAAAGTGGAAAAAGAGAGATTCAAAAGTAACTAAAAAACTAGGAGGGGTTGCAATTCAGATTTCTGAGGTGGATTGCAGTCCACTTATCCCTAAAATCTAAACTAATAAGTTGCTTCAATGCATGTGAATGTCACACATCTTATCTGCTATTCAACAACTACCAATACACTAGGAAAAAGGCCTAAAAATTTCAATTGTTTAAATACACATCAAAGCATGGTTTTCAAAACCAGACCGGACCGGACGGTCAGACTGGAAAAACCGGGAACTGGTCAGCGTTTTACCCCAGAACCGTAATTTTGCCAAAAACCATTGATTTGTCAGAATGGGCCCTTCGTTCAATTTAAATGGTCAGACCGTTCGACTTGGGAACCGGACCCCTGATTTGTAGCTAGGTTTGTGTGTATGTGTGGCACTTAAGCTTGCATTTATGAATATATTTGGTAAGCAAAGAGGAGGACTCAAAAGACACCATTTAGAAATCAAAGTTCTGACTTGGCAAAAAGGGGTCATTGAGGAAGTAATGGTCAAAACTACTACCACTACTTAGCTTGGATATGTTAATTGGTCCAAATAAATAAAAGAGATTGCTGATGTTGATGAGAGAGAGGAGAGCATTGTTAGGGCTTCTTCAGGATTGAGATGTCATTTAATGTTCCACATTTTGGTCTTCTGGAGGAACCCCTTTTGTAATTACTTCTGTTAAAAGCATATGTCATAAAAAGGAACCAAATGAACAAATCAATTCTAGATATCTTGTACTGATTGTTCACTCTTATATGGAAAGCTTAAGAGGAAGAGGAGGAGCTTTAGTCCATATTATATATCAATTAGATTAGTGTCAAAAACTCAAAATGATAGAACAATAATATTTTGGTGCCTCGTTTTGTTTTGAAATCCAAAGGAAATGTTTTAGATCATGAGAACAGTGTTGGTAGAGGTGTACTTCTATCCAAACAAAAGTCTTAAAGCATCTGAAATAGTGTATTGTGGCCATTATCTTTTTCAAATTAAGGATAAGTATTCTTACCAAGTTATAAACCTTTTTATTGGCTAAATCAATCCTCTAAAACCCATATGCAAATGCGAAAAAGTACACTAATTAAAATGATAACTGAAAACCAAAAAAAAAAATAAAGGAAACTTGGGGATGTTAGAGAGAGAGAGAGAGAGAGATGGTTTTATAATTGGTAATATATGGAACATCATACAACTGTTTCTTTTCTGTTAATGTGTATACAACAACTGCATTCTTCTGACCTGATTTCTATTATTTTCTGTTTTTTATGACAAATAGTTGTAATTCTATTTTTCATACAATAACTGCATTCTTGTAGTTTAAGGGAACTGATACCAAAACTGTCAAAAGTTAATCACCACCATATACCAGAGATTTGATTCAGGAATAAAAATGTGTCTGGTATCAACCTTTATTTTGCATAACTGTGCATTATCATGATCAAAAGTATCACATTATGCTCAGCCATTAAAAAGTTAATAACCATGCATTAGTACCGCATCATTTGCAATGCATTTTCTGTCTTGACATTGTGATATTAACTATTAAGGTCTATAATTAACCTCAACGGTGGAATTGTGTTGTTTGTATATAAAAGATTTCATTCTCTTTTTCAAAACAGTCAACAATTTATGTTACTTTATTATTATTATTATTATTTTGAAAAGCAGCCCATAGGCTTAATTCATTGCACCAACTCAACCTCCAGTACAGGACTGAAGAAATGCTTCACTTCATTGGGGGAAAAAATTGATACTTGGAGGTAAATTCATTAACTCACTACTTTCAGTCTTTTAAATGATGTGAAGACACACAAAAGGACACCCCCCTCTTAAAAAAATGATGTGAAACGA
This sequence comes from Nelumbo nucifera, assembly GCF_055504915.1. Lineage (NCBI taxonomy): Eukaryota > Viridiplantae > Streptophyta > Magnoliopsida > Proteales > Nelumbonaceae > Nelumbo > Nelumbo nucifera. The sequence goes on from NC_142650.1 coordinate 22,030,544, forward strand.
GACAGAAGCAACCTTCTTGTGATCTTGGCTCGGCTAGGGTAAGCAAATCTGACATTATGTTACTCTTATTCAATTCCATGACCCATCAAAAGTAACAGTGAACAAGGACAGTCCAGTGCATGAGGCTCCCATTGGATGAATATAATGCGGGGTCTGGGGAGGGACAGATGTACGCAGCCTTACCCCTATACATTCCGAGTTTCTGTTTTGAAGATTTGAACCTTTGTCACCCAAGTCGCAATGCAACACCCCAAACCCTAACCATTGTGCCAAGGCCCACCGTCAAAGGGCAATGGTAATATAATAGTCATCACAAAAGTACCCATGCACGGTCATTGGATATATTGAGGGCTGTGATTTAAACGCTAGAGAGACCGGTAGCTATAACTACATACTGGTGTGTGCTAACCACCTAATGAGTAAAAATCTCAAGTGATTTCTGGGTTATTGTATGAACTTTGTTAATTAAGCTGCCATTAATGGTCATGGATGTAGCAAAGAAATATGTGTGGAATAATAAAAAGAAAACCACTTATTACAATATGTAATATAGAATATTAATGGATCAAAATCAGTTCCAGATTTCATCCTAGGAGATGGATTACTTGTGGTAAATTAATGTAAATTAAAAAGAAAGAGAGGAAGAAATGGAATTCTGATTGACATAGTGGTTTTAATTAGATTTATACTCTGTAGCTTGTGATATATATTGAATATATAAATAATGAATAATCTATGTAATTTGACCAATAGGCAACAAAGGAGGGAGTCCACTGGCATCAGCGGTGGTTCCTATTGATGAATTCTCTGCAAATTCATAAAAGCATATAGAATAACTGGATGCTGTACATTAATTCCATTTTTACACACTTATCAACAGTTATTAGCTCTCTCTTGTACCTTATTTAAACCACCATTTTAAACAAAACCTCTACTTCAATGACATATAATTCTGTCTTTAAGTTGATTTACTGCACAATAGGGAAATGCATTTTGTTAGTTTAGTAAGGATATTAACCTAAGTTAGCATTAATAAGGCTGTGTTTGGAAACAATGCAAATAAGTGTGAATGCAAATATGTAGAGTGTAAAACGATTCATGTAAATTGTAAAGTTGGGTTAGTTTTGTATTGACAAACTTACCTTCTTACCAAACAGATTTTTAGTTGTAGTGGATGCAAACATGAATTTCAATAGAGCATATGTCTTTTTTTTTTATCAAAAGCCCCCTTGAATGCAGATTTACTTCTTTTTTATTGATGTACTTTTACATCTTATCATCAATGTAAATATGCATTGATCTGTCATTTGTCAATGCATAAATGTAATGTTGCCAAACATAGGCAAAAGTGAACAAGAATACAAATTTACCCTGAACCGGATTTACACTCCATTTGCATTGTTTCCAAGAGCAGCCTAATGTGTTCAAATGTGAATTATAATACTAAAGAGGCAAACATTTTCAACTTGGATTTTGGATCAATTATCTAATGATGACAATGTATATAAACAACAAATTGTTAAAATGTCAAGCCAAGAGTAATCTATATTGATGCCATCACAAATCTATTTGAAAGGTGGAAATAGATAGGAGTATGGGTAGTTGTGGTTGATTGGGTGGAGATAGAACGAAGTAAGAACCTGTTTTCTCTTTTCTAATTGTTTAGTAATACAAGTTTTTAAGAAATAAAGAATAAAATGGTCATTTATAGAAAGAATTAATTGTTGGAGCAGTATGTCATCTTAAGATAAAGATAATATATACTTTCTATAGATTATTCGTTAATGTCTTAGCTAAGTGCTTTACTTTAAATATGTAAATATTTGAGTATATATATGGTTGTAATTAAATATGGGTTGGATGGTTTACATATAAAGGATAATATTTTATTAATTTATCATAATATATATTTATCGAAAGAATTCTTAAAATATTAGTAGTTAGTAGTTATTGCAAAATATTAGTTATAAAACCATGAAACCAAGTTTGATTCCTCAAGGATTTTAGATTGTAAGGGTTATTTGTTTATAAAATATTGGTAAAAGGATTGTATTTTGATATTTTAGTAAAAAAAAAAAAAAATTTGAAACCATTACTAGCCTTGCAAGCAAAGCTGAGGATATATATCTGATATATGCAACTCAAAACAGTTGGGCATTCTGCATTCAACCTTTTCAAGTTAGTTATGGATCCTCCTCTCCCAAATATCTAACGTTCAACACCTACCAGCCGAGATGCACCACTTACGTTCAAGTCTCTCTCACCCCGAAATCTCAAGAACAATTAACTCTGAATTTCTTTGTTTTATATCCTTAAATCTGTTAGACCCCACTTCTCTCTCTCTCTCTCCATAGCCAGTCTATATGCCCCTTAAAAACAACCCTTTCGTCATCCGAGAGTAACTGTAATAGGCGTAGATGTCGAATTATCCCAACTCCCGCACCAAAGACTTTTTCGCCTCTCCAGCTCTCTCTCTCACTCTTGTAACGATTATGCATGGAACCCTTTTAGTTTTTAATTTAGTTGGTCTTTTTCACTTCTTCTTTTTGATTTTTTTCCTTCGTTTTCTTTTGGGTTCTGCTCGAAGGCCGGTGTTTTTCGTGATGTTGGCACACCGGCGGCGGCAAGCATGGAGGTGGAGGAAGGAGATGAAGAAAGTGGCGGAGGTGGAGGCCGAGAAGACGCGGTTGAGAATAGCAGCGAGAACACCGGTGGTCCTGGAAAATCCGACGAAGATGGCGATGCCGAGGGAGAGCAAGATGACGATGGTGATGACGGGAACAAGAAGAAGAAGAGAAAGAAATATCACAGACACACAGCTGGGCAAATCAGAGAAATGGAAGCGTGCGTTCTTCTCACACCTTCCCTCTCTTTCCCGTTTTCTCGTCAAGTTTCCCATCTATATACTTGAAACTTTTCTGGGTTGACTCGGGAATTGCCTCGAATTTAAGTGAATCACCATTGCCAACGATTCGGTAATGGTGCCTCCGTTGTTTTGAACAGAGAAACAACGATAAGGGCATGCGTTTGAGCATTTCGACAACTTGGGTTTTCTCTAATTTTGTGTTTTTTTTTTTTTTTTTGTTGAAAAATAGCTAAAGTAAATAATATCAATTTGAGCATTGAAAGTTGAAACCTCACCGACCTATATGACTCAGGTGCACCGAGTTAATTACTCAGCCAAGCTCTTGGCTCAATTTTAACAGTTCATATGGAACATATATTCCTCATACCTATATCAATTTTAATTACTTTGTTTTCAATATAAGAAGTTTTCCTTGTGATTTTAGTTTTTCTTTTTCATCTTTTTTTTCCTACTTAATTTGTATGTATGTTAATTCAACCAATATTTTATCATTTCCTAACATGTATTCTGCTTGCAAATGGATACAAAAATCATATATCTCTCTCTATGATTAATTGTAAAGATTCATTTCATCCATTCTGTTATATTTTCTGTAATTCAACATAAAATTATTCAGTTTTGCTTCTTGAATATTTTCTTTAAATTCATAAGTTACTACTACAGGAATTGTATAGATTTTCTGTTTGTTCATCACGTTGACATGGATATATAATTGCAGGTTGTTCAAAGAGTCACCTCATCCAGATGAGAACCAGAGGCAACAACTGAGCAAGCAATTAGGTCTTGATCCCAGGCAAATCAAGTTCTGGTTTCAAAATCGTCGAACCCAGCTTAAGGTACAAAATGATCTCTATATATGTATCCAAAACTGTTCAAATTGGGATTAGATGGAATAATCACTTAACAGTCCTCGATCACACGGGCTGTCAGGAATCAGGATCATTCATAAAATCAATATCTTAGAAATTCTTGCAACAGTGATTGGTCTGAACCTAGAACATGATAACAGTTATGATCAAGTCATACATTTGGCAGATATCCTTGCTTCATGGGTCTTCTTCTTCTTCTTCTGTTTTTCTTTGTTATCCTGTAAAGGTGACTGGTAAGGCTATTGCAGGCAATACAGGAACGCCATGAGAACTCTCTGTTGAAATCTGAAATAGATAAACTCCGGGAGGAGAATCGAACCATGAGGGAGAGCACTAAGAAGGCATGTTGCCCGAATTGTGGTTTTGCGACCAAAGAAGCAACAATGACAACTGATCAAGAACAACGACTACGGATCGAGAATGCAAGACTGAAAGCTGAGGTTAGTGCAGTATATAATTTAATTAGAAACCGTGCTTTTGTCTAAGCTATCTTCTTCTTCTTGAGATAACTCTAGCTCATTAAAAGCTCAAAACTGGACTGAATCGGCAGGTGACTCAGGGTATTTATCCGCCTGCTATATGGGGCTTAGATTCAAATATATTCTTTGACGCGTTTTAGAGTAGGCAGATTAGATAGAATGATAGATAGATATGATCAATTTGTTGATGGGTTGGCTCGGTTGATCCACCAGTCAAACCCGGTTGACTCCGCATGACTATAAGGCACGTAGGCACGTGATATCAAAAAGTGTGACAACTCTCACACCAGAAATGGCTAACACATGGGGAACGGGATCTACTCCTCACACGCACATCCACCATGCATCGAGAACATCTCCCATCAATAATAATTTATAAGTATAGAAGATAGAAGATGTTCTCAATGCATGCATGGTAGGATATGTGCGTGTAAGATCGGTGTGAAGCGTCCTGTGTGAGGAGCCCAAAACATGGGCCCTATATTAATGCCATAAAAAAGGTATATAATATGATACGAGTATCCTTGAAACCAATTAATCATCAGAAAAAGGCTAGCGTTAGGCCTCATCTGTGACAATTTCTGCCCAAAAAAATTGGGCTGTTGTGGTTGAGCATCTATTCCCCTAATAAGCTATTAGGGTCCATTGCATCCAATAAACTAGTAACTCATTCAGTTTTCCCATATTGCATCCAATCTGGATCTAAATAATAATAATAATAATTTCTATATTAATCTAATAGAAATTAAAGGAAATACATTTATAAATAAAAGCATTAAAGTAAAATATAAGTAAAGTTGCTTGAGAAAGACCCTTTGTAATTAATCTATCCTTTCTTGAAGGAGCATTGTAGAACTTGACAGGATAAAGAATAAGAATAAAATCCCACTCTCCCATATATTTTCCCTACATCATAAAAATCAAGAAATACAAAAAACTTTCTAACTCTCTTATTCTGCCATCATCCCATATTCATCATTTTCTATTTCATCTATTAACATGAGCTGCCCATAATGACAAACTAAATGTTTTGGGTTCTTTATTCTAAAAGTTGCATTTTTCATTGTTTTTAAATAATCCACAACCCAAGGTGAATCTTTCTTTTGCCTTTATGTATTTATCATTTTGAAATCAGCACTTTGAGTGATTGAAAATAAATTATTTTTCTTTTAATTTGTTGCATAATATATTTTATATGGTATCACTTACTAATACATAACTAATTATAAAAAGGTCTTCCCCACCTTCATTATTAGTTATTTGTTTTTAAAATTTAAATTTAGCAAATTAAATCCTGGAAGATCACAAAGGATATTTTTGTTTAGGCTCAGTTCGGAATGAGTATAAATACAAATATATAGAGTGCAAAGCCTTATATTTTGTATGTATTTGCATCGTAGATATTTAGATTTGTACTCTTTTCAAACTGAGCCTTACAATTCAACTAGGCGCATGGTCCGGATTGACTCTTCACACATTAGTTAAAATTTACTTAACTTTTATTGATTCACATTTAATTAACAAGATGTAATTACCATCACCTTCAAGTAATCATGTCTTTGTTGCACCAACAGGGAAATCACAAGGGAGCACCCCACGTGCACATCTCAGCATGCATGTATTTAGGAGTTTACATTTCCACCCCACAGCACATCCCCGTCGTGTATCGAGAACATCTCCGATGATAGTATCAGTCTTGATGATATTATCATCGAAAAATATTTCCAATACAGGACGGAGATGTACTGTGGGGCGGCCCCTTGTGGAGCGGAGATGTTATGTCTGCATTGAGAACTATCTCCATACTTGTCATTGTGACATGTTTTCAATGCATGGTTGAGATGTGCTGTGAGCCGTTGTGGGGCGCCCCAGATGTGAACTCCGCCAGCCGCAGATGCATCATAGATATTGCATTTTGTTTATACGACATCTTTTGATCCTCTTGCATGCAGCTCGAAAAGCTACGAGCAACTGTAGGGAAATACCCTGCAGGGACGGCATCACCCAGCTCCTCGTGCTCTGCAGGAAATGACCAACAGAACAGAAGCTCCTTAGATTACTACTCTTGTGTTTTTGGGCTTGACAAGTCCAGAATCATGGAGATGGTCAATCGAGCTCTGGAAGAGGTCAACAGAATGGCCACCGCAGGTGAACCGCTGTGGGTCAGAAGCGTCGAGACCGGCCGTGAGATACTTAATTATGATGAATACATTCGTGAGTTCTCCGTTGAGAATTCCAACAGTGGGCGTATCAAGCGATCTATCGAAGCCTCCAGAGAGACCGGCGTAGTCTTCGTCGACCTCCCAAGACTAGTCCAAGCTTTCATGGACGCGGTAATTAAGATCTTCACGTTTCTTGTTTCTTAGTTTCGCGTGGGTAATTAAAGCTTCTGGTTAATTTGATTATTTCCCTGCTTGTAGAATCAATGGAAAGAAATGTTTCCTTGCATGATCTCCAAAGCAGCTACTGTAGATGTTATCTGCAACGGAGAAGGCGTCAACAGAAATGGTGCAGTGCAGCTAGTAAGTGATGCATTTTTGCTCTCCTTCATCTGTGTTAGCTACGTTGATAGATGCATGATGAGTAGATTTTCTAACATTCATCGTTGATCTCAGATGTTTGCTGAACTGCAAATGCTCACACCCATGGTGCCCACGAGAGAGGTCTGTTTCATCCGATACTGCAAGCAACTGAGTCCCGAGCGGTTCGCCATAGTCGATGTATCCATTGACAAGGTTGAAGACAATATCGATGCATCCCTCGTCAAATGCAGAAAACGGCCGTCTGGCTGCATTATTGAGGACAAATCTAATGGCCACTGCAAGGTACTCATCTTAGTTTGATTGGAAACTTCAGTACTGAAAATTTCTGCAACGGGCGAGGTAGAATTTCTGCACTATATATAAGATCGAGTTCTGTTCTTGAATAATCTTTCAATGGTTTTCAGGTGACTTTGGTCGAGCACTTGGAATGTCAGAAAAGCACAGTCCACACCATGTTTCGCTCCATTGTTAATAGTGGGTCTGCGTTTGGTGCGAGGCACTGGATGGCAACACTTCAGCTCCAATGCGAGAGAATAGTTTTCTTCATGGCCACCAATGTACCCACAAAGGATTCAAGCGGTTAGTTCCATTTTAAGGCGTCGTTCGGCAAGTATTTTCAAAAAGATCTTTTAAGTTCTAACCACTTCACTTCCATGGCCAATCGAGTGCTTTCATTTGAAACTTCCCCAAATTCAACGCCAAACTTTTTCGATCTTACCAACTTTTGATTATCAAACAAATATTTCAAACTTGCCAAACCCCAAAAGACCAAATGCCACCTAATTAATCTTGAGTGTTGATTCAAGCTCATATGTTGAACCACAGGAGTAACTACTCAAGCGGGAAGGAAAAGCATGTTGAAGTTGGCTCAACGAATGACAGGGAGCTTTTGCCGTGCTGTGGGTGCATCTAGCTTTAACACATGGGCCAAGATCTCAGCCAAAGGAGGAGATGACATAAGGGTGGCCTCTAGGAAGAACTTGAATGACCCAGCAGAACCTCTGGGAGTGATCTTATGTGCAGTTTCATCTGTTTTCTTGCCTGTCTCTCCCCATGTTCTCTTTGATTTCTTGAGAGATGAGGCTCAACGGACTGAGGTCAAGGCCATGGACACTATATTCTCTTTGATTTTTCATAAGATTTGATGGGTCAATTTGCTGATTTCTGTTTGATGAATTAATATTTCAGTGGGACATCATGTCAACCGGAGGTCCAGTTCAATCCATTGCAAATATAGCCAAGGGAAAAGATCGTGGCAATGCAGTAACAGTCCAAGTAAGTTCGCTTTGATTTTTTTTTTTTTTTTTTTTGAAATAAAGATAATTCGAAAAGGGGCAGGGTCAGATCTGCTGCCCCACACATTGGGAATATCTCTATTTGTCATTCATGGGAGATGTTCCCAATACAGGGTGATGGTGTTCTATGAATATGGATGTGGGAACAATTTGTAGTACTTAAAGACAGGCACGTGCACAAATCACACTTCGGATATTCTACCCACAAACTTTTTTCACATCCTACCCACAATGTGTATTGGAAACATCTCCAATGTGTGCATTCAAAATTTTCACACGATATGTCCATTATCATATCATTAGGTCTCTGATACCCCACCAATGGTGTGGTGGTTCCGTTGGCATGTTAGTTAGGTAGTCCCAACAGAGACGTGGATTAAAATCCCACTATTGTGTATCTCATTTTCGTTGAAAAGTTAGTGTGTTGTGTTAAGTACAACACACTTTAAACCTTCAGTGTGCCTGTAACGACCTATGGGTAGGGATATGGGAAGAGTTGATGGGTAAAAGATCCAAACTTGGCACGGAATGGTGGGTGAGTGTGTGCATGTGTTACTTCAGCTCTCACACCTACTCACAAGATCCAAACTTGGTACGGATTGGGAATACCACCCTATGCATAATAACATGTAAGAGCGAGAATGAGATGCTCCCCATGTGGGTAGGAGATCTGGACTGGTGCTAGTCCAGCGTAACCTTTACATATATATGGTAACCATAATAGTCTTTCACCACTAGCCCTGACTTTGATAATCTTTCCGGTTTCAGTCAACTTAGAATTGAATAACTCATCATCTCCAAACGAGGGTTAATTTAGAATTCATATCTGTGTTGAATTCAGGCGATGAAATCAAAAGAGAGCAGCGTCTGGGTGCTGCAAGATAGTTGCACGAATGCTTATGAATCCATGGTGGTGTATGCTCCAGTGGACATCCACGGAATGCAGACAGTGATGAGTGGATGCGATTCAAGCAACATCGCCATTCTGCCTTCAGGGTTCTCGATTCTGCCAGACGGGCTTGAAACGAGGTCTCTGGTTCTCACTTCGAAGCCAGATGATGAGGAGAAAACCATGGAAGGGGGTTCTTTGCTTACCGTAGCTTTCCAAATCCTGGCCAAAAGCTCCCCCACAGCCAAAGTGACGATGGAGTCTCTTGAAACTGTTAACACACTCATTTCATGTACGTTGCAGAATATTAAGAGAAGCTTGCAATGTGAGGATGGATGATTACTCATTTGATAATTAAGCTGCTTTAACTTGTAAATTAAATACTTCACTCCATAGGAAATTAATTGTAATTAAAAGGCCTATAGTATTCTTATACATGATTAATTCCATTTATTAAATGCAATCCAAAATTTGACCCATTATTTATGTAGATCCATGACCTTTGATATGTTTGAATTTTGCAATTTACACATGTTAGTCTCTCGATGATAGGGCTGCAAATGGCATCTATTCCACCAATTGAATCCAATTAAAGCAATCTGAATTCAATCTGTTGTTTATAATTGGAATGAATATGGATCCGTCCCTATTAGAGGCGCTCTCAAAGGGATTTCTTTGAAGGCGGCTCCCTTCTGGGAATCCTGAAGGGAGCAGCCCATCTGGGCTCTCCTTCCCCTTCCTCCTCCTGGTTTCTCTCCCTCCTTCCTTTCTCTCTGTTTCGAGAGAGTCTTCTTCTCGAGTTTTCTCGAGGTTTTCCTCTTGAGTTTCTTAATGTTTTGTTTATTTGTTCGTGATTTGAATATGTTCGTGGTTCTCGTTCAAGTTCGTTGTTCGCCGGCAAAGCCAATCTTTTGATTCCTCTGTTAGCTCGCGGTTTTCCGATAGTTGTTGTTCATGGTGAGTCCCATTCGCGGTTCTCTGGTTGATGCTATTCATGGTGAGATCTGTTCGTTGTTCTTCGGCAATGATAGTATTTTGGAATCCTCCTCTATCAATTTCATTAGCCGTCTGTGGTGGATTGGAGATGTGCTTGTTTACTTTTGTTGGTGATTTGATTCATCGTTTCTCGGTTGCAAAAGATCTTTAAGTTTTTCTTCATCAATTGTTTTATTTTGTTCTCTTGAGAAATTGTTTCTGGGTTTTCTAATTGGCCTTGTCAGCTTTTTTTTTGTTTTAATTTCTTGATTGAATAAAATATGATGCCTAAGGGCGATTTCAAAAAAAAATCTGGATCTATCCCTATTGGATCCTAAATTAGTTAAAAAAAATAAAATTAATATGAATTATTGATTATTAAGTTAAGTTGGTTTCAATGTTGCCATATGCTAAGATTTAAAGTATATATACATGTTAATTTTTAAGTAATTATTCATTACATTTTGGATAAAATATACAATATTAAAGTGATTTTAGATCATTTTAGTTAGTAAAAAATATAATATATTGATTAATTTTAGTTTAATTTATTAATGAGATATAATATTTGAGTCCAATCCAAGTTTGATTTAAAACTAATGGATGATATTCGGTTCAAATTTGAATATTAACAAATCAAATTTGGATATATATAGGTACATTTATTTAGAATCTAATCCATTTGTAGCCTACTCAATGATAATCAAAGAGAAACCAGGGGCACACAGTAGTCTATTCAAAAGGGATAGAGTTTTGAGAATTAAAAAATGGTTTGAAGGTGGGAGAAGGTATAGGAATCCCAAGTTTTAATAGAGGAATGTTTTTTTTTTAATTTTAATTATATAGGATAAAAATAAAGGAATTTAATATTTTAATTGTTTTATAAAACACTAATGTTATTGTATTTATAAAATATGCATATTTTTAGAGATTAAACATATATTTACATGTAAAAATATGTTTATATATTTTAAAAGATAATTTGTTGAATATAAAGGTTAATTAGCTCTCCCCAAAACCTATACATCCCGGCCCCCAACTCAGGTGAAGGCGGGACTCAATCCCAAGTCTCCACTACAACTAGCTAGAGACTTTACCAACAGATTGGCACCTTTTTCAGCTGGTAAGTTAGGGGGATCAGACCCCTAACTTGACAGCTGGTAAGTTGTCAAGTTGTGTTTCATAAATATTCCAAAAGTCAAAAAATAAAGGTTTACATGAATTGAAAAATCAACTTTTTGGTGAAGTTAATTATCATAGGTAACTTTCAATTTCTAAATTTCTAATTGAATCGGATTAAATTCATGCATATGCAATCCTACCTAATTTCTTTTTTAAATAGTGGATCAACCCTATCCCTACTTAATTATTTTAAAGAAGAGGCCACTATTAATATTTTCAATCCTACCCAGTTTCTTTTTTAATTAATGGATCAGCCCTATCTGTACTTAATCATTATTTTAAGGCTATGTTTGGTTTGAAGGAAAAAGTAAGGAAAGGAAGGGAAACTTAAGGAAACCTATACAATGCTTGTAAAGGTTTCCCTACATTTTTCTTCCTTTCCCTATTTTTTCCTTCAAACCAAATACAACCTAAAGAAGAGGCCACTCATCGTGTTCACTCATGATTAGTTACATGGCTCGAGGTTTGTAGGAAGAGTTCATAGATGTCTGTACAATGATAAAATTTGGGTCTTAGGAACATGTTCAGTGAAAGAGTTTATGGGTAGGAGATTCGTTAATGATAGATCTACTAGGCAGTAGGCACACCCTTGTAAGCACTCTCTTATCATTCAATAAATATTCTAGCATTTGTCTTATAAATTTGATTTTAATATTTTAAAGAATAGTTTAGGGGTATTTATTATTTAAGGGAGAGGTGTCATAGGAATGCCAATAGTTCAGGGCAGGGATCATACTCCTAACCCTGATTTTGAAACAAATTCCTATCTCTGACCACAATCCTTGTCGGGGACAAAAGTGACCCTCCATCCCCAATCCCTAACAGAAATGGATTCCCCGTTGGGGACACGAATCCCCAAAATTTAAAAATGTAAATATAGTTTCGTATAAATTATATTATATATGTATATATTTAATATATAATCAGGGTCGAGGCAAGGTGGAGAATTTACTCTCCATATCCCCGACCAGGTATCACTATCAATCCACATCCCCGCCCCATCCTCACCAAAGCAATCTCCATTCCCAACCCCATCAAGTCAGGGAAGGTGGATACATGACAAATTCTTTGAATACTTATTAAGTAGAGCCCAAATCACCTACACGCAAAAATTCTTTGTACATAAGATCCAGTCACACATTGTATGTGGGGCTAGATTCTCATCTTTTTAGAGTATGTGCAGAACTTTTGCTTGTAGGAGTTCCGTCGTCAATGTACCCATTGTATGTTTCTAATGTCAATATGAAAGGAGACTGAATCAGCACCCCACAAAACTGCCCCCCACAATGTCCCACAGCACATCCCCGTCGTGTATTGGGAACATCTTTCGATGATGACATCATCATTCCAGATATTATCATCGGGAGATGTTCCCAATACATGGTGAAGATGTGCTGTGGGACGTTGTGGGAGGCAGTCTTGTGGGGGGCTGATTTAAACTCATATGAAAGCCCTCCTAGTTCTAGCCACGGGCCATTCACAAATAAACACGCTAATCTATAGTACTATACTATATATATATATATAAATCAAAGTAGCCCACGTCAGCGATCCTCCAATGCATCCCTTATCCCTAGGGGTGCAAATGGATCGGATCATGATCCGATTCGAGACCTAATCCTATTTGGTTGAATTCAGATCATCTCTATCCAATTTGAGAAGATCTGATCTGATATATATTATATATTTATAAATAGAAATATATATAATACATATATATCTATTATTTATTTATTTATAAATATATATTTATAAATTTGTTATATTATCTATTTATTTATAAAAAACATGTATATATATGATGAAATAATTAAAAAATATTTGTATTTTTTTGTTTATACTTTATTTAAATTAGTATATTTTATTTTTCTTTTAATAATTTATTAATTTTTAAAGAAAACAGGTCGGACCGAATCAGATCCGCATATCCGACTTACTAATAAGACTCGAATTCTAATCAAATCCTATCAGATCCAATATGAATAATGTCAAATTGGATTCAAATTCTTGATTCTAATCCGATCCGATCCGATCCATCCTTAAACGGCCTTTCCTTCCTCCCTTCCCCATCCTTTCTCTCTCATTCATTTCTTTCCCCAACCCAAGCCTCCCATTGTGCTACGTGACAGTTTCCTAAAGCTTCTCTCATATCATAACCCAACTTTTTGTTATGGAAGGAAACTTCCCCAGACTGAGACGTTTAGATAAGAAATTCCCCAATGTAGTTTTCACCTATTTTTCCCTTATACCTAAAATAATTCCCGATGAATCAATTTTTGGTGCTAAGTATCTCGTTATTTGGTCTGCTTCCAAGTGGCCGATGACTCAGAGGCCGAAGTGAACTTTTACTGGATGAGGACATGGATGCCGAACTGACCAGGCCAAGCTGGGGGCAGATTAGGTGCCGAGTTAACTGGGCCGAGCTGGGCAGGTTAGGTGTCGAACTGACTGGGCCGAGCTAGGCAGGTTAGATGACGAGCTGACTGGGCCGAGCTAGACAGGTTAGGTGATGAGCTGATTGGATCGTGTTAGGCAGGTTAAGTGACGAGGTGACAAGAGTGTCGAGCTGCCTATTAGGTGTCGAGCTGACCAGAGGGCCGAGCTGCCTATTAGTTGCCGAGCTGACCAGAGTGTTGAGCTGCCTATTAGTTGCCGAGCTGACCAGAGGGTCGAGTTGGATTGATTGTTGAGATTCGTAGTTCTTTAGAGACCTACAAGGAATCATTGTCAAAGGACCCGGGGTGGCTAACCTGGCGAGGTCGCTCCGATGCTTAAGTCAGTACTCTCATAGTAAACTGCGAGCTAAAAATCACAAAGTATGAGAGCTAGATAATGCTTACTTGCCCCCTATGCCATTGGGGTTGGTGCCTTTATATAGGCATTGTTTGGCTTGGGCTTCACGCACCGCATCCGAGATTTTCGAGAAGTCGTCTAAGTGGTCCGAGATTTCCTGAGGCAACCGCCATGCATGTTGACCACCCTCTGGATTGTTCGGCACGTGGGCCAATTTCCAAGCATCGTAGGAGAGTTAGGATATGCATGTCGAATTTGTCGGCAAGCACGTCTCGTAGGTCGCCAGGTCGGCACCAGTGCCAGATCGCCAGTTTGGCGCCTGTGCCAGGCCGCCAGGTTGGCGCCTGTGCCAGTTCGCGCCTGGGCCAGGCCGCCAGGTTGGTGCCTGTGCTTGGCCACCAATTCGCGCCTGGGCTAGGCCGCCAGGTCGACGCTTGTGCCAGGCCGCCAGTTCGCGCCTAGGCCAGGCCGCCAGGTCGGCGCCCGTGCAAGGTTGCCAGGTCGCGCCTGGGCCAAGCCGCAAGTTCGCGCCTGGGCCAGGCCGCCAGTTCGCACCTGTGCCAGGCCACCAGTTCGCGCCTGTGCCAGGCCGCCAATTCGTGTCTGGGCCAGGCCGACTGGTCGCGCCTGGGCTAGGCCACCAGTTCGCGTCTGGGTCAGCCGCTAGGTGGGACACCATCAACTTGGCTAAGGCAAGTTGTTGCCTAATTGGTTATGGGTGTCACCTATTTCTTCCGAGGTGCCATGTGTCACAATATCATTGGAGGGCCAAATCCGCCCTCATCAACTCCCTTTAACGCCAACCCACATTTGCGAGGACAGTGTCGTAGTCGTCTGCTGAAACAAGTAAATCAAAGCCTTTAGGTTGCGCTTGGAATCAGTGTAAAACGTTATCGATGTAAAAATATATCGATCATGTTTTACACTAAATCGTGAAAATAATCATTATTTTGAAAAATGCAATGGATGAAAAGTGTAAAGTTTTACATCAATAAAATCGATATAATATTTGCATTGATAATCGACATAAAACCTTATGTTTGATAGCTTTTACATCGATTATTGATATAAAACTCCATTCCATCCAAACGTATGCAAAATTATTATGATTATACTCTCCTTCCAAACACGAACAAAATCGAACAGATTTAAACGTTTACACCATTACACCGTTATTGATTTACACCGATTCTAAACACAGCCTTAATTTATTGTCATGACCCCACCTTGAATTAGATCAAGTGACTTCTTGCTAGAGGCCACTGCAGTAGATCCAACGCCATGATTTTCTGTTTTAGCCTGCGCCACGACAGTTCGTAGCAAAAGCGAACTCTTTTAACGCTCCTAACAAACCCCCATCTTCTTCTCTTCCCTCTACCCAAACCGAGAGAAATTACACTCTTCCCCTGTTTTTGAAATCTCCATAAAACAATCTAAGTAATAAGATAACTGCTGAGAATACACTTCCCAGTGCTTCCATTCCCTTGAGCCAAAACCATCACTTTTCGCTGTTCATTGGGGGTCGGATCAATCCTAGAACCCAGCTCCCACAATTTATCAACCGAGGTATGTTTTTAGTTTTAGTTTTTTCATTTCTGAATTCAATTGTACATGGGATTGAAAATAATACTTAAATGAGACAATTTATTTGGATTTTAATAGCCAAAATCATCCCTATTTGTTGTTTTTCGGAACCCAGTTCGCATAAATCGTTAATACAGATGTGTTAAAATCGTTGTTCTTTGGATTCTTTGGATTGCCAACACAGATTGTTGTTCTTTGCATTAGTATTTAAATTAATAGGGGTGTCAATTGGATTGGATTTGGTCCAATCCGATCCAATCCAATGTGAGTCCATTTTAAATGGATTAGGTCCAATCCAATCCAGTGAATGTTTTAGACCAATTTAGACTGGTCCAATTCAATGTCTGGACCGTTCAATCTGTTCAAATTCATTTTGATTTAGATTGGTTTCAATCCAAATCCGGTCCATTTGACACATATATTTTTATCTTATATCAATGGACCGGATATTGGCTTAATCCAACCCAATCCAATATAAATTTGTTATGGACGGACCAGGCCCACTCCAATCTAATAAATATTTTGGACTGGATTGGTCCGATCCAATATGTCTTGTTGGTCCTTTCCAATCCATCCAAATTGATTTTTGGACTGAATGGGGTCCAATCCAAAACCGGTCCATTCACACCCTTATAAATTAGTAAATGGGAGTCTGCATAACTTTCATAGGCTTGGACCATCCTTGATATGTTACTAGACCTGTTCATGGGCTGGGTGGCCCGACAGGCCGGCCCGGCCCGGCCCGGCCCGACCCCCGGACGGGCTTGGACATTTTTATAGGCCCGCGGGCTTAAATTTGGGCCAAAAAGCCCGGCCCGCAATAAATTCGAGCCGGGCTCGGGTTTTGTCAAAATAGCCCGGCCTGAGCCCGGCCCGACCCAACCTAATATTAAACTTAAAATTATTTATGTGATTATGTCCATTTGAATAATTTTTTTTGATTTAAGAATGTAAAATTGTGTTTTAAAATATAAAAGAAAGGGAAAAATACCATCTTGTAGGCCCATTGTTCATTTAAATAGAAAAAAAAAATACTTATCTGAAATTTTAATTCTAATTTGAATGGGGAAAATTGTTTTTTTTTTTCAATTTGGTCGGGCTTCGGGCTTTTTACCAGGGCCGGGCTCGGGCCCAAGTTATAGGCCCGTTGGTTGGGCCGGGCTCGGGCTCGGGCCTAGTATATTTTCATTAGTGACAAGTGAAAGCCCGGCCCGACCCGGCCTATGAACAGGTCTATATGTTACAATTAATTGTTGATGTGTCGAGCAACGACAACTCCAACTTGGGCTAGGAAGTTTTGGATCG
Source organism: Nelumbo nucifera (assembly GCF_055504915.1). Lineage (NCBI taxonomy): Eukaryota > Viridiplantae > Streptophyta > Magnoliopsida > Proteales > Nelumbonaceae > Nelumbo > Nelumbo nucifera. Next base: position 22,047,324 of record NC_142650.1, read on the forward strand.
GGTCTCCCAACCCTACGTTTTTTTTTTATGGGCTGGGTGGAAGGCAAGGTTATAAACGAGTCAATTTTCATATTATCTTATACTGTCAATAAAATATATGAATTGAGCTACCTAAAAGACCTGATAATTATAAGATGATGTGAGCTTTTGTATTAAGATGTTAACAGCATGAAGATTGTTTGATTAAGGTGCGTCTTCTTGTACGAAGACATGATGAAAAAAAGTCAAAAAATTCTATTTGGAACTTTCTAAAAATAGTCCAAAATGGGTTTTGTGTGTCTTTTTGAGGTATCATCTTTTGGTGGCTAAATCTTTTTCCAATCAAACAGGAAAATACCAAAACGCAAGTTATCAGGTTTCTAAGTAGGTGATAGTCCACACGGAAAGATGCACTAAATGAAGCCAATGTAAGGTTACATGTGTAATGTGTCAAGTTAGCTTATCATCTTAAACCAAATTATTATATTTTAGCGACAAAACTTAAAGCAAATTATTACCTAATTAATTAATTGGCTTTAAAAATCAAATAATATAATTGTTTGATAATGAAATTTAAGTAACTTTATTATTATTTAATTGATTAGTTAACTAAATTATTACAAATCTATATTATCACATAATTAAATTATCAAAAACTAAGTTTCATTAAATTAAATTAGCTTAATTAAAATTAATTAACCAAAATAAATTTTACTAACCTAATAATTTACTTAACGTTAAGTTCTTATAAATTTAATTACTTTATATTGATTGACCCATTTATAAACCTAATAAAAGACTAGGGGTGCAACTTGGATAAGTTGGGTTTGGTTGTAGGTCAACGTAGGCCCAATCCTAAAGGTGCAACCCTCGGGTTTAGGCTTGGGCCAACTTGAGGTTAAATCCAAATTTATCAATCCAATCTTAATATGGGCTTAATCCAACCTATCGAAGTCTAAACCCAACTCGAGTTGGCCCAAGCCTAAACCCATTATGGTCTTAACTTGAGCTGGCCCATTAAATTCAACTTGAGGTTAAATTCAGGTCCAATTATCCAAGCCTCAATTCTAGAATTGAGGTAAGCCCATTAAATTCTAATCAACTAGAGGTTATGGGCTTAATCCAATCTTAATGGACTCCAGCACAACTCGAGTTAGGCTGGGCTCCTATTGAATTGGGTTAATTGGACTTGAATTTGATTAGAATTTATGTATATAATTTTATATAGTCATTTTTGAATGGGCTTTTACCTTGGCTTCTGAAGTCTGAACAAGTCTATACGATTACATACGACAAAACCCTTGCGTCGCACGGGTCCCAACTACTATTAACGCCAAACGGGCACCAGTAGGAATATCTCTCGCATATCTACGTTAAATTGAAGATGCTCCAAATGTGCGGCTGGATTCTATGATGAGAAAATTATGCCTGCAAAAGTGATAGCTCGTGTTCATGACGATCCAGTACTCCAGTATACTCTGATCTTAGCAGATGATTCCTAACCGTACGATCTATCCTCTCCTCTTCAGATGGTTGACAATCATATGGCACTAAGCCTTTCTTGGTGCTGGTGGGGCCTACCATCCTAGTTGGTGAAATTGCCGCGCTTCTGTTTTAGGGCAAACCGGTAAAGAAAAATTCTCATCCTCACCGGATGTTTTAGTTTCTGGACAAAAGCCCTGATATTCTCCTCCGGTTCGGACACTGTGCAGAACCCAAAAGCTCAAAACTAGAGGAACAGTCATGGTGAACTCCTACGATTACGATGACGGAGACGGGTACGAAGACATGGGCGGAGGTCACAGGCTGCATCAGGACCTAGGCTACGACCCGAACTTCGTCCCCGACTCTGTTAAGACCTTCGTTGTTCACCTGTACAGGCACATTAGAGAGAAGAACGTCTACGAGATTCATCAGATGTACGAGGGTTCATTCCAGAAGCTCAGCGACCGGATGTTCAAGGACAGTCCCTGGCCATCTGTCGATGCAGTGGCACCGTACGTAGATAACGACCATGTCTTCTGTTTGCTGTATCAGGAGATGTGGTTTCGGCATCTCTACGCGAGATTGACACCGACGCCGAAGCAGAGGATTGATTCGTGGGACAATTACTGTAGCTTGTTTCAGGTGGTGTTACATGGCGTGGTGAATATGCAGTTGCCGAATCAATGGCTGTGGGATATGATTGATGAGTTCGTTTATCAGTTCCAGTCGTTTTGTCAGTACCGGGCAAAGATGAAGAGCAAGACCGAGCAGGAGATTGCTCTTCTCAGACAGTACGATCAGGTGCTAGTCTTACTTAATTGGACTAACTTAGAATAGAAAAAATTTGTTTTATATATATATATATATAGGATTGAGTGTGTTTCCGTAAATTTCCTCTCATTGTTGGCTGCATTGCTGATAATTTTGATAATTCTTTACGGTTTGTTATTTCCTTTAGTGTGGAAATATTATTTATGAAATTGCACTGGGTTTGGTGGGTCAGTTGTAGATGAATTTTAGTTTGGGATTTTTTTTTTTTTTTGCAATTCTTTTGAAGATTTTTTGTAATTAGAAGGATTACTTATTTATTTATTTATTTGTTTTTTGAGTAAAGGTAAAGTATCATTGTATTAGTATGAACAAAAAAATGTACAGCAAGATGATGTGCTCAGGAAACAAGAAAAACTGTTCCGGTGTTCCCTCTAACCTTGATCCCCACCCTACTTTACAAAAAGATTATCCTGTACAAAAACGGATTCAAAACCTACACCCTTAAGCAACCTGTGACCAGCAAACCAAGAGAACATCTTTCCCACAAATTTCTGAAAAATGGAATCAGGAGAACTTATGTTGCTCTTGAAGACTCGTGCATTTCTTTCTTGCCAATGGCACCAGAAAACCACTGCTGGGGTTATATTCCAGATTATTTTTCCTCTTTCACTCAGCCCTTCCACCCTACAACCCTTTACAAAGTCCTCTACTGATCCCGGGCAGCAACTTTGTACTTCAAACAAATTTGAAATTCTGTTCCAAATCCCAAAGGAGAAGCTGCAGTGCAGTAAAAGGTGATCCACTGTTTCCAGCCGTCCACATAGAACACAACTAGCTGAATCCAGTATAGCACCTTTTTGGGTAAGGTTGTCCCTTGTAAGTATTCTATTGAGATAAGCTGTCCAAACAAAGAAAGATATTTTTGAAGGCTCATTTTTTACACTAGATGATATGAGCTGGGACTGAATGTCCTTCTGCATTGACCGAGGCCTTATAAAAGGATTTTTTAAGATAAAATAAAAATTCATTAAAAGAAAAAGGAGTGATAACATCCAACAGGTGATGAGGCATTACCTGCAAATCATATGGAAGCAAAAATAAAAGAAATCTGCTAGGGAGCTGAATTACAGAATTACAAATAGCTATCCAAGTTAAAAAAGATGGAATCCCAAATTATCCCCCAAATCCTCCGTAGCAAGAACCCAATCTGCAACCAAGTTGCTAACAGCTGTCACAATCTTGTCCAAATTCCAGTATATTTCTTCAAAAACCCTTTTATTTCTCTCTCCAAATATTCCAACAAATTGCAAACGGGATACAGCTCCAAAGCATTCTTGCTTTCTTGCACCTCTTATAAAAGGGTTTAACTGTGAATCTTCCAGCCTTCTCCCACTTTCAGATTCTTCTGTCAGACCTGGCAAACTCCACCTGTGTACTATATAACAACCGAAGTAGTTCCATCCATTCATCCACTTCCCAATCGTTTAGGTTCCTCCTGAACTGTGGGGTCCAGACCAAGTTACCATCTTGAATTTGCAAGCTTTCAGCAACCTTGACTTCTTTGTCCACTGTCACTTCAGACAAAGCAGGGAAGCTCTCGGACAAGGATCTATCCCCATACCAAACTCCAAACATCCTTCCAAAATTTGACCCTCTCCCCATTTCCTATTTTCAACTTCACACCTTTTGCAAACAAGTTGTAGACCTTTTCAATTCCTTTCCAAACTGAACACCCATAGGAATATTTATTTTTCTCAGCAAAAAAAAGAGAAAAAGGAATATACTTCTTGACCTGTTTATGTATGACCATGGTGATTTTAATCTCTTGGTGGTTTTCTTTTGGATTGTTTATGCTGCTTTTGTGGTTATATTGGAGATCCCAGCATCTTCTTATCGTGGCTCATCTCTGTGGCATGTGCAGCTCAGTTTCTGCAAATGTCCATGAGTGGATGCTTGAAAGTCTACTTTATATGCTTAATATTTTCTACTCTTCCAGTTACATTAACAAATAGGATCCATTTCTGAAATATCAACTGTTATAGGGACTTTAATAATTGGCTGTTTGTTACAGGCATGGAATGTGTTTGGTGTGCTCAATTACCTGCAAGCACTTGTGGAAAAGTCCATGATCATCCAGATCTTGGAGCAAGAGAAAGAGGGTCTAGAGCAGTTCACTGCAACTGATGGGTATGATTACAGTGGTGGGAGTAATGTTTTGAAGGTGCTTGGTTATTTCAGCATGGTGGGATTGCTGCGAGTTCATTGTCTTCTCGGTGATTATCATACTGGTTTGAAGTGTTTGCTTCCCATTGACATCAGTCAATCAGGTGTTTATACCAGTGTTATTGGAAGCCACATTATTACTATATATCACTATGGGTTTGCAAACCTTATGTTGAGAAGGTAAGTTGCCTTCTCAGGCATGCTTTCTTTATGCATTTCTTGTTCTTTAGTTGGGTTGGCTACATGGGTATACTGGCATACTTCCAGTGTCCCTTCCTTTTTTTTGCATTCTTATTTTAGTCAAACGATTATCCAAATGTGACTCTAAAGATTCAATAACATGAGAACTATCCAAGTTTTAACACTTTGTTATGGTGTAAATACCTGATTGTTATGCTGTTAATCTAAAAACTCAATAACATGAAAACTGCCCTAGTTCCTCCTTTTGTTATGATATCCTAAAGCAAAATGCATTTGTTCTCTTTGTTATGGTGGTTTCTCATAACAAAGAATCTAAAGAGTCAATAACATGAGAACTGTCCAAGTATTCTCACTTTGAACCTCAATTATGTTGCTTTATGGCTTACTACATAAAAGAAGAAAATGATTGATGAAATGGTGGTTAACTACTATGAATCTCCTTTACATTACATTAAGAATTAGAAAGAAGCCAATTATAGTTGTCTATAGAAATAGTTAGTGCAATGGGAAATGATTTCTTATCGTAAACAGGATCAAGTAAGAAAGTATATATTTTCTGAAAATTAAGTGGTGTTGAAGTGATGATGAGATGGAGTTCTTGCAGCAAGAGCTGGCAGTAAGAAGATTAATGGTCTTGGTGTGGGAGCATATATTTAATTGAAGATGCCAACAATAAGCAATGGCATTAATAATGCTGGTCCCAGCTATTTGGGGTCTTGGCAATGTTTCAAAGGGTGTGACTAGGTGCACATGTGAGGTGCCCTTGTTTCAACACAGCAACCACCCCTTTCAAAAGGTGCTTGCCTAGTGTACCTTGCACCTTGGCCCACGCATATGTCTTTTTATAAGTTTGACCTTTTGGTTTCTCTTTTATACATTCATATGTGTTTTAAACCTTTATAATGGTCTAATAACTTCTAGATTATCTTTTATTGATACCTATGCACTAAAACTGGTCTATTAACTCTTAAAAAAACATAAAACAAAGACCTTTGGACCCTAGTTGCTGTGAATAGGGTCTTAGTGAAATTTTTACTAAGGAAAAATTAACAATACATCTGATATCTAGTCCCCAACCCTAAAGTAGAATGAATTGCAACCAAAATCATAAAGCTGATCCAATTTGTATATATGAGCAAAAAATTCAGGTTGGTGCCAATGCCTCCGAACTCCCTACATGGGTTTGTTTAGACTTTGGACTTGTGTCATGGGGCCTTAAAGAGATATCAATGTAAAGGATCCGTCCTCCTTTGATTAGGAATGCAAGATGTCTAACATCACACTAAGTGATGCAACTAGGAGATAGGCAAACATGCTTGAAATTACACATGCTTGAATTGTTGAGAGCTTGAAGCACTTAGGTACAATCTACATTTATTTGCTTTCACTTTCACTTTCTAATAAGCTTTTTTTATCTATGGCCTAATAAGCTTTTCAAAACATTTTGTTTCTTTCAAAATTGAGGTTTCCATAGCTTTTATGTATTGATGTTTTTATTTATTTTTTATTTTTCTTTAAAAAATTTGTACCTTGCTTCATCCAGGTGTGAGTGTTGCCTTGTGCCTTGGGTGCTAGAAGGCCCTTGCGCATGTGCACAAAGAGGGGATACAGAACTAATCTCAAGTGTTCTTTTGCACGAAATGGCTGCTCTTGTATTCATTCCTGCATACTCATGCTTGTCGACCTGAGATTTTACCATGGCACTACCGCACTAAGGATCAGAAAAATGCTCTTATGAATATTGAACCAACAATAAAAATTGCCCCACCCCCACCCATCCCATCCCCATAGATTGAGATTTTCTACTTTCAGTCAACATGGTATTCCTTTTGGCCTTCAGCCCTAATATATAGAAAAAGAAAAAAGAGGAGGCAAAAAAAAGTTTTTTGTGTGCATTAATGAAAATAACCACAAGAACCTTTCCACTTGGGCAAGGAGCACAAAAAACACTCCCTTTTGACCCTGATGTGCATGAATGAAACCAACCCCACAATCTGCTATCTTTTACTTCTTCTTTTCTCTCTCTATATTTGTTAATTATCAGAAAGGAAGGGATGTTTTGTTTTGGTTACTAGGGAGGTGCCTTGTATTTCAAATACTCTATCTCAAGTCTTTCAAGAATCCTTGTATCCATTGAATATTTTGTCATTGTTACTCTTGTCTTGTTGATCTGGCACCAACTTATTTGTTAGTATTTCACAGGTACGTGGAGGCAATTCGTGATTTCAACAAGATTCTCCTGTATATTTATAAGACCAAGCAATATCATCAGAAATCTCCTCAGTATGAGCAGATATTGAAGAAGAATGAGCAGATGTATGCCTTGCTAGCAATCTGTCTTTCTCTCTGCCCCCAAGTGAAGCTTGTTGAGGAAAATGTAAACAATCAATTAAGGGAGAAGTATGGTGAGAAAATGCTGAGAATGCAGAGGTATGATGATGAGGCATATGCTCTCTATGATGAACTTTTCTCATATGCATGTCCAAAGTTCATAACCCCATCTGCTCCTATTTTTGAGGAACCTCTTGTAAATTATAATCAGGTACTACCTTCTATACTAGCTTAAAAACACTTGGGACTGTAGGAGCCCACTGATTTTATTATTTATTGGCAGTTACCTACTTCTTTGTTGTTGTTACATAAAATCACAGTTTTAATTTCATGCATAGTCGTCAAGCTGTCACCAAGGCTCTCTTGGTTGGGCACCTAGCTTGAAGCCTTGTACATCTTGACTTATAGCAAAAAGGCATCTATCAGTCTCTGTCTAGGTGACTAAGTACCCACCCAGGTAACAAAAATCACAAGTGCCTTATTATAATCTTGGAGTCAAATGCTTGGACAGTGCTGGTGAATCAAGAAATATTTTCAAAAGATGTGTGCTGCCTGGGTCAGATGGTTGCACCCGTAAGAAGTGACTTGGTGCAACCAGAAGGGCTGGAGTGGTAAGAAATGATCTAAGGACTTAATGTTTAATATAAAATGTGGCTCTGGTAGAGCACAATGTAGGGACAGGATTTCTGTAGCTGACTAGCTGACACCAGACAGTTAGGCTTAAGGCTGGATCAAGTTGACTTGTGTTGAGCTGAATCTTAATACTAAGAAAATTCAATTCAGCTAAAAAAAGTTCGTCCCAACTATATGGGGTTAGCTGCATTAATTTGGTTCTTCCATTCCGCTCTATTTACTATTTAGTATCACATCAATTGCTAATTATGGGCTCTAAAATCATTTTTGTTACTTTGACCAATGTCCTTTTTTGGCAATCCTCTATTTTTTCTAGATTCTTCAACTTGCAACCGATCTCTCATTCTTACTGGTGCTGTAGATGGTCTTCTTAAATCTTATCATATAGGCCATAAAACTAGCTTTTTTTGCTACTAAATATTTGACTTGAAACAATCTCCTGAAAGTGCATAGAAATTTGTAAATATTGACCCTAATTTTAAATTGAACAAATGATTAAAGTGCTCTTGAATCTAGAGATTTAAGGAGATTTAGATATTTTCGTTGCTTCTAATGTACTAGTGGACTTGTTTCTGCAATGTCTCTTTTTCATGTAGGTGATAAGTGATCCATGATTGTTAACAATTTCTTTTATTTAGCTTCCATCCAGGAGTGGTTGTGTGTGGTTCCCATTAATCAATGTGGTTCCAACAGTTTTAATCTCATAAAAATAAAATGACATTTTTTTTCCCAAGTGACTCGAGATTTTAGCCTATTCATTGATTTTTAGTTTATGAAGTTGCTCCACTTACGAGCTAGTTAAGGATTATTTACTCAGATACAGCAAGGACGTGAGTGGACAAGGTATAGGATACAGAGTTTACACTAAAAGTTGCTCCACTTACGGGCTAGTTAAGGATTATTTACTCAGATACATCAAGGTCATGAGTGGACAAGGTATAGGATACAGAGTTTACACTAAAAGTTGAAGTATTCAACATGATTTGTTACTTTTGCCTTCAATGAAATAACTATGGGAATTTTCCTTCTCAGCATTTACTATAAACATAAATAATACAAGTTCAGCTTAGTTCTTTTCTTGGTGGTTAGTTACCTTGTTATTTAACCTAATAATTTCATCACCTGTGTTAGGATAGGCTAATAGGTAAAGGTTTACTCTTGAGCATTGAGATATAATCTGTTGTATCCATTTCTTTTCTCTGGATCTTGTCTATGCTTAATCTATTGTATCTAATAGGATATTTTCAATATTTTGGTATCTGCTATAGATGGTATTCTTCTGTATTGCAGGATGCTTATAGACTTCAATTAAAGCTGTTCCTTTATGAAGTGAAGCAACAACAACTATTATCAGGTGTGCAGTCCTTTTTGAAGTTGCACTCTACCATCTCAATTGGGAAGCTTGCAACTTATTTGGAAGTAGATGAATCCACTCTGAGGTTGGTATCGAATGATGTGGAAGAAAATACTGCTTTTAACTCTTGTTTTGTTATTTTGACTGTTGCCATGATCTGAGTCGCATTTTGAGGTTTTCCTGGAACTGTAGGACAATATTAATGACTTACAAGCACAAGACGCACACTGTTGACAGTGATGGAAGGATAATTTGTAATGTTGATGTGGACTTCTACATTAACAATGTATGTATGCTTAGTCACAAAAATTCAATTTTGCTGTTCAGTTCATGTAATTACTTGTTTCCTTCCTGTTATCATGACTACAAGATAAACTGATAAAGGAAAAACCTTGATCAAAAGTGGGAAGCCTGTATTTAGTTGACAAAATTGTGCCAGGCAAAGAAACATTGGAAGTGCAAAATTTTAATCTGTCCATGCATGATTTACTTGATTTCATTGGACTAACACATTAAGTAATTAAATTCATTTTGAGTGAGGCTTGTCTTTTTCATGATTTCTATCAATGCAGGACGTGATACATGTTATCGAGTCCAAATCAGCAAAGCAGTATGGTGATTACTTCATGCGTCAGATTGTTAAGGTATGCTTCTGTTATTGCTTTTTTGTTCGTTGTTATTACTCTCCTCAGGAAACTTTCTTTGAGATACTATTATGCTGCGTTGTCTTTCATGATTAAAATGCAGCTTGAAGAAACAATCAATGACATGGACAGAATAAAACTGGAGTGAGGCTTTCCAGTTTCTATGGGGATTTACTACTTACCCATCAGCTCCAACGGAGGACCACTTTCCATTTCAACCCCATTGGGTTTCTTGTGAGCTGAGAAGAGATTTCCTTCTGGTTTTACCATTCTGCTCTCATTTCAGCTTTGAGTCGGTGACTCGGTGTACTTAGGCGGGCTTAGAATCTTCAGTCGTGCTTGTTCTTTATTTGCTTAAGAGCTGTTAATTTTCTCAGATTCGTCACCAAATTCTTTTCTTCCATTGAAATTCTTTAACCAACCATTTGGGGGCTTATTCGCCTATGTGTATGATTTTGTTTTCCAAATCAAAAGCAACTGCCAAATCAGTAAAACAAAGCCAATCATGTTGCAGCCCTTTTAACTTATAATCTGTTGCTTTCAAGTTTCAACGCAAAAGTGAATTTTCTCTTCATCTGTTCATGTATTACAAAATTGAATTTAGTTTCAACTACATCGAGTTTGGGTTTGCCCTGATTTTGAAATTAAACAAAGGGAAGAATTACAGAAAAGCTATGATTTCAAGTTCCTATGAGAATAGTTGGGAGAATTCATCAATTCCCCTCATTTATTTAATTATGCCCACCAAGTCCTAAATCTCTAAAGCACAGAGCCTTAATCAAATGAAAACCCTGCTCTAAGTGATGCTTACTCGTCATGTTACCTCGTGGTTACTCACTACTCTGCTTTCTTTTGTAAATCAAGGTTCATTTTTGTTTCACTATTACTGTAAGTGGGTTCACAGCTAGATTACTGCATACTTGAAACCTTAAGTATCCGTAAACCAGGTATTATATGTGAGCTTAATTATTACTGAAAACTGTATTAAGGCTGACACAGCCTACAGCTACTTGAAATCTTCTTAATTAATGTTTGCTTTCGGTTTGGATCAACATGAAAGGATTAGATAGCATTGTATGGGTATGACCCACCCGTGTCTGAAAAACGACCAAAGATGACATATTTGGTCATGGTAACAGAAGAGCTTTGACCAATCAAAACACTCCGGTGAATTTTGATGAACACTACCTGATTACCTGATTGGACACCTCTCTTATGATATCGGTTGATTGGATGGTATCATAGTCGAACCCATGATATAAATTCAACCAAACCGGTGACTGTTGCATACTGGTGCTTATTGAACAAAGGCGTGTCTCTCTGATTTGATATTTCTAAAGTGTTATTAGTGAGACGAGATGATCTGTTTGATGGTAAATGGCGGTAAATTGTTAAATTATTATTTCTTCCATTCTTGGGCCTGTTTGATAAGTCTTTGGAAGATCTTTCGGGGTTTTCAAAGATTGTTGAACCAAAAAATGGTCTTTTTTCCTTTGGTAGTGAAAGACTGAAAGACGGGAAGACAAAAAGACCTGTGTCCTAGAAATTAAAGCTTGCAGAAGCCCAAGACAGCTAAAAATTGGGAAGTTTCAAATAGAGCTATCCATCTTTACCAGCCTAAAATTTTTCATTTTACAGTCTGGTAGACCATGATAGACCAGGATACTTATCAAATGGTCTTGATCTTTAAATGTCGAGTGGGGTATTGAATTATGACTCCAGATTTCCTATTCACAAGAACTCTATCCACACCTACTCACAAAACACTGCCCCTGTGCATTGGGAACATCTCCCCATGCATAACATGTAATATAGCATGAGATGTTCCCTATATATGGCTGCGATCTCATGTGGATAGATGTGAGTAGAGTCGTCATGGGTATGAAATCCGGACTCTTGAATTATCAGAATCCCTTGACAATTCTTATGGTCACCCCTTTGGATTATAAACCAGATAAACCAAAATTTTTATAATGGATAGACTGATAATATTAACGGCTTACCGTTAAGTAATATGGTTGTTGATGCAGGAGATGGTTTCTGCCGATGGATTGTCATGCTAGGAGGATTTCAAAATTTCAATAGATTTTTTTTTTTTGTTTCCTTTGACTGTGTTTGAAATATAGCATATAAACTTTCTTAGCTTTTGTTTCCATTAGGTAACTTGGTTGATGGAAAAAGCTTTTGTTCCTATTATAAAAGAGGAAACAGTTCCATTCGAGGTGGATAACCTGCCAATAGAACAAGTTCCAACACCCTACCAACTTAATAAGACATGCACATCTGACTATGAAATTGGGATTCACCATAAAAGTGGAATCCACCATGTAAGAGATGAGTGGTGTCAGATGATGTTGGTAGGGTGTTGGAAGGTAATCCGGACTTGTTTCATCCACTGATGACAAGGCCACGCCTTCTTGTTCCTGAAAATTTTTATAGATGGCTTTAACACTGACATCGACTGTGAATTGGATTTTTCCTCTTTTATAATAGGAGCAAAATTCAGTTCTTTGTTGATGTGATGATAAGGAAATTTGGATATTGGGGCTGATATTAGGGGTCATTCTTTCAGCCCGGTTCTGATAGGGCATGGCCTGGCCTGGCCTAGCCTAAAAATTCTATGCTTGGGGTTAGGTTTTGTGTTCAGACTAGCCTGCATTAAGCCTACAAATTTCACAGTTGGGACCGGATCCAATACTTCAGACTTGTCCTACATATATTTATATATACGTTATACATAATTTATAAATATATGTTATTTTATGTATTTTATATAAATGTTATAATACGACACCAATAATAAATATTTCATATAATGTTTTATATTATATAATGTCTAAAATAAATTGTATACACAAATTATACTACATAATATAAATAGGAAAAATTTATGATGCTAAAAGACATGACACCTCAAGGGCTTTGATCAATCAAAACCCATTTTTATGATATCGCTTGATTGGTTATAATTTTTTTTGGATATCATATCTTTCTAGCATCATAATTAAACCCTTTAAAATATTATATATATTTAATCATTTCAGACAAAATTTATAGGCCAGAATCAAGCCAGTACCAGCCCACGTTACACTTACATTCGGACATGTGTTAAGCCAAGTCCGGCCCGATCCATGATGACATGATGACAATCAGCCCCCATAAGATTACTGGGGAGCTGATTTGCCCTTGACCTCCGCTCCATCGTCATGCTTGTCAAGTTGGACTAGCTGGGACTAGCTGGACAAGGTAGTGTGGGTCCTATGGGACGTCTTTGTTTTCAATTTGCACACGTCTCAATTCTCGACGGATTAACACGCTATCTTCTCGCACATGGTAACTCACATTTGGTACGACAGTGTCGTAGCCCTGCGCTTAAACAAGTAAATCAAAGCCTTAGATGAGTCGTTGCAGTATATTTGAAGGCCATGATTTTCTGTTTTAGCTCTGCGCTACGACTGTGACAGTGTCGTAGCAACTGTGGGGTCCATGATTTTCCTTCTTGGTTAACTTGCCGTATCGCCGCACACGCGTAACAGACAACAGTCCCATCTACGTTGTCACGTCACGTAACACCTTCCGTCATTCGCCACGTCATCTTACGTTCCGCATTATAAAATGCCCGAGTTTCTGCAATAAGCGTACTCTATATCTTAAACAAGCATAATAACTAACATGCGCACACAGTTCCCGCCATCCAGCGCCCACGGTTCACCTTCACCAACTGATCGGAGGTTAAGTGCTCTGGTCAGACATCTCGGTGTCGGAGATCACTCTGCTTCCTCCATGGAGTCGCAAGACCCTAATCCCGCCATCTCTCCCTCTGCAACCGCGGCCTTCTCTGGCGATTCCGTGTTCGCTAACATTGTTCAAGCTCCCGAGGATCCCATCTTGGGGGTAGTCTCTTCGATCCGCCGTTTTTTCTTTTTAATTCTTTTGGATGCTTTTCGTTCGATTATTTTCTTCGTTGCTGTTTTACTTTAAATTTCTAGTATTTTTCTTAAACGGTTTCTTTGTCTTTTCCGAGTTTTTGGATGTCCTAATTGGCGTTTGATTAGATTAGCTGGTCCTCGATGAATTATGTAACGGTGATCGACTGATTCTTATCGTGGATCATTTATAACGTGTTTAATTCTCAGATCATCCTTGGTTGGTTCTACGCTGAAGTTGATCGAGATCAATAATTAGAAATTACATAAATTAGTCTCTTTCTGTGGCGTTTATAGTTCTCCACTTTCTAATCTATCGGTGATGTTCAAAGGAACTTAGTAGCATTGGTTTATGCATTCTATGTTCCGTTTCTAATGGAATATCACACTAGATTAATAATGACTTAGTCATGTATATCTAAGATTTGGTAATATTTCAGGGAAAGAAATAGAAGATGGCATTCCCTTGTTCTTCTATAGGTATTATGTAAAAACTCAATAGTTATTGATAGGGATGTTCTAATTGTGTGCCTGAAGTAAACTGTAGGTACTCATGAGGTTCTTTGCCACTTTATTTCTTTTGCATGGCACATAAATAACAATTAAAAAAAATTGCTGCAGATGATAAGTTATACAATTCTTTTCAGGTGGGAAAATTTAAGAATATAATCTAAAAGTATTTTATGAGTGACCTTGCTGCCTTTCTTGATTACTGTTAAAGGTCCTCCTGTTCATACAAAATGTTGCAACTGTAAGTGCAGGATGGATTGCACTTATCTCAGGTGTGCAAGCGTGTTATATTTAACATCAGAACCCCTATTCAACTACAACTGACCAGTAACATGCTTGCACTTCCAAATGAAGAAAAGAAAAGAAAAAAAAAAAAAAGAAGTCTTCTTGCTTTGCATATGATGTTGCAAAGTTGCAAAGTTTCTTTTCTAACTCCGTAACTCGCTTCAAAATTGAAGGCTATATTTCTGATTATATTCTATACTGTTGTTTTGACAACCAAGACGCCACTGTTCTAATCAGTGCTAATTATTTATGATGTAAATTCAACCAAACAGGTGACTGTTGCATATAACAAGGATCCCAGCCCAGTAAAGTTGAATTTGGGTGTTGGTGCTTATCGAACAGAGGTGTGTCTCTCTGATTTGACATTTCTGAACTGTTATTGCACTCATATGCAAGCATGGGCACATAATGCACTTGCTCACCACACATTCTTTACTTGTTTCTTGTGTAAAAGTTTGCTGGATTGATTTTTCATAACAGGAAGGAAAACCTCTTGTTCTGAATGTGGTAAGACGAGCGGAGCAGTTGATAATAAATGACCAGTAAGCTGTTAAATTATTATTTGTTCTATTCTTAGTTTGTACGTATTACTTACTAAGTTCTGATTTGCATAATGTTCAGGTCTCGTGTGAAAGAGTATCTTCCCATTACCGGAATGGCAGATTTCAATAAATTGAGTGCTAAGCTCATTTTTGGTACTGACAGGTACAAACCACAAATGCTACACACTCCTAAGTTGATTTTATAGATGTCAGTTAAAAGTTAAAACTTATCAAGAGATTTGGCATGAATCCTATATTCTGTTGAATATGGTCCGTGGAACTTTGTATTGTGTCTTCTACAGTCATTTGTATTTGTTCATATGCTTTCTTCAGTGAATTGAAGGTACTAGTTAAATCAAGAAAGCTAGATTCTTTTCTCTCAAAATAAAATGGTTGTCCTTTGTAATTTTGGCATAAAACTGTAGCCTTCATAACAGAGTCAACATATTTGCAACATCATTGAGACACAATACTCACAATTAAAGCAAATTGAATCCCCAACATTTATGCACATTTAGAATTTACCATAACAGAATTGAAGATTTCAGGGTTTTTTTTTTTTTCTTTTTTCTTTTGAACTTAGATCTCCCTTTCTTTAATTTAAAGCCTTTTTTTTTGGCAATTGTCTTGCTAAACTGAACTTATGGATTACTGAAGGAGTGAACAACTTCAAAATGATAAAACTAGAAGCGCCTTTTTGTAAAAAGGAGAAAAGGGAGGCTATGAAGTATTAGATGATCATAGAAAACTCTTATTTCTTTGAATAATAAAAAGGAGCAATTTTAATCATACATAAATGTTCTCTTGTATTCCTTACAAATGTACCATATACCAGACATGGGAAATTGTAACATTTGAAATGGGTGCCAGTGCGCCCTAACTGTAAGTAATAAGTGGGCCCCAACCACAATATTCCAGATGTCTGGTTCGTGGTTGCAAGACATACAAGGAAAAATGTATACTTCAGAATTTTTCAAGAAAAAGTTATATTTTCTTGAGTATACTTGTGTACCTTAGTTGTTCTCCCATATAGCGAATATTACATTTCTGTGTACTTTATGCTTGTGGTTCTTGCTAAATGTAATAGTTTGCTTGCTTTGAAAACAGCCCTGCTATTCAAGAAAATAGGATAGCAACTGTCCAGTGCTTGTCTGGAACTGGCTCGCTGAGGGTTGGAGCTGAATTTCTGGTAAAACATTATCACAATGTAAGGAGCTTAACCTTTTCACTCCGTTTCCTTTTGTAAGATGATTATTTGAAGGAATACTTTAATTTAACTGCCTACCTTGCTTGCAGCGTACAATATATATTCCACAGCCAACATGGGGAAACCACCCCAAAGTGTTCACCATGGCAGGGCTGTCTGTGAAGTCTTATCGTTATTATGATCCAGCCACACGTGGATTGAACTTCCAAGGTTTGGATTTCTCTTTGTTGGACTTTATACTATTACACTGTTATTTCTGGTCTTATGTTTGGGACTGTACTTGATTGCCTTTGACAGTTCCTTAGCATGGACTATCCATTTCTTGTGATGAATAATTCATTTTTTTATTTTGAAATTATGATTAAATGAAATATTTTACAGTTTTTACCTTTTTTTTTTACAGTTTTTACCTTGAATAGTAGTATGCTTGAGTTTTCTTATACTATTGACTGCTTGCAGGCCTGCTTGAAGACCTTGGTTCTGCCCCATCAGGAGCAATAGTGCTTCTTCATGCATGTGCTCATAACCCAACTGGTGTTGATCCTACAACTGAACAATGGGAGCATATCAGGCAGCTTGTAAGATCAAAAGGGCTGTTACCCTTCTTTGATAGTGCTTATCAGGTAATTGTGACTAAGCCTAAGTCCAGTAGTTCTTTTTTTCCTATTATTAATGACATTTATAGCAAAACAAGAGAAGTCAGAATGAGGAGTACCAAAGGAGGGAAAATCCCCATTGTAATCAGTTTTTTCTTTATTCTTTAATAAAAAAATTCTCTTTTTTTGATAGGAAACGGTAACTTTCATTAAGTTTAAGATTATAAAATTACAATTTCCACCTTCCTAAAAGGTGACCCCTCATAACATAATCAAATTATAAGCATGCCCAAAATAAAGTCTCCCTATTAACCCCTTGCTTTGCTAAAACATTAGCCAATCCATTTGCTGTTCTCCTAACCCAGTTAAATTGTGATCCTAACTCCCGTGTCAAATTCATTATTTCCCTTATATGCTGTCTAAGGGGCCAAGCGCCCAAGTTCCTTGTTTGCATCCAGCCCTCCTCCACACCCTGAACCAGTCAGACCCCCGATGCACCCACTATAGGGGCATATCGAAGGGGTCCTGGAACGATACGTGTCGGCCGATACGGGCCAATACGTGTCGATACTTTGAACCTTGGTTGGAAGCCCAACTGTTTAGCCAATCTGAGCCCCTGAAGGAGCGCCATTATTACTTCTGCTCTTAGTGAGCCACTCAGCCCTAAAGAGCCAGAGAATAGGGCCAATTCTCTTCTTTCCATATCTAAACACACCCCCAATTCCAGAAGGACCAAGGTTTCCCTTGGAGCTGTCATCAAAGTTCAGTTTCACAGAAAACTGTGTGGGTGGGGTCCACTCGTCATTAACAATAGTAGGAGGGATGGAGGAGCCTGCTACTATGTTCCAGCCTCTAAGCAAGTCATCTATAGAAAAATCCTTGAAGAGATCCATAGTTTTCAGCCAATGTATCACCTTGATGGTGATGCCTTTTATAACTTGAAGCATTGTTTTTTCTTGCCCTTGGAAAATCCTGTTATTTCTCTCTTCCCAAAGTGCCCACACAATAGCTGCTCTCGTTGTTCTTCACATCACCCAATAAAGACAAAAGGTCTACAAGAACTAAACTAAGTTTTAACTATTGCACCTAGCCCACATTAACCAACAAACACGATATTAATCCAAAAGAAAATACCATACAAATCCAACCAATAATAACCCCAGCTCAGTCTCATGCATCCAGCCTATTAAGAAAGTACCTTTCTGTTGATTTCCTCACAAATAATAGTGGCATCCTTTCACTAAGGCTGTATTTGGTAATTTGGTTGCAGTGCAATTTTATTTACACTAGTACAAATGCATGGGAGTGCAAATGTAAAAAAATGCAAATGCTTGTTTAAGTTTGTTTTGGATTTTACTTTATTCTGCTTCTTGTCTTAATTTACTTCATTTATACTGCCATGGTTTTGCATCAGTGCAAATTTATTTCCTATTGTTCTCAATAGGATAATGCTGTTTGTGGCATTGCCAAAAAATCTTGCCTAATATCTGAATGCCTTAGCCTGAGATGGCTAGGTCCTTAACTCTGGATCAGCAAACATTCAAATTTAGATCTTGAGATGCAACATTCCATGCCATAACATCCCATCCTAGCAACCCTTACAAAATGTCCTTTGTGACCATTTATATTCCTTTCTTTTTTTTATTTAATTGGTACATCATATAAACTTTTCCAAATCTCCCATCTCAATCGATTTTGCTCCAAGGTTCTCAACACAGAGCAGAGATTTTCTGAGCCCAAAGAAATTATAGATGCAAAATTAACTAGGCTTTTACATAGCACAAGGATAGTGGTTAAGTTTTGAAAGTTGTGACTAGAAAAGACAAAAGTACCATTGTTAATGGACTTAACTAATGGATTTTATTGACAACATAGGGTTTCGCAAGTGGAAGCCTAGATACAGATGCACAATCCGTTCGAATGTTTGTCGCAGATGGTGGTGAATGCCTTGCAGCTCAGAGTTATGCAAAGAACATGGGACTCTATGGGGAGCGTGTTGGTGCCCTAAGCATTGTAAGAAACTAAAAGAGCCAACATGAAAGCACCCATTTATATTTTAAAATTTTAGAAAAGAAAAACTAAGTTTCTTAACCTGCACTGTATGCGCTCTGGCTCAATGGCTCTCATGTAACTTCGTTGTTGTGCAAAATTTTCATTTTACAGGTCTGCAGGACAGCAGATGTTGCAACCAGGGTGGAGAGCCAGTTGAAACTTGTGATCAGGCCCATGTACTCTAATCCACCCATTCATGGTGCATCCATTGTGGCCACCATCTTTAAAGACAGGTAGCTTAAATGATGCAATTTGATTAGACTAATTTGATACATTTTTATGAGCTAGACCAACTGAAGTATACTTAGAGTAAATACTATTGCCAGATCTGAGGCCAGGAGTTTTTCCCCCATATGGTGACAGTTCTCTGGTTGGTTAATTTCATTTGGGAGATTGGCTGCCTGTTTATATCTTTTGCATCTTTGTGTATTCCCTTGGGTATAATCTTCTTTTTTATTGTATAATACCAGTTGCCTCTTTTTTCCCCATCTCTTAGAAAGAGGAAATTAAAGAAAAAAAGCTAGTATTCTTATTAGGAAGTCTGGAATCTATATTCTCTACAAATAGCAGCAATTTGGTTTATGCAATTTTATTCATTACCTCACTATGGGAAGTGCAAGTACATAAATATATGGTTGAGGTCACCAATTCACCTCTCCCAAGTCCCAAGGTCTTGGATATCTAGGACCAACATTGGTTAATGGTCCTTTTTCTATTGGGGTTTGGTTATATAATTTTTTTTTGGACCCCAACCTTAAACTGTGCCTTAAATATCTTTTGCCTGCAGGGATATGTATACTGAATGGACCATTGAGTTGAAAGCCATGGCCGATCGGATTATTAGCATGCGTCAGCAACTTTTTGACGCTTTACGTGCTAGAGGTAAGCTAATTTGAGCTTTCCCCCTTTTGGGGATCAGTTACTTGTTTTCTGTTGTGGTGTTAGTCCATCTATTAACGTTACCAGTATAAGTGGTAAGTTTTGAACGTGGACTTGTGTTTATTGACATCAGTGCTGTAACTGGTATATGTTAGTGTTGAGCTTGCTATTTTCGTTTTTTTTTTTAATAAATGAGCTTGCTATTTTCTATTTTCCCCTTTGGATTGGCCCTTAGTATTGAAACACCCAACCCATTATACGTACTAGAGCCCACTGAAAAAGATGGAATTTATACCGTCTTTCTTATCACATTTCCAGCCATCTATGACAGCGAAGTAACCGTATTTCCTTTCTGTGAGGTCATTCCTGGAAGGGATAAAAGTTGTTCTGGAACATTAAAGGGATAAAATAATATAACAAGACGATGTTTCTTGCATGTTATAATGAGCCATGTTTTGATGTTTATGTTCCTACCTCACATGAACGCCAAGATGTTTGTCACCATTCTGAAGTTTGGACATGGTTCTTTGTCTGGACTCTAGAATGCCACTCTGCAAGAACACAACAAAAACACAGCACTATTTGCATCCAGAAAGGTTTTCTAGTTAGGTTGTGTCTGAAAGTACCATTTCTTTATTTGCAGGTACACCAGGTGACTGGAGTCACATTGTCAAGCAGATTGGAATGTTTACTTTCACGGGGCTGAATACAGAGCAAGTTGCTTCCATGACTAAAGAGTACCACATCTACATGACATCGGATGGGAGGATTAGCATGGCGGGTCTAAGCTCCAGGACAGTTCCACATCTTGCAGATGCTATTCATGCGGCTGTTACTCGTGTTGCCTAACTGTGTTTTCGATCCTTTTGGGTTGTAATAATCATCTCCTCATAACTTGTACAAGTTTACCCAGCCTGGTGTTGCTGGTAAAACTCTGGCTCAAGTTTTTCTTTTTTGGACCAGTTTTAATGAGAAGATTATTTACAATAGTATATTTTGTCTTACTTATTGTCATTGATAAGTAGATGTTTGAGGAAGCTACGAAGTTTTATTATAGATGAAGTGAAATAAAACCTGAAAGCAGAATTTGCATTTTCATGCATTTGTACTAGTACAAATGAAATTGCATTGTAAACAAATGGAAAGTCCCAGTGTAAACAACTTAAGTGCAAATTCCCGTATCTGTACCAGTGGAAATGGAATTGCTTTGCAAATAAATGGAGCCTAAACAAAATTTTACAATGGAACTACTGTGGCATTCGTACTCGATAAGAAGTTTAACCAGGAAAAACAGAAAATTTTCTGAAAAGGCCACATTGCGTTTTGGATTTTAAGTACATAATGAAAAAATCGAATTTTCTTAAAGAAAACCAATTAATATAACGGATCTGTTTGTTTGAATGTAGAAAATGTGGAACCTTCCTTGCTCTGTCAAATCTTTCTTCTTTTTTTTATTCTTTTTTTTATTCGAACCAACTGATAGTGGCCCAATTGGTACGGTATCTAGTTCGTTGTAGTGGAGACTTGGGGTTGTAGGGTTATGGGTATAGACAAGTTTTCCTGCTTTTTTTATAAGAAAACATAATTAAGATGGGAAGACAGGGATGATTCTCATCATGCACTGCATTTCATCTTATTGTTCTTGTTATAAACGTTGTGATGAAGATGGTGATTGGTGATAATGAAAATCGGTTCATGACACCTTGTCTAGGAAATCCCAATAATTCATTTCTCTGATACCCATTTAATCTGGGTATCCAAACATTGGAAGTGATTCTCACCAACTGCTTTTTGAGTTGCAGCTTGCAGCCAAGCAGTCCCACCACCTGCGCCAAGTTTCTTGTCATTGCTGCACAGTCTGAACTAGAACAGATGTTACTCCTGACTCCTGTTGTTTCAGCGGTTATTTCAAGAGTTTGAGATTTGTTTCTTAAAATAACTAAACAGGGAGGATAAACCTGTTTGTATTGATCATGATTTTAAAAAAATGACCTGGAAATGGAACCGTTCTGGCCACCGGTTTCCGGGCCAATGGATTGACCGTCCAGATCAATGGGTCATTGACTGATTCAATGGTTTTTGGCCAGGGACTGGATTTGGGTAAAACAAAACCGATTGCCTGGACGGTTCCCAGGCCGAATGGTCCAACTGTCCGGGTCAACGGCGGTTCGAAAGCCATGGTATGGATGAAACTAATAGTAATAAGGGAGGTCCTGGATCCATCAAAAAAAATAAGGGAGGTCCTGGCAACAACAAGAGTTCTTAGAATTATCATAGAGTGGAATAATCTGTTGATATGGATGATATCAGAACTATAAGAAGGCAATTGGCAAGTAGAAACTGGAGTCTTCATGCCTAATGTATTTATTTACACCAATAAGGGTTGAAAAAAATAGAGCTTCCTAAACTATAGAAAATTTCAAATTCCCATCCCATTTGTGTAAAGCAATAAGCAATGAAAATGGACAGGGTATGGATCCTTGGTTACGAGGTA
The DNA here is from genome assembly GCF_055504915.1 of Nelumbo nucifera. Lineage (NCBI taxonomy): Eukaryota > Viridiplantae > Streptophyta > Magnoliopsida > Proteales > Nelumbonaceae > Nelumbo > Nelumbo nucifera. The sequence goes on from NC_142650.1 coordinate 22,069,436, forward strand.
TGCTCTTGCTTGAGATTGAAAATAGCTTCAGAAGAATGCTTTTAAGCCTCAAATCTAGATTGCATCTGTTAAAACTTAGATTTAAGCAAAAGATACATAAAATGAATTCAATTTGAAGTGTCCAAATGGTAACTGAAATGAATATGTCAAAAGAACAAAAAAAAAAATCTAACAAATTACCACTGGTTCGTTTGTTGGTTTTATTGTCATTTGAAGGAAAAAATAAATAAAACAAAAGATTTATGTTTTCTGCTAATAGATGAGGTCAATGGTATATGAGTGTTACAGGCAACTCAGTCAGTTGTTCCTTTTACAATTCAATTGAGCAGAGAGAACATTTCAAGAAATTCACAGAAATTTTTTGAAACCTAGCTGAATCCACTTAGTACAATATCACTTACGAAAAATATATAGACATCAAGTATTACAATGCATGACAGCCATCAAATCAGAAGAATAGAGCAGGTGCTCACAATGTACACTAACTGTGAGTGTCATCGTTTTCCACCATGTCTGTGTTTGTTGCACTTTTGCATGTAAAAAGGGCAGAAAGCAAAGTTTTGTGGGAGGGGAGGTATTTGCTTTCTTACATCAATGCAGTTTTTCCCATACCATTGACCGTTCTAATTATCTTGAGCATATCCCATACCATTGACCATTCAAGGATTTCCATCAGTCTGGTAATACAAATCTGAGAAGAAATCACAACTCACAAGAAGAGCCTAGACTTAAAATATAGAACCCAGCATTCCATCCTAAAATTACTTGGGAATACATGCACTGAAGCCCTTCTTCTCTTCATGCAGCTAAACAATCTCAAAAATAAATAAATAAATAAAGAAATATGCAACTCTGCAATTACCAGAGAAACTTTATGCAATCCAGAAGCCATGGAAAGTTCTCATTTTTAATTCCCACAAAATCAATGACATAAATTTGGAGTTGCTACACACAGGTATACACAAATCTGATTGTTGACTCTATGTCAAGCTCCTTCAATGGTTGAAAACTACCTCAAGGTCATCAAAAAGGATCCAGTCCTGATAATCTTGTTAATGCAGCCAAACTCAAAACAATTTGATTATCTTTGCAATAATCAACATACGGCCTATGGACAGAACAAGTAAAGCAGGCCCATTCAATGGCTGATTCGATTCTCTTTTCCATAATGAACAGATATCAAATTCATATAACAACTAAACCAAACGGAACATAAACTCAGTCTAAATTGCAGCACCTATCACCAACCAGAACCCCCCATAAAAAAAGAACAGCCAAATAAGCTAGACTAAAGCATGGAGTGATTAAAACGAAAAAGAGGAAAACAGTTCATTACATTTGAGATCATGATGGACGAATTTCAATCATCCTCACTCAGACTTTTCAGACTCCAACGGGATGCCGAGCTCTTGCGGCAAGGCCTCGGTAGACTTGGGAGCGTTCTTTGCAGTGACCGGGATAGCGATGAAAGCCTTAGTCTTGCTGATGGGTTTGCTCTTCTCGAGCTGCACAAAGTCACCAACCTTGAACCGGTTCTCTGGGTCATGAGCCTGAAACTTCTTCTTCTTCCTGACCCTCCTCTTGTACTTCGGGTGTGGCGCTAGACGCACCACCTCGACTGCAACTGTCTTGTCGTTGGTGGCACAAACAACCCTCCCTTGAAGCGATTTCATGGCTCGAATTGGAGGGAGAAAAGAAGGCGGAGATGGATTTGATGGTGAGAGGGACGAAGAGGGTTTGTTCAATAGACGAACTGGGGTGGACCCATAAAGGAATGGAGAGCTGATCTTGAGAGATTTTAATGGAGGGAGCTGAAGAAGCGAAGAGGGAGAAGTTAACAACATTGTGCTTCGAGAGGGAGGAAAGGAGATGCTCCTCTTTTTCTCTTATCCTTTCTCTGGATGAGGTGGGGTGTTCTACATATCAATATCGAGCAGTGAGAGGGAGCCTCGCTGATTTGTACTGTACCGGTTCCTTGTTCGGGTGGGTATGAAATGGGCTTAACTCGTCCTATATCATGTCATTCAGTAATAAAGGGTAAATTATAATAAGTGCCCTGTAATTTGGGGTGGTGACAGATAGCTACGCTGAACTTTCAAATACTTGGGTACTATGAATTTTTAAAAATAGAGATTTGGGTCCATTCGTTATTATTTCGTCAATTAAACATTACATAATATCAAAAATACTTTTTTCATATATGTTTGAGATCACTTTTAGGTAATTAAACGTTTCCCACAATGACGTTTTCACATGGATAACAAATAACATATTTTTTACGACAACATTCTTTGGTGATGATTTTATTCCACAAAATAATCTTAAAAGTCCGCAAAAAAAAAATGTATTTTTAACATTATGTAATGTTTAATTGATGGAATACTAACGGATGGATCTAAGTGTTTATTTTTTAGAGTTCAGGATAATCAAGTGTTGCAATTAAAAGTTTAGGTACCCATCTATAATTTATCCATGAATAAATGAACTGGTTCACAAATTTCCTTATCCAGAAAACCGATTAAGTAGGAGTGTCAATTGGATTGGATTTGGTTCAATCAAATCGAGTCTAATATAAGTCCATTATAGGTCCAATCCAATCATATGAAATACTTTGGACCGATCCAATTCAATGTCTAGACCACCCAATTTATTCAAATTAGTTTTAATTTAAATTAATTCCAACCCAAACTTGGTCCATCGACACCTGTATTCTTATCTTTTATCAATGGATTAGATATCGGTTCAATCCAATATAAATCCATTACAGATGGACCAGGTCCAATCCAATCCAATAAAACTTTGGACCATTAATTGTCTAATTCAATATGTTTTATTGGTCCGTCCAATCTATCTAAATTGATTTTGATAACTGGTCCATTGACACTTAAGGGTGCAACTTGGACAGGCCCAACTCAAATTCAAACCGATCCAGCCCCCAATTTTATATGAGCTAGGCTTAAAGTTTTGGTCTTCAGGCTGGGCCTGTGCCCAAAAGTTTCGGCTTTTAAATTTTTTGGATTGTGCTTGGGGCTATTCCTTAGGAAGCCTAAACCCAGCCTAAACTTATCATAACTCGAAGTCAGCCTGATGATATACATGTATATATATATATACATACATACATATTTACATATACATGCTTACATGTACACGCATGAATATCAACTATTATATCCAAACCAACCTGAACCCGAACTGGGTCCAAGCCCAACCCAAATACATTAAATTTTAGCATGGGGTTGGGTTCAGGCTGAATAGTTCAGCGTTGACCTTTGGCTTAGGCTAAAGCCCAATTATTAGGATTGGGCCTGTATTGAGTTAAAACCCAGCCAGCTCAGACCGCCCGAGTTGCACTCCTATTGACACCCCTCCGTTAAGGCTATATGTTTTAATGCATTGTGGAGCTTACTTAATGGTATAATTTAATCAGATACGTCGCTATGCCATGGAAGGTCGTAATGCTACCCCGTCTTGTATAGCACCTCTTGATCTAGAAAGAAGAAAGAAACGCTGTACAAGACTCAGCTTTGGGCTTAAAAAGGTTTTTAAAAGTAACACTTATCTAACGCTTAAAGGCTTCAAAACATTGCAACATAGAATAATAAGCACTGCTCATGGCTAGAAATGATCCAGAACAACAAACCAATTGATAGTAATTGGGTGTTTGGTTTCATGGGCGTTTATTCAATAAATGCTGTTAAATAGGCATTACTTCAGCAGTTCCTCTCTCTTGTTCTTTCATATGCATCGAGAATGGCAAAAGTGGATTTCGATTTTTGTGCATGTCTACCGTTTGGGGAAGTTAATTTTTAAAGCTTCCACAAATAGTTAGGCGTTTTTCCACTGTTACGCTGATGTGGAGTCTAGTGGCACTTAATTGTTATAAATGGTTGTAATTATTACCTTTCTCGATTTTGCAAACAAATAAAGTACAAATGTTAAATGAAAAAACATAAACATAACCAAATACATACTAAATGAAAAAAATAAAAAAAAAGTGATAAATGTGTAGTGCCTTTAATGGACTTCCATACAAGAAAATAGTTGTGATTCAAAAACTATCATCTATATCTATACAAATATAAAGGGATACTTATTTTGGTTTAAGTGCAAGCCATAAAAGTTGACTTCAAATACCATATATCATATACAAATAATAATTACTTGCAAATATACATAGCATGTGCTATGAAACACTTTGATGCCAAACAGAACCTTATATTATGCACTCTTTGACTATGTCACGGGCAAAATAGTTGGAATTTAATAAAAAAAAAAAAAAAGAGTTGATGGACAAACACAAATGAGACTGGATAAATCGGATCATGTCATATAACTTGAAGTTAGTCTTACCAACTGGACCAAACTGGCCTCATCACCAAGTCTAATTAATTTGACTCCCGAACGCGGTTTAGGAGACTACTGCTCATCATTTAGCAAATACCTGATACTCCCAAGTTTTTTCAACACCTTGTATCGGGTGGAACTCAAGAGCTACTGCACTAAAGTAGGAGAGATCACATTGGCATCCCAACTGTGTATTGGATTCTTTCAATGACAAGTACAGGAAATGTTCCCGATGTAAGTTAAGATATTCATATGGAATGCATTCTGTGGGGTGCAAATGTGAACCCAAAGTAGGAGTCACAAAACAACACTCAGGATTGGTCAGTTGGATATTCAAGTGGCCTTTGATAAATTTGAAATCTGAAGTCTGAAAAGTTAAAAAGATATTACAAGTGTGTCTGAAATCTGAAAAAAAAAAGGCATAAATATTTTTCTACTTTTTAGAGGCTCTAAATAGATAAACTTATTTGTGTTGGACCAAACCTTTAACATCTTAAATTTTCTGATTTTACTATTTTATCCTTAAAATAGACTACCTAATAATTTAGAAGAGCTTTTTCACATAGTATTTTTTGGCGTTGTAAAATAGTCCTTATATGGAAAGCCATGAAACTGTATTTGGTAATAAAGCCAAAAAGTCAAAAATAATTAAACTTAAGTGAGCTAAGAAATCAATTTCCAATAAGATTATTCAGAAACAGCTCAATCAACCCTAATGCCCTCCCAAACGGACTCTTAATAGTGGGCCCGACTATCATATAAAAGATATGCAGATGTCATAATCTTTTGTTAATATTATTTGGGAAAATTTCCAAGAGGTACCTATACTTTAGATTGAGTGCCAATTTAGTACTCCAACTTTAAAACATGACAATCTAGTATCCAAATTAATCCACAATCTAAAACCCAACATTAATCAACCATTAAGTGGCATGCAAAAAGACAAAAATACCTTCAAATATAAACTACCAACTTACTCCTGTGTAAACTCCTCGGTACTGGAAATGAATCATAATATTGAATGTTGACCGGAGTTCGATGCTGCAACTTGGGATTTTATCGTATGAAGGGGCAAAGAGAGCCCGGTATTAAGTCTTAGCCACCTGAAGTGGGAGAGAAAGAGAGAGGTAGAAGAAACGACGGAGAAACCACCACCGGTTCAGATCTGTCACCAGAAGTTGCAGCAGCAACCTGAAGTGGGAGAGAAAGAGAGAGGTAGAAGAAACGACCAAGAAACCACCACGGGTTCAGATCTGTCACCGGAAGTTGCAGCAGCGAATAGAAGTTAGGAATGCAGAACTGGTTCAAATCTGCCGCTGCTCTGCTTCTCTGTGAAGAAGATGAACAGTGTTTGAAAATGATGTCGTGAGCCTCAGTGCAGAACCACAGCAATTGCCAACGCTGCGACATGCCTCAGTGCAGCCATGGCGGCACAGCTTGTTTGCACCCGATGATGTCGTGAGCCAAAGACTCGTGGTTCAAAGCAGCAGTAGCGGCAGTAGGGGGGAAACGGTGTCTGGGAGGCGATTGGGGGCAACGCAGGAGAGAGAAGAAGAAGAAAGTGAGGGGAGAGAAATGAGTAAAGAAAAGAATGTCGTCGTTGCTAGGAGTAGCAACGGCGGTTCGGCTGGAGTGACTGTGACAGGACCCGATTGTTGTTCATTCATTTCATTATTGCTAGACTTTGCAGAATAAAGTCATGCAAATGAAATCCACTACCAAGCATGAGAAGAAAATTCCAGAGCTGACTACACAGTGTGAGCGAAAGACAGATGAATGCTATGAGGCTTGGATGTCCCTGACAGCAGCAAACGAGCAGCTACAGAAGGTCAGGATGGAACTGATGATAAGACGTTCCATACTCACTCTCTGGGTAAGATGAAATCAAATAATGCAAGCCTGATCTTCGGTGGCAATGTTGGGGTGGAACCAGGCATGGCCGGAGCCATTGCTGCAAGCATTCTTCGGTGTGGCGAAGAATTTCTGACTGGTGGTGGATGAAAGAGATTTGGGTTTCCAGAACCTGATTTTCATTTTCTTGAAAAAAAAATGATGAATGGTGTCTTTGTGTTCCGTTTCATTTTCTTGAAAAAGAAGATAATGAATAGTATTCAAGGTAATTTTAACATTTTTAAAAGTCTTAAATAGCAGCAAGTTGACATAATATACATAACTGACGGTTTATTAAGATAGGTATTAGATTGTCGCAAAATGAAAGTCTAGATATTACATTGTCACAAAATAAAAGTTTAAGTATTAAATTGTTGAGTTTTAAAGTTGGAATACTAAATTGACACTCGACCTAAAGTATAGGATACCTATAAAAAATTTTCCCATATTATTTTCTTATAATGCATACTATGACCTAAGTTACTAACTATCGAACATAAGCATGGCCTATAAATTAGTTTCAAAGATAAAAAATATCCGAATTTGAAGATCAGAGCCATTGGATTTCTATCAATTCCCTTTGAACAAATAATAAGAAATGGCAAAATCAGAAAACAGTAGCACAATCTCTCTCAACAAAGGGAGAGTTTTAATAGCCATAAGGCCAGATAAGCTAGAAAAGAAATATGAGATCATGAGATCAGGAAAAGGATAAGGTTATCCAGCTACAGCCCACGTTGAACCACTGAAATGGGGTTCCATCCATCCCTGAAAATGACCCGGTTCTCCACGTGGCAAGCTCAAATCCAGGCAAAAGATCAACCCTGAATATTTGTGAAAATCTCGCATACCATGCTAAAGAAGGAAACGGAGGAACTCTCTCAGAGTCTCAGTTGAGGAGCAGCAAAGGCAAAGACAATGGCGTCTCTGGCAACCTTGGCCGCCGTACAACCAGTCTCTGTTAAGGGCCTCGGAGGGAGCTCCCTCACAGGGACCAAGCTTTCAGTCAGGCCATGTCGCCGGAGTCTGGCACGGACAAGCATTAGGTAACAAACAAACAAAACCCAACTCGCCAAGCATTAGTCGTTTGGGTTCCAAACACTGGTTATTAGTTAAACGTTGAGCGTTGCTGTTGTATGCATGTTCTACTTTGAAACAGGTCCGGCGCAGTGGTGGCGAAGTACGGCGACAAAAGTGTCTACTTCGACCTGGAGGATTTGGGCAACACCACCGGCCAGTGGGACTTGTACGGCTCCGACGCTCCTTCACCCTACAATCCTCTTCAGGTTTGCTTTTTGCGCACCTCCTCCCTCAGTCACTAGCGTATAGTTTACCGTTATGTCGGGTAATTTTGACCGTTAATTACAGTTATAATAGGATGGAACTGATTTGGGCACATCCCATTATCAAAACATGGGTACTCAAATCACTTGAAAAAAAAAAAACTACTGTTTTAGGCCTTTTGCATTAGAGAAGATCAAGGGTTTGTTTGTTTGAATTCCTTCGGAATTTGATTGAGAGGGATTCCTCACTTACATAGAAGAGCAACACATGGGGATGTATTTGGACTATCAAAACATGGGTGCTCAAATCACTTGGAAAAAAATTACTATTTTAGGCCATTTGCATTAGAGGAGAAGATCAAGGGTTTGTTTGTTTGTTTGAATTCCTTTGGAATTTGATTGAGAGGGGATTCCTCACATAGAAGAGCAACACATGGGGATGTAATTGGACCCATTAGTTGTGCCAAGTTCATGGTTCTATCCATCTGATGGTCATTACGTCTGCTTATGTTATGGTTGCAGATGCCTAAACATGACAGTGCATTTCTAACTATGATGCATTGTTTCTTAAACATATCTTTGATAAACCCTTTCTTATGGAAATGCAGAGCAAGTTCTTTGAGACATTTGCAGCTCCTTTCACCAAGAGAGGATTGTTGCTCAAGTTTTTGATTTTGGGAGGTGGATCTCTCCTTGCCTACCTCAGCTCTACGGCTTCAGGGGACATCTTACCCATCAAGAAGGGACCACAACTACCACCTAAGCTTGGTCCGCGTGGCAAAATCTAAATTATTTAGTGGCTCCACATCCTTCAGTTCTCTTCATTTTGTTGTTGTCTATCTTTTTTTATTCAAAATGTAAGTATGCTCAAGCATTCTTAAGACCAAGATCAGTGCTTGTTATTTCAGAATCAGTGATACTATTGTTATTAGGTGGGAAGAAAAAGGGGCTTGAAAATTCTTGAATCATAGTTTTCTGGTGCTGAGACCTGTTCATTTATCTTTACCAGCTAGAAATATGTAGATAGAGGGTTATGGAACTAGTGATGCAACGAATATACATCAGTCATCAGTAGCTACAAATGTACAAAGACAATTAAAGCCATAGAAATACAGAAGAATGCATGTCACACTTCCCTAACTACAATTGGAAGCAAACCAGTTCCAATTGCTCCTTTCCGAGCATAAGTGTTTATCTCTTTCTCACATATACTCTACGTACTATCGTCTTGATCTGCAGATTCCCTCCTTTGTTCATTGTCTCCTTGATCAAAATTCCAGCCCATGAAATCTGATAGTGTCATTGCACCGTGTGTCTCTGTAGCATTCTTCTCCATCTCTTCACCCATTGATTCTATTGATAGTTTTCTCTCTGAATCTGTGAGTGATGGATTCTGAATCAATGAGTCCGCATAGAGGACATCATCAATCCGGGACAGGACTGTATAGGCCAAGCTTTCAAGTACCCTTGAATAGCTCTCTAGGACTGCCTGCCCTACATCCTGTAGCTCAAAAAAAAAAGCTGGTATCAAGTAAGTGAGGCATAAAAAAAAAAAACAATATAGTCATAATATTTCTATCCATACCCGGTTGTACTGAATCTTGCTTATGTCAAGTGCGGATTGAGGAATACCCGGAAATCTCTGCTTAATAAGGATTAGGACACTTTCTGCCCTCTCTTCAAAGAGCTCTCTTTTCTCCAAGCTCACTGCTGAACTCCAAGAAGATTTCCCATCTTTGTTGATCATCTTCCTCTTCCAAATTATAATTGATGCCTCAATCCTATTTTTGAGGTCGAGAATCTTGTGCTCTGTTGAAAGGTCCATAGTTGAGAGGAATTGCTCTGGATCAAAGAATTCAACTGTAATACTTCGATAGATTGAATCTCCAAGGCTTGCTCTCCCATTCTAACAAAAAAGAAAGAGGGAAAAGAATCAATTAAGGCAGAGTTCTGCAGGAAAAAAATGACATTTTTTATTGTTTTACCTTGGGTAGGGATTCGATATAGTTCTCGGGGATGTCCATTTCTGCTAGTACTTGAGCATTTATGGCCATGGCTGCTTTTAATACTTGGTTCACAGAATCCTTCTGAAAGTGCATCCATTTTCTTGCTCCATCAGAGAGCCCATTCGGAGGAACCTTGACAGTGGGTAGCCACCATTTCTCATCGTGAGCCCTCACACCTTTCTCAGAATCAGCAGCATCTCTGGACACATACCAGAACTCTTGCTTTTCTTTGAAGTTATCTAAATGCCCCTGTTTATCATAAACCCATTGCAAATTGAAAACAAAAGCCAGGGTAACCCATAGGAAACAGTCTTCCCCTATAGATCCAAACGAAAAACAAGAAACAAATTCAAGTCCTTACAATAAGCATGGCATCAAGCTTGCGCAAAGCAGGAATGTTCATGCGTAGATCAGTTCGCTGATGTGTTACCATTATCTATTTGTACAAGAAAAGGTAAGATGGATGAATTTAAATCCAACTTTGACATTAGGGGGAGGAAAGAGAGAGAGAGAGAGAGAGAGAGAGAGGTAACCTCCATGCTTGTTCCATCCTTGGCTTTCTGTTGGGAAGGAACAAATTCCACAATGTGATCAGTTACAGACAACAACCAATCGATTTCCTTTCTCCACCTTGCTTTCCTCTCAGGTGACATGGGTTCCAATCGCCATTGCTCCCCAAAGACAGAAGCTGCATTAAATTAGGAGGAAAAAGGAAGAAAAAGAGAATAGCAAGTAGTTAGAATTATCATAATTGGGTCCATTTCACTATATAATACCATGATCCTTCCTATTTCCATAACACATAAGTGCAGAAAATCCCAAAATTGTAAGAATATATGATATTACATAACAGTCTCGAACAATCGATAAGAACATGGGTTTTCTAGACAATTTTGAAAATAGGTGTTGGAATGCTATATAGCACTGAAATGAATGGAATGGCGAAACAGGATTCATGTAGCAAATTCCATATAGTTGGGATTTGGGAAGGCTTAGATGATGATGAGGTGTTGAGACGTTGTACAAAATGTACGAGGATGTCATCATCATGAAGAAACCAATGAGTCATCAGCTTATCTGTTTTCTTTTTTTCTTTAATAAAATCAAGTTCATAATATATTGTGCATTCCCTGGGAAATAAATAAATCACAGGATTGATTAGAAAAAAGCAAAAACAAATGAACCTGCAAGGTTGGTAATGGCATTTGACAAAGCCAGAGCTGATGAAACACCCTTCCCTCCTCCAGACATATCTTCACCCAATAGCAGCTTGGCAAACCTTTCTTTCATCAAGTCCATATCTGAATTTTGCATAATTTGTTCAAAATGGGATGTAAGATTCCATTACCCAGAACAATACAGACAAGATGAAAAAAACAAAACAGAACTGCAAGTCACCTGAATGCGGTTTGTCCTTGCCATGGGAGCCATTGCTTGCACCTCCGTCCTTTCCATTCTCAGAGCGGTTGGGTGACACACCATTCTGTTGATTTTCCGGTGGTTGGTCTGAAGATCTTGATCCCTGGGTCTCTCCATCCTGCTGGGTATGATGTTCATGTATCAAGCCATGCGCATGACATCCAGCAGCTGATGCAATGTCATGCATCATACCTCTCAGGTGGAATGACTTTGACTTTCTGAAGACGTGATCTTCACCTTCTCGGACCATTGTGTGTATTCGAGAAAAGTTACAGGGAATGGACAATCAACTGGAGAACTTAAACGATGTTCACATGAAGAAGGTACACTGTATAACAGAGATTGAAAGAGAGCCTACACAACTTGTGGGAGAGAGTTCTTATTTTAATTAATTGGTGATATTACGAGAGAAGTGCAGAGGAAGAGAAACCCATCTCCCAAACGAGAAGCTAGATTTGAAAACACTGGTTGGGAGACTCGTTTCTTTTCCTTTTTCCTTGATTTGATGAAAATTAGATACAGATGTGGAGGTACAGTTTCAAGGGGTTTATCTTGATTTCTGTTTTACGTGTCAATGGAACGTGGGGTGCTTGTTTGACAAAGAAAACGTGAGGTGGTCGGAGAATAGACAATGGTTTGTTTTAATGGTTCGGAGGATTGGATGGTTGAGCTTTGGTTTCAAGGGTCAAAGCCTGCAAAAAGCTCGGGAAGAAAAACCACCTCTCTCTCTCTCTCTGATAGAAATTGGTGACAATGCATACAAACATGGTTAAGAGATCAAAAAGGAGAAATGAAAGAGAGCTAGCTAGATTTAGAAGGCTATATTTGGTTTGATAGAAAATAAGAGAGAATCAAAGTTTAGGAAAAGTTCTTAATAAAATTTGTGAATTTTTTAAATACTTCCCACAACTTTCCATTTCTCTCTTATTTTAGAATGAAGGTTGGGGAAAAAAAGTATAAGCTATATGTTTTATGGCATCAACTTTTCAAGCACAAATCTACTCAATGAGTTCTTGAGTATGTAATACGAAAAGGAAGAAAATAAGAAAGAAAATGTTAAGGAAGAATGAAACTAAGGCCTGAAATTGATTGGTAAATGGAGAAAAAACAGAAGAAAACGCAAAACAGAGTAGATCAAGAATGCATACAAAATTTACATGATCGGCTTGTAGCCTTTGTCTATGGGTGTTAAAAGGAGAATAAATCCACTATAGAACAATAGGGATTACAGTCATAGTGTATAATTGTATATAGCCTTCCTCACCAAAATACACTAGTTTAATTAATGGATCACACACATCTACCTATCTTTTCTTGACTCTCAAAAGACAAGATTTCTTGTGGTAGAGGTGGTAATTCGTATTCTCATGGCATGTCAAATTTTCAAATACAAATACTGTTTATTTATTACATGTGTAACATGATTCGACCCATGTAGATTTTGTTCACGGATTGGGTTTGGGCTGGGCTTTGTCTCTATATTAACAGAATATAGTTAGGCCCAAGTTTGGGTCCCGTTAAAAAATTGAAAAAAAAAATATTTTTTACTTAATGAAAAACTAATTTATTTATATTAAAAGACCTTACAACCCAAAAATAACAAAAGATCTCACTATGACTTGAAAAACAAGGTGATGAACAAAAAAAACAAAATATTATATATATATATATATATATATATATATATATATATATATATACGTTTTATTATATAAATTTATTTTTTACTATATAATATATTATCAAGTCAGGATCGAGTTGGGCTTTTTTTGAGAAAGCCCAAGCCCCACCTGAAAAAAAGTTGGGCCTGAGCTTGAGGCTATGGGCCTAATTCATGTCCAAGCCCGACTTAGAACGGATTGGGCTGGGCCAGACTGTCAGGCTACCTGGCCCATGAACATGTCTAGACGCGTGTAATCTGAATTAACACATTTAACTTATTTAATTATATACTAAATGACATGTATAATCCGAACTAACACAAAATTTACACGATTAACCTAATTAAATGAAACAATAAATAGATTTGAATAATAAAATAAACATCCAATAATTTATTATTTAAATAAATTCATAAACTTCATGTCTACCATAATAATATTCAACTATTCATCTAAATATGCATATATGATCTAATACTTGAAACTTCCATGTCATAAACACACCATTTTCAAGTTAAATGGGTCAATTTGAAATTGACACATTTATTAACCGTGTTAAACAAGTAGAAACAATTTTGATACGAATACAATTAAAGTAAACACAAATCCACTAACTTCATATCATGTTTGAGTTGTATTTGAGCGTTGTGTTATGAGGAAACCCTAACCAGAGTTAAAAAGCCCTAACCGGATCAACCCACAATAAATGCATGTTATGAAAGAACTTGTAAATCCAACGAGTCCCTGCTACAAAATGTACTAACTTTGTGTCGTATTTGAGTCATGTTCACGTGTTATATCAAATATTATCAGCACTAGCACTACGAATCCTTACCGTGGGGTAGCTCTACTTCCACTACAAACTGCTATGAAATTTTGTTTTTTTTATTTTTCTCAACTTGAATGGGTCAGTTCACAGTTGCAAGTTGCAACTAGAATTCAAGGCACGAATACAAGAGAAATAATGAATTTATTAAGCAGGATATGATATATTATTGGTTACAGAGAGCACTGACTAACTTTGAGAAACGCTTGAAGCGGTAAGAAGCTCAGTTTTACAGAAAATTTGAAACTGCAAAACGCAAGAAGTTTTTGAAGATTCTGACTTTCATGGAGTTTTTTGAGGATTCCGACGCATTTGAAGATATTGAGACATGACGTAAAAAATACCAGATTGAAACTTTTCCGTCTTAATTTGCATTCTAATTCTAAACCTCCTTGGTCATATTGGAAACACTGTTGAAAAAACAAATCGAAACAGGTGGACAACCGCATCTTTCGTGATCAAGTATATTCGAATATATCGATAGAAAGAGGTTAAACCATGTTCAATTCAATCAGCCTGGAAGCTTGGCAACTAGCTAGTGGGTTACATATCCCATTTATGTTGACTGAAAACGAAATTTTGTGAATTTCATTTAAGTTTCAACAACGTTTACAACTGTGTTTATGTGAAGAATCAAGTATTGCAAGATAGCTGATAGGGGTGTTGATTGGACCGGATTTGGTCCAATCCGATCTGGTCTAATATGAGTCCGTTACAGATGGATCAGGTTCAATCCAATCCGATGAATACTTTAGATCATTTTGGACCGGTCTAATTCAATGTCTGAATCGTTTAATCTATTCAAATTTTAAAGTAGATTGGTTCTAACCCAAATATGGTCTATTGACACTTGTATTCCTATTTTCTATAAACCCATTACAGATATTGGTTCAATCCAACCCAATTTAAAATAAACCCATTGATTAGGTCCAATCCAATCCTATAAATATTTTGGACCATTAAGGACTGGTCCAACTCAATGTCTTAATGGTCCCTCCAATCTATCCAAATTGATTTTGATTTAAATGGGGTCCAACCCAAAAGCGGTCCATTGATACCCCTATTGCAAGATAACTGGACGGAGGACATTCAGGGTTTTTGTATCCAGGACACCAAGCACAAAGTGATAAGCCCACAGGCATCCAGTTGATGTTAAGGCTATGTTTGGCTTGATGGGAAATAAGAAACAGAAAGTTGAGGGAAAGTGTACTTAATAAAATTTGTGAAATTCCTTATCAACTTCCCCTCAACTTTCTGTTTCTCTATAATTTTCTATCAAACTAAATACAACCTAAAGTTCTACAGGTATGCTAGCCATACAACCTGCATGAGCTGATATATGGGATTTAAGGATCAGATTGCATCTCATTTTTATAGATGCTTGAAAAGGGGTTGTTTGTTGGGAAAATTATGCATATAAATTGTATGAAAATCTGCAGTACTTTATGTTTGTCTTAAGCTCAATGTTTATATCTTTGTGCAAATTCTATTGTGATAGTTTATACCAACACTTCGATTTCATTCCCTATGTTTTGTGGACCCTTGTATTATATTCTCAAGGGTCCGTTTGTTTCACAGTTGGAATCGGAATCAGAATCCCTTGTAATTGGAATCAGAATGATCTATTCTCATAGTCTGTTTGATTCAGACAGGAATCGGAATAGGAATTGGAATAAGCTGGAATGGGGTTTCATTCCCAAGGGAGGGGGAGGGAATGGTCATTCTGTCAAATGGGGGAATGTCATTCCAGCAGGAATAGAAATGGGATTCCAATTCTGCCTGTACAGGTTTATTTCAAACTTGATAGATGGGAAATAATGATAGAAAGAAACTGAAATGAACAAATGGATTAAATCATGTAATAATCAATGAAATCAAAAGAGTCTCCAGTTTTAGATACTCACCATTTCCATGTTGCTTACTTAATTGCTTAGCTGATCAAGGAATGGGGAGACATGCTAACTTCCATTCATAAACTTTAAGATAGTGAATAGTTGGGATTTGATATGCCTAAATATTCCTCTTTTCTCAACAGTGGGCAAATATACAACTCTATCGTGGCTTAATAAGACCAAACTCATCTCTATTTTATTTATTTAGTTTAACCATAATGACCTTTGTACACTGCCTGTTGGCTGTTACAGTAGAATTATCAAAGACATCATAATATGTTAGAACAGATCAACCCTTGAATAATACTATTTTCCTGAGTGCTGGCATTCATCAAAGTATTCTTTAGAGTGTTCATCATTGTCTTTACAATGACTAATACATTTAGGCTAAGCCTGTTCTCAATTCTTTCTGTTGTATTGACTGAAGTAACCTCTATGTACAGGAAATAGAAGCTCCAGCTACTAACTGTTTCCTCCACATGCCCATCAATTTATAGGCTCAGGGTTTTATAAGTAAACTGCTTCCTTCACCCCCCCCCCCCAAAAAAAAAAAAAACAAAAAAAACTAACTAAAGGAAAAAAAAAGAAATGAAAAGGAAAAGAACAAAGAAGGTACAAAATACTAAGATGTAAGATCTAAAATAACCTCCTGAACAAGTCCATCTAAAACTTGCTTCTCCAATTCACCTACAATTTGGTCAGCTTCATCAACAGAAAATCCATTTATCCAACCCAAATCCCATGTACCATTCAAAACCAACTTGCAACTGAGATCTTTTTCCAACATTATATAAAGAATATCCATGGGAAGAACACCATTAATCTTATTATAATTGTTCAAATTCTCAACCCCACAGCACACTTCCTCCACTACCTTGTCTAGAGATATGATGATTCTTGAATCCCTGAACCCAAATAAAGGATGACCTAGTTGTAATGTTTGCAGGCTTTTTCTTTCCATGATCTCATTTGCACAGTCCAAGAAGAGTCTCACATTTGTCATTCCAACATCAAGTACACTGGGCTCTTTTGAAACTGTAGGTTGGTCAACATTCACATCAAAGAGATCTGCAACACAACTGAGGAATGATGGGCTACTCAAAAGTAATGCCTTCATAGTGCTGGTTCTAATAGTATTCCTCCCTATAGTTTCATGGTTGATGAGTTGGGTAGCTTCTCCTTCATGTCCGATGCCTCTCTCATGTTGGGTTATACATGGTGTGGTTTTAGAGACAGAATTGTCCTTGCTGCAATGATCTACAATCAAAACAAAGATACTGGATCATGTAAACAAATGCAGATAAATAGATGCATACTTGGTTTAACTGTGAAGTTAATAAACACAAGTTACCAAAATAGACTTTGTACATGTTTCTATTTGCTATATGGAGTATGCAAGTTCTTAAAATACTGGTGGAAGGGAAGGAGTTTTTATAAGGATACTTGAACAAAGCACTGTTGGTAACAGTGTATGTGAAAGTATGTGACATAGAGATTGAAAGAACTTACATAATGAATAAAGCACCACTTCTGTTTGTTGTTTCAAGCATTGAGTATGATTCTTTCTCTTTATTTTAGGATCATTTACACTCAAGAGAAATAATAACCTATTTTATATGGACACTAGTAGGAGCATCAGATTCTGACAGAATTATGAGGTGTATGATTTGTCATGAAAAAATAATACTTCATGACTCAGTTGCTATGCTTTAGCTTTAAGTTAATTTCTAATGATATATCTTTTGTGTTATATAAATGATGGGCCAATTGTTGAAAAAGAAAAAAAAAGATTGAATTAAATGCATATATATGTGCAGACAAAACGGCAAACAAAGATTGATAATATTAAAGTATCAAGTAATACAAGCTTATCATTCATGTCCAAAATTTACCCTAAGATTTTGAGGCTCTTTAGTTATGTATTAAAGATGTGACAAAGAGGAGTCTTCTCAAATGTCATGTTGGTGTTAAGTGTACATGTAAAGTAGATGGTAACTTTGTTGAATGATTTGCTTTTGTTGAAATTATTTTCTCCATTTATAGTTTTAAGCATTCATGCTCTATTGTATTGTTCTTTCGGGGTAAGGTTGATGCCCCCCTCCTTTCTTATTAATAAATTTTCTTTTTAGCAAAAAAAAAAAAAAACTCTGTGCTAGAATATGTTTGATCAGACAAGAGAATTGAATCCATATAGTAGTTCAGGTAAACTGAACCAATTTTCTCTTTTTTTAGTATTCTTTTGGATTATCAATAAACTGACCCTGTATCATGTATATATGCAAGTAGACATACAGATTCAGTGGTTAAATTCCAGTCCACCAATGATGCACAGAAAAATTCTTGGAATTCATTATTATAACATATATGTATAAATTATAAAATCTCACATACATGCAAGACTAATTAAATGCTAGAATTTTTATTTGATAAATAACTTCAATTTATCAATTCCTTAAAAACAGTATGCAATTAAATGCTAAACATGCCATATTGAGAAGTGCAACGCTAGCATCTTTGGCCTTGTTCGTTGTAGAGAAGTCTTAAATCACAGGTGAACAAAATATTAATGGGGTTTGTGTGCAATTTTTTTATCAGAAAAAGTTATATTTTGCGTGCAAATTTTGTGGGTTGTTGTTTCTTGTCCTTTTGTGATCTAAGGGTTTTGTAATGGCAAAGTGTGTGAGTAGCGTTTCACCTATTGAAAATTCAACAACTGACATGATTTGTTAATGTCATCACCGAAAAGATGATTTACCTTCAATATCAATTTCAAAAACTGTTCTTCTTTCCCCTGCAGGTACTTGATCCACAAGAGAAACCCTGGTTGTTGCCAAAACAGAATCTTTGCATTGCAAATTCTCCATCTGCAGAAGATAAATTGTATTGTTCCTCCACAGATCAACTTTATCATTCTTTATACATTAGGAAAATAAAGAAAAAGTTATTTGTTATTCATTTGGGGGTGACTTTTGGCGACAGAGTGTAGGTAGGTAATGCATATCATCCGAGGAGAAATCAGTTACTCCACTTGGAGTAACACGGGGCTAAAAACCATGAAATCACGTCCTTTGATGGATTAGTGTGGCCCCATTTTATGACACTTCATCCAATTCAATGTGGTGTCACATCAATACATCAAGGAATGTGACTCACGGTTTTAGCCCAGTGCTACTCCACCAGGAGTAGCTGATTTTTGAGCTTTTCATCCCCCTCAATGAACTCAATAAGACCTATGTAAAGAGGTCAGGGAAGAAAGCTGAGTACTTAAAGCCAGTATCATAGAGATAGATTTTTATAAGAAAACTCACAATTGAACTAGTTGGCAGTGGCTCTCTGGCTGGTATTGCTTTCTTTGTGTGGCTTTTCTTCCTCCGATCAGCAGAATTTTGTGATACAGGTTTTGTTGGATGTATTGACTTAGGACCTCGAATGGTACTTCGTTGGAGTGGAAACTGGTTTTTTGTGATGACCAGCTCGCTTTCAGGCTTTATCAACTTTACAGAGGTTGATTTTGCCCAGTTCTGAGATCTTGGTCCAGCTACACATTTCACATGGTCTTTCTCTACTGGTTTTCTTCTGTCAGATGGCACCATTTTTGTCTTCTCAGATTTTTTGTTTCTTGGCAGCCTATGATTCAAGGAAGCGGAAGATTTCATCTTATTAGGACATGCCTTCTCCTTATTCTTAAATTCCTTGACCTCTGGTTCCCTGAGTTTTTTAGTCTTCAATTCTTTTACTTTCTGAGTCTCACTAGGTGATGTTTTAGAATCCTTAGCTCCTTCCTCCTGGATAATCCTTTTGGTTGCAGCTACCTCTTTTGTTTCTAATTCCCTTAGCATCTGTTTTGGGTCCAAAGCTCCCTTTTCCCCCATAAACATTTCAGTCAGAGGCTCTTGTTTTGCTTCCAGTCTACCAAGCATCTCTTTAAGCTCTGGAGCTTCCTCTTTTCTGGGGAAGATTTTAGGTGGATGCACCTCTTTTACCTCTAGTTCTGTGATGATTTCTTTAGTATCAAAATCTCCCTCTTCCTGATTAAACCTTTCCAACAAGGGCCCTTCTGTTTTTTCATATGGAAAGTTCAGGGGTTTTATGATTACAATAGGTGGAATTTCACCATCCAACCTCTGTTTTGAACAGGAAGTATTGGAAAGATGGGAAACACTGTGGCTATTCTTCAAAAGTCCTTTAAATTGCATGGCCTCAATTATTTCTCTCAGTGTCCTTTGCTCTGAATCACCAATGGAGTCCACAAGATTTGGTTTCCTTACATTTGGCATGTCAATATCATATATAGGTCTCCATTGATTTGAGCTCTTGTCACTCTCAACCTGTTTCTTTGAAGGCTGGATTTGTTCTGATGGGAGTTCTTCCAGACCCATAAGCTTGGCAATCAAATTTGGGGACTTTACCTTTTTGTCTTGGGCTGTTGAACCATCAAAAACTGAGCTTCTAGAGTGAACCATCAAAGATTGGCTGGAGCTTGTCGAGGGAATATCAACAGTAGAATCAAATTCCCTTCCACTCTCGGAGTTGGAAGACTTTTCTTCCTTGGAAATAGGGAAAAGGTTTTGCCTGGAAAGGCTGTCTTTGATAATTTTCTTGAGTTCCTCCCTGCAATCCCTTGAAGAATCATCAAAAGAGAGATGGCGCATATGCAATCCTCTCCGGTGGTATTTTTCTCCAAATCGACCTGAATCAACTCTATCAATAACCACCTCCTCTCCTTCTCCTTGTTCTGACCTTGGCTTCTGCTTTTTCTTCAACTGAGCCATGTATTTTGAAGCTTCTTGCAGCTTGTCAAGCATGATTAAAGACTCTTGCAGATCCAGAGCACCTTTCAACAGATCTCTTGCAACGTCTTTAGGTGGCCCATCAAAACTCAAGCCCTTTGACAATGAATCAATCATATGGTTTATCTTCTGAGTTCCTCTAGAGACCTCTGACAGTTTAGAGGAAGGAAGGTTATGTAATTCTTCTGTGTTCCCTTTAGAGATGAACTCCTTCCTTTCTTCCTTACATGCCAAAGATGGATTTGAGTGTTCCTTCTTACTTCTTTGGCAATCAATATCATTTTCCACCCTTTGGGTACCAGTCTTGGATTTTTTGATTGTCCCACATTCCACAACTCCACTTGGATCATTGCAAGTGAAAAATGATCTGTAACCAACTGATCTCACTTTGTGTTGAGGCATTATTCTATAGAAGAAAATTCCATTAACGGGGTCAGAAGCTACTATTTCAGAGTATATAGCTGGCCAAACTCAATAACATTTTCCAAGAAATACTTACATGTTCTTGGACTTTCCAATGGAGTTCTTCGGGGGACCGGTTACAGAAAAACACCAGTATGGGTCTGTTTCAAAGAACAGCAAAAGAATGAAGAATCAGTTGCCTCCAAATCAAGTAAATAAATAAAAAGTAAAAATCAAACGACACCTTTGTTTGACAATTTCAAACCTGGCTCTTGAGATTGTGTCAATAATTTCTGATTAAGATTGTTTCCTGGAACTAACAGCTTCTGATCAACTACATTTCTTCTGCTCTACAACAAGCCAAGCCACCGAAAAACGAGAAGAAGAAGAAAAGTGGGTAAGCAAGTGACACATGAAAATTAACTGAAATCAGTCTCAGAATGAACGACCTGAAAAAAAAAATGAATTAAACAAAACTAAAAAGCAAATTAAAATCAATAGGTCATTCTTTCTTCACGAAGTATTCAAACCTGGGCTGATGTGCATGTTGCAGTTATGATTTCTCAGAAACTTTCTAACCATACTGGTCTCCTCCATCACAGCTCAATTAGAGACCTCCTGCATTACTCAAAGACCCCAATTAACAATGTGAAACATAAAGAAAGACCCAACTGGGAAATCAGGACAAACTATTCATGGGATTAACAGAAAATAATTGAAAGCTGAGCAGAACCCAACAAGAGTCTCAGAAATCCCTCACCTCCATGTGAGCTTGGGATTATGGATCCAAAGGGACAAGAAGAAGAGCTGTTACGATTGACTTTCTGGTTTCTAGTACCCACTTCAGATATTGAAAACAAAAGCTGGATTTGTTGACAAATTTTTTATTAATTTAATGTACAATGAGATCATTGAGATGGTTGAGTAATTTGGAGATGTATTCTTTTGTAATTTCTAGTTGGTGTCGTATGCGTATAGAAGACTGACTAAAGAAGCAATCTGTTCAAACGTGACGAGGGAAAGCTGTAAGTTAGAGATCCAAGGAAGGGAACAGTCGTAAATGAGACTCTGCAACCATGAAATTACCAAACACATTCGAAACAGAAAGAAATCCAGAGTTTTTTTATTTTGATTTTTCAATGTTGAACAATGGACTCAACTAGACTTTTATTTATTTCAGCCAACCGACAGCATTTACAGCTATTTTCTTCTTTGGCCCAGGCGGAATCTATGAGAATCATCGGAGGTCCATTGATGGGGCGGGGGCCACTATCCTCAAAACCCGGCCCGGATAAACCTGGAAATTATTGGACGATTCATGTGAATATATACCCTATTGCTTATTCTTGTGGGCCCCAATCTCCGACCCTTGATATTCTTGTGGGCCTCCCAATCTCTAAATACTCTGTGACCTGACCATTTTGGTGCTTGTTGGACGGTCTGGGTCCTCTGAGACCACGAAGAATGGATACTAAAGACTAATGCTGCATGGTGGTGTCAATGGATCGGACATAGTCCGAACCTGGTTCGATTAAGCCGGATATGGATATCAAGAAAGGTATGTTAGATGTTAGATTTGTCATTACTCATTAAATAAATGCTCAGGCTTTTTACCTTATTCATTTATTTATTATTATCAAAATAAAAAAGACAAGGATTTCGTAAGAGCAACGCGCGTTCGTTTAATCGTTTATGCCCATGGCATTATGGGCCATGGGGCCGTTTGTAAGGATTTAAGCCTTGATTGAACTGTTTTTACTAAGCCGATTTGAAGGAGTTACTAAGGGCCCATTTGGGAGGGCTTCAGCTATGTTGGCTGAACAGTTTTGGAGAAACTATCTAAGTCAACTTTACGAGAAAGTTGATTTTTCGGCTCTGTAAGCCTATTTTAGACTTTTAGGTTTTTTTTACCAAACATAGTTTAATGGATTTCTGGATTTTCTCAGCTCATGTAATCCCAAAATCCACTGCATGAAAGCCCTCCCAAGTACAATAGTTTCTGATTTTTCAAGGTGGGCACTATATGAATAGCCTCAAAACTATGTTTGGTGAAAAAATCGAAGAGCTCAAATCAATTGTTAACCAATAGATTATCCAGAACGCTTCAAATAGTTAAATAGCTTAGTTGAACCTTCAGCTAAGCCCTCCTCCCAAAGAGGCCCCAAATGCCCATTTGAGAGGATTGAAGAGTAGCAGCTTCTGACTTTCTGAGGAGGGTTCACACGGACAGCCTATAAGTTATATTAGCCTCTTTGAATAGTTATTCAAAGTGCTTCTAATTTTCTAAAAGCTGAACTAGTTAGTTGAATCTAGGGGCGTCAATTGGACTGGATTTGGACCAATCCGGTCCAGTCCAATGTGGTCCAATCCAATCCAATGAATATTTTGGATTGGTCCAATTCAATGTCTGGACCGTCCTATCTGTTCAAATTTGTTTTAATTTACATTAATTCTAACCCAAACCTACTCCATTGACAGCTAGCTGTATTCTTATCTTCTACCAATGAATTAGATTGGCTCAATCCAACCCAATCCAATAAAAATTTATTACGGATGGATCAAGTCCAATCCAATATTTTGGACCATTAAGTCTGAACTGGTCTAATTCAATTGTCATATTATTCCATTCAATCCGTCCAAATTGGTTTTGGTTTGAATGGGATCCAATCCAAAAATGGTCCATAGCCCTAGTGAATCCTTAGTTAAGGCGGCGTTCGGAACCGCTTACCCGTCCACGGGATTTGGTCACATTCGGCTAGGTGTGGACGGGACTGGTCCTGTCCACCCAATATAGCGTGGATAGGTCCCGTCCACACCCCAATTTCTCATCCACGGTAAAATCTCATGGTTGGGGACTGTCCACACTTGATTTTTTATCCCCTACTTCACACTTTCCCTAAAAGACTACCCTATTGTCTATTTCACATTTTAATATTTTTGTCAATAAAATATTAATTATTTTACTTGATTTTTTTTTAAATTTTAATGTTTTATCAATAAAATTATATTTTAAATATTTAAAATATATTTTTAAAATTTTTAATTATTTTACTGTTGTTTTTATAAAAAAATTAATATTTATTGGTTAATATTCATTGATGCATTTTTCAATATATTTATCATATAAAATGCAAAAATTAGATATTTATGATTGACTATGTAGGTCAAGGTTTTCGAACCGCCGTTGACTTGGACAGTTGTACCGTTCAGTCCAAGAACCGTCCAGGCAAGCGGTTCCATTTTACCCCAAACCCAATTTGGCTAAAAACCGTTGAAAAAAGTCAACAACCCGTTGACCCGAGCAATCAAACCATCAACCCGTTCAATGGTTTTTTACCGTTTTTTATTTTTAATTATTTTTTTATTTTTTTAATTTGTTTGTCAAAATGGGTTGTCCATTGGAATCGGACAGATGGACCATCGACCCGGAAACCGGTGACCAGAACAGTTTCGTTTCTGGGTCGTTTTTTAAAATGTTGATGTAGATCATTCATAAAATGTACATGAGATACATGGAATAAAAAAAGTGTGGTGTGAATTGGTCTACACCACACTATAGAACACCACTATGGGTGTGGACTAGTCCAGTCTATACAGTTTGTCCACAATTCAGAACAGTTGTGGCCTATGGTGTGATGTGAATTGGTCCCCGCCACAGAGTGTGGTGTGGATCAGTCCATACCCACTAATTTCTTATCCACACTACAGAATATTCCATAAATCCTCCCAAATAAACCCTAAGAAATGGCTACACCGAAAAATTTTTTATTTTTTTCTTTTGGGTGAACCATACTCGTGGCGCTAGAATTGCTGTGTTATTTCCATACTTGGAAATGAATGATTTAGAAAATGATAGTTATTATGCATCCACGTGACATGGAATAAGTCACAGGGCTCTTGTTTGACTATAGCTACGATGACTGTTTTGTCTTCTCCTTGTCACCTTTTTTCCGTGAGCATCATAAATGCAAATGTCATACAATTTCCTTCACTTCGCCTTTTTCAATCTTGATTATTAATATTGGAGTAAGTTTCAAAAGATCAATACGTATACCTATGGTTTATTGGATCGATGAGAGTCAGGAGACGTTAAGTACTAATAAGTAACAACATGTGGTCATATTCAAATGCTAAATATCCTTTTATGTTCAAAGCTTGACATCGAAGCCATTCTTATCTAGGCAGTAGGGCTATTAATGGACCGGTTCTACTTGATTGTTGATGATGCACGATGTAGTTATGCTCTATTAGAAGGTGATTGGGATACCGAGTTGGCTAGTTTATTGGGTCAATCTCTAAAGAGACAATATGAGAGTGTTCAAGTTGTTTTATTTGGGTGGATACTTTAATGTTTAAGTTAGCAAGTTGGGATTTTAGGAGAGAGTTAGAGAGTAAGATAGCTAGTCTAAGAGTTGAATCACACATATCTTGTGAGGTTGGAGGCAAGGTTTTTATATAGGAAACTTGTCGTGGGCCTTGCAATGCGTATTCGAGATCCTCAACCTGTCTAGTCCACAGTTGGTTTCGCACTCGAAGACGGGCTCCGCATAGGCTGCTAAGGCTTATCCAGGTCCATCTGAATCGGGTGGGGAGAAGATGAACTCCGTTGACGTGGTGCCATGATCTCGAGGAGATCAGAGAGAGTTGGCTTGCTTCTGGATAGAGGTTACGTGGCAACTCGGCAGATTAGTGCATATAGTTGAGCTATTTGAGCCTCGATCTAACTGTGTGACCCGAGGTGTGCGAGATAGTTGGGATTGCTGAGGTCACCGAGGTCACTAAGGTGTCATCTCATCGTTCTGTTACTCCAAGTGTCATCACATCATTTGACTAACGAAATTATCCCTCATCAATTGCTATAATTGATTCTGTTTATATGATTTTGTCTGGATTAATAATTTGGACCGGTTTTTATTATTGTTTGCTCTGAATCAATAATTTTCTTAATAATACATAAAGGTTTCATAATCTTCTTTTTATTTTTGTTATATTTTATATCTAAAATGGAAAATTTTATAGATAATAATATAAGATAAATTCTAGTTAAAAGCACTTTGTTTATTAATATATATATATATATATATATATATAAATGATTTACTATTTTATTGTTGTTTTTATTAAAGTTGTATTATCAAAAATCAAATTATAGTTATTGGTATAAATATAGTCAGGTCTATGTGCTCAGAACCGATTATCTTATTTATTAATGGAACGGTTTTGGGTCTATGAATTTGTCCTGATTAATAATTGGTTCTCGACTGTAACCTAGACCCCTTTGACAGCCCAGTTCTTACTAAAGATTACTAAATATCACCTTTTGCGCGTATTAATAGGTGTTATTGATGATCTAACCATTTTAGTCTATATTCTCTCATTTTATCATCTATTGGAGCTATTCTAGTAAATCAATATATTTTCAATGGGTTTATAAGACTATTCATCTCTAGCCGTGTTTGGTTGCATGTAAACTAAAGGAAAACGACAACAAAAACAGCTGTGAAAAACAAACACTTTCCAGGAGGTGAGTACTAGTTATAGAAAAATGATATTTCTTTTGATTTTGCACAAGTCATTCTCCGAATAGAGAGATTGGTTATCTTGATGCGTAGGTTGCAGCACTCATCTATTTTCCAAAGTCTCAATTATTCAGGTATGTTTCCAAATGAAGCAGAACAGCAATAAAATTAGGACCATGACTCATTTTCCCATTGAATGTTACTTTCCAAGAAAGTTATAGCCTTACGCAATTTCCTTTTTAAGTAAATCTTACTCTCAGAAAACTGATGAGAGTTCTTCTCCATTTAACTGTCCTCTCCCCCTATTTCCTTTTTCCCTTATACAGTAAAAATTTTCAGTAGAATGTTTCTTTGCATGGTGGATAAAAAATCCCCCTAGAAATGATTCAGAGTATACTTGGATTGTTTGATAATAGCAGAAGATGCCGAACCAAAAGGCTCATTATTTTGTTTTTTAGTGAATAAGATTTTAAGGAGGTTGTGGGTAAGGGTGTTAATGGACCGGTTTTGAATTGGATCCCATCCAGTTCAAAATCAATTTGGACGGATTAGATGGACCAACAAGACATATTGGATTAGACCAATCCGGTCTAAAATATTTATTAGATTGGATTGGATCTGATCTGTCCATAACAAATTTATATTGGATTGGGTTGGACTAAGGCAATATCTGGTCCATCGATATAAGCATATATGTGTCAATGGACCAGGTTTGGATTGAAACCAATCTAAATCAGGACCGGTCCAAAACATTCATTGAATTGGATTGGCCTGATCCATTTATAATAGACTCACATTGGATTGAATCGGCTTAGACCAAATCCCGTCCAATTGACACTCCTAGTTATGGGCCCGTTAATATCTGAAACTGAATTAGGTACACTATTATATCCATGAAAATTTTATTATTTAATTATTAAAAGACAAAATAATAAGCCCTTCAGTTCTTTTCAGCAACTTCAGCCACTATCAAATGGTTGAGTGCATATTCAACCATTGATCCTTTAGTAGGACACATGTGGGTCAAACTGTACAAGAGACATCGTTTCATTGGTTTCATATTATAGCAAAAGATAGAGCTTCAGATGATGTCCCCGTTCCATGGACTCCCAAAATCTCAAACTATTTGTAACCACTCAGAACGAGTCCTGATCTGCTCCTGACAAAGCGTGTCTCACAATGACCTCACAGCATATCCTGACTGTATATTCAGAATATTTTTCGTATATTCATTCTTTATGAGGAGATGCTTCCAATATAGAGTATGATGTTTCTGTGAGGTTGGTATGAGGCGTATTTTGTGAGGGGAAGATCCCAATTCACTCAGAACCCTTACAATTTATCTTATTCCTTTTGCATCACTGTCGCTGTGAAGCTTAGTGACAAAACAGGCCAAAGTAGTGTGGTTGGTTAAGGGAGTATTTAATCTCAATAGGGCATTTGGATTGGCAGCAGTAGATCTAAAGTAGGTTTGGGTTTTTTTTTTTTTTTTTTTTTTGCACTACTTACAAACAAGGGTGCAAATAGGGTACCCAGTGCAAAGAATTTACAACCCCAATATGAGAATGTTACTACAATAAGAAACTTGAAGAATTTACACTACAATGACTGGGCCCCTTCGAATTTTAACAAATGCTTAACTTGAATTAGCCAAAAAAGCTCAGTTTGGAAGGAGTAAATATAAATATGTAGAGTACAAAACCTTATATTTTGTATTATTTTTATATGTATTTATACTGTACATATTTGTATTTGTACTCCTTCCAAACTGAACCAAAGGGACTTAAATGAAGCATATTGTTTTTAGCATTAAAACTCTTCATAATTAAATTGGATTCGGGGTTTAGATAAGCTTTTTTTTTTCTTTTATGGTATTTTTTGTTTGTTTTATATTTAAGCATCTATTTGGCTTGTAAGAATAAGAGTCTAGAATCAGAATCAAAATGGCCTATTTTGATTCCAACTATTTGGTTGGGCAGAATCAGAACCCATTCCCATTCCTAGTGGAATGGCAATCCCCCATTTAAGGGAATGGCCCTCCCCTTCCCCTGTGAATGAGAATCCATTCCAGTTTATTCCTATTTTGATTTCCATTTGAATTAAAACAATTGGGGAGGAATAGACCATTCTGATTCCAATTCCAATAGATTTAATTCTAATTTCAATTTCGACTGTGAACCAAATAAATCCTAAGTTCAAAAATTTATGTTAATTTAATATAGATTTGTTAATACTTTAGTCGAATTAGATATGTGGATATGCAAATGAACTTAATGCAACTCTATGTTTTATATATTTGTTGGATATCAAATCAAATTAACGGATGAAAGACAGATGGCCTAAGAAAAGGTGGGGAGAATAATGGAAAATTAAAGTTAATGCATTTCTAAGCCTAGTTCTTGTGCCATGGCATATTTGAAGGCCCAATTAAAGACAATCTAGGCCTAGACAAAGTCTACAAAAATGAAATCAAATCTAGCCATATGTGTAATAGCTATATGTCATGATTTACCAATATTAACAAGATTATGTTATGGTCCTTCCTATTAGAAAACAATTTATGCAAAAAATTAAAAACAAATACATATGAGAATCACATAATTGCAAAAAACAAATAAATATTTGTAGTTAAGGAACATCAACTCAAATCTTTGGACATAACTTTACAAACTAAGGAGTGGAATTGGCTTTAGTCTAAGTTGAATCAATTAGCACTATTACACTATAAATCTACAACTTAAAAAATCATGATTATAATAATGTAACTTATTTTTCTATAATAAGTTTTCATTCCCATTATCATAAATTAAAGTAAGGATGCAAACTTAGGATATATCCAAATCTGATCCTAAGATCTGATTAGATCGTACAAATATTGATTTGAATTCAAATCCGATAAGGATGACAAATATCCAAATATGATCTGATCCAATATTACTCTAACAATTAATAAATTATTAGAAAAAGAAATTATGATAATTTAAATAAATAAAAACAAAAATATAAGTATTTTTCAACTATTTTCATCATATATATATATATATATATATATACATTTTTCAACTATTTTCTTATAAAGGGTGATTCAAATCCGATCCTTTTTTTAATCAGATCCTATTGTCTGATCGGATCTGGAATAGGGATATCCAAATTTGACAAAATAGGATCAAAACTTTAGGATCTGATCCATTTGCACCCCTAAATTAAAGCGTAAATTGCTGACCCCCCTCCCCCAAAGTTTCTGGTTGTTGCTGAAATCTCCCTCGAAGTATGGTAATTGCAATTACCTCCCCTAAAAACTTTGACATAGTTACAAGTAGACCCCTTTTGTTAGAATCATCTAAAAAGAGGCATGAAAATGTCCAAAATACCCATATAATTACTTTGACTAAAATATTTATTTTCCAAGTTTTCTCCATATGAACTACCCCAAACCCTTCCAATCTCTTTTATGAAATTGATTTATTTTCCGAATTTGCCCTTCATATCAACTGCTCGAAGGTAAAGTTGCAACTTTAATTTTTTTTTGTTTTCATAAAGTTTGTATTGTTTTTTTGTAGAAACTAACCTCAATAGTAATTGCATGGGTATTTTGGACATTTTATGATTTTTTTTTACAAGATTCTAACAAAGGAGGTCTACTTGAAGCTGTATCAAAAAGCTCAAGGGAGGTGATTGCAATTACCAAACTTTAGGGGAGGTTTTAGCAACCATCCAAAACTTCAGGGGGCATTCCAACAATTTATCCTAAATTAAATATCTAAACAAAAATGATCTTTACCTAGTAATGTTAAAGAAAAATCAAATACATATAGCATTTAAATAGTTGTCAATTTACTTAAGACTTCCATGTGAAGTAAAGCACAAATTCAATGAGTATATTTCTTTTAAATTTGATACAAGCAATCGGCATTAGTTAAATAAAAGGAAGGCATCAAAGATTAGATTTTCTCCTCACAGAGCACGCCTTACAGCGCATTGCAGTCGTGCATTGAGGACATCTCCCATACTTTATGTTATCATTCAAGGGAAGATGTTCCCATTGCAGGGCTGCGATGTATTGTGAGGTTGGTGTGAGGTGTGTTTTGTGAGGAGAAAATCTGAATTCATAGCATCAGCATCCAATTTTGACTAATTTTCCATTAATTGAATGAACTATCTAATCTACTAAGGCCCATTAGGCCCATATTTTGTCCAATAAACCTTTTTCTTATGAAGCTTCACTCAAAAAGTCAATCACCCATCTATCAAAAGCAAAAAAAAAAAAAAAAAAGTCCAATGACTTTAATTATTTAAAAATGCAATTGTTGTCTACATATTGATGCATTTTTTTAATTTATTTACCATATAAAATGCAAAAATTAAATATTTATGATTGACTGTGTAGATCTCCCATAAAATGTATATGAGATACATGGACCAATCTACACCACACCTACAAAATGCCATTGTAGGTGTGGATTGGTTTAGTCCACACAATCTATTCACAATTCAGAACAGCTGTGGACTGTGTTGTGGTGTGGATTGGTCCCTGCCACAGGGTGTGGTGTAGACCAATCCACACCCACCAATTCTTCATCTACACTACAAAACTCCCCCTAAATGTCTTTTCTTTCAATATTACAATGGCTATAAAAAGCAGGAAAGTAGATATGTTGTATTCAAATATCATAAGTATAAAAAGAGTTTTTATGCTTTTAGACATGAAGTTTATCAAACACCACCTTAGAACGGTTAAAATTTGTAAAACCCCCAAATTTAGGAAACCGGATCTATTACCAACATTAAAAAAGCCTCCTAACAAGACATTGTGACCGCACATCATGAACATCTTCCCATGAATGGAAAGGGAGATATTCCCAATGTGTGGTTGTAGTGGCTTATTGGAAGTGTTTGTTGGAAGAACTCCGGATTTAGACCTCCCATATCCCTCTATTGAAATAGATTATAAGATAGACTTCGAATAACAACTAACACACCTTAATTAAAGATTAATTAACTCCATATTTGAGGATAAGATCAAGTTTCAAAGTATTGATACATATCAGCATGATTTTCAAAACCGGACCAGCCGGTGAATCGACCAATTACGTTTTTCCCCAAAACTGTTAATTTTGGTCAGCAAACAGTTGAATCGACCAGTTAACCATTCAAATGGTTTTGACCGTTTTTCAATTTTTTTTTTATTTTTTTGTCAAAATGGGCCAACCATTTGGGTCAAACGGTTGAACCATTTGAACTGGTAAATGGACCCCTGACCAATTCGGTCATCGGGTCGATTTTAAAAACCATGCATATCAGTACTTTAAGTGATGCGCCTTCAATTTTTTAGTTTTCTTTTAAATTTCAGTTTTAAGTATAAGAGGTTCTCAAAGATACGATATGATATGCGTAGTCGTATTGATACTTTGAACCTTGGATAAGATTAAACCGTCCTGCTTAATCAAGCATGATCCAATCCTAACATTGGGTTTTGGCTTAAAAAATCCTTATTCTTTAAACTCCATTATATCGAGGTGTTAAACTTTTATGTTTTTTCTAATTCATCCTCAGCTCATAGTCTATAGTTGAGCCGAAAATTTTTATGGAGACTGCCTAATATTACTCCTTGTGTTAAGGGAAAAACTTTCACTCCTTGAGTTTTTTTACGCAAGCATTCTAAATAACTCACTATAGATGGTGTCAAGAGTCCATGTGTGCATGGTTGAATGAGAACGGGATCTGCTCCTCACATTTGGGCGCCTCACATGCACATCCACCATGCATTGGGAACATCTCCTGTGAATAATAATTTATAAGTATGGGAGATGTTCCCAATGAATGGTAAGGATGTGCGTGTGAGGCGTCCTCTGTGAGGAGCAGATCCGGTCTCTGTTGAATGAATGGATTAGAGTGGATCATTAACATGCATGACCATTGGGAGTTCAGATGGGATCCCCTCATAGCACGCTCGACAAGTGCTCCTCCCATCTTTGTCTATGTTTTCCATGGAATTATAAATATTTGACATATTTAGAAGATAAAAAATAAGGTTATTTTTTAGGACTATACCTGTTTATGGTTTAGGTTTGGGCTTGGCTTTTGTGAAAATTTGAATGAACCTAATCCAAAGTTCAAGCCCAACATAGTGTAAAGTCGGGCCCGAAGCCAGCCTATGAACAGTGAAGGGATGAGATATCCATCGTATGGACGCCCGAATCTTACGGAATAGAATGGGCGGATTTCGTAATTTCTCTCCATTCTATTGGGAATCGTATTCCCTTATATTAGAAAAATCGTATTTTTCAATGATCAATCTTGAACCAAGAACCGAACCATATCTGAACAAAAGCAGTAGGAGAGGGATATACCTAATACGGAGAAATAGTATCTCCCAATGGAGGTGTTCACGCCCAAGGAAGGAACCAAAAACTGCTCCCACTGAAGATGGCGTAGTGCAGGATAGAGCAGAATCAGCAGCGTTTTTCAAAAGAACCAGATCCTTCGCAAGAATCATCTGGATGGCACGTGAGCACTACTTCCAATCAGTCCTTCCACAAAGAACTAATATCAAGATCTGATCTTGATCACTCCCACTGACAACAGGAGATCGAACTGGCAGATATGGCGGTGGCAGGAATGAGGCGACAAGAGAGATTTAGCGCAGTAAAGCTGAATTCTCTCTTCTGTAATTTCAGATCTGAAGACAAGATGTGAAGTGTGTGTAAAGGCTGCCGCCCCCTCCTCCTTTTATAATCTTAAAGGGGCCAACTCTTAATCCTATCAGGAGTTGATCCAAATCATATTTGGATCAGAATTCCCTTTAAGTGATAAGGGTAAACCCTTATCTTATCTGCAGATTGGATCAACCTTCTCCCAATCTCATTAGGAGGTTTCCCGATCTGAATCACATTTAGATCTACACTCTCTGAGTGGATAGGGTTAAGGCCCAATCCTATCTGTTAATCCAATCTCAGAATTCGCCCCTTATTTAACTGATCAAATCAGCCCAGTTCGAAATGGGCTTTAGGCCCAATAAGGTTATGTGCTCACTTAGCCTTCCAAACTGTTGCCCAGTTGGGCTTCCTTGTATGGCGTGGGACCCAAACATTGATGTACACATCAGCCACATGGGTTCAGCCCAGCCTTTGTTACAAGGCCTGGCCGAATACACTGTTATGGACAGTGCACCCCCTGAAACCCATCACATGGGCTCTATGGGCCCAACACTTACCCTAAGTGGTCCCTGGGCCAAGCCACCTTGTAACACCCAAGGATTGTGGGCAGATGCAAGATTAGCCCATCAGGTATTACCCTCAATGGTCTTACACAACCTCTCAGCCCATAATGATCAAACACTGCCCGACAAGAGAGGACCTCTCCCTCGGCTGCAAGGAATAGTGTTGCACCCTCTACTCACATGGATCTCGGGAATTAAAACATTTTTGCAAATGGTTGGAAACCATATTATATATATACTTTTATAGCTCATATAAAATATATTTTGCAAAACAAATCTCAATGATTGAAATCGGCTGCCGGCAGTCTTGGTTTCCATCAGAGAGAGTGCATCCCCGATCATTACCTTTGTCCGACAAAGGGGATGATCCTGTCACTATGATCACCCACTCAAATGAATTCTCAGACTGTCCCAACTAGGGCTGTTCATAAGAAGACCCAACCCGACCAACCCGGACTGACCCAACCCGAGTCGGCTGGGTTTTCTTTAGCACCGGTCGGTTTTGGGTTGTAAAAAATCATAAACCGATGGCTCGGGTCGGTTTCGGTTTTCATGTGTAAAAACCAAAACTGACCCGAACCGAACCGAACCGACTTAGTAGTTAGTTCCTAGTTAGTAGTTACAACCTACTTAGTTCCTACTTAACTAAGTTGTCTCTATCCTACTTACAACCTAACTTAATTTCTAGTCTTCTAGTTAGGAATGACATTAATGGTAAGTATTGTAAAACAACTAGACAAGGAATTTTTTTGGAAAAGTTTAAAGAAAAGAATCAAAGGATCCTAGTTTCTATGGTCTTTTACACCAAATAGGCAACCAATTACAATTAGAATTAGGTGTCCTTTTTTACTTAGATTAGAAGGTTTCTTAAAATATACAAATTTCAGTCTTCTTTCTCTAATACAGTTTGACTTTCTATTTTCTTGATAACTTCTATTCTAACTTGGTCCGCCCCCCTTAGCCCCTCAACTCAAGCACAATCTCCAATACAATTTGACTCTCAAGAATCAAAATTTTGAAATTTCAATTTATTACCATGGTTGAACTTAGAGCCGAAACCGACCCAAACCGACCCAACCCGACTCAAATCGACCAGGTTGGTTTTGCTTAACACAGGGTCAGTTTCGGTTTCAATTTCAGGTAACCCGACCAGGTCAGGTCGGTTGGAAAAATCTCAGTAAACCAACCCAACCCGACCCGTGAACAGCCCTAGTCCCAACATACCCAGGTTTTGACCCCGCTAAGGATCTCACTGATTGGCATATCAAAGACAGTCCAATTCGACACCTAGTGTAGTATCATAATCGAGTCTAGGGGTTAGGTATAACTTTCCAGTTTTGCCCATCAATCTCCAAGGTCCAGGGCAATGCTGGAAATCTGGTCTGGTTCAAAGATTCAATTAATCCTACACTGCATGTACCTCGGGTCTCACCCTGGTGGCAGAGACAACTCACCCCAACCGACTTGGCGGCACATCAGTGTCAGCCTTGTCAGGATAGGTCTTCCCAGACCAACCCACTGGCTGTGAACGTTCTAAACCAACACAAGTCTTATAAGTGTCCGGTTTAAGGGTATTACACAGAAACATACCATAGGAACATAAATCAAATATGTACTTTATTCATTATAATAAATTCATAATGTACATTATTCTGATTGGAGCTAAGGGCATACAACTGTCTAACAAGCAGATCTATTGAAGACAAGGTGTTATCTCCTAGTGAAGTTGTGGCATCCATTTAACTTGGCGAGTAGCTAGAGATGTCAATGGGTTGGGTCTGGCTGGAACCAAAACCAACCCAACAAGAAATATAAAGGAATTAGAAACTGAACCAGACTTGACAGGGTCTATAATTTTAGACCCAAAATCGAATCAATTGGTTTTAAGGACAATCAAGTCTAACCCAATGGACCCAATTATAATAAACCTGCTGAAAGTATTATACATTTAATATATATGGTTGGGTCTGAGCCAATTTGGGACTGGATAGAACCGGTTTTGAATCAATAATAATTAGACTAATATATTAGGAATCAAAACCGAGCCATCAATACCAAAATGGCCCAATCGGTTCAGGTCCATTGAGTCGAACCCAACCTATTAACAACCCTACGAGCAGCCAATCCAATGGAGGAAGAATGTAATTAGTGATAGGCCCTCTCACCTAAACAATATTGAGATTAGACCTGTTCATGGGCTAGGCAGCTCGACAGCCCGACCCGTTATAAGTCGGGTTTGGTCATAATTTTAGGCCTGCGGGCTCGAGCTCAGGCCTAAAGCACCAAGCCCGACTTTTTTTTTGGGTCAGGCTCGGGCTTTCTCAAAAAAGCCCGGCCCAAGCCTAAACCTAACATGGTACTATATATTAAATAATAAAAAAGATATATTAAATAATAAAAAAACTCTTTTTTTTTCAAGTAATAGTGAAATATTTATTATTTTTGAGTTTTGAAGGTTTTTAATATAAATAAAACACTTTTTATTGAATAAAAAAAATATGTTTTCAAAATTCTGGCCAGGCTCGTGCCCGGGCTTCAGGCTTTATATGAGGGTCGGGTTCAAGCTCAAGACCTAGGTTCGATGGTTGAGAAAGGCTCGGACTTGGGCCCAGGCTTCGGGCTTTATATGAGGGTCGAGCTCGGACTCAAGACCTCAGTCCGATGGTTGGACTAGGCTCAGGGTCGGGCCTGAATATATTCTATTGATACATAGACAAACCCGACCCGAACCCGACTTAACCCATGAACAGATCTAATTGAGATTACTCGATGAAGATGGATCAGACTACTAATTCCATTTGTTAAAGATGGACGCTAGTTAAAGTAGGAGTAGGTGTGATTGTTGGTGATGAACGATGATGATACAAAATATCCTAATGTATGGATGGATCAGGCAATAGAGTTCATGAGCTTGCTCAATTTGAAGTTAGGCAAAATTGTTCAATGACATGTTCTCAAGTGCCAAATTTCGTCTTTAAGTCATTGCTATTTGCTAAGATTAGAGAGTATAGATATAAATATGTATAGTGTAAATATATATAAAATAATATAAAATACAAGATTGTGCATTCTACATATTTGTATTTGTACTCTTTTTCCGCCTTAAGGGATAAAAAACTTTTAGGATGCGTTCTACAACAACATGAACATTTTTGTTTTCATTTATTTTTTAAACCGCTACATTATCTAGAAAATAAAAATATATTCTTCAACTTTGTTTTTTTGTTTTTAAAGGAAAAAACAAATTGGATTTGTTTTAAAAACAATATATGTTTTTAGAACCAATAAAACATTGGTTTTTAAAACAAAAATAATTTTCAAGTATAGAAATTATATGATTTATGAAACATGATGTTGAGAAAACATGTTTTTGAAATCAGATTTAAGAATATGTCTTTGATTCCAGCTTTGAAAACAAAACACATGCATAGAACATTCACACACAACCAGTTCAGTTTCAAGATAGAAGATAACGAACAGTATCTTCAAAATAATTCTGATATTTTAAGTAAATAACTGATGATCGATTAACGCAGGGACCAACTTGATACTTTTTATAATGAAGTGACACGTTTAAAAGATCGGGCACTAACTTTACAATACGCCCAAATTTGAGAATTTTTTTTTCTTGAGCACAGACCAGAAGCAACCATTTAGTTCCGCTTCCTGCTTTAATCATTTTCTCTATCCGGGTTTTTGTTTGAAACTTTGAAT
Organism: Nelumbo nucifera; assembly: GCF_055504915.1. NCBI lineage: Eukaryota > Viridiplantae > Streptophyta > Magnoliopsida > Proteales > Nelumbonaceae > Nelumbo > Nelumbo nucifera. Next base: position 22,106,404 of record NC_142650.1, read on the forward strand.
CCCCACGATGCATCTTCAAACACTAACACAGCCAACCTACATTCTCAATTCTTCCAGTTTTTTACCTTATTCTTGTTTCATCGTCCCGTTCCAACCAGTAGTTCCATACCCCAAATGCGTCTACGATTCAAATTTCAAGAACGGGTTTTGCAGTTTATTCAAAAGAGTACCTCGATTGCTCACTAGTTCGAGAACTCATGGTGGCTTGATTGGAATCAGATGTGAGAGTTTCACAGATGAAGACAGGTTCTATATGAGGAGGTGTGTGCAGCTTGCAAAGACAGCAATTGGGTGCACGAGCCCTAATCCCATGGTGGGGTGTGTTATCGTGAAGGATGGGAACATCGTCGGTGAAGGGTTTCATCCAAAAGCAGGGCAGCCTCATGCCGAGGTAAGCCGCGTTTCACATTTTCTCTCTGTCTGCTTTTTTTTTTTTTATCAGGTTTCTGCTAGTTTGAGTAGGTTATCAGACCAGTAGGTCTTATTTTAACCTTATTTTATGGATGAATGTCGAGTCTTTATGGAGTTTGACATGCAGAAGAAGTGGAAAAGGGAAAGAAGAAAGAAAAGATTTTTATTCTTGTTTTTGTACTACTGCTACTGAAGTAGTTGTGAGAGGAGATGAATGTTGCAGGTTTTCGCTCTGAGGAGCGCTGGGGATTCGTCTGAGGATGCTACAGCATATGTGAGCTTGGAGCCTTGTAACCATTACGGGAGAACTCCACCCTGTACTGAAGCGCTTATTCGAGCCAAGGTAAAAAGGGTTGTGGTTGGAATGGTGGATCCAAATCCAATTGTTGCTTCAAAAGGGGTGGAAAGACTGAGGGAGTCAGGAATTGATGTCACAGTTGGTGTAGAGGAAGAACTGTGCAAGAACCTTAATGAGGCATACATCCACCGAATGCTTACAGGGAAGCCATTCACTATGCTCAGGTAAGACTAATAGTTGCATTTGGTTTTGATTAGTGAGTGCAAACCATGAATTGCGAATATAAGATATCTTATTTCTTGTTTATTGTATTCTATTTCTGCTGAATGGGATTGATGAACAATAATACAAGCAAAATGGGTTGTATTCTTGCATTGAAGAATAGTGAAATTTTATAGAGGCTCATCTAGGGATGTAGTCATTTAGTGCTGAACCACGGAAAATCTTGTAAGTTGTTCCCTGTGTTTGCATAATGCATTCTATTTCATGTTTTCTTTGTTTCGGGCACAAGGGGTGCTTTTCAGTTTTTAACCCATTTAGAGTTACTGTAATTCTGCACAGAATGTAGCTCTAAATCAAAATACTTAAACAAAAGGAAAAACTTAAAGGCACAAAGATCAATCAGATTCAGATATATAAACTAATTTACATTTCCTATAAAAATGGCATTCATGGTTGGAGATTTGAATTATGAACTTTTAAGTGTTTGTAGTGATGAACACAGTAAATCTTGTATGTTATTCCCTGTGTTTGCATAATGCATTCTATTTCATGTTTTCTTTGTTTCGGGCACAAGGGGTGCTTTTGAGTTTTTAACCCATTAGAGTTACTGTAATTTTGCACAGAATGGAGCTCTAAATCGAAATACTTAAACAAAAGAAAAAACTTAAGGCACAAAGATCATCAGATTCAGATATATAAACTAATTTCCATTTCCTATAAAAATGGCATTCATGGTTGGAGATTTGAATTACAAACTTTTGAATTTTGTTTAATTGAAGGCTGTCTGAAATCTGATTCTGGTCTATGAACTTCTTAGTAAATGAAACTTCTCGTGCAAATTATACTTTACCTCATAATGGTACTGATTATCAATATTAACTGTACCATAATCTTCTATTATTTGGTATCTGCAACAGTTTTTTGCTTTAAACAAGAGCTGTCCAAGTTCTGAGCAAAATTAAATTTACACAAGCTATAGCTTACCTTTCAGTGGCATTGCATATTAATATATAACAGTAGCTAGTTTTTTATCTTCTTCATGAATGACGTTTTTTCATCCTTTGAATTTTTGAGTACCAAGTAAGTTGTAGCTTCAACTTGATATTTTCTTCTTAAGACTCTCTTCTTGACCAGCAGATACTCACTGTCAGTCAATGGCCGCATCTTAAGCCAGCTTGGAGAAGGATCAACACAGTCTGGTGGGTATTATTCACAATTGCTACAGGAATATGATGCAGTCATACTTTCTAGCACCTCATTTACTGAAAAATCTTCCTTTCCTACTTCTCAAGAACCCAAAGCCAATCAACCTATGAAGATTATTGTACATAGAAACCCAAATTTGCTAATGCAAATACCTACTGTCCCTCCAGAGGCTGCTAGTCAGGTGATAATTTTCACTGCCGGGGACACAGCTCTAAACACGGAATTAGCTCAACAGGGAATTGAAACAGTGGTTTTTGATCAGATAAGTTTAAATACAATTCTCGATTATTGTGGCTGCCAAGGATTTTGTAATGTGTTGTTGGATATACAGGGTGATTGTGATGATTTATTGGAGCTCATTGAAGACAGTCTCGAGCAAGGTTTGTTACAGAAGGTAATGATGGAAGTATTTCCACTTTGGGATGGAAGTGAAGGGAGTTCATTTCTGGCGTTGAAGAATCTCAAGAGGTCATTTAGATTAAAGAAGTTAAAGTCTACTAAAGTTAAGGACAGTGTTCTCATAGAGGGATACTTCTGCTAGAAATTCACTTCAAGTGAAATGAATGCCACTGGTTTTTGTACCCAGTCATGAAAGTCAAAAATGGCAATAAAAGAGAAGGAAAAAGGAATTGTAATGAGTTTTTTCTTTGTTTGCCTTTAGGGCAGTGAAGACAGATTGAAATCTTTGTTTGTCTTTAGGGCAGGGATTAAGGGCTAATGACAGAGCAGGGTGCACCCAAGGTCCACAGATCTTTCCATGACAAAGCCTTCAGTTATGTGGGTTTGATACGATTCCTGCGTGGTTGGAGTGATGCAGAGTGACCATCTCAGCTAAGGAAGATTGAAATCAATTTATCAATAATAAGCTTTTCCTTCATTGATAAAGAAAATTCATCATCATCCAGGCCTTATCCCAACTATATGGGATCTGCTACATGAATCCCATCTTGCCATAACTTTGTGTTTAATGTCAAACCCATTGTTAAATTATTAGCATTTAAATCATTTTTTACTATGAACCATTTCCTTTTTTTGTAAAGTAGATTAAAATCAATTAATCAAGAATGAGCTTTTCCTTCTCTTTTTTCAGTTCTTTCTTGTGGGGATTATTTTTCTTTGTAAAATCCATGATAAGAACTAGAATGCTGTAAAATGCATTCAGGGGATGTGAATGTGGGCTAAATTTACTGTGGTAGGAGATGACTTTGAATCTATAATATAAAGTAGTGATGCCTGAAAATCAGAATAAAGATACCAAAGAGAGTAGTCTTGAGACCAAAGACACCAACTTCCAAATAAATCAAATACCATCTTTATGAAGGGGTGCAAGTAAATTAATCTTCTACTATTTATAGGAGTTAAGACCATGGTTTTAGCAGATGGTAACCAGGCATTGCTGATCATGACACCTAATGGGTGCATGATTCCAGCACTCACCTAACACTGCTCTGGTCTATGGTAAAATAATAGAATTGCTGTTACAAATGGGTTATAAGTTGCTGAACTATTTATTTTTTGGTAAACCAAGAGTAACTGTTTATGTCAAATCTAACCATATTGAGGGTTAGTCTGATAAACAAAATGGTTAGGTTTTTTGTGCAGAGTATCTGAATCAGCAGACTTGGAGACACGTGGGTACATGTACACCTGGTTTGGGGGGGGGGGGGGGTTAAAACTTTGGAATGATAAAAGGCGTCCCTCTACTGCTTATAAAATAGAAAAAACGAAAATAAATAAAGAGTATCGGTCTTATCAATATGGGTGGCAGGTTATTCAATCATTTGAATGAAATTGGTCCCATGAGAATATATTTAAATAATGAATATAAAAAATACAAAATATACAAATTATAGACAATTGTTTAAATAAATAAAGTACTTTTGTAAAATTGTTTTTGTAAAGTACATCCATAAAATGCTTTTATAAAAGTGTTTTCATAAAAGTACTTTCTTAAAAGTGCTTTTGTAAAAGTACTTTATAAAAGTGATTTTGTAAAAATGCTTTTCTGAATGTACTTTTATATCGTAAAAGTTCTTTTATAAAAGTACTTTTATAAAATTCAACTAGGGATAATTTATGAGTGGTATTTTAAAATTTAACTAGGGATGATTTTGGAACAACAAAATTTGAATAAGTGCTTATTATATAAGCACTTAAAAAAGTTGGAAATTTAGGCTTAATATTTATTTCGGGCTTATTTCCCAAATACCAATAAGTACTTAATGGCCCAAACGAACACTTATTTTGAATAAACACTTATTCTTAAGTACTCCTAAACATGGCCTAAGTCACCATTTGATGCAAGAGCCAAGAGCTCATCTATATCACATAAAACCGCTCAAAAATAGATCATGTGTGAGTTAAAAAAAGGTTGTTGTTCCCTGTATGTATGCATAAAGAAAGAGGACTGTGGAGACCATGGTCGCTTATCATAGGCCTAACACAAAGTCTCCCCTTCTCTCCTTTTTCAAACATGTGAAATATTAAAAATAAAGAACTTACCAAAATCAAAATAAAATTTTAAAATTAACTACATTTTAATGTCCTATCATAATTTCTCATAAATCTCAATGAACACATCTTCTCATAAAACCCTCTTATGTCTTAATTTTTTCTATTAAATTCTACCATTATTTCTTGTTCTCTATTAAAATCTACCATCACTCTTCTCTAATAAAATCATTCTTTATTCTCTCTCCCCCACTTTTCTCTCTTCAATAGTTATTGTTTGTAACATTTCCCCTTCCCAATATCTTTGAAACTCTTTTTTCCCTGATCTGTCTCCTCATAAGAACTCTCTCTCTCTCTCTCTCTTCAATAGTTATTGTTTGTAACATCTTCCCTTCCCCATTAAATCTCTTATTCCATATGATAAATCTTTGAAACTCTTTTGGCCCTTACATGTCTCATCATAAAAATCCTCTTATGTCTTAATTTTCTCTATTAAAAACATACCATTACTCTTCTATAATAAAATCGTTTTTAATTCCCTCCCCCCTTTCTCTCTTATTCCATAATTTCATCAATGTTTGTAACATCTCCCCTCCCTCTGTCCCTCATTAAAACCCTTTATTCCTATTCAGTTTTTATTTTTTGCAACTATTTTGACCCCCTCTAATGAAACATGGGTATAATTAGATGGATTGGGTGGGGTGGGGTAAAGAACTAACCCTAGACCAACCTTGAACATGTACCTTGACTTGGAACCAAATTGATGTCAAAACCTAAATTTGCCAATCCAAACCTAATCAAAATTTTATTACCTTATGTGTTTGCATGGGTTTTATTACTAGTAGATTTGGAATTTTGTTAGGTGTTGACTGGTTTGACTCATAGGCAAATTTTATAAGGGAAAATTTATATTTCCGGTAAGACATGATACCGTAAGTATTTTGACCAATCAAAACCCTCACATGAATTCGATAAGGGTTCGACTATGATATCAGAAAGATATCATATCTGAAAATTTTTTGACTAATAAACTAGTATCATAGACTTGGTAGACAATCAGGTGTTATTTAATATTTATCAAAATTTATGGGTGGATTTTGATTTGTCAAAACTCTTCCAGTAATTGATAAATAACCATCTGATTTGGTTAGCATTTTTATGATACAGTTGATTGACTGTAATTTTTTCTTATATCATGTCTTTTTGGCATTTAGTCGAAACTTTTTTATAAATATTTTTTCAAAATTCACGGAAGATTAAACTTGGCTTATTAATAGGGTTTTAATCGGGTTGGATTCAGATCTGAAGCAGCTACATCCGAATCTTATTTGATTATCAACACGTTAGAATGTGGATCTGATTTAAAATCTGATATGTTGGATTTGGATTAAATCTAAATATGACCTTTTGTGCTTAAAATCAACAAAGGAAATCAAAATTTTTTATTTTATTTAATTTATGTAATAACTTTACCTAAATATAAACTATTAAAGAATCGGATTAGATCGGATCGGATGTGGTTTGGTTAAAGAACCGGATGGGTTAAAAGCACGTTTTAACATCAAATTCTCAGCTGCCGTACATCTAGTTCACATTAAACCCAGGAAAAAACAAGGACCTACTTTGACCCGACCCGAATAAGTTGTGTGCCTGACATGGTAGTTTCTCGATCTGTTTCACAGTATATAATTACTCTAGTCAATGGTCCAGTAAATTCAAGCATCGATGGTTAGAATCTTTGAATCATTCGGGTTTCATTTGGTATACTTGACCGGCTGTAGCCAGTTCCCAGCCGTTGGGCATTCGAAAGATGGAGGAGAAAACAATTAACAACCCGAAGAGACGGTGGATATGGTTGACAAATTTTCCAATCTGTCAATCCTAGCCGTCGATGCACCACAAACTGCTCGACATTTAGTCACAAGGTTTGAACTATAGAAGTCCGCCCCTTTTATGTTTGAAAAAAGTACTAGGACCGTTTCACTCTCACAGCCACCTCTCTCTCTCTCTCTCTCTCTCTCTCTCTCTCTCGCTCACTCGCTCGCTCTCTCTGCGGATTTCGACGTGCCTTTGCAGATCTTTCTTCAGTTCGGATTAAACGAGGGTAATTTCTTCTCTAAGATCTGCAATGTGCACTAAGTCGGTTTTCTCATTGATCTCGTCGATACGGTGTCTGAATCGATTCTCTGTTTTCTACAGTTCGAAGATCAGTACAGTGAGTTGTTCTTCCTAGGCTTTCTGTTTTCTGTTTCTTTTGATGAAATTTCGATTTTTTTTGGATCTTTGTCTAGGATTTATTTTGGGGGAAAATTCGTATAAAATTTGTAGCGTTGAGCCGCTGAAGCCGGAATCCGTGATTTTAACTACTGATTTTTCGAAGAGGAAAAAAACTAAGTTGCCCTTGAAGAACTTGTTTTTTTTTTTCATAGTTGGAATCGGAAAGTTTGTGGGGGTGCTAATATGTCGATTGTGCTGGTTTAGGTTGTATTTTGTTTGATGAGAGCTTGTTGAAGATTAGGTTTTTGCTTAGGTTGGTAGGTTGCACCTTTTAAATTGAGTATAGAATCTGCAAATTGCCCATTTTTTGGTTCTCTACATTTTTATATTACAAAACTAATGTCATCATTTTGAAGATATCCTGAAATTTAGGAGGTGAACCGGGGGAAGGTTCAGGTTATAATTGGCTGTTTGGTACCATTTAAACTTGGTAGACTCCAGGTGTTCCGAATAGTTATTGTGTTTTCCTAAGTTATCATGTGAAACAAATGGGTTAACAGGTTATACTGGACTAATTTAACGATTAGAACCTACTTGGTTGTTTAAATAATCTTGTCAAATCAAAGCTGAAATTAATAATTTTGTTGCTTCTTTTCCAATTTGAAATAACTTTTGGATTTAAGAATTATCAGGAAATAGAAAAGTTCGATACCTCAAGTGTTGCAGTTACTTTTACTTTTCCATAGAGGAAAGTAAATAGATCCTTTTGGTTTATCTTGACTTCTGATTTGTTTCAGGATCTAAAGAGCACTTATTTTCTACAGAACAAAAAATATCTGGATTTAAAATTGGAAAACAATATTTTAGAACAAGTGCATAGTTGCATATTCTTGAATAGTAGATGTTGTTTTCAGTGCCCATTATTTATTTTTTTGATCTTTCTTGCAAGTGGATTTTGTTTCACGGATTAACAACTCTTCCTTTTAATAACATATAATTAGAAATCGTTCATAACTCATGAATGGTGGAACAGAATGCATGTATATCTAAAATGGGTTTGACTATGATATCGGAGAAATTTATAACCAATCAACCGGTATTGGGCATAGAAATAGATTGAATTGGGCATTTATTTCCTTTCTCTTTCTGATTTTCATTCACTTTTTGTCTTTGTCATCTAGCTGGTGATTTTTTCCTTCCAAAAGACAGCTTTGGCTGCTATTTAGGGATGTATATGATGGTTTGCGGAACCTATTCTGGAGAAAGTTGCATCCAAGTGGGAATTAGCTTTTCTGGCATTGACTTCTGGTTAAGGAACGATGGCAAGTGACAGTACAAAAGGTGTTAGAAGAGTTGAAGTTCCTGTAAATGCTCCTCCAGATGGAGGCAGTGACAGTTTCCAGAAAATACGCCCCATGCATGGGTAAATTTCCAAAAGGCTGTTAGCATGCCTTTTTGCTCATTTTCCTTTCCTATGTTCTTAATGTTTCATCCTACATCACATTGTTATTCTTTAATACTAATTACTGATCCTCTAAACTTTGGTACATATATACACTTTTTACATGTTTCTTCATGCTTATTGTTGTTGAGCCATGTGAATGCTTGACTTCTTTGATTTCTAAAGGTAGATAGAGAAATGTGAGCTTTTCTAGTTTTAGAGTACTCACTGTTTCTTGCACACACCCCAATACATGCTTACCACTTAATTATTTATTGCATATTCTTGAAAGTTGTTGATTTATCTGTTATTGGAAGAATTCCCGTATGATCAATATTGGCACTTATGTCATGTGATACCTTTATAGGCGGACTAGTGGCCCTACAAGGCGCTCTACGAAAGGGCAATGGACACCTGAAGAGGTAAACTTTACTTTTCAAACTGATGTTATAATCTCTCCTGAAGAACTTGCCCTTTATGTTTAATTACCTCGTCTATCCTTTGGCTGAGATGCTAAAGGATATGACTAAAGTTGGAAATATCTTGGAATGTTACTTCTATTAGTTTCCTTTGTTCAAGCATTGAAGAAGTTTAGGCACTGAAGTTTTTCGTAATCAATTTAGAAGTTTTTGAATTGAGATATTAAATATTTGATTTGTTGAACACGATAGATTAAGTGCATCTATTTTACTGAATTTTGGGTCACATATTCATTCTCTTATCCTTTCTCTTTTCACGTAAACTATTTTTTTGTCTTCTCAGTGCCCTTTGACATTATATTTATCTTAAAAAGCAACATTTTCTCTTTTGCTTGTACTAATTGCTTCTGATTTTTGTGTACATTCTGCTCCTTTCAATTCATATTTGCTGTTGACTTATTTATAACAATGATTCCTGTTGTCTTATTGGCTTGCTAACTGGGATTCAATGTATCATGGATTTATAGCTATTTTTGTTGAGGAGCCCACGAACACACTCACTATCGAGTACTTTGAGCACTAAATTTGTAATTCTCTGGGGGGAGTGTGTTGGTAGTTATAAATTCCATGTATAATATAGCCTTGCTGTGCTTTTTCTAAAAACAGGGGTGGTCAATGGTGTTATCATTGTGTCTTTGTAACAGATGTTAATGCCCAATAAAATAGTTGCTAGTTGGCTAGCAGTCATTATTCTATTTTAAGATTCAGTTGTGTTCTAGACATTTGATGCTGTTCCAGGAGGAACTGGAATTGACTGATTATATATTGAAGTTACTGCTGCCAGATTAGCCACCAGCCTTAACCTATTATTTGGTTGGTTGGTTGCATTAAGTGGTATTATATGATGAACTGTTTATTTTATGTTGTTTCTTCAAATGTACTTTTTATTTTATTTTCATGTTTTCTACATCATTTTTCTGTATGTCCTTTTAAAATGTCCATGATTTCTGTATTCAGGACGAGTTATTGCGCAGGGCTGTCCAGCGTTACAAAGGAAGGAATTGGAAAAAAATAGGTACCCTTCATGGGACTAGTGCGTTTTTGTTTTCATTTACTATAATGAAACCAATATTAGTTTGCTGCTAGCTCATCAAAACAATAATTTACTTTATTCTCACTTTGCATGTTGAATTTAGTAATGATTTAATAGGTTGTGGATATCAATTCAGTTCTGGTCCTGCCCAAATTCCTGAAATTTGAAAATGTAGATTGGCCACAGCCCACAATTTCAAAATGTAGATTGTGCACAAGTGGGATGCTGTTAAAAGAATTGCTGTCACGTGCTTCTTGTGTCATTAGTCATTACAACACACTTTTTAGTTTAAACCGTCTCATTGTTCCATTCAATCAGTAGCCTGTCAAAAAGTTTTATTTTATTTTTTCTTTTTTTCCTTTTTTTGTTTAAATCATTTCATTATTCTATTCAATCAGTAGCCCGTCTTGCATATCTTTATTTTTTACTCCTTTTAGAAGTGATTGCTGAATATTGCTGGCATTTTGAGGAGCTACATGTTTTGTTTCTATTGTATGTTCTCACTTCTCATCTCTTTCCAAGTGATCTGTTTCTCTTATGTATTTGCTTGCATTCATGTATTCCTTCCTTGTTTTCTGTTTCCAGTCTGGACTATCATATTAGAATAAGATGATTTATTTAGCTGTGGTTTACATGCCCTTGCAATTCAGTATATAAGCAATTTTCTGTACATCTATAATTGTGCCTTTTGCAGCGGAATGTTTCAAAGATCGTACGGATGTTCAATGCCTGCATAGATGGCAGAAGGTTCTAAATCCAGAACTTGTTAAAGGTCCATGGTCAAAAGAGGTGAAATTTTTAGGAATGGTTTTGGGATCTTATACTATTCTATTTTCAAGTTCCGGTGTTGCAAACTTTTGGAATCCATCGTAACATCTTATATAATGCACACTATGATGTAATCTATTGTTTTTGTAATATTTTAAATAGGAAGATGATATAATAGTAGAATTGGTAAATAAATTTGGGGCAAAGAAGTGGTCTATCATTGCGCAAGCATTGCCTGGACGTATTGGAAAGCAATGTCGTGAAAGGTATGTTTGATTAAAACCATATCTTAGGGCCTATGCAATTGATGCTCTTGTTTTTATATCAAGGCAGTGGTATCATGTTATGAGAAAATTGTGTTGTTACTTGCATATCCATATTGTTAATTAATATTCTCCTTTTTATGCCTAAGCTTTCTTGTACTAGAAATCACAATTTTCTAGAATTGCTGGGAATCTGTACCTCCAACTTGTGTGTAAATTTAAGAGGGAAAGGTCCAAGATCTTGCCAAATCTTGAAGCTTCTAAATGTGATTGAAATATTGCATCTTTAGGTTTTCAAAATTCTAAAATCTCTGTAAAATAACTCTTAAAGTTACTATGAACCTTAAGATAATTAACCCCATTTCAAAGATACTGACCAGCTAAAAACTAACTGTCAAAAGACTCAAATTGACTAAAGGTAGAGACATCCAAAAACTTGAAAAGGAATTTGGAGAAAACTGATTTCTTTTGTGGATTCTTTCCCTGCTTCCATGCTTGCATGAGTGGCCTTTGAAACTATCTAGTCACATCATTAGGTAATGGAATTTGGGGATGGTGAAATCTGCAATTTAGCCTATGCTGTTATAACTAACATACCCTCTGACACTAGCTATTCATGTCATTAGGTAAAGGAATAAGCTATAAATTACTTATCATTTATAAAAAGCTATGCATTACAATGAAAACCATGACTCTTGCAAGATTCTAGAAGGATTTCAGTTAAAGGGTTTTATTGTTTGGTATTACTTCTCATGATCTAGGATGTTTTGGGTGCACCCAAGGCACACCTTCGATATGCCTTGGCAATCTGGACAAGATTGTGGCATCTAATCATCCAATCACAGCTCCTTGATTGGGAAGTCTAGGGCTTGCAAGTCCAGGTTAAACTGATGATGGTTTAGTTTTTATTTTACCATTGAAAACACACAAACTTATCAAGGGTTGAGATATGGGCCTAATTGGGGCAAAATTTCATTTTATTAGGAGAGAGATAGGGGTCATCATGCTTGAAGGGATGGATAAGGGGTGCCAAAATTAAGTGCTAAGACAAATGCTGTTGCGTTCTAACAATTCTACCAAACTGCAATGACAACGTTGATTTCTGTGTGGTCACTATCCATGCTAGTAGTACTGCCCAAGTTGTGCCTTGGGCCAATCCATATTATGAATGACCATTTTCACCTTTAGACTTGACTGTACATGTAATTTTTATCCTATAAGCTGTGGGTGTTGAATGGGTGTCATGTTTTACATAGTACTGAGCATGGAAAACTCTAAAAGTTAACAATTGAATGATAGTAAATAACTAAATATGCATATGCATTTGCACACACATCTGTAGTTGTGCTTGTGCACTTTTTATGTTAATAAATTCAAAAGAACAAAAATAGTGGGTCCCACAATGTGAACTACACAAGAAATTGTTTTATGAACTTCATGAAATAAATAAAGAAAAAAATTGTATTTGTCCTTTTGTGTCTAACATAGCCATACATCTATAGGAAACTATACCCATATGTGTAGGTTTTATTTGATCTTGTGATGATGTGGTTGTCTTACCTTTTTTTCCTCCTAAATATTTAGTTTTAATAATTTTGGTGACTTGTTTTTGCATTTAGATGATACATTTCCATTTACTTGACATGAGACTAATTTCAGGTGGCATAACCATCTGAATCCTGCTATAAACAAGGATGCATGGACCCAAGAAGAAGAATTAACTTTGATTCAGGCTCATCAAATTTATGGGAACAAATGGGCAGAGCTAACAAAGTTCTTGCCTGGGAGGTATGTTTTCTTGGGTTTGGACTGGTATGCACATTTAACTTCTGATGCTTGTATCTGTCTATATGAATACTGAAATATCTTTAAGCTTGTGTGGCCATCAGGACAGACAATGCAATAAAAAATCACTGGAACAGCTCTGTAAAAAAGAAGTTGGACTCATACTTGGCATCAGGTTTGCTTGCACAGTTTCAAGGTCTGCCTCATGTGCGAAACCCAACTACTCGATGCATGCCTTCATCCTCTATTACGGTACAACACAGTAGTGGAGATAATAATGTTCTCAAAGATGGGGCAGAAGCAGGGGAATTATCAGAATGTAGTCAAGGTTCAGCTGCTATTGGTTGCTCCCAGTCTGGGTCTGACATGGTTAACACGGTTCCGGTGCATGTACAAGAGAAACTTAAATCGTCGGAGGAAGCTAATCAAAGAGAAGGTCAAAGCTCTAATTCATCATGTACTGGACAATATTATGCATCTCTGAGAGAAGCCCCAGAAATACTTAATAGTGTAGTTGTTTCTGTCAAGTCCCCTGAGGGAAATGTACTACAGGAAGATGATGAAACTACTGGTAATAACGGTTTTAAGTTTGAATCAGATGAACTACCTGTTTCCTTGGTGGAAGTAATACAGGAACCATCAGAGTTGTTTGAAACATCGGGGCACTGTACAAGTGGTGTGGATGAAAACAACTCCATGGAGTTCAATTCTTCAATTTCAATGGAAAATATAATTGTTGATAATGATAAACAGAACTTGTCAATCACAGAAGGTGATTTTGGTGGGGTTTCATTCTCAGAAGCAGGAATGCATGGATGCTTTTCTTTGGAAAACCCCATCAATCAGAACATTATTGATCTGGATGGATGCACTGATTCATTTCTTTGTCATTCTGACATTCAGACCTCTGAAACTGTAGGGAATTTAGTTTCACACTCTTATTATCCACTAGGATCTTCTCCTATGTTGGGAACCACTTGCTGCCAAACTTTGTTGTCTGGTCCTTCATTACATTGCCCTGCAGATAATGAACTTGTATATGGTGGAGAATGTGATGAAGTAAGAGACATGTTGCGTGGAACTCAGGATTCAGAGCTTGTTACAAATTCATGCCCTTGCTTTATCTGCCCTGATGAATCTACTAGGTTTCCTTATGATGGTGATTTGGATAAAGTTTGCCAGCCTGTGGAGACTGATCAGGCAAAGGAAGCATCAGAATCACTTGCTGTGGATATTTTTGGTTCATTGGCCTCAGATACAATTGGCAACCTTCCTTGCATGGATGAAAACACAATTATGGTTACAGAACATCAGGATTCAGAATCTCTTTTTTATGAGCCTCCACGTTTTCCAAGCTTGGATATTCCTTTTGTTAGCTGTGATCTCATCCCATCTGGAAGTGATACGCATCAAGCATATAGTCCCCTTGGGATCCGCCAACTGATGATGTCTTCCATGAACTGTTCTACCCCATATAGTTTTTGGGATTCACCAACCCATGATGATAGTCCTGATGGTGTTCTGAAAAGTGCTGCCAAAAGCTTCCTGTGCACACCATCCATTTTAAAGAAAAGGCAGCGTGACCTGTTATCTCCTTTGCAGGAACGGAAGAGTGACAAAAAATTGGAAAGGGATGCAAGTCAGGGTTTATTCTGTACTACTCTTAGAGACTTGTCTTGTTTGGATGTTATGTTTGATGATTGTGGGGGCTGCAAGACTTCTTCCTTATCTTCTATTGAGGGGACTATCTTGTCTCCATCATGTTGCAAGAAAAAAGGGTCTATTGCCTCCAATGAAGATAAAGAAAATTTGAACCCAGCTTTTGAAGTGCAAAAAGATGGGCCTGCATTGCCAGACAACAGGATTTCAGAGGCAGAGTTTGATAACGGTAGTTGTCAGGATAAGATAAAAGAAGTAAATCCAGACATGGTTAAGGCTGATGCCAATGAAAAAATCCAGACAGTAAGTCTCCCTCCCTCCTCTCTCTCACCTAAAAACACACACATACAAACATCTGTCTCTCTCAATATACATGCATGCATGTGCATTCTACTCTAACTTCTTTTTTATGTAGTAACACCATTCAATGTAATTATTTTACAAATACAGTGCTAAATTGAACCTTCATTTGTGTACACCTCATTAATTCTTTTCCTGTTTTGAACCTTCATTTGTGTACAGCAACCTTCTGGAGTATTTGTAGAACAAAATGTCAGTGATCTGGTGTTCTTTTCTCCTGATCGAGATGCATTCCCAAGAAAGAGAGCCTTGAGTGCTGTCCAAACTCCCAGAAATCAATACTCTAGAAACTCTGAGGCTATGTTAAACCAAACAGGTAGCTCAAAGTCTTCATCAAGGAGTAGATGCATTTCCTTACTGATCTCTCCTGCTGTTTGTGAAAAGAGGCATGGAAACAATTCAGTTCCAGATGCATCTCTTCAAAGTGGTTCTTCACCAAATCCAGTTGAAGTTACATTTGAGAGTGCTGACGGTGCTGATATTGAAAGTTTTATCATGTAAGAACTAATCTTCTTTACTCTTAATTGTCTTTGATTATATATGCCCGACATGTTGCAATGATTTGAGCTGTCATTTTAGCTTTATAGGGTTAATAATGAGGGAATCCCGTTGGGCATGATCATTGGAGCTAAATGGTATCATCATTGTATTCATGCTTTGCCATCCTATTTTCCCCTAAAATCCTGTTTATTCTGTAGTGAGCTTTTGTGTTTTCTGTTGTAGTTAGATGGAATTCTTCATTATATTTATACTTTGAAATCCATCCTGGGTTTTGTCTTTCATGTTTTCCCCTAAAATCCTGGTACAGATTGTTTCTTGTAAGATCATCTCTTTGATCTCTATGTGCCTAACCTGGTGAAAGGATTACACTATGCAGGTTTGGTGCATTCTGTGTTCAAGATACTGGTTAGTGCTTCTTAATTTAGTTTCATGCTCTTATTTTCCACCGGGATCTTCAAGATATTGGTTAAATGATAGTTTACATACATACAGTAAGTACATTTTAAGATTATTAAGACCGTAAGAGAGCCCACATTCCAATTTCTCTCCTTAGCATTGAACTAGAAGAATAACCAACTACAGGTTGCCAAACCATAGAAATGTCAGTTATCAACTGAAATCCCCATGTCTTTCATGGATATTACTTAGCATATGGCTCCCCATAGTTATGATGTCCCTGGTTGCCAAGTTTGCTATAGTTTGAAGTTTTACATATCACTTGAAAATGTGTATCGTTTTATCTCATGACTGCAAGTCTGCACAAGATAATGGCTATTGGACTCTTGGTGAATCTCATGACAATCCAGCATGTTATTAGATTGGATTTTAATTGGTATAGGAGTTGATTTGGAGTATCTAGTTTCTATCCTTAATGCTAATGATCATTGTCTGTCAGTGAAAGTTGTCCGTCTCATCTGTCCAGGCTGATGTTGTAATGAATGATTTTGTACTTCTATTGGTACATCTCAACCACATTCTTCTTGATTGCCATGGTTTAGCATTTGTTTGACTATAAAAATATTCTTTTTACACTTTTGAAGATCCCATTTTATAAGACTCATGGCTTAAAAATTTATTGTAGGGAGATACATTCTGACTTACAAAGTACAAACATTCATAGGTAGAAACCATACAAAGTGTAGAAAATTTATCTTGTCTTGATGCTTTTCTTTTGTTTTTTTATTTACTTCCAATGACTACCTGCTTGTCGCAAGCAGTATTAGTAGCTCATGATTGTGCTTCTCATGGTTTAGCTGGCTACTTGGTTTCTGATTCTAGGTTCGGTGATACCCCTGCTATGAAAAGAGGGATAGAATCTCCATCGTCCTGGAAATCTCCTTGGTTCATGAACTCTTTCTTGCCTGGACCACGTATTGATACAGACATAACGATTGAGGTATCACAAAACTTCTTTGTTGTCTACTTTGAATTATATCTTCTGCTTGAATATATCCTCTGTGGATATTTTAAATTTTCATACTTTTGTTTGTTGTGCTGGATAAGCTTGGGAAGCAAGCTTATAATTTGCAGTTTGACGTTGTTCCATTAAACATGGGGTCAAGTTAGACTCCAAGTGGGTTAACATGTGCTGGATACCTTGCCAGGATTTGACCATGGGCTTTGCAACCCAAAAAGATTTAGAGTTTAGACCCTCTTTGGTTGGATGGTCAGCTGCAACCTAATTACTATATCTTGCTAGGAATTCTTACCATATATGTATCTGTAGTACCCAATAATCTCAAACATTGATATTTTATTCTTCTCCTCGTGCATTTTTATAATGACTTGATCAAGGTATTTTGCTACATTTCCTCCCTCCTTTCCAACAGCATATTTCTTTCATTCATTTGTCTAATGATTTGGAATTTTGTGCAGGACATAGGATTTTTATTGAGCCCTGGGGATAGAAGCTATGATGCCATAGGGTTGATGAGACAGTTGAGTGAGCATACTGCAGCTGCATTGGCTGAGGCACAGGAGGTTTTAGCAAGTGAAAATACTGAAATTTACTTAAAGGAGGAAAGGCAGAGTGACCAGAATTTGGCTCAAGAGAGTTTCGTAGATAATGAGAAGGAAATACACGTTTCTCTGTCTCCTGGTGTTCTGGTACGATTTTATTTATTTATGTAGCAATTGTTCTTGTGTGTTGTGTGCACTTGGGGGAGGGGGGTCATCTACATTATATTTGAAAGAGATGCCATCCGTTATATGGATAATGTTAAAATACAGAAATGCCCCTAATTGCTTGTGGTCTTCAGCCCAATTTTTAGAACTTTAGGATTTTCCACTAAACATAGATTTTACCCAAGCTATGTTTATGAAGAGCTAAAAAAATTGAAGACCTTGCTTAACCATTTTAGTTTTGCTTTCTCAGACTGAGAGGCGGGCTCTCGATTTCAGTGGATGCATGACACCTCAGAAGGGAACAGAGAACAGGAAGCACAAGGGGGCTGCATCTGCTGCAGTAAGCTTTTCCAGCCCGTCTTCCTATCTGATGAAAGGTTGCAGGTAGTTGGTTCATGGCAAGTGCCCTGTGCTGCTGTAATGTTCATAAATATCTATCTATCTATATCTATCTAT
The DNA here is from genome assembly GCF_055504915.1 of Nelumbo nucifera. Taxonomy (NCBI): domain Eukaryota; kingdom Viridiplantae; phylum Streptophyta; class Magnoliopsida; order Proteales; family Nelumbonaceae; genus Nelumbo; species Nelumbo nucifera. Next base: position 22,124,078 of record NC_142650.1, read on the forward strand.
CTATCTATCTATATATATATATATATATGTAGTAGCTTTTCCAGCCCATCTATCCTTTTTGCTTTTATTTTTTCTTGTTTATTGTCACATTTCTGTATCTGATAATGAGTGGTGTAACCGTTCAAATTCTGGTTTATAGTAAAACAAATCTAAATTCCTTCGCTACTTGGTTCTAGGGTGGACACAGGCAAGTTTCAAAATATAGATACGGGCAATACACAATAAAAAATTGTGTTATCCTCCTGATTCTTTACATCGATAAAATGTTAATCTTTATTCTCCCAAATTCACAGAATTGTGTATCTCCCACTCAGAAAACCGATATGTATTGATACTTTCTTCTTTAAACACAGTTCAAGGAAATGAAAAAAAAAAGTTGGCATACATCAATCATATTGACAACCAATATGTATCAATACGTTGTTTTTGCTCAATACAAATTTGATCAGGTCAGAGTGCAAATCATGGTTATAATTATAAACAATCAGATGCAGACCTGAACTGTGCAAAATTTGTACCCGATTAAAATTTGTTCCGCAAACAGAGCCTCTTAGTGGTACAACAATAAATTCTGATAACATTAAGGCCTCATCCGTGTCCCTTTAATGAATTATTTGGATAAATGCACTTATCCGGACAAATGTTTTTCTGGCAAATGTTTATCTAGATAAAAACACTTACTAGTGTTATTTTATTGCCTAAGTAAAGGTGTACGAAGGCCGATTAATCCAAAAAAGTGACATTATTGAAGGGACAATGTTATCCCCTCATATATTAATGATTTTTGGCATGCATGAGTAACATAGTAATTTATCCAAGTCTAAGGAGAACATTACTTGGGAAATGTTAATTTTGGTAGAACTTGCTAATACCAAAAAACCAATGCAGGTTTATTTCTTTTCTATGGGACTTGCCAATTTACCTAGTCCCAAAGGTTCTCAAGTTACTAGTTTGACAGTTGCCCTTCTTTGAAATTTGTGGTTGCCTAAGAAGCTTCATTGATTGAAGCCAATAATTATAAGAAAAATATGTATATATATATTTTAAGTTATATTTTACTCCAGTGCCAACTAGATAGATGGCTTTGTATGATGCTTGATACTGATTTATTTAGTATCAATCATATACAATGCCTATTACAAATTACAGTATAAAAAAAGTTAATTTAAAAAACATTCGATTCGATAATATTGATTGCATGTTAAATCAATCTCTGCATATCGCATTGAAAATAAGCAATCCGTTTATTAATTCACACTTCACAAAATGTATTTTCACATTTAACAAGATGTATTTACCATTATGTTTAACCAATCAAGTTTTTTGTTCCACGGGAAAATGCATCTTAGATTTTGTCATAAAAAGAAAACCTTTTATAAAAGAAATTACAGTAAAATTGATAGAGTGAAGATGAATGTTTAATAATATTCTCTTTTTTTTCATTCTCTTACTAGTAAAATTTTTAGTTGTTCAGTATTCTATTCATAAGTTATTAATTGTGAACTTGTGTTGTAATCATGACTGCTTGGGTACTAATTTGGGTGTTGTTTATTTAATAAACGTTTTTGAACTAAATGATAATAAAACCAAACACCATTTTGCTTACCATCTACCAATTCGTTTGAAAAGAACGGAATTTGGGTTTACTTCAGTTTCGACTTTCGAATGAACTATGAAGTGATCAGACAAACCAATCTCTGCTGAAAATCGGGTGTCACAAACATCGGAATCTTAAAATTTCGGTTCTGTTCCGGTCACTGCAGCTGAAATGTGCTCGGTTAAACAACACACTGATTCGGCTCCGATACACAGGAATATCGTCCGAAAACGAACGAGTGGACAATTCCGACATTTTCAACTAATCTGAATCACTGAAATCACAAGGTAGTCAGTGACGAGAATGGTAGAAGAAGACGAGGAAGAACAGTTTGAGCAAACCAAGCCTTAGCCCTAATTATCTGTTCATATTCTGTATTTATTTATTCACCAGAGATGGAAACTGTAGGCGTTCTGATGACTAAACCCTTCTCGGCATACCTGGAAGAAGAGCTCGACAAGAGATTCAAGCTATTCAGGTTCTGGGAATCGTCAAACAGGAAGGAGTTTCTGAAAGAGAATTCGCATTTGATTAGAGCAGTCGTGGGGAACGCCACGGCTGGCTGCGATGCTGAGATGATTGGTTTGTTGCCCAAGCTGGAGATAGTATCTAATTTCAGCGTTGGGTTGGATAAGGTTGATTTGGTGAAGTGCAAGGAGAGAGGTATTAGGGTTACTAACACCCCCGATGTTCTCACCGACGATGTTGCTGATTTAGCATTGGCTTTGATTTTGGCGGTGCTCAGGAGGATCTGTGCTTGTGATCGTTACGTCACGAGTGGGTCCTGGATCAATGGGAACTTTAAGCTGACTACCAAGGTCTGCCATTCATTCTTCTTTCACTGTTATCGTTTTCTTTTTCTTTCCTTCTCCTAATTTAATTTTGAATTCAGTGAAAATAATCAAAATACCACTTCTTTTAATGGTCAGTTTTATTTATTTTTTCTGCAGTTTTTGATAGTTCATAGAATACAAGTTTCCATTGTTACCTAGAAAAAAAGATTTCAAGCCTAGAAATTTTACCTAGAAGAAGATATCTTTTCTCATCTGTGAGCGTATGTTTGCCCGGGTGCATGTGGGTTCAAACTGTAATGAACATTGATGTATGCACAACCCTTCTTGTTGAAGTAAGCAGAGTGCTCGAATTCTTGCTCTTGGTTGAATATTTCTTTCCATCTAATGGAATTATAGTTTCTTTTGCTTGATCTCTTTTTATTGATTTAGTTGTTTTACTGACCACCATGATCTTACCAGTGCACTGCATTCAAATCATATACATGTCTTTAATCTTTTTAATGTAGTTTAGAGCAAGCAGATGCATATATAATTCGTTGACGTTTTTTTTTCTTTCTGATAAGTTATATGACTCATGGTTCATTGATGTGATCTGAACACCACATTACTTGGTCATTTTTGAATGCCTTGTTACATAAACAAGAGGTTTCAGGAATTAAGAAACTTCTTGACCCACAGTTGCTATCATTTGCAGCGAATGTGATTTTATTCTAAAAGTTTTCTGCTAGGGAGACGAAAATGTAGAGTAGAGTAGGCCATCTATTCTACAACTTGTCTCAATAGGTTTACTGATTAGTCAAATTCAGCTGATATCATGGTTCTGCAAATCCAGAGAGCTGCAAATTTGGAAGGTTACCCTTAGTACAACTCAGATTGCCTAAGCCACTCCCTGCCAAGATATACTATGGTTGTTTTCTCCTCTTTTTGGATGCAAATCCTATAAATCTCACTGGCATTTTTTACTATAAAGATCTTTTCAAGTTTCCAAGGGAAATTGGTTACACCCAAAGCCTAACTGCTAAAATGATTTTTCAGTTGAAGTTAACTGCTAATGGTCATCATTCACAGGGAAGCAATTTGAGAGGTTCAAAAAGTTGAACTTTACAAGTATTTTATTTGATAATATCTGGTTGACATAGTTACTAATACAAATGATGGTGAAGCATTATAAATTTTCTTTCTGGATCTATTTGGGGCATTCCATAGTTATCTTTTGCTTTGTACCAAAAAAAATAGTCTTTTTTGTTTTCTAGATTGTTCTATGAGTATATCAATCAGGAATGGAATTGGAGATTGATAGCCTTATGCCTTCATCTCAATGTGTCCATGGAAATTTGATTAGGTAGGAAATTTATTCATATGAAGGACATCTTGCTGTCAGTTCTGGGATCTATCATTCATTGATTGAAGAAAAAACTGCCGGAGATTTTCAAGGCTGGAAAATTATATTACTTTTTTTTGTGCCATTTTAGGTGTTGTGTTATACATTAAGGCCTTATCCTTTTCTAACAGTTTTTACATATTAAAGATAGATTTAAATGGAATATGGCACATAAATATACCATATTAGATTGGTGGTATTTGGAGTCTTAGAATAACAATTTCTATTGTGGTGTATGCTTGAATTAGCATATAGCAATATAAATATGTTCCAGTGTACTTGCCAAAAGACTTCTTCAATGATAACCCTGTGTCCTGTAATGACTGAGGTGTATAGAACTGTTACTCATCGTATGCTCCTCAATCAATATAAAACAACAATTTAATACATTTATGTGTATTGTGTTAAGGCCTAACCTGTCTCACAAGTATTCATTACATTTTCTTGAATGGAAAAGAATTGGTGCAGTTTTACCAAATTTGGTTCTACATCAAACTCATTACTCACCAGAAGATCTACCTTTAGCTGTTATGTTTGCATTGAATTATCTCTTTGCTTAGTTCGTGTTTCTTATTCTTTTTCAGTTCAGTGGCAAATCGGTAGGCATTCTAGGACTGGGTAGGATTGGTTCAGCAATTGCAAAAAGAGCTAACGCATTTGGGTGCCCGATCAGTTATTACTCCAGATCGGAGAAATCAAATACAGATTACAAATACTATCCAAGTGCAGTGGAATTGGCAGCTAACTGCGAGATACTGGTAATTGCTTGTGCTCTGACAGAAGAAACACACCACATTGTGAACCGTGAAGTGATAGATGCATTAGGTCCACAAGGTATCATCATAAACATCGGGCGTGGTTCACACATTGATGAGCCAGAGCTCGTTTCTGCGCTGGTTGAAGGGCGGTTGGCAGGGGCTGGGCTGGATGTATTTGAGAATGAGCCGCAGGTACCGGAACAACTGTTTGGACTTGACAATGTAGTGCTACTTTCCCATGTGGGTAGTGATACAGTGGAAACGTGCAAGGAGATGGCAGACCTTGTGATTGCTAACCTGGAGGCTCACTTTCTAAATAAGCCTCTGTTGACACCTGCGGTTTGAGAGGGGCTTGGATGCTGGACTGGTATTTCATTTGGACATCTCTGAATTCTACTCAGAAAGTTGATAAACTTGATTTCTTTGAGTTTTAGAACAGTCAACAGTGTTGCGCAGAATGGGATTTTGCAGGTTGGTGAGCCATGTTAACAAGCAGGGGAATTTCGTTATCCCCAGTCCCAAGGTCCAGTTACTAATTTTGTGATTCCAACTTCATGAGAATGAATTTATGAATGTTTTTGGAGCCAATTCCCTTATTTTTACCTTAAAATTCAGAGAAAAGGATGGATTGATATACAGGATATACAAAGCTTGCTTCTCAAAGCTCTGAGTCGAATTTTGAGTAGCAAGTTCTTTAGTGGAGCCGAGCTCGAGTAGTGCAATGTATCGACTGGACTCAGCTCGATTACACCCCTAGTCCAAACAGCCCCTTTCAGAAAATAATAAGTATCTTTGTTTTGATTGTAAGACCATTGCAACATGGAACCAAACATTATTATTCATCTAAATAGCAAATTATTTTACAAGCTATATTATGAGCATCTGCCAAGAATTTATAGCACAGAAGACTATCTACAGCACCCGATAAGAAGGGATCTATTGCAAGTTGAAGGGAATACAAGTGTTGGGGGCAGATAAAAAAAAAGAGGGTTTGATCATGATAACGGAAAATCATGTAACCACTCAACGGTATCATAAAAGTGGTAACCAATCAGGTAGTATTTATCAAAATTTACATAATATTTGATTGGTTAAATCTTTTTTGGCATCACGTCTTTTTCTTAAAAAACCACATGGATTGAAGTAATAAAAGATAAGGGTAAATTGCTAAAACTTCCCATGAAGTTTCTGATTGCTGCTGCTAAAATCTTTCCTGAAGTTTAGTAATTACAATCACCTCCCCTGAACTTTTTGTCACGGTTGTAAGTAGATCACCTTTGTTAGAAGCTTCTAGAAAGAGGCACGAAATGTTCAAAATACCCATACAATTACTATTGAGGCTGGTCTTCACACACACACAAAAAAAAAAAAAAACAGTACAAACTTTATAGATAATAAAAAATAGAGAATTTAAAGTTGCAGCTTTACATTTGAACGATTAATATGAAGAGTGAAGTTGGAAAATAAACCAATTTCAGAAAAAAGATCGAAAGGGATTGGGCAAACGATTCATATGAAGAGAATTGGAAAATAAACATTTTGATCAAAAGTAACTGCACGAATACTTTGGACATTTTGACGTCTCTTTTTATAAGATTATAACAAAGGGGTCTACTTGCAACTATGTGGGAATGTTCAGGGGAGGTGATTGCAATTACCAAACTTCAGCTAAAAAAACAACTAGAAACTTTAGGGAACATTTCAGCAATTTACTCTAAATTTAAGTGCTCATAATTTAACAACAGATGTTCAGTATTAAGATACTAATCTCGGCCAAAAATCGGATTGAAATATAGAAACCCAGAAGTTTCAGATACTGTGGCAGAAATGTGCTATGACTTACCGTGTGAAGTGTGAACTAGAGATGAGCATAATTCGGTTAAAACCGAAAAATCGAACCGAAGTTTAGATTTCAGTTTAATTGGTTTGGTTTAATCGGTGTTCGGTTTCTAAAATTGATTTTCCCACATTTTGGTCATGGTTCACAAATCGGTTAACGGAAAAGATCGATTTATTTTTAAAGTTATATAAATTTTTTAATATTATTGATAGTTTCTATAGTTTGATATGTCGATCGATACAAAAAGCTTTCCAGCTCAGTACGAGGAAACTTAAATACTACACCATAAAGTCTAAGTAAAAAGGAAAAACTTAAGGCTATGTTTGTTTGAGGTATAAATTCAAATTTTACACCCATGAAAAATGTGAACCGGTTCAGTAATAGATGGAAATTAGGACCAATTGTTTTTGAAAATTTACACCAATGTTCCCAAGATGTGTTATAGGCCGTTGAATGTTGACTCCAGTATCTTATGGGCCCTAAAGCTGGCAGAAACTCTAAAATCTATAATACCCATTGACCAAGTTAATGTTAGTTTGGCAGCACAGATATGGCTCGTGGTAGTTGCTTTTAAAACGGTGCACCTTTATTAAAGTGTCCATGTTTTAACAACAAAAGGCAATAAATACCATTGGGCTTACATCTTATTACAATGTTGCCATTGAAGATCTCTGATACACACATACCCGGTCTGCGACTGGTGGCATTTTGGATATTTTTTGTAGAAAAACAAAAATAAACAGCAAACATTCCTGCCTTGGTGCATTGTCAAAAGATGAGGCATCCTTTTTAATAATTTACTCTTTTTGGGACCATGATTGATTCAGTGAGAGTCCCCCCTCACGAAAAAAGGGCTGGTTTACACATGAACCAAATAAAATGTAGTTCAATTGAATCTTACAATGACACAAGTTTCTAACAGTCGCTGCCACAAAACTAAAACTTACTTAGATCTGTTGAATGTTTGTAGAGAGTTGAAGTTCACCAATTTTACTCCATCCTTGGCATGCTTTCACTAGTGATTTGACTGATTTTGAATTGATAGGTAATCCATGAGTCAACTAACCCAGTCAGAAAAGTCTTCTCAGGAGCAATAATATTATTGAAAATCTAAACTTTGAACTTTCAATACAGAGATAAATTCCAATGTTTTATTGAATTCTATCCAACAGTATTCACAATTGATGAAAGATCATTTGGCTCTGTGAATAACCAACTAATATGACAGCAATTACCACATCTAGTATAAGTGTATAACCAACCATACAGTCAACAGATCTCAAAAACCATATACTTGCTACCAACTTAACCATCTAATACTCTATGTATATGCATCCAAAGTATCATAGGCTGTGATAAATTTCTGCATTCATTCAAGGGAAAAAAAACAAGGGGATTTTAGCATAGCATTTTGGGCCAATCAAGAAAAAATCAATTAAAATTTTGTATTTTTCATGCATTTATCCATTTGAACCTCAAATTCAGTATCACTGATGCATTTTTGGTTCTAATACGATTTCCCCTGGTGTATTCATGCATATCATAATCACTTCATTGTATTCATACATTTCCTAAATGCATCATGATATACATCTTAAAACCCACTGTCCAAACAGTTCTTTCAAAAATCCCAAATAAAGCTTATAATATATAAACTGGCATTGGGTTCCATACGTTTCTCTTCACTGCCCCCTAAATGGCATAGTGTCAAAGCTGTTTGTGCCTCTACCAAACAATAGATTTTTAATCACCAATCAAGTGAGATGTATTTAATTTTGAATCCACATGCTTTTTATAAGGGACACATAAACAGCAATCACCAACAAAGAACAAGTTGATGAACAAAACGTCTAGTAAAAGAAGATGAAGAATAGCACAGATATAAATTCGTTACCCTTGATTTCTTATGGCTTGCAGCTTGAGTTTTTCCTCAGATCCAAGAAGAAAATAAGATGGCTTGTTGGTCATAAGACTAAGCAGAAACAGTAAATCCAGAAAGTGGAAAATAGAATTGACCAATGAATGGCAAAACAAAGTCAAAAGAACAATGATCCTTTAAGTTTTGAATGGGTGTAGATCTTATATGCTTACATGTTTATTTATTTTTCTGGTAATAAAATAAAAAAGATTTTATTAAAATAAAAAGGAAAAGAAACAAGGAGAGTGACTAGAAGCCACGAGGGAGAGAGAGAGAGAGCAAGAAAACAACTCCCACAAAAAAAAAATAAAAATAATAATAATAATAATAACCCACACTACAGGCCCAAGAAATCCAAAACCCACACTACAAACAATTGACCAATGAATGGCAAAACAAAGTCAAAAGAACAATGATCCTTTAAGTTTTGAATGGGTGTAGATCTTATATGCTTACATGTTTATTTATTTTTCTGGTAATAAAATAAAAAAGATTTTATTAAAATAAAAAGGAAAAGAAACAAGGAGAGTGACTAGAAGCCACGAGGGAGAGAGAGAGAGAGAGAGAGAAAGAAAACAACTCCCACAAAAAAAAAAAAATAATAATAATAATAATAACCCACACTACAGGCCCAAGAAATCCAAAACCCACACTACAAACAATTAAAACTTCAACCCAATTCCACCCTTCAATGCCACCCTTGCCTTACTACTATAACCCAAAGCAGCAAGGGAAAGAAAACAGCCCAACAAGACACACATAAGCCTTCCTTACTTCTTTGATGTTCACTTGAATTTTAAGATCTTGTTTGAACCAACTCCAAAAAATTTAACATCTTCTTTGATGTTCACTAGCAACCTGCAAGAGAAGAAATAATGCAAATAAAAAAACAGAGTTTGATATGCTCTGTTCCTCAGATGCTGAAGTTCCAACAGTGGTACTGGTAGCCTCTTTGTTGCACTCCATGCAGAGCTGTTAATAGCCTCCGGAAGCTTCACCCTAGAAACCCAACTACCAAAGCATAGCTATGCTAACAAAATACACAAGAAAGTAATGTGAATCTTTATTGACCACATCCATCAGATTTAGGACTTCTACGGTCAGGTTCAAAATAAATTGTAGAATAAACATTACATTTTTAGGGTTTGAAAAATAATTAAAGATGAGCTTCAATTTATCAAATAAAAACATTTACCAGTGGGATCAGATTGATTGAACGAACATTTCTAGCACATCTCAGTCTCCAAACTCGGGATATGATAATTCCAACTGGACTTTAAAAAATAAGAAATACTAAACTCGTAAGCAACAAAGAAAATCTAAACTGAAATTACTAAACAAACTCCCTTAATTTCACTGAAGTAATAAAAAGCAACAGAAAGTCCTAGATTAGAAACCACAAACCCAAACAAAAACAAAACTAAGGGACCAGCTCCTGTTGCGATTATTACAATTGTGCAAATTTCTAATAGAGGAACATTAGAACACAATCATTGACTTTGAGAAGAAGACAAACAAAAGGAAAAGAAAATTACCACAGAAACTTAGTCAAGATTTCAATGGAGACAAACATGAAGACCAAAACCCAAATCCCCAAAAATCTCTCCATACCACCATTTCACCTTTGGAACTTCAGCCAATTCGTCCTACCAGTGCCACATGGTGAGAAAATACCATTATGAGATCGAAGGACGGTGAGAAAAATCTGAGGCATCTGTTTCTCGAATCCATTCCTTAGATCGGAAAAAATGGTGGAACAGTCATATCTACAACATCGCTGAGAGGATGTACGAGCAATGAGTTGATCGGGAAAAATGGTGGAAACGCCGGTGTTAATTGACCGTTGTAGTGGCTAAGAGGAGGTACGAGCATTGCCATTTACACCGATAGAGAAGACGATGAAGTTTTACATCGATTTTATCGATGGAAACTTTCCAGCCATTCTCGATGTAAAATTCACCATCAGCGGAGTTTTGCCTCTATTTACGGTGTAAAAGAACATCTAAAACAAACGTTAACAAATTCGAACCGCGGTGTAAAGTTTACCCCGGTTCTTATTTCCACCGAAAACAAACGCAGCCTAAAAAGAGTAAGTTTCAGGCTTCCTTTTCCTTCTTGAACATGTCAGTGACTCAGTGTCAGTGGTCAGTCTAAGTTCTAAAACAAATTCGAACATGCCAGCGAGAGAGTTCATTCGCTACATAATTTTAAAATCTTCTTCTTTTTCTTCTTTTTCTTCTTTTCTGTTTTGGAATTTTATTTCAGTTTTTAACTAAAATAACCGAAATAGTCAAATAAAATTTTGGTTCGGTTTGATCGGTTCCAAGTTTCCAACCAATTTCGATTTCGGTTCGATTTTTGCCTACAGTAGATCGGTTATAAAAAATTCGGTTTTTTTCGGTTCAAAACCGAATTACAACTCCGAAACAACTCAGTGATTCGCGTCCGATACACAGAGATATCGCCCGAAAATGAGCGGGTGCACAACTCCGAAATTACAATCCGACGTACAAAGATTCCTCGTACTCCAACTTTATCTGAAGAACCAAAATCACTGGACACCAGGTAGTGACGAGAATAGTAGAAGAGGCGAGGACTGAGGAGGAACAGTGGGAGCAAACGGAGCCCTAATTGTAATTGCCTGTTCTTCTTCTGTATTCATTTATTACCAAAGATGGAAACCATTGGCGTCCTGATGACCAGCCCCATCTCGGCATACCTGGAGGAAGAGCTCGACAAGCGATTCAAGCTCTTCAGGTTTTGGGAATCCCCGGAGAAGAAGGAGTTTCTGAACAAGAATTCACTTTCGATAAGAGCGGTCGTGGGGAACGCGAGTGTCGGCTGCGATGCTGCGATGATTGATTTGTTGCCCAAGCTGGAGATAGTATCAAATTTTAGCGTTGGGTTGGATAAGGTCGATTTGGTGAAGTGCAAGGAGAGAGGGGTTAGGGTTACCAATACCCCCGATGTTCTCACCGACGATGTTGCTGATTTAGCATTGGCTTTGATTTTGGCGGTGCTCAGGGGGATCTGTGCTTGCGATCGTTACGTCAGGGGCGGGTCGTGGATCAAAGGGGACTTTAAACTGACTACCAAGGTCTGCAAATATTTCTTCTTGTTCTATTTTTCACTATCCTGGGTTTCTTTTTCTTTTGCTTTCCTAGTTTAATTATTCGATTAGCAAAGAGAAGAATTGGTTAATCATTTCAGTTTTCTTTATCAGTTATTTTTGTGAACTAGAAGTTGTACATCCTCTTCTTATTTGGTGATGAACATTTTTTTTAGGATAATTTGGTGATGAACAATTGAGGCATGAATCTTGAGTTCCAATTGATAGATGTAACATTTTATGAAATATTCGTACCAAAAAGATTAATTTAACATGGTTTGTCATTATTTGCAAATGTATTTCTTCTAATAGCAACCGAGATTGTCATCTGTCACTTTCCCTTGAAATATAACTATATAAGATATGGATATAAAAGATTTATTTTTCCTACGCGTAGCAATGAGGTTAATTGGTTTTCTTGAGATTTATTTCCTCTTCTTCTTGTTTGGAATTTCATATATTTTTCTGCTGTTTTCTGTAGAACATAAGTTTCCACCATTACGCATAAAATGATATCAAGCTTAAAGGTTTTACGCAGATGTGAGCATATCTGTCTGAATGTATGTGACTTCAATATTTAACATATGGACAAACCTTCTGGTACTAAACAAAATGCTGTATTCATGGTTGAATGTTTCTTCTCATGTGCATGGAATTAGTTGCTCCTGGTTTCTGTCTTTTTTATTGATCTAAGTATTCCACCAACTACCTTGATTTTGTCAATGCACTCCATTCAGATCATATGTATATCTGGGAAAATTATCTAATGTAGTTTTGGAAAAGCAGAAGCATATATATTCATTGATGTTGTTCTAAATACTACATGACATCGTCATTTTTAAAGAATTGGGTATCCTTGTTACATGAACAAGAGGTTTCGTGATGAAAGGTGTCTTGTATTAAAAGGACAAGCTAGTGATCAACTTGTTTGTTTGGATTGTATACATTTGATTGAGAATAGTGAGTTTCACAGGGTTCTTCCATTGATGTAGGCACAAAATGCCAAACCACATTAAATCATGTGTATTGTTCTCAATTTGCATTATTTTTTAAGTTTCTTTTTGGTTTCTTTCACGACATTTGAAAATTTGAGATATTTTTTGCCCATAGAAGCAATTATTTGCTATAAATATGTTTTTGTTCTAAAAGTTTTCTGCTAGGGGAAGGAAAATGTAACAATTCTAAAAGAATAGGTCATCTATTCTACAACTTCATCCTATATCTTGTCTTGATTGATTTACTGATTAATCAAATTCAACTGATAACATGGTTCTGCAAATTTGGAGAGCTGGATAGTGCTTTCAGAGCATTGCTTGCATTGAGTTGTGGTAAAATGATATTGCAATTTTGCAGTCTTCCCTTGACACCTTTGCTCCTATTGGCTAATCACAAGTCTATGGAAGATGCCTGGTTAGGGTTCAAAGTAGTTCTTTTGCCAACCACAGGCCATTAGAGGCTGAAGGATTGGATTTGTATCAATTGGAGGTGGGGGGGGGGGGGGGTTAGAGTACCTGTTAGTGATGAGGATTAAGACTTGACCAAAGCTGAGGTGACAGAGTTCTACCTGTTTGATTGCTTGCTGTAACTCTCATTGCTTCTTGTTGAAGGGTATTTCATGAATACTATTAGATGGGTTAAGGAATTGGAAAGCAACCCCTGAAGGTTGTGATTACCTTCTCAAAGGCATCAGATTTTTCGTCCTTCATGTGCTATTGGTTGGAGTTCAGTGTTGGAGGAAGGGGCAATGGTTGCAGATGACTTTTGCTAACTTACCGATCAGAATTTTATTTATCTCTGGGAAAGAGCTGAAGGTACAATTGTATGACATTATCATAAGCCTGACCTCTTTATGGAGGAAACAAAAACACCATACTAGGTGCTCAACAACAAGAATACCATCTTGTGAAATTGGTCAGCAGTACAATACGCCATTTAATACAACAAAGCCTCGAACATCAATATCCACTCCACAACGTTGCCTACAATAATTTAGCATCTTAGCATTTGTAGTGCTAGGAATAAGTGAACTCAATATTAAATTCTATACTATCACCTGTAGCATTTTACATGGTGTTTTTTCCTAGCTCCAAGGGGAATTGGTATTCTGTAACACCCAAAGCTTAACTTTGTTAAGTAATTTTTCAGAGTTAATTACTGGTAGTCATTATTCACAATAGTTGTAGCAATTTGAGGGGTTCAAAAAATTGAACTCCGCTGGTATTTCATTTGACAATATCCATTTTACCTAGTTACAAATATAAATGATGGTTAAGCATTAAGAATTTCCTTCCTGAATCTATTAAGTGTATTCCATAGTTCTATTTTATTTTATAGCTTTATGACCTAATGCCCATGGAAATGTGATGAGGTAGGACTTACTACAGAAAATTTATTCATATCAGGATGTCTTTCCGTCAGTTGTGAGCTCTATTGTTGGGGTGGATTGTTGAGGGGTGACAGAGTTCTACCTGTTCCGTTGCCAAGACTTTTTACATATTAATGCAGAGAGGACATGTCGCATCATTCAATAATATTACCATTTTAAATTGGTGGCACTTGCAGTATCGGAATACATTTTTATCTTTATGCATTTGAATCAACATATGATAGTAATAAAATAGTTCAGTTGTATTCACTGTTTAACATAGACAACAGGCTTTTTTAAAACTGATTTGTCTAACAGTGAGACTGGGCATAAGTTTATAATAACATACAAATCAAAAAGAAAGGAAACAAAGAAAGAAAACCCTGTAATGGTCAAAGTGTATAAAATTATTATACACTGTTTTCACAATCACATAAAACAACAGTAGAAGACAACTGTCTAAGGCCTAACCTGCTTCAGAACTAGCATTCAGCAGAGTTCAAATTCTTCATTAGATTCATCAGAAGAGCCATCTGAAAGATGTTAAATTTGTATTGAATTATCTATTTTGCTCACCTCATGTTTCTTATGCGTTGGCAGTTCAGTGGCAAAACAGTAGGCATTCTGGGACTGGGCAGGATTGGCTCAGGAATTGCAAAAAGAGCTGAAGCATTTGGGTGCCCGATCAGTTATTACTCCAGGTCGAAGAAACCGAATATAAACTACAAATACTATCCAAGCGTAGTGGAATTGGCAGCCAACTGCGATATACTCGTAGTTGCTTGTCCTCTAACAGAAGAAACACGCCACATTGTGAACCGTGAAGTGATTGATGCATTAGGTCCAAAGGGCGTCATCATAAACATCGGGCGTGGTCCACACGTCGATGAGGCAGAGCTGGTGTCTGCGCTGGTTGAAGGGCGGTTGGCTGGGGCTGGGCTGGATGTATTCGAGCATGAGCCTCATGTACCGGAGCAACTGTTCGATCTAGAAAATGTGGTTCTACTTCCCCACGTCGGTAGTGGCACCGTGGAAACGCGCAAGGACATGGCGGATCTTGTGATACGCAACCTGGAAGCCCACTTTCTGAACAAGCCTCTCATTACACCTGTAGTTTGAGATTTTTAGCTTGCCACGAAGCTACATTACTCTCTTGTAGGTATTCTGGACTCATATTTCATTTGGACACATCTTAGTAAACTTCATCTCTGTAAGAACAGTATTGTTTTTTACTATTGTTATCTGAAATAGAATAAGAGAAAGTAAAGAATAAAGAATATAGGTTCTGATATGGCAGAACTCCATGCTCTCATGGCAGCAAGGTTCAAAATATCGATACGCCCAATATGGGCTGATAGGTATCAAACTATTGATATTTTGAACCTCGCAAGGGAGCCGATTCAGGCAGCTCAATCGATAATCAGTGTTTGGCAACTGTGGTTCCGGCAGAACCACCACATTGATCAACCACAACAACAGCTATAGGTGAAATTTCAAAACACAAATCAGTAGGCATTCTGGGCATCTTAAGTATTGTGCTGAATGGGAAATTCAACTCTAGAGCCTTGCCAGAATGATCCCAACTCCTGGGTTGTGGAGTGTGGTTAGTTCTATTGTATATATCGGGCTCAAGTATGGGCTTAGAATACACAACTCTCAACACTCGATATCTATCTATATCATGAACAGGCTTAATGAATTAGAAAAGGATGGATTCATACGCTGGGGATTGCAGGTTTATGAATATGGGCAATGTACCATGCGAGAAAGCTCGATGGTCCGGACTCATTGCCTTTCAAATCCAGATTCAACAGAAGTAATTGGAATCAGTTGGCAAGCTTCTCAACCATTGATTTTGGTAAGCATAACTGCTGCAGCCTAACTGTGAACCCAGCACTAATCTAGCTAACTGGAAATCTGGAATGCAGTTGCGAGGGAATCCCGTGAACTGAATGAAAATTTGGATGGAATAGCCAAATGGGATGCATGTGATTCCACCACCGACGCTCCTGATGCCCAAATAGGAAACAGCCCTGAGATTGTGTGAGAGAGAGAGACGTCAATTTCAAGATAAAGATGCAGCGTCGGATCTGACGTTCTTTTGTTCCATGTGGAGATGAGTTTGCATTATTTGATTCGTGCCGGGGTCTTTTGTGGCTTGGTGTACTGATACTGAACTACTGCCCAGCCCACCCACCAAGGTCGAGTCTTCTTTCTTTTGGGCACACAGGTGAGGAAATTGGATACAAGCAGTGACCAAACACTGTGCCTGGTTTGACAATTCTTGACATATTAATGTTAGCCAATCGCCAGGACACAGAAGTTGGTCCCAGTCGGGTCCAAGTTTTGATTGGTCGATAAATAAAAAAGCTTTAAGCCAGACCATTTCGTTGTTCATTGTTGCAGTTAGAAATGTCCAATCCAACCCGTGATCTGACTGCCCGAATGGCTTAACCAGTAGGAGTTACAGAGTCACATCCTCTCAAGTCCATTGGTTATATCTTCTCAACATGCATTAACCACTAAAATTGATAATGGAGGAGAGAGAGAGAGAATCATCCATTTGAACTTTGAAGTTTCACAGAAAGTGAAGATGATAAAGACATTTTAACCACTAGCAGATCATTTGTACATCCTACTCCTACATGCACAAGGCACCATAATTGCTCCTTCAAAGAGCCTTACAGAGATACTGATTTAGTCTGATTACAATAAATGCAAGGAGAACCCAAAGATCCCAAGTGGGCATCTGTGGGATTATCTCCTTGATAATCTCTTCATCCCCCTCTCTCTTTTTCCTTACTTTCCCTTTCATTTGATATTTCTCCCTGCACTGATTCACAAAAAGAACGAAAAAAAAGGAAAAGACAGAAGGAAAAAAAGGAACAGAGTAACTGGTAGAGGAGTTACAGTGGTTGATAATATTTACTTCTCAGCATAGTATTTAGTTTCCAGAAATAGCAGGAGCTGAAGAGGCGCCTTTGAAGATGAGGAATTTGAGGGTCTCCAGGGCAAAATAGATGAAAGTCCCCTGAGAATGAGTGAAGAAACAACCAAAGTTGGAACCCACAACGCATTGCCACCCAGATCCATAAGTCGTATCGAATTCCTGTGACCATTGGAACCAAAAGTTCAGGAAAAGCATAGACATGCTGCATGAAACGATTTCTTCTTCTTCTTTTTTCTGTTTCCATATAAAAAAAAAGGAGAAAAAAGGGCTGTAGATGGTATGAAGTGTCACCTTTTTTATGTGGGCAGCAATGGATTTGCAGTCAAAAACGTCGTAGAGATCAAGCGCTTGGGAAGCAGAACTCATGGCCTGTATCTGCATCTTCACAGGCATGTCTGTGTCTTCTATCAGAGCTTTGCCTTCCAACATCTTCTCCTCTCCTCTCTGCTCTATGAAACCCACCAAGGGTTCTCGTTGTCTCGATCTCTTCTAAATGAAAGGAAAGCAGAAGAAGAAACCAGAAAACAGATGAGCCTCTGTCTCTCTTCTTCACTGCCTTCCAAATGTTACAGAAAACCCAGAAAAGATTTAATGCTTTATTGAAAACTTTGTTGCTGACACAAAACCCAACCTTTTGTTCCTTTCTTTCCTCCCTCCCTTCCCATTTCTGGGGGTCTTTAGCTTTATTATAAATTTATAATGGAGACTTGGAGAGGAATCTCAGTCTCTCTCTCTCTCCTCTCTCTCTCTTTTTCATCTTCAACGATGTAATAAAAGTACTAATAAACTAATGATTCGTAGGATAAAGACGATGAAGCAGAAAAATAATGGGTTAAAACAATGATTTAATGGGATTTAGTAAGAAAGATTGTAGTCGAATTGGCTTTACTAGACCAGATCCTCACACCCACAAGAAATGAAGAAAGGTAGACCTAAACGACGGTCTATCAATTAGCTTTGCCAGGCCCTTGAGTTTTCTATTGCCTGATCAAACGGCTGTGATGAGATCAGGTTGGCCTTTCCTGGGCATCATCACACTGTAGAAAGTAGGAACAGAACTAGAAGAATCTGGTGCTTCCAAATAAACAAATAAATAAATAAAGAAGTATCTAGAATGCAAGGGGAGAAGGGCATATTCGTCATTTTGATGCCCTCTGCCCCCAGTCCCCAGTGGCCCCACTCCCAGAAAAAAAAAAGTGTAAAAATCTTAGAGAGATAGATAGATACCCCTCCAAACATGTCCCACCGAGACTTCTGTCTCAAGATAATTTTGTTTAATCCAAAGCACTACATTGTGCTGCCACGTCAGCTGCTACAAAGCTTGGATGACTTAAAGCAACTTCCTTGGAGTTGGAGGCTGTTTGGCTACTGTTGGACTACAGTCGTTTAAGTCGGTAGGTTTAATGTTAAAAGTTTAAACTGATACCAATATACCATACGGCATGGTTCAAAGAATGGATAACGCTGGGGAGATGGAGAGGAGGAAGCCACAACGATGAGAGTTCCTTAAAAGTTAAGTGCAAGTGATGTGATTTGGTCATGTAATAGCCAGGTGGTGAAACATAATCATTCTTATCATTAAGTCATGTCCAGTAATGGAATAAAGTTTTGTTCGAGGTTCAAAGTATTGAAAACGTAAAATGTATTAGAAAATTAATTTTAAGAGATTTATTAAGATATGCTTTTTATACACACGGATATAAATGAAAAATTATATTAAAAACATGAAATATAAATATTAAATGGCATATATATATATATATATAAGAATTGCATATTTTAATGGTTCATAATCAAATATACAATAATATATAAATATTAGCTAATATTATTATAAAATTCTAGAAAAATCATAAATGATAAATCTTAGAAATAAAGTACATGGATATTCAAAAGACTTATGAATTTAATTTAAATAAATTATATGTGATGGGGTCAAAAATTAGGTCTGAATTGACTGCCACATGGACTACTTAGAGAGGTGACAGCCAGGCCTGGGACCGGCAATTAGTCAAATGTGGCATGACTTTATTTAACCACAAGGGTAATGTTGGTGCATGCCACAAGTCTCACGTAGGACCAGGACACATGGCAAACGCTAGCCGAACTTGTCTTGTTCTAAGGTTGGCACTAATGACCTCAAACTCCTTGTCCCATGGCATGTGGCAAATGCCCCCCAACAGGTATATAATGGCACACTCCTTAAGCTAACCTCTCTTTATTCTCTCTAGTAAGCTCTTTAAGCCTTATTGCTCTCTTGCACACTTGAGCTCTTGAACTCACATGGCTAAGATCAGTTCAGCTTGCCAACCACCTTACTCTCTTAGTGACTTGAGCATCATAGTGGGGACCTCTAACTCTTGAGTTCATATCTCCGCCCCACAAGGAACCACCCCACAATGCCCCACAATACATCTCTGTCGTATATTGGGAACATCTCCTGATGATAATGCCAGTCCCGATGATGTCATTATTGGGAGATAATCCCAATACACGGTGGGAGTGTGTTGTAGGGTGTTGTGGGGCGGCCCCTTGTAGGGCGGAGATGTGGTCTCCTAACTTCCATGTGTGCAGGGTCGTTGAACCAGTCCAACTCATCTTTGTTACTCATCCACTTCAGCCCAGACAACATCAACATACTTAACCAATAATATTAATATTGATAAGTTATATGCCTAAATACTAATTTTATAAGATAGATGTATTACTTAATTTACATTTAGTTTAACCACTTATATTAATATTTAATTGGTTACGTGTATTTTTAATATTTAACTGATTACTTGTTTCATCCATATGAAATAATGATGATTGTATGATACACAACATTACCAGGTAATGTCTACCCAAGTTGCTTAATACTAAATCTATACTATATATAGAAGTGTGAATGTAGTGTGAAACTTTTTTTGGACTAAAATTATCATTTATTTCTTTGTTTGAGAAATGATATACAAGTCATTTTATTATAGCTTTAATGGCTACTATAATGGCCTTATTTGTGTATTTAATCCATCCTTAATGGTAAATATAACTTCAATTATTACTTTCCACCTCAATTAATTCTCTCTCATTAAGTCCAATACTTAAGTTATTAAATTCCATTTTTTTCTTATTAAATTCTATTTTTTAAGTTATTTTTCACTAATAAATGCTACTAATTAGATCAATGTCAATATTTTTAACAATATAAACCATATATTTAAAAGCTGATTCAAAAACAAAATCGTTCTTTATTTGAGTGGTGGCTAAGCAATTCAACAGTCCAAATCAAATTGGTCAACCTATGAAGTCATAA
Source organism: Nelumbo nucifera (assembly GCF_055504915.1). Lineage (NCBI taxonomy): Eukaryota > Viridiplantae > Streptophyta > Magnoliopsida > Proteales > Nelumbonaceae > Nelumbo > Nelumbo nucifera. The sequence continues at coordinate 22,144,088 of NC_142650.1, forward strand.
TTAGGTAATAAAATTTTTAATATAGAAATAAAGATAGAAAATTACAAAAAAATATAGAAAAATTAGACACATTAATGATATTTTATTAATCAAATTAAAAAAATAAGTGTAATAAACAAGAATGTTTTTTATTGATAATGAAAATGAAATACATAATTTAAAACTAACCAAAAATGAAATATAAAAATTAATAATAAATAGTTTAACCTTTGGGTTAAATGTCTTAACCTTTAATGTCATAAATAAATAATAAAAATTAATAAAATATAAAAATACATAAATTTTGAAAAAAACTTTCAGGCACATGTGTAATATCATATTAAACAAAAAGTAAGTGTGACATACTACAATTATTTTTACACACAAAAATATAAAAAAATTATAGAAAATTTTGAACACATCTATAATTCTAGATTTATACTGCTATTAAAAATATAGATAAGATTGTGGAACTTTCTTTTGACTAAAATCAAGATTTTAAAAATCGATCTAGAAACGGAACCGCTTTGGCTTCTGGTTTTCAAGTCAACAGTTCAACCATCCAGTTTGAGCGAGCCAAATCGGTAAGATGTAAAATACAATGTAGCTTTTTATTTTGACCATTAGGTTATGATTAGGCTAAAGTTCACCGTATATATACATTATTATGAGAGGTGAGTGTGAGACTTTGAAAAAGAGACGGTTGGTTAAAGTTGAGAAGTGAGAAAAAAAGAAAGAGAAGAAGAAGAAGAGAAAGATGCGTCGTCGGAGGTGGTTGTCACCATATTCATTGAACATTGTTGTAGAACTATTTTCCCTAAGAAGAAGAAGAAGGAATTGGTGGCAGCGGCTATCTCCTTGTTCATCATCACCGCCGCTACAACACCGTTTGCCCTCTTCTTACATCTCTCTCATCTATCTAAATCACTCTAAAATCATGAATCATTTGCTTCATTGGTGTATCATATTTTAATATAAGATGGATGTTTAATCTCTCATCTCTTGCATTGATTTTTCAATTTTTTCATTGGAGTTGCAATTTTTTGTTGTTACAACTTAAAAAGAACAACTGAAATGAGAAAACTCAAAATTAAAATAGAATAACTAAAAACCCTAACTAATTTTGGCCATTGGGAATAATCGAATAAGATTTTGAGACATTAGAGTTTCTTTTATCATTTTTTTTTATTTTCTAATTTCTATTTTTAAAATAAATAAACATTTTAGAATTATTTTGAAAGTAACCCAAGAATTGTTAATCGAGTTGAACATTTTGACGATTAAATCGCCCAGATAAGCAATTCTCTAACCATTTTCAATGGTTTTTTTAAATCACAATTCAAGGCCAAAACAAAACCAGTGACCTGACCAGTTCCTGGGCTAAATGGTTCTATTGTCTGACCTAGTCCAATTTCTAAAACATTGATTAAAATACTCATTTTTAAATTTAGTCCTTATTTAATTGTAAGGTTTAAATTGTCAATTAAACTACTACTTTTCACCTCATTCAATTCCTCCTATTTAAATCTTATAGTTTTTTGATAAATGAAAAAAAAAAGAAAAAAGATCTATATAAAAGTACGGATGTAGAGTGGAATTTTTTGGACTAAAATTACCCTCTATTTCTTTGTTTGATAAATGGTATGAAAGTCATTTTATTACAACCCTAATGTCAACTTTTGATGGCTACTAAAATGTCCATATTTGTTTATTTATTACATCTCTAATTGTAAGGGTTGAAAATGTAATTTCAATTATTACTTTCCACTTCATTTAATCCCCTTTCATTAAGTTTTATACTTAAAGGTATTAACTCCCATTTTCTCTTATTAAATCCTATATTTAAGTTATTTTCACCAATAAATAGTACTAATTAGATATATGTCAATATTTTTAACAATATATACCCAAATATTTTAAAATTGGCTAAAAAACAAAACCATTCTTTATCCAAGTGGTGGCTAAGGCGTTAAGCAATTCAACCATCCGAATCAAATCGATGAACTTATGAAATCATAGTTAGGTAATAAAATTTTAAAATAAAGATAAATATAAAAAATTAGACACATTTTTTATACTTTTATTAAACAAACTAAAAAAAATAAGTGTAATAAAAAGAATTATTTTTATTGATAATGAAAATGAAATGCATATTTTAGAACTGACAAAAAATGAAATTATCTTACTATTTGGCAAAGACCAATAATTCAACTTTTAGGTCAAATGTGTTCACATTTAATGTCATAAATAAATAATAAAAATTAATAAAATATAAAAATACAAAAAATGAAAAAATACATAAATGTTGCAAAAAAACATTCAAGCACATGTATAATATTAATTAATTACCATATTAAACAAAAAGTAAGTGTGATATATTGGGATTATTATTTTTAGACAGAAATATAAAAAATTACAGAAAAAATTGAACACATCTATAATTCTATATTTATACTACTATTAAAAATATAAAGAAGAATGTAGAACTTTTTTTTATTAAAATACTATTTTTTAAATTTAGTCCCTATTTAATTGTGAAGTTTAAATTGTAAATTGAACTACTACTTTTCACTTCATTCAATTTCCTCTATTTAAATCTTACATTTCTTTGATAAATGAACAAAGAAAAACACCAAAAAGATAAAATATTATAAAAGGAAGCATCTAACCAAGCAGGTAGACTTGTTAATGATATTTGAAACTTTACAACTTGATCCGATTATCACATATTTAGATGATTTGCTTATGTAATCATATTTGGATTTTGCAATATGCATCTGATTAATGATAAAAAGAAAAAAACATATAAACACAAAAATAAAAATAAAAATACATATTTATACAAATTTTTGTATACAATATTGCTATAATTATCATCATCTAGAATTAGGGGTGTTCACAAGTCGAGTTGGGTCGGTTCCAATGATTTTTTTTCAACCAACCCGACCTTTTCAGGTTGCTTATTCACCAAACCTAAATCGACCTACACTAAAGTAAAACCGATCCAAACATGAAGGGTCGGTTTGTCGGTTTAGCCAATCGGTTTTGGCAATTGGAAAATGGGCAAAAGCAAGAGGTCGTGTAGTGTTTAGTGTGTGCAAAAGAATTTTCAAAAATCTCCTTAAGTTTGACAAGTTTAAAGCCTTAGGGAGCTTTCTTGCAAGGTTGTCGATCCCAAAATTGTAATAAATAAAAAGACTTTGAAATTAACTCAAACTTTTCCCCATATCCCATTTCCATGTTTCATATTCTGTGTAAACTTTTTAACTCAAAAAACAAAGTAAAAAAGAGAGTAGAAGAAATATTAGAAAAAGGAAATAACAATCCCAAGATAAAAGCAATTCCCCATTTATCTAATGTTACTTAAACTTAAAGTTAACTAGGATAAAAAAAGACTAGGACTAAAGAAAGTAATAAGCAATAGGCCAATAGCCAAGGATGAAAACACTCTACATTAGTGCATTACATGTTCGGTTTGGTTTCAGTTTTTAAGTATAAAAGTTGATCCGACCTGATCTATTGGTTTAACTACTTGCAAGAACCGAAACTGATTAGGGATTTTAAAAAACCAACTAAATCGAGTTGGATTGATCCATTTTGGTCGATTTAGCTCACAATCTGAACACCCTTATCTAAAATTACTATGTATAAAGCACGCACATACTTATTAGTCTCATTAAAAGGATGAATACTCAATATTGATTTAAAAATCAGTTAACAATTTAATTTATATTCCCAATTCCATGTATTGACATAGAACTCGGTTCAAAAATTGATATACATGGTATAATAGATAAGTTGCAATGTTTTGAATCCTAGGAATAGGGATTAAGGAGACACCCTTGGTAGAGGCAAACATTGGGTTTTCCCTTGTTTAGATTAAGGTAAAAATGTAACCAAACAATCCCTAAATATCAGTCCACAACTTGTAAATAAGAAGTTGGAAGAGAGAAGTGAAGATGATGTTGAAGGGGTTGCTCTCGTTGAAACAATGAGTAAGGAATACTACCAGAAAACAGTGAATCGGTGACGAAAAAGGTGAAAGGAGAAGCCTTTCATTTATCTACTTATACTATTCCTGTTCACATAGCCGAAGGAGTTGGAAGAAAGAAAACGTGAAAGATTTGAACTTTCAGCCCGGCTGACACTTGGCCTTTGGCCTCCCTGCTGATACGCGCTCCAGTGAATGATCTCATAATACATCCCAACCGTATATTTGAAATATTTTCCTTTCCCAATACATAATGAGATGTACTAAGCAAGGTTTTTTTCGATGATTGGGCCTGACACACATCCGGTCCAAAGTCCGAACATGTCTTAATATCTTCTTTTCAAGATGGTTATCTTCTTGCTCTTTTTCCTTTTACCCTTAACCACTTATCCTTAGTTTGTTTTTTAAGGAATTAAATGATTTGAGATAAGATTTGGCAAAAATCGTCCCAACTTGCCGGATCCAACCCCAAAAAAGTGGATTAGAGTCCCTTATCCGGCAACCTGAATTAGAAGGCAACATGACCCGACCAGAATAGAAAAGAATTTGGGTTGAATTACGGGTCACCAAAACTGGGTCGTCTCATTTCAAACTGACATTGACCCGGACGATTAAATCCATATTTAGTATAAATCTATTGATTTGATCAAAGACCAGTTGATCTGGGCGGTTGAAATCTACCCTAATTTGAATACTTAGGGTTAGGTGTAGTCTTTGCTGACTCAAGTCAAAACTTAACCCCATCCGGAATGGCCCGAAGTTGTCATGACCCGACCCTATTTTCCTTGAGATCATTTCTTCGTAGAATAATGGTATGCCCGTCCCTAGGACCAAGACGAACTCTGGTCCATCGCTATGTGACCCGGGTTTTTGTTCAACTGCAAACCCCTTTCAAAATCCACGTGGGGTTCATCAAGGTCCTAATGGGCAGCGAGAGAGAAAAAGGGTTTCAGGCTTTCAGCCATCAATATAAATGCATATGTAAAGTGTAAAGTTGTAAACGACAATGCCGAGATGACGAAAAGGACCAGTTGGTCGGCCACCCGAACAGGACCAAAAAGCATATTTGATCCGGGTCCACATCACAAGACTCAGCAGAGGTCCTACTGTTACTGTACGCATATCTGGAATTTTAAGGCAAAATATCAGACATCACATCTCCGCCCCACAACGCCCCACAGCACAGACATTATCAAAAATGGTACTATCATCCATAGATGTTTCCACGGCGGAGATGTTCTGTGGGGCGTTGTAGGGCGGAGATGTGAACTCAAAATATCAGCACTAAGTTATTAGGGGTGGCAATGTGCCGAGCTTTTCACGAGCTGTTCGAGCTCGATTCGTAAGCTGGTTCAAATATATATATATATAATAAAAATATCATAATTATTAATTATTATAATTCTTAATTTTTAAATATAAAATAAAAGAATTTATATATAATTTTTATTTTTATAATAAAATATTTTTATAAAATATAAAACGATCTGAGTCGAATTCGAGCTTATGAACTCTTGACTCGAGCCGAGTTCAAGCTTAAGATTCTAGCTCGAACCGAGCTCGAGCTCAAACCTTATAGAATAGTCTCGAGCCGAGCTCGAGCTTATAAACTCTTGACTCGATCCAAGCTTGAGCTTAAGGTTCTAGCTCAAACTGAACTCAAGCTCGAGCTCAAGCTCGAACCTTATAGAATAGTCTTGAACCGAGCTCGAACCTGGTACTATTCGGCTTGGCTCGAATCCAACCCCGGCCACCCACCTCACTCTTTATATAATTATAGGGTAAAAACTCTCCTATAGTTTTACTATACAAAAACCTCTCCGCTATTTTTAAAAGAAATTGACAAAAACCTCCTTCCGTCAATTATCATGACGGAAAACGTTAAACCGATGATCAAATCTTTCCAAATACCTATTTTAACCTTTTCAAATACGCCTTCATGATTTCCATCTTAGCAAGTTCTTGGAACATTCCGCCATTGATCATCATATATAGTCTCTCAGTGCACTGTAATTGCCTCCTAATGCTTCCAGCAGAGTCTGCAGATAAACGCCCTACGCCTGTGCAAGCACCATTATTCCCTCGGCCTCTTTCTTCTTTGCATACAGTTCTGCGTCTGCAACTTGTTGGTGAGCGTAAAAAGATGCCTCTGCAATTGCTTTCTATTCCTTGGCCTCTTTCTCCTTCTCATACAATACTGCTTATGCTGCCTTCTGATTCTTATAAAACTCCCAGTTCGCTTCTTGAACCTTCTGTTACAAACAGATATGTACTTTGGACGTTAATTCCTCATAAATCGTAGAAATATCATCAAGAACAACAGTTGGATTTATTTAGAAAAAAAAAACAGAAAGAACATGACTGTATCGATCGGCAATGCTCCATACCCGGGTTTCATACTCCACACCAGCCTTACTCAGTAGCTCGGCTCTGAGCTTCTCTGTGCGAGTCAATGCGTTCATCCTCTCAACTTCTCTCTGCAACTCAGCCTCTCGGATGGCCACCGCCTTTGCTGACTCCACTTCCACCATCTTGAGCCTGCCGAGTCCACCCCACTTTCTTTGCCCCAACTCCGCGTTGGCCTCTGCAACATGAGTTCGGATTTCCTGCACTTGGTTTCGTTTATGCCGGAGTGCACTTCTAATCGGATTTTAACACGTTGTGGTTCACATGTACATCTGGCTCACATGTGTCATAAAATTAAACAGAAAATTTGCCGTGTTATGTTTTCCGTATAACATTTTTTGAAACTAATTAAAAAAATGTGAATTCATCTTCTTCCCCAACTAGACAACTGGAGAGTGACGGCCGGCTTCACACCCACTATTCCTCTCTTCTCTCGCCCACTTCCTATCTATCTCTTCTTTCTTTTTCTTCCCTCTCCTTTGTTCCTCCCTCCCCCCCCCCCCCCCCCCCTTCATATTCTAATTTCCCTAATAATCGACTTAGAGCAGGGAGATAAGACGGTAATGGTAGCAGACTCGCCATTTTGGAGAGCGAAGTGTGTTGTACTTGTGTTCTGATGTGCTGCCGGATTGCACCTCCGACTGTACTGTGAAGTTGCAGTTGTTGATAATAGTCAATGTCTTTAATATACCCCTGTAGAAACTGAAGCAAAATAAAACAAAGAATATAATCCAAATCAAGAAAGAGTCGTTGACACAAAGGTTCTTAGAATGCATTACTTGAAACAAGCTTAGTAAGAATAACATAAGACAAGAAAAAACACAAAGAACGTTAAGCTAGCCAAACTGTGAAATAGCTTCAGATTGGCTGTTATAAATTGTCAACAACCACCATAGAAGATTTTGAAACTTAAATGAAGATTCAATCTACCAAGTAGTAACTTCCCCATTAGGCGATAGCTCTGCTTTTCTTCAAAGGGTTATTTTTGTCAATGTTGTTTGATGCCATAGCGAATGATCAAATAAGAGAAAGTGATCTTCTGAGTACCAACTTCTGTTACCCAGAGAAGGAAAGGATTGAAGGGTGTATCCGTGAAGCCGGCCGCCACTCTTTGGTTGTCGAGTTGGTACACGAAACCAAGTGCAGGAAATCCGGACTCCTGCAACGTCAGCCTCCTTCTGGTTCTCATATATACTCACATCCGTCTTCACCTTAATCTCTTCCTTCTTCCCTTCTCCTTGCCTTTGGGTTGATATGATCCTCGTCTCCACGTCGATCTCTGCCTCATTCTGCAGTGTCTTCCCTTCAAGAAGCTTTGCTCCGATCTCACCCTTCATCTTGGCCTCAGCCACATCGATCTTAGCCTGGTTGGCAGCCTTCATCTGGGTCTTTTGGTCAAGGTACGAGAAGTACTCATCAGTACGTCGACTCAGGGGCCGATAGTGAACACTACCGGGAGAACGAAGAGGAGCTTTTCTGCGCTCATAGCCTGTACTTCGAACGTGTAGTTTACCGGAGAGATGTCGAAGACAGTGCAGGATTGCCCCGGAAGGACCCATGCCTTCTTGGCGAGCTTGACGTCTCGTATCCCGACGTCGGTGATCACTAAATACTCCAACGGGCTTGCCACTTTATACATGGCTGTGGGCGAGTACTGTAAGAAACGGAGAAGAAGAAGAAGAAAAAGAAAGAGAGAGAGAGATCGGATGTAAAAGAGGGCCAAATTTGTATATAAAGGGAAAGACGACAATAATAGGGCTGTTCATAACAAGACCCAAACCGATTAACCCGGTCCGATCCAACTTAAATTGGCCGGGCCGGTTTTTCTTCAGCATCGGTTGGTTTTGGGTTAAAAAAATATAAATCGATGGTTCGGTTCGGTTACTAAATCAACCCAAATCGATTTAAATATATATATATATATAGTATTTCAGATATTTTATATATATAAATATTTGATATATTTCAATTTTAATATATATATATATATATTTCAGCATTATTTCGAAAATATACATATTATATATAAAATTTCAGCTTTAATCCATCAAATTATTTTTAATTTCTAGGCCTCCAACCTTCTCTTCGTAGACTTGAATCTTTTACCGTTCATACCAAAAGAATTATTCACTAAACCGACCCAAACCGATCAAGTCGGTTTTACTTAGTACAGGGTCGGTTTCGATTTCATTTCTAGGTAAATCGACCAGGTCGAATCGATTGAAAAAATGCCAATAAACTGATGCAACCCGACCCGTGAACAGCCCTAGATAATACGTGAACATACTTATTTTAATAGAAACATGAAAAAGGGTAAAATAGGTATTTAAAAAGATTTAATCATCGGTTTAATGTTTTCTGTCTTGATCATTGACAGAAGGGAGGTTTTTGTCAATTTTTTAAAAATAGAAAGAATGTTTTTACTAAAGTGAAACTATAGGGGAGGTTTTTATGATTGTGAGAAAGTTCAGGGGAGGTTTTTGTATTTTACCCATAATTATATTAGAAAAATCCGGGCTAAAGACTAGAACCGCTTAAGAAAAGTCCGGGCTGTCAACCATAACTTAGGCCAGGGTAGGGATGTTGCTGGGACGGCTATGCGGGTGGGCCGGTTACCCATCCGCCCAATTCCTATTGGGATTTGGGACGGGCTTGGTATATGCCCTAATCGGGTAAGTTTTGGGTTCATGTTGTGGTGATATCATTATCAGCCCATCAGGGGTCAGTTCGAGTTACATTTGGTTCAGATATACCACATGGCTATCTCTTGGCTTAGGCCACGCTGAACCATGGCCCATGGGCGAGCGAAAACCCAACTCAAAAGCTCCTTTAAGCATGGCAGATAGCCTACGTAATGAATTGCATTTCAAACCACAAAGATGAACAACACAAATAGAAATAGAGGTTGTTAATGAAGTATCTGAATTACAGAGTTCAACCAGAACAATTAACATAACACCAAGTTCAACTTACAGACTTACAGTTAACAAAACAGAAAGTTTTCTCATCAACATCCAGTCAGATAAAAAGAGGTCTGAGACCATGGATTTATCAATGGGGTGAATATAAATCTGTCAGAAACTCCAAGTTAGATCCTGTATCGCAATTTTGATTTCTGAAACTTCTTCCTGATCAAGAAATGAGTCATTGAAGTTTGGCTAATAAAGGCCTTTCCTTAAGATATATAAATCTATCAGTCCTTGTCTCACATGAAATTCTCTTCCAGTTCTTGCAAAGAATTGTTTGTTGCTGATATCTGTTTGTTGGATGTCATCTTTTCTGGAACCATAAGGCCCTTATAGCTCCTTATCTCTGCCTGCCTCTCCTTTTCGAGCCTCTCCATCTCTTCCCGCCGTTTCTGCAAATGACAATGGTAAGTTACATTTTAGCAACATCTGAAAAATGTAAGCTTATGAAATAATAGATTACAATTATAAGAAACCTTAGAAAATTATCTATGGTATTTGTCTCAAATCAAGTATCAAAGACTGGGTTTCAGATCATGCTTCAGCAAGAATACTAAAAATGTCAAAGTCCATAGGAACTCATTCATGCCTTTTCTGACTAAGAATTTTAATATTTTATAGCTGCTACGACATAGGTCAGAACAGCACCAGAAAGCAGCTCCCAACCTACCAGGGGGGAAACACCAAGGGTTCAAAGCAGCAGGCACCAACATGTTTGTTGATCGAACCCTAACAAATAAGAACAAACTAGTATTTTTGGTTTTAACTTCTCTTAGTTCTTTGTTGTATTTTTTGTTAACGACAAGAAAAATTACTATGTAATCATTTGCTTTTTTGACTTTTCTAGGCTTGCCAAGTTGCACCCCATGCATGTGTCCATGGAATAAAACATAGCCATCCATGTCTCTTGAGCTGTGTTTGGTTTGAAAGAGAAGGTAGGGAAAGTTTGTATAGGTTTCCCTACCTTTTCTTTCAAACCAAACACAACCTTGAAGTATACTTCCTGATATCAACTTGTCTTTGACCATTCATACAACCACAAACTTCATTTTGACATCCGTTTTTGGCAGCCAATAACCATTTGCCTGCTTTCCCATCCCAGAAGAAAATGGAAGAAGTAAGCAAAACATAATGGAGAAGATGGAACAAATGCTCTAACAAAGATGGAAGTCCAACTTACTTTATCTCTCAACTGTAGTTTTCTTTCAGCTCTTTCTGCTGCATTTACTGCATCTCTCTCAGCTGCGTGGATAGAACTAAAAGTTATCCACAATTACCTTGAAATAATAATACAATGCAAATAAATCTTTCTAAAGCAGGTAATTGTAGTGCTGAAAGAAAGTCAAAGCAGCTACTATCTGGATTTCACATGGAGAGATGATAAGATTGTAAATTTAACCTTTTAAGTCTGGTTTTCTCTCAACTTGTGTCTTATTCAATCTATTAACTATCTCATTTATACGCTTCTCCACTCTGACAGTGCGAACCTTCACCAAAAACAAAAAGAATAGTCATAATTCCCTCATGTGTTCTACTGGTGCCCAATTTAAAACAGAAATTAAAGCTCTACAGAATCACCTCTACTCACTATTTTAGGGTTGTGAAAACCAACTTGTCCAACATCCATGGAAGCTGTCTTCTTCAAATTGTACCAAGGAGTGTAAACAACATCAATATTATTCACCTTGTTGCCTGCAACACAAATAAATCATGTCAAACAAAACAGATTTCTATACTGTATATCGATCATCTTACTTAGGGTCAATAGAAGAGCATTAAGAATGCTATATAAGAAGGAAATTTTACTAGTCACTACTTTTAACTAACATAAAACCGTCATTTTTAATGAACTGTTGTTGGTAAAATCATCTTTTTCCACACTGAGATTTTTTATTAGTAAGTTGCAAGCAACCTGCTAACTACATAAATATATATATAGTAAAGAAAGCATAGAATTTGCCTTGTATCGAATTTGCCTTAACAAGCTGTGCACAATCTTCCAGCAAACCTTCACTTATATCATCAATTGTCTGTCCTTTATTCAATCTCAGATACACATGAGCAGAAGACATTTTGTCAACATGGAACCTGCAGTAGGCAAATTATAAGGGATCTCTGAATTAAAGAAAAATAGCAAATGCAGAACATGAGAATGTATGTCTAAATTGAAGGTCATGCTTATTAACATGAAGTTATGAAATGAAAAGATGGCACCCCAGAATGAGAAAACCATGACAACTGACTATAATCCAGAGTAAATAATTTTTTTTTTTTTTTTGAAGAGGTAAAGTAATATTTATTGAGAAAAGAGATACACAAAGGAGAAATCAAAGATGACAACATAATAACTGAAAAATATGATCTAACAATACAAATATAATTGAACAAAAAGGCAAATTATGAGAAGCTAGTATGGAAAGCAGAAATCCATGTAAAATCTAAGGTAGGATTGAAGTATATGTATGCCAAAACGAGAATAAAAAGAAAAGAAAAGAATGGTTGCTTGCTGCTTGGAATGCCTTCAGCTAGTGACAGGGATGTATATATCTAACATTTCAAGGAACATTTTGAAAATTGAACATAACTTAGTTATTCTGTGATTTGAAGGCTTCATAGGTGGTGCTAGTTCCACCTCATTGACTGCATCATCAATTTGGATAATGTGTTTTTCCTTCTTTCCTTGTTTGTATGCTTTCCTTACATCATATTGAAATTTTGTTTTTTCATAATTTGCAATGTCCAATCTAGAACTGTTTGTAGACAATCCTGAATCAATAGTACTAGGAATTTGCATTTCCCAGATGATCTCTGAACTCTGAAGGCACCACCCATTCTTGATGGACCAGGTCCCAAGAGGGCACCCATGGAATTAAACTTTACCATTCTTGCCTCTGGGACCATCCCAAAACTGAACCACCTGTTGCCTCTGTGGAGAAAAACCTACCACCATATACCAACCTTTCAAAATAGAATCCGACGACAGCCCCTTGAACTTATTTCTTGCTAGAAACCAACAAAATACTTTCACCTTAATCAAATTGAAGAGAGTATTTTCTTCTAGCCTCTTGTTTTCAAAAATTCTGGAGTCCCTTTCACTCCAAACACTCCATACTACTGCTCCTCTTCTTCATCACCATAATAATGTATGAGTTCATGCATTTCTGACCAATTTGGAGACTTCATGTAGCTGCCTACAGTGTGTGGGAATGGAAAAAGCCCAACCCTTAAAGAAACATTGGATTATTCACTTTCACCAAACCAAGATCTGAGTGTTTCATTCTCTTCTCATTTTTTGGTTCACCAAACGTACAAACTGAGATATCATCTAATGATAACCTTTTTTAGACATGGTTAAGGATTTCAACCAAGGTAAATACATCTTTAAAGTCCACACCAGAATTCAGTGACATGATAAGTACCCTTCTGGCCAAAGTGGTCAAAAATGGTCCATTAGACACATTAGAAGTCATTAATAGAATGCACATTCTTTTAAGATTAAATATCCAACCTATAGAGAATAAGTATCTCCCAAACACAGAATTCCTATAAAAAACATTGAATTATATTTCCTCTTATATTTGGTAAAGCTTGAACCATCAATAGATGGGAAGGAAATTGCTAGCACAATGGTATCTGGTATTGGGTTTTAGAATACTCAAGCTCTTTGAGGCCCCATGGTCTTTGTCTTTTTGCAGAAGGCTTTTTTGTTGGGACTTGCTCTTAAGATTATATTTTTAGGCAAATAAGATATCTAAATAACTACTGGCTTGTACATTTAGGCCCTTCTTTATAAAACTATTGAAATCATATAGCAGAAATAAAGAAACCCAAATAATCTACAAAACACAGGCACTGTGCTTAAAAAATATGCATGCATAAACTGGACCTGAGAATTAGAGTGTAAAAGATATTTTCTATTAATGTGAAAAAACACATGAAAACCTACATTCTTAGCAGCAGTAAATGACGTACAAAATGGTTCATAGAGATAAGGAATTAAATTGTGGTGGAAAGAAAAAGAAAAAAATTCAGGAGGATGTCTACCCATAGAATTATAGCAAGATAATCAGATAGCGAAATTGACAGATGTATCCAGGGTGTTGTGTGGTTAGAAAATACCATTCAAGCTAGAAGGAAATTAAAAAAAAAAAGGTTATAAGGCCAAAAATATTGATATTATATGTAAAAGATTAGATATAGGCATATTTATGAGAACCTATGAGTAGATCCAATAGGTGATAAAATGAATGAGGGTATCCAGCTCCTAAAAGGGTTTACAAATGTCCATAAAAAGACCACCTATGGTACCAGTAACAGTAAGAAGTGATCTCTTGCAAGTTGAATTTTTACAGGAGCTAGAACTAGAAGGCTATGAAAAAAAAGGACCTGGTTTAAAGTATTGATAAACGATAATTTATTTGAAGACCAATGAATTGACAATGGGTATGGCACTCAATAGAGCATAATGGAAGAACAGGGTTCATGTAGTCGATCCCATATTGGTTGGAATAATAAGGTTCTTTTGAGTTGGGTCGAGCTGAGGATTTGAGTTTGTCAGCGCTTAATCTATAAACAAGGCCAAAACCAAGTTAGCAAGAAGAGGACAAGGGATTCGAGCAGAAAAGTAGGAGGATAGGGAAGAGAATTTGTATCAGATGTTGTTGATGAATGAAATGAGCCCCAGAATTTTCTTCAAGAAAAAAACTGATGGGAAAAAAATAAAAAGATAACTGATACTAATATGATAGAAAATCCAAAATATGACTTGCTATCACTACACTGGACATATGGAATAATGAACAAAAAAAAGTCAGATGAAATAAATGAAATTTTTACCATATATCTTCGGGAAAACCATATTTGATGAGCTCTTCGTTCTCGTGCTTGTCTAAGCCCATGAAAATGGTATAATCACCAGCCGCTGGTCGAGCTTTGAAGTAGAAAACCATCGTTTCTTGTCCTCCCAAAACCAGAAAAACTTGGGTTTTGAGATTGGAGAGAAGAACTTAAAGAGGAGAAACCGAGAATTCAAAGAGAAAGATACCTTTGATAATTGATACGATCAATTCAAAGGAATGCAAGAAAGAGAAGCGTAGAAGGTGAGAAGCACCAAAGTCGAATAAAGAAGTCTTCAGGATATAGAAACGAACCTTCTATTTTCGCCTTTCCTCCTTTACCCTTTTATTCTTGCTTTTCATACTTGGCAACTTAGATTTACCCTCCATTAATATTCATCTTCCGACGTCATCAACCTCTCCACAGACCACAGGTGACTTCCCAACCCCCACCCCCCACCGCCCCAAAAATACAAACGAAACTCTCTATATATGCACGTATCTATATATAATATTATAATTCACCCTTATCTAAACAAATCCAAGGTATTTTCATTTTTATTGGGCGGAATCAAAATCCTATTTTCATTTTTGTTGGAATGGCATTTTTCTTCTGAGAGAATGATCATTTTTTCTTTCTCTCTCCCTTGGGAATGAAAGCCCATTCCGGCTTATTTCAATTTCGATTCTAATTTTTGTTTGAACCAAATATATTATGGGTATAGATCATTCAGATTCTGATTTTAAGGCTGTGTTTGGTTCAATTGCATTGATGCAAAATCATGGTAGTGCAAATGATTTGAGTGTGAATTCTGATCTATTTTTGTTTTAAATTGTAGCTTATTTTGTTTGATTTCATTACAAATGAAGTAAATTAAGACATGAAACAAAATAAAATAAAATCCAAAACAGAATTAAACAAGAATTTGCACTCCCTGCATTTGTACTAATACAAATAAATTTACAGTGCAACCAAACACAGCCTAAGAAATTTTGATTTGAATTTCAAATTGCAAACCAAATAGACCCTAAGGCCTCATTTGGGATGGCTACTTGTTTTGGACAAGCTGCTTTAGCTGATCCACTTTGGTTGAGTATTTGCGATTGATGAACTATTCTGAGTAGCTTTTAGGTCACCATTCTGATATTTCATGTTGGTTTTCTAGATTTTTACCAAATACAACTTCAGGGGTTAACATCATAGTCAAATTAAAAATCAATCAATTGGTAATAGAAGTAGAAACAATCAATTGAAATTTGAAACTCATAAATTCACGAGTTTCCACTTATTAGATTGTGGGGCTTGTGAATTGGTTTGGACACCACTTTAACCCAAGCTTGAGGTATTAAATTGGGAGACTCATACACAAGATAAGGCAGAAATTTAAGGTATTTGATTGTGGGTCAATCCTTATATATCAGTCCCTTACATTTCTTCTTTCTTTCCAATTATGGGACTCGTATATTTGTACGACATATTTGAATATGAGGGTGGCAAAAATGAAATAAATAAATAAATAACTGTTAAAAATTAAAACCATATCCACTCTATCTGGTGTCATTATTGTGTTTGAGTATTGATCTTTTTGAAAAACCGGATTCAGTCAGTTCAAAGTCCATTTCAACAGCTAGTATAGCCTTGTATTGGAAATATCTTCTCATGAAATAAAGCATAGAAGTATGAAGATGTTCCTAATGCAAGGATATAATGGCTGTTGGAACAATGTTCGAATGGGCTTTGAACTGACTGAAGCCGATCTCCTTTTTGAAGGCTGAAAACATACCCCAACGAACCAATTATGCAACATGTAATGTAGATAACTATGCCATGAGCATATGCCTTAATAGACAATCATGGAACAAGCAATTAACTGAAAAAGGAGAGAAATGATTTACTGCCTAAAATGGTTTCTAGTTTCTGTCTTCCTGATGCAAAGTTAGATTGGTACAATCCTTGATGTATGCAAATGTGATCATTAAAAATGGCAACAAATTTCCATTACAATGTTAGAAATGTGGATCCTAAACATGTTTTGATTTCAATTTGTGGAGACCTACGGCTAGGAGGGAATGTTGCATGTTTTCAAAATATATTAGGACAGGGCATTGCCTACATTATTAAGGCTTCATTCACTTTTAGGTAAATTATTTCTCCGGGTAGATGCACTTATCTCGTTCTTTTATTTTCCACATAAATAAGGCAATGACCATTTTATTCATAAAAATCTATTATTAAGAGGGACATTTTTGTCCCAATCAAATGTTAACAAATTTTCCCCCAGGTGGAAAAGTTATTTATCCACGTAAGAAATGAGTATCACTTATTAGGGTAACTGATACTCCAAAAATTAAACTTTTCCTGATCCCCACAAAAATCTTAAAAAAAAGAACATTGATTTCTTGATCAATAAAAATCAAAATCTCATTGACCAATTTTCTCCCTCTCAAAATCTATAAAAAAAAAAAACTCCCTAAATCTTTATATTTCTTTTAACAAAAAATATGCTTATATTTCGGACTTTAAGGCAGACATTACCGAATCCCAGCAACGATGCCGGTCTTAGAAGTGTCGACCTTTTGTCTATTTGACTACCTTCTCCGCATTCAATTTAATTATGAGATCAATCACTACAAAAACATATTTAATTAGGTAGGGTCCATTTCGTGGGAAAAACCCACCTTAAGAAAACAACCGCATTAGGCACCATGTACCACCTCATCCATGGGTAGGGGTGAGTACTATTTGGTTAATTTTGGTTTAGTTTTTTCAATTTTTAGTTGAAACGATTTGATTAATTCGGTTTTCAGAATTTGAAATTTAATTAATCGAATTAATCAAACTTTCTATTATATATAATAAAATGAAATTTGATTTCATAATATATATTTTATAATATATAATATATATTATATATTGTAATATATAATAGAGTATATATTATTAAACTTCGGTTTTAACCAAAATAAGTTAAATACCCGAAAACCGAATAAAAAATTTTGGTTTTTCTATAATTCAGTTTTGGTTCATTTTTTATTTTGATTTATTCAGTTCAATTTTTAACTGAATAAATTGAATGTTCACCCCTATCCATGGGTGGGAAACTGGGGATTTGTAACCAACAAAACAAAATGCTTTGAACAAAATCAACACTGTCCCAATTAGGCCTTTGTAGCTGCACATGGGAATATCTCTCTCGTCATTCTTAGGGAGATGTTGCTATTGTGAATTCAGATTGGTGAATGGTGATTCATAGAGTGGCTCCATATGCATATCTCAGGGTGCATTGAAAATATCTCATACTTGTCATGAAGAGATGTTCTTAATACATGGTTGGAATATATCATGGAGTGCATTCTATAGGGCACTCATGCAAATTCTTCTATTGTAAATTGTAACAATGTTTTTAAACCCGTTGTTGACCCAACTGGTTGAACCGTTTGAACTGTCACTCGATTAAGATTTTGGGTCCGGTTTTAGTAAAACCCGAAAGATGGTCAGAAATCATTCGAGCCAAACGATTGGACTGTTGATCTATTTGACTTGGTGATCATGTCACGGTTTGCACACTAAATGTGTATGCAAATTTTGGGAGGCCATAACTTTGCACTTCGAAGTCTAATTGAGGTGATTTGTTCTTTGCTTTTGGGTAACTTTTCGAGATTTATGCATCCTAAGGTGCCATGCTCCGCTATTTTTGCCAAAATTTTTAGCCTCAAATTGCAATTTTTTAATATTTTTTCAAATAAAAAATTTAAAATAGCATTAAAAAACATAAATTAAATATAAAATAGTATGTTTATTACATGTAGAACATAATTATACATTATCTATTGATAAAATACATGTTTACACACACATATGTATGTATGTATGTTTGTAATGGCTTATTGTGAAAGAGTTGGGAGTGTTTGTTGAAGGTAGATCTGAACAATCCATCAGTCAGTTTTGATCCACAACTTCGAGACATTGGGATGGCACTCCAATTCATATAGGCATATTATTATTATTATTATTATTATTATTATTATTATTATTATTATTATTATTATTATTTTGCATTTATATTTTTTAGGGGAAATTACATATAGGTATCATGTACTTTTGGGGTAGTGACACTTAAAAGGGCATCAACTTTTAAGTCAGACAATTAAGTGAGTCCAGATATGCTCCTCACAACATGTCTTGGTTGCACATCGGGAACATCTCCTATATTTGTATTTTCATGGGGAGATGTAGCTATGAAGTTAGTGTGAGGAGCGTTCTATGAGGAGCAGATCCCAATTCCAATTATGGTGCCCAAAACTTTCAAAAATCAACATTTAAGTTTAGTTGTTAACATTCCATTAGTTATTTGCATCATGTGATGTCATGTGTGCCTTGAAATATTTCAAAATCTCAAAACTACCCTGCACATAATTTATGAGATTGTTTCATGAGGATTTCTCTCAAGGCCTACCAAAGTGACCTTGCATCAACATATAGCCATTCTTTAAAACTTGCTCAACAAATTCATTATAGAAACACATAAAAGGAATTTAAAATGGGTAGCTATACTAAATTGTTGATTTTTGAAAGTTCAGGGTGTGTAGTTGTTGCACTTAAAAGTTGAGGCCCTTAAGTGTCATTACTCACAAAGTACATGGTACCTATTTGTAATTTTTCTTTTTTTAAGCTGCATTCATTACTTAAAATCAAGGTTTTAAAAATCGACCCGGAAATGGAACCGTTCTGGCCACTGGTTTTCGGGTCAGCAGTTCAACTGTCCAGGTCAAACAGTTTGGACAGTTTGAGTATTTTATCAGTGATATGTCATCTTACCCATTAGATTGGAATATTAGGGTAAGATGCATATAAATATAAAGAGAAAATAAAGATGGAATGAGAGGCATTTGAGAAGTTTTGGCTGAAAGAGTTTAGAAGGAGAAGAAGAAGAAGAAGAAGAAGAAGGAAGAGGGGGGCTTGAAGGTTGTAGTGGTGATGGCAATGGCAGCGGCAACGACGATGGCAATGGTGAAAAACGGGAGTAGATCAGAGATTTCTTAATCAGATCTCTCTCTCTCTCTCAGACGGCAGATCTGTCATCTAGAGTCTAAAGTCTAAACTTCTCTCTCAAATCTCTAAATGTGAGATCTCTCTCACTCTCTCACACATCTCTCTCAGAGTCTCAGTATATCTCAGATCTCAGATATCAGATATCAGATCTGAGCTTTCCTTTTGACAAGTTAATAAACCACAAACCGTTCTCCAGGTCAAATGGTTCAATGGTCAAATCGTTCGGGTCAATGGTTTGTTGACTAATTCAATGGTTTTTTACTAGAGACCGGGTTTGGGGTAAAACGAAACCGGTCACTTGAACGGTTTCTACTCCGAACAGTCCGATCGTCCGGGTCAATGACGGTTCAAAAACATTGCTTAAAATAGATTGTGTTTGTGAACTAATGGAGGGCCATGGTTAATGAACTACATCCACCTGGTACTATATCCATCCATAGAAAGGGTAGGCATTTTGCTAATTTTGATTTATTTATTTATTCAATGTGTGTAAATGCATTTGTGTGTGATGTGGTTTTGGTCCCCATACGGGTGGGGTGTATATTAACTAGGGCCCCGTTTGGCAAGTCTTTTTGAAAAGATCTTCTCGTAGCTCTGACAGTCAATAGATGCATTGAGCTTTTGACATAAGATCTGGGCAGCCCGAAGACCGTTTGGCAAACGCGCATATTTCTATGCGTCGTTTCGGGTCTTTCCGCATGAGATTAAAACGCGGAAGACGCGGGAAGTTTCATTTGGAGCTTCTCAAAATCAGTCCTAAATGGGCTTCGGCACCTTGTCTTTTAGCGGCGAGATCTTCCACGTGCCAAACGGGAATAGACTGATTTTCGGTCTTCTCGGCTTGTAAGCAGCCGAAAGACCGCATGGAAAGACATGCCAAATGGGGCCTAGATCAAGGGGGGTGTTACCTACCATGGGCACAATAAGTGGAGACCAAATCTGCACCTCATAGAGGGTGCCTCACACGCACATCCTACCATGCATTGGGAACATCTCCCGTAAATTTAAGTTATTATTCACGGGAGATGTTCCCAATGCATGGTGGATGTGCATGTGAGGCGCCCAAGTGTGAGGAGCAGATCCTGCCTCCAATAAGTGTGGTATGCTCTAAGCTATAGGTTTTGGAATTCACCACACCTTTGGTAATAGAGCCTGCATCACCTCCAAGAAAATCTTTTGCACACATGACATCCAACTATACATTGAGAATATCTCTTATACATGCATATTAAATTCATAGGGGATGTTCCCAATGTGTGGCTGGATGACCGTGTTTTTCAGAGTGTGTGTAGAGTTTTTGACTGCAAGAGATCCTATTGATTGGTAGAGTTCTATACTGTGGTGGTATAGTGTGTTCTAAAGAAAATTCCTTCTCCATCCAAATCTGATTTAATTATTGACAACTGAAATATAAATCTGATCCAAATTTCAATAGGATCTAGCAAGGCTCAAAATATCGATACATCGGTATGGGCGTATCGGGCGAATTGATACAGATTTTTATTGTTTTTTTTTTCCGCAACTACTTCATGGGGGGCCGGTTTAGGCCTCCTCCACACCCTGAACCGGTTAGACCCCCGATACACCCATTGTAGGGGCGTATCAGAGGGGTCCCGGACAGGCCGATACGTGTCGATACTTTGAACCTTGGGATCTAGGGATCTTATATTGGTCAGACTCCTATTAGATTCAGATCAGATTCACATTTAATCCAAGCCCACTTTTTTTTTTTTACAAAAACATAATAAAGCTAAAAATTGAAAAAAGATAATTACTTTTTAACCTGTATATTTTTTAGCCTATATATGAATTGAATATCAAAATAAAATTTATATAATTATACCTTGTAAAACTTAATTAGACTCAAATCTTAATCAAATCAAATATGAGATTAGGTTTCAAACTTTGAGAATCCATTGACAACCCTAATGTAAATTAGACAATGTGACCTAACTGCCACTTAAACATCATAAAAATGAGAGGTGAGATGGTTATTTGCAAAGGACTCTGATTTGATGAGATGGGAGATGTATTAAAATTGAACTTAACTAAGCATTTAATGTTAGATAGAAGGGTCATTTACTAGAACACTCCAATAGTTTCACAGATTTACTTAAACCCACCCTATAGTTTACATTTTACTAAAACACCCCTTATAGTTTGCAACCTATTTACTTAATCCACTTTTCATTAACAACTATTTGCTTTGCACTCTGAAAATAGTAACATGATCAACTAAACTAAGTGGAAAATGTTTAAGGGCATGGACCTGTGGTTGTTTCTTCCAAAAATACCCCTAAACAGAGTGGAAAATGTTCAAGGGTATGGATCCATGGTTGTTTATTCCAAAAGTACCCTTAACACTTTTTTGCATAAAGAACAAAATTGACCAAATAGAGAAAAATAGAGTGGTTGTTTATGTTTTAATAGGGGCAAAAATGGTCTTTTTGTTTTTAGTTTATTTTGATTAAAGTTATTTCAATGGATGTTAGGGTTAAAACTGTCATTTTCCACTTTCATCAAATAAAAGGTTGATTAAGTAAATTGATTGTAAATTATAGGGGATGTTTTAGTAAAATACAAACTATAAGATAGGTTTTAGTAAATTAATGAAACTATAGGGGTGGGGTGTTTTAGTAAATGACCCTAGATACAAACTAGAAAGACTGTTTTTAAGCATCTCTTAATAAAGCATATTTATCTCAGAGGAGCTTACCCCTCAACGTCCAGATTAGGACCAAGTACGATTACTGGTTATCACAGATAATCCCTCGCCTTACCCTTTGGTGAATGATCAATCTTAGTGCAAAGAATATGTGGGCAATAACGCAAAGGGATGATATATATGGAAATTCAGTGGTGGATCTAAGACCTTTGATCAGTAAGGGCAAGGCATCTAATGGGGAGGATAGGTGCCCAAGGGGGAAAAGGAGATTGTTATCTCTAGGTTTGAGGAGATGAAGTAGAAAGATGAGATTGAACTGTTGAGCGGTGTGAAATGGAAAGAAACAGAAGAATAAAAGTGAAAACCCTAAATCCCAAGCCTTAATGGAATAGGGACATATGTGTCATTTATTATATTTTTCTTTATTTTTACGTGTTCATCTCTAAAACATGACCTATTTAATAAGTCAAATTTTATTTGATCCATTACTCTTTTTATTTGAGTGGGGGCAATTGTTAAAATAAATAAATTTCTTTAGAATTTTCATAACCATATAAAACTTTTTTCAAATGTCAACGGGGCAATTGCCCACACTGACTTCTACATAGATCCGCAACCCCATGGGATCCACACTTATTGTGTTGGAAATATTTTTAGTAAGACTTGTGGTAGCGTTGGTGACTTTGGTTGTATTTGATATAGTGTTGTTATATAGACATTGTGTTGACAAAAGCATACGAAATCATAGTTTTTGAATTGCTGTTGACTCAGATGGTCAGACCTTGGTGTTTTACCCAAATGTAATCCCTGGCCAAAAACCGTTGAATCAGTCAATGACCTGTTGATTTGGGCGGTCGAACCATCAACCCGTCAACCCATTCAACAGTTTTTGGCTATTTTTATTTTTAATTATTTTTTAATGTTTATTGTCAGAATGAACCGTCCATTCGAACCAGATGGTTGAACCATCCACCCGAAAACAAGTGACCAAAACGATTCCATTTTCGGATCATTTTTTAAAACCTTGTACGAAATTACAAAGAGAATGAATTGGGTACAAAAGTGCGAAGTAAAATTTATTTATTACTGTTTATTAAAGGCAAGAGCTATTAGGAGAAAACACCCGCATAACACCCCATCATGAAAATCTAAAATGGTGCAAAAAATTAATGCACCCTTTGTTCGAAGACCATTTGTACTTGGCAAGAGACCCCTACATTAAAATAGAAAAGAAGGAAGTCATTTCCTTTCCAAGTTTAAATAAATGCATTTCAAACATTTGCTGCATATTATATAAAAAGTTTAACCAATAATATCAATGATGTTATATGATTTATTTACTTTTCATTGGTTCACATGATTTATTTTCATTAAAGACACTATAAATTTTGACTTTTTAAAAAAGAATAGCAACTTTTATACTTTATGTTTAGGGATACAAATTGATCGGATTGGATTTGAATCAGAGTTATCCAAATCTGATCCGACATTGTTTATGTTGGATATGATCTGATATGAAGATATGATCGGATTTGATAGG
Organism: Nelumbo nucifera; assembly: GCF_055504915.1. Taxonomy (NCBI): domain Eukaryota; kingdom Viridiplantae; phylum Streptophyta; class Magnoliopsida; order Proteales; family Nelumbonaceae; genus Nelumbo; species Nelumbo nucifera. The sequence goes on from NC_142650.1 coordinate 22,167,523, forward strand.
CCTCGATTTGAATTCGAATCGTATCGGTAAGTCGGATCTTCGGATCTAATCCGATTTGACTTGTTTTCTTTAAAAATTAATAAATTATTAGAAGAACAATAAAACATACTAATTTAAATAAAGAAAAAACAAAAAATACAAGTATTTTTTAATTATTTTTATCATATATATGCATGTTTTTATAAAAAAATAAATAATATAACAAATTTATAAAAACAATATATAAATAATATATTTATAAATAAATAAATAACATATATATGTGTATTATATATATTTATATTTATAAATATATAACATATATCAGATCGAATCTTCTCAGATCGGGTAAGGGTAATCCAAATCCAATCTAATCCAAATATCCGAATAGGGGTGGTTCGAATTCGATCTAATAAATTGGACCCGATCCATTTGCACCCCTATATTATGTGGCAAACACAACATAAACAATTTTTTAAAATTTGGTTTTGCCGTCCAACCAAATAGAACCTCTAGTTACAACATTGATTTTTTTTTTTAATTACATGTAAGCCACGAGTGCACCTTTGGTAAATGAAAAGCTTATGTGGGAGGAACCTCAAAAAGTAATTATGTAACACCGTTCAAATCCATAAAGAAAAAAAAAGGAAAAAAGGAAAAGTATGAATAGACCTAATGCAGATTTCTGAACTTTCCTATAAATTTATAAACATTCAAAATATCAAAAACCCACACTCTGTGCACTTTTACCTGCCTGTGAATCGGCATCAATTCCGAGTTGGCACTACCCCAACTGTACTTTGGGCCTATGAATTATGACCCTGGGCTGAACGGTCATTCTCCCAAAAAAATTAATAGATTTATGACAAAGAATGATTAGTTACCAGATTCCATTTGTCCGCATCTTCTTCTATCCTTTTGGATGGTGGGGAATAAAACATATTAATTATAATTATTAAAAAGCTCAGGGTAAAATACAAAAACCTCCCTTGAAGTTTCGGGCAATCATAAAAGCTTCCTCTATAGTTTCATTTTAACAAATATCTCCCTTGAACTTTTAAGAAACTCAACAAAACCCTCCCTTTCGTCATTGTCCCAGACAGAAAATGTTAGATTGATGCACCGTTTTTTTCTAAATATCCATTCTACCCTTTTATAAATTATCTTACATACAAAATTACTGAAATAATCCCATTTTAACTCAACAAAAAAAACATATTTCAGTAAATTTGTATGTAAAATTACTGAAATGATCAGTAAATGAGGTTTTTGTTGAGTTAAAATAGGGTTATTTCAGTAATTTTATATATAAAATAAATTATAAAAAGGTAGAATGGGTATTTAGAAAAAACTGGTGTATCAATTTAACGTTTTCTGTCAGAGACAATATCGAAAGTAAGATTTTTGTTGAATTTCTCAAAAGTTCAAGGGAGATATTTTTTAAAATAAAACAATAAGGGAGATTTTTATGATTGTCAGAAACTTCAGGAGAGGTTTTTTGTATTTTACCCAAAAGCTAAGCAAATGATGCACAAATCAGACGGTTAATAGTTGAGCTGATCATGCTCGGGCAAATTTTTAAAACCGAACCTCTATCACCCGTTTTTGCAAATTTTCCAATCAATTAATCGATTGATCGATTTTTCCATTTTCTTGATTTTTACGTGTTTTGTCTTTGATTCTGTGGACACTCATGTACCCAAGGAGTTCGGATCTGCTGATGACACCACCGAGATTCTCAAACTGCGGTTGGATGAGCGTGGCCAGCAGATCCGGACCCGGGGAATCTCTTACTAGCCGTACAAGGGCATCAGGCACCACAAATATGGAACAATGTCTCAGTCGAAGTGGGTCCTGGGCCTGGTTCCAGCTATGTGATGACTGATGAGTGCAAATGGAACCATTGACATTCTGCTTTGTGTGGTCAAACAAACATCTACAGAAACTCCCAATCGGTTTCGGTTGATATTCGGTATTCCTTTTCAAGCTTTTGACAAGTCTCCTATCCACGTTATATGCTCCGGATTTGTTCATAGGAATCAGCACTTCAGATCATCTAGAGACTTCGTATCCAACGGACACGCTTGGTTCTTTTTACCCGATATAAATCTCTCTTTTTGTAGCTTTTATGCACGGTAATACTTCCCGTCCAGTCCTCGACGACACCAGTGGCCAGAACTCAGAAGGAAGGGCCCAAGCCCAGTTAGGTGGGCGCATCTCGCTCTGCCGCGTATTTTAGGAAAAAGCTTTCCTCTGAATTTCATATAAAGAACAGCCAAAATTAAAACACGAGCTCAATTGCCGAACGTTAAATTCGCTCTCTTCTCTCTCTCTCGCTCGCTCGCTCGCTCAGGAGACGAGGAAATGTTCTTCCTTTCTCGTCTCTGAACTCTGAAGACTCTCTCAAACCCCAATAGCTTCGTCTTTGGAATCTACAAGAGAAGTCGGAGATCACTATAATTGTCAACAGGAAAATTGACAACAAGGGGGAAACAGGGAAGCTTCGATCAGAGCTCTCTCTCTCTCTCTCTCTGTAGATTAGTGGTGTTTGTGGGAGTTGCAGAAGGAGAAAGACTATATAAATTTATGGCCATGGGTCCTGAGAGGTCAAAGCCTCTGCACAATTTTTCGATGCCTCGCTTGAAATGGGGGAATCAGAGGCTTCTCAGATGCATGAAGGTGGATTCAAATGGAGAAATTACCTCCTTCCAACGGAGGTTTTCGGCTTCTGGTGGCCAATCCGAAGGTTCGGTCACCCGACGCAGGGAATTCGCGTCATTGAAGCGAAGATATCCGAACGGCTTGGAAAGCCTCAAGAAGTCACAGCTGCCGCCGATTGGAGCTTCTGCGGGGAAATCCAAGACTGACAAGGATGTAGACGATGGGCTTGAAGAAATTAGGGCAAAGCTCGAGCTTCATCTCCGAACCGCCGCTGATAAGCTAAATGCCGCGATGCAAGAGGTGGGTGAACAAAATGAAGCACCGGCCGCGGCGGCGAGGCCCTGGAATCTCAGAACGAGAAGAGCGGCTTGTAAAGCTCCCGTTGAAACTACTGCTTCTGGAGGAGGAAGAGGTTCGAGAAATGAAGAGCGTCAGCAGAATTCTTCTTCTCTTCGGACTGGTAATTCGACCATGAAATCGAATCGGATGCAAGGTGTAGCTGCGGCGCAGGGTGTCGAGAAGGAAAAGAAGGAGCGCCCAAAGTTCTCAATCTCTCTTTCTCGAGAGGAGATAGAAGAGGATTTTTTGACCATGACAAGGACGAGGCCGCCTCGAAGGCCAAAGAAACGGCCTAAGATCATACAGAACCAGCTGGACGTAAGAAAATCTGAAAATATTCTCTACTTAAATTCTTCTCGCACTTTCTAAAATTACTTCTTTTTCTTCGCCATGAATACTGACAGTCTGACAAGCTTTTGAGAATTACGAATATTTGTTTTCCCTGGATGAAATCCTAAAGCGGCCATGGTGGGTTTTGCAGGCAAATTTCCCCGGTTTGTGGTTGACAGAAGTAACACCGGATTCGTACAAAGTTCCTGATCTTCCTGAACGTGGAAAGGTAACATCTTTGTTTTACTCCGACTTCTTTTCCGATCATTTAGAAACTTGTTTACTAGATTATTTTCTTCCCTCCTTTCTTTCCCCTTACTTCCAGTTAGTTCTGATCTGATAAAACTAATATCTTGATCATGGTTTCTGGCTTTCTGCAGAGGTAGAGATGAACCCAGAAATGGTATCTGGAAATTTAAGAATTTCTGCTTGCTGACCATGGAAACGTTGTAACCTCAACTAGTGGTATATCAAACAATCCATCTGTAAATAATAAAATGTTCAGATTTCTTGTTTACATGATTTGCAACTTCGATTCAAATTTTAATTTCATTTACTAAATCCATTTCAATTTCATTTATCCGTCTTTCTACTAACAACAATAAAAGAATATTTTCTTTGGGCTTGATTTGATGAATACCTGCTAACATGTATTCATGGTAATAAACATTGTTATCAGTTTTGTATCTTGCCCACTAAACTAGTTTCTTTGCCTTTTGAATATGAGAACAGCATTAAAGCTGGGCAAGTTCATCTCTTTCTTTCTTTTTGACTGGATTGTTTATTTAACCATAAATATAAATGATCCAGATCAGAAATGCAAAGTAGTTTGTCATACAAATATTCACATGTCCATAGAGTAAACGTGTAAGGCTTGATCATTGAAATACTTGAGCAAAAATTCAATGGCCATTACTAGAGCAGTTGCATCATGAAGCTGGGGACAATATTGTATGGATGAGATAGGCAAATCCATACAAAGTTTCTAACTTTTTTGGTAGGACTGATCAGAACTCAGAAGGCATGACTGGATTCCAAGGGGCCAAAACTGTGTCTGCCATTTACACACATTCATGCATCTAAGCAGACCGCATTCTCATATGTGATCCTCTATGAGTATTAACAGAAGCTTTAAAATTAATTGAATATCAAACTAATATTGAGTTCAGTTGAGACTGTAATCTGATGGCTATTTATAGTATACAGGTAATTGGATTTAGCTACTAGAATCTGTTTGAGCTCAGTTCTTCCATCAAATTTTAGAGAGCAAGATTGTTTTGCATGCTTAGGATAGTTTCAACTTCAAGTATGCTGAGTATTCCCATGTGTAGAGTAGGATAACAAAGAAGAAACAGTGTCTTTATCCATGTACCATGAACTGGACGAACTGAACGAGTTATTGTCTTTCAGTGAATATGGGCTCTGTAGTAAAATCAATGACGAGATGATTTTGTAGTCTCTGTTTTAAACTTTATGCAATGAACTTTTGCATCATAAAAAAGCTTCAACTTAATGCTGTAATGCAGAATCATAATCTCTCCGTCAATGTGGTTTAGGGGTTCCACTGCAATTGTACTTCAGAAACCTTACCTTACCACCGGTGGGTTGCCAATGTTGGTGGTGCAGGCCCCTGCTTTCTCCAAGATCAGCACCAGAGCGTGCAATGATCCAAACCGTATACTAATGCCCAATTGGATGGCGTTCATATTTTTGGTTGGGCACGGTTAAAATTGTCTGATCCCATTCCCATCATGAGATTGGCTCTATACAATTGATGAGCACATATACATGCTCCGGCATTTACATGAGCCTCCAGGTCTGTTCTCTGGACTGCATTTAGCTTGTTACGACTCCAGAATCCAGATTGAAATGCCTATGTGTTGGAAAGAGATTGCAATTGCAACAGTGAATTGGCCGAGATTCCCTTATCCGAAATTGTTGCAGGAATCCGAATCAGAAATGAGGTTAGTTAATTGCCCGTGGGCCGTGGCCTCTTGCTTGGGGTTGGTTAATACTTAATATTTAATAGCGGTCGTTGGTTTGGAATCTTATTACGTTGAACCCACCCACCCCACACACATATTCTTTCTTGACGCCGCATATCTTCTTTCCTTTTCTTTCTCCCCAAACAAAGAAAACCTGGTGCACGCAAGCGTCCCATATTGTTTAGTACTAAACACCAAAGAGAGAGAAGGCCAGATTAGAAAGAGAAGGAAACAACAAACAACTAACTTCTCCTTCTCCTACCTCCAATTCACGGCCACCAATGGTTCATCAGTCATCACAACGTTTTAACTTTTTAAATACAAGGAACATAAAACAGCTCCTTCAAATTGGTCTCGAGTAAAATCTCAATTTAATTCCAAGGTCTGCAAATTGAACCAAAATCTGGGTCACTGGAATTTTGTTTCCTGCAGCCAGAACCCAGAAGTCGATATAATCCGCCATGGAATGTAAAGAATGCCCCCAAGACATAGAGACCTGAGTAAGTAACAAGAGAATGTTGCTCTGAGCAATGATGCTTATGTTAGTATAGTTTAATCCTAGAATTCAGTTAGCTGTCCAAATGAGAATTGACCAGCCCACCCCCCCCCCCCTCTGACAGGAATTAGTTATCCCAATTCTTTAACTGTTACGGCTCAACACAACCTGGCCAAGTTGTAGTCCTGGCTGTATTTCCTCTCATGGGCGTGGCGTGGTGCGGCAGAGAGCAGAGTGGCTCAGACCTCAGCCTAACCCGCACGGCACACCCTTATCGTGTACCGTATAACAATTGACCATCCTAGTTTTTTTTTTTGTTTTTTGTAAAGAAAGCTTCAAGCCTTCAACAGTTCAAGTTAATGACGTGGGTCCCAAGTTTAACATAGATAAGGGCAATTGAGATCTGAGACTTTTGAGGTTATATTTGCTGATTGTTTCATCTGTTCCTTCCTGGTTTAGTTATAAAAAGATTTCCCTAGGCTAGTGATTATAATCCGTTAAAGAAGTGTTGGAAAGACAGATTGTCTTCTCTATTTTTTAAACAAATCAACAGTCTTTATGTCTTCACATGTACTTGTGTTCCCATACTGTAAGACCCGTATAAAACACGATAATAGAAAGGAAGAAAGGCGGCGAGGTTCAGCTCCTCTTGATTTCCCCAAGAGGTGCCGTCGGAGCTGTTGATGGGCGATGACAAATTATCGATTGTAATGGCGAGCAGAGACAGAGAGAGATCTCGAGAGCCTCTCATACCAGTCGCTGGAGCTCCCGACGATGACGTTTCCTCAAAACCTTCTTCCTCATCTGCTCCATCGTCTCATCATTCCGGTCGAGAGGTCAGCTCTCTATCTCCCCCTCCCTCTTTTTCTGGTGCAGTTACTCCCTTTGTTATTGGGTTTCTTTTACTGGTTTAGCGGTGACCCATGCCAATGTTTTTCTTTCATTTTCTTTATATTTGTTTTTTTTTTTCTTTGTGAGGGTCAAATTACTCGATTTTGGGGAAACCCATCTGCATCTTTTTTGTTTATATCTTGTTTTTATGTGGCGTTTTTTTTTTTTTCCTTCATTAGGTTTTAGTAGAAACATCTATTTTAGTTCCAGAGTTACATCAATAATTTCTTTTAATTCAACCACAATTAAATTTCTGGTCATCTTCTAAAGTGTTTTGCGGTTGCTTTCAGTATTCAAGTCAGTACTGTTTGGTGTAGTGAGCTTTTCTGGAATTCGTTTCTCTCGGTTGTGTTTTTTGTGATCTGCTGTTATTCTTTGTCTTTGTTTTGCTTTCAGAATTTTGTTCACATCTTGTTCTTTTCTCCATACTGCCTTTAATGGGCATTCACAAAGGACTGAGTTAATTCAGTTCACTTGACGATATCTCCGTAGAACCATATTTCCTCCCTCTTTAACTTAGTTCACTTAAAAAAGTTAATTCGGTTCACTTGACGGAATTTCAGCAGAACCATATTTTCTCCCTCGTTAACTCCGTTCACTTAATAGTTTTTTTTTTTTCTTTCCCTTTTTCTTTTTTGAAGCCTACGCTTGATAGTTTAGCTTTGATGGCTAGATGTTTGTTGATTTTTAATTCTTCTTCATAGCATAAGAGTTGGAAGGCCTCATATATTATGAAAATTTCTATCAATGAAATGCTTTCTATGTTTTTACCGATAAAAAGAAAATGAAAACGAACACTTCTCTTTTGTCCCTGGTAAACTTGTTTCTGTGGGTGTAAGAACACCCGTTACCTTCTTCATCTTCACTGTTTTGTGAAAACCTTAATAACTGCAAATTTCAGTTCTGGTTGTAGTCTTTCTCCAGTACATGTTTTGATACCAATCAACTACTACAGAATCAATTTTTCCATATCATATTTTTTTTATTCACTCTGATGGGCTTATTTACAAATTATATCCTTTTGTTGTTTCTTTTTTGCATTATTCTCCAGAAATATCAGAAATGTTGTATTTTCCATTCACTGATCCAAACTGTATTTCCATAATTCTTATAGTGGATGCTCTTCTGCTCACTGGTAGAACACCAAATATTATTATTTTCACATTTACATGCTACTGACTTGAACTATTCATGCTTATTATTGTAGCTATACAAATTCTGTGTAAACTTCATGGAAGAAAGAGGTATTAAGTTAAATTGCATACTGTCATTGCCCTGCAGGCTTTTTACAAAGTTGTTCGAAGTTGGGCTTCGAAAAAGTTCATGACTGGATGGTAAGGATATACATATTATAATTGAATCCTTGTGATAGGCACTCCTTTTTTTGTAGTTGTTCCTATATGTTGGATATCAGAGTGTGCATTATTTATTTTTGTTAAATTCCTAATTGCTTATTATCTTGATTTTAGAATTCAAGGTTTTTGTGGTCAAATATTTATAGCTATTATATAGTTTTGCACTGGAAACTTATGTACAGGTTTTCATGTATTGTACAATCACAAAATCCGATGGGCATAGTGAAAATGAACATATCCTTCATCATTACTTGCATTTGGGGGATAATTCCCAAATTATTTGATGATCATGGATTCATGGTTATACTAAAAGGACGTGATAAAACTAACATGCCTGATAAGTGTTCTATAGATACAAGAGTTAGGAGTAGCTAACTTTATCAAGTGGAAGGTATTATATACATGATTGTATTTCACTTAAAAGATTCAGTTAATTGTATTTAATAATCCAAATGGAATTAAGTGGCATGGCCACCAAAGTTCTATATTATCCTAAAATTTCAAGAAATAGCAGTTCCCCTCTTCCTCCCCCCATGGGTCAATAGATTCATGGATTCTGTTTGAGGATGCCAAATATATTGATCTAACTGTTCGTTTGGAGGGCACCCTTCATCATGAGCATTGTCATTGTCTTCTTTTCTTCTTCTTCTTCTGAAGAAGATGAAACTCCACTTACTCATCCTTTTCCTTTTGGTATATAAGCATTACTTAAGTTGATTTATGCTAAATCATGTGGGGGAATTGGGATGTCATGGAAAATGGGAGCTGTAAGTCTGTATGAATATATAGAGTCATAATCATACATTATGGGCCATGTAATCAAGGTAGGGGTGCAAGTTGGGTGGTCTGGACCAGGTTTAAGCTCAATCCAGGCCCAACCCTATGAATTAGGCTTAAGGCCTAAGCCTGAGGTCAAGCCTGATTATCCAACCTGAGCCCAGCCCACACTAAAATTTGATGCACTCAGGTTGGGCTCAGACCCGGGCTGGGAGTGGGTTAGTCAATCAGCCTATGCTAAAATTTAACATAAATGTATGTGTTTATGCATACATGCATGTATGTATCGGATTTCATTCCCAAGGGAGGGGGAGGGAATGACCATTCCCTCAAATGGGGAAATGCCATTCCACCAGGAATGGGAATGGTTTTCCTATTCCACCCAACCAAACAGTTGGAGTTGGAATGGCCCATTCCGTTCCGATCCCAGACCCCTTATTCCCACGAACCAAAAGGGCCCTAGTCTCTTCCGGGAATTTAGCAGTTCCCATCCCTTGGACTGCATAAAATCTACATTAGTAACAGAAAAATGCTGAATTCTATTTATTTATCTAGAATCTACAAGGTTCTTTTTATAAACACGCGTAGCAACTAGTGTAAATTAATGAACCTTGTGATGATTTTGGCAGGTGTATAGGGCCTATAGGCTTTTATTTCTCTAAATCTTATAAAGCCATCATTGAATATGTGGTTGCATGAGGAGAACCTTATTATTTTCACACTTTATTGATTTTATTAACATTACTTGTCATGCTCTGTATTTTTTGGTAAGAATTTTCTGTAATCAAAGGTGTTGGTTGTTGTTTTTTACTCTGCAGTGTCATTCTACTTCCGATAACAATTACATTCTATATCACATGGTGGTTTATACATTTTGTGGATGGATTTTTCTCTCCAATCTATGCCCAACTTGGAATCAACATCTTTGGTATGTGATCATTTTCCTGCTTTACCTCTATATTTTGTTTATTTTGGTGAATGCAAGGGGCTGGGTGTTTTTTGTAGTTTTCGTTTCTTGGGTTGAGAAATTTCCTACTTTACATGCGAGTTACATCAATGTTTTGATAATTTAGAACAGGTGGAGATCTCTAACTATGGATCATCTGCATACCATAGTTTGAACTTTAATCTTGAAGTTAGAAATCTATTTCATTGCAGATGATGTGTAGCTTCTTCACAACCATATATTCTATATTTATTATGGTTGTACCTTTTCTTTTCACTACTGATTTATGATGGATGTACTTATATCCATGACTATCTAGCACAAAAATTCTGTAAATTATTGAATGTCCTAGTTATAGAGGTTTATTTTTCTTGAATTTTTTGGCTGTCCCTGATCCCCTTTCTGGTAATAATATCCTGTCTTTCTTGGGTAATTATACTCACTTGTCCCTCACAATTAGGTCTTGGGTTTGTGACTTCAATAACTTTCATTTTCCTGGTCGGCGTTTTCATGTCATCGTGGCTGGGAGCATCTGTTCTAAGCCTTGGAGAGTGGTTTATCAAAAGGATGCCATTTATTCGTCATATCTACAATGCTTCCAAACAGATTAGCACTGCCATATCACCAGGTAATCCCAGTAATTCTGTTTCATTTGTTTTCCAAATGAATCTGGGTAGGCATTGCATAAGTCCTCTTTATATATTAATACAGATCAGAACACACAAGCCTTCAAGGAAGTGGCCATCATAAGGCATCCACGTGTTGGAGAATATGCTTTTGGGTTCATCACTTCTACTGTCACCCTTCAGGTCTTAATTTATTTTTTCTGCAGTTGTGTTGAATATGTGCTCTTCTAAATCATGGTGTTTAAGTTTTTTTTTTTGGTCATATTAAATGAATTTTACAAATAATTGCACCCCTACTGAATATCATCCTAGATTGGTCGTTTTAATAATTTTCCTGCAAGGTTATAAACTTGTGATATTGTAGAAGAATATCAAGTGAAACATCTTCTATCTTCCATTCTTTTTTATCTTCTAGTGACAAGCATAATTTGACCTTGTCAAGTAGGACATTGCATGTTCACAACTTTTCTCATGCTCCTTCTTGACATTTGATTATACTGTTGTTTTTCAATTCAAATCTAAGGTTATCAATTTGATATTGTGGCAAACTTTGGTCCAACAGAATTAGAAATTTCATAGGAGAAAATTAGTACTATTTAAGGAATCATAAGAGAAACATAGAGTTTTTAGCTTACAACTTTAGGAGTCATTAGAAGACATGATTAGCTTACTGGAAAAAAAAAACCATGTGTAAAAGAATATGATAAATTCATGGAGGGGGAAAATGTTGCATGTGTAAGTGTGGGTATTCAAAACTACATCTATTAATGAGTTCTAGTTGTCAGACTTCTACGGTCATACAAAGTTACAAACATGACATCCAACTGATAAGTTGGATCATGGCGCTTGTTGGGGTGAGGAGATTGTCGTCCAAGAGAAGAGTTCTTGTTCCAAGCTATAGAACTGGTCCCCTTGAATCTTGAGGAGGTCTCTCTCACATTAGTTGGAAGGATATGAGCAGATGATCAGAGATATTTGCTTTGCTATTATCACAGTGTTACACTTGTTGGCTGTGTTCTTGATAATTTTTGTGCACTAATCTTGGATTTTTGTGTGGAGGCCTGCTTGTATTTAATATTGGAAGTTATTGCAATTTCTATTTTGGGACTAACATTGTCAAATTTCAAATGTTTGATTCATTCATATAGAATTATTCTGGGGAAGAGGAATTATACTGTGTGTACGTTCCTACAAACCATCTTTACATTGGTGATATATTCCTCATCAACTCCAAAGATGTCATTAGACCCAACTTGTCAGTGCGTGAAGGAATTGGTAAGTACTGTGTGTCACATTGCTACTTTATTAGCATGTGTCTATGGACAATAGGAAGATGATCGATATAAAGTCTTCTACCTGTTTCTGCTATTGTCATGTTTTATGTATAGGAAGTCCAGTGTATGGATTAACTCATCCCACAGAGTAGTACTATGCCTTTCTGAACTATCTTTTTTTTTTTTGATTGTTACACCTTTGGAATCAATTCTAACTCCTTATCACTTAACTCATGTTTGGTGATAAATGGAAGCTCTAAACCGTTTGTTATCTGTAGTAGACAACTTTATTTCATTAAAGAAAAAGGTCCACGTAGTACAACAGTTCCAACTGGTTGACTTACTGTTTGACTTGAGGGCCTTTATCACTGAGCATTTGTTATACTGAAGAATGTAAGAATGTGGGAGATAAATAGATGGTCTTTTGGAGTTAGCTACATCTAGCCCCTTCAACTTGTAACAAAACAGAATGGCAATGTTACCCATTTATATCGCACTGTCAAAGGATTACTACTGGTTCATTATTTTGTGTTTCTGTTCCATTACTATTTTTTGTATGTTTTCTGTCTTATCACTCCATCATCTTTGGCTGGGAATTTGACTTGTACTGAATGTGCCATGATTGCAGAGATTGTTGTCTCTGGGGGCATGTCAATGCCTCAGATCCTGTCAACAGTGGACTCCCAGATGATCCAGGTGGACAGAAGATCTGGTAGAAGCTGAGGACAAAGAGCCGATATGACAGAGATCCATGAATGATGTATTCCGGTTTGAGATGTGCTATCAGACTGACCATTTATCAACTTCTCTGGAGTTTCAGGTGGATCCAATGTGGATGTTTGTTTACCGGCTGTAATTGAATTCTGATAGCATGTGTAACATTCCTTTTACTGGGGTTTCAAAGCAAACCCCATGTACATTATAGATGAAGTGACATAGAAGATGGAGGTTGATAATACAAGCTGTGGATCATCTGGCTTTAGACCCTTACATTTTTCCTAGAAGAAGAGCTCCTTTAGAGCTCCAATCAATTCAACCACCTTCAGCTTCAAATTTCAGACTACTCTGTGCCATGGATGGTTTTGACTGCATCTTTTTCTTAAATCTCCATTTCTTCTGTCAATTGGGAAAAGAAAATGAAACGACCTTGTATGTACTTGCACATCTGCTAGAAATCATTTGATCTCACTCAGAATCCACCTAACACCTATACACGATCTTTTGGTATAAAAAAGTGAACAGAATTTCAAGAATCCCATTTTGACAATCTGTCAGGTGGAACTCACTTGAAATTATGTGATGTAACGCAAAACTACCAAACAGTTATCAAATGTATAATGCTATGAGTCTATGACAAACTTGAATCCTAAGCCACAAGTACTAAAGGTGTGCTGTGGCAGTATGATACTGAGATGTGGAGGACTTTTTTCATTGGAATGTGTTTCTTGATAGCATGCTATGTTAAAATGAGAAGCAGCGATTCCTGTAAATGGTTCTCAAAGTTTTTTGTTTCAGAGAGGGTCTCGGCCTTCGTAATCAGAATCCAAGAACATAGAACCTGGTCAGACACACAGACTACAAATTTTGGCATGGAGTTTGGGTCTTCCTTTACAATGTCTCCTACTACACCTGTCTGTGTGGGCGCTTCACTGTAGAGAGCTCTGAGTCTGGAGAGAGGAAGACCCATATGGCCTTCTTCGTGGCTTTGTTGGTCCTGAGGATGGAGTCCTACGCTTGGGCTTGAATGTCCTTTTGCTGGTTCACAGACTTGATTTTTAATGCCCTAAACAATGCTGCCAGGAATATGTTGATCAACAATGCTGCCAGGAATGTGTTGATCAACTTTGTTTTTTGCTAGCTCATCTCATCAACAAGTCATCATCTGATCCGACCTTGCCTATCCATTGCATCTCTGCCTGATTCCAAGATTATTTCCATTCAATGCTATAAATATGTAAAGAGAAAACTCAATCTAATGTTGGAAACCAAGGGGATGATTGGAACCGTGGCCATTTTAAAAAAAAATGGTTATACGTCAGATCCACATAGGCGTTTCAACAAATGCCCATGTATCTCATTGTTTGGTTCAGCCGATTATTAAAAAATCGGGCATGACTCGAAAATTGGGACCCCACCAATGCATGAAACGCCAAATCGGTGAATTGTTGCACCCAACGGTTGACTGATGTGTATCCTATGCGGTGCCTACCTGTCAGCACATACATGAAAAACGGTGATGAAAATCCCCTTACCAAACAGCATAGTGTTGTTCACTACCTACGTGGCAGAAGCATTTTTTTTGTGAAAAACGGGTCTTGGAAGCATGGGCATTTTTTCTTAAAAATCAGTGCCAAAAAGCACCTACACTTCCAAACACCATCTGAACCAGATTTAAAAAAAAAAAGTACCGATACAGGCCATCCTACCGGTGTATCGCCATTGGGAGCACCCACTTACCACTTATGAGATGTTTCTTGAAAAATCAGGTTGCTAAGTGTCTGAAGGAAAAATTCTCTAATATCACCACATTCCTTTAATATATTATATATGTGTCTCTCCTGTTTATTATCTGACCCGAATGGATCTATGCAAAACTACATAAAAACTGAATTGTTCCCTTATTTGTGTGTGTACCTTTTTTCAATGCAGTAGCAGGAAATCTTTCTTTGTTTTGATAAGTAACCGAATTGTAATAGATTAGATTATATAAAAAAAGAACCAAACCCCAAAACAAAATCCTGTTTTAGATTATACAAGTAACACGAAACTTTGTAAATTGTAATCATGTGAATTAAAAGTTAAAACAATAAGGGTCGTTTTGGTTCTTGGGAATAGAGATCTGGTGTTTCAGAGTGATCCATTTTGATTCCAACCGATTGGTTTCCAGCCGGAGAAGCACTCGGTCCTTGATCGTTTTTCAAGAAGTGGGGGAGTAGAGTAAATTGGTGGGTTTCATGGAAAAGAAATAAACCTATATTGGTATTTTAGTATTAGTGGGTCTTGCGGAAAAAAAAAAAATTTTGATTAAAGAGTAATTTATTTATCTGCGCGAGTATTGGATAAATTATTTATTCACTAATGTTAAAAATTGTTAATACACGATGAGATAAAACAGTTATTCCAAAATTTTATGATTTTATCTAAGGAATAAAAGAATACTGATAAGTATATTTATCGAATAAATGTTTTCCAAAAAATACTTGTGTGAATAAATGCATTTAATTATGTAAATGACTTAACAAGATGTGAATGAGGACTTAGTTATACCAATTGAATTAAGCATTTAACCCATCTAACAAACGGAAACATTTTTTTTTTTTTGTTAAATAGAAAACAAAGCAAAAGTAACAAAGAGAATATAATATTCGTTTGGCAAAAAGGACAAATAATAACCAAAAATAAATAAATAAATAGTTAAAATACCCCTATTTACATAATTATTTAAAATGCCCCTATAGTTTTCGACAATGGACAAAATCTTCCCCTATGTTAGCACATCGTTAAAATGCGGATGTCACAACTTATATAATTTTTTAAATTCCAAAATTACTTTTTTTGTGGTCGACTTTATCCTTCATTGTTTTTTAAATTTTCAAAATAAAACCAAGGGAGAATAAGTGAATTCCTAAACGTTCCTCACGGAAGATCGAGTCAGATCGATTGGGGAAAAGAAATCGAGCTGATGATTATCACCACTACCACTGTCACCATGAGGACGGCTCCAACGGCAGTTACAACTAGCAGTAGGGGCGAATAGGAAACAGAAAGGCAATGCCTTCTCCCATATCAGAGGCAAGGAAAAGAGAGAAGACTTGGTGCCTACAGCCTAGGGAGGGAACCGTTTTTTCTGTTGATATATGAAGCTTCAGCCTTAGCAATGGTGTCAATCAAGTGGACCTTTGGGTTAGGGGCTCTGCGATACCAAGGTTCAGGGTGCGAATTTCCTCATTCAAGGATTCTCCTCTGCCATGTCTGTCAATCTCCGACGCCATGGAAAGCCTCAGGAACCAAGCTTGGGCCTACGACGACGATGATGTTATGGCAACAATAATAATGATGACGACGGAGAGAACCAGGTGGTTCTTTAGTTTAGTCATATACCCCCCCTCCTCCTCCCGTTGCTGGAATTTGCAGTGGTCATCGGAGATTTCATTGGGATTTGCAACGGTCCGTTTGTGTGTGTGCGTATTTTTTTATATCTTTTCTGTGAACGAAAGAATTGTATCAGTCAATCCACCCAGACCAGGTTCTGTTTCAGATTCCCAAATTACAAAAGGACAATTCATAACATCCCTTACGGTTCTGTAGACTAGACCTGTTCAAGACCGGGTGGCCCATCCCCATCCCGGCCGCAGCCAGTTTTTTATCGGGCTTGGTCTAAGACTCTACCAGGTTCGAGGTTGGACTTTGGGATTTTTAGTTCCGATCCAAGCCCGCCCCAATGATATTATTATATATTAATGATATATCTCCACCATAAATAAGACTTTTTCTGTCCAGATCGGATTTCAGATTTTAAATAAGAACATTTTGTATCAATAAAGAGGGGGACGTAAATAGACATCTATTCAAGACTCTACAGCGGAGTTGAGTTGATTGAAATTCGTCACTCGACTCACTGGGTCATAGATTCACTCGTTCTTTATTACATTACAGCTAGGGGTGAGTATTTGGTTTATTAGGTTAAAAACTGAATTCAATAAATCGAAAATTTTAAAACTGAAATAATAAAATAAAAACTGAAATCGAAATAACCGAACCAAAATTTTTGGTTCAGTTTTTAGTTATTTCAGTTAAAAACCGAATTTAGTTATTATATATTATAACCTATAAAATATATATATATATTATATATAATATAGATTATATATTATATATTACATAATGAATTTTAGCTAATTCGGTTTTTTCGGTTAACCAAATTTCTAAATTTGAAAACTGAAACCGAAATTGTTAAAAACCAAATTACCCCAAAAAAAAAAAACCGAACTAAAAAAATCGAAACTGAAATTTTTGGTTTGATAATTCGGTTTTAATCGAATAATGTTCACCCCTAATTACAACTGAGCTAATTTAATCTCAATTATGGAGATTAATTTAAAATTAATACAAGGGTGATGGACAAAAATCTCTCCAAAAGTTTCTAACAATCATAAATATTTTCTTTATACTTTTACTTTAGTAAAAACCTCTCTTGAATTTTTAAAGAACTTGACAAAAACCTCCCTTTGTCAATGACCCAAATAGAAAACATCATATCGATGCATCAATTTTATACTTAAATACCCATTTTATCCTTTTATAAATTATTAATTTGCATTCATTTATGCTGAAATATCCTTGTCGACCTGCTATTCTCTTTTCCTCTCCGACAACCTCTTTTTTCCTCTTTCCCATCCTTGGAATTCCATCAGAGGAGGAAGGCAGCAGCTCTTTCAATCTTTCAATCCAAATCAAAATGAAACATAGCTCTTTCAGTTTTCTCCCTGCCAATAGGAGGCTCTCGGGCTATAGAGAAGGGACGTCGGTAGACCGCACAAGAACTTCGGTCAGGTCACCGACGGCCTGCGGAAGAAGCTTAAGGATTTGATATGGACTTCCAGGAGCTGAGGCAGCAGATGATGGCAGATTATAAGGAGATGGTGAGCTGCCAATATTTCACTGTAACAAGGGAATAACCGGAGGAAGAGGTGATAGAGAAGATTATATCGAGTGGGGGAGGAACGAGAGGGGAGGAGCTGCTGCAAAGGGCGGCGAGTATGTGAAGGACGGGATGTGCGACCTCAGAACTGCTAAGAACTATCAGAAGAGCAGTAGGAAGTGGATGTGTGTGGGGTTGATTCTAGTCCTGATTCTCATCGTATTTTGGTGGTCATTCCCATCGCCACCGGTTTCAGTCATTCCTAATATGCTAAAATCTTTATTTTAAGGCTGTTGTTTCTTTTGATTTATTGACTTGTATTTCTTTTTCAGGTGGGGAATGGGGGAGGAAGGCTCTAGTAAAGAACAGTTGCCGGAAAAATAGAAGGAATATTCTGAAAAAATGGGAATAGCGCCGCTGCAACCGTAAAGGTTTACATTCTTTTGATATATATTTTTTTTTTGCTCCGAGCCTCTGACAAAAAACAACAAATGTGAATAAGATGCACGATTGAGGGCAAATAAAGTATTTTACAAATTCATCGAATGACGTTTCAAAGGTAATTTCATAAATATAGACGTTTTCCGTCTGGGTCATTGACGGAAGGGAGGTTCTGTCGAGTTCTTTAAAAATAGAAGGGAGCTTTTTGCTAGAATGAAACTACATGGGAGCTTTTTATGATTGTCAGAACGTGTAGAGGAGTTTTTTGTATTTTACCCGCATAACAGCAAATTAGTATCAGCTGCCGACACTTGTTCCCGATATCTCCTGCTTCCAGTCAGTGGCCTCATCCTGTCATCCACCTCCACCTCTTTCTTTCTGTTCCCATGCACAGTAGGGAAAGAGAAAGCGAAGGAGAGAGAGAGAGACAGAGAGGGAGCTTCAGATTTGGATGATATCTACATATTCCGGCACATGGCGGACTTAATTGGACTTTCGAATTGCCGTTTCTGGTGAAGATTTGGAGAATCAATTCCAGCTTCCCCTCTTTCCCGGGTTTCAGTCGTCTACAGTGATTGTAACCGTAATCTTTTTTTCTTTTGTGCTCTGCAATCCGCGCTCTGGCTGAAATTTCTACTGCAATTAATCTGTCCGCGCTCTGGCTGAAATTTCTACTGCAATTAATTTGTCCGCGCTCTGGCTGAAATTTCTACTGCAATTAATCTGTCCGCGCTCTGGCTGAGATTTCTACTGCAATTAATCTGTTTAAACCATGAGGTGTTTCTCTGGTAAATTCGCCAATCTTCGTGAAAGCAATCTCCCTTTTCCTTTTCTCTTGGTGAGAAGTTACCGAAATTGATCTCTTTCTCAACCTTTTGAATATAGTATCTCGTTTTCCGACTTTCTGTTACTCTACTTGTGGATGTTGGCTTTGAATTAGGAGCCTGAAAACGTTCCTTGAAAGCGCTTCGAGTCTGTTATTCGGTTTGAATTTGCAGGAATTTCAGTTATTGAAGTAATTCTTTCGTGTTTGTCTCTCACGTTAATTTCCTTTCTCCTGGACAGCCGTTTCCAGTCTGTTGAAACTCATCAGCTCCTCTGTTTTGTCCATTTCTGTGGTAGTCTTGAAATTTGCTTCTCTTGTTGCATCCTTTGTAATTTGAAATTAATTGAATGAATAATCATTGATTTGCTGCTTATTATGAGGAGAGAAACAGAGCGGAATTTGATTCTGCGTTAATGAGTTGAGCATTTCAATTCTTCGAAATAAAACCAGTCTCCTTTTGTGGAAATTAATAATCAAACTTCAAAGATGATGCACGCGAAGTCCGACTCCGATGTTACGAGTTTAGCCCCTTCGTCGCCATCAAGGTCTCCGAAGAGGCCTGTTTACTATGTACAGAGCCCTTCGCGGGACTCTCACGATGGAGACAAGTCCTCTTCCATGCAAGCGACTCCCATTTACAACAGTCCAATGGAATCTCCCTCGCACCCGTCCTTCGGACGGCACTCGAGGGCTTCTTCTTCGAGTCGGTTCTCGGGGATGTTTAGATCTTCTTCTGGGCGGAAGGCAAACCGGAAAAGGAACGATAAGGGTTGGCCGGAGTGCAACGTGATCCAAGAAGAAGGATCTTACGATGATATTGATGGTGAAAAGGGTCTTTCTCGTCGTTGCCAAGTCTTGATAGCTCTCTTGGTCTTCGTTCTGTTGTTCACTGTGTTTTCTCTTATTATCTGGGGTGCCAGTCGGCCTTACAGAGCAAAGATTGTTGTGAAGGTATAACAAATTACTTAATTATTTATATGCCTTTATCTTTACTCGTTCAACTCAATCTTAATTATTTAATATTTATTATGTTAAGTTGTCATCATCTGCAATAGTGCCTCCAGTAAGCTTATCTAACTATGTTCTACTTCCAGTGTTTTAATTTTACTGGAGTTCAGAAAAATAAACAAATTCTTAGCAAGCAAAACGAGAAAACTTTGGTGAAAACAGAAAATTGTGGTTTCTTTTCAACCATGTTGCCAACTTTTCATCACCTTGCTTAGCATTCTCTTTTAAGGATTGATGATTGATCTCTTTCTTTAAGAAATCAACAAGAGAAAGAACCTAATATGATTGATGCTGGGCTTATTTGGGTAGAATATTTTCTACTTCAAATCCATATGAACTTTGGTCTTATACTGTGCTTTTTCATTAGCTTCTCTTTGTAAATTTGGCTTTCCTCTTTTTTGCTTTACCTCTGTTCATTATAACAATAGCAGGGAGTTGCTTTGAACAGTTGGGAATTAAGCATTTTTTTTATATTTTTATATGTAAATTTGTCTGGTTGGCTTGGCAATTTCCCAATATTATTTGGTCTTTTTCTTTTCTATAAACTCATGATTGATGTCAGAACAGTTGACTTAGTCCTGTTTGGATGGATACATGGATGTGTATCCGAAACTGGCCTTTGGTCTCTGTGACGTCATGTAACCCTTTTTATGGTAGTCTGGCTCCTTATGCAGTAGAATGCTCATATGGAGTTGGAACCAGTAGACTGGCTAAGTGCCTAAGCCAACTCAAGGTTTTGACAATAGGATTTCCAGCTTTACATTTGGCGTTTATTAGGTGCCTTGAGTTATAAAACACTTTGCTTCTTTCTCTGACTCTGCATTGATTTCCACAGGATTGTAAAGTTGAGTACATTTCTTTGACTTCAATATTGCATCCTTTTTATCCCTTTGTCCTCTATAATAGAATTCTTTGTACACAGATTACATCTTTCTATGTTTATTGCATTAACAAGACTTGTCATCACAGAGCATGGCTGTAAACAATTTCTATTCTGGTGAGGGATCAGACTCCACAGGTGTCCCGACCAAGTTGTTGACAATGAACTGTTCCTTGAAACTAAGCATATATAACCCTGCTACAATGTTTGGCATTCATGTTAGCTCTACACCTGTCAACCTCATCTTTTCAGAAATTACAGTTGCAACTGGCCAGGTAAGAACATTGTTCAACTTAATTAGTAACTAATAGATGTAAAATTGTCAAAATGATAGAAGAATATTCATTTAATTCAGAGGCAGAAGCGGAAGTGGTCACCCCAATTCCACAGGCCTCTTTGCTTTATTGGGTCAGATGTTGTAGGTTTATGCAGTATTTGGAAACTAGAAGATTTTAAGCACACAAAGTCGATACTTTTGTGTGTTTCCAAATTCCTTGGGATGGGGGTAGAAATGGAATTGAATTCTAATTCTGCCTATTTGAAACTGAAAAAGATGAAAAAGAAGGTCAATACCCAGTACAGGTCCTGGATATCAGGGCTCTTTGGACAAGATGAGTGAACACAGACCTTATTACTAGAGTTTTAGAATGAAGTAGCCCATCTCAGGTAATGGGTTGAAATCGCAATGGCTTCAATACGTTAAGGGAGTACTTATAAAAATGTCTGGGAGCTTGATTTGGTTCTTTGTAACTATAGAAGAAGCTTATTCTATTCTTTATCTCAATTAAGTTCTTGTGATGCTATTGAAGGATTACCCATAATCTATTAGGACAAATTTGATTACAGTTTAATAATATCTGCATTTCCAAATTGTCATTGCAGTTGAAGAAATACTATCAGCGTAGAAAAAGTCATCGTATTGTATCTGTGACACTGGAAGGAAATAAGGTTCCTCTATATGGGGCTGGAGCAAGCTTGGCAATCTCTGATAACAGCGGTGCAGTTCCGTTGACGTTGGAGTTGGAAATCCGAACACGGGGAGATGTGGTGGGGAAGCTGGTGAAGACAAAACACAGGAGGCATATCTCTTGCCCTGCAGTCATCGATCCTAGTAGCACCAAACCCATCAAGTTCAAAGAGTATTCATGTACATACGATTGAACTCAACTTCATCCCAGGATTGAGCTCATGACTTGATTGGATGATGGCATTGGCTTGAACCTTAAAATTGTTGATTATAGACAGTGACAGCGGTCCTGCTTCCCAAGGGGCGAAATTCTTCTACTCTAGGACGTTTCAGTTGTTTGACTGAGATGATGGTTGTAAGAGCTTCATGTATTAATGCCTTTATTGGAAGGTTTGTTCAATACTGGAAATGATAATAATGCAGTAAATTCTTCTTCTTCTTCCCTTTTCTGTATTTCTCTCCCTGAACAAACGAAATATAATAATCACAGAATTTGGTATCCATTCGCCCATAAATTAACAACGGATACAGCATTAAATAGAATGGAATGGTGAAACAGCCAGCATTCATATGGTCGACTCCATGTAGTTAAGTTGGAAAAAGCTTTGACGATGATTGTGATGATAATGAGAATTTTGGTAGCTCTTGTTTAAAATCTCTCACTTTTTTTTTTTATTTCTGTTGATTTTGAGCATTTGGAAGATAAAGATTTGGGCACATAGCATTGGCTGAATGGCTGTGTAACAGGTTGTGATGACATCCCACGCCCACCCATGATAAAATACATGGTCTACGGTGGGTGGGAGGTTGAATGGTTGTGGGCTCCACGTATTAAAAAGACTGGTGTGTGGATCATTATCGTTGATCCCACGGCCCGCTGAACAGAACAGCTATTGTGTTCAGCTAAGTCTGAATTCTAATCATCATTCCTGGAAAAGGCACACATAGCCTAATCATCATTCCACGAAAACACGCATATGGCTGACAACCGACTACTCATGATGGGTTGATATAATTATATATGGTAAATTGCATATTAATACTGTACTTTGAGTACTAAAGTGAGACTAACTCTAATTATAGAATACCAAATCTTTAATTTATACTAATTATTAAAATGTCTTATAAATATTTTATTAAAAAAATATAAATAGTTTCTTGTATAATTAGAAAAGGCTTCCATTATCACCATTAAAAGCGAATATAGGTGGGCCAGGCAAATTTGACCCCAACCCACTTGACCCACCTATACTCACCCAATTCAACAGTGGGTCAAGATGGATCGAATGACTCTCTTTAGGTAGGGGTGCAACTCGGGTAGGCCTAGCTCGAACCCGAGTTGGTCCAATCCGAAATTTTATATAGGCTGGGTTTGGATTTTCGGTCCTCAAGTTAGGCTCGGTCCTAGCCCTTAGGTAGTTTGAACTTAATCCGAGTATATATACATATATATACATACATGTTTGTATATGTAACATTTGTATATATATTTACATACATACATAAATATATGTATATATATTTGCATAAATACATTTATACAATTTTAGAGTGGGTTAATTGATCAACCCGAGCCCAGCCCGGGTCTGAGCGGCTGGGCCCAACCCGAGTGCATCAAATTATAGGACGGGCTGGGCTCAGATTGGGAAAATCGGGCTTGACCTCGGGCTCAGGCCTTAAGCCCAAATTTTAGGGACGGGCCTGGGTTGACTAAAAACCCGGCCCAACTGGGCTGACTTGCACCCTTATCTTTAGGGAAGTTAGGTTATTCTTTGAAACTCTCTCTCTCTCTCTCTCATTTCTCTGATCAACCATCTCTGTCTTTCACTCAAACCTTTTGGTTGTTGTAGTGTCTCTTCTTTCAGAAGCCTCACATATACAGAAGTAAACACCAGACTGACTCACTCTCTCTCTCTCTCACTTTGCTCAGATCTACCGTAGGTGGATGCTACACCGCCCCTTTCTCACTCAAATCGCCATAGCACCACCACTCTCCCTCTCTCTCACTTCATTTTCATATCTTCGGTATGTGGATGCTGTACCACCCCTCTGTCGTGCTCAGATCTTGAAGCTTGCCACCACACCACCACCACCCTCTCTCTCTATCGCTTAGATCTACTTTTGAAGGTTGTCATCGCACCATCGCTCTCCCTCTCTCCCTGACTCAAATCTCTGGTTTAAAGATTTGAAAGAATGAAGAGTTGAAGACTATGATAAGAAAATTTAGCAATTTTTTTTGTGTGTTTTGAAATGTAAATTCTTACAACTTGAAATGTAAATCCCATCAAGGGTGCTACAAATTTATGCGAAATTATTTTTATAAATTTTTCTTTGAAATATTTTTTGAAAATTTGCTTCAATATTCGGTGGGTGCAATGTCCATTTTTATTTGATTTTTTTTGAAAAATTTTATCATTTTATTAGTTTGTTTGCATTTTTTTACTTTTTTTGTTATAATATATAATTTTTGAATTTTATCATTTTATGTATTTTTGCAATTTCTACTTTTATCCCATCTTTATATTTATCTGATTTTTTGTCTTTTTCAATTTTCTTGTATTTTTTATTTTTTAGTGTTTTGCTATAATTTCCATTGTTTTTTATAATTTTTTTTTGCATTTTCTATTTTCTACAATCTATATATTTTCTGTGTTTTTTTGTTATTTATTTGCAATCTCTTTTGTTTTTTTATAATTTTTGGTGGCTTGTACAAATTTTATTTTCTATTTTTTTATTTTATGAAATTTCTATAGTTTATACAATTTAGGGTTTTTTTTTGTTTTTGAAATTTTTATTATGTTTGCAATTCTATACTTTTTGGTATTTTTTTTCCATTTCTTTGTTTTTATGTATTTTATATTTGAAAATATTTTTTGAACTTGTTTTCCTTTTTCTTGTTTTTTAGTTAAAACATATATGTGTATATTTTACATTTCCTGTAATTCTCTTCACATTTTTGCAATTTCTAAATTTTCTTACAACTCTCCTATATTTTTCTGCAATTTCAGTGTTTTTTTACACGATTTTTTTTTTACATATTTTGTATTTTTATAAAATTTGATTTTTTTTTATTTAAAAAAGTTGAAACCTTCTGTTTTTTAATTGAAATATATAGTTCTATATGTTTATGCAATAAAACATAGAAAATTAAAAGGTTAAGGTTTTGCTTTGAATTAGAGGATCAAATGGATGTGTTAGGATGGGTAAGTGTGAATGAACATGAAAGCTTAGGTTGTGAATGCAAAAAGCTTAGGTTGCATTTGGAAACAATGCAAATAAGTGTGAATGCAAATATGTAGTGTAAAATGGTCTATATAAATTGTAAAGTTGGGTTAGTTTTGCACTAACAAATTTATCTTATTACCAAAATGACTTTTAGTTGTAACGGATGTAAACATAAATTCCAATAAAGCATATGTCTTTTTTTATCAAGTATATGTTTGGCATTGGTGCTGCTAATGTATGGGTTGGAAGCACCATTTTATGAGAAAATGATGTCTTTTTTCTGTTTGAAAACATTGCTGCCAGGTAGGACATTTCCTGGAACAATAATAATACTTTCTGTTTGGTACCAGTGCTCCATGTCTGTTTTCAGCATTGGTACCCACTATAGGAAGTCCTCATCACTGTCACATCACACACTAATTGGCAGCAACGAGTTGCAATTTGAGAAAATGCCAAAATTGGTGTTGCTCCAAACCATGCCTTCTCGATTTCCAAGGCGTGGCTTGGAGCACAGTTTTTTTATGGAAAAAATGGTTCCAAACAAACAGGCGTTTCCTAGAGCAACGTTTTTTCCAACGTGACACTAAAGTATCACTATTTTTTGGAGAAACGACATTGATGCCAAACAGACACCAAAAGTCCACTTGGATGCAAATTTACTTCTTTTTTATTGATGTACTTTTACATCTTATTATCAATGTAAATTTGCACTAAAAAATGTATTTTCTGTCATTTATTGATCCATAAATGTAATATTGTCAAAAACAAGCAAAAGTGAAACTGAGTACAAATTTACCCGGAACTCGGCATTTGCATCGTTTCCAGATTACATCAAACGGGGAAAAAGAAGCCAATGCAGAAGAGGTAAAGGAAGCACGAATCTCAGAAACTGTCACCTTCGAGCAAAGCCAAAGCTTTCGCCATTTTCACCGAAGCACAAAGGCATTTTGACACCCTCCATGATCCTGGGTCAGGAGGTCAGAGAGCCAGGTAGCAAGGTTTTCATGCACTATCTCTCCTGTTCTAATGGCCAAATTATTAGCGAGATAAGTAGCTCTAACAAAACTGCACTTGAGCAACACATGAATTACGTACCGATTCTTCCTCCTCACCACATATAGGACACAAAGCCGGAATCTAAGCCCATTCTTAGCCCAAAAGATGATGAAGTGCAAGAGCGTTGGAGACAGCTCACCAGAGGAAATTTTTAAGCTTTGCGGGAGTTTGAATAAACCAAACTTTCTTCCAGCCTCGAGGCGGTATTTGAGGATAATTGTTATGCCTCAATGAAGGCTCAACATGAGAATTCACTTTAATTAAATTAGGGGTTTTTATAGTTCAGTCCACCCCTAGGGTGGAACTAAGATTTGTAGGGGTGGACCGAATCCTGACTGTGGATTGATGTTAAATTTATGAACAAAATGCAGTTTATAGGGAGGGTCTACTAATAGATTAAGAGAGGGCTTCAATTTTGATTAATTAATTATTTTAGATAATTAATAAATATATAAAATAAATATTTTATTGATATAAAATATATAAATTATTTATATAACTTAATTATTATATACAAATTGTATAAAATATTTATACATTATATAAGAATTAAATAATCGATCAAATTTAGATATTTATCGAATCGAATTAGGTTATATGCGAATTTGAATCCGATTAACTATTCAGTATGAGTAGGATACCCGAATTCGATTCAATTATGTCGGATATCGAATTTGAAATCGGATTTTCGAATACCGTTTACACCCTAGTCCCATCCACACCCCAATTTCTCATCCACGACAAAAACTCATGGTTAAGGCCCGTCCATAGTCTATTTTTGATCCCCTACTTTACACTCTCTCTGAAAAGGCTGAAACCCTATTGTTTGTTTCACATTTTAATATTTTTTTCAATAAAATAGTAATTATTTTACTTAGTTTTAAATTTTTAATGTTTTTATCAATAAAATAATATTTGTAAATATTTAAAATATATTTTTAAATATTTAAATTTTACTATTTTTTTATAAAAGATAATATTTATTGATTAATATTAATTCATTGATGCATTTTTCAATATATTTATCATATAAAAAACAACAATTAGATATTTATAGTTAACTATATCAGTCATTCATAAAATATATATGAGATACATGGAATCAAAAAGTATGGTGTGGATTGGTACACACCATGCCTACAGAATGTCACTAGTTGAAAATCGGACTGAGGTGTGGTGTAGACTGATTCACACCCTATCAATTTGTCATCCACACTGCAAAATACCCCCTAAATTATTTGGCATGAAATGCCTACTCTTGGTTGAGTGAGAATAGTACCAACTTTCCAACCTTGCACCTTAGCTTATATTTTGTTCACCATATCCACAAAAATTTTTGATTTCTTTATTCCAATAGAGCTTGAAAGTCCTAGATATTAGATATTTTGGATGCCCCTTGCTCTCCTTGATACCCAACCTCCTGGAAACTCACATCAGACTTATGCAAATTAATTAATTGCCTCGAAGCCTTAGAGTAATTTTGTAAAATCTTTTTAATATGGAGGGTGTTTCGAATATTAGCTCTCAGGAAAAGAAGACAATCATCCGCATAGAAAATAATAAGATCCAATACGCGACTATCTTTTCTATTTGAGACCCTTTCTCTCAGATTTTCGCTCTCTCTCTTCCTTCAATTCTACAAGAAGGTAGCCACTTTGATAAGGAGGGTAAAGGAATCAAATTTGAATCAAATAAGGTAATATCCGAATTTGAATTCGATTAAAAATTTCAATATTTAATTTGATTTAAATTTAAATGATCAATTATTTTAGGTAATTAATGTCTGTAAATACATGGATTATTTATATAATTTAATTATTATATATAATATTTATAAAAATTAAATAATTAATAGAATTCAAATATCTATCCAATTGAATATGATTATATCCGATGTTGATTTGATTATTTTAAATATTAAATTCAAAATGGAATTTTTGGGGTATGAACATTTCCATTAAACCCTCTTGATTTCCTTTCTAACTTTACAAGATTCGACCGTCTCATCCTTTCACATAACATCATCCATCAATCGCTCCAATAACTTATCTAAGAAATTTTGGACTATAGTCCTAACGGACTAGAAACTTGCACACACATACACAGCACACGCTATTCATGGATGTGCTATCAAATCGGCTTGAGCCGCCTGATCCGGACATCGGTGAAACCGGACCGGCCTAAATAGGCCCATAGTAGGAGAACCGGGTTGCACCGACTCGAATGCCAAGTGAAACCCTAAACCCTAGAAGAGATCTATAAATACCAGTCTATGATAGAATATAGATAACTCGTTCTCTTTGCTATGTCCCTCTTGAGCCATCGCCGTCTTGTTCTTCGGCGGTAGCACGGGAGTTCTCTCCGCACCAACGGGAGATCGTCGTTCTTCCGAGTTGCAGCTTTAGAGGAGGTCGCTTCGCCGATTCTCATTGGAAGCCTTGGAGTTGTTGAGAATTTACCATGCAATCCAGCGAAACCTCTTCCATGGAAGTCGAGAAGCTCCCACCCAAACCAAAGTTCGAACCATTGAAGGCTCATGAGATATCAGATGGACGAGTTCAATTTCGAAAGGTTTCTGTTCCCCCACATCGGTTCACACCGCTCAAGAAGGCATGGATGGAAATCTACACTCCAATCTATGAGCAGATGAAAATTGACATCCGCATGAATCTCAAGGCTCGAAAGGTTGAGTTGAAGACAAGATCAGACACGCCCGATATAAGCAACCTACAGAAATGTGCCGATTTCGTTCATGCCTTCATGCTCGGTTTTGAAGTCAATGATGCGCTTGCGTTACTGCGTGTGGACGAGCTCTATGTCGATTCTTTTGAGATCAAGGATGTCAAGACACTGCGTGGCGAACACTTGTCTCGTGCAATCGGTAGGTTATCTGGTAAAGGGGGTAAGACGAAGTTCACAATCGAGAATGCTACAACCACACGGATCGTGATTGCTGATACTAAGATTCACATACTGGGATCTTTCTCCAATATAAAGGTTGCCAGGGATTCTCTTTGTAGTCTTATTTTAGGGTCTCCAGCAGGTAAGGTCTATTCAAAACTTAGGGCAGTTTCTGCTCGACTGGCAGAGAGGTTTTGATGCTTCAATTATAAATTTTGTTCTCATTTTTGGCTTCTGTAATATTATTATATGAAAATTATTTGAGGTTTTTTCTCAATTCAAAATTTTGTTCTCGTTTGCTCGATTCCGCACATTAGGTTTGATGATTTAGACTTGATTTGTTAGTAGTAAAACATGGGGCGATGACGATAGTTTCAGTGAAAGGTCTCGTTCGTCGTAAGGGCGAATTCGCCTTGCCGACCATCCTGATATTCTGAGCCCCTCCTCTGAAAGAAAATATATTTTCCCCCTATTTTCTTGTCTATCTGTTCATACTTGTTTAAGTTTTTTCATGAAAATCGGTCGGCCGATGATTAAAAGATAATTGAAAGACAAGCATATGTCTGAAACAATGGGTGTTGACAGAAGTAATCTTTGTCTATGAGGCCACGGTTCCATCTCTTGTTTTCTGAGGTTTTTGTTTGATTATTGAAGTCTACGAAAGTATGAATCGTTGTTGTTTGTATTAAGTCCTAGCTGGAAGGTTCGATGATTATAAGTGTAATTTCTGAAATTACATATTAGCGAGTACAACAATTACGTAACTACAGCCTTCCTTCACAAACTGATGGTTTCTTAGTTGGATTTCTGATTCGTCGTAGCAGAGGACTGGTATTAAATATCTCTGCCACCAGGGGGTTAAGTTCAAGGGGATGGGGTCAAAGAAAAGCCTTCACTTCTGAAATATTTTCTTGTTTTTCTATTTGCAGAGAATGGAGACAAACGATAGAGAGAGTTGTGTGATGATGTCAAAGTGCATAGTTCAGATGATAAAACATTGATTAATATTTGAAAAGTCTTTCACTCCTACCCGATGACTCTCTCTCTCTCTCACTCTGTCGATAAAACCCATTACTGCTGCTAAGCCTTCTAAGTTCTAACCAGTTGCCAGTCTGTAGAGAAAAGAATGAAATTTGTCAATCTCTCTTTCCCTTTACCTCTAGAATGTAAGACTATTATTCCATATCTAGACGGACTGTAGCATTAACTAAGTTCTAACCAGTTGGTACTTGATTCTACTGAACAAGAGAGATACGTTTTTTGGTTGTTGAATTTGAGGGGTTGTTTGGAACCGGTGCTCTTTCTTCAATGCCACGGTACCGTAAATGTATGTCTGATTTTTTGTTTGTAAAGATTGTTGCCACATATGCGTTTTCAATACCACATCAGCATAATGTTTCTAGTACAAAAACAAGAAAATGTTAAACCAGTGTTGGGAACTAATACAAATTTCTTGAAAAAATGGTGCTACATCAGTTCTGTCTGAAGTCTGATTTTTCGACCCTTTTGGTTAAACGTTACCCCAATTTGGAAGCCGAGTGTCACGAGACAGGTGTTGTATGACAAAATGTTCCTTTGGGTGTTTTCTTAGTGCTATCAACAATTCGTCTTGCAGGCTTGCAGCAACTAGCAATGGTTCTACACAAATGCATCACTGCAGTCTAAAAAACATCTCAGTAAATGGTTTTACCAATGCAGTAGTACCATTTTTCTCATAAAAACACCTCTCAAGAAAGCAGACTTTAGATTTGGTGCTGATGTGATGTTATATTTATGAATAAAATGGCATTGGTTGCAAACACGTAGTGAGCAAAGTGATGGTCGAAGTAGCATATGTGGGGTATTTTGATAATAACCACTTGCAACTGTACCAAGCAAAATGTTTCGGGAGAGGTGCTCCTTTATACAAACTCTCTAATCTCTATGGTCTTGTTATGATTTTTTTCTCTTCACAAAGAAGGCTGCGTCCTAGCTATGAGAAAAGGAAGTTTTCATTAGAGTGCTGCCTGGTGCTAATACTGTGATTTGAGATTTACACGCTAAATAAGCCAAAATGTGAGCTGCCTGATTGTTGTCCCTTCAGACTCTTGATTGAATATCCTTGTTATCTTGATTATCTTTCTGCAAAAAGATTTGAATCACTGAGCATGCTACTCCAAACCAACTACCAATGGTTTTAATCCTGCATCGTATGGACAGATGGTCCAGCAACGATTTTCAAGAGGTGTAAAACTGTACATGTGCGGGCTGTGTCGTGTTGCCCGGTATAACTTGGGGGGTTGTTAACTATGGTTTTACACTCCAAGCCTGTGTGAATCTGTACTGTGTTATGTCACGTGTTGGGTTGGATTAGGCTGTGCCGTGGATCGGGTTAAAGTAATTTAAAAAAATTTAAAATTTTAATTTTATATAATTTTTGATGTATACAAGTGCTTATATATATTAATTAAATAAATTAGTATAAATTGGATTGGGTTGTGGGCTGAGCTGTGCCCTGCTTGGTTGAGCCGTGCTGGCCTGGCCTGTGGAGCTAAAACCTTAGGCCCAGCATGGCTCACACGATTGTGTTGGGCTTGGCATGGCCCACGTGCCATTGTGTTGGGCTGTGCTCTGCCATGGGTGGCACGGTCCGATTTACACCCACGTTTTCCTTCACAAATAATTTGGTGACTGGCATTTGAAAATTCGGAAGGGGTACTTTGAGTTCAGTTCTCCGATTCCTAATGCGTTTGTACAGTTTGGGTGGTGGGGAATGATTACCTTATTCAGAGGGTGATTGAACGCTACGGAGGTCTTATTTGAAAGCAAAAGTGTTTCTTACTAGTTGGAGTTCAGATTTGCCTTTCACGGTGCGTGCTTCACACCACCTTTACGGGGAACATCTCTTTAATTATAATTTTTATTCATTGGATATCTCAAGCTCTTCTCTTGTGGTAGAATTTCAAGCTCTCTCTATGGATTCAAGTTGGCCATGTCGCTTGGTCTCCAAAAAATCATCTTAGAAGGAAATTCTATGAACCCATCTAGTGTCTGTTAGAGGAATCTTCCCTCTCACCATGACACACATTATGAACTGCAGTCAGTTTCTCCTCTGCTTTGATTCAGTCTTGGTTTATCATGTCAAGAGGAACTTTAACCGTGTTGCTCATAAGTTCACTAAAATTGGTGTCAATGGACATTACTTTTGAGTGGTTGACACTCCCTCTTGAACCCTAGTCATTTGTTTTAAAAATTAAGAAGCTTATCATTCATCCACCATACGTAAATGCATTAAAAATTGTAAAATCTTTTATATATATTTATATGGCCCATAGTATATATATTTTTATGCCACATCATCATAGTTCGACCTTGGTCGAATCTCTGACCCGTGAACCTCTATCCCTTCTTTGGTTCTATGCCTGGTCTGGTTCTCTGAACGTTGATGTTAACACGCTATAAATCATACTTACTGACAAATGGAGATATCAATAATATGAAAATGGATGAGTATGGATGTTAACCTTGATTTGCCAATCCCTAATCTAATAAGTGAGTGTTTTTCAGTATAATGTGGTAATTACGTTGGCTTCATGTCTAGGCTACCAAGGTTTTTTCTTTTTTTAAGAAAAAAAAAGTTAAATAAATTGATTCCTGCATCCAATCCAATCCTATAATCCAAATGTTATTGGATTAATGTTAATAATGGAGTTCAACCTCTTTTTGTCTTTATCTAGTATTTACAAAGAGTAGGAAGTGTTGTCAATTTCTTGTGTTTTATGTCTAAAAGGTTAAGTTACATAACATAAATAAAACAGTTTTGGTTAAAATCACGTATTTTATCAACATATAAAAAATTTACTATTTTATTTTTATTTTTATTAAAATTATATTATAAAAAAGGAAGTACAAAATTATTATTATCATCAATAATTTTATATATTAGGTATAATCAGGCATAATTGGGGTCAGAACTGATTGATAATTCTTGAGACTGGTAGACCTTGTCTCCAACCAAATCCAACCCATTGATAGATCTAGCTGAGGATGTCGATGGGTCAAGTTTTGTATGAGTTTGCTTCAGACCTAATCCGATCGTCCAACGTTCCCAACCGAATTGACCCAACATCATGGAAATCCCAAGCCCACCTCTGCTCTATAGGGTTCAACCCAACACCAACTCAACCTTATCCACACCCGTTTTAAGTGCTTTTTATAACACATTTTAGAAACCTAAATGCCATTCTTGGGAGTTTGAATTTGGGTTAAGGGTTCCAACGCATCACTTATACAAAGAAAAGTAAAGAAAAAAAACCAGAATCAACGTGAAAAGAAATGATAAACCATTATGTAGTTAGAAGTCAGAGAAAATTACTTGTATAGATACCGGGCAGGTCAGCCAAAACCCTAGATTGTCCCTATAGGGTCGGGTCAAACCGGATTTACTGTTCAACCCGACCCATTGACATGAAAATTGAGTCCGAATCATCTACGGTTCTATTCGTAATACTGGGCCAATCGGGACTCACAACGTCAGTACTCTACACGTGGCAAGTGGCAATTTGGAGGACTTATTTGGACCAGTTAGCTGCCACGTACACCGTATGAGCACAGACTTTCTTTTGGAATGTTAACTGCCACGAATTGTTAAGCATGGAAACGTGACATCAAATAGTCAAAATTTCCATGGAGACAAAAAATCTCATAATTATCAATCTATGAAATGGCGGAATTGAAGCAAATTGTACTACATGCCCGGCCAATCCGTGCAAAAGGGACTACCTTTCTCTTTCCTGCGTTTTATTTTGACTCTGTCGGAGCTCATTTGTACTTGGATGATGTTGGCTCCTGCTTCAGTTTCTGCTTGATCTGCTCAGCAGACCACTCCTCTCCTTTTCTCATCTCACCATAGCCACCTTTTTTAATGTCTTAATCAGATCTTATTCAATTCCTGAAGTTCCGAATAAGAAGTTCGACAATCCTTCTAACCCATTACGCCTTTACTCCAAAACGAAACTCGTTTGGTTGAGCTTCTTCCAGACCCAGAGATCTCGTTAGCATTTTGGGGTGCTTATTGCCACAATGTTTAGAGCAAAACCCTTTTCCAGATTCATCTGCTTTTCTGTTACTCTTTTGCTTTTATTACGTTGCTTCGTCTCTGCCGCGGCTTCTGATACTATTGTGGATGATGAAGATGATTTGAAAGGTTATGAAGAGCTATTAGCGTTGGATGAAGAAGAAGAACGGGAAGGTCCTCAAGTGAGATCATCTGAGGCTGGGGCTGAGGTTCTTAGCAAGGCTCAGAGAATTGTTCTTGAGCTCAACAATGATAACACTAAGCGTGTTATCGATGATAACGAGTTTGTTCTGCTTCTGGGTTATGCTCCTTGGTGCCCTAGAAGTGCGGAGCTGATGCCCCAATTCGCAGAGGCGGCAACGACTCTCAAGGAGATGGGTAGTCCTCTATTGTTGGCGAAGCTTGATGCGGAGAGCTACCCAAAAGCGGCATCCCTTCTTGGGATCAGGGGCTTTCCCACCCTGCTTCTCTTTGTCAATGGGTCCTCACAGGTGTACACTGGTGGATTTTCTGCGTAAGATTCCTTCTTTGTCAAATTATGCTTTTGTTCTAATTGCAGCAGTAGATTGTAACTGAGTTTTGTTCGTTTTTTGTGCCAATTTTTAACCAGGGAGGATATAGTGATCTGGGCAAGGAAAAAAACAGGGGCGCCTGTTATTAGACTTTCTTCAGTGACTGAAGCAGAGAAATTCCTTGAGAATAACACCATGTTTGTTATTGGTCTGTTTGAAAGATTTGAGGTATGTGAAATGTGGGCTTCTTGTAGAAGTACACAAACACATTCGAACACATATATACGTGCAGAAGAGCCTGTATTTTTAGTTGAGAAAT
Source organism: Nelumbo nucifera (assembly GCF_055504915.1). NCBI lineage: Eukaryota > Viridiplantae > Streptophyta > Magnoliopsida > Proteales > Nelumbonaceae > Nelumbo > Nelumbo nucifera. Next base: position 22,202,014 of record NC_142650.1, read on the forward strand.
CAGTTAGGTAACCAACAATTTAGATTATTTTCAGGGACCTGATTATGAAGAATTCGTGAAAGCAGCAAATGCTGACAATGAAACCCAGTTTGCTGAAGCTTGCGGTATTGAGGTTGCTAAGGTTCTTTTTCCAGACATTAAGCCTAAAAATCTTTTCCTTGGTCTGGTCAAAAGTGAGCCTGAGAAATATACTACATTTGGTATGTTAGTGATTTTATAACAGTAGCTCCAACATTGTTCATCTTATTTTCCAGATGTTGCAAGTAAACTAGGGAGTTTTAGATGTTATTTGCTAGTTTGATAAGGTGACAGTAGGCACAAATTTGTTTTCTTTGACTGTCTCTAAAATCAAATCTTGTATTCAACTTGATCACTGGACAACAATATCAAGTTATTTAAGGTTTTCATATTTGGTTCATCTTATTATCAAATTGTATGAATATCATTTTTTTTTATTATAAACGGTAGGGGCTACACAAGTAAACACGTTATTTGTATGAAACTATGAATATCTTTTTTCAATCATAATTATAACCACTTAAGAATAGTTGTTTTTGTAAATGTAGAGTTAGCAACACTTCAGGATTCCTAATGTTTAACCATGTCTTTGGCTGTGCAGAAGACACTTTTGTAAAGGAGAAAATATTGCAATTTTTGGAAAATAACAAATTTCCATTGGTTACTATGCTGACTGAACTTAATTCTGTGAAAGTCTACTCCAGCTCTATCAAACTCCAGGTTCCTCTTACTCTTAATCTTGCTTTTGACTTTACACCTTATCTTGGTTCCTTAGACTAGTCTAATGTTAGGTTTCATGCTTATTGAACAGTAGAGATCCTTTTGCTTTTCATTATTGTATGGGACATTTTTTTTTTTGTTTTTATGATTCCTTTTTTCCTCTTCTGATTATGTAACGTGAGTTGTTTAAAAATTAGACAAGTTGCAGTTATCATTCTGAGCAGAGAGTTAGCAATGTTGTCGCTACCGTGAACATGGTTTCAGCCCATAGTAAATCATGTTATTCATTTATATGATTTATGTGCCAGTTTCCCTTCAGTGTCTTGAGGCCCAAAGTGAGCTAGGATTGTTGTGGATTTCTAGAAATCAGATTGCTTGGATCTAGAAGTTACAAGTAAACCCATGTTTGATGTGGAACAACAAACTTAGTTGTCTGTGACTGAACTTTTGGATAGAACTTGTAACATGAGAGAGGCCTTAAAGCAGAAATCCTCTAGAAGTAAATGAACTTTGAAGTATAAAATGAGGGTCTTGAATGGATTTAGAAATTGAGAAGTTTGAAGGAAAAATGGTTTAAGGCTAAGGTAGTCATGTTGGCTAAGAAAAGCGGAAATAACAAAGCAAAAGTAGAAGATTTCAGATTCTAATGAAATGACAAAATTACTATACCACTACTATATTCAACTAAGGAATCAGTTCTCTTAGATGAGATTATTGTACTATATATCCAAACAATTTTTTATCCCCAATGAAATCACTTGCAGAATTCCTTGGACTTCCCATATTCATCAACAACAAAAAAAAAAAAAAAAAAAAAAAACAGAAAAGAAAAGAATAAGTTATAAGACTTTTTTTGTGACATTTTGCAGGTCTGTTATTCCTTTCACTGGCTAAGCCACTTTTACTAAATTACAAATTAAAAATGTTGAAATTGAAATATTGGTATGAGATAAATCTTGTAATGCCCTTCCGATATTTTCTAGGTATACATCTTTGCTGAGGCTAATGACTTGAAGAACTTCCTTCTGCTTCTTCAAGATGTTGCGAGAAAGTTCAAATCAAAGGTGCTCATCTTGACAGAAATCAGAAAGCATTTTATTTGTTCCTCACCATGTGGTAGCCTTTACTGAAATTGTTAAATTTTCTTTTGGCTGCAGATAATGTTTGTATGTGTAGACATTGCAGAGGGTAACCTTGCAAAACCCTTTTTAACATTATTTGGGCTTGAAGAATCGGAACAAACTGTTGTAAGTCTTCCTGACAAGCATCTTAATTCTTTTATATGCAAGTTTCAGTTGTTAATAACTACCATTGAAGCAACTAACTGATGTGAATTATTTCTTACTTGTGGCTGAATAGGTGACTGCTTTTGATTACAGAATTAACTCAAAGTACCTTTTAGAGTCAGATTTGACACCAAGCAATTTGGAGGTAAATTTCTTGTGCCATATATGAATATGAAATGTTGTTCAAGGAAACTAAACTGTTTTTTGGATTGGCTGTTGCAGGAGTTCTGTTCAGGGCTTCTAAGTGGTACTCTGTCACCTTACTTCAAATCACAGCCCATGCCAAATAATGTAAGTAACTGGTTTATTTATTTTCTCTAGTTTTGGTAACATGAGTGCCTGAAAGGCTGTCTTAGGGAATCCCACAACCTCGCTCTGATATCCTTGTTATGTGCGATCAATTCATGTTTAAAAAGAATACAACTCATCTGTGAGGCTCAGTTGGGTTAATAATCTTGGGTTGGATCCAGTTGTTAAAACATAGTTATTATTAATGTCTTATGCTTGATGAGATGTTGAAAGTATCTTGTTAAATCCTTCTTGGTAGCTACGTGAAATTAACCTTGATATAATGGGGGAAGGGAAACCACAGCAGCCCTTTTTTTGTTTCGTCTCTCTCTCTCTCTCTGATGAATTTTCATTTCTGCTTTTGCTTAAAATTGCAACTGGCTTTGCCTGCTTTTCCCCTTAACACCCCTCTACACCTCACCCCAGTGTGACCAAATCATTAGAGTTGACAGTCTGTTTTCTGACTGAGACATCAATTTTCAAATGTATTTGTGATGTTGAAAATGAAAGTTGTGGTTTTTGTGCAATTGCAGAAAGGGGAAACCATCCAAACCATTGTAGGGAGGACTTTTGATGACCTAGTTTTGAGCAGTCTCCAGCATGTTCTTCTTGAGGTTAGTACTTAGTATATTATACCGAAAGATCTGTTCATGAACTTTCTTATTGATTGTTTAAAATATTATTTAACTATTTTTGTCACATTGAAGGTTCATACACCATGGTGCATCAAATGTAAGACCACAAGCAAGCAAATTGAGAAGCTGGCTAAGCATTTCAGGAGATTCGATAATCTAATTTTTGGAAGGATAGATGCTTCTTCAAATGAACATCCAAAATTACAGGTATGCATTCCAATTGTTTAGGTAAACATATAGACTGATATATCAGAAAACAGTGTTGCATGAGCACAGACACAGGAATCAGAATCTGATGCATGTCCAAGAGTTTGACATGGCAAGACAAGAAAACATGGACTTGCAGACACGCCCAGAAATACTCACTTTGTACATTAAAAGGAATTATTATGTGGAAATGTCTCTCAAGAATCTGTGGAGTATTGGAATCTGACATAGCATGCAATACTGTCAGAAAGGCAAAAAAGTTAAAAAGTTTATAATGATTGCAAGATTGATGTTGAGACTCCAAACCCTCTTCATGTCAACATGCCAAGACTTAAGTATCCAAAAACTGAACAAGAAATCTTTTGACAGTTCAGTCAGCATGAGGATAAACTTCTAATGCTGGGTTTAAAAGTTGAAAATAAAATAAACTTTGGGAGTGATGCAACAGGGCATGAGTGTTATGCTTCCAAGTGGGTACAGGGTGTCTGTCATACACAACAAGCTTCCAGAATCTAGAAATAGGAACATTTGCATAAATATGCATATTCATACACAAAAATGGTGGGTTGCAAAAGTAAATTGGACAAGGCATGTCTTTATGTATACATTAGATGTAAATAAAGATACATCCACATATAATCTTTGTTGGGTTCTATGACGTTCCCAACCATCTCAGCTGTCTCTTCCATTTTGTTTTTTAGATCTTTGGGTAACAAACTTTGTCTCTTGGTTTCCTATACTATAAGTTAAAAATATCAAAACATTTTTTTAACATAAAAAGTTTACACAGTCCAATCTTGTGTTCATCCACCTATATGTTGGTTGTTCTGGTATTGTTTTGAGATTGCTGTGAATTCATCAATGCATTTATTTGTCTGCTTCAAGCAAGGGTTAAAATATTGATGCACCCGATGCCAAAGTTGGGTTGTGTGTATGATACCAACAATACTCTCTCTCTCTCTATCTATATATATATTATATATATTATATATATATATTTCTTTTTTTATTTTATGAGCATTAAGGTGGGAAGGATTATCCCAAAGTTTAAACTTATTTCTATGTGTACCCATGCATATCTGGGTGCACTGTATTGATATTTTGATCCTTGGCTTCAAGTGGCATCTTAGAATCAAGGTTCAAAATAATGATATGCCCGATACACCGGTAGGGGCGTATCGGGCGATATCGATACTGTTCTTTAAACTTTTTTTTAATTTTTTTTTTGAAACCAGTTCAGGGGGCCGGTTTAAGGCTCCTCCACCCCCTGAACCAGTCAGAACCCTGATACACCCACTGTAGGGGCGTATCGGGGAGGTCCCGGAATGATAACGTATTGGCCGATATGGGCTGATACGTGTTGATACTTTGAACCTTGCTTGGAATACAGGTGCACTTTGTAGCTGTCTATGGTTCTTGACAAATGTGCCTTTTTAGGGAAAGATGATCATTTCTCAGGAACTGCTGATGAGGAAAATGACTGACATTGTTTTAATACAGAGACAAGGGTAACTGTAATACCCATAATAAGCATTTTGATGATTGGATCGTGTTTTTGTTGGTTTTGCAGATAACCGATTACCCAACTCTACTGTTTTACCCATCTGGGGACAAGTTAAATCCGGTAATTATGTCGTGACAGCCATATCTTCCTTTCTTTTTAATCTGCATAAGCGTCTAAGGTGCCTTCGTTTTGCAGATCAAACAGGCGACCAAGTCAAGCTTAAAGGAACTGGCTGCATTCATCAATAAAAATGTAAAAGGAACTGAGGATAGACGACAACCATCTGAAGAGGAGGCAACCAAAGACGAATTATAGGAATAGGATAATACAATGTGAGAACATTCCACCTCTAAAACATCTAAAAAGTCATATAGGAATGGGTTTTAGTTGAGAGAAGCTCAGAAAAAATGTCATTATTTTTCAAGTGTTAATATTTTATGACCTCTTACCCATTTCATTCTTACAGAGACATGGTTGAGAGGGACAAGCAATATTTTCTCCAATAAGAGCAATATTTATTATAGCTTCACATATTTTTCTTGGGTAGATAAAAAACAAAGCTATAAAATTTGGTGTCAATGATACCATTAAGTGAACTGGTTAAATATGGCTCGATGATCATTGATGGACATATATGCATCATTTGATAGTTTGGGACTACGGACATCAATATAGGTAGATTATCAGTGCAATCAAAAGTCATAACCCTATCAAACCTTGTATGTCTGGCCTGGACTAAGATTTGATGGAGAACTTCCTAAGAAAATTCTGTTCAATGGCTATGTGCACAAGTAACTTGGGCTGGTTGAGCCACGATTAGGGCAAATATGGACTGAGTCAAGCAACCAAATAAGCTCGATTTGGGTAACTTCAATCTCAACAGGGTTTCTCTTGAGCATTCCTCAATAAACAAGATACTTCAGGTTGAGTGGGATGCAACAGTTACTTGCAAAGTTGCAATTTGCCTGTGGTCATGTGCACAGTCAAAAAGATGTTTACTATTGTACATATACATGTGAGTGAGAGAATCAGTAACAATACAAGGAGAGTCGATGTCTAGGAATAAATAGAAGCCTTTGCTTAAACAATGACATACATCAATGAAGATACAAGGATTGTCCAAATCATGATAACAGGAAGGTCTTGGAAGAAGTCTGTTTCAAAAAGATGGCTTCTTTGCTTCAACTTTCACCTTCCCAATTTATAACATAGCTATACAAGGCAAAAAAATAGTAGTCCCTACCTCCAAACTGAAGAACACAGCACCAATTGTCTAGAAAATCCACTGCTACACTCTGTATGTATCTAAGGTGAGTTCTGATTTAGTGCAGGACCAGTTTCCTGCTTGTCAGCGCACCCTCGCTCAAGAACTGTGCTTCCAACCCTTGTCAACGGCCAATATCTAAATACTGATCTTCCTATAATGTTTTTGGTGGGAAGAGGTCCCCTAAATAAAGGATGGTTCAATTAAATCAAGGGAAAATGCATACAAAAGAAATTTCGGGATCAAGAAAGCTTGCAAGCTTGAAATTAAGATAGTTAGAATTTATTACCATATATGTGAATCATAGCTATTATTGCGGTTGTCACCCATTACAAAGACGAAATTTTCAGGTATCCGCTGCAGCATAACAAAAACATGGCAATTGTAAGTCAGTAATGTTTTTGCAGAACTTTAGACCTTGTTGTACCTATTTTATTTTGTAGAGGAACATAAAGATCTGGAAGAAGTTCAACATGATAAAGAATTTGAAAGGCAATTTGCAGACTAGATACACGAAATAAATGCAGTATAAGAGTCACACAATTGGAGTCATCTCATATGAAGGTGGCTCAAGAATAAACTCTTCGTTCCTCATGACCCCATTTACTAATAGTTTTCCATCATGAACCTGCAAGAGAAAAATTAGATCTGATTAGTTTGCAACTTGATCTTCTTACCAAAGCTAAAATGCCTTTGCTAAGTGGAGAATCCTTGTTCCATAAATTCACAAGTATTGAAATCGTGTGCCATGCTGGGCAATCATAGACAAAGTGAAAAGAAGATGCATCATTTCCTCGGTGAATTATTGGATATAACATCTAGGCTTTGTTCCATTGGACAACAAAGTTGGGTTAGAAAAATAAATATTAGAAATTTAGAATATGGTAAAAGGAAAATAAAATGCTGTGGGGCTCACAAGACTTGAAAGAAGATTAATCCTATCTATTAGAAAATCTAATTTCCTAGGGGTGCAACTTGGGCAGGCTTGGGTTGGGATTTTGTCAAGTTAAAAATCCAATGAGCCTGGCCTGAAAGCCCGGGCCTGATGCACTGTAAAATCTTCAAATCGGGTACCCAACTTGCATCCTTATAATTTCCTGAGTAAATTAGTGAGACACACAAATCATGGCATTGCAAATTGACAAGCTAGAAAACTTTGGTTCATCAGGAAATTCTATTTCTAGAACAAAGAATTTCTATGCATCCAAATTCCTGAAAAGACGAATGTGACCTTTTGCTAACAAAACAATTCTTATTATAGGTAACAAAAAGAGTTGAACATAATAACACAAATACCATGTAAGAAATCATATATACATGGCCACAAAGCACTGATATAAGAAGGTTGTGTAAGTAACTGTTGCTAGGACTATGAAGGTTGTAAGTAAATAACTTTTACTGCTTCATCAGACTGCAAATAGAGGTAAACAAACCAAATAACAAAATTGATATTAGAAAATTAATTATGTGATCAGAAAACCAAGAGAGGAAAGAAAAGCAACTTAAAACTAGGTGTTTTATAGTTTTTTTTTTTTTTTTTTGATAAATGGGGTGTTTTATAGCTATTGTCTGCATAATTTATTTCCTTATTACACAAAACTTGAAAATGGAACACAGTAAAATACAGAACCGTTTGATTCTGGGGGAAATACCACAATGAATGTAATTCTTTTACTTATACATTATGAATTGAATTCCCTTAAGCCAGCTACAACAAATTTTATTCAGGCCATATTGCAAATATATATCGAAAGGAAAAGCTGATGAAGGTTACTGTCTACTTGTTCATAGAAATGCTTTTATCTGGTAAATTCACCTCCACAACATCGCCTTCCTTGGCAACAACTCGTTTAATAAAAACATCCTGATCTGTGTAACCAACTTCCTGTGGAACAAAAAAATTACTGATAATATATTGGATTTACACCAAAGAGTTCTTGATCACTTTTAAATCACTGTGCTTACCTGTAATACTGGTGGGCTTTTGAAAATTACTACATCATTTGCACAAGGCTTTCTGAAATAGTAGGATACCTAACAATGTCCAAATAAAATATTAGTTAAAGATGACTTATTCAATTTTCATAACCTATAAGATGTAAGAGTAGATACCAATTTATCTTCCTTTGTATTAGTTATACTATGGTCTATACAAACTAATGCTATACTTCTGGCATAAAGAAGGCAGAACCCATGTGCTAGATGCATTGTTAACTTTGTCTGTCTTTTCTTGTATAATCCTCCTATTGCGTATTGAATTCTTTTCATAACTAATGAAAAGAAAGTTATAGGGCTGATGTTAAATACTGTCTTCACTTACATACTCATACTAGATTCAAATGAAGGAATAAAATGGGGCACGGAGAAGTCTTTTTGTGCAAGCAAGGTGGTTTTTTTTTTCTTGCTTACTAGCAACCAAAATTTTAAAAGAAACTGCTGCTAAAGAAAAATATCACAAGAAAGTTAATTTGCAGAGGTAATCAGCCATTCTGAATTGCAAATGCACCTTAGTTATACTTGGAATTAAGATTACCTTCACTTGGAATCTTTATCCCCAGCCTAAGCTCACCTTTTTTAACCTTGCCCTATCCTTTTGGAGCAAGGTTAGCTTAGGCTGGGGATATTTTGAGAAAAAATATCCTTTTGGAGTATTCAATTTCTTTGAATCAGCCTTTCTCATTAGCATCATGATTGCTCGTCATTACACAAATGAAAAACATTTCAATAAACTTTCTCTTATGCAAAAAAACCAACAGGGTTACCGGTAAGTTCACCCTCACAAGGTCCCTCAGATGAAAATTTTACTAATTTTTTCCTTCCAAATCTTTCTTACCCATCCACTTCAAAATGCTAATCTAGCCATGCTATTTTTCTGACTGCATCCTGTTCTGTAAATCATGCTTGTATTGTATCTCTTTTTTTTTTTTTTTTCTCTTAACCTCATTGGTCTGCACAAATCACCCAGCATTCCAGAAGCAGGTCTCCTATCAGCAAATAACACATTATTCCAAGTGTCAAGTGTTACATCTACACATCCATTTTTGCATTTCCCAATAAATGTTACTGTGTACTTTAAAGAAAGAAATCGAGACTCCAGTTCCATATTCACCACAACCAGGCGGAGAAGAAGCGAAAGAACTCAAGCTTATCACCAGAGAAAACAATCAATTAATCAAAAGGAAACGCAATTACCTTTTCGGCAACAATTCGGTCTCCGACGTTGAACGTCGGGTACATGGACAAGGACGGAATGTATCGAGGCTCGGCAATGAAAGACCGGAAAGCAAGGGAGACAGCAAATGCTGCAATAACAGTTTTTGCATCGTCTGATGTCAAATTCAGCCATTCGGGTAACAACCCACTCTTACTTTCAGCCTGACTATCATCGTCGCCACCTTCTCCATCCCCGCTCCCATCGCCGCCGCCGCCACCGCCGCTCTCCAAGTCCAAAACTGGTTTTGTGGCCTCGTCACTAGACTCTTTAATTCCATTGCATCTGAGACTCTTCGAGCGGGTTTCTGGATAAAAGCGCTTAAACCCTATAGAAATAGAGGTTTTCAAGAAAGAATCAAGTTGGGTCTGCTTAAGATATCGATTTCTTGTTACAGGAGCGAATCCGGCGAAAGCGAAGTTAGGGGTTTTAGGGGAAGGGAGGAATTGAGTGGAATCGAGGTAAGGGTTTATGAGAGAAGAAGTAGGAGGGAAGAACTGCAGGGATGTCATCTCTTCTTCTCCGCCTTCCCTCCAAATATCATTATTATATGTACTGTGCAGAGATAAAAGCTGTTATATGAAATTGTTGGAAAAGCTATGATGCCGGAAAGGTATGATAACCGTAAGAAACTGTAATTAAGTAGCCTATGTTTGGTTTGAAAGAAAAGGTAGGAAAATAAAGGAAAAAACAAAAAAAATTAATACAAAATTTGTAAAGGTTTACTTACTTTTTCCCTTCCTCTCCCTACATTTTCCTTCAAATAAAAAATATGCAGGTTGAAAATTAGGTCCAGCCCACTTTGAAAGGGCCTTCATTCTGGGGCTTTGGACATGCGCAATGCAGTTTTCCTGGCCCATATTGGGAAGTGCTTACAAAAAAAGTGTTTATTGGGTAACTGCTTACTTGACTCTTTCACTCTTTCGTGAGAAGTGCTTTTCTTTCCCAGATTGGGTAGTAGCATAAAGTGCTTAAAAATAACCACTTTCTTAGGTGTTTATTCAAAATGGACTTATTTTCATGAATAAGCCCTTATTGGGGCTGACTCAAATGACAATAAGTGTTTATTGTTGTGGACTCTGCCTCAAATAAGTGCTTAGATGTCCAAGCTTTTTGAGCTATTGGCTCACAGCCATTTATGTCACTCTCTGTTTGGCTGTCTGGGCTTTTTGGGAATGCTGAGCTGATCATTCAGCTGCTTTGAGATTCTGCAGATAAGCTATCTAAAACGGCTGAGCCAATAACCCAAAAAATGAATAATTGATAGAGTCAATTTAGAGTTTCGACTTCTCCTGTCTTTTCACCAAAACACAGCTTAAAGGATGTCCATGTCCATGTAGGGCGGATCTCAGAAGGCGAGAACCTGTTGCGTTTCAGCCCTCCCACACAGACAGCTTGTAAGCTACGTTTGCTGAAAAATTCAAAGAGCCCAAATTGGCTGTTAATCAATCATTGGAACTTGGAAGAGCTGTCTGCTTCAGCATCTTAGAATAGCTTATTTGGAGCACTACTTCACAAAGCAGCTGAATCCTTCACTCTCCAATTTGTATGTTAAGACAAGTCAAGATGATTCAAAATTCATTAAGTCTCCATTTGGAAAAAATACAAATATAAGTATATAGAGTGCAAAATCTTATATTTGTATGATTTTTTATGTATTTGGACTGTACATATATATTTGCATTTGTAAGTACCACCCACGTATGAGATTTACAGACACAGATCATGTTTGGAACGTAGGATTGCGACCCAAACTTGTGATCAAACAAAAAAATAGGTTAATACCAACAATATTCCAACATGACCTATATCTGCAAATCTCACCATAAGACTGGAACTCACCATATATGATATGTATAGACACGGATCATGTTGAAATGTTTTTTTGTTGGGTGTAAATCCGAACTCATGAAGAGCTAGGATCACCTACCCATGATGACACTACCCACATAGGATCGCGGTCACACATGGGAAACATCTCATGCTCTTATATATTATTATGCATGGGGAGATGTTCGCAATCCACGGATGTAATGTTTTGTGGGTAGAGATTTTGTGGATAGGAGATCTAGATTCTCGCTTGATGGTACAGATGCACATCCATCTGGCTGGTTTAATAAGAGACACAGACCAGCCAATTAGGCTCTGTTTGGATAAATTTATGCTTTTGAACTTTGAACCGTGAGAAACAAAAATGAGCCAAAATTGATTTTGAGTGTTGGATAAGAATTGTTTTTAAAAACACAATAATCTAAAGTCAAAATACTTTTAAAGCTCCAAAGCATGCAAAACATTAGGGTTTTGACAAAAAAGAAAATAGTAATACTATTTTATACTCTAAAGTATAAAGCAAAATATTAAGGTTTTGACCATGGTTCAAAGTATTGATACACCTCTATGTATTGGTACTTTGATCGGCACACGTTGTATCTCTTTATATTAAAAGGGTTTTGTAAAAACACTTTTGAATAGATGTATCGGGGCTCAAAGATATGACACGATAGGGCATATCACATTGATCCTTTGAACTTTGGTTTTGATGAATAAGAAATTAATAATACCATTTTATACCCAGATCTGTTTGCAGCCCTGCAAATGGAAAATACAACTTGAGAAAAACCAAATAGTAATTTATACGTTATTGAATTTGGAAGCCAAAGAAGAAGAAGAAGAAGACTACTTTCAACATTGGAGTAAAGCAAACTTAAAACCATTTTGGGAACCTAAATTGAGCAAAAGGCAATTTCTTGAATAGGAATAGCAACGGGACAAGGACCATACTCATCCTCGACCCCAATCCCCGCTAGGGATAAAAACAACCCTCCATTCGAGGAATCCATTTGGGGATTCAAATCCCTAATATTTTTAAATTAAAATTATTTTTAGAAAATAAATTTACAATTTTTTTAAATATAAAAATATTTTAATTTATATAATATAAATAATACAAATAATCTAATATAATCAAGGCTAGGATGGGGTAGAGAATTCACTCTTGTCCCAAGAACACAATCTAGGGTTGGGAAAGCTGCATGGGTATCCAACGGGAACGAGAAAAATTGCCATCCCTCTTCATTCACGGATTCAAACATCAAGAATTATTAACAAAAATGATGGCCTAGGTATTTGATGTGATGAGCGTAACGTGCAGAAAAAAAAAAAAAATCAACAGCGTTCTCAATCAAATCCACCAAGACCAAGAGCTGATACTCGTATACACCAATTTACCAAGTCATGAAACGAGAGCTCCATACCAGTATTTTTAAATGGACCCAACAAGATCCGAGAATGTGGGACTGTAAGTCCGATCCAGAGGTGCAAATCTCCCTGAGATCAGGCCAGGATTTGGGTTATCTGGAATCACGTACCATTTGGATCTCCACTGGATTTGGCTGCGTCAGTTCCAGATCCGACCTGTTTGATGCCCCATTATCTTACTTAATAATACTTGCATCGATCTCACATTAATCTCTCACTCACTTGCATTTATGATTGATTTTGAACAAAATGATTGATCCCAAAGCCCAAGTAATCAAACCACCAATCCGTTTGACCTGTACAACGGTTTTTTATTATTTTTTATTCTGTTCGAACCAAATGATTGAATCACAAAGCAGTTTCGGTTTCGGGTTGATCCTTAAAGCATTGATCGAAGATATTCTATATAAATTAATTAAGGACAATCTGTCTTGTATACAAATTATTCATTCATCACTTGATGATCTAAAGTTCTGAATACACTTGATTCTCCAACCCTTAAGTATATAATCAAAGGCGCCAAACATGTATGTTAAGCTTTATACACAGATTCTCTCGAACCCCATTTACTCGTGTCTCTTCATCTTTCCAACCATGCGTTCTAAACCATCTCCACCTGTTGGGTTTAATAAACAGTCGTCAGTACCATAAAGAAACCCATTAATTTATGAAATTGAAGCAAAAATATAATAGCCTAAATTTGGTAAAGAAAAGGATCCAATTAATTAGAGGGGCTGTTTGGCATCATTACCGTTTGTTGGAGTAACGGTATCAATTCAGCATCGCATCAGAAAAAAAAGGTGCTTTAAGAAAGAGCATTTATTTGGAATCGTTTTTCCATAATTAATCTCTAAGCCACGCCTCAATGTTTGTTACTTAAAGAAATGAAATTTTAGAAAAAAAAAAAAGCTAAAATATTTTTTCTTTAAACAAATTAAGAGTTCTGTAACAAATAAATAGAGTAAAAGCAAAGAGAAATTACAGTAAAGATGTTCCCAGAAACGATAGTGATGCTCACCTATTGAAACCGCACTAACAAAGATGGTAGACGAGAGAATGAAGACGATAATGGACGCCCTTCCAAACAAATCGATCGCCTTTCTCACCACATGTTGCCCTACAACGGCAGCAAATGTTGCCACTGCCGTCAAGTAAAGAGCTGCATGCCGGCCGGAAAATTGAAGTAAGTAATCAGGTGTTCATTCAGAAAACTATATACAATCAACAGATAGCTGAAATATTGAAATGCATGGCTCAACTAAACTTTCCAGAAAACAGTGGGATGGGAGGGATTAATATGGGTGCCGTGTGGGTTCATTTACCATATGGGATTGGAAAACGCTTCAGAAGGTAATATTCTACGACGGACATGGATGAAGAGAATACAATACCATGGCGAAGGTGGCCGTGGCACTTGAAACCTACACATCCGAACAACTTCTCCGGCATCAAGTTCAGGTTCAGTCGGAAGAATCAAACCATGCAAAGTTTATTAATTGGGTGGTTGCAAGAATTTGGGGCGGGCGAGAGATCATCATACCTGGGGAGGGACGCCCATTTCCAAGAAGAGAGGACCGAGAATAAAGCCTCCGCCTAGGCCGAGAAGGCCACCAACTATGCCAGCCAGCACACCGCAGCAGCAGTAGAGAATCAGCTTGTGCACCTTCCAGCCTTTTGTCCCTCTGTCTCCCTTGGATGAGATCATTCTCCGTCCTTTGTATAGGCTTATTGCCTCGTACAAACTTACACTAACAGTAACTGGAATCTGCAGAGATACGGGATTGATAGAAAGTTTAATTTCAAGTTTCTTAATTGCCTCAGGGTTCTTTTCTTTTCTTTTCCTTTTTTGATTTTTGGAATTCTTAACTTGAAGATCATTTTGATTAAGGTTTTGCAAAAGCCTACTAGATTATTAGCTTAACTGGACAATTCAGAAATTAAATCTGTTACTAATATTAATGGCTGAGTAGAAAGTAGTAAGAACTACCGGGAATCATATACAATTGTATATAGAGATTTTGCTTGAACTAACTAAAATCTTTCACCTTCCTAAATTTCTAAGTTTTGACCAAGGGGACCTAGATATTGAGTAATCACATCACATAGGTGATAGAATAGGCCAAACATCATAGTCTAGCGCTCAATACTAGCTAGATCGTTTAATTAATTTCCTCTCTGGAAAACAAAAGGTCAATAGCTTCATCTTTCTCCCATTGTTAATGCGATCTCTCCAAAATCATGGGTTCAGCACTGAATTATTGGATATATACAACATTTTTTATAATAGATAAAATAAAGGGAAAATGTATGAAATTTTACTAATGAAAAAAAAAGAGATTATAATTAGGACAAAAAAAAGAACAAATTAAAGAAAAAACAAAGAAAAGAGCTGGCTGAATCAATTAATACAAAGAAAACCACAAAATTTTATTATTTAAGATTGTTTTTATTTCATACAAATACAAATTTGTAGAGTGCAAATACATGCAAAATAATACCACTCTACATATTTAATTGTATTTGTACTCCTTCCAAACACAGCCTAAATCTAATATCAGTGGTGTAATTTTTAATTAATTCTTAGTGTTGGGTTTGAATAGTTTCACTAATTGACTGAATCAATTTAAACTTAAGGTGGCAATTCGACTACTGTTTGATTCCATATCTTGTCTTTCTGTTGGTCTCCCAAAGAAAAAATTCTGGATAATCTTCCCCAGTGTTTCTGCCGGTAAAACCAAAAGCAATAGAAGGGTACGTACCTGCAAAGAGTTCAGAACCCAATATAACGCTGAGCAGGTTGCCGTATAGTTCTGTTAATTTCCAAAATGAATACTTGCTGCTGTTAGTTTATACGTTCACAGCAGTTAGAGAATATTACAGAAGTAATTGGAACAAGCCACGAGCAAACAGAAAGAGACAACAGTAGATATAGATTATATTGGTGAACCTTGGCAATTTGCAGAACAAGATATGCTATCCAGACAGAGACCAAAAGGCCAAGCTCCCTCCAGTAGATATTCTCAAGAAGAGGAACCTGGTATTGATATAGAGAAATCAAATCTCTTGAGATCTGTTCTTAAAGGTAGACATATGGATTAATTATAAGAGCAACCTCAGGTCCAGAGTGGCATGCACAAATATATAACATTCTAACCTTTGCTTCTCCAGACTCTTTGGTCTCCCTTTGAGGATCATTGCTTGGTTCACTACTGGGTGGATCCACTTGTTCACTGTAAGTACCTGATCAAAAAGGGAGAGATGATTTTGATTAATTCTAATAAGAAAAAAAGAAAACAAATTTGGAGGGAACAGACTAACTCACCATTTGACTCCAGGCTTTGAGCAGCCTCCTGAAATGAAAAGCAAGGATATATAATTTCATGAGTTTGGGTAAATTTATATCAAGTTGACTTAGGCTGATATTGATATAACAACCTCCAATCCATATATACAGACTGTTATTTTATCTATGGATTACCTTCTTTGTTATGGTTTCTTTTTTCCACATTTCAACACCCTTGAAGAATGCCTTAGTTGATAACCCTGCAGCCCACAATAATCAAGAACAGATGATACCGTAATAATCAAACAGAATACTTTAATTAAAAAGTGGATCGAATATATATGTATTCAGTCATTAATTACCTGTGAAGAGGATGATCAGCAGTACTGTGAGCATCCAGTTAGCAAAGATCACATTGAAAGCTACTCCAATACTGATCCCCAGCGTAAGCATAGGCTGGAAGAACAGAGCCAGGTTGTAGTCAATAATGGGCATATCAAGAGTTGGATGCCTTAGCCTGATATTGCAGTAAACAGTTGAGGCTGCTGCACCCATGATCATACCTGGCAAACAAACGTAACACAATTGCTCAGAGGCGGGTTAGAAAAAAAAGGGTGAGATTCCCTTTAAGCAAGGTTGATCTGGTGAACATTTTTCTGGTTAATTAGTTTGTATTCTCCAAGTTAAGCAAAAAACATGAAAAATTAGGAGCTCAGTTTTGCTTCTCCCATGGAATGACAGTTCAGGCCTGGTTATATATATATATATATATACTCTTGCCACGGAAGGAGTGAAAGTAAACTTGAAACCTTGAAAAGGACTCCGGCCAGCATATATATTATATACTCTTGCCAAAATGAACTCTCATTCATTCAGTACTGCAACTAAACGCAGCCCACTGGACCAATCTATTTTCTGGTTAGAATGTTCATAAGCAGGTTTAATTTCTGCAACTGTATAGATGCATTTAGTATGTTGGATGTCTTACATTTTGATATTGCTGTTGACGATTTGGGATCAAACCCAATAATCAAAGTGAGCATCGGAACGAAAATCCCACCACCTCCGACGCCTCCAACACTAACCAGCTCCAAAGAATGCAACTATGGCGCCCACGATAATTCTCCATCCGAATTTCATAGCCTGTAATGTAAAGGAAGAGTGGAAGACACACATCAAAAGCTAGCCAAACTAAATGCTTTAACAGTAAGAGAGGAGATCGAAAGAACTAACATATTTGAAACATTGAATCTCATGGTAACCTATATCTTGAGGAATTTAATGAAACTGGATGAACTGACTTACAGGCCAAACGTGTTGGTAACCTGATTTCTCTGGGTGCCGTGTAGTGATGGCTGTAGTTCCATTATTGTTTCTTGAAGCCTCGTGTTTCAGACTCCCTTCTGCCGAAGCGAAGATATAAGGCAGAAGAAAGTTGATCATAACCATTACTACAGGCCGCAGAGTCTGCCATTTTACTCTGGATCTAGCCATTATAACTACAAAATTATTGATGTGTATTTCTGCACTTCTGCTCTGAGTTACGTTCCAACTCTAGAGTAGACCACACCAAGCTGCTTCCTGATATAACTTTGTTTTCCCAATAAGGGCGGCACTTTTCTCAAATACTTGGCGACTCAACTATCACCACTCTTTTTTCAAATTTGCTTAATAATTTCGAGACTTAGACTTCTTTAATGGGTCGAATTTTCATTGAGAGGACAGAAGCATTGTAACAATGAAAATCAGAACGTGGGGAGTGTTTCTTTTTTCCTCAAGAAGGATGTGGCCCCTTTACCAAAAATATGTTTCTTAATTTTAGCACACGGGACGAGTTCATGTCGGTACTTGGTCACGTCCATAAAAAATAAAATATGATAAAATGAACAATACATGAAAATTTGGTTTATTCAAAAATAAAAAAAATAAAAAACATCACCACAAAGCAATGATAATTAACAATAAATAAAATGAGCAATACATATTCAATGAATATATAAAAGCATCACCACGAAGCAATGAGAAATAAAAAATAAAATAAAATATGATAAAATGAGCAATACATGAAAATTCAATTTATTCAAAAAAAATCACCAAAATAGCAATGAGAATTAAAAAAAATAAAATATGATAAAATGAACAATACATGAAAATTCGGTTTATTCAAAAAAATATATAAAAAACATCACCACAGAGCAATGAGAATTAAAAAAATAGAATGGAATAAAATAAGCAGTACATGAAAATTTGGTTTATTAAAAAAAACCACCATAAATCAATGAGAATTAAAAAAATAAAATGGGATAAAATGGGCAATACATGAAAATTTGGTTTATTAAAAAAATAAAAAACATCACCGCAAAGCAATGAGAATTAAAAAAAATGGGATGAAATGAGCAATACATGAAAATTTGGTTTATTAAAAAAATAAAAAAAAAACATCACCACAAAGCAATGAGAATTAAAAAAATAATGGGATAAAATGAGCAATACATGAAAATTCAGTTTATTCAAGAAAAACTAATAAAAACATCACCACAAAGCAATGAGAATTAAAAATAAATAAAATGGGATAAAATGAGAAATACATGAAAATTCGGTTTATTAAAAAAAATAAAAAAAACCACCACAAAGCAATGAGAATTAAAAAAAATGGGATAAAATGAGCAATACATGAAAATTCAGTTTATTCAAAAAAAATCACCACAAAGCAATGAGAATTAAAAATAAATAAAATGGGATAAAATGAGCAATACATGAAAATCCGGTTTATTCAAAAAATATAAAAAAAAACATCACCAAAATAGAAATGATAATTAAAAAAATAATATAGGATAAAATGAGCAATACATGAAAATTCAGTTTATTAAAAAAATATAAAAAGCATCACCAAAATATCAATGAGAATTGAAAATAAAATAAAATACGATAAAATGAGCAATACATGAAAATTCAGTTTATTCAAAAAAATATAAAAAACATCACCAAAATAGCAATGAGAATTAAAACAAATAAAATATTAATACAAGCATCACAACCACATACATCACCAAAATTCAGTTTATTCCCAATAAAAGCATCACCATTTATTAAACAAACAAAAAAATGCAATATGAATTTAACAAATATTAATACAATATAATCAATAAACACAAAACTCCATAAAATATTAATACAATATAATCAAACACAAAATTCCATCAACCATTATTCGGATTATGCAAATTAATCAACATAAAATAGTTAACACAACCAAAGAATCACAACATTATCATTTTTATCTCTGAAATTCAAAAAAAAAAATCAGGTTTGAGCAAAATATTGCAAGATAATCAACATAAAATAATTAACACAACCACATACACTTCAAGAAATCACAACATTATCATTTTTATCTCTGAAAAAAAATCGATTTTGAGCAAAATATTACAAAATAATTAACACAACCACATACACTTCAAAAAATCACAACATTGTCGTTTTTATCTTTGAAAACAAAAAGAAAATTCGATTTTGAGCAAAATATTACACTGAAAATAATTATAAAGCAAAGACAAGAAAGGGGGATGACTGACCTGAGTATTGCCGGCGATTGTACAGTGAGAATTCATGAAATCCTCCCAAAAAACCAGATATAGTAATGAACAATACGAAGAGAGTTTCAGGTGTTTAAAACCTCAAAAAACCAAAAATATTCATGAAAATATGTGCAACACCGGTCCAAATGTGAAACCAACCTGGTTGCTGGTGATTTTCTAGATCGTTTGATGGTTGTTGGTTGCTCCCAAAACAGGTCCCACCACTGGTATGCTCGACCCTGTTTGAATAAGGAAGAGGGTTTAAGGAGATGTGAGGGTATTTTGGTCATTTAAAAAATTAAATAGGGACCAAATCGTCCTAAAATTTTTGAATGTCCACTTATTTAACAGGTCCCGCCACTCTCAATTTACTTTTTTAATAAGTACTTCTTTACCAAATAAATACTTTTCAATACTTTTTTACCAAACACCCACAAGTGCTTATTTTTCACTTAATGTGTGGTCCAAACACTTTTATCAAACACCCACAAGTATTTATTACAAGTGAAATCAAATAGGGCCTCAGTTGATTTCAATTCTGATTCCGATTCCCGTTTGAATCAAACAAGTGGGAGGAATAGGCCACTCCAATTTCAATTCCCATAGATTTTGATTCCGATTCTGACTGCAAACTAACGGGACCCTTTTTTTTTTTTGATATATGCAGAAGCTTGTTTTTCTTGACTCATATTTCTGAACTACCTAGGTTCCAAGTGAAATATCATGAAAATTAGTAATATGATGTATTTAATTTTCCTATACAGAGTATCATGTGTAATCAGACACAACCCTTGTTTGCATTATTTTTGTTGTCAAAACCAGACAGCATTACAAATATGTCTCCTTAGGCTATGTTTGGTTTGAAGGAAAAGGTAGGAAAATGTAGACCTTTACAAATCATGTATAATTTTCCCTTTCTTTCCCTACTTTTTCCTTCAAACCAAACACAACTTTTAATGTTTGACTCAGGTCTCATGAATCTCTCTTAGTCTTTTCTCTGCTAAAATCTATCATTACTCTTTCTTAATAAAATAAAAAGAAAAAATAATTCTTAAATCTCTCTCTCCATTTATTAATCCCCCATTAAATCAACGACTTTGGCATGTACGAAATCAAAACTGACGTCAAAACCCAAAATTTTCAACCCAGTCCTAACCAAATTTCAATTCAACGATGTATTTGCTACTTGTCAGTATAACTATGGAGCTTACAAAGTACAAACAAATGAAAATAGAAAACTAATAAGGGGGCCATGATTCAAAAGTATAAGAGAGAATTAATGAGATAGAAAGTACAACTCTAGAACCTATGAAAAAAGTCAATTTATCTTCATATTCATCATAGAATTTAAAACGAGAAAAAAAAAAATTGTAAACGTGTGTTAAGAGAAAATGATGTTTGTTGCGTGGTGAAAATGAGAGAAAACGTGTCCATGAGCATGAAATAGTAGAATGATATTCCAAACTTGGCCTAGGGTTGTGTTTGGATGGGTAAAAATTGTTGGAATTATTATTATTATTAACAAATTAGTATTATTTGGGGGAGGCTCAGAACTCATTCTGTAAACTAATTCTTTAGAGCTACAAAAGTTGAACTAAAAAAATTATTTGGATAAGTTCATTTATGGGAAAACTGAATGCATTTATCAATTCCACATCATACATAATTTCATTTTTTCAAAAAAAAATTTATTTATTTGGATAAGTTCATTTACTTAAGTAAGTATTATGTAAGTACTCCGATAAGTGAATTTATTTGTGTTATTTTATTCTCAGGTAAATTATATAATGATCCTTTTATTCATAAAATTTTATTGTTAGAATGACCAAAATTGTCCCAATATGTTTTGTTAACTTGTCCCTTATGTGAGAAAGTTGCCTAAAGTGATTTTTTCAGGAGTCCTACATGAACATGAAAAAGAATGCCAACCACTCTCACAATCCTATTGACCAACTTGTTCCCTTTATAATTAGAAAAATGAAAGATTGCGTCCGAAACATTGATACACCCCAATACAGCTGAACAGGGCTAGGGGTGGCCACGAGCCAAGCTCTTCATTAGCAACTCGAGCTCGGCTCAGTTTCAACCGAGCTTTGAGTCGAGTTTGAGCCCAATTTATAGGCTTGTTTATTAATTGAGTCGAGCTTGAGCATAATAAAGCTCGACTCGTGAGCTCAGGAGCCGAGCTCGAATAGCTACATACATACATACATACATACATACATACATACATAATAATAATAATAATAATAATAATAATAATAATAATAATAATAATAATAATAATAAAATTATAGAAAATAATGTATATAATAAAAATATTATAGATATAATATTTTTATTTTTATATATAATAATAAATTATTATAATTCTTAATTTTTTAAATATCAAATAAAAATATTTTTTATTTTTATAAAATATTTTTCTCAAATCGAGTTCAAGCCGAACCAAGCTTGAGCTCAAGGTTCAAACTCGAACCGAGATCGAGCCTCATACTACCTTGGTGAGCCGAGCTCGAATAGCTCAGCTCGGCTCGAATCCACCCCTAAATAGGCCTATCAACGGGTTAAGTCTGGATAGAAATACAACCAACCTGACAAAAAATATTAAGAATCTAGAACCTAACCCAATATATCACGAACCAAACAAACTCATCAATAATAATCGGGTCTGACCCAATATATTGCATAGAACCAATTTTGAAGCGATAATAATTAAGACAATAGATGAGGAACTAGAACCAACACGTTGATACTTATATTGAAACCATAACCAGCCCAACCGATTTGAGTCCGTCGGGTCAGACCTCCTGACCCACAACCCTAGGGCTGAAGAGTTTCTTAAAATGCCTTAAAAAAAGTGTATCCGTCGGGTCCAGAAGATGTGGGGCTATCGAAATTTTGAACCTAGTCAGTGGGCTCTCATCTAAAGTCTGCAGTCAATATGGAGCTTATTCATTCGAGTTCACATCGCGCCCCACAACGTCTCACAATATATCTCTGCCGGGTATTGGAAATATCTCAGATAATGTATCAAAAATGATGATGCCATCATTGGAAAATGTTTCTAAAACACGGTGGGAATGTACTGTAGGACGATGTGGGGCGTAGATCTGAAATCTATTCATCCGTGATAGCAGTCTGGGACTGAAACAGTATTAGCTGTTGTAGCAAAAACATGAAGTCAACAAAAAGAAAAGAAAAAGCTAAACAAGCCCACGGGCATGCCCGAGAGTCCGACTGACCAAGATTTCAATTAATCCGGATCATTCAAGCAACTCTTGAAATTTCCTAAGGTTGTGTTTGGATGTAGTGCAATTTTATTTGTATTAGTATAAAGGCATGGGAGTGCAAATGAAAAAAAATAAAAATTCTCGTTTAATTTTATTTTGGGTTTTACTTTATTCTGCTTCATTTTTTAATTTACTTCATTTTTTTATTACAGTCAAATAAAATAAATTAAAATTTGAAAGAAAAATAGGTCAGAATTTACATTCAAATCATTTGCACTGCCATAGTTTTGCATCAATGCAAATTTATTTGCATTGCAACCAAACACAGCGTAAGATACTAAAAAACCACCTAAAATCTAGGCCATCAAAATAGCATCTCAAGATCATTCAACCAATTTCAATCATCCACAGGATGCCTCAAGAGTTAATCTAATCTGATCCATTCAAATATGTCTGATGAATCAATGTTTTGGCTAAGTACCTTGTCATTTGGTCTGCTTCCAAGTGGCTGATGACTCAGGCCGAAGTGGAGCTGCCTGGTGGCGAGCTGTCTGGGAGGTGCTGAGCTGACTAGGTGCCGATCTGCCTGGTGGCGAGTTGGATTGATGAACTTCGTTGCTCTTTAGAGACCTACAAGGAACCAAATGTCAGAGGACTTGGGGTGGCTAATCCGGCGAGATTGCTCTGATGCTTAAGTCAGTACTCTCATAGTAGACTGCGAGCTAAAAATCACAAAGTATGAGAGCTAGAATTTGCTTATTTGCTTACTTGCTTACTTGCCCTTGGGGTTGGTGTCTTTATATAGGCATTGTTTGGCGTGGGCTTCACGCACCATAATCGAGATTTCTGTGAGATCGTCTAAGTGGTTCGAGATTCCTGGAGGTAACCGCCATGCACGTTGACCACCCTCCGGATTGTTCGTCACGTGGGCCAATTTCTAAGGATTGTGGGAGTGTTAGGATATGCATGCCGAATTTGTCGATGAGCATGTTTCGTAGGCCACCAGGTCGCGCTAGTGCCAGGCTGCCAGGTTGGCGCCTGGGCCAGGCCGCCGGGTCACGCCTGTGTCAGGCTACCAGCTCGCGCCAGGGCCAAGTCACCAGGTCGCGCCAGGGCTAGGCTGCCAGGTCGTGCCTGTGCCAGGCGGCCAAGTGGGACACCATCAACTTGGCTAAGGCAAGTTGTTGCCAAAGTAGTTTCAGGTGTCACCTAATTGTTTTGAGGTGCCATGTGTCACAATATCATTGGAAGGCCAAATCCACCCACATCAATGTCCAATCAACCCAAATATATAGGCCATCAAGATTGTCTTTAAATTAATCTCAACCATCCAAGTAATATACCAAAAGTTTCGATTAATCTCCATCTGATTCAGCCCATCCAAATAATATAAGCCCACTCTATTTACAGCGCAGGTTTGGACCCTTTGATTCGGGTTGACGGTTGAGCCCAACTCTTTGGCATCCCCAAGTGGAAGAGCCAACTTAAGCTCGGCCCATACTCCACGGCAAAGTGCATTATCGACTGACCGTCGAGGCTTTTCTGGATAGCCGATGCAAAAGTTGGAAAGCAGCCCATTGCTTTGGAGTAGTCAATGAGAAAGCATAGCTGGCCACCTGAGTGAAGTTTTAATTGAGTTGCTTTCACTGAAATTCCTTGCAGAAGTCTCTATAACGAATTTCAATTAAAAGTCATTTTTTTTTCTGGCTGAAGGACAACAAATTTGGGCTTTATGGGGTCTACCAAACATTGTTTATAGGCTGTCTGGTGATATCAACTTCACAAGCCAAATGCAATTACAGAGAAGCCCTCCCAAATGGGTACAGAGTCAAAATGGACCTGGTCATGGGCCTGGTTCGAGCTTGGCTTTCGCCAAAATTTGAATGAACATGGCCTGAAGCCCAAGCCCAAAGCTCTACCTGTGAATAGGTCTGCAATGCAAGAGCTTAATGGCTGAACCAATAGGCTGATTCGAATTTACATCTGCGCCCCACAGCACATCTCCACCTTGTATTGGAAACATCTTCTGATGATGTCTCATCATCTCCCAGGAGTTCTGTGGGGCACCCCTTAGTGGGGCGCAGATGTGAAGTCATGCTGTGAGACTCTTTAGATATAAAACACCGTTATTTTATAGCTCTTGTTCTGTTGATGATTCATACTTTGTTCCACGATATGTGAGCATTGATTGTATGATTCATGTATATATGTACTCTAACTATCTACTTTTGATTGTACCATCATCACGATCAAATAGAGTGATTGGAGCCATGTTGGTGTGTGAGACACGCCATGTTTTATGGTTAAGATAGTCATAAAAAATCGTGTTAAAAAAGGGTTATTTTATTGGTTCCAAAACCAACAATAACATATAAATAGATAGGAATGGCAACGGAGCGGGGATCATATTCCCCGTCCCCACCCCCAATTCTGAAATTAACCCCCATCCCCATCCTCGATCCCCATTGGGGATAAAATTTATCCTCCATCCCCGATCCCCAATGGGGATGGATTCCCCATGGAGACCTGAATCCTCAAAATTTTTTTAGATAATAGTATTTTATTTTGAAAAATAAATTTACTTAAAATGAATAAAATTTTAAATTATAAATAATTTTTAAATATGTTTAGTTATATATATAACATAAATATATACATTTAATATATATAATCGGGGTCGGGGCGGGGTGGGGACCTCAATTCCTATCCCCGACCCCATCGGGTCGAGAAAGTCGGGTCCCCGTCAGGGATGGGGAAAATTGCCATCCTTATAAATAGAATACAGAACACTAGTTGTGAGGGTCGAAGAAGTCATGTCCCCGTCAGGGATGGAGAAAATTGCCATCCCTATAAATAGAATAGAGAACACTAGATGTGCTCATGAATCAGATAAAACACAAATACAACCACGAACCAAAATACCCCCTAAATTATTCATCCTTTCTCTTTCCATGTGCAAGTGTTCATTGTGGATTTTTTGGGTGCCCAATTGATGAATGGGTTGCTTTATTCAAATGCATGAGGAAGCTGCTCCAACAATTGCAGATCCAATTGTCTCTAATCGAACGGAGGAAATATTAGAAGAACAGGAGCCGAAAAATCCACCCTTGGAAAGAAACAATGCTACTCAGAAAGAAACATTGGTGGTGGAAGACAATGACCCAGTTGCTCCGGTTGAATGAACAAACCATACCACTATTATTGTTGAAACATGTGATTCTTTTGAGATTGAGAATACCACTAAACTATTATGGGGGAAGATGGTGAAACTACTAAGGCCGATCTGGTTCATTATCAAAACCCAAAAGGTGTTTAACGAAATGCCAAAATAGAATCAGAAAAGAGACAAGAAGATCGAAACATAGAAAAAATATTGCTCTTGGTGAAGGAAGTACTGCAACGACTGAGGTCTCAATTATTTTCAATGAGGACAATCTTGTTCAGAATCAATAAACAAAAACACAAAAGGGCATCAAAACCGATAAGCAACCAAAATCTAAAACTTGTGTGACCCATCCTGATAGTTTCTTGTTGGGATGACTTGATGAATGGTGTTGGAAAAAAAGGTGCAAGAGAAAATTAGTAGTTCTCGTTATTACAAAGTACAAAACGAATTTAAAGTGATACACACAATTGATACTGGTTATGTAGCTGCCCCTGTGAGGATAGGCATTCGTAATGGTGAGAACCCAATTGGAAGTGATACATCAAAAGAAAACAATGACCTAAATCAGGGTTGGGTGCCAATAGAGAATTAGAAGAAAAAGAATTTTAAGTCTAAGGAGGTCCAAAAGTCATCCCAATCAGAAGTTCAAAGATTGCCAAGAAGAAACAAAGAAGTCTAAGGAGTCCAACTATGATACCAACAAGGTGTGAGACCTAAAAAACTGATAACCAATCAACTGGTATTCATCAGAATTCATAGTTCTCATATCAAGATCATAGAAATTGCCATATATGCATCAACAATTTAAAGTAAAGGCAAAAACATTACAGTATAAAACAAATATAGTACTCTTAAAGCTCCATAACTTTGCTCTTGTATAGAATTGCTTAAATGAATTAAGCTTAATAAGCTTATTTCAGGGCCAATAACTTTTTAGCAAGAAGAAGCAAGCAAATCAGGCATATGGGGTTGGGGTTCAACAACTTGGGTTGAGTTAAGGTATTGACCTCTCCACCCAACCCACCCAACTTTGGCTTACCCTTCACCTCTGCACCAGACCTCAACCCCACCTAACCTGATCTTAATTGCACCCCAACTCTGAGAAACCTGATTTGATCTGCATTTTCTTGTAGCTTTCTTGTTTTTTAGCATAAAAAATGACTTCTAGTCACTACTTTGTGGGGCTTTCTCACAATTAGGGCATATAATATACAAGTCAGTCTTACTCCTATCTGATATGTGGCAGTGCATATTTTTGGAGTCTTTTCTTGTCCTTGAAATTGAATCCTAACATAACTGAATAAGCATATATCTTCAAGCTTAATCCTGAGGTGGGGCTGTGAGAGCTGAGTGTGGTATCCATTTGTGCAATGCCAGAGTCTCAGTCGTCTGAATATGGTCAGTCTGACAAGTGATGCTGGACTCATACTTATCCTTCTACTATCATAACTTCATACATCAATGATTGGGTCCTGGACTCTTGGGTCCAATTTCACAGGAAATCAGCAAGCCCACATGGAACAGTCTCTAGACTTGCTAGTGGCTGGCATTAACAGCCAAAGGATTTGGTGCATGACTGTTCCATTTAGATATCAGCCATTTCTTCTCTCCACCTATCTCGTCTTTCGTCCAATGATCGAGATGACCCCACACTGGGGATTCATTTCATCTCAATCGACTGGTTAGAATAACCTGAACTTCTGGCCCATGTTTCAATATCTTCTAAAACCTCATCCAAAACTAAGAAAAGCGATCACTATCTTCTGTGACTAAAGAAGAATTAGCAAGTAAACCATGGGGTTGAAGAGAAATTTTAGGAATTGACATCAGTTTGGTTTCATTCTTAGGGTTAGCCTTGGGTTGTTCCTTAACCTAACCTAGGGTTAACAGGGTTTAAGAGAAATTTAAGAAAAAAAATGAGGGAAGAAGAGATGTTATTAACATTGACCAACTATTGGAGAGAGAGAGATTTAAAAATAATTTATTAAAAAGTAATGATGGATTTATTAGAGATAATTAAGATATAAGAGAGTGGCTTATTATATTTTTAATATTTAAAAATAATTAAATAACCACATGAGCATTGGGGCAAGAGGTCCCTTTGATCTTAAAGATAAGATTAAGTTCTTTCCTCCTTTCAGCAATGGTAGAGGAGACGAGTAAGCATCAAGTCAGCTGACATAGTCACCAGCAACCTTTAATATAGAGAATGTGTATCTAGTAAGGCTATCATAAATTGGATGGGACTTGGATATATAATTAATAAATCAATTATTTTATATTTATATAATTAGGTTTGTTTGATTCATAGTCAGAGTGAAATCAAATAGTTTATTTGATTCAAATAAGAATTAGAATGGAACTTTGAATCAATTGAGGAAATGGCCTTTCCCTCAAATGAGGGCATGCCATTCCACTAGAAATGGGACTGCGATTCCAATTCCGTCCAACCACAGTTGGAATCAGAATGGGTCATTCCAATTCTGATTCCAGACCTTTGTTCCTACAAACCAAATGAGCCCTTATTCATCTTTTTGAAATTTCTAGCTTAGACAAGTGAAACATATTCAACATATACTGAGGTTTTGGTACCGTGGTTGTCTTGAGTAGAAATAATGGTGCTATGCTAATGTCACATATATGTAAAGAGTTTCACATGCTTTTTTTTTGGCTGGAAAATTTCCAACCAAAACAGTTTCTAACACTTTGCATGAAAATCCATGTTAAGGGGTGTTTTAAGAAACCATGGTTTTCAAAACCAGACTAGATTGGACGGTTGGACCAGAAAAACCGGGAACCGGTTAGGTGATTGGTTCTATTTTTCCCCAAAACCGGATATTTGCAAAAAAAAAAACGTTGATCAGGCGGTTGAACTGTTCGAACTGTTCAACGATTTTGACCATTTTTTATTTTTTAATTTTTTTGTCAGAATGGGTCGACCATTCGGTTCGAATGATCGGACTGTTCGACCCGAACAGGCTTCAAGCATGAAAGATGGTATTTGTGATTTAAGCAAAGACATTGTCTCAACCCAAAACACTTCAGGATGAAACACCAAGAGTACCAAACACAACCTAAATCCAAAAAATCTAATGAGATTCAAATTTTAGGGTCCGTTCTTTTTGTGGATTTTGAGAGGGGGAAAATTGGTCAATGGGATTTTGGTTCCCATTGACCAAGAATCACATGTTCTTTTTTCAGATTAATGTGGAGACCAGAAAAAGTTTATTTTCTTGGGTATCACTTACCTTGGTGGGTAAATAACTTTCTCACTTGGGGAGAAAGTTGCCAACACTTGAATGAGACAAAATGCCCCTTTAAATAATAGATTTTTATGGCTAAAATGGTCATTGCCTTATTTACTTGGGAAATAAAAGAACATGGATAAATACACGTACCCAGATAAGTGTGTCCCGAGAAACACTTACCCAGATAATTGCATTTACCCGGATAAATAACTTACTGAAAAGCGAACAGGCCTTTAGAGATATAATTGGATTTTAGATTAAATGTTGATTTGGGTTTTTGATAATTGGATAGAACTCAGATGTGGTTGGATCCAATCTAAACCTGATCCATTTACAGCCCTAGTGGTGGGTGCTACTAGTGGTTAAAGGAAACAACCATGGCGGCATGTTGCTTTGGGAAGAGTGTAAATACAAATATGTATAATGTAAATATAAAGTTTAGAAGTACCATATACAAGGTTTCGCAATGAACATATTTGTATTTACACTCTTCCAAAACTGACTAGGATGACTACAAATACAAATACATTCCCTTTAAATTGAATCTAAGACTCATTTTGGAAAAAGTACAAGTGCAAATATATACAGTAAAGATACATACAAAATAATACAAAATACAAGATCTTACACTCTACATATTTGTATTTACACTCTTTTCAAACTGAATTTAAGGAAAAAATGCTTCCATTTGCACCCTTAGCTCATAATAGTGGAGAAACATACAAATAATAAACTGTAGCTCACCCATTGGCCATTGTGATTAGAAGGCCCTAGCGATTAGCTTATAAAAAGGTCATTGTGTAGCAGTTTGAGTAATGGGTGAGCGAGAGATGGACGGAATTATATTTATTCAATAAAGAATGAAGAGTAACCAAATAACCACGCAGTTGACTCCAAGCACAGTAATTGGCTTATTTAATGGTTTGGTTATGGTTATGTGTGTAATTAAACAATATAAGAATGATTCCAAACAATATTAAAACCAAGAAAATGGGTTGAAGAAGCAAGAAATTCTCTGGAAAAGAAAACATAACCCTTGATAGAATGAAACAACAGAATGAATGATCCCATATAGTTGAACAATGAACATGGATTTAAATTGGGGCTCAGTTTGGAAGGAGTATAAATACAAATATGTACGATACAAATACATATAAAATAATACAAAATACAAAATACAAAATTTTGCACTCTACATATTTGTATTTGTATTCCTTCCAAACTGAGCCTGAAAGGAAATGGCGAAACAAGATTCATGGAGCTGAACAAGGCTAAGATGATGATAAGGGGAAATAAGAGAGAGAGAGAGAGAGAGAGAGAGAGAGTATAGATGCCTTTAGACGCTCAATATTGAAATCATACTTTGAACTATGGATTTGAACTAGGAGTGTCAATGGACTGGTTTTGGGTTAGACCCCTTCCAAACCAAAATCAATTTGGATGGATTGGACGACCACTAAGACATTGAATTGCACCAATCCAAACTTATGGTCCAAAGTATTTATTGGACTGGACTGGACCTGGTCCATCCATAATGAGTTTATATCGAATTATAATGGGTTTATATAGGATTGGGTCAGATTGAACCAAATATCCGGTCCATTGATAGAAGATAAGAATACAAGTGTCAATGGAACATGTTTGAATTGGAACAAATCTAGCTTAAAACCAGTTTGAACAGATTGGACAGTCCAGAAATTGAATTGGACCAGTCCAAAAAGGTCCAAATTATTCATCGGATTGGATTGGACCTAATACATTTGTAATGGACTCATATTGTACCGGATCATATTGGACCAAATCTGGTCCATTTCTTTGGTCACATTTATTGCTCAAACAGAAGCTGATTTTGTATAGTTTATGTGCATGTGCATCTCTGAGATTGAAATAGTGTGTTTGGTTGCTTCTTTTATAAGAGGAGACAACAAATGGTACTAAGTGTGATCAATAAATCCATTATGTGAGCTGCTTGACTCCTTCGAGTCAATGGACCATTTATGGCTCAAGCTGAGTGCAACAAGCTTAGGCTAGGCATGTTCCCATGTGACTTTCTCTGCCCCCTTCCCCGCAAAGCTCTGTTAAAAAACTTCCCTGTTGCTACAGAAAAAATAAATAAATATTTTGCAGGTTTGAAACAGTAAAAGCAGATCCATTCAAGCAATCCCAAAATAGTAAACCTGTTTCCCCATCTGCAACACAATTAAATTCAACACTCCATCCAACTATATATTTTATGTCTAAAGCTGAAGTCGATGAAAATTTTACTGTTAATGATGATGTGCCAGAACCTAGAAACAGTTCATATATGGGAGTTCCAGAATTCAGAATTCCAGCCAGTAATGCAAGATTAAATTAAATAACGAGAAAGGTTTTTTGAGCTTAAATATACTAACTATAGAATCATCAAAAAATATATTTATGAATTGGAAAAAGAAAGGGAAAAAAGGCAATAGTTGTTTTCATCCTAGCAATTGAAAAATTGGTACAAAAGCTTGAGGCTCAACTTGTGCCTGATGAGCATAACTTAGAACAAGAAAAAGAGGTGAAAAGAAAAAAAAAATCAGACTAAGCTTCATACTTGCAGAGGTTCTCAAAACCCATGTACTCATGCTTCTCGATCTTGTAAATCATATTTGATATGCCGACTCCACCTGTTACATAGAATAAAGAGCCTTCAGTATTAAAGAAGCTCAATTTTTTGAGAGCAAATGTAGCAAAATAGTTTGTTTGGTCTTTCAGTTAAGCTGGGTTTGCATTAGAGCAGAAGAAGAAATATGTGGTTGAAAACATGGTTTTTAAAAACAAACCGGTGAAGGGTCCAGTTACCGGTTCAAACGGTTAACCAGCCAGTTCAGCGGTTTGCTGACCAAAATCAATGGTTTTGGGGAAAAAGCGGTTTTGGAGGAAAACAGAACCGGTCAGGTGACCGGTTCCCAGTTTTTCCGGTCCGATCCGGTTTTGAAAACAGTGGTTGAAAATGAGTTGAAAGATCTCCCTCACCACTCAGCTCTGAAAAAATAATTAAATGAATCATAGAGAATAGCAGATTATTACTATTAGTCATGTTTTTATCTATCATTATAGTGGATGGTATAATAACTTGGGGTGGGGGGTAGTCATTCCCATTTTCCACTGAATTGCAGTACACAACCTGTTTTTCCACTTCTGCCCCGCAATCCAAAGATAGCCTTATTGCATATAAATGAAGCTGCTAAAACCTAAAATCACTTTTTTCGCAAATGATACTCACCTAGTGAGATTGCACTGACAAAGATTGTGAAGGACAGGATGAAGATGATGAGAGATGCCCTCCCTAATACAATGATAAGCCTCCTCACTACATGTTGCCCTATAAAGGCAGCAATGGTTGCCACGGCAACAAAATAGAGAGCTGCCCAATAAAATTAAAAGAACAGAGGATAAATAGTTAAGCTAAATACTTCATCATCTGTACATCCAAATACACCTTTTTCTCTCTTTACTCTTGGGGTCAAGAACTGTGCTCAACCTTCCAAAAGGAGCAGAACAGAATCAAGAATGATAGTAGCGACTACAGTGGTTTTACTTACCATATGGAACTGGGAAACGCTTCAGAAGGTAATATTCTACAACAGACATAGATGAAGAGAATGTCATAGCAAAGGTGGCTGTGGCACTTGACACCTGCACAAAAACTCACTCCTGAGTTCAAGTCATAATATTTGAAAATTGAAACTTCCAGAGAAGAATAGGCTCATGTTTGATGACTGAAAAAGAAAAGAATGCACTACTTCTAATGATAAAACTAATACACAGAAGTATCTTTATCATTTAAAACAAGTACTATTTGACTACTATATTAGCTGATTGCCCAGTTTATCAAATATAGAATATACTGAAAATAAAAAGGGCCATTACCAAAAAATGGTCCTGCCTATTCAGGATCTTGGAAGGGGTAGACTGGATACAGACAGACCTAACCTTTGGCATATTTTGTTTTTTTTTTTGCACAAAGTGACTGTTCTCAGTACCCTATATACCCAACCATACACTGTACACCAATACAGTAAGTTCAGAACTAAATGAAACTAATGTGAACGTCTAAGGCATGAAATGAACTCCAATACTAGATAGAGTAACATCTTGCAGGAACAGGGCATGCAACAAACCTGGGGAGGAATGCCCAGCTCCAAGAAAAGAGGGCCCAAAATAAAGCCTCCTCCTAGACCAAGCAGACCACCAACCACACCAGCCAATATACCACAACAGCAATAGAGGATCAGCTGATGCACTTTCCAGTTTGTGCCTGCATCTCCGTTGGATGCAATAACTCTTCTTCCATTATATAAGCTAACCGCCTCATATAAAGATACACCACAAGAAACAGGGATCTGCAAAACATGGGAAGGTAATCCTTTTTTAAAATATTATACCAAAAAGCAAGATTTGGAGTAGCTTTTGGCTTAAGCCAAGCTCTTTAATACAGTTCAGTGTTCCATACTTCGTGGCCATTGGTTTAACAATAGCTTATCCAGACAAACAAGTTAAAAGAAGAGACCATAGACATCTGATGAAAGCTACTGAAGATACCTGTAACAAGTTTAAGATCCAATATGATATTGAACAAGTTGTCGTATGGTTCTGCATCCGATGCATGTTTCAATTAGTTAGCACACAACTCAGAGAAGCATGGGGAGAGGCTAATTCACATGCTTTCAAAAAAGGGAATATATCAGAAATAGCGTACCTTGACAATTTGCAGAACAAGAAATGCAACCCAGACAAAAACAAGAAGACCAAGTTCCTTCCAGTAGACATTCTTAAGAATAGGAGCCTGGCATGTGCATAGAAGTTAGTCCAGGGAGCTTTCAAGACAGAAATTCAGCTCATGGTACAACACTCACCTCTGGTTCCTTATATTCTTTGGTTGCCTTTTCAGGTCCATTGCCTGGGCCACTGGATAGAGGCTTATATTCCACTTCTTCATTGCCACTACCTGATTAAAGGAGAAAATGAAGTCCCTCAGTTCCAAGAAAATTAATGAAACATCACACATCTGAAATTTAAGGGGAAGAGACCAACTAACCATTTGACTCCAAGCGTCTAGCAGCCTCCTGATATCATAAACAAGATGTAAGAGGAGGGAAGAACAGATGATTAAGATCAAATTGAATTAGCTGGTATAAAAACACTGCCATAGAAGAATGATGATTTCTGGATTACCTTTTTTAGTATGGTTTCCTTTTTCCATGTGTCAACACCTCTGAAAAATGCCTTAGTTGAAGTGCCTGCAGCCCACAATGACAAATAAAGAATCACACCACCACGATCAATCAAGAATGAATTCGAACCCAAATATGTAGAATTGGAGAAATGCCACTGGAACAACCATTACCTATGAAGAGGACAATGAGCAGGACTGTAACCATCCAGTCAGCAAAAATCACATTGAAAGCAACTCCAATGCTGATCCCCAGCATAAGCATAGGCTGGAAAAGTAGGGCCAAGTCGTAGTCAATGATGGGCATATCAAGAGTTGGATGTCTTAGCTTAAGATTGTAGTAAACAGTTGAGCCTGCTGCACCCATGATCATACCTGTACAAGCAAGACTATAACTTCAGTATCTGCTCTGTCATGGATTACTAAAATGAACAAGCTCAGATGATCAGATTCTCAGTTTCTCACAATCAATCATGATCCAGTTTTCAACTTTCAAAAGCTCAATAGAACTAGTTTCACTCCCTACTATGGGACTGAAAACTTCATTCACCTGAGGCTCAGCCTATTCTCTAGTTTTAGTTTTCAAGTTATGGAACTTCAAGCCTTCTAAGAACCTAGAGAAAAAGGAATCAGAAACCCTGCAGGAATTGGAAACTCTGCATCAATTTGCAGAGCTCCTTCCAAACAGGGCAGGTCTGTGACACTGCTAAAGAAAGCTCAGGAGGAAGCTGTTACAGCATATCTCTTACATTTTGATATTGCAGTTGATGATTTCGCATCAAATCCAATAATCAGGGTAAGCATGGGAACGAAGATCCCACCGCCACCAACACCTCCTACACTCCCAAAAGCTGCTCCAAAGAACCCAATAATCGTACCCAAGACAATTTGCCAGCCGAACTTCATATCCTGTAAAAAAGATACAGATCACAATCAGATCCTCAACACTTGGAGCAGAAAGAAAAACGGAGATTCGCAGACCGAAACATTTTCCTTGTATTCCTTCTTCTGATTCATATTTACAAAACAACTGAATAAGCGAAATATCAGACCCAGCCGAGAGAAATGAGAAGTTACTAACTTACAGGCCAAACATGCTGGTAACCTGACACATCCGATTGCCACAAGAAATTTGCAACTTTGTGTAGATAATTCGATAGA
Organism: Nelumbo nucifera; assembly: GCF_055504915.1. NCBI lineage: Eukaryota > Viridiplantae > Streptophyta > Magnoliopsida > Proteales > Nelumbonaceae > Nelumbo > Nelumbo nucifera. The sequence goes on from NC_142650.1 coordinate 22,237,274, forward strand.
CTAACTTCAGTGTCATTGCTTCTTGAAGCCTCGTCTTTCAAACTCCGTTCAGCCGAGACGAACACAGAAGCTAGAAGAAAGCCGAGCGATATCATGGTTGCCATTCTCAGAGGAGCCTGCCATCTTGCTCCAGTTCCAGCCATCGTGATCACACCAAAATGCTTGAATTTCCTTGACTTCTTTTCGTTCAAATCAGAAAGCAGAAAGAATAACTCAATTCCAGTGCACAAATTAGCTCCCTGCTATATCTTTTCTTCAACTCCAACTACCCCACCAAACCGAATCAAAGTTCTTAAGTAGAGCAAATTGCCAAACGCGGAAGCCAAAAAAAAAAAAAGAGAGTCGAAGATTTAAACAAAAAAAAAGTCAAACTTTCTGTTCAATTTTTTAAACTTTCAGACGCTTCGCTTCACGGACTCTGTAAGAGCACTCCTCTCTCCACGGCGAGATTAGACCGACTACGTCCCGACCCAAAACGGGATTTCGCTGGAATCCCGTATTCAAGATCAAGATGAGACAAGATCCTCGACCAGATATCGAAACCCCGCCAGAACCCAGAAGCCTTCTTCTTTCTTTTTCCGTTTCTCCGACCGGATTCTATGGACTCAAGCGATTAGATGAGGTTTGGTGCTTGCCAGCTTCTGTAACATCGGAACCGGTAGTCAGTGCCGGGACGGGAAGATGGTTTAGAACACATTAACGGTTGAGGAACAAAAATGAGAAAAAGGAGGAAAAACGGAAGTTATCTCCGCTAGATCCTCTTCTTCGGGGGAAGAAAGAAATAAATTAGAATATCAAACCAGTTGCCGCACGATCCGAAATGCAGCCTCTCCGAATTTGGAGATTGCAGGGTGAGCGCAAGCGTTTATATATAGAGTATAGACTAATAGAAGTTTTTATTAACAACTTCCATTTCTTATCCTTCGTTTTTTTGAACAATTACAAAATAGTATTTTGGATGTGCTAGCAATTACCCCTGAACTTTCATTTGATACAAAAAGAAGACCCCTAAACTTTCAGGTCTAGACAAAAACCCCTTCATATATTCTTATGTGACTGTTTAAATATTCTTAAATTCCTAAATTACCCTTCTCCCAATGTTATCATAGAACACGTATTAGGGTTTAGTTATATGTTTCTTTTTTTCCTTCAATTTCCATTGATTATGGGCTATGTTTGATGCAATTTGTACATGGAATTAACAAAACTTCCATTTAGCAATTTTTTGAAAGAAAAATAGTGGTTTATCTAGATATCGCTCCAGTCATTTTTCAAATTATGCCCTCTCGTTTCTAAAGTGGGTATTTTGGTAAATTAATTTCTTTAGTTGCTCAATAGTTCAAATCGTATTCTATTATTGTTCATATGCTTCTGAAGTGGGTACTTTGATAAATTAACGTGTTCCATCACTGAATGGTTCAAATTATGTACAACCACTCGAAGGGGTCTTTATTGGAAAATGAAAGTTCAAGTGGTTCTTTATTGTAAATGAAATTTAAGGAGGGTAATTGCCACTACACCAAGGTAAAAGGTAGTAAAATGGAATTCATCTTTTTCAATATATTTTTTATTTATTAGTTTTTACTTCATGTTAATTAATAAAAAAAAAAATTTCTATTGCTACTAACCCGAATGATAACTGATAAGTACGACGTACATGATTTATATGGACAAGAACAAAGAGTTGAGTGATAAATGGAAAGAAAATCAAGTGATTTTCAACAGCACCTATATACACATACGCATACGTTCGTTCATGCACGTTAGATTGTCTCCCGAGTTGAGCACTTGATGAGTTCACACGTGAATTAAAGGTCTGACCAAATTTTGTTTTCCGAGTAACTCTCTGTCTCTTGTCCTGATTCCACGAAAGAAATGTCAGGTTCAGTCCCTTGCAATTTACCACGTGTATGGTTCTGATGATAAGGTACTGTCAGCTCATATTCCCAATCTAAAGCTGTAAAGGCTGTTGGAACGGGCTTTGCAGTTTGCACTGTCCGAAGCCGGCTGCCAATGCCAACAGCCCAACATTTTCATCGATAAGATGCAGCCCTTCATCACTGCTGGGTGCGTAGTACGTGATCGAGATCAAACGCTTGGCATTCATGCCAGGAATGGAGCCAGCGGGCCCCTTGGGTTTTGAAAATATACGAGAGGGAGATGGGGCCCATCCTAATAGGGGAGGGAGATGGAAAGATAAATCATAAATGAATTAGGGTTGCATTAAGCCAAGGGCCCAAGGCAATTATTTAATAAAGATGGGGTGAAAAAGTTTCATAAAAGCCTGGATTCCAACTTTCCAGTTTCCATAGATCGGTTTATTGTAGTACATAGTATATAGTACCCCTTTTCAACTACTTTTGACTTTTGAGATTTTTCTAGTAGCTTTTTTCCCTTTGTTATTTTGTTGCAGTTCAAGGGAACCTTAACAAAGGTAAAAGTAATTTTTTATTTTGTTTTTCTATTTTTAGCTTTTTACATTATCATAATATTTTGTTCTTTTTTATATTTATTATTTTTAGTTTTATTGTACTTAATTAATCATTATTCCATTTGAGTTTTGGGGAAGATGATTCCAAAAGCTAACCTTTGTCAAGAGAGATAAGATATAGTCTTCGCCAAGAAGAACAAGGGAGTTTGTTCTCAATGCATGGCTGCTAAGGCAGTTGGGAGCTGATCCAACCTCTTATCAAGGAGGAAGTATAAGTAAACTTTTTCTTATTTTTGTATTTAAACATAAATTATTGAAATAATATGAGATGGGGTTTATGTTAGATTTAAGATTTAATTAGCATAGCTTTATAAATAAGGAGACTAAGAATCCTGTATATATATAATTTTTTTATTATTTTTTCACTGTTTCACATTTTATAAGAATATTTTCTAATTACATTAACGCTTCGTTTGTTTTTTGAGAAATTATTTATTCAAGCCATTATTAAGAAGGACAATTTTGTCTCATTCAGATACTGAAAACTTTTCTCCCAAGTAAAAAATTAATTACCCACTTAGGAGATGGGTATCACTTACCCATACCCAGGACGGGCAAGTGATACCTAAAGAAAATAATTTTTTTTGTGAAAATCATGAATAAATGATACCCAGAGAAAATAAATCTTAAAAAAAAAGAGAGCCTCACTTTATCATTGGTTCACTATTTTGCTCTATGATGCAACTATTAAATTGTAGATTTTGTTGAAAACCTAGAGCCAAGAATTGAATGTAGTTGGTGGGCAATTAAATCAAAATCAAACTGGCAATAATAAAAAGCTCAAATCAATTCTACATAAATAAAATTTGATTATGAAGAATTGGGATGGGACGTGGGATAGATAAAAGCAAATGGGTGTCTGAGTTCCAAGTCCAAGAAGTTGGTAGGGCTGCAAATGGATTGATATTCGATACGAATTCGATTTGGATCGCCTAAAAAAAAAGAATTCGATTTGGTCTAGCAAGATTGCATTCCCCGTCCTCGTCTTCACCTTTGTCCTCATCCTCGTTCCCATCCCCGATCGGGGTGGGAATTGCATTCCCTGTTCTTGTTCCCATCCTTAATCGGGGATTCAAGGGTAGCCCCATCCCCGACCCCAACCCTGCCAAGATACCCCCATCCCATCGAGGAGCCCGACTACCCGTCGGGAACAGGAAAAATTGCCACCCCTGCATCTTTTGGCTATACAATAGGCTAGACAAATTATACGAATGAACATGTCAATATTCTGTACACATGGGGCCAATCCGAAACCCATAATTCATATCATTTTCACTCGTGACAGATTACCCAACCCGTGCCGTGTGTGATTTTATCGCACCAAATCCCGACCCGTATTTAGTTGTCAATGACCCAATAATTGAGACGATGAATTGGCATTCTTTCAGAATGGGAGGCAAGGTCAAACCCACGAGACAACAGGCTCACTGTAATATGGCCCATTTGCATCCTATTCTGTCCCCAAAAACTTACTAAGAGAAGCTTCTCTACTGCTACTTTCTTATTGGCACTATAATACTATAAACTACAAAAATATAGATTAGTTGTAAATGTATTCGAGCTATCCTAAATAGTAAATATGTAGAAGCTATATGTTTGCTAATTTGTTGGTAAAGTCTCTAATTGGTTGCGGTGTCGAAATTTGAGATCGGATCTTACCTTCACCAGGGTTGGGAGAGGGTTACCTGTTAGTCCATTTAGTTTATCCTTTTGGCTCGGTTTGGAAAATATAAATATATACAAAATACAAAGTTTTGCACTCTACATGTTTATATTTGTATTACTTTCAAACCGAGCTTTCATTTTACTAATACAAAAGAAATTATATATTGAGTGAAGATTATGTTATTATTACTAGTACAAGTGCACCTGTTATACATGCATGTGTGCAACCAAAAACAAAATGATAAAGATATAAGGCACTGTTTCGTTAACGGGATTTGGGTTTGCAATCAGATCCAATTTCAACTATTTGGTTGGGTGGAATTGGAATCCCATTCTCATTCTTGCGGGAATGGTATTCTCCCATTTGATCCATGCCCCTTCTTTGGAAATGAAATCTCATTCCTCCTGATTCTAATTTCATTCCCATTTTCTGCCCCTCCTTTGGGAATGACTCGTTCAGATTCAAATTCAGATTCTGATTCTGATTCCGATTCCAATTCTGGCAGAAAAACAAACAAACCCTAAATATTAAGCATCCTTTAATTTAACTTTTATAACTTGCACCAAAACCAAACAAATCTATGATGTTTTTGTATAAAGTATAGATATATATGTACTGTCTATTATATTTGCGTGGAAATGAAGAGGAATTAGGAAACTAGGTCTAAGGAGAGGATTTTAATTTCGAATCCCAACTTTTAAATTATATAATTAATCCAATGAAACAAGTGGTTGAATATTATTCCACGAAGCCATCAACTTGGTCTACTAAGATTACAGGAAACGTACACAAAGGCTCGAGACATCTAAACAAACCCAACACAAAGAAAAGAAAGCAGCAAATTAACAAGAAACGATACTTGACTAAACAACAAAATAAGTAGACCAAGTTGGTGTCTTGGTCTATTTAATATATAATTTACAGAGAATTAATGCAAATGGTCTGGGATCTGACATGGTGACAGCATGCATGGCACCTCTCCTTTTGTGAGTAAGAAGAAAGAGCAATCAATCAAATAATCACACGTTGGTGATAAGATTAGATTATTGTTGCACTCAGTACGTTAACCAGAGATTAGGGTCAATTGATTTAAGTGGCTGTCTGGTTTGTCTTCACATCAATCCCACCATATTCTAGCTGCAAGAAAATGGCCAAAGACAGACAGAAGCTTAAGTTGCAATTCTCGTATTCTCCGGTTGAATGATGGATTATAGCCACATAAATTCTACACTCTTTTTCATCTCCCAACTGATTGCTTGGTTAGCAAAAAACCAATAATAATAATAATAACTTCAACTTAATTTGTCTGATCGATGTAAATGGAGATATATTAATTAATTTCCCAAAGTTAAACGGAAGTTTCAGGGTCAGAGTCTCCTTCAAGGAATTTGCCTTCTCCAGAGTAGAGGGTTTGCTTTTCCAACCAAGTTTGTGTTCTCCAGTGTTTCTGTGATGACCGATGTTAATTACCAAGTTTAGTAAGAAAAGAGTAACCAATGCTTTTTAGTTGCTTTCCACATGGTTTTAAGACTAAAGAACGAAGGAATTAAGTATTCAAGAGGGTCAAATCAAGCAGTATTTATTTAGGATTTTTTCAATTTTTTTATAACTCGGATTAGCTGAATGTGACGACTGTTTAATCAATGATAACGTCCTATGTCAGACACAAATGATGTTTACATCTGCCCACTGAATGCCTAGGGGTGGATTCGAGTTGAGCCGAGCAGAATATTTTGGTAATCGAGTTTGGCTAATTGAAACTATTTTAGTTTTGAGTTTGAGCTCATTCCAGCTAGAGATTTAAGATCGAGTTTGGCTCGATTCAAAGCTTTCAAGTTTGAGATCGACTGTAAGCTAAGTTTTTTCTAAAAACTAAAAATTAAATATATAAAAATATTTTTTTATTTTATATACAAAAAATTAAGAATTACAAAAATTATTTACTATAAACATAAAAAATAAAAAATATTATATATATATATATATATATAATAAAAATTATTTATTATATATTTATATGTATATGTATATGTATGTATGTATGTATATATGTAATAATAAATTATTTGTTTATTATATTAGGCTCACGAGTCAAGCTTCACCGGGCTCGAGCTCGGCTAGATTAGCAAACGAGCCTATGTATCAGGCTCAAACTCAGCTCAAAGCTCGGTTTAAACTGAGCCGAGCCAAGCTCGAATGGCTCGTGACCACCCCTAAGAATGTGCCCCAAAAATGCCCCACATGCATATCTCAATGTGCATTGAGAACATCTCCCATACTTGTCATTGGGAGATGTTCCCAACACACGTTTGGGATGTGCTGTGGGACGTTTTTTGGGGCGCATTCTGTGAAGGAAAGATTTGAACTCACACAAATGCTAAGTGATATAAGACATTGAATAGTTATGGGTCTCATGAATTTATGACTGGTGTAGAGCATTATGATTAGAGGTGTAAATCAGGTCGTGCCAAGCTGGCACGGCACAACTCGCATGCAGCCCGTGCAAAGTGTGGGCCAGGCTGTATTGGTCCACGAGCCAAACCAAGTCGTGCTTCCCTCCCCTATGATACTTCGGGGGGTCGGCCCAGCATGGCCCATGGCTCGAGCCTGTGTAGGCTTGGGCCATGCTGGGCTTATGTTGGGTTGGATCGTGCCACAGGCTTGGCCCAGGTGGGTTGCAAGCCGTGTAGTGGGCCTAGCCTATGTCAGGCTGGGCTACTGGCCAGGCATTGGGCCTAGGCCGAACTAGGCCAAACTTTTTTTTTTTGACATTTTGATTGTTTTATTTATTTTTTGCTAAAATACTTCACTTTCCTTAATTCAGTAATAGTAATCCTTTGAGCTTTGGGAACAAGTTGGAAAAATAAAAAATATAACAAAGAAATTAAAAATACTTAAATACTTAAGAAAATGCAAAATGGACAACAAATTGAAAAAATAGAAATTTTATTTCTTGAATTTGAACAATGGATGAATGAAATAAAGAAAATGGAATAAAATATAAAAAATATAATACAATTATAAATTAAAAATAAAAAATTACATTGTTGAAAAAATAAGAACTAATATAAATAAAATTGAAAAAAAAATACACTAATTTTAAAAATTGAAAAAAATACAATAATTGAAATAATGAAGTATTGAGTATACAAAAGAATAAAAAATATTGACTCCGTTTTTCTTCAAGTTCCACCTCCACCTGCATCTCCATCTAATTATCTCCTTGATTGTCATCATCTGCTTCAGGTGAAATATCAGGTGTAATGCCATGCCCTCCTTCGTCTTGTAATCTATCTTTAGCATCCAACCAATCTTTAAGGTAGATGCATATCTCCAGACTTTCATCATTCATATAGCTTCTCTTATCGTCCAGCACCCTAGTACTTGCACTAAAACAACACTCTGATGAAAGTATAGACATCGAAGGGATTAGTATATCATGTGTCATAGTGGCAATGACTGAATAGTTTTTTTCATGTCCTTTCTACCAGGCTAAAACATCAAAATTATCACATCCCTCGTTGTCACAGGAATCAATTAAAGTAGAAACACTTGCTTGTAAATAAAAATTAAGTTCAGTAAATGAACTTGCTGATGAACTGACAGTAGATTTATGCCTTTTATAAATGTAGTAGATACTGAATTTTGTCTCCACTTTTGAAAATGGAACTTGCACCTATACAAGATTTCTTATGCACACCCACTTGAGATTCATATAAATTATACATTTCAAATAATAAATTATTAACTTCTTCTATTTTATTTCCAACTTCAATATTCATATTTTCACAATATGATTCAAGTAATTTTATAAACCTTCTTTCCTAATCCTAGGATCTAATATTACAGTTAAGCAATAAAGGGGAGAAATTTTCTCCAAATATTTTTTAAATTTATTTTCCATTATTTCAATAATACTTTAAAATTGTGGATTTTTCCTATATTTTGCAAAACATTTACTAACTATAAATAATTGATTAACTAAAAGACAATTAGTTAAGTAATAAACACCTGAAAATTCATTAGTTGCATCATAAAAAAATTGTAAAAAATCTTTTATACAAATTTCCATTTCCCAATCTTCCTCAAGCATAGGATCGTGTGGCATTTTTGCATAATAAAAATTACTAAGAATTTGTTTGTAAGTAATACAACTTTCTAACATAGAATAGGTAGAATTCCATCTATATTGAACATCTAATACAAAATCTTTATATTTTAAACCATAACTTTGACATAAATATTTAAATTCTTGTTTTCTTGCTCCAAAACTTTTAATATATATTATACAATTTCTAATTTTAGAAATATGATGAAAAATAATATTTAAATAATCGTGAATACATAAATTTAAAATGTAGCATACACATATAATATGGAATAATTTACCATCTAAAAATGGTTTTAATTGAGATTTTAAAATATTTATTGTTGAATCATTATTACTAGATAACATTATCAAAACTAATAGAAAAAATTTTATTTTCAATTCCATAAATATGTAAAGTATTTAAGCAATAATTGGGCTAGTATGTGGCCATTCAAGTCTAGTAAAACTTAAAATTATTTTATGTAAAAGCTATTTTTCATCAATAAAATGGCCGATAACGCAAATATAACTTATGTTAAATCTAGATGTCCAAATATCAAAAGTAATTGCAATTTTAGAATTAAGATTTGATAACATAGAAATTAATTTTATTTATATGAAAAAAATAAGCATATGTTCTAATAGTATTTCTACAAACTTTTTTAAATTGTGGATTTATAGATCTACTTAAAAATTTTCAAGTTTAGTATCTTTAGCTAATAAAAATGGATGTTCAGCATGCACAATATATTTTGCTAATTCTTGCCTCATTTTTTCTTGAGAATATTTAAAAATACCAAAAATTTCACTTCCTATTTGTGCTTGTGATGTTTCTTTCCCTTGTTCTTTTTTCATCAAATGGCGTTTGAAGTGTCTATCTAAGTGGCCAGTACCACCACTACTATTATAGCTAAAGTCACTCCTCCATTTTTGACAAATGACTCTCTTTCCCTTCCCCTTAACCTCCTCTATTTTAAATATTGTCCAAACCGGGCTAATCAACTTAGTGTTCTCATTTTTCTTTCCCCTACCTCTAGTAGCAGTACTAGGGGTAGGAACATTGGTAATATCAGCAACATCCATCTCGATGTTAACACTATCATATTGCGACTGAACATCAGCATCGCCGACATTGGCTACATTGGGGAATTGGTGTTGAGTGCGAGAGGAGGTGCCAACCACTTCTTTTAATTATAAAAAATAAAAATTAATTTAATTGCATTTACCCGGATTGTCAGTTTGGAATTTCAACGGTTGAAGCCTCCAACTCTCCCAAATTGCTAGCTTGAGATACCCGAACAAGCCTTCTTCTCGTTGAAACTTGAATCAAGTTGAGAATTGGAAAGCAGAGAGGATATGAGAATATGATGTATGAGAAGAGATTGAGAATTGTCAGCTTGTCTTTATTTCCTCTTTTATTTTGGACTTTATTTGTTGCCAATTGCCAAACTAAACTCACTTTCTATTAGGTTTTTGTTTGATTGTTTTATCAGTTTCTTTGCAAAAAGTATCTTGGTAACCAAACTTTTCAAAGTGATAAAGTGATATTTGATTAGCTAAGAAAGGGTCAAATCAAGGAAAATAGTGATGTCTAGTTGTCTATTCATTAGCTGAGCTCAAATTTTGCAGTTTGGAGGCGGCATGAACTCTCCATACGGTTGAAGGCAAAAATGATTTAGCCTCCAGGTTGGTTTTTAAAAAATTGAGTGTTATTTTTCTTTACCATGTAGGTGACACTTAATATATCATTTTATTATATTTTATCATCAAACTGGATATTGAGTTTTCCCATCCATCACAGAAATCCTACTAATACAATATATTTTTTATTATATATAATATTATTAGATTAGATTTGGACTCGACTTAGACTTATTTGAATAATTTGAGCCCAACCCAAAAATTAATCGAATCGAACCAGAATCCAAACCCAAACGTACGAACTTAAAACTTTGGCCAAACCCAATCTAGAATACGTTAGATCGGACCTACACATCGAACTACCCGGCCTATAAACATGTCTACCCATGATAAACTATGATACCTACTTATCATACAATCTTGATTTTATCTCTGGAAATGAAGCCAAGCTACAAAAAGCTCGATACATCTTTTGGTATTCTGTGGCTGTCGAAAGATCTTGACTTGTCTCTGTGTAAGTGTGTAACACATGGTCTTATTAATCTATACCGTTTTGTGGATACAATACGTTGATGATACATCATATTTGTACGACCATATGATCTCCACAGATTTGAAATGGATCAGAGGCCTTGTATTGTCACTAGTCAGTTAGGTGAGTGTTTGGCATGGATGAAGATTTTTCAGAAATAGGTGTCACAAAAGATCCACGTGAAATTTCAAGAATCAGTGATTTTTTTTCTTATTTGATTGGCCAATTATACTGATTTATGGGAAATCAGTCAAAAATCGATTATTGAAATCAATACTTTTCGGAGATCACCTTTTATGGTGATTTTTTTTTTAACTGATTTTGATTTTTTGAGGATGACATGGCATCTAACATGGCATTGAATAATAACTCTAATACAAAAATAATCGGCCATTGAAAATCAGTACCAAACAGACTCAAAGTCAATTTCTCAAAAAACAGCTTATATGGCATAAATGATACCAACCAATATTTTTTTTATGTTTCTTTCAAAAAATCACTGATGTGATTTCTAGATAATCAGCAAGGAAAAATCATCATTGATGCCAAACATCACCTTAATGGCTGTTTTACGAGCTGTGAGACCAATCGCTATGTTGAATAATACAACATACTGGTTTATATTGGCTAAATCTACACCACTTGAAACTCTAAGCATTGATGGCCACAATTGGTTGAAAATCGGCTTTAGTGCTCACACCATTCTACAATCTTTTATTGTTTTGCATTGAGAATATCTCCCCATGAAAAAGAACATACAAGCATGGAAATATTCCTAATGCAAGGCTATAAAGATTGTGCCAATAGTGTGAACATCTTTTATCGTTACGCTCCACATCAGCTATGAATGCAAGTGAGAGATTGAATGCAATTAGATATAATAATTGATCCCACAATTCTTAAAACAACTATCATGATTCATGCAAGTTCATCTAATCCTTTCTAGATCCATTGGACTATTCATATTTAATGCTTTCAAAATTTAACCAACAATAAAGATGAAAGAGAATTGATGGAGGATGATTTGGCCCGACCTCGTAGCATGGGGACACGTCGAGTCCAATGAACAATTCAGCCTGACAGCACGACCGCAACTTGACGGGAGAGACACGTCGAGTCCAACGTTGGCCACTTGGCGGGTTAAGCAACTCGTCGGGGACTAACACCTGGCCAACCTCGACTCCCACCAAGTGTGGGAGGTCCCGAGCTCCCCCTAAGGGGCTCTGAGCTCTCCTTTCCTAAGATGGGAGCACCCGGTTTTTGGCTAAGTGTCCCGAGGGAGAAGCACCTCAGAGTAGCACCGCCTCCAGCGTAGGCACCTCGGTACCGAGACAAACCTGCCCCAGGTAGTCCGGCGTACAGTAGCTCGGTAGGCTGTGGGGAGGCCTGTCTGACATCTGTACCTGCCGGACCCGGTGGCAGGGCTCTGACCCCTTGCCAGGTGGCGTTCCGCCTGCCAGGCGGCGTTCTGTTTGCCGTCTCCGGAAAGCATGACACGCTTGTCGAGTCCGTACCTGGCGATGGCAGCCTGTAGTAGCAACTTGCGCCTGCCACACCTACCCTGGCAGTAACGACTAGGGCGGTGGCGGTTATGCCAGGTATGACCAAGCCCCAACATAAAAGAACTCTAACTCTCACGGGGAAAATGTATTGAAGCTTAAACACTTTCAGCACTTTGACTCTCTACTCTTTCTTTGAGATTTTCTCCAGTTCTAATTTAGCCATCGAAGTGTTCCCATCGGGATAACTCCCCGAGAACCCTTCATCTTCTCCTTCCTTTCAGGTGTCGATCGTTCTAGTCAGAAGCCAAGTCACAGCCAACTAAGAGTGCCCAGATCGTGCAGCATTAAGAATGAATCAAGTTGAGCGATTGAACTGAGCTACTTCTGTAGATATATAAAAGAAGAGTCCTGAGACATGTCCTTGAGGTGAATTCTCCAATGCTTAAATAAATGAAGAAAGGATATGTCCTGAGATTGGTGCAGATTATGATTTATTTTTATTTCAAATTTTGCTTTAATTATTTCATTTCATTACATTAAAAATTAAGTAAAATAAACTAAACCCCCCACCCACCCAAAACAAAGTTAAACGAAATTTTGAATTCTTTTCATTTGTACTCCCATGCATTTGCAGTACTAATGCAAATAAAATTTTTATTAAGCTGCAACCAAACATAACCTAATGAGGTGGGCCACGGTTCGAATCTGTCAATAGATAAGCTCTCCACGCGCGGACGGACCTGTTTTGACCCTACCACTAACCCTACTAGTTCCTTAGAATGCCAAAAGAATAGTAGAGAGTCGTAATATTGGTCCTCTCTTGCAGTGCTGCCAGTGGTAGCACCAAGTGTGGATTAGCTACATTTGATGGCTGTGTTAGATGCTGTTTAACCAATAATAACATCTCACGTCAGCTATCGAAGTGTGTATAAACAGCCCATAACACAACCATCAAGTATGCACCTCCCTTTGCTACAACCATTTTTCGCTCCACCAGACATTGACCTGCCCAACAGACTGATTCATCAAAACTAATGTTGGTTTACTACCTCACCACCTGTGTTATTGATGGTTTTTTTTGGTACCACTGATGCTTTTACCTGAAACAATGTGGATAGATGATAAATATAAATCCACATACAACTGAAACCGGATCTAATAGGTACATCAAAATCAACACATTAAAATAAATATTTTGACAACTGTCAAAAGTGAGTATTAATCTTTTTAGAATGAGATGAGGGTATGAGACTGATCATTAATGCTTACGGTCGAAATGTCGATTCCACATTTATTGCTTCACAGTGTCATATGAGGATATGACAATACATCTCTGTCATCAATTTGTATTAATCCACCCAAAGCTCAATTAGTAGATTTCTTGTCCAGATGATCTTGTATATGAATGAAATCCATTAACTGTGCATCCTTTGCATATTATTCAAAGTATAGGACAGTCCTCTTAGAGAATTGTAAGGGCCCAATTAAAAATTAATGTTAAATTTTTTGCTCATGTAATAATTTTCAGAGCACCCTGTAAAAGCAAGAACAAGTTAAGAAAAGAAAAAAAAAAGTTCTAAATCGAATCAATGTTTTGTGCATATAATTGGATAAGGGGCTAAATTGCGGGTTGAAGATACTTATCACAAATAAAAGTGCACGAGATCCACATTTCTCTGTTTTGCTTTTTGGATTTTCACACCTCATGAGTTTGTTTCTTTTTGTACCATAGTGGGGAAATCTGACACAATACAAGAGGAATGGTACTATAGCATAGGTGGCATAAAGCAAACATTTATCTTTCTTTTAAGGAAAGTGTCAATTACCCAAATTTTTATTTTGCCAGTGTTAATCAGCCGTTAAGTGGCATGCAAAAAGATAAAAATGTCTTTCAAATGTCATCTAATTTTCTTTATCAATTATTCAGTAAAACCAGACCAATAGTGCCGCTTATTCATTGTCTTGTCTCTCCTCGTTCTTTCCTCATCTCTGTCCCTCTAATTTGCTAGTTTAAGAATATTGCCATGGCTACCGCTGTCCCAACTGTATAAGCTGTTAATAGTGGACGACTGAGACTTTAGATGATAAATGAAAATATTTGGCATACCTTTGTAATGTCTAGAATATCATCCACCACCTGAAACAACAAACCAATGCACCTAGCATACCTTCGTTCTCACCCCCTCCACCTTGGTTATGCTTCCTCTGCCCATGATCATTCCATAGACAGCCGAAGCTTCAAGCAGCTTTGTAGTCTTGTGGACATGAATGTACTCCAATTCCTTTAGACCCACTACTTGATGTCCCTCACAAGTCATGCCAACAATTTGGCCTACCACAAGTCCGTCAGACCCAACTGCGGCACCCAGCTCAGCCACTACTCGGACGACAAGATTCGGCGGCACATCGGTGGTCTTAGCCATGACATGATCAATAGGGTTCACGTTAAATGTCAAATCGACCAAACCAGCCTGACCCAACCCAAGTTGGTCAATTTCAGTTTGTATGAAAAAAATAAACCGAAAACTCGTATCAGTTTTAGTTTTCATGTATGAAAACCAAAGCCAAATCGAAACGAACCGATCCTATATTTTTAAGTAATTATTAATTAGTCCCTACCCTATATGTTAAATGTTGATATATTTTATTTGTGTTTTGTTTGAACTTTAAAAAAAATTGGTTATTTATGATAAAAACTAAAGACATAAAACCAATACAAATATAATACAATGGTACAATATTTAATTCAGTTTTGTATCAATTTAAATATATATTGACAAAAAAATCAGTTTTGCATAAAAAATTAATTGATTTAAATATATATTTTGGTTTTTCATAAAAACTAAAAAAAATAATCTTAAATATAAATAGATATTTAGATATAGATATTTTAGTTTAATATATATATATAAAAACCGACTAAAACGATAAACCGACTAAAACGATAAACCGACCCTTCATGTTTGGATCGGTTTTGCTTCAGGGTTAGTCGGTTTTGGTTTAGTCAATGAGCAAATCGACTAGGTCGGGTTGGTTGAAAAAAATGACTCAAACCGACCCAACCCGACCCGTGAACACCCCTAATGCTCAAAGGCCAGGGAAAGCAGTGCATCCCTGTCCAGAACAACTATGGCTTCCCCAAAAGCCTTATGGTTGGTGAGCTTGCCTCATCTCAAATCATTGTTGTCCATGCAAGGGAGGTAATCGTGTATGAGTGACATGGTATGAATCATCTCAATTGCACACGCCACGGGAAGAGCTAGAGATCCATCCCCTCCCACTAACTCACAGGATGTGATGCCAGGATGGGGCAGATGTGCTTCCGACCAGCCAGCAATGAATACCTCATGGCCTAATGTATCTTGATTGGATGTCTCAGAGGAACAACCTCCTCCAGAGCCTTGTTAACCCTTTCAGCCTTTGTGGCCATGTATTCCTCAAAATGGAACACCGAGCCTAAGTGGTTCAGTGGCATGCTTGGACCGTCAAGATGGCAGCTCCCAAACAGAGGAGAATTGCTGACAAAATTCCAATATTTTTTTTTTAGGTTATGAAGAGTGGAAAGTAGCTAAAGTCCAGTTAAGAACCGTTTTTATGTCTGGCAGTGTGTTGTGCTGAAAAACCAGGTCTATAAAAAATGGTTTTCTAACAGAACCATCCAACTACATAGCTGTTGGTATTGTCCATTATCCTATTCCTATGAGATAAGCCATAAGAGTCTCAAGCTCAACTCTCAAGAGTAAGTGAGTTGTAACAAATATATAGACTCGGGACTCGGCAGCGTCAGGGGACTCAGGGCCAGCTAAAAGCGGCCAAGCTCAACTCTGGAAGTCCGAAGTCCAAACCAAAATAAAGCTAGCAAATAGCGATTAGCAAAAGCTCAAACCAATACAAATCTTCTTCGAATCCTACGGTCGTCTAGTATTGCAAGAAGAACGCACTTAGATCAGGTGTTGACTGTTTTTACTTTTTTTTTTCTACCTCCACGGCTCCACTCAATTGATCCATTCTACGAATATTCGTTGCTTCTCTTTTCTTGGTTTCAAACTAGGAGTCTGGGATACTGTCGATAGTTAGCGACTCACTCGCTTCCCGCTGTTGCCATTGGTGGTACCGTTGTGAGGGTGACCGGGGAGCTGGTGGTGGTTGTTTATGTCGTCGTCGCAGTTGAAAGGAGGGTGGTACTGGTAGTACATCCGAGCCATCCCTCAACTGCGTACAGAGAGCTTTGCCTCTATTTCATTTTCTTGAGAAAGAAGATGATGAATAATGTCTAAGGGTAAATTTGACATTTTCAAAAGTCTTAAAATGGACACGAGGTCATGTGATATACATAACCGATGGTCCATTAATGGTAGGTACTAGATTGTTGCAAAATGAAAGTTCGGGTACTAGATTGTTGCGTTTTAAAATTCGAGTACTAAATTGGCACTTGGCCTAAAGTATAGGGTACCTATTGAGAATTTTCCCTTTCTTTTATAGTACCATTTTGTACTAGGCATGGCTCCCGTACTCAGTATGGGGCCACTAATATGAACTATTTTCAATTTTCAATTTTTTAAATCATTTATATTAAAAGTTTAGGTTAGGTTTTTCATTTGTTGTTTTGATAGATTTTTATTTGATTTAAGAGACTTACCATATTTTATCTAGTACTTCACCCTGTTATGGGGCAGTCACACATATGTATAATTTTGGTTTCTACTCTTATTTTTTTGTTTTTATAGTAATGCTATTTTATTTGAGTTTTTTTTAGAAGATTTTATTTAAGTTTCACTATTTGTCTAATAATTATATTTACATTTGAAATTCAAATAAAACTAACTATTGAAATTGTAGACCGTAGACTGAAGCGGTTGTAGGCAAAAGTGATTGTAAATAACCACTTCTACATTTTCTACATTTTTTAGGAATGAATGAGAATGGGAGTTTCCCACTTCCCATGTATTTCTAAAGAACTATTATTGAATGTATGACACCTGTCTTAGAGTGCCATATGTCTGAATTCAAAATTTTAAATATAGTTAAAAGAAATTTATGTATATGAGGAGTGGGTTTTCTTTTTGAAAACGTGAACAACTAATTTCTGAGATGCTTTTTCTAGAAAATTGAGGTTGCCACTTAAGTGATTAGTGGGGGGCTATGGTCTGAAGACCTTCCTTTAATATATATATTAGATGTATCATCTATGAGAGGATATCAACAATTTTCAAAGAATAGACGACTTGATTTCCTTTTTTGGGTATGGCATATTATAGATTAAAGGGTTAAGGGTTGGGGATAGGGGTGTTCACGGGTCGGGTTGGGTCGGTTTATTGGGTTTTCCCAACCGACCCGACCTGGTCGAGTTACCTGAGGTGGAAACCGAAATCGACCCACTGATAGGCCAAACCGACCTAGTCGGTTTGAGTCGGGTTGGGTCGGTTTCGGCCGGTTTTAGTTTTGCTCCTGTACAAAAGGACACCTAATTGAATTCTAATTGTAATTGCCTAATGGGCCTTATAATTAAGTAGGAAACTACTCAAACTAGGAACCACCAAACTAGAAGAAGACTAGTTCGGTTCGGGTCGGGTCACAAGAAAACCGAAACCGAAACCGACCCGATATATCGATTTATATATTTGCCCAACCCGAAACCGACCGGTACTGATGAAAACCCGGCCGACTCAGGTTGGGTCAGTCCGAATTGATCGGTTTGGTCAGGTTAAGCATTCTTATGAACAACCCTAGTTGGGGACAGAACAGGGTGCAAGTGAAGTCCACTAATCCATGGTTCAAAGTAGTGACACATATTTTACCAAAAAAAGTAGTGACATATTCGATGCTCATTTTTTAGTGTCAAACATATTTTTAGGATAATATTATTAAAAAACTAAACTTATCCGTATTTCACATTTTGGTGGGTTTAAAATCCATTTGCATAATAGGATATATACATATAACCGATAATAGCGATATTTTGAACTTTGCACTAACCTTATCACAAAGAGTTTAGCGTTATATCTCACACATGAAAACTACCTTTACCAACAATTCAAGAATGTGAAAGTTGACAAACAAACACTTCATGCCAATTATGCCGAGAAAGCATGTGCTGTGACCATGGTGGCAGCATTCTGTTGGGACACAACATGGTTAGGTTAGTGATGGAATTAAATTCCAAACATCACTTGAAATGTTTCGGGTATGGCTTAAACGGTATCATTCTCATGTAGGCGTTTGTCCTAAAATTGTTATTTGATAGGCTTGTTTATCTAATAAACATTTGTATCGGTTTATGTGTAAATTAACTGTTGGGAGAAGTTTCATTTCAACATTTTCTTCAATACAAAAGTGTTTATTTACTGTTTTGTTTATGTGGTGCCAAATCGTCTATAAATACTAGAAAAACATTTATCAACCATTTTTTCTCGCTTTTGAAAATAAATTAAGTACAAATGTTTATTTAATAAACGGAAGCCATACCAAATGCCCCCTTAATATCCATTGGGTACCCATGTTTTATTATGTATTGGGTTGCAAGGGAATGCTGTTACTACGTTGCAAGATATGCAAGTCAATTATGCCAATCAATAAGGAACGTGTACCTGTGGAATAGAGGCATGTGAGTTTTAGGAATGATTCCAAACTTAGTTTGATAACAAACCAAAAAGAATGTGCCTTAAAACAAAAGGTAAATTGCTTAAACCTCCCTTGAAGTTTTTGGTTGTTGCTGAAACCTCCTCTGAAGTTTAGTAATCGCAATTACCTCCTTCAAAATTTTTGACATAGTTGCAAGTAGATCCCCTTTGTTAGAATTATCTAAAAATAGGCATGAAAGCGTCCAAAATACCCATGTAGTTACTTTTGGCTAAAATGTTTATTTTTCACATTTTCTATTCATATGAATTGCTAGCCCAAACCCTTCCATTTTTTTCTGAAATTGATTTATTTTTCAAATTTTCCCTTCATAAAAATCACTCAAATGTAAAGATGCAACTTTAAATTATCTATTATTTTGTTGCTTATAAAGTTTGTATTGTTTTTTCTGTAGAAACCAGCCTCAATAGTAATTATATGGGTATTTTGGACATTTTAGTGCCTCTTATTAGAAAGTTCTGACAGCCTATTTCATACCTATGCTGAAAATGGTCTATAACACTGGTATCAAACAAAACCAATGCTGTTTTCCTAGAAAACAGCTTATGTGACCATTTTTATGAAAAACGGTGCTGTGCTCCCAGCACCGATGCCAAACATCTACTACTTTTTTCTGTTTTGTTTTATTTGAAATTTTATAGAGTAATGAAGGGCAAAAACATCTTTTGATGAATATATACTGACCATTAGGTTTGAATGTTAGAATGTTTGGCGTGCAATGAAAAGAGAGTTGCAACTAGTATTAGAGACAACATTTCTCCCACCTAGCCCAATTAATTTGGGCCCCCAATAGAGAATTAGTCCCATACTTTCACTTCCCATTTGATTGGTGTCGTTTGTGGGCCATCACCAATCATAGAGGCCTTTCGGACAAATTACATTGGAAGCCTGGCCCACCCGATTATTTTATAAGTCACAATCTTTGGAAGAAAATATCACCTTTCATGCTTAAATTATATAAAATTTGCTTATTATCCAATAATTTTGTCGCTATTTATCATGCACGGAGATGTAATTGTAACTTGTAAGCCAAGTTCACGTCCTATAAACCAACAAGTTCCCACCTAGCCCAATTAATTATTTGGGTCCCCAATAGAAAATTAGTCTTATACTTGTAGTTCACAGTTGGTGGGTTTTTCGGATAAATTATGTTGGATACACGGCCCACCCAATTATTTTATAAGTTACAATCTTTGCAATAAAATATCATTTTTCTTATTTTAAATTATAAGGAAATTGTCTAAAATTCACCCTGACTTTTCAGCATTTTTCTTAAACTTACCATAACTTTTTAAAACCTCCAAAAATCTCATGTCAATGAATTTTTTCTAAAACTCACCATCTATTAAAGGACCGTTAGTGTTCATTGACATAAGTTGTCCATATCAGCATAAATACAATTTTATAACCCAACTGCCCCTGAATGAGGATTCAGCCTTATTAAACATATTTTTATGACTAAAATGCCCTTATGTGCCCGATTGCCTTGTACATTTAATGTAAAGCATCAGAAATTGCAGAAAAAACTTGGGAAATAATAAAATAATTAAATAAAAATATAAAAGAAAAACTGTAAAAAAATAAAAATTGCACAAAAATCACAAATATATTTCAGCCAAAAATAAAAAATGCATAAAATGATAAAAAAATAAAAAATATGTATTTCAACTAAAAAAGAAAAACATTGTAGAAAATAAAAATTCACAAATATATTTCAACCAAAAAATCAGAAATTACAGAAAAATACGTAAAATTATAAAAAACTAATTAAAAAATTATATGTTTCAACTAAAAAATATACAAACAATAATTATAGAAAATCATACCAATTTCCAAAACTAAAAAATCTAAAAGCAATATTTACAAAAATTACAAAAAATCATACCAATTTCAAAAAAATGGAAATTTCAAAGAACAATAAAAATTCAAAAATTCAAAATTCAAAAATATATATTTCGGTCAGGTTTCAACTAAAAACAAAATTAAAAAAAAAAATTTGATAAAAATATTTCAAAATTGCAGAGGACATAGAAGTTGCCTCCATTAAGTAGTGCTGGCCATTCTTTGTGACCCTATAGACTAGCACAAGACAGTGCTGAAAAACCATAATCTTTGTCGGAAAGGTCTCTTTATCAAACGTCTTCCTTGTCATCTTGTTGAGTCTCATATGGAGGGTTTTGGTTGTTGAGTCTCTGTCATTGCTTTAATGCCGCTCCTCCTTGTTGTCTTCTCTACCATTGGACCAAATCTCAAGGTGAGTTCCTTGACAGAGAGGAAGGAGGCGGGGTTTTGAAGAAGAAGAGGATGACAATGCAGAGAAGAGGAGGAGGTTTCCAAGAGGAAGAGGAATGAAGCAGACAAATAGAGAAGGGGCTTTGACCGCATGGACACTACCCCCTGGAACAAAGAAGGGGCTCTAACTGCGGGCAATCATCACAGTGGGATGCGATTGAACTTCTCAAGCGAGGAACCGGGTAGCAGGGAATGGAGCAGACTAGCATAGAGAAAGAGATAGTCAAGGAACCCAATGCTACTAAACAATGACGAAGACAGCGCCATAAAGGCAACATTTCGGTCAAGATGGACTACTCTCAGCTCTTGCTGCCACAGTTCCGGCCATGCCACGTCGCTGCAGTGTCTCACCATCGAGAGAACAACCAAACTATAAGTTTAGACACAGAAGTGTAGTGGATCTGGACCCCCTTCACAATTTCAGAATTTCTCTCACAACGCTTCCATACGGAGAAAGAACAACGAATTATAAATTTGTTGCAACTTTCTTCAGTGTACGCCGTCAACAGGTAACCAAAATCCTAAACTCTTTTACATGTTTTGTAACTTTTCATTTATTCATGTATTCTCGTCTCTTGCCGCTTAGTTGTCTTTGTTCTTTCCTTCTCCTTCCTCTTCTGTTATGTTGGTATTTATTTACTTTGCGCATGTCTGAAAAGTCATGGTGAGTTTTAGACAAGGGTAAATTACAAAGGCCCCCTTATACTATGGGTCAATGACAAAGTCCCCTTGTACTTTTCTTTTGTGACAAAGACCCCCCTTGGCCGTTAAGTTAGATGACTAAACTTTTTCTATTTTCCTCTTCTTTCCCTTTTTTCTCTTAAAACCTATTTAACCTATTTTTTTCCTTCTTTTTGAGTTTCACTTCACATACCATGATTATGGCCTTGATGTTTTCCTCCTGATTGAAGCTGCCTGGACTAAAGATGGATTCCTCTCTCCTCCTCTGTTTTTTTTTTTCACAAGAAGAAAACAACAAGAGAAAAAGAATTGAAAAATAAGGAAAGAGTCCAAGCAGCTTCAGGTCAAGGTCATAATCATGGTATGTGAAGTGAAACTCAAAAAGAAGGAAAACAATAAGCTAAATAGGTTTTAAGAGAAAAAGAAAATAAAAAAAGTTTAGTAAAGTATTTTGATAATTTAAAACTTTTTGGCATCTGATTTAATGACCAAGAGGGGTTTTTGTCTAATGACTAAAGTACAAGGGGGTCTTTATAATTTACGCTTTAGATAATTTCCTTAAATTATATAAAGTCAAAGCCTTTACGTGACAAAGCAATCAATTCACCTAAGAATGTGTCAGCTATCTTCCCAAGTGGGGCTGCCATAAATGTGATAGCCTGCCTCTGATTGTCCGATAGACTAGTCCCATACCACCGAACTCGTAAAAGGTAAAAAACTTTCTGTAAAAACCATCTCTGGCTGATAGCTTCCTGTGCATGTGCTCCACACGTTATCATGGTGTAGGCTAAAAGAATTAGTGGTGAGTAAGAAAAACCAAAAAACACATCAAAATTGAACTAAGAATCCGGTTAATTTAACTGATGGGTTTGATTTCGATTTAGTTTTTTTAAAAAGTTGAAGGTATTAATTTAGTTTCGGTTAACTAATATAAAAAATGATGATTAACCGAATTGATCGGAATATATATATTTATATATTATATATATTATATATAATTTATATTTTCTATATATTATAAATTAATAAATATGTATTATATCTAAATATATTTATAATATATAATATATTATTTATGGTGACTTGGGATGCATTTTATAGAGTGAATGAGAAATTAGGTGGTGTGGATTCATTCACACTACGGAGCTGTTGGTATTATCCATTATCCTATTCCTATGAGATAAGCCATAAGAGTCTCAAGCTCAACTCTCAAGAGTAAGTGAGTTGTAACAAATATATAGACTCGGGACTCGACAGCGTTAGGGGACTCAGGGCCATCTAAAAGTGGCCAAGCCCAACTCCGAAAGTCCGAAGTCCAAACCAAAATAAAGTTAGCGAATAGCGATTAGCAAAAGCTCAAACCAATACAAATCTTCTTTGAATTCTACGGCCGTCTAGTATTGCAAGAAGAGTGCACTTAGATTAGGTGTTGACTGTTTTCTTTTTTTTTCTACCTCCACGGCTCCACTCAATTGATCCATTCTACAAACATTCGTTGCTTCTCTTTTCTTGGTTTTAGACTGGGAATTTGGGATATTGCCGATAGTCAGCAATTCACTCACTTCTCGCTGCTGCCACTAGCGGTACCATTGTGAGGGTGACTGGGGAGCTGGTGGTGATTGTTTCTGTCGTCGTTGCAGTTGGATGGAGGGTGGTACTGGTAGTACATCCGAGCCATCCCTCAACTGCGTATAGAGAGCTTGGGCTCTATTTCATTTTCTTGATAAAGAAGATGATGAACAATGTCTAAGGGTAATTTTGACATTTTCAAAAGTCTTAAATCACACACGAGGTCATGTGATATACATAATTGACGGTCCATTAATGGTAGGTACTAGATTGTTGCAAAATGAAAGTTCGAGTACTAGATTGTCACGTTTTAAAGTTCGAGTACTAAATTGGCACTTGGCCTAAAGTATAGGGTACCTATCGAGAATTTTCCCTTTCTTTTATAGTACCATTTTGTACTAGGCATGTCTCCCGTACTCAGTATGGGGCCACTAATATGAACTATTTTCAATTTTCAATTTTTAAATCATTTATATTAAAAGTTTAGGTTAGGTTTTTTATTTGTTGTTTTGATAGATTTTTATTTGATTTAAGAGACTTACCATATTTTATCTAGTATACTTCACCCTGTTATGGGGCAGTCACACATATGTATAATTTTGGTTTCTACTCTTATTTTTTTGTTTTTATAGTAATGTTATTTTATTTGAGTTTTTTTTAGAAGATTTTATTTAAATTTCACTATTTGTCTAATAATTATATTTATATTTGAAATTCAAATAAAACTAACTATTGAAATTGCAGACCGTAGACTGAAGCGGTTGTAGGCAGAAGTGATTGTAGATAACCACTTTTACATTTTCTACATTTTTTAGGAATGGATGAGAATGGGAGCTTCCCACTTCCCATGTATTTCTAAAGAACTATTATTGAATGTATGACACCTGTCTTAGATTGCCATATGTCTGAATTCAAAAATTTAAATATAGTTAAAAGCAATTTATGCATATGAGGAGTGGGTTTTCTTTTTGAAAATGTGAACAACCAATTCCTGAGATGTTTTTTTCTAGAAAATTGAGGTTGCCACTTGTGTGATTAGTGGGGGGCTATGGCCTGAAGACCTTCCTTTAATATATATATTAAATGTATCATCTATGAGATGATATCAACAACTTTCAAAGAACAGACGACTTGATTTCCTTTTTTGGGTATGACATATTACAGATTAAAGGGTTAAGGGTTGGGGACAGAACAGGGTGCAAGTGAAGTCCACTAATCCATGGTTCAAAGTAGTGACACATATTTTAACAAAAAAAAAAGTAGTGACACATATTCGATGCTCATTTTTGAGTGTCAATCATATTTTTAGGATAATACTATTAAAAAACTAAACTTATCCGTATTTCACATTTTGGTGGGTTTAAAATCCATTTGCATAATAGGACATATACATATAACCGATAATAGTGATATTTTGAAGTTTGCACTAACCTTATCACAAAGAGTATAGCGTTATATCTCACACATGAAAGCTACCTTTACCAACAATTCAAGAATGTGAAAGTTGACAAACAAACACTTCATGCCAATTATGCCGAGAGAGCATGTGCTGTGACCATGGTGGCAGCATTCTGTTGGGACACAACATGGTTAGGACAAATAACAATTTGTCCTAAATTGTTATTTGATAGGCTTGTTTATCTAATAAACATTTGTATCGGTTTATGTGTAAATTAACTGTTGGGAGAAGTTTCATTTTAACATTTTCTTCAATATAAAAGTGTTTATTTACTGTTTTGTTTATGTGGTGTCTAATTGTCTACAAATACTAGAAAAACGTTTATCAACCACTTTTTCTCACTTTTGAAAATAAATCAAGTACAAATGTTTATTTAATAAACGGAAGCTATACCAAACATCCCCTTAATATCCATTGGGTACCCATGTTTTATTATGTATTGGGTACCCATGTTTTATTATGTATTGGGTTGCAAGATATGCAAGTCAATTATGCCAATCAATAAGGAACGTGTACCTGTGGAATAGAGGCATGTGAGTTTTAGGAATGATTCCAAACTTAGTTTGATAACAAACCAAAAAGAATGTGCCTTGAAACAAAACTTAAACCTCCCTTGATGTTTCTGGTTGTTGCTGAAACCTCCTCTGAAGTTTAGTAATTGCAATTACCTCTTTCGAAATTTTTGACATAGTTGCAAGTAGATCCCCTTTGTTAGAATTATCTAAAAATAGGCATGAAAGCGTCCAAAATACCCATGTAGTTACTTTTGGCTAAAATGTTTATTTTTCACATTTTCTATTCATATGAATTGCTAGCCCAAACCCTTCCATTTTTTTTTTCTGAAATTGATTTATTTTCTAAATTTTCCCTTCATAAAAATCACTCAAATGTAAAGATGCAACTTTAAATTATCTATTATTTTGTTGCTTATAAAGTTTGTATTGTTTTTTCTGTAGAAACCAGCCTCAATAGTAATTATATGGGTATTTTGGACATTTTAGTGCCTCTTATTAGAAGGTTCTGACAGCCTGTTTCATACCTATGCTGAAAATGGTTCTATAACACTGGTATCAAACAAAACCAATGCTGTTTTCCTAGAAAACAGCTTATGTGGCAGTAATGGAGTTTTCCTAGAAAATTTCAGACATGCACAACACCAGAAACGGTGCTGTGCTCCCAGCCAGCCCCGAGGCCAAACATCTACTACTTTTTTCTGTTTTGTTTTATTTGAAATTTTAAGGAGTAATGAAGGGCAAAAACATCTTTTGATGAATTCTGTTAAATATATATATACCACTGGCCATTAGGTTTGAATGTTAGGATGTTTGGCGTGCAATGAAAAGAGAGTTGCATTGGAATCCTGGCCCACCCGATTATTTTATAAGTCACAATCTTTGGAAGAAAATATCACCTTTAATGCTTAAATTTTATAAAATTTGCTTATTATCCTATAATTTTGTCGCTATTTATCATGCATGGAGATGTAATTGTAAGCCAAGTTCACGTCCTATAAACCAACAAGTTCCCACCTAGCCCAATTAATTATTTGGGCCCCCAATAGAGAATTAGTCTCATACTTCCAGTTCCCAGGTGGTGGGTTTTTCGGATAAATTATGTTGGATATACGGCCCATCCAATTATTTTATAAGTTACAATCTTTGCAAGAAAATATCACTTTTCTTATTTTAAATTATAAGGAAATTGTCTAAAATTCATACTGATTTTTCAGCATTTCTCTTAAATTTATCATAACTTTTTAAAACCTCCAAAAATCCCATGTCAATGAATTTTTTCTAAAACTCACCATCTATTAAAGGACCGTTAGTATTCATTGACATAAGTTGTCCACATCAGCATAAATACAATTTTATAACCAAACTGCCCCTGAATGAGGATTCAGCCTTATTAAACATATTTTTATGACTAAAATGCCCTTATGTGCCCGATTGCCTTGTACATTTAATGTAAAGCATCAGAAATTGCAGAAAAAACTTGGGAAATAATAAAATAATTAAATAAAAATATAAAAGAAAAACTGTAAAAAACATTAAAAATTGCACAAAAATCACAAATATATTTCAGCCAAAAATAAAAAAAATGCATAAAATGATAAAAATAAAAAATATGTATTTCAACTAAAAATGAAAAACATTGTAGAAAATAGGTACAAAAAATAAAAATTCACAAATATATTTCAGCCAAATAATCGGAAATTACAGAAAATACGTAAAATTATAAAAAACTAATTCAAAAATTATATGTTTCAACTAAAAAATATACAAACAATAATTGTAGAAAATCATACCAATTTCCAAAACTAAAAAATCTAAAAGCAATATTTGCAAAAATTACCAAAAAATCATACCAATTTAAAAAAATGGAAATTTCAAAGAACAATAAAAATTCAAATTTCAAAAATATATATTTCGGTCAGGTTTCAACTAAAAACAAAATTAAAAAAAAAAAAGAAAACTTGATACAAATATTTCAAAATTGCAGAGGACATAGAAGTTGCCTCCATTAAGTAGTGCTGGCCATTCTCTGTGACCCTATAGACTAGCACAGGATAGTGCCAAAAAACCATAATCTTTGTTGGAAAGGTCTCTTTATCAAACGTCTTCCTTGTCGTCTTGTTGAGTCTCATATGGAGGGCTTTGGTTGTTGAGTCTCTGTCATTGCATTAATGTTGCTCCTCCTTGTCGTCTTCTCTACCATTGGACCAAATCTCAAGGTGAGTTCTTCGACAGAGAGGAAGGAGGTGGGGTTTCGAAGAAGAAGAGAGAGGATGACAACGCAGAGAAGAGGAGGTTTCCAAGAGGAAGAGGAACGAAGCAGACAAATAGAGAAGGGGCTCTGACCACATGGACACTACCCCTTGGAACAAAGAAGGGGCTCTAACTGCGGGCAATCATCACAGTGGGATGCGATTGAACTTCTCAAGCGAGGAACCGGGTAGCAGGGAATGGAGCAGACTAGCATAGAGAAAGAGATTGAACTTCTCAGCTCTTGCTGCCACAGTTCCGGCCATGCCACATCGCTGCAGTGTCTCACCATCGAGAGAACAGCCGAACTATAAGTTTAGACACAGAAGTGCAGTGGATCCGGACCCCTTCACAATTTCAGAATTTCTCTCACTTTGCTTCCATACGGAGAAAGAACAACGAATTATAAATTTGTGGCAACTTTTTCCGTGTACGTCATCAACAGGAAACCAAAATCCTAAACTCTTTTACATGTTTCGTAACTTTTTCATTTGTTCATGTCTTCTCGTCTCTTGCCACTTAGTTGTCTTTGTTCTTTCCTTCTCCTTCCTCTTCTGTTATGTTGGTATTTATTTACTTTGCACATGTTTCTATTCAAGCTGAAAAGTAATGGTGAGTTTTAGACAAGGGTAAATTACAAAGGCCCCCCTTATACTATGGGGTTAGTGACAAAGTCCCCTTGTACTTTTCTTTTGCGACAAAGACCCCCTTGGCCGTTAAGTCAGATGAAGGAAAGCATTAAATTACCAAAATACCCTACTAACTTTTTCTATTTTCCTTTTCTTGCCTTTTTTTTTCTCTTAAAACCTATTTAACCTATTTTTTTTCCTTCTTTTTGAGTTTCACTTCACATATCATGATTATGGCCTTGATGTTTTCCTCCTGATTGAAGCTGCCTGCACTAAAGACGGATTCCTCTCTCCTCCTCTGTTTTTTTTTCACAAGAAAAAAACAAGAGAAAAAGAATTGAAAAATAGGGAAAGAGTCCAAGCAGCTTCAGGTCAAGGCCATAATCATGGTATGTGAAGTGAAACTCAAAAAGAAGGAAAACAATAAGCTAAATAGGTTTTAAGAGAAAAAGAAAATAAAAAAAGTTTAGTGAAGTATTTTGATAATTTAAAGCTTTGTAACATCTGATTTAACGACCAAGAGGGGTCTTTGTCTAATGGCTAAAGTTCAAGGGGTCTTTGTCTCAAAAAAAGTACAGGGGGACTTTGTCTCTGACCCCATAGTACAAGGGGTCTTTGTAATTTACGCTTTAGATAATTTCCTTAAATTATATAAAATCAAAGCCTTTACGTGACAAAGCAATCAGTTCACCTAAGAACGTGTCAGCTATCTTCCCAAGTGGGGCTGCTATAAATGTAATAGCTTGCCTCTGATTGTCCGATAGACTAGTCCCATACCACCGAACTCGTAAAAGGTAAAAACTTTGTCTGTAAAAACCATCTCTGGCCGATAGCTTCCTGTGCATGTGCTCCACACGTTATCATGGTGTAGGCTAAAAGAATTAGTGGTGAGTAAGAAAAACCGAAAAACACATCAAAATTGAACTAAGAATCCGGTTAATTTAACTGATGGGTTTGATTTCGATTTAGTTTTTTAAAAAAGTTGAAGGTATTAATTTAGTTTCGGTTAACTAGTATAAAAAATGAGGATTGACCGAATTGATCGATATACATATATTTTTATATATTATATATGTATTATATATAATTTATATTTTCTATATATTATAAATTAATAAATATGTATTATATATAAATATATTTATAATATATAATATATTATTTATGATGACTTGAGATGCATTTTCTAGAGAATGAGAAATTAGGTGGTGTGGATTCATCTACACTACACTAGCTAACACACCACACCACACTACCTAGGAAGGTGATACCCATCTCTTAGGTGGGTAAATAACTTTTTAACATAAGGGCAAAATTGTCAACATTTGAATGGAAAAAAAATATCCCTTTTAATAATGGATTTTTATGGTTAAAATGGTCATTGCCTTATTTACCTAAGAAATAAAAGAAATGGGTAAATGCACTTACCTGAATAAGTGTTTCCCATGAAAAATTTATCCAGATAATTGCATTTACCCAGATAAATAACTTACCAAAAAGCAAACGGTGCTTAAAGACAACTTTTAACAGTTGTCAAAATATTTATGAAGTTGCTCGATGAGTGTGCTTCCTATGTTGTGCCTACTGGATCCCATCTCAGTAATGGATCCCCCAAAAACCATCATTCGGTAATCATGTATAATTTCTCATTAGGGCACCTCTATTCAGTCTTATTTTCTTTTCCAAACTAGCAGGGCCCGATATGAAGCTGAAGCAAAAGGAGCTATGACATATAATTGGGTCAAGGTGTTCAAGTCCAATCTAACCATTATTTTTATAGTAGAGGTAAGTAATGATGTTTAGTTTCTCATTAGGACACCTCCATTCAGCCTTATTTTCTTTTCTGAACTAGCAGGGCCCCGTATCAAGGTTTTAAAGCTTGGTCGGATAGGAAACCATTCAAGGTTCAATTTGCAGGTTGAACGATCTGACTGTCTAGTTCGAATGGAAAACCCATTTTGACAAAAATTAAAAAAAAAAAAACAAAAAATGGCCAAAAACCGCTGTCTGTATCAATAATTTGATGGTTCGACCACTCGAGTTAGTGGTTCATTGACCAAATTAATGATTTTTAGCTAAAAAGCGATTTTAAGATGAAACGGTCCCATTTTTCCAGTCTAATCCTGTTTTGAAAACACTACCCCGTATAATATGCATAAATGAAGTTGAAGCAAAAGGAAGTAAGAAACTATACATGTAATTGAGATAATTTAACAATTGATATGGCATTAAATAGAATAAAACAAGATTGATGTAGCCGTTGGGATAAGTTTGGATGATGATGAGTAATGTATTGCTTTAGTTGAAGCCGAGAGTTGAGACCCACTTATTACCTTATCAAAATTTATTTATTAGGTTAGATAAGAACAATGAAGTACATTACTCCAGGGATGCCTTGTCACATGCTATTTGACTGAATTTACCTTGGCTCCTTAAATTTGGCACAGAAGTAGTGCCCATGAGGTCCAATTTCGTCCTCACAGAATTTGTTTTCATACTGTTCTCACAACAACTGTAGTCATGTAAAAGACGGTATGAGAATAGATTTTGTGAAGACGAAATCCAGATTCTTATAAAGCTTTCAAATAACAAACAAGTTGAGAGAGAAATAAAAAAAACTCAAGCATTTAATAGAATGCTGATTACAAGCATTTAAAAAAAAAAAACTCAAAGGAGCAAACTTTATTCCTATTTGAATTCTAGTTGGGTGATGTCAAAGGAATCACTAATTCAAAATAAATTATTTTTTTATGTGTATATGTGTTTGTGTAAATACATATTTTATCAATAAATAATGTATAATTGTGTTTTATATATAATATATGTATTATTTTATATTTAATTTATATTTTTAAAAATTATTATTTGAGGCTAATAAAGCTTTTTTTATGAAAATAATAGGACAAGGTGCCTATGAAACCTTGGGATACAGATCTTGAAAAATTATCAAAAAAAAATATATATATATCACCCCAATCAAATATCGAAGTGCAAAATTATAGTCTTCGAAAGTTTGTACATACACTTTGAGTATATATCCCACAACCCGGTGACCAGCTTGAATGGATCGATGGTTAAACCACACAAATCAGACAGTTTCTGACCAAATCAACATTTTCTGATTAAATGACAGATTTCAACATAACCAGACCTAAAATTATGACCAAATGACAGTTCAAACGGTTCAACTAGCTGCTTCAACAACAGGTCGAAAATGTATTAATACACCTTCTATCATCAATTCACAACTCATTTCAACCAACGGTGTAAGGGCACAAAGTACTAACCTTATATGATAAGATACTCTTGCTTTAACTTTTATGCATGAAAATCTATGCTAGTATGGCATTATAAACTTTTTGTTGGATACAAGGTTTTTAAAACCGGATGGGACAGGGAACTGTTTTGGGACCTGTTCTTGAGTTGAACGGTGTGACCATCCAGTTCGAAAGAATGGCTCTTTTCGACATAAAAACAAAAAAATGTCCAAAAATCATTGTCTGGATTGATGGTTTGGTGGTTCAACCACCCAAGTCAGTAGATTGCTGACCAAATCAACGGTTTTTAACTAAAAAATAATTTTAGGGTGAAACAGAACCGATTACCTAATTGATTCCCAATTTTTCAGGTCTGACTGTCTCATCTAGTTCAGTTTTAAAAACCATTGTTGGATATATAAATTCCTTTCCATTTTGTTAGTACTATTTAGGCTCAATTTGGAAGGAATATAAATACAAATTTATAGAGTACAAAACCTTATATTTTGTTAGGGAATACAGCATTTCAAAATGTATTTATTACAACATATTAAAGATGATAAAATCTTGTTAGAATTTATATCAGTTCTCTTCTCTTAAAATTTTGTTTTCTTTACCATTTATATTAGAACAAAGTTGAATGGAAAACAAAGCTTCTGCCAGAAAAGTGAAGGCATTAATATACAACTGGAATATTTCTTTCCGGAAAATTTTATGCCCATTTTAAACATAGCCTTATGCACAATTTTGGGTTGAGTAAGTTGCCTAGTTGAACAGCTTTTAAAAGGTGGGCTTGACCAAGCTTAGCACCTATTATAAAGGGCATTGCTTGGGCTTGGGCCCATCCACCTTGGCCTACAACTTTAAATGTATTTTGTGTACTATATATAGTATTTTTGTATTATATAAAATATGTAATACTACACCAAGTATCAATTCGCAAGATATAGAAATTATTATTATTATTGTAAGGATGTATAATTAAGGATAAAGATATAAAATTAACATTAAGCTATTAAATTTAACTTTTATGGCCCAAACCAAAACTGAGCTAAGTATCCACTTTATAATAGTATTGAAGATGGATTATTGTCATATCATGTAAATTTAACACTTTATTTTTTTTCTTCATGAGGCTACACAAGGAGGGGTAGCCCATCCCCTGAACAATCCATAATCCCCAACCCTAGTGCAGGCAGGATTCTATCCCAAATCTTTGCTACAACCATTAAGAGACGTTACCAATCAGTCAGTTGGCACCTTGCCTAAATTCACCACATTCAATGCTTGTACACATTTACTAAGTATTGTTGAAAGGCTTGATTGTCTATACATGTGGGTCAGTAGGTGTGTGTTTGTGAAGTTTAGGTTTCCAAATGATGGTGAATACATGATCGTAAAGAGGTGTAATCTTCTATTTGGTATATATATATATATTGTAATAAAATTATCTATAATTTATAATGTTCTACTACAATGTCACCATTTGAGTATAGTTTTGGATAGGGCTGTAATTGGATCGGACTTGGATAGGATGCAACAAATTCTGCATCCGATTTGATTACTGAATCTACATCCACATCTGATCTGAAATTCGATTGGAGTTAAAGGCTCATATTTGAATTCAAATCCTAACGGACTCGGATCAGATGTGGATTTAATCCAATTCTGCTATAAATTTTCTAAAATACCAAAAAAATAAAAAATAAATTTATTTTTCAACTTTTATATATAATAAATTAAGATAAATATAACATATTAAATTTATCATACATATAAATTCATATATAATATAATATATAGAATATATTTTTATAATTTTAAATATAATTATATAAAATTTATATATTAAAATTAATAAATATTATAGGATTTTCAGGTATCATTCACAGGCCTAGTTTTGGACCATGGCCAGATATTTTTAGGGTTTCACCACTCGTTAATACTTGATCTCCTTTTGCTGAATTTGTTTGTAGCATGGATGAAAAACAACGCTCTCTCGATAAAATTGAAACATCTCAGGAAGAAAATCCTCCTATCCTTCTATGTTGAACCAAACAAACCTTTACTAATTAACAAAAAAAAGGCAAAGTTTTATGGAAGGGTGTCTAATTGTTGTATAGCCATAGCCATATAGAAAAGCGTCTGGGCTGTGTTCAACTGGATTGACCCATTCATGCCTATTATTGGGCTTGGGCGACCAGACGGTCCAGCCCGGCCAAGCTGAAGTATTGCTCCTACATCCTTGTAGGAGCAAGCCCATTCTGATCTTTCTCTAGTGGGCCCTTGGAAAGATGCTGGACCAAGCCCATTTATACATTCTTCACATGGGCCAAAATCTTTCTCTTCCTATATGATACACAGAGGAATCTCGGAACTCGGAAGCTCCCTCCGCGGATCAACGCGAGATGGTTCACCTTCATCATCTCCTCACGCTCGGCAGCGGCCGCAGCACCACCGCGGCTCCCAAAGGGCTCATCCTCTCCTCCCATATTCCGCTAAACCATCGATTCAAACTTCTTGCCTTCTCTCGCCCTCCCTGTTCGGCAAAATTCCCCAGAAATAACGATATGGTTCTTCTTTCCACCGCTCGGTGTCGGCACATTTGCAAGATGAACGGCTCAGGTACTTCCTCTCACTCTCTTCTGTCTTTGATTCGAAGCTTAGTTTGTTCTGGGTATATTGGGTTTGATCAGAATGAAGAAGATTTGTTCTGTAGAAGTTGAATTATCATGTGAAAGAATGAACTGGGTATTATTAGGTCTTGCGTTGGTTGAGGAACTCGAATCTCCCAAATGAGTTATCTTTAGGGTTCAAAGTTTAAACCACAAAGGAGAATTTAATTGAGCGTCAAAAAAAGCTTCTACTATGATGGGGATTTCTTGTTGGAAGTTGCCAAATTAGTCCATTTGAATGAGTTAGTACTTAGTAGAGTACTACAATAGCCCCAATATGTTCCTGTTTAGCCCATTCTGAGGAATCACTAATGGCTTAATTTTGAGATTCTGCAAGTTTGTCTTTGTTTGTTTGAGGTCAAAAGGTGTAATTTTATCGTCCAAGTTAAAAGAAACGGTGATGCTTTTATTAGATATGATATCGGAGCTGGAATTAGGGAGGCCTGAGGAGAAACGGAAACGGGAAAAGCGTGTTAATGGGATATTCTGGATCCTACTTCTTAACCTTGGGATTTTTGCAGCAGATCACTGGCTTCAGGTAAATATGTTGCGTAATTGTGTTAAACTCTTTTAGTTTTACATATCAACAAGGCCTTGGTTTGGAAGTAATTGGAGGGATCTTTTCTCTTCTGTTGATTTCTTCTGGTTTTATTCCTTCTATGTGAATTTGGTATCATTAATGTAGTGGGGGAAGAATGAAGTGCAACGCTAGCAATAATGTCTTCATTTGAAGTTTTAATAAGTTTATAGTTGTGTAATGTGGGACCTTGAGTCGGTAATTCTCTCAAATATGATTGTTAGAGCTAGAAGGACTATTGTTTCCATAAAGAAGTGTATGATGATCAAATGAACATATAGAAGATGCCAAGTACTAGTTGTAAAAGGAAAACTGATGCAAGTCAAGGTTTTGCAGATTCGGGGGATTAAAGCATTGTACTTCTACCACAATCGACCTGAATGGTACCAGTTTGTGACATCAACGTTTTGCCATGCTAATTGGTGAGATGGAGGATCTTAGTTATATAATTAAAAGTTCATGATCTGTAATCATGTGTGCTATCACAGAATGACTTTATCCTCATAAAATTTTGACTGTAGGATTTATACTCTTGCAAATAAATCTTGACAGGAACCATCTTTCTAGCAACCTATTCTTTTTGTACATTTTTGGTATGGTTTCCATTTTTTCATTTTGTTTGTAGAAGTTTATTGACAGGCATTTGATTTTAGTATATAATATTTACAATATTTTCATTGTGTTCTATTCTTTCTCCTACAGGGAAGCTTATTGAGGAGGAGGAAGGAAACTTTGCATTATGGGTTTCTTATATTCTAACAGGTGCTGGAGCAAACCTTGTTTCCTGGTTAGTTCTTCCAAGAAATGCAGTTTCAATTGGAGCCTCTGGTGCAGTTTTTGGACTCTTTGCTATTAGTGTCCTTGTCAAGGTTGGCCAATTCTTACTACCGAAAAACATAATCAGGAGAAAGGACTAAATATTTACTTTTTAACTACCTACAATATTTCTTACAGATATCCTGGGACTGGAGGAAGATCCTTGAAGTGCTTATACTGGGCCAATTTGTTATAGAGAAGGTAAAGAATACAATTCCTATTAGAAATTAATAATTCAATATTGAAAGGGATAAAAACATGCTTTAGGGTGTAATTGCCTTCTGACTTGCACATTACCTACAATGTGAAATGGTGGAAAATTACATGCATCTTTGATATGCAAGAAAAACATTCAAAAAGCCAAACTTCATTTTCCATTCTTTCATTCCTTGGTGTGGATTGAATAGTTAAAAGACTTTCATCAATACTGAATTTGAATTTGACCAATTTAAATTGATATCAGGCCTCAAAACAATATGAAAAATCATTTTCCAAGCAACTAAGTTGAAGTTTTTTTTTTTTTTTTCCTTTCTTTTGTGTGCATGCAAAATTTAAATAGAAATTTCAACCATATCTAACAAACTTACTCTTTTGGAAATATGGTTAATGGTTTCAAGGATACGAAAACAATCTTCTTAGTATTAGCCATCCTCAAAATAATTCTGGTCCTCCAGGATGTTGTTTCCGCTGAACTAAAAAAAACTCAAGTATCATTTGAGCCATGCTTGACCCATAGGTGACTGACTAAACCTGATTAACTTGCCCTCCACTGTTGCTTTTGGCCTTCAGTTTGGGCCTGGATCAGGATTCACTTTTCATTCTTCTCATGCCAAATTATCAACTTAAATTGAATTGCAAGATTTGAGGATTGAGCATCTGGATTCATGTCATGCAGAACCATACCAGCTACAACCTGTACAGAAAATTGGGTTCGTGTTTATTGAGAAATTTATTTCAGTTCTCTTATATCCTTCGGGTCCTATATCATCATCACCATCAATCTAAGCCTTATCCCAACTATATGGGACTGGCTACATGAATCCTGTTTTGCCATTACTACTTCAAACCATGCCATTTTTTGTCTGCCCCTGGCCCTTCTAGTCCCTTTGGGTTCTATATGTTGGATTGTAGTAACTTAAAATTATTGCTTCTAATCTATGTTGATCAACTTTTTCTATTGTCATCAATGGTAATTAGGTGATGGAAGCAGCACAAGCTTCAACTGGAATGTCAGGCAGTTTTAGCGGGGGTTACATGCAGAGTGTCAACCACATTGCTCATCTTTCTGGTGCTCTGGTTGGTGTAGCTTTGGTGTGGCTCCTCAGCAGGGTTCCTTCTCAACCTCCGGATCAAAAAGTACCACATTTGAATGGAAGAACAGACAAAAAAACATGATAAATGGGTCATAGCTTTGCCAACCAAGGGAGCATACTAGATTTTATTGTACAAACTCTCAGTTTGCTATATTTTTTGTTGTTAACGTGCAAGGCTTGAAGGAATTCTGAAGCTGGTGTGTAGAAATTACACAAGGAAGAAATTGAGAAGAAAAACCCTTGTAAATTACAGTCCATATTTGGCATATTTGCACGACATTACTTCTGATTTGAAGGATCAGTTGATTATAGTACTTGATGTTAGAATAGCAATTTGTGTTATCTTGGAAATCTGACGATGTGCCATTGTCCCATTAATGAATTATCGCTATCACTTAGTGTAGCTCTAGTTTCATTCAGTGCCCATAATGGCAGCACCTTACAGTTGTGAAAGTGAAGCAAAAGATCTAGCCACCCCAATTAAGTTTTATGGACAAATTCATCAACCTTCATTTTGAATCCATCTCTCATCCGGCTGTGCATCTAGCATCCATCTATGTTCCACTGAAAAACGAAAATCCCCCAAAATGCTACTTTGACCTTTTAAAAATTAAAATCAATCAGCACCAGGAGGGTCGGGAAAGTTAGGAGGTTCTAAAAGATTCTAACATGAAAAATGATAAGATTACTCCCTCGTGGATTTTCTGGCCTTGGGGCAGTAAACATTTGGAAGGTCAAATCAAAATTTGGAGAAACTCTGTAAATATGCAATGTGTAAAATAGCACTTTGTTTAGCTTCAAAATGAAGAACATTTGGAGAACCCAAAGTTCTTACCAAGTTAACAATTGAAGGTGGCCTATAATCTGAATACACATACCTAACCTGGCTTCAGATCATTCTGGACAAAAGGGTTTCAATGTCAACACCTGTCAGGTTGTCCAAAGCCTCAACCCAATATAGGGTCCACTTCATATTGGGATTCATTCAATTATTTATGTCTAGATCATGGGGCTCAGTTGAGCATGGACCAAGGACCATCTCCTTTGAGATTCTACCTCACATTTATTTAAACCCCAGACGAAGGGCTTATTTGGTGCGTTTTTCTGGAATGATCTTCTGCTAATTCTGACAAGCAAAAAATGTATTGAGCTCTTGCATGAAGATTTGAGCAGTCCGAAATATATTTGGCAGATGTTCGTCTTTCCGTGCGAGATTAAAACGCAAAAGATGCGAGAAGCTTCATTTGGAGCTTTCCGAAATCATTTCAAAATGGGCTTCTCATGTCTTTTCGGCGTTCCGTCTTTTGACGGTTAAATTTTCTACACATCAAACGGAAATAAATAAAAAATCTGTCTTCGCAGTTTATAAACAACCGAAAGACCGCGCAGAAAGACACACCAAACGGGCCCAAAGATTCAAGCTCATTTTGGCAATCAAAAACAATTTATATGGAGCATCCTAATTGTGCATTCCCCTATTAAAAAAAGCGAAACAAATGGGCTCTGTTGGACCAGTTCTGTCCCAACTGTTTTCCCTTTTCTACCAAAGAAAGCAGCTTTGGCTACATCAGTTCCAGAATTTGACTCTCTCTAGTTTCTATATTCATGCCTTATCTTTTTGTTTGTCAAACTTCCTGAAGTTCAAATTATTGTACGATACTATGGTTAATACTTAACCATAGCCCAGCCCACATACTGAAACCCATTACTCCCCACCTTTTTTTCCTGATCTCGTAAGATATTTTCGTCCATAGATGTAAGCAAATTCAGTTTGTCGTCAAAAAATCTACCGAGCAAAAAAGGGCTGGAATTGGGAACATCTCCCAATGAATAAAAACGTAATATCAGCGCCCATAATATCCTACAGAACATCATGAGACATCATCGAAAAATGTTTTCAATACAAGATCGAGATGTGCTGTGGTGTTTTGACAAAACCCGAATTGAGATGCAAACGATAAGGCAGTGGTGTTTAAAGAAGCAATTGAGGGCTCTGATCATGGGCATATTGTGTTAGATTTTGTTCCCAACAAGTGGAAAGATTATAGACCTTTTCGCTTTGAAGCCATTTGGGTCTCTTATCCTGAGTGTAAAGAAGTTGTGCAGGGGGCTTGCGTGATAGTTGACAGTGAGAGATCTCCAACTAGTCTTGGCAGATCTCTCAGTGATTGTCGGAAAAAGTTGAAATCCTGGAACAAAAATAACTTCAGTAACCTCAGGATGAGAATTTAGAAGTTAAAAGTTTGAAATTAAAGAGATTCAAATGCTTCCCCAATCCTTGGTGACGCAAAAAAGATCAGAATTCTACTGTTAAAGGATGCAAACGATCACTGGGTGCAGGAGGAAATTCAAATAACGGAGGTTATGCAAAATTATTTTACATATCTATTCACACCAGAGAACGCTGAGGTGATTGGGAGTTTAGATGTTGCAAACCATTCCCCCATCATAGCTAACTTGGACAGACCTTTATCTCAACTACTCAAGACCCCTAGGCCTAAGGGCTTCCTGCACTGTTTTATCAAAAGTACTGGAGTGTGGTGGGTAACAAAGTGATGGAAACAATTCAACACTGGTTCAATACAGGTATCAGACCAAGTAGTTCAAATTTCACCAGCATTGTTTTAATTCCAAAATGTAAACAACCTAAATCAATGACCCATTTCAGACCCATAAGCTTAACAAATGTCACATACAGGATTCTAGCCAAGTGTTGGGTTAACCGGTTAAAAGAAGTGTTACCAAACTTGGTGGATTAGTCTTAATGTGCTTTTGTTAAAAGCCGTTTTATCTTTGACAACATGTCTGGTTCATGAGGCTTTTCACTATCTACATCAAGAAAAAGAGGTGGCCCTTCTTAATGCAAGTTTTGGAGAAATTTGGGTTTAGTTACCACTGGAGAAGCCTTTTTGTATAGCTTCCGGTCTTTAGTACAATATACCTTCGAATTCGATGTGAATGGAATTCAAAAGGATCGGGTTAAACCCTCTAAATCTAAGGAATACCCTTGCATACCTGGAAATCCATCTTTCCTAATCCAATCAGTTAAGCCTCTAAATTGCACTCTGGAAACTGTTCAAGAGCTCATAATGGATGGCCCAAGAAGTTGGAATGTTCGGCTACTTGGAGAGTTGTTCTCAAATGATGAAGTTCAAAAAGTTTCTGCAATTCCCCTGAGCCTCTTTGATCAAGAGGATAATAAGTCGACAGAGGCGTGTATCAAAGCTTAAACACACGGAAATACTTTTATTTTTTATTTTTCAAAATTTAGTTTTTGAGGAATTAAAAACGTGTTTTTTTTTTTTATTGAAAAAGAGTAGAATTCTGAAACACCTGAAAACAAATATATCGGAATCCAAAAGATAGATACAATACGCCCAATATGGAATATAGCTAAGAGAAACAGAAATATTGGTTGTGAAGTGTCACACCTTCCATAGGGGTAAGGGTGAAAATGGATTGGATCAATGATCTGATCTGAAACCCAACCCTATCTATCCCCTTGTTAGTTTTCAATATATATGTATATATTGAACCCATGGTTGATTACTAATTTTACCTTACGGGTTGATAGGTAGTAAGTTTTACGGTATGATGTCTTTCTGACATTATTATCGAACCCATCCATAAATGCATACAGTCAGACTAAGCTCAAATTGAGATAGGGCCGGACCAGGCTCGGATCAGATTTGGCCTACCTAAGGGTTAGACTCGGGTCTAAAAAACTTGAAGTTTTGAACCAAGCCCAGCCCGGACTCGAGTTAGACCCGCCCAATTTGCGCTAATGGGGGGCATCATATGCCCACCAACCCATTTATATGTAGTCATCGAATAATTAAAAAAACAAACCCATTTGTATCTAGAAACAATTTTATATAATTTTAAATTACTTCTAATTGCTTTTATATATTGTTTCTATATGGAAAGTTGGATTATTATAGTTATACACTGGACGTGGGTGACACTTCAGACGTGGGTGAGTGCCGTGTGTGGGCCAGGTGGGTTTGCACTTTGCATGTAATTCCTTCACTGGACGGGCCGTGCAGCAAACCCATCTTCCCGACCCTGTTTGCAGACGTCAATGGAGATGATGAGTGCAGCAATGGTCCTCCTCAATCCTCGTTGTAACTCTAGCATACTCAATAGGATATACATGATGGGGTTGGGGAGAATAGTCGGTAACCAGACCTCGCGTCAAGCCGAGATCATAAAGAGGGCGCTATGGACACCAACTTTCTCTCTGCATCTTTCTTTCAATAAGCCCAGGATCATTCTGCCCCATATCTTCATTTTTCTTCTGTCTCTGTATATAAATGTATTAAATGCTCAAATTCATTCGTCTTGCGAGTTGCATATGATGTCGAGGTTATGGAAATGGTACCAGAAATGCTTGGCTGTTCATCCAGTGAAGACCCAGATCGTCAGCTCGGGATTCCTGTGGGGAGTTGGAGACGTTGCCGCCACGACGGTCACTCACTCTACAAAGGAAAAATATCGTCAGAACTCTGTAAGTACCTCCAATCGGACCTTACAATTATTCCCGTTTTCATTTAATTTGGGGTTTATCACTTTATTGTTTTGGCTGTAGTTCATGGTTTTAGGTAATGGGTTCCTGTCATTATTTCGCTAATCGAGATGCCTTTGTATAATACTAATTTTGTTTTTGAGTCCTTAGACGAGAGCTAGTTGTTTTCATTTTCTTCATTAGCAATAAAGAACTGCTCTGTTGGAATGAAATTGATCCTGTCGAGTTGTCAAGGTTTAGTGCCTGATATCTTGTATCTGACCTGCAGCTTAAATATTGAACAATGGAACCAGTGTTTCTTC
The DNA here is from genome assembly GCF_055504915.1 of Nelumbo nucifera. Classification (NCBI taxonomy): domain Eukaryota; kingdom Viridiplantae; phylum Streptophyta; class Magnoliopsida; order Proteales; family Nelumbonaceae; genus Nelumbo; species Nelumbo nucifera. The sequence continues at coordinate 22,278,692 of NC_142650.1, forward strand.
TAATTGTGGTGATATTCTTTTCTACAAGTAAGATTAGTGACTCTTGACAGTGTGGATATTCAAGTTGCATATTCTTGCATCTAGTTGTTGAATCTATTTCTGACTGGAGTTATGCGTGATTATCTGTCTTAGAACTGGCACATAGAGAGAATGCGTCTTTTGCCTCATACATCTGCATGGATAAACTGATCTAGACTACCTAATTACCTATTGGGGGGCATTGGTTTCTAGAGTTGAATAGAAGAGAAAACACTGTACAATACAATCAATGAAAGGGAATGAACTGGATTCTATCAAGGAAAGGTTCAATAATCTTCCCAAAAAGAAACATTTCCACCTATTATGTATTGTTTGATGGCATGGCCGAGTGGTAAGGTAGGGGATATCAAACCCCCCTTTTCCCAGTTGAAATCCAGGTGTAGCAGTTTTTTTTCCCGTAATTTTAGCCATGTTTGTTTCTACCAACACAAAAATGCCCAAGAACTGCTGGAAAAACATTAGCATTAAATTTTCTCTGGTTTTAGGTTGTGCATTTGCTTTGGTATACATGCCTCCAACGTTGGTGGCTTGCATCTTGTTATAATCTTTGCTTTATAAGCAGGATGCAGACGAAGAATTCAAAATCAACTGGAGAAGAGTAGCAATCACAAGCATGTTTGGGTTTGGATTTGTTGGACCAATTGGCCATTTCTGGTTAGTGTCTACCTTTTGCCCTTTCTTTTTTACCTTTTCCATACATTCATTCAAAATGCAATTCTGAAGCAATGACCCATAGTGTTTGCAACTAGGGAAGCTCCTTTAATATCAAGTTTCTAAATAATGGAGAAGTACTTCTTTGGGCTGTATGTGCCCCTTTTCTATTATATGAATCTTCAACAAATCATCCTATTTTCTCACCCATTTGAAGCATAAAAATAACGACAATCATGGAATATAGACTATCCACGTAACATTGTCACAAGGAAAACATCTAGAATGAAAAATACAGTGCTTGTCTGATAAGTAGATTGCCTCAGAATATAATCGTTTTATAGCTCATTACATATAATAATCAGAAGAAAGAACATCTGCTCAAAAGGCATTCTTTTTCATTGTTTTTGTTTGCACTTCTTTTAGGTATGAGGGTTTGGACAGATTCATCAGGATGAGACTTCATCTACAATCAAAATCAGGGCGGTCTGTTGCCACAAAAGTTGCACTGGATGCAATAATTTTTGGACCCTTGGACTTGTTTGTGTTTTTCACTTATATGGGTTTCTCGACTGGCAAGAGCGTTGCTGAGGTGAAGGAAGATGTGAAGAGGGATTTCCTTCCGGCCTTGGTTTTGGAGGGAGGAGTGTGGCCACTCCTACAGGTTGCTAACTTCCGCTTTGTTCCAGTGAGATACCAACTCCTCTATGTGAACGTATTCTGTTTGTTGGACAGTACTTTTCTGTCATGGATTGAACAACAAGAAGATGCTCCATGGAAACAGTGGTTTACGTCTTTTCTAGCTTTGGAGGAACGAGAAAGCTAGTCTTTGCTCATTTTTTATGAGCCCATCGACCCTTGTGATTTTTAATGCAAAATAAATGTCAAGATATTAATGCAAAGTTAAATGAAGACCCTAAAGAGGACTAAAATGTCAACACAATAAAATTGGAATTCTGGGAATTGATTCTAACTGCTTTGAAGCTATTATATTCTGGAGTCGGGACCTGCTCTTTTTTTTTCTTTCTTTTTATGTACAGAAAGGCATTTCTGCAACAAACATGGCAACAAACAGAGCTTAGCTGCACTCGGAACGTACCTAAATGCCAACAGGGGATTTATTTGTAGGGCAAATAACTACAGCTTCAGCATTTATAAACATGGGTTACTGAAATAAATATTTCATGTGGTTCTTATAACTGCAACAATTTAAAAGGGTAAACATACCAACTCATTGTGGCTCAGTTGGTATGATCTCTGACTCGTTGTAGAAGAGACGGACATGGAATCACAGAGTTGGGGGTTAAGGGGATGAGCCGATGGGTTACCTTCCGTTGTATATCTCCATGAAGCAGAAAAAAAAGGGGGTAAACTCTGAAAATCCTCATAAACTACGTGGGTATCCTTCACTACCTCAACCATGTAAATTTTCAATTCCCCCCAAACTTTCACAACTGGCATAGAAAATGACCATATTACCTCTAAGTTTGGCACATGTGGCGGTTGGGAGGAGATATCCTTTTTCCTCTTCATTGTGGCCCCATCTCTCCTTTCTTCAGAGAAGAAACACTTAAAGATCAACACTGACTCAAGCCTCAGGGGGTTGTTTATAGCTTCGGAAGAACTGAAATAAATTTTCATGTGGATCTTATAACTGCTAAAATTTAGAATTAATCTGTTGATAATCCGACAAGTGGGACCAAAACCACATGCCCTTAAATATTAAGTCGAGGGAAACAATATTAATGAGAATCTAAGCTAAATGCGTTGAGTTGGGATTAAGGCTGAGTTCAATACTTCAGTTGAAATGGATAATCTGTTAAATATTAGCCCAAATTGAATCATACCAACCAAAGTTTAGAAAAGCGACATGTATCGGCCTATATCGGTTAATATGTATTGTATTGAGAATTTTCCGATACACCCCTACGGAGGGTGAATTGAGGTTTTGACCGGTTCAAGGAGTGGATGGACATTAACCGACCCTCTGAATTGGATTTAAAAAAAAAACTAAAAAAAAACAATCAATACTGCCCGATATGCCAGTAGCGGACGTATCGGACATATCAACATTTTGAACCTTGATACCTACCCATGCGACTTCATAGGTCACGTATCATTCGAATTTGTTAAATCTTTCAGCACTGCACTGGCGCTCTATCCTTTCATTTGTTAGTTTAGAACCTTCAATTAAGTCGCACAAATGTAATGCCGAAGCCAAATAGGGGCTCCAAGCGACACTCATGCAGTCATGAGCACCCTTATCAGTGACATGGTGTAATCAGGCATTTAACCAACCTATAACGTGAGAGCCCCCATAACCTACAACATAATCATTAATCAATCATATTACTGTATAAAGGATTCGGCCAGCCCCACGGGCCATGGCAATGCATTACCACGTTTAAGTCTTAGGATCCGATTGATTTTGTAGACAGCATTATCTAGGGAAGATCCATCACCCACCAATCAATGTTTAGTTGGTAATATACATTTCATAGAAGAATATATTAATATTATATAAGAAGGCTCATCCAATCGGGTAGTGAATGGAGATGTGAAAGCCTTCCCTGTGAAAAGTAAATGAAACAGAGACCAAAATAAATACATACACTTTAAGAAAAAGCATTTCGACACAAGAATTTTAAATTACCTTTATAAATAAAATTACACAAACCCATAAGCCATGTATTCACATTAAGCCCAGTAAAAAAAATGGGGACGGTCTGGGCTTGCAGTAGGCCAATGGGTGCGCTTTGAATTAGGAATGACCACTTATCTTTTCAAGCAATATCAGCTTCAGCTTCAGTCAAGAGGGCATCCTTCTCAGCCAACAAGTAGTCACAGAGTTCCAAGAGCTGATCTGCAAGAGGAGGAATACCAGGATTGCGCCCCTCGTTGTACTTGTGAGCATTGTAGTTTATTTGCCACACATCATGCCTGAAGTCATCCCTTTTCTTGTACTCCATCCTCCTCACCTTCTCCCTAATGGTGGAGAGATCCATTGGATTCTCGATGATGTCAAGGTAGTCAGGAGCTTCTTTCTTGGATACTGGTTTTAGGAACAGATAGGATACATCAATTTGACCTTTAAGGGCCTCTACAATGCTCTCCAAGATGTTTGCCAACCCAACCTGTGTGCAAGCACAACTTATCAGATGCATATTGCAAAATATCAGTAATAATAGATGGGTTAATGATATCATTTGTTCACATCTTTTGGATGTGAAATCAGGGAAGTTGATGAAAATTGGGGTTCATGACATAAATTGTTGTGCAAAAGGCAGAGAATCATGTTTAAGTTTTAGATTCACCATTTATACAATTTCCTACAACTTAGAATAAGTGATGAAAAGGAAAGTTTACCTCCCCTCCTCTACGACGCTTTGTTTGTGGGGCATATTCGGCGGCATACCTCCCCAACTCAATCACAGGCCACCTCTTGGCAGCACGGTCCCTCTCTAACATTCTTCGATCACTTCTACTTGATCTATGCTCCTCTAAATATTCATTCCTCATCTCTGTTTTTTTCTTCTTTTTCTTCTTCTTTGCTTTCTGTCTTTCCTGTTCTTCCATCTCCCTTTGCCTGGCTTCTTCATGTCTTCTAATCTCAGCTAACCTTCGTTCTTCCTGCATCCTATTCTTTTTCTCATAAAGCTTCCTTGTTTTCTCCTCTCTCAACCTGTCTGCATATCTCCTCTTTTCCTCCTCTTCCCACAATCTTCTCTCTTCTGCAGCTTTTCTCCTTGATGCCTTTTCAGCCAATTGCTTTCTCTCCTTCTCTCTATGTTTCTCAAAACTTGACAATTCAATCATCTTTTTTTTCTTTCGACGTTCTTCACCCAGTCCAGAGCTAGCTTCCCGTTTGACCTGGTCCACATTAGCAACTGTCTTTGTTTGCTTAATTATGATTTTCTTGCGAGGTTGATCTCTATCTGCCTCTGTTGGTGGATGTATCACAATGGATGGCTTCTGAGGTTCCACCTGGATATCTTCATTTTTCATCTTGTTGGAAATTTTTATCTTACTTATCTTTGTAATAAGTTTAGTCCCAGTTTCAGCATCAGAAGTGATGGGTTTCTCAGAACTCTGCATAATCCCAGGTAGTGCTTTCTCAGAAGATTTGTCAACAGGACCACATTTGAGGTTCGGTGAGGGGAATTTTGCTTTTAATATCAATTTATCAGCATTTTCCAAGGTTGCTACAGTAGCAACCTTTGACACAGTCTTTTGTTTTAGTTTCTTCACTGATGCTTTTTGCTGGGTCTGGGAAGAAGGATCAAGAATGGTAGATTTTCCTGATACTTTTTCCAGGCTTGTGTTATCAACCTGTATTTCCAAGTCTTCTCCATACTTAGGGCAGTTCTTGTTGGTCCTCATGTGCCCTGACTGGTACATCAAAAGGTAAACAATCACTATTGTAAGTTAAAAACCATTTTTCATTATTTTATGGCAATGCAAAAGAATGCACCTCAATCACATACCTGACCACATGCTCCACATACAAAACTTTCTCTTACTGGTTTGGCTGTATGTTTCTTTTCCTTAATAACCTGGATATAAAATTTACATGTGAGGAATATGACCACATCTTACAACCTGGATATAAAATGTGGGAAACTTATAACTTGAATATTTTCTTAACAGCAAGTTCTACAACATTTATAAGGTATATTTTTGCATGTGCTTGTACATCATTCAAACATGGGCGCATGCATGTCATGCAGTTCACACAGTATATCCAGACAAACTACTTCAACCTGTGACTTGACACTCCTGTTAAAAAAAATGCTGTTATATTTTCCTTGAGTGATGTTCTGCAGACAAAAAGCATTGGCAATGACTTTGCCAGAGCAGTTAGCTGAAGACAAAGTGTAGATCCTAATAAACAATCAAAATTTGGATGCCAATAGCATCTGTGCTACTTGATATTTTCTCTGCCTGCAAATTTGATGAAACAATGAAATTACTATTACAAACATTAAATTTTTCATCTTTTCATGAAATGTAACATAATTATCATCTTTAAACCTGATGATATAAAACAGATGGAAATAGTTTAGTAGTGAACTAAAAATTGTGCACAGGATTCAGGAGAAAACATAACTGATGTTTTTGGTGTTGGTTGCATACGTGCAAAAATTCTGTTTTGATATAAAATCTGTGAAAGAGAGAAAGAAAGAAAGGAAAAGAATATTTGTGCAGAGAAGAGAAGAGGAGAGAAGTTGAAGAGAATGGGGAGAAGCCAAAAGTTAGATCTGTCTGCTCCTTTCATTAGCTTACATACTCATAAATAAAACTGAATACAAAGACAAGTATGCCCTTAGTAAGTCGGCTACTTGTAAAAACTAAGTAGCACTCTAAGTTTAAACATAAACTAATGGGCCTTGGGCCCAATAACTCTCTAACTACGCTTTATAAACAAAAATAAATGCTATCAGCCCAAAACTCAACACTCCCTCAAGTTGGGAATAGATGTCACACATTCCCAACTTGCGTGGATCATGCTCCAGCTTGTTTCTTGCAACATCTTTTGTAAGAACATCAGCAAGCTGCAAGTCAAATGCAACATATGATAAGCACACTTCTTCGGGTGTCACCCTTTCCCTTATAAAGTGTCTATCCACTTCTATATGCTCCATCCTATCATGCTGAACTGGGTTATGGGCAATGTTAATTGCTGCTTGATTGCCACATTATAATATCATGGTTTCTTTGGCCTCAACTCCAATCTCCCCTAACATGTATCGGACCTAGAGGAGCTCTGAAACACCATGTGCCATGGCTCTATATTTAACTTCCATACTTGACCTTGCTACAACTGATTGCTTCTTACTCTTCCATGACACTAGATTACCTCCAACAAGAGTGCAAACTCCTGATATAGATCTCCTGTCATCTAAGCACCTTGCCTAATTAGCATCTGTGTAAGCCTTTAACTTCAAATGTCTATGGTCAGCAAACAACATGTCTCTACTTGGGTGTCCCTTCAAATAGGAAAGTGTCCTGTCAATGGGCATGCATGTATTGACTCACCACACTCACTGCATAAGAAGTATCTGGCCATGTCATACATAAGTATAGCAACCGGCCCACCAATCTTTGATACCTTCTAACATCCTTCACTAGCTCACCTTCTGAAGCATTTATCCTGTGGTACTTATCAATAGGTATATTGGCTATTCATGCCCCAAGCTTTCCTAGCTCTTGTAGTAAGTCCAAATCATACTTCCTCTGTGAGATGAAAATCCCATGCTTGGACCTTGCCACCTCAATACCCTAAAAATACTCAGCTCCCCAAGATCCTTAATCTCAAACTTTTTGTGTAGGTTCTTCTTCAAGGTATCAATCTCATTCAGATCATTTCTTGTGACTACAATGTCATCCACATGCACTATCAGTACTGACACCAATGATCCCCTCCTTTTCACAAACAAAGTATGATCAAATTGAGTTTGAGTATAGCCAAATACAATCAAATCACTTCTAAACCTGTCAAACCAAGCTCTGGGTGATGGATTCAAACCATATAAAGATTTCTTTATCAACATACTTTTCCTTTAGCTACATCACTGTAAAAGCCAACCGGTAGATCCATGTACACCTCCTCTTGCAAGTGTCCATTAAGAAAAGCATTCTTCACATTAAGGTGGAAGAGGGGCTAAGAGTATGTAGCTGCTAGTGATAGGAGAATCCGGATTGAACTCATCTTTGCCACTAGTGCAAAAGTCTCCAAGTAATCTATGCCATAAGTCTGAGTATACCCTTTTACAACCAGCCCTTCCTTGTACCTTTCTATACTTCCGTCTACCTTGTACTTCACTGTATAAACCCATGTACATCCAGCTATCTCTTTGCCATCAGGTAAATCCATAATCTCCCATGTCTGATTTTTAATCAATGCTTTCATTTCCTCCTACATAGCTGTCTTCCACTCAGGTTTGGAGAGAGCCTCACTAACACAACACTCCTGGGTATAGACACAGAGTCAAGGGAGGAAAGGAAGGTCCAATAGGAAGGAGATAATCCACTATAGGAAAGATAGTGTGAGATGCAATGAGCAATACACTTCTTATTCCCTTTTTGGAGTGCAATAGGGAGATCTAGGTCATATGCAATGGTGTTAGGAGTAGGGGTAGTAGTATCAATAGGAACTAAACCATCAGAGGAAACAAGAGGCGTACCTGGGTTCGTGTCAATCAAAGATGGTGGAAATATTGGTCATATGTTCTTTTTTTATGAGTAATATTGGTCATATGTTCTTAGGCTCCTGAGTTTATAATCTAGAGAGGTTACCCCTTACTTGTAGTGGATGCGTAATTTGCAATGGCATGTGAACTACCTGTATGTGCAAACGAAGTAGAATGACTACCTCCTGATCCACCTGCACCTTGCTGTCCACCAAATAATGAGTTGGAACTGGCTATATCTCTGACCCAAAAACTACCCATATCTCTCCAATTCGGCCCTCAATGTAGCTGCTACAACAGACTTTAGAGAAGTTGTGGTAGGTGGTCCTGATAAATCACTAGTCACTGTCATATTCACATTTCCCTTCTTGTTTTTGAGCTAACTCGATATAAGGTGTGGGTAAATCTTCCAACAAGTATCTCTAGTATGTTTAGGTTTCTTACAGTAGTCACAAATCAGGTCCTTCTTGTCCTTCTTCGGTTCATGTCCACTCTTATCCCTACTCAACTTAGGCTTCACTGTGCTAACCATAGCTAACTACTTAAGGCCTGGGTTTCTCATCATCACATTCCTCTTACTCTCTTCTCCAGACACAAAGGCATACAAGTTACACTATCTTGGGAAATAATATGTTGTTGTACAATGTCATATTCAGGGTTAAGTCCTGCTAGAAACTTAAATACTCTATTCTTCTTTACCAACTTCTGATAAGTTGCTGCATCTTTGCTACTTTCCCAAACCACAGTCTCCAAATGATCTATCCCCTGCCATAAGGCTTTGAGGGCTGAAAAACAAATTACAACAAACTTATCTCCCTGCCTAGTAGCAATCACCTAGTAGGCTCTAGCAATATTCTCACTGTGGATTTTTGCTACTCCATCCTAAATCTCCTTAGCTGTGTTATCTCATAGAAAGTTCTTACTTATATGGCGTAACATGAAATTGCACACCCAGATCATCACCACGTAGTTCTCCTGTACCCACCAGGAGTAGTTAGTCTTAGGTTTCTTCCCCTCACTAGTGACAAACCCAAATTTTACATAAGCTCCAATAGCCATCTTTGTAGATTGTGACCATTCTAAGTAGTTTGTACCATCCAACTTGATTGTAGTGATGGTCCCAACCCCAAAGAGGTCACCAACACCTCCACCTAATTCTATTTCACCTACAGATTTATTTTCAACTCCACAACCCTCCATAACTCCTACAACAGATTAGGAGACCAACCTGAGATGAAAAGAAAGTTTTATCTCCTTTAGAAACCTCAAACACCTTCCTTGTACCCTAGAAACCCCTCCCACCAAAGATTCCCTTCTCCGTGGGAGCAGGAGAAGGAAGAGAAGAGGCTACCGCTCCCTCTAGAGGCCTCCAAAAAGATTGGGACTTGAACCACCCTCTTTAGAAAACATCTAGAAACCCTAAAAAGCTAGAGCGTCACTTCCTAGGTCAAAATTTAGAGTCCTACTAAATTAAAATTCTTCCCCTTTCTCCAATTCTTCCTAATTTTCGAGATAAACCCTAGACTTGCTACAAGGGATTGAAGATCCACTAAAAAATCCAAAAACCCTAGACTTTCTCGATTAGCTCTTTACCTCATCATGCAGCCATCCGATCTAGGGCTGCATGATGAAACAACTCAAAAAATCCCTAAACTTGCTCTGATACCAAGTAGAAAAGTGCAAAAATTCTGTTTTGATATAAAATCTGTGAAAGAGAGAAAGAAAGAAAGAAGGAAAGAAAGAAAAAGAAGGTTTGTGCAAAGAAGAGAAGAGGAGGGAAGTTGAAGAGAATGGGGAGAAGCCAAAAGTTAGACCTGGCCACCCCTTTCATTAGCTTATATACTCATAAATAAAACTGAATACAAAGACAAGTATGCTTTTAGTAAGTCGGCTACTTGTAAAAACTAAGTAAACACTCTAAATTTAAACATAAACTAATGGGCCTTGGGCCAATAACTCTCTAAATATGCTTTGTAAATAAAAACAAATGTTATCAGCCAAAAACTCAACACCAATTAAATTTGCATACATATTGAATTGGATTAGTGTCCTTATAGTTTGGAATTAACTGACTAAAAAGATAAAAACACCAAGATGGGGCTAGCTAGAGAAGGCGAGTCACGATCTCACCTTAATTCCGTCTCCTGCTACTTTAGCTTTCCTTTTCAGTACACCATTCTTCCCATTTCCTTTCTTTGATTTCATCTTTTCAACCTTCATCCAGAAAAATGAAGAAACATTTTGTTATGTTATTTGATGGTTTATCCACTAAAACCAAGTATGATCTCTATATTGTGTAACAAGTAGGACGCAAGCAGAATAGAGAAGCAATTGAGGATAGAGTCCATCAAGGAGGCTGAGTGACTCACTATTACCTCCATTGGCCCACGAGTGATGTTCTCCTTGGATATAAATGATCCATCAGATTGGACTGTACGAATTATCTGCTTGGCCCCACAACTTTTTTTGGTTTGATTTGCATTTTCAGAAGTAAAACCTAATTGAGAGCCCAAACCTCCTTCTTGCCATGTTGCTTTTGTCTTTTTCTTCTTCCTTCGCTCAGCTTCATCATCTGCAAATGATTTTTCATAATTGTTCATCATGGTGTTCCAAAGACCATTTCTTCTATAATTTATCTTAACGTCAACATTAATCAAGTAGTTATTCCATTGGTAAAAAAACATGTCCATACTGTTCTTAAATACTGACTTGGCATTTATGCTTTACTTTTTTTTTTCAAAAATAATCTCAATTCTATTTGGCATATATTCATAATTACAAGCAATTTGGCATATAAATTTCAATTGACATGTGCAAACTAATAGAAATTTCTAAGATGGTTTGGTTATGTGCATGGAAAACCATCAACAGCACTCGTAAGAATAAGTGACCTGTTACAATTTGAAGGGGCTAGAAGGACAAGGGGTAGACCAAAAAGGACATGGGTAGAATTAGCCCCTTGTCCTTATAGTAGAAATATAGAATAAGTGATTTGTAACTGATTGCTTTTCCTTATGGGTTCTGTAGGTGGTCTTCTATGCACATGACCTAACCATCTATTATTTGTATCCACATCTCCCCAAAATTCCTTTTTCTTCTCTCAAAACAACTCATTGGAGCCTTGTTCCACTCCCCACCAAAGAGGAAAAAAAGAATAAAAGAAACTAACAAGGCTTCAATTACACAATTTACTAGCTAATTCAATTATTTAAATACCAAAATAATGGTTCTCTAAATAATCATAATTGCTTTATCTTGAGGGGTTGGAGATGGGAAAAGGTTTAAGCAAAAGAGGAAGAACTGTGTGGGATATAGTATCAACATCTGTGTTCTGGGTATTGTGGCAACTGGCGAGAGAGGAATGCTAGGAACTTCCAAAAGAGCAATTCAGTAGATTCAGTGGTTTAAAAGATAGTTGGAAAGCTACATTCATGTCTGGCATTTCATAGACTACTTAAAGGAAGAAACTATAGCTCACATTTTGTCTTAATAATCTTTGTAAACAGGCAGGGAATATCTGTATAGGGATGTCAGTATTAGGGTTTTGTATATATTCCTAATGTACAGCCTCTAGTTGTACATGGTTATTTTGATTAATGAAATTCTATTCTTTACCTTTTCTCAAAAATAATTATTTTACCTTAAAATAAGTTATGTAAAATTAAAAACCAAAGTAATGTATGTATGTAGGAAAAAAGATTTTTTTTTTGATAGGTAATTGTAGGAAAAAGATACTGCCAAAGCATGTTTTGTTTAATGCAACAGGAAGTTCTCCTGTTTAAGTCTTCTAATATAAAATGTTGTTTTACATGCAAATCACATGGCATTACTAAGGCATTATTTTGGCAGTAGCATTTCCCTGTATCGAATATCAAATAAACACTTGCTTGATATAATAATTCAATATATATACATATAACATGTAATAATAAAAGATTACATATTTTTATTTCAAATTCAATATTCAGTTAAAACAAAAATGCAAAAACATAGTTATAGAAAAGATCCTCTTAAATAGTATTGTGTAATTCATTGTAAATATTTGTTTTCTTGTTATTTTCTGCTTATTTATCAGCTGCATTTTCTTCACAAAATTCAGTGTCACAACCAAAATGTTCTCATGAATTGGCAAACAAATTTCTAAAGTCATCTTTAGAGAGTGATTAGGAACTGAAATCAACCATACCATCCATGAGCATCCTACACAACTCTGTTGCTTCTGCAGCTTCATCTTCAATTTCCTCCTCTGCCTGAGCCTGCGATGGGCGTCTTCTCATTTTAAGTCCTCTAACACCATCTTCTTTATCATGTTTGGGTTCATAATTACTTTCTTCCCCTTCTTCACACTCTTCAGCATCCAGCAAATTTTCAAGGTCACTAGCAAAGGAATCCAGGTCACTATTTGCTTCAGAGTCACTCTCGTTTTCATCACCATCAGCAGCTGAAAGACTCTGAATTTGGCGATCCCAAATTTCCTGGCATTTTTCTCTTGTCTGCTGCTGAAGTTGAAGAAATGACATTCGCTGTCCACGTGCATACTTGCTGATGGTTGTTGGATCAACCTTAACCCCTGATGCAGCCTGCTCACTTGAAAGTTTGCGTATCATAGCTATTCGATGCCACCTTGTTTTTTTTGCAATCTGTTCTTCAGGAACATTGAACTTAAGGAGAACCTAGAAATTTAGAACATCAAGGGGTTAGGGTTAGTGAAGAGAGAAAAGGTACATCTTCTTAGAAATGCTAGAGATGCTACTTTGCATATAGATGTATCATTTAAAGAAAATGTAGCTGATCTGGATACATAGATTTAGATGTACTTTGCATATAGATGTATTATTTTCTGTTTAACCCCTTCTAAAGGTGTTTTAGCAATTTGACATGAATTAAGAATATATAAATATAATCCAAACAGAGGATAGCCAACGGTTAGACTTCCTCAACATTTATTCAAGCCTTTTTCTCTTGTTTGCCTAGAATCAGTCTAGATGCACCGATCTAAGAGATCAAAGAGAATTTACTAAAAATTCAAAAGCAGAAGAGCACAATAAAAAGGAGAAAATAAAGATAAAACACTTGGACCAAATTAATCAACCTAGGAAGCTAGTACACACACATGCATAGGGAGAGAAGTGATTTTACCCCATTTCCTATTCACCTATACCAAATGTGTGCTTCATACAACAGAATTTACCACATTTACATTGCAGTGTAAGATGATATAATCAAGCTTGAATTAAAGGTCAGTTAACCCAAATATAATGACTCTTTAACCTACATATGATGAAAAATAAACTCAATAAGGTTTCTAAATAGGTCTTGAATAACCTAAATATGTCTTAGGGTCCATTTGATAATGGATGAAGTGATTGAACTAAATGACATTGCTGTCTGTCAATGGACAAGATAATTAATAATAAAATATTTGTATCATTCAATCCAAGTTCAGTTCCAGTCATTAAGGAGCTCATAACCTCCTTAATAACTTATTCACTAAAAGACAAAGCAATAAGACTTATCAAAAAACAAAAATAAAAAAGCAAAGCAATAAGCTATTCAGCTGCTACCAAACAACCCCTTAGTCTAGTAAGTATTTAAAAACAGAAAAAAAAAAACTTGAAAGATTACAGGAAACTTATCTTAAAGGTAGTATTTCAATTTCAGAAGAAATATAACCCAATAAAAATCCTGATTTTAGAGAAGAAAATAAAGAAGGAAGAAGATGTTCAGGAGAAAGAGAAAGAAAGAGGAAGAAAAGAGAGGAGAGGAGAGCTGAATCATGTCCCTCTCTCTATCCCTCAATCAATTTATATATGCTGAATATTAGAAGATGCAGAATTATAAAAATCAGAAATCTGTTGGTGGAAGGAGATTCTAGGCTGACAGTTAGCAGGTTGCAGGAGGAAGATTCTAGTCTGTGGAAGTTCTCAAATGAAAAAAAGAAAATCATCCAGATTACTCGAAACATGCAAGTTCAGGTTTAGTGGGCCAAGAGGTGTGCCAATTCTCTGGCAGACTCTTTGGCCAAACAATTGGTGGGAAGAGCAAATCTTTTTTGGGCTGTGTTGTAATCTGACCATTAATGTTGGGGAGGGTTAAGTGTTTTTAGCCCTCCCTTCAAATTGTATCTTTCTATAATATTTTTTCTTAATAAAAGTTACTGTAGTATTGATAAAAAAAAAAGATGCAGAATTATATGGGTGCCCCTAATTAGGTGGCTGACCCAAAGAACATAAGAAACATTAAGTATTGTGGCCCATAAAGAAGGCCCACTACAGTTGAAACAAAAACTACTGAATAGATAAACAAAACTAAGGCTCATTCAGCCCAACCTCTCTACATTCCCCTCAAGCTAAGCATAGATGTCAATCATTCTCAAGTTGCTTACATAGTGTTGGAGCTTTGCCTTAGGAACCTCCTCTGAGGCTACTCTCTGTCATATGAAGTGTCTATCTACCTCAATGTGCTTAGTTCTGTCATGCTGAACTAGGTTATGAGCAATGTTAATGACAGCCCCATGGGCCATAGCCCTATGCTCTGCCTCAGTTGAAGATCGAGCAACCACAAATTGCTTTTGACTACTTCAGGAGAGGTACAATAACCCGATGTGGATTTTCTATCACCTATACTACATGCCCAATCAACATCTGCATAGGCATCTAACATCATATGACCATGCTTAGCAAAGAGCAAAGAGTATAATCTTCTCAAGAGTTCCTTTAAGATGAAATAACACCCATTCTACAGTAGCCACATGTATCTTACAAGGCATGCATAAATTGACTAATCACACTTCACAGCATAAGAAATGTCTGAAACACTCCCCTATTAGTCAAGAGCTCTCCATCATTAACTGAGAGCTTATGAATCACATCAATAGGAGTGGAGACAGGTTTGGCACCAAGCTTCCCAGTCTCAAAGAGAAGATCCAACACATACTTTTGCTAGAAGATGAAAACCTCTCCATTAGATCTGCCAACCTCAATAACCAAGAAATATCGCAACTCCCCAAATCTTTAATCTCAAACTTAGAGTTACGAAAGCATTTGAGATTATGAATTTCTTGTGTACCACTACATGTAACAACAATGTCATCCACATATACAATGGGGAAGATGACCTGAGAATTCCTCTTCAGAAACAAAGTATGGTCAAACTAAGTTTGTGCATAACCAAATTGAATAAGAGTTGGTTCAAAATCTATCAAACAAAGCACAAGGGGAAAGTCCATAAAGATATTTCTTCAATTTACATACTTACCTTGCATCTCCTTACCATACATTCCAATATACACCTCTTCAGTCAAATCACCATTCAAGAAGGAATTCTTGACATCAAACTGACGAAGGGGCCAGTTATAGCTCACTGCTAAAAACAAAACACTCACAGATGTCATCTTAGCCACCAGAGTCGTAATCAATCCCATACACCTAAGTATAGCCTTTGGAAACAAGGCGGGTTTTATACCTCTCAGTCCAAACATCAGCATGATACTTTATAGTGTAAACTCATTTACAACCAATAGGCTCCTTCCTAGCAAGTAAATCTACAATGTCCCAAGTATTGTTCTTATGAAGTGCTTCCATCTTAGTCCTCATAGCATCCCTCCATTCTAGCTTAGACAAGGTTACTAGTACATTCTTAAGAACATGTTGGGCTGAAATGGAAGCTAGGAAGGAGTAGTAGGAATGGGATAACAAACTGTAAGAGGTGTGTTTGGAAATACAGTGAGCCAGTACATTTTCTTTTACCTTTTCTTACTGCAATGGGTAGGTCAAGATTTGGGAATGAAGGCATTGGTGATGGTTGTATAGGACCTATCCACTCTTCAGTTTCTAGAAGTGTTAGAGACTCACCCGGAGATGGGGGAACAAGCTATGCATGTCTTAGCCTTTGTTGTTGGTACCACCTTTGAAGAATAGGAGGTATAGTGAACAGAGGACTAGGAGGAGGTGGAGGAGCAGGGATGGGGGAGCTAGGAGACTCAACTAAAGGGGCCGAAGGAGTTGAAGAAGAGCTAACACAAATTTTAATGGAAGTTGGTAAGGGTAGGGGAGAAGCAACAAATCAATAGAGGGCCCCCTCAAAAGGATGGCTATAAAAGGGAACAAGCTCTGCAAAAGTGACATCCATGGAAACAAATCAGATGCCACTACTAGGATCAAATGCATTTCCTGGCTTTGGGTTCAAACTTATGTTTTTGGGAACTAGGAACTTGAACATAACAAATGCATCCAAAAGCATGCAAGGGAATGGAGAAAACATCATGGTCTGGAGAAAGGACACTGAAGGGAGAATTAAACCTTAAAACCCTGGAAGGCATACGATTAATAAGATAAGTAAGTATCATCACTATGCCAGCCCAAAATCTTATAGGCACATGGGAAGCAAAAAAGAATACTTCTAGCAACTCCCACAATGTGTCAATTCTTTCTCTCTGCTACTCCATTTTGCTCGAAGTGTGAGCACAAGAGCTTTGGTGAACAACTCCAAACTTTTCGAAGTAAGATGTGAGATCCTTCTCAAAATATTCCTTAGCATTGTCCGATTGGAACATTTTGATTAAGGTGTTAAACTGGATAAGCACAAATTCATGAAATTGTTGAACAAGCTTGGGTACTTCAACATGAAAATGCATAAGGTAAAGCCAAGTATAGTGGGAAAAACCATCAATGAACAAAATAAAATATTTATAGCCTCCCATGCAAGTTAAATGTTAAGGCCCCCATACATTAGAGTGAACAATGTTAAATGGGAAAGTGAATATTTTATTACTTGCAAGATAAAAGTTTCTACAATGCTTTGAAAACTCATAGGATTCAAAATGTAGATTTGATAAACTAACTCCTTTAAAAAATGTTGGAAACAAAAGCTTTAATGAAGAAAAAGAAAGATGACCCAAACGATAATGACATAATATGACACGACTAACTCTAACACTATAAATCCAAAAGCTGTACTTAGCTTTGCTCAGGCATGCCTAATAGATATATCCCATTCACCTCATAGTCGCTCCCAATCACCTACTAAGATTTCATGTCCTAAAAAACACAATAAGAGGGGAAAAAGATTACACTACAGTTCAGAGATTTAGTCAAATTACAAAAGGAAAGTAGATTAGTATTAAGTTTTGGTACATGAATACAAAAGTCAAAGTAAGGGAGTCTAAGGTTTTGATGTCTCCCTTTCTTGAGATGGAGGCAAGAGAGCCATAAGCAAGGGATATTTTGTCGTGGCCAAATAAAAGTTGGTAAGTAGTGAATAAAATGGAAACACTAGTTATATGGTCAAAAGCACCAAAATTTGTTATCCAGGGAATCCTACAATTACCTGAGGTAAAAGCATGGTTCGTAGTAGCACGAAATCTATGTGAGCATGGGTAGAAGTGGAGCCATTACTCGGTGAAGCAAAAGCTAAAGAGGTAGATTCTAAATGACTGATAATAGGCAATGTTTTAAAAACCAACCCGGAGGCCGACCCACTTTTGCCTTCGGGTCGTGGGTCGCCGGTTTGACCATTTGGGTACAACAAGTCAGACTATTCCATGTAACCACTATAGCGGGTCGTGTGTCTGTGTGCAAATATGTATGATAGTGTATAATTATGTTTTACATATTACATATTTATTATTTTATTTTTAATTTATGTTTTTTAATTTTTTATTTATAAAAATATTAAAATTTGTGATTTTAGGTAAAAAAAGGGGATTTTTTGTGAAAATAGCAGGGCAAGGTGCCTAGACACATATCTCGAAAAGTTATCCAAAATAAGAAAAAATATCATCCCAATCAAACATCGGAGTGCAAAGTTATGGCCTTAGAATGTTTGCACATACATTAAGTGTGCAACCTACGACCCTGTAACCGGGTTGAATAGGTGAACGGTTGAACTGCCCGGTAGGGGTGCTCACAGTTTGGTTAACCGAACCGAATCGTGAGGTTATTTTTTGAATATTCGAACCGAAACCGAACCGATGGAACCGGTCGACCGGTTAACCGGTGGATCGGTTAACCGCGGTTCAGTTTTTTGGTTTTTTATGCATTCAAAGTAAAAAAAAAAAAAGAGAGAAAGGCCGTCGATCGATCTAGGATTTTTTCCCATTGGGGAAGAAGAAGAGAGATGAGAAATTGAGAACTCGGAGGCCGTCAATCGGAGCCCGGAGGTCGTCGGTCAGAGACTTGGAGGCCATTGGTCAGTCTAGGGAAGAAGAAGAATAGAGAGATGAGAGACTGAGAACTGAGAGTGAGAGAGAAAGGGAAAGGCGTTTAATTTGAGAGAGAGAACTGAGAGATGAGAGACTGAGAAATCGAAGGTCGTCACTCGTTAGTCAGAGCCCAGAGGTCGTTGATCGGAGACTCGGAGGCCGTCGGTTGGTTTGGGGAAGAAGAAGACTAGAGAGATGAGAGGCTGAGAACTGAGAGTAAGAGAGAAAGGGAAAGTCGTTTAGCCGTTTAAGTTAATTTGATTCAAAGAGAGGAAATCATGAAAAACTTTCGAACTGTCGGATTGCATGGGGATGCACGTCACGAGCGGATACGTGTCGCTCTAGATCTGCAAGTCTGCAACAGGAAATATAATATATAAATCATGAAAATTGAAAAGCTGAATCACCAAAAAGAGAAAACGACAGAAGACTGTACTTAAAAGTTAAAAGAGAAAATATAATATATAATATATTATACGACAGAGGACTGTACTTAAAAATAAAATATAATATATAATATATAATATATAATATATAATATATAATATTATAATATATTAGAAATATATTATGGGGTACATCTTTTGTGCACCCCCATTGAACTGTCTCCAAATCAATTTCCATCCATAAAGACTTCAACATTGAGAAATACATTGCTAAGGGCTTCGCCTCGTGTCTCAAATTATTCACATCACTCTTTAATTTATAAGCCCTAGCAACATTCAACTTCTATGAGGTCTCTTTAACACTATCCCATACCTCATTAGTAGTGTCTACCCACAGGTAGTATTGACATATATGATGTTGCATAGAATTCACTAACCAGCTTACAACTATGTAAGTTTCCTACATCCACTTCTCATTGGTAGGATCGTCTTAGGTTTTGCCTTACTCCCAATGATGTACCCCCATTTTCCTCTATTACAGACATGGATTTTTATTGATTGAGACCATGCTTAGTTTCATCTAGCTTCACAATAGTCACTGCCCAGTCTCCAAAGACTCCCCTGGCTAAATCTGGAGTTTGTAGGATATTTTGTCTCAACTCCAGTTTGCTCTACTGATTAAATGGAAATGAACAAAAATAAAAATAAGATACTACTAATCAAAAAACACTAACCCGAAGCCAAACTTGCTTCTTTGTAGCCAAAAACTATGGTTTCACAATACCCAACAAAATGGGAGAAAGAGAGAACTTATAGCCACTCCTACCAATGACTTTGGAAGTTTCTCCAACCAAAGTTGATCTCCAAATAGGTCTCCTTTAAGCTCCAAGCACCAGCTTCAAGCTATCTCTGGACCCCTTAATCTAATTTCTACAATCATCTAGGGTTTTTGGGAAAAATCTCCAAGGAACCTGTCTTGGGCTTTAATTTGAATCTTAAATCTTCTCTAGAAATATCCCCAAACTGGGCAACACCAATTTTCAATTGATTAGTAACTTAATTCTCCATACACAGTGTATTTAAAAAGAGAAAAGCAGGAAGTAGGAGCCTACTCTAATGCCAAGAAAAAAATATAATCCGGCAATAATACTGATTTTAGAGAAGAAAATAAATAAGAAAAAGAAGGAAGAAGATGTTCTGGAGAAAGAGAAAGAAAGAGGAAGAAAAGAGAGGAAAGGAGAGCTGAATTGTGTTTGTCCCTCTATCCCTGAATCAATTTATATATGCTGAATATTAAAAGGTGCAGAATTACATGGGTGCCCCTAGTTAGGTGGCTGACCAAAAGATTGTAAAGAAACATTAAGTATTATGGCCCATAAAGAAGGCCCACTACAGATGAAATAAAAACTACTGAATAGATAAACAAAACTAAGGCTCATTCAGCCCAACCTCTCTACAATTTCCAATCTTAACCAAGGATAGTGCAGTTAACACTTTGCACTAATTTTCATAGTTTCTGAAGTTAAGCTTACCAAGTACAGATTATAACAAGCCCCATGTTACATTGCTTAATATTTTACCAGATGAGAACAAGAAAGTTTCTTTATACCGTTTTTTCTATGTTATTTTCATTGAAACATAGTGTCTTATAATCATGTCATAGAAATCCAAGTAGATATATGATTAGCAGTTTGGTTCTTTATATAAGTACAAAAACAAAAGGAAAACAAATGCTTCATCTTTGATGGAGCACTCTTTATTTAACAATAATAGAAATGAATAGACAAGGCCATTGGATATCCAAAAGCCCTTTTAGAAATAGTATCTGGGCAAAAGTTGAATAGCAGAGGACATAGTGGACACAATTCCCTATTGGAGGAAATTTTTGTGAAGATTTTAGTCAACATTCCCTTATTGTAAGTGAAAATTTAAAAATGCCAACTACCAAATTCTTATGCAAAGGAATGATAAATTAGAGAATCAAGTCCAATTAAAATGACTCAAATTGAATGAATGATATAAGTATTAAGATTCAAAAATAGAATCTTAAGATATTTTTTTTTCAGCATAAGATTCATACATAAGATTGGAATTGAAACCCATGGGATTCAAGAATTATGAATTTTAATGTAAACCATAAGATTTTGCCAACTAGGTCCAACATTGGGTGATGGCCAGGTCCAACATTGAGTAATGGCTTTAAGATATTGACAATATCATGTAGAACTTACATTGAAACCATTCCAGAAATCCTTCATATGAATGGGCATACCTCACAAGCTGCCTCCATGCTCAACCTGCGAAGATCAGAATCTGTTCCAGTGGCAGTTGAACCTCCTCTAGCAGCAGTTACCTTTTTCTTTACTATAGCACTTGATACAGGTGCTTTGGGAGTAACTCGAACATAACTAAAACCTAAGCCCCGACCAGATGGATCACCAACACCAGTAATTTCAAGGCGCTCAATATTTTCTCGATCCTGCAAACAAAGTAAATGATACATGAGGACTTGAATACAACTTAAACACTGACCTTGAAGAACCATCAGCAACTGCTTCAATCTATAATCTTCTATATATACCAAGTCATTGATATAACAAACAAGCCACAGGAAAATTTTGAAACAAGCACTGGTTATACCTCACCTCAATAACATGACAAATCAGGAATTGCTTTGTTGATTGCATCAGCTGATTATAATATTCTATGAAGACAACTGCAATGACACTACACCATTACCTGCTCTAATGGTAAATCCTGGGCTGACAAGTGTGAGAATACAGGTTCAAGTCTGAGAGTGACCACTTTATGCAAAAGAATGCAAAAATGCTAGGACTATATCCAGTCCACCCCTCCCAAGACCCCAGATAGCTGGGACCAACATTAGCTAATGACCTTTTTTATCACAACTATATGACAACCACCTTGACATCAAAGGCATTTTCTGTTCTGAAGCAAATTGTATATCTTCATTCTACAGCCCTCTGGAGCATAAAGGATGAATCTTTTTTTTTTTTTTATAAGAGTATAATTGTATTAAAAGAGGGAGAGCTTCCCTCAAGTGACTCAATTTAGTTGGATGAACCTTAAGCTGATCCCTATTATCTACTAGGTATAACGAAAAGTGACTCAAATTATCTTTTGGAAGCAATTTACACTGCAGCAGAAATTCTTTCATATTGATGCTTGCTTATTTATCTGATTCTTTACTTTGTTTACCTGGCTCTATAAAATTAGTTTTATGGTCTCTTGTGAGGGTTTCTTGTATATTGTAGGTATGACAATGGTTTTTTGGAGTATGTTCATAGAATTGTATTGGTTAAGATTGCCTGGGTTGCTGCAAGGTGCCAACCAGCTTGTTGGTAAGGTCTCCTACTGGTTATAGTGGAGACTTGGGATCGAATCCCACCTGCACCTGGGTTGGGGGGGTTATGGGTTGGGGATTGGCTACCCCCCATTGTGTAGCCCTTCAAAAGAAATCAAAAAAAAAAAAAAGATTGCCCAGGTTGCCTTTATCAATTTACCTATCTCTTTGAAATTGACTTTCAGACATTCAGTGTGTTGGACTACTGTGCTAATCAAAGAAACCTAGTAATCAAGATATATCAGAATTCATTCAGGATTGCTCTTTTCTTTATAATAAAGATAAATTTGATTAAACAAATTCTACAAATTCTATGGGAGACATCTTATGCTTCACCCTCTCCTTCCACAAATTCTAAATGGTTCTACTACAACTTCACCCTCCTCACCACCACATTAGGTCAGCTACATGAATCCTGTTTTTCCATTTAACTCTTTAAAAGGCTTTGTTAAACTTTAAGTCCTCAAATAGTTTCTTAAATGTCCTTTTCGGTCCAACAGCTTATCCCAAACCATCCTAGGTTAAATGTGTTGGTTCAATTGGTTTAGTGTTTATGTTAGTCTTATTTACGTTTTAAGTTCTTGAGCTTATTATGGGCCTTAGTTATTGGGCCTAAACTTGTTTTATTCTTTTTATGTCTAGGTGTCTCATCACTAATCAGGGGCATTCTAGTCCTTTCTTGTAACATTACAGTTGAAAAACAGTCTGCTTGATGTATGGAACTGATTGAGATTAGATGCAAACCAGAAAATAAACAAACAAGAGAGGAAGAAGAGAGAGAGAGCTGGCGACAATGAGGGTTAGAGAGTGAGAGGTTCGAACTTAACCTCCCTCTAACACTCTAAACATTTTATTAAGAAGTTAATCTTTGAAATATTATAGAGAGGCCCTTGAGTGGGCAAGAAAATACAAAAAACAGAACATTACAGAGTATGGGCCCAGAATAAGGCCCATTATAGAGGGAAACATAACATAACATGAAATGACAGTCTATGGGCCATTCGGCCCATCTCCTCTACAATTACATTGTGAATACTTACATAAGATTCTAGGGCTGGCTGAAGTGACTAAGCCGCCATTCTCAGATCTCCTTTCTTCTTCTTCTTCTTCTTCGGCTACTATTCTCCAGCAAACATGGTATCAGAGCACTAATCGGTCTGACTGGTTACAGCCGCCTCTTTTCTCCACTTCTCTATTCCTTCTTTTTTCTCTCTCCTATCTTGGCCACTGTGAAGAAACCCTAGGGCTGACCGTAGAACACAACAAGGTCTGTATCTAGGGTTTCTCTTGGTTGTAGGGCCTAAGGGGAGTTTGTTCCAGAAGCTGATGCCCTACTAGAAATCCTGCAGCAGGTAGTAGCCATTCAGCTGCTAAGAGAGATCTGTGTGGAACAGATCTAGGTGGAAGGACTGAGTTAGACAGTCCTAGTACAGATCGTAAGGGTGGTCACAGTCTATGTTCGACCACCAGAGGTGCCAAAGAGGTATTGCCCTCGGCTACAACTACGACAACAGAAGTCAAAGCCCAGCCCAGAAGTGTTCAATACAGTACAAGGGTGGATTGTTCTTGGTTTCAGAACTGTTACAGAGGTGCTTCAGACCTGTTACAGGGGGTTCTCAGACTTGTAACAACTTCGGTAAGTCTGAAATCGTGTTCTTTGTACTGAGATTTCAATTGTGACCACTGTAAGAGGAAGGAGATTCTTCAATATCAGGAGAAGTGTCTTCTAAGGATAATAGAACTGGTGGGAGGTCTTCTAATCTGGAACATACGGGTATAACTTCAGAGAATGGTCTGTTTCAGCCATGCTCTTCATTACTTCCCAGGAACATACGGGTTATTTAGATGGACAGAAGCAGGAACCTAAAGAGGGTGGTGTGGAGTACGCAATATGGCATAAGGAAAATGCTACTGTTATGTCCTGGCTGCTTGCTTCGATGACTCCAAGAGTGGCCAGGACTGTTCAACACTTTCCCACTGCTGCTAAGATTTGGGAGAAAGTGTCTAAAACTTATGGACAGAGAAAGAACAATGCAAGAATCTATAGGCTAAACCAAGACATTGCTGCATTGAAACAAGGAGATATGACAGTTGTAACTTATTTTGCAACCCTAGAAAGACTATGGGAAGAACTTGATCATCATCTTATTCTTGGTTGGGAGAATATAAGAGACAAGGAGAGGCATGATAAACAAATTGAAGAAGGTAGAGCCTTTAAGTTCTTGGCTGGCTTAGACCCAATGTATGAGAGCATAAGGTCTCAAATTTTGGGAAGGGATGAAATGCCAGATTTACACCATGTCTACCATCTAGCAAGGAATGAAGAGGTTAGGAGGAAAGAGATGCAAGTTGACACTCAAATACAGCCTGTTGAACATTCAGCCTTGATTTCTTCAAACCAAAAAGGGAGCAAGCATTTGGACAAGAGGCATCTTAAGTGTACTCATTGTGGAGGTGGAAGACATGTAAAAGAGATTTGTTGGGTTCTTTATCCTCATCTGAAACCAGCTGTGTTAAGGAAAGACAAGAAGCCTCAGAGGAATCAAATAGCAAGTGGGAACTTTGTTACTAGTCACAGTGGTGAGAGCCCGAAGAACACATCTATAGTTACACTTCCTCCCATGGGACAGACTGCTAATTCCCACACATTCGGGTCCTTGGATTTCACTGCTAATGAGGTAGAGGTCCTTAGCTGGGCCTTAACCCGTCTAAGGACTAATTCCCTTGCTTCCACCTCTCTTGCCAGATCAAGTATTGCCTCTACTTGTAGTGCAACTAGTTCTATAGAGTCTACTTCTTGGATTATTGATTCCGGTGCAACTAACCACATGACACACATGTCCTCTTTATTTTTTTCTTATCATTTGATGTCTGGCCAAGACAAGATTAGAGTTGCTGATGGTTCTCTCTCCACCATCTCTGAGAAAGGGGGGGTTGACCTAAGCAAGGACCTCTCTCTTAAATCTGTTCTACATGTTCCCAATCTTACTTCCAACCTCTTATCTGTTTCGAAGCTTACCAAGAATTTAAACTATAGCATAACTTTCTTTCCTATTCATTGTGTCTTTCGGGACAGACTGACGAAGAGAACGATTGGGAGTGGTCATGAGTGTGGAGGTCTCTACTATTTTGATGCAGACATCAGTTCGACCTTACAATCATTTGCTGCCAGTAGTCAGAATAATGAGGAGTCAATAGCTTAGGTTACACTTGTGGCATGCTAGGCTAGGTCATTTACCTTTTTCGTCATTGCAAGGGTTATTTCCTGAATTATTCAAGTGTGTTTCGAGTCAAAGTTTAGTTTGTGAAGTGTGTTAGTTGTCAAAACAATGTAGAACTCTTTATCCAATTTCTAGTAATGGAATTCAAGCTCCTTTTGATTTGGGGCCCTTCACCTCTTGTTTCTGTAGATGGATTTTGTTACTTTATCAGCTTTATTGATCACTATTCACGATGCACATGGATCTACTTGTTAAAAGGACGTGATGAAGTGCCACGAATAACCACGGAATTTTGTAAAATGATTGAAAATCAATTCGACAAGAAGATTAAGCAATTCCGTTCAGACAATGCTGCTGAATATTTTGAAAGTTCCTTGAACCTGTTCATGGAGGATGTAGGAATGCTACACCAATCATCTTGTGCTAGTACCCCTCAACAGAATGAGGTTGCTGAGTGCAAAAATAGACACTTATTGGAGACAGCTCGAGCTTTACTATTTCAGCACAAGGTTCCCAAGCACTATTGGTCTCAAGAAGTCCTTATCGCATCATATCTGATAAATCAGATGCTATCTAAGGTGTTGGGTATGAAAACTCCTTTCTCTGTCCTTTGCCCTAATCTTCCAGACTTTCCTCTTCCACCTAGAGTCTTTGGCTGTGTATGTTTTATTCATGTAAAGGATTCAAAGAAGACCAAGTTGGATCCTAGAGCTATGAAAGGAATCTTTCTAGGGTACTCTCCTACACAAAAGGGTTACAAGTGTTATGATCTAGTTACCAAGAAGAAATACATCACAAAGGATGTGGTATTTTTTGAATCTCAATCCTATTTTCATTCTTCCCAGAATCCTCTTCAGGGGGGACTAGTGGGATGGAAGAGGATTCTTCTTCTCCCTCTTTTTTTGTGCCTCTTTCAACCTCGGACCTTCCATCTTCTCCTCCTGATCCTCCTAGTTGTAGCACCCCAGGTGAATCTAGTGAGGCTCCCATTGAACCTGTTACCACTCTTGATGCTGCGGATGTAACTGAGGACACTAATAAGCAACAAAAAGATATGAGAATCAGCTACAACAGAAGAAAAAAAAACCCTCCAACTCATGGCAGCAACCAATCAGACTCCGATCGATTTGTCTCAACAACTCCAGGTAATCTTATCACTCATACTTCTGATTTGGATCTCCCTATTGCTCTTCGTAAGCCTACCCGTTCTTGTACTATCTGACACCCTATTGCTGAATATGTTTCTTATTCACGTTTATCTCCTCGTTATTATTCCTTTGTGTCTGCTCTCTCTTCCGTGCATGTCCCTACTAGGTTCTCAAAGGTAGTGTCTGACCCAAGATGGAGAGAGGCTATGAATGAAGAAACGAAAGCCTTAATGAAAGCCAGGACTTGGGAATTAGTGGATCTACCAGAAGGGAAGAGCACTGTGGGATGCAAGTGGGTGTTCACTGTGAAGCATAGGGAGGACGGGTCGATTAAAAGATACAAGGCTAGACTAGTGGCGAAAGGGTTTACTCAAAAGGAAGGGATTGACTACAAAGAGACTTTTGCTCCAGTTGCAAAGCTTAACACAATCCGGGTTCTATTGTCATTAGCTGCAAACTTCTCATGGGAGCTATATTAGTTGGACGTAAAGAACGCTTTCCTAAATGGCGATCTACATGAAGAGGTATTCATGAATCCTCCACCAGGTTATGGTTTTGATGGGAAAGTGTGTAGATTGAGGAAAGCATTATATGGTCTTAAGCAGTCCCCTCGAGCTTGGTTTGAGAAGCTCTGTGGGGCCATGAAGAAAGTGGAATACACTCAAAGTGGTGCAGATCATACTTTGTTCATAAGGAAACAGGATAGCAGACTTACGACACTCATCATCTATGTGGATGATATGGTGATTATAGGAAATGATTTAGAAGAGATAAAACGATTGAAGGAGTTCTTGGCATCTGAGTTTGAGATCAAAGACTTGGGCCATCAGAGATACTTCCTTGGAATTGAAGTTGCTAGGTCACAAGAGGGCATTTATATATGTCAACGGAAGTACGTCCTTGATCTTCTAGAGGAGACAGGTATGATGGGGAGTAGACCAGCAGATACTCCAATAGAACATAATCATTGTCTAGAGGAATCAGTTGGAGAGGACTACCTTGATAAAGAGAGATACCAAAAACTAGTAGGGAAATTGATATATCTGTCTCTCACTCGACCAAATATTGCTTATGCCGTACATGTTGTCAGCCAATTCAAGCACTCTCCAAAGATTCCTCATATGAGAGCAGCGGAAAGGATTCTTAGGTATTTGAAGACTTGCCCAGGAAAAGGAATTTTGTTCAAAAAACACAATAAAATTGAAATTGAAGCGTATACTGATGCAGATTGGGCTGGTTCTGTTTGAGACAGGAAGTCTACTTCTTGGTATTGCACGTACGTTGGAGGGAATTTGGTTACATGGTGAAGTAAAAAGCAGAATTTGGTTGCTAGATCAAGTGCAGAGGCTGAATATCAAGCTATGGCTCATGGTGTTGCTGAACTATTGTGGCTTAGGACCCTTCTTAGTGAGCTCGGGATAAGGGTCGAGTGTCCTCTCAGGCTGTATTGTGACAACAAGGCTGCCATCAACATTGCAAATAACCCAATGCAACATGATAGGACGAAGCATATTGAGATTGACCGACACTTCGTTAGAGAAAGGATAGTCTCAAGGGAACTCTGCATTCCTTATACTCCTTCCGAGATGCAGATTGCAGATGTGCTAACAAAAGGACTAGCTTCAATGAAATTCTTAGACTTACTTGGCAAGCTAAACATGACTGACATCCATGCTTAGCTTGAAGGGGAGTGTTGGTTCAATTGGTTTAGTATTTATGTTAGTCTTATTTATGTTTTAAGTTCTTGAGCTTATTATGGGCCTTAGTTATTGGGCCTAAACTTGTTTTATTCTTTTTATGTCTAGGTGTCCCATCACTAATCAGGGGCATTCTAGTCCTTTCTTGTAACATTACATTGTGAATACTTATATAAAATTCTAGGGCAGGCTGAAGTGACTAAGCCTCCATTCTCAGATCTCCTTTTTTCTTCTTCTTCTTCTTCTTCTTCTTCGGCTGCTGTTCTCCAACAAACAAAATGCACTTTAAACATTGTAATATTTTCATTAAAACATATGCATTTAATTCTTGTTTAATTCTGATGTTACTGTTGAGCAAGAACTAGAGAAGAGAGGAGAGGAGAGGAGAATAGAGAGGGAGAGAAGAGAGGAGACTCGAGTGGACTGAGAGCCCTCCTTAACTCAGTGGGCGAGAGTTAGTATTTTTATTTATACTGGCCCAGTCGTACAACATAAAGACAAGAGAAAATTACAACAGTACCCTTGCGGTACTAAACCTGAGAACATAAACAACTGTTAACACTCCCCCTCAAGTTGGAGCATAGATATCAATCATGCCCAACTTGTCACACAGATCATGATGTTTGGAATGGTTTAGACCCTTTGTAAAGATGTCTGCAAGTTGGTTCTCAGAATTGACATAGGGAGTACACACTTCGCCTGTGATGACTTTCTCTCTGATAAAATGCTTGTCAACTTCAATGTGTTTTGTTTTATCATGTAGCACCGGATTGGCAGCAATGTTTATAGCTGCTTTGTTATCACAGAATAAAGACATAGGTTTGTCCACTAAGAAGCCCAACTCACTCAACAAATTCTTTATCCACATGCCTTCAACTACCCCGTGGGCCATAGCACGATATTCAGCTTCAGCACTGGATCTAGCCACTACATTTTGCTTTTTACTCCTCCATGTAACAAGGTTCCCTCCTCCTATAAATGTTCAGTAGCCACTGGTAGACTTTCTGTCACTTTGGGATCCAGCCCAATCTGCATCTGTTAAACCTCAACTTTTAAATGTCCGTGCTTTTGAAATAACAAACCAGCACCCAAATACTTCTTTAGATATCAGAGGATTCTCTTTGCTGCTTCAAGATGAGAGGACGTAGGAGCATGCATGAACTGACTGAGGACACCAACAACATATGCAATGTCTGGGCGAGTCATAGAAAGATATAACAAACTCCCTACAAGCCTCTGAAACTGTTTCACATCCTTGAGAGGTTCACCTCGACTATCACCTAATTTATGGTTGGGGTCAATGGGAGAGTCAACTGGCTTCACCCCCATCTTCCCTGTGTCTTGAAGTAAATCTAGGACACATTTCCTTTGAGAGATGAAGATACCCTTCTTTGATCAGGCAACTTCAATTCTGAGGAAGTATCTGGCAGGTCCTAGATCCTTCACTTCAAACTGAGTGGCAAAAAAGAACTTCAACCTCTGAATTTCATCCTCCCAGTCACCAGTAACAATTATGTCATCTACATATACAATTAGGGCAGCAATTTTACCTTCTCCTCTTTTCACAAACAGTGTGTGATCTGATTGACATTGCTTGTATGCTTTCTACTAAACTGCCACATGGAATTTGCTGAACCAAGCTCTTGGTGATTTGTTTTAGCCCGTATAAAGACTTCTTCAACTTTCACACTTTTTGTTCATTGCCTTGAGCCAGAAACCCAGGGGGTTGAATCATGTAAACTTCCTCTTCAAGGTCACCATTCAGGAAAGCATTCTTGATGTCAAGCTGATGTAAATCCCAGTCCAAATTAGCAGCAAGGGAGAAAAGGACTCTAATGGAGTTCATCTTGGCAACAGGAGCAAAAGTTTCAGCATAATCAACTCCGTACACTTGAGTAAACCCCTTTGCCACTAAGCAAGCTTTGTACCTCTCCACTGTTCCATCAGCCCTATGTTTGACAGTGAACACCCATTTACATCCAACTGGAACCTTTCCCTTAGGAAGATCAACAAGATCCCATGTGCCATTCTTATGAAGGGCATTAATTTCTTCTTTCATGGCATTTGTCCATTCAGGAATTGAAAGAGCTTCTGTCACATTCTTAGGGATAGGAACATTGTCAATGGAAGTAAGAAAAGCACGGAATGAGGGTGAAATGTTCTCATAGGAAACAAAGTTGGAAATGGGATGTTTAGTGGTGCACAATCTAACACCCTTCCTGTGAGCAATAGGACGGTCAATGTCATTAGCAGCAGAGGGATCATTTTCAATAGATTCAAGGACATCATTGGGAGCCAAAATACCTGAGTGAGTATGATCCTCCCCCGAGGAGTCTGGTGGCACTGGGGGTACAACTTCCAGATTTTCCACATCTCTTGAATTTGGTTGTCCTTTGTGACGACGAGAAAAAACACGAAAAGGCGGAGGGTCAGGAAGAGAAGGGGAAGAAGGATTAGGAAGAGGAAACTGAGCCAATGGTGAAGAATTAGGAAGAGGAGGAAGCTGAACCAGTTTCTCCTCATGTCTACACTCCCCCTGAATAGAAACAGGAAAGAAAGGCTCATCTTCAAAGAAAGAAATATCCATGGAGACATAGAATTTCCGAGAAACAGGATCAAAACAACGGTATCCCTTCTGAGTAAAGGAGTAACCAAGAAATATGCAAGAGATAGCACGAGAATCCAATTTCCCACAGGTGGGAGACAGATTTTGGACAAAACACCGACAACCAAAGACACGAGGAGGAATAGAAAGAAGGGGAGCCTTAGGAAAGAGAAGTTGATGTGGGGCTTTGTACTCTAACCAACGAGAGGGCATACGATTTATAAGGTAAGCGGAACAAAGTACAACTTCAAGCCAAAAACGTTTGGGGACATTCATATGAAGTAGTAAACCCTGAGCCACTTCAAGGAGATGTCGGTCTTCCGTTCGGCCACACCATTTTGTTGTGGCGTGCGGGCACAAGAGCTACGGTGAAGAGAACCACACGAAGCAAAAAATTCAGTGAGGTCACTATGAAAAAATTATTTGGCATTATCTAATTGAAAATTTTGAATTTCAGTCTGAAATTGAGTAATGACCATCCGCTGGAAATTTTGAATGATTTTTTGTACTTCCTCCCTGGTTCGCATCAGGTATACCCAAGTATATCTAGAATAATCATCAATGAGGGTAATGAAATACTTGTAGCCACTCTCAGATGGTAAAGTAACAGGGCCCCATACATCAGAATGAACAATGTGAAAAGGAGATTCAGATTTACTATTTCTTTGAAGAAACTGAGTTCTACAATGTTTACTTAACTGACACGTTTGACAAGAAAAATCAGAAACAGGCATTGACTTAAACAGTTTTGGGAATACAACTTTCAAAGACTGAAAAGACAAATGACCTAGACGACAATGCCATAAATAGACTCTCTTCTTGCAGGACTGACTCATAGACTTTGTAACATGAAGACCAGCCTTATTCTCCAGCATGTAAAGTCCATCAACCATACGTCCCCTACCAATCGTCCTCCCCGAGGCCAGATCCTAAATCACACAATGAGAAGGGAAAAAGGTCACTGAGCAATTCAAGGAATTAGTAACACTACTAACAGAGAACACATTAATGGGAAATTTTGGAACATGAAGGACATCAGAAAGGGTAAGACCAAGAGGAAGAGATAGGGTTCCTTGACCAGCTATGGAAGTATATGATCCATCGGCTAATCTCACCTTGTCTCTTCCAGAAAGAAGGTGATAGGTTTGAAAGTAAGAGGACGTACCAGTCATGTGTTTTGACGCTCCAGAATCAATGATCCATGAAGAGTCAGGGGTGTGAGAAGTAACATGGAAAGCTGTGGCAGGGTTACCTGATGTAGATGCAAATGAGGTTGAGGGAGGAGCATCCATCTGACGAAGTGCTCTACCATAGAGCTCTAAATGGTCACGGAAGGAATTTATAATATCCTCCCTCAGGTCAGATCCAGTGAGATGTGTCTGAGTCACAGTAGAAGTGGAGGTTGATTCTCCCGAGTAACCATGTTGGCCATGTGATGTTTCTTTGTACCTTGCTGTCCGGGCCTCTTATTCACCTCTGAACCTTGCTTCTTAGTCAGATCTTGAGCCCATTTTGGTTTCCCATGAAGATCGCAACAGGTATCTTTGGTGTGTCAGGATTTCTGGCAATGAGTGCACCACAATTTATCCTTATCTTCTGTTTTGTTCTGGAGATCTCCTTTCCTAGAAGAAGATCCCACACTAGTAGAAGCACCCCCTTTTGCTACCAACACAACTGCATCCCCACCGGGACTGTTCATCAAACTTCTTCTGCTCTCTTTAGATTGTACAAGGGCATAGACTTCTTGAACTGATGGGAGATCCTTAGAGCTGAGAATCTGAACTCTGATAGATTCATACATAGGATTCAGACCATGTAAGAAGGCAAACACCCTTTGTTGGGAGACAGGTTGCTTTGTACATTTTTGCATCCTCATCACACTTCCAATCCACACTCTGGTAATGGTCCAACTCTTTCCAGACAGAGGTCAAGTCAGAGTAATATGCAGATAAAGACCTCTCCCCCTGTCTACAAGTGGATGATGCTGCCTGCAGTTGATAAATTTTGGCATAATGTCGCAATTCTGAATAAGTAGATTTTGCTTGTTCCCAGATCTCATTTGCAGTTTCAGCCCACATGAAGTTTTTTCTTATTTGTGGTTGCATGGAGATCAAGAGCCACGACATAACCATACTGTTCTCCTGAGCCCTTCTATCATATTCAGCATTCCTAGAGGGTGGTTTTTTGATTCTTCCATTTATATAGCCTATTTTCTCCCTTGCAGTGATGTATAATTTGATCCCTCTTGACCACTCTAGGTAATTTAAACCATCAGGAGGGACAACAGCCATAGGAAAGGATAGGTCACCCCCACCCATTCCATTCAGCATTGAGGAAACTCCAGATGTGGCTGAATCTTCACTACTCATGATATCGGGATTAAAAAAAGAGGAACCAGATGAATACTGCCGTACAAGGCTATTGCTGAAAACAGGTCCTTCTGACCTACGGTTTCATTGGGAGTAAAGGCTGAACCCTGTTGATGCAACACTGGAACAGGTCTGTACGACCTACAATCCTTTTAGGAAACCAAAAAAAAAAAAATACTGCAGTTGCAGTACATCACCAGGTCTGAATG
The DNA here is from genome assembly GCF_055504915.1 of Nelumbo nucifera. Classification (NCBI taxonomy): domain Eukaryota; kingdom Viridiplantae; phylum Streptophyta; class Magnoliopsida; order Proteales; family Nelumbonaceae; genus Nelumbo; species Nelumbo nucifera. Next base: position 22,311,772 of record NC_142650.1, read on the forward strand.
ACCTACAAATGAATCGAAGTCATATGACCTCCCAACAGAATGAAAAAGATGGTGGAGTTCACCACACAATCGGCAGGCCTGATAGCCAAACAGTCACTGAGATTAACAGGGTAGCCGAACAGTCAATCAATAAGATCAATACAACATCAGCTTCAGGGCATCAACAGTCCATCATAGGGTTGAAGGAATAAAAAAAAAAACCAGTTGAACACAGCAGCTTGTTAAGGAATACAGTCAATCAACTGTCCATCAATCGGCTGAACATTCAATCAATAACCAGTCAATCAGTAGGGCAGCCGAATGGTAGATGACCAGTACCTCTTTTAACTTCAGAAGATAGCTTCTCTGTAAGCTAGAACTCCCTCTACGAACCTCAAGAGATAGCCTCTCTACAGTCAAACAGACGGTGGATGCAACTTCTGGGCTGGAAGATGAAAGGTCTCTATGACTTCTGGGTCGAACTGAGTACACCAGATTAGCAGTTCGATGGAGCCAGCTCTGGAAGATGAAAGGTCTCTACGACTTCTGGGTCGAACTGAGTACTCCAGATTAGCAGTTTGATGGAGCCAGCTCTGGGAGATGAAGAGTCTCTATAACTTCTGGACTAGAAGATGAAGAAGACCATCTGCTTGACATTGAACAACAGGTTTGCTTGACACCACCCTTCAGGCCTGGACGACTTGCTCTGATACCATGTTGAGCAAGAACTAGAGAAAAGAGGAGAGGAGAGGAGAATAGAGAGGGAGAGAAGAGAGGAGACTCGAGTGGACTGAGAGCCCTCCTTAACTCAGTGGGCGAGAGTTAGTATTATTATTTATACTGGACCAGTCGTACAACATAAAGACAAGAGAAAATTACAACAGTACCCTTGCGGTACTAAACCTGAGAACATAAACAACTATTAACAGTTACCTTTTGCATAAAAAGAACCATTAAATACTCTTCTTATCTTATTATGATTTATGGAGAAGCTCACCCCTGTGAGTTCTTCTGTGAAGTGCTATGCTATTAGGGCTTCAAATGGATCAAAATGAGTCGGATATAGATAGAACCAAATTTGATTAGATTATATCTGTATTCAAATCGAATCTTATCCATCGGATTTATGTTGAATTCAAATCAAATTTGGATTGCAATCAGATATTGAATAGTATAAATAAATTAAACTAAAAATGTTCAAAATATTATTAATAAAATAAACTGAAAAAGACTTTGATATTAGATTTTGTGAAAAAATTAATTGAAAATTACTTCTATGGAACTTGAACCTATGAAAATTTAGTAAAAAAACAACATTCAAATCAACTTTACTAATAATACAATGTAAATTTCAAGTATATATGAACACATATATTTAAATCGAACCGAATCAGATTACATCGGAGATGGGGGTGGATCCATATTTGATTCATTTATAAACAGACTGAATTCAGATCACCCTTAGTGGGATCAAATTCAGACAATCAGATATCATTCACAGCCTTATATGCTAATGACCTTCCAGTGGCATCAATCCTAGGCACCACCTCAGAAATGGAAAATTGTAATTATTAGAAATTAACTAAGCCTAAAAGGTCCTTGTAGGGATTTACATAAATCAAAAAGTGGTATATGTGATACTGGAGATGGGCAAGATATCCTTCTATCATGCTGGTCTCCATTTCATGTACTTACCTCCAATTTCCTTCTAATTTTATGGGTTATAGATATTTTCTTTTTTGGTCCCACTTTTCTATGCCATATATAACCATAGATTGGTAAATCATCCAAGGAATATATCAAATTAGCTTAATCTTAGGAAAAACTGTTGCATAGAAATAGATTTCACTTCAGAAGAACAGGCTCTAGAAAGTATTTCAAATAAGTATGGTTCAGTAAATTCAAGTGGATATTTCTTAATCTAAGAGGCATCTATAAGAATCATCTTTTACCAATAAAAAAAGATCCCACTTTTGGATAATACTATCATGAAACATGCGCATTTCCCCTGATCAGCATGAAATTGAAAAGCGAACCTACTTGACATACTAAATGGCAATAAGTAAAGAGGATAAGCTTGTTCATCACTGGTCACATATTGCTTGACTTTCACTCCACAGGCATCAGAAATTAAGCACCACTTTCAGGGAAAATATACAAAGTCAATTTTACCTGACTTGTACAGGCAACAAAATTGCTAGTCAGATTCCAAGGAGTTATCTGAAGTTCTCTCTCAATATGTGATGCAGCAGCTAGAGCAATAGCTTCATCTGGGAGCTGGTTCATTGCAGAAGACAGTCCAGTAGGGTGTGTCAACCTACTAATTCCTAAACGTTTGAGCCTGTGAAGACCAGCTAGCATGCTTTCATAGGTGCAAACCTGAGAATAGAAAATGAGTAAGAAGTCACACCACAATAAAAAAAACTCCAAATCTACATGTAAACTGTTGGAGCTTTATTATCCTGGGCCAATTTTACAACATTAGGAATGTAATAGCCACTATAAATTGCACCAAAAGAATGATAAAGCAAGCTATAAAAATAGTCCAAGAAAAAACCCCCCCAATATTTTCAACCACTATACTCAACCTCATAGTAAATATGATACCCGGAGAAGATTTAGAAAGAAGAGGAGAGATTTCCACTTGGTATTTATCGATTTAGAAAAAAGCATATGATATGTTCCCTAGAGAAGTCATCTGTTGTGCACTTTGGGAAAGAAGGGGCTTCAAATAGATATGTTAATATCATAAAAAATATACATTAAGGAACAAAAACTAGTGTGCTAACTCAGAAGGTGATATAGGAGAGTTTCCAATCATAATGGGCTTATATCATGGGCAAGCACTTAGTTTAGAGGTAGTAACAATTGTAGTTCAGTTGAGATTGATGATCAGGAGGAACCCCAAACTAACCACTTCCAATATCTTGGATCAAATAATGAATGATCCATAATGTGTGAGAAATTAGAGGTTAGAACAAGATGGTTAAAGTAGATAGGTGACGTACCACGTGACTGGAATATACCTTGATACTAGAAATATTGCCTTGTAAATTTCTGGAAACCAATTATCCAATCATTCCCTCTATTATCTTGGGTTATCTTTCAAGTGAATGACCAAGTATTTCACTGGTGAGGACTCAAATGCTAGAAAATTCATATATAATGGATTTTGCTAGTAAGAAGTTAGAGACCATCATCCCAATTATTCCTCCGTTTGGATCATTGGCTAAAGAAAAATCTTGTTTTCCAATAAGACATGCAAAATATGGTAGAGTTCTATGGCAATGCACAAGAGGACAGCAATGATGTGGAGTGTTTGGTGTGAAAGAAACTATAGAATTTTTAGCATGAACATAATGAATCAAAATCATAAAAGGGGTGACTCATTGGATTATGACTAGGGACGAGTTCAAATGAAATCTCAATGGATAAGACTTTTTTCACAATAAATGAAAAAATTATTAAAAGATAAGACAAGAAAAGGTAGAAAAATGTGGGCTTTGCAGCCAAAGACAATAAAAAAAATACAAGTAAAACTAGCCCCCCCCCAACGAACAAGAAACCTAAAATAAAGAGTGCTGATCCGCCTTAAATCTCCACAACCACTTCCCAAGGAGATCATATTCCTTTCAGCTATATGACCCCATTCCTAACCTCCTTCAGCCTTAGGCTTGCACACTATGCCCCAGTTCACCAAGTGATCTATTTTCTCTCCTCCCCCATCCCATAGAAAGTCCAACTGGAACTTTTAAATTCAGTTTCTCAGCTTGGCTGAAACTTTGAAGATTAAAAGATAGTAGTAGAAGTTCAGGACTGTTATCAGTCTTGAACCCTAATGGATTTCAGGATTGAAAATAAGAAGAAAGGTAAGAGGGAAAAAGAGGAAAAGGGAGGAGAAGCAGTAGAACACAAGAGTTGAAAGGAGGAGCAGAAGCTTAATGTTCTGCTGCCGCCACTTTAAATAATATTTATAGGTTATGCTCATTACATGGAAAGGACAGATGTGCCCTTAGTCTTTACATAACAAATAGAGCAAAAAATAAGACTGAAATAAATAACAACTGAAACAACTAAATGACCAATAGCTAACCCTAGGCAGACTAGAACATCTTCTACCCTACGAACACAGTGGGACCGTAGCTGTGGGGCCCACATCAGTGTTCTCTACCTCCCCCTCAAGTTGGGAATAAATGTTTATCATTCCCAACTTGGATAGATCTGCCTCTAGCTTCTTCCGTGGTACAGCTTTGGTGAGGATATCTGCCAGCTGCATGTTGGAGGTGATGTATGGGAGACACACTTCTTGTGATGAGACCCTCTCTCGTACAAAGTGTCGATCAACTTCAATATGTTTAGTCCTGTCATGCTGCGTTGGGTTGTGTGCTATATTAATAGCTGCTTGATTATCACAATACAGCATCAGGGGCTTCTCATACTCAATACCCAACTCCCCAAGTAGTGATCTCAGCCAAAGAATTTCAGCCACTCCATTAGCCATTGACCTGTACTCAGCTTCAGCACTGGATCGGGAGACAACACTCTGTTTCTTACTCCTCCAAGAGACCAGGTTACCTCCCACAAGAGCACAATATCCAGAGGTAGACCTTCTGTCATCAAAACTCCCAGCCCAATCGGCATCCGTATAGACTTCCACCTTCATGTGGTCATTGTTCTTGAACAGTATACCTCTACCCGGGCATCTCTTCAAGTATGCTAGTATTCTTTCTGCTGCTAGAAGGTGTGTGGTTCTAGGAGAATGCATGTACTGACTGACAACACTAACGGCATAACTGATATCTGGCCGGGTGAGGCATAGATATAGGAGCTTTCCCACTAACCGCTGGAACATAACTTTGTCTTCAAGCAGCTCCCCACTCTCTGCACTAATCCTGTGGTTCTGTTCAATGGGTGTATCTGCAGGTTTGACACCCAGCTTTCCAGTTTCAGCCAAGAGATCTAAAACATATTTCCTCTGAGAGACAAAGATCCCCTGTTTAGATCTAGCAACCTCAATACCCAAAAAATACCGTAGTGTACCCAGATCTTTCACCTCAAACTCTTGATGAAGGAACTGTTTGAGGGACTCAATCTCATGGTTGTCATTTCCTGTCACCGCAATATCATCAACATATACTGCAAGTAGTGTCAGTGACGACTCCACCCTCTTGATGAACAATGTATGATCTGACTGGGCCTGTACATAACCGAACTTCCCAAGGGCTAGTCTGAATCTGTCGAACCAAGCTCTAGGTGACTGCTTCAAACCATACAATGCCTTATTGAGCCGGCAGACCTTCTTACCTGCCTCTGTATCATAGAATCCAGGAGGTAACTGCATGTAAACCTCTTCCTGCAAGTCCCCATTCAGGAAGGCATTCTTAACATCCATTTGGTACAAAGGCCAAGTGTAGCTTGCTGCAAGAGATAATAGAACCCGAATGGTGGTCATCTTGGCTACCGGGGCAAATGTCTCCAAGTAATCTATACCATAAGTCTGTGTGAACCCTTTTGCAACTAGCCGAGCTTTGTACCTCTCAATGGAACCATCCGCATTGTGCTTCACAGTAAATACCCACCTGCATCCAACTGGTTTCTTTCCTTTGGGCAAGTCAACTAGCTCCCAGGTATTATTTTTCAACAGGGCATCCATTTCAACTTGCATTGCACCTCTCCACTCCGGGACTGATAGGGCTTCTTGCACTGTTCTCGGAATAGGGACATCAGCAACGGAGGTGAGATAGGACCTATAGGAGGGAGATAGGCGATCATAGGACAAAAACTGGGAGATGCAGTGGGCTGTAAATGTGGTGCAATGCCGTTTTCCTTTACGGAGGGCAATGGGAAGGTCAAGGTCATCTGCAGGGGGTGAGGTAGCAACAATGGAAGGAGTCTCTGTGGGCCTTGGGACTGTAATATCTGAACTTGGAGCCGCAGAAGAGGTTAGAGCTGGCCGGGACTGCTGATGACCGGGATCAATCTGCCTGCATCGCCTGTGATAGACTCTCAACTCCCGATCCCTCTGACCACCCTCGCTACTGCAGCCCTCATCACCAACTGGAATAGGTAAGGGAACAGCCCCAAAAGTATTAACCCTGTCCTCACTGCACTCCCCCTGAAGAAAAGGACCCAAATCTCCATGCTCACTACTCTCCCCCTGAGGAGAGACCCGAGAATAATAGGGTGTCTCCTCAAAGAAAGTGACATCCATGGATACAAACTTCTTCCCTGAGACAGGATCATAACAACAATAACCCTTTTGAGTTTGTGCATAACCAAGAAATATGCATTTGGAGGCCTTGGGTTCAAACTTGGAGTGATGGGGACCGAGAAGCTGAACAAAACAGGTACAACCAAATGTCTTGAGGGGAATAGTGAACAACTCCTCACTGGGGTATAGAAGGGAAAAAGGAGGTTTCATATCAAGAACCCGGGAAGGAATCCGATTAATAAGATATACCGCCATAAGGATAGCATCACCCCAGAAGCGAATAGGGACATTGGAGGTAAACATAATACTTCTAGCCACCTCCAAGATGTGCCTATTCTTCCTTTCTGCAACCCCATTCTGCTGAGGTGTATGAGGGCAAGTGCTCTGGTGGATAACCCCATGATTAAGGAGGTACGATGCCAATGGCTTAGCAAAGTATTCCTTTGCATTATCAGATCTAAGCACTTTGATCCTGGCATCAAACCGGGTGTGGTCATCAACAAATAACAAAAAATACCTGTACCCACCCATAGAAGGAATGTGATATGGCCCCCAAACATCAGTATGCACAATATCAAAAGAACTATTACTCCTTTTATTACTCAATGAATAAGAGTTTCTACAATGTTTAGCAAACTCACAACTTTCACACTTCAACTGAGATGACTCAACAGACTCAAACAAAGTAGGAAACAGACTCTTCAAGGACCGAAAAGATAAATGACCCAATCGGTTATGCCAAAGCATAACCGGACTCACAACCTGAGAAACAAGTAGCTTCTTATCCACTGACTCTCCCCGAGCAGATAGATCCCATTCGTCTCACGACCAGTCCCAATCACCTTCTTCGTCTCCAGGTCCTGAAAAATACATCGGTCAGGAAAGAAAGTCACTGAGCAGTTCAAATGTTTGGTAATACTACTAACGGAAAGGAGGTTAGTATCCAGTTTAGGAACATGCAAGACAGAGGACAAGGATATAGTATCCGACAGTTTGATGTCACCCTTGCCAGAAATAGGGACAAGAGAGCCATCAGCTATAGATACTTTATCCCTTCCAGAGGACAAGTAATAAGTAGTAAACAAAGAGGGCAAGCTAGTCATATGGTCGGATGCACCTGAATCTATTACCCAACAAGGTTCAATAGTACCTGGAGCGGAGGCATGGTAGGCTGAGGCTCAAGTACTTGAGTGTGCAAAGGCCGATGTGGCCGGGGCTGACGACTGCGGTAATTGAGCTGAACTGCCAACTTCCTTCTCCAATTGTATTAGGGCAGCCCGAACTGCAGCTAAGGTCTCTAATGGTGTGCCTCTTGTGCCAGAGGATGCTGAATCAGTAGTCATAGCCACATGAGCATTACCCTTTTTATTTCTCAACTTTGCCGGGACCAAATGGGGATGCAGCTTCCAACATGTTTCTTTTGTGTGTTTAGGTTTCTTGCAATGCTCACACACCACATCCCTTTTATCTTCCTTCTTTCTGTCCCTCTCTGAATCACCCTCTGTTTTGGGTTTGACAGCTGCCAAGGCAGGTGTAAGCGGCTGAGGTTGCATCATGACTTTCCTCCTGGTCTCTTCACTATGCACTAAGGAGTATGCCTGAGAGAGAGTCACACTATCTCTGGTCAAAATCTGCTGCCTCACAATATCATATTCTGAATTCAGTCCTGCCAGGAACTCAAGCACTCTGTTTGTCTCGATGTGCTTTCTATGTATCTGAGCATCTTTGGGACTCTCCCACTCAAGAGTCTCTAAGTGATCAATCTCATGCCATAGGGACTTCAAGGTAGAGAAGTAGACCGACACCGGTTTCTCTCCTTGTTTAAGTGAATTCACCTCACATTTCAATTCATATGCTCTGGCAACATTAAGGGGTTGGGAGTAAGTCTCTTTCATCACATTCCATATCTCCTTGGCTGTCTTTGCCCATAAGTAATTTCGGCTGATATGGGGCTGCATAGAATTGCAGAGCCATGTCATAACCAAGTAGTTTTCTTGGATCCACTTGGTATACATAGGGTCTCCCTTGGAAGGTTCTGCCACATCTCCCAAGAGATACCCTACTTTGCCCCTTCCCCCAATAGCCATCATGGCTGATTGGGCCCATTCCAAATAGTTTGATCCATCAAACTTTACGGTTGTAATCTGAAAACCTGTCTCAGAACCACCACCATAACTGCTGTTCCCACAACTGCCTTCTGCCTGATTCTTAAACTCCATTTCGGTCAAGAACCAGAAGTCTCAAAATTAGGTTACTACAGTCAAAACCAGCACTAGGACTACCAACCACAATCACAAAAACAGTATTAGAACCAATCTGTACTCACAGTAGATGTGCATGAAACATGTATAAAACTAATCTGAAATCAATAACCACACACAACAGCAACAGTCCGAACTGTTTTCACCCCTTTAGAAGTGTTCGAAACCCCAAGAGAAAACTGAAAAACAGTTTGAAGAACAATCTGATATGCTGAAGCCAATTTGAGGTTTTAATCAGTCCTAAAGGCCGTACACTCCAGACAGTACCGTACAAATAAGGTTTGTATTAGGGTTAATATGAAACCCTAAAACTGATCAATGAGGAGAACTATTAGGGTTTGCCGCAGGGATAAGATCACAAGGTTCAATCCAATACTAGGGTTTGCCGCAAGGATAAGACAAAACCCTAGAGAATAGAGAGATAAAACCCTAGAGTGGTTCGGCCACCCTTGCTGGATAGGTCCAACCTACCTTCTCTGATATTACTTATCTCAGAAAATAAAGGACTTACAATAGGATTCAGTTCGCTGCCTACCAAGGTTACCCGAACCCTAGCCTTCTCTGATTCTTCCTGATCACCAACTCGCTGCAACTGTGGCACTTCTTCAAACAGCTGCTAATCCTCTGGAGATCTCCAAGAACCAGTCAACGAACTCTGCTATCTCAGCTTCCAGCCTTAGATGGTTCTCATGTGGTCGGCTGGACTAGACTCACATGAGAAACCCTAGCTCTGATACCAAGTAGAAGTTCAGGACTGTTATCAGTCTTGAACCCTAATGGATTTCAGGATCGAAAATAAGAAGAAAGGTAAGAGGGAAAAAGAGGAAAAGGGAGGAGAAGCAGTAGAACACAAGAGTTGAAAGGAGGAGCAGAAGCTTAATGTTCTGCCGCCGCCACTTTAAATAATATTTATAGGTTATGCTCATTACATGGAAAGGACAGATCTGCCCTTAGTCTTTACATAACAAATAGAGCAAAAAATAAGACTGAAATAAATAACTGAAACAATTAAATGACCAATAGCTAACCCTAGGCAGACTAGAACATCTTCTACCCTACGAACACAGTGGGACTGTAGCTGTGGGGCCCACATCAGTGTTCTCTACAATAGTAGATAGGGAGATTCAAGAGGGTGGCCTTAATAAGAGTCGGTGTTCCCCTTTAGAAATAATAGTTTTCCTTCCAAGTCTCTAACCTCTTGTAGAGAAAATTAAGGGTAATTTTGTAATTCTACTGTATTTTATTATTCTTTCTTGTACTGTAATAGGCATGTACATTAGTGTACAGCTCTTTTATTTTCTCCGTAAGGACAATCTTGTCCATTCACTTAAGTTTAATATAAATACATCTTTTCTGGGTTGGTTCAATCAGATTGATCAATCCTAACAGATCTGAACTTGTGTTTCTCTTCTAGCTCTTTCATCTTCTCACGAACTGACACTTCTCACAAGTCATAACACCTAGGTCCCAGAATCCGGCTACCTTCAGATTTCTTCCTAGTGGAAAACCTAGGTACTTGATTGGCCAGGGTTCAATCCTGCACCCCAAAACCTCTTGAAGTTCAGCCATCACAAAGGGGTTGGAATTGATCCAAATGATGTTTTTTTTTTTTTTTTTGTTGATAAATAAATTGATCCAATGATGTTGCTCTTCTCAAGATATGTTCTCAACCCTGGCACTGCCTCAAAGCACTTCAAGATCATCTTAAGATTGCAAAGGTACTCCTTTTATCCTCTAAGAACAAAATGGTGTCATCAGCATGCTGGAGGTGAGAAATGTAGGTGCCATCTCGGCCAACCCTGAATAAGATCATCTTACGCATAAAGGTATCAAGAATGTTTGCTACCAAGGTAAAGAGTAGGGGTGAAAGGGGACACCCTAGTATCAATCCTCCAGAAGATTTGAAGAAACCTTTAGGGGATCTATTTATGAAGGATGAAGAACCAAGCCGTTTGAGTGCACCCCTTCATCCACCTAATCCAAGTCTCTCTGAAACCCTTCAACTCTAAGATCCTCCAAAGGCAATTCCAATCCACCCCATCATAAGCCTTCTCCAAGTCAATTTTACATACCACACCTAATTGACCAATAGTCTTTGACATCATGGGATCTTTTCTTTTAATGAGCTTAGTGAAGGTAGAAGTTGTGCCTTTATCAATCTTTTCTGACCTGTAGAAATCATCAAGCATCTCAAGGAGGCCCCTTTAATGGTCTCCAAACATTCAGGATAAAAGGCAAAGGAGAAACCATCAGGGCCCAGGGCATTGTCTTCATCTATGGAGAATACTACTTCTTTAGTTTCAACTTCACTAAATTCCCTCTCCAGCCAGCATTTATTCTCATTTGAGAGAGTGAATCCATCCCAATTAATTAAGCCAGGTGACCACACCCAATCCTTACAGTAGAATTCTTCAAAATAACCAACAATCTCCTATTTAGTCTATTCCTGATTAATAATTTCTCAATTTCCTGTTTTCAGTTTAGAGATGTGGTTTCTCCTTCCCCTCCCGCTACCTAACTTATGAAAGGAAATAAGTATTTTCATCAACCTCCCTAATCTCTGTCTCCAATACATTGCTTCAATATGCACCACACTTTCCCAATCAACCTGCACCTTATTTCTTCTCTCCATTTCTTCCTAATCAAGCTGTCCACTTGCCTCCTTGCTATCCATCACAGATAGTTCTTTTTTTTTTTGAACTGTAAAGTGAAGTAATTCATTAAAATCAAAAAGTCAAAATATAATAGAGCCCCTGTACAAAGAGGGGATTGTATAGAGGAAGTACCATATGCCCAATCAGTCAAACCCCCCTGTAGAGGAGATGGGCCGAATGGCCCATAGGCTGTCATTCTATGTTATGTTTATGTTTTCCTCTGCTACAAATAAGGATTTTCACTGATTGTGACCATGCCAAGTAGTTGGTCCCATCAAATTTAACTGTAGTTACAGCCAACATAGAATCGGCTGGGGTTCCCAAAGTCTGTCCATATTCAGCAACACTCTTGCTTTCAAGGTCTGAGAAGTCCATCATGAAAAGGTTCCAATTAGGGTTTTAATAAGTTTCTCAAAGTGCAGGGATTCTTGATGAACTTGGTTTGAGATGAATCGGCAACACCACATAGCTCACAAAATCAGTTCAGTCTTGACAACCGTGACAGCCAAACTCGGTGGCAGCTCTTTCTAGAAGAAGAAATACTATTTCAGCCTTCAAGGGGCAACCAGCAGACCTCCAAACACAAAGTATTCCAGGTCCCCAACAACCGTTGTCCCAAAGAGAAGAAATAACAGTCCACAGTCCTTAAGAGGCCTTTTAACAAACACTCTGTGTGCAGTAGTTAACACCCTATGGGGGTTTGTTTCTGGGAGCAAGAAAGCTCCCCCAGAAGACGATCCATTTTATGAGAGGGGGATGCAAGAGAACTACACAGTGATTGGGTGGCTTGTGAATTCAATGCAGCCACATATTAGTCAACACTATCTTTGGATGAACTCGGCCTCTACACCCCCAAAACAAAAGAGAAAACTATAAACTTCTAACAAAAAGAAAATCAAGATAAAAAAAAAGAACAAGCATGTCTGTTTTTGTATAGTGGGTGATTTTCCAACAAGAGTGTGCCATCCTCAAGATCCTGTTAAGAACCTCTTCTTGTGAAGACTGTGTCCCTTGAAAATTCTACTATTTCTTTCACTCCACACTGCCCAGAAAACTACTGAGGGGAGAGTAGTCGAACAAGACTACAATCTGTCCTAGGTTTTAATGAGAAAGCAAATAAAGATTGAAGAGAAGAAGAAGAGGAGAAGAAGAGGAGAGGAGAAGATGAACTCAAAGAGAGAATTCAGAAAAGAGAGAGAGAGTGACTAGCAATAGCGGCCCCACTCTTATAATTTATATTCATATTCGAATAACTGTAAAAGGGCTGAATTACCCTTATTGCTTACATGGCAAAATAATAAAGAAAAAAACTGATAAAATAAGGCTGAAATAAACTACCAACTAACAAACTGAAATAACTAACAAAACTAACTGTCTACTACTGTCATGCGAACACAATGGGGACCACATCAATGGGGTCCACATCAGTGTTCTCTACCCTCCCCCTCAAGTTGGGAATAGATATTTATCATTCCCAACTTGCATAGGTCTGCCTCTAACTTCTTCCTTGAAACAGCCTTGGTGAGAAGATCTGCAAGCTACATGTTGGAAGTGACATACGGAAGACATACTTCTTGAGATGCAACCCTTTCTCGGATAAAATGTCGGTCCACTTCAATATGCTTAGTTCTGTCATGTTGTACCGGATTATGGGCTATATTAATAGCAACTTGATTATTATAGTACAACATTAAAGGCTTCTCATAAGCAATACCAAACTCCTCAAATAGTGATCTCAACCATAGAATTTCAGCCACACCATTTGCCATGGACCTATATTCAGCTTCAGCACTGGAACGAGAAACAACATTTTGTTTCTTACTCTTCCAAGAGACAAGACTACCTCCTACAAAAGCACAATATTCAGAGGTAGATCTTCTATCATCAACACACCCTGCCCAATCAGCATCTGTGTAAACTTCTATCTTCATGTGATCATTATTCCTGAATAAAACACCTCTGCCTGGGCACCTCTTCAAATATGCCAATATCCTCCCAACTACAAGTAAGTGAGTAGTTCTAGGAGAGTGCATATACTGACTAACAACACTAACTACATAACCGATGTCCGGTCGTGTGAAACAAAGATAGAGAAGTTTTCCAACTAACCATTGGAACATAGCTTTATCTTCAAGAGGCTCTCCACCCTCTGCACTGATCTTGTGGTTCTGTTCAATAGGTGTGTCAACAGGCTTAACAACCAACTTTCTATTTTCTTCCAACAAGTCAAGAACATACATTCTTTGAGAAACAAAAATCCCATGCTTGGACCTAGCTACCTCAATACCCAAGAAGTATCGTAGCTCTCCCAGACCTTTTACCACAAACTCTTGATGGAGTTGCTTAAGAGACTCAATCTCACTGTTATCACTCCCTATCACTACAATATCATCCACATATACAACAAACAAGGTTAAGGAAGAATCCACTTTCTTAATAAACAAGGTGTGGTCTGATTGGGCCTGCACATAACGAAACTTTTCAAGGGCTTGTCTGAATCTATCAAACCAAGCTCTGGGGGACTGTTTTAGTCCATACAAGGCATTGTTCAGCCGGCAAACCTTCTTTCCTATTTCTGCACCATAAAATCCAGGAGGCAACTACATGTAAACCTCTTCCTGCAAGTCTCCATTGAGGAAGGCATTTTTAACATCCATCTGAAACAAAGCCCAAGAGTAACTGGCTGCAAGAGATAATAAAACTCTGATAGTGGTCATCTTTGCTATTGGTGCAAAAGTCTCCAAGTAGTCAATACCATATGTCTGAGTAAATCCCTTTGCAACTAATCGGGCCTTATACCTTTCAATGGAATCATCAACATTATGTTTCACAGTAAACACCCATCTACATCCAACCGGTTTCTTCCCTTTGGGCTGATCAACTATCTCCCAGGTATTGTTTCTGATAAGGGTATCCATTTCTACCTTCATTGCATCCTTCCACTCAGGAACTGACAAGGCTTCCTACACTATTCTGGGAATGAGAATATCAGCAATTGATGCAAGAAAGGACTTGTAAGAGGGGGATAGATGATCATAGGACAAGAACTGGGAAATGCAGTGGGTTGTGGATGTGGTGCAATGGTGTTTGCCTTTACGGACTACAATGGGGAGGTTAAGGTCATCCAATGAAGGTGAGGGCTCAACAATGAAAGGCATCTCATCTATAATATCTGATAAAGGAACTGTGGTACCTGGATCTGGATCCGCAAAAGGAATTGGGGCTAGCCTGGACTACTAATGACCAAACTCAACCTGCCTCCACCGTCTGTGATAGACTCTCAAATCCCAGCACCTCTGACAACCCTCCCCATTACATCCCTCTTCACTCAATGGGATAGGTAAAGGAACTTCTGATGAGTTAATCCCAACCTCACTACTCTCCCCCTGAAGAGAAATCCAAGGATAATAGGGTACATCCTCAAAGAAAGTGACATCCATAGAGACAAATCTCCTCCTAGAAGTGGGTTCATAGTAGCAATATCCCTTTTGAGTTTGTGCATAACCAAGAAAAATACATTTTGTGGCCTTAGGATGAAATTTGGAACAATGAGGGCCAAGAATCTGAAGAAAGCAAGTAACACCAAAGGTTTTGAGGGGAATGGTAAACAACTCTTTATTAAGATATAGAAGGGTAAATGGAGGTTACATGTCAAGAATCCGTGAAAGAATTCGATTGATGAGATATACTGCTGTAAGAATAACATCTCCCTAGAAACGTATAGGCACATTGGAGTTAAACATAATGCTTCTGGCCACCTCCAATGTGTGTTTATTCTCTCTCAACAACCCCATTCTGTTGTGGTGTATGAGAACAAGTACTCTAATGGATAATCCCATGATCAAACAAATAAGAGGCTAATGGTTTTGCAAAATATTCTTTCGCATTGTCGGATCTAAAAATTTTGATTTTGACCCTAAATTGCGTTAAAATCATCTTATGAAAGATCCGGGTCAATGCTGGAACCTCATCTCGAGAACGCATAAGGTAAACCCAAGAAAAACAGGTATAATCATCAACAAACAGCAAGAAATATCTGTACCCCCCCATAGCAGTGATATGATAAGGTCCCCAAACATCGGTATGCACAATTTCAAAAGGAATATTACTTCTTTTATTACTCAATGAATAGGTTGTTCTACAATGCTTTGCAAGCTCACAACTTTCACATCTTAAACTGGATATCTGGACAAACTCAAACAAATTAGGAAACAAACTCTTCAAAGACCAAAAAGATAAATGACCCAACTGATTATGCCAAAGCATAACCTGATCAACAGATTGAGAAATAAAAGACCTCCTAGCTTCACTATCTTCCCCATGAGAGCTCCCTCCAAACAAATAGATTCCATTCGTCTCACGACTAGTCCCAATCACCTTCATTGTCTCAAAATCCTGAAAAAACACATCGATCAAGGAAAAAAGTCACTAAACAATTCTGATTTTTAGTAATGCTACTAAATAAAAGCAAATTAGTACTAAGCTTAGGAACATGCAAAACTGGAGACAAGGAAATGACATTAGACAACTTGATGTATCCCTTACCAGAAATGGGAACAAGGAAACCATCAACAATGGACACTTTGTCTCTGCTAGAAGATAAGTGGTAGGTAGTAAATAGTGAGGGCAAACCAGTCATATGATTAGATGCACCTGAGTCTATTACCCAACAATGTTCAGTGTTACTTGGAGCTGAAGAACGATAAGCTTAGGCCTGAGTACCTAAATGAGCAAGGGTTGAGGTGGAAAGAGTTGATGGCGTCTAAGGTGATGGAGCTGAATTACCAACTTCACTTTCCAACTGAGTTAGAGCAGCCCGGGCAACAACTAGGGAGTCTAGTGGTGTGCCTCTTGTGCCTGATTAGGTTACACAATCAGTATTAACAACCATGTTAGCATAACCCTTTTTGTTCTTGAGTTTTGTTGGAACTAGATGAGGATGCAGATTTCAACAAGTGTCTTTAGTATGTTTAGGTTTCTTGCAATGTTCACATACTAGGTCCCTCTTGTCACATACTGCTGCCAAGGCTGACTCGAAGGGCTGGTGTTGCAACATAACCTTTCTCCTAGTCTCTTCACTGCGCACTAAGGAATAGACTTGTGATATGGTCACACTGTCTCTTGTTAGTAGTTGTTGTCTCTCAATATCATATTTAGAATTCAGACCAGCTAAGAACTGAAAAACCCTATTAGTTTCAACCTGCTTTTTGCAAGTTTGTGCATCCTTCTGACTTTCCCACTCAATTGTTTCTAGGTGGTCAATTTCATGCCACAAAGATTTCAAGGTTGAGAAGTAAACCGAGACCTGTTTCTCTCCTTGCTTAAGATTATTAACCTCACATTTCAGCTCATAAGCCCTAGCAACATTAAGGGGTTGGGAGTAGGTCTCTTTCATGACATTCCATATTTCCTTAGTTGCTTTTGCCCATAAATAGTTTTGGGTGATATGTAGCTGCATAGAGTTACATAACCATGTCATCACCAAATAGTTCTCCTGAACCCATTTGGCATAAGTTAGGTCCTCCTTAGTTGGTTCTTTCACATCCCCCAACAAATAGTTCAGTTTTCCTCTACCCCCAATGGCCATCATGGCTGATTGGGCCCATTCTAAGTAGTTTGATCTATCAAACTTAATAGTTTAATCTGAAAGGTGTTCTCAGACATGTTACCAGAACCACCAGCCCCAAAAACACCTTCCCCTTGGTTCTTAAACTCCATTCTTGGTTAAGAGTTAATTAAAAAACACTTTTTTAATCATTGTAAATAGGAGAAATCTACCCAGAAACTGATAACAGTTGACCTAGGAGGATGACTTAGATTCAACAACTATCCAGAAACAATGAACAGCTCTACTGGATCTTCCAGAGAGAAAAAACAAACTCAGATTGAATGAAGCAAGTCCAACTACTACTCCGGAATCAAAAACAGACCTGGATTTTAGGGTTTTCTCTTAAAACCCTAAAAAACAGGTGAAAAGAGGAGATTTTCCAGCTGCACCTCCCAGAATAAACAAAGATGATATTTTTTATTATTGATTTGAAGGAAAATGACTTACTTCATGAAAAAATTCTGGCCGCCACCTTCTAACTGATGCAAAACCCTAATCTTGAGGATTCGAACCTTCTTTTGATTCTTCCTGATCACTGGAACTCTCCAAGGCTCTACAATCTCCTTAGTAGCAGGCACACACTACCAGTAACCTCCAAGAATCAGCCGATTCACTTTTTCTGCTGAAAACTTCCAAACCTAGGAAGTTCTCATGTAGTCGGCCTGATTAGACTAGCATAAGAACTCCTAGGTTGGCTCTAATAGCAAGTAGTTGAACAAGACTACAATCTGTCCTAGGTTTTAATGAGAAAACAAATATAGATTGAAGAGAAGAAGAAGAGAAGAGAAGAAGAGGAGAGGAGAAGAAGAAATCGAAGAGAGAATTCAGAAAAGAGAGAGAGAGAGTGACTAGCAATAGTCACCCCACTCTTATAATTTATATTCGAGTAACTGTAAAAGGGCTGAATTACCCTTATTGCTTACATGGAAAAATAATAAATGAAAAAAACTAATAACATAAGGCTGAAATAAACTACCAACTTACAAACTGAAATAACTAACATAACTAACTGTCTACTACTGTCATACAAACACAGTGGGGACCACATCAGTGTTCTCTACAGGGAGGATGATCCACGCTACCTTTGCAACCCTGCTTAAGCCTTCTAAAAACCAAGCCCCTATGAATCCCTTCACATCAGATGGGAAACACAATTTAACCCCAAACAAGTCCAGCAGTCTTACCCAAATCCAGTAAGTGAAGTCACAATGTAACAACAAATGGCTAGAAGACTCCACAGCTGCATTACATAATGTGCAAGTCATATCCACCACCTCTAAACCTCTTTTGGCTAAATTTTCCTTAGTTAGGATCTTGTCCAACACTTTAGCCTAGACAAAAAAAAGCCAGTTTAGAAGATACAACTCTGGTCCAGATCCTGTCAATTGTCACTTGGAAAGGGAGAGGTATCCTCGCTTGACAAGCAATTAAAGAAGGATTTCACAGAGAAAGAACCCGATTTCTCAAAGAGTCATTTCCTTTTGTCCTTCTATACTCCAGTTTTCTTTGAATCATAAGGAATCTGAAGCAAACTAACCAAAGGAGACACCTCCCAGTCATTTAAATTCCTCCTGAATTGAGGGTCCCAAGTATACTGTCCATTTTGCCTTTGCAAACAATCAGCCACTATCGCATCCTTGTTTACTGCAACCTCAAACAGATGAGAATATAAGGCCACTAGAGGGTCATTCCAACATCAGTACCCTTCCCTATGGCCATTGCCTACTTCATGTTTTATGTCCTTTAAGAACTGAGGATGAATTCTCTAAAGTGCCTTCCAAATTGAACACCCGTAGGAAGATCTTACTCCTGCTGTCTCCCACTCCCTGGTACTGGACCAAACTTGGATAGAATTAACCTTCTCCACAAACTATCCGTATGCTCATTAACATCTTTCACTGATCTGATCCCTAGACCCCCATTAGTCCTGGAACTGCATATTTTCTTCCAGTTCACCAAGTGGCATTATGATTCTTCCTTCCATCCTCTCCACAGAAAGTCTCTCATCATTTTTTCTAACACTGCAGCCCACCTGACCAGAATTGGGAGCAAAGGCAGATGGTATACATGGAGGGAAGCCAGTACACTTTTGATTAAAGTGACTTTACCCCCTTTTGACAAATATTTGGTCTTCAAAGAAGCCAATTTTCTATCAACTTTCTCAATGGTGGGCTCCCAAATGGCTTTGGATTTACAATTTTCACCCAAAGGCATTCCTAGGTATTTACAAGGGAGCTCACCAACTTTGCATCCCCAATCATCTGCCCAAGCTTCCAGACTTGTCACTTCCCTTTGTATTCTCTCGGGTGACTTCTTGTCACTTTTCCTTTCGTATTCTCTCTTTCTTTTAATGAATTTTCTCTTTTTTCTTCAAAAGAAAGGAAGGCCAATTGTAGAAGGGGGCAAAACCATCACCAAAACCTGTAACAATGGGGGCAAGGGGGCACAAGGACGCTTTGAAAGAAGGGGAGAAGCAATGCGACAGCCACAGGAGGGGGATTAGGAGTACCGTACCATTGTATAGAAGGAGGGATGGGCTGGTGTGAAGAACAACACTCTCCACACCTCTCTGGAGCAAATAGGGATGGGCCCTTACCTTCATGTTACTGAGTTTCTGATCTTTGTCCTAATAGAAGAGAGAGTTCAAGCCCACAAGGTTGCCGTCAAGGTTAGAAGAATCCGCATTATCTATTCTATACCAATCTGAATGAGTGTAGACCTCCCACTCCTCCAAGTCAAAAGGGAACAAAAGAGTAGGGGGAAATAGATAACCAATCTTCCTCCCTGAGCCACACATAGAGTGCTCACCGAAATTCCCAGGGGATACAAAAGCATTGGGGGGATCATCAAGATAGTTCTGCTCCAGAAGCTATAAGCCTAGAAAATCCTTGTGCTTCAAGATCATTAGATTCGACAGTCGGAGGACTCAATTGCTACTTTCATGGGCTTCAGACTTGAGTGGCTGGCCTTAGTCCCAATGCGGTCTCGAGCTTTTGGACCAATTGGTGAAGGAGATTCATGGGCACAGCAGTTTTCTTTACATCAAGGATTAAAATTGGGAAAGTTGTTGTGGGACTTAACAGTGTGGATCTCGGCCCATTTATGCTATGTCTTACTATTTCTTGTTGGGCTATACTTCTGTTATTAAGTGTTAATGGGCTTGGGCCTTTTATTTTAAGTTACAATACCTCTTACCAATGGGGGGTAAAGTTGTAATCTTATGTTTTTTTAGTGTTGCCCTAATATAAATATCAGTTTGAAGGGCTGGGTAGAGTGCTGCCGCCCTATTCTAAATCCCTTCGTGAATCAGAATAAAAACATGGTATCAGAGCTTTAAGCCGATCTCATTCTGCTTGCCTATCTTCTTCTTCACCTCACCTTTCTTCTTAAGTTTTCTCTTTTATAGTTGGATTAACAAGTAGGAGTTCTACTGCTGATCGTGGTTAGCTGAAGTTGTTAGGGTTTTGTCCTTGGAAAAACTCCAAGGAGACCCAGAATAGTTGCTAATATGTGGGTAGGGCAAGAAACTATGGAGTAGTCGTAATGGACTACTAGAAAGACCTATTTAGCAGGTCTAGCCGCTGGACTGCCAGTAATATCAATCCAGGAGATTAGTATACAGTCCAGCCAAGCTTGTTAGCGAAGTTTGAGTAAAGGGAAGTGCTGTTAGACCTATTCTACTTGCTAAATATCAGATTTGAGTAAGTTCATAATGTCTTCCAGCACGAGTGAGGTATCTTCTGGAGGTTCTAGGACTGTTGACAATGTCATTCATCTTGGAAACCCTATGGTACAAATTACTAATGTGAAACTAGATGAATACAACTATAGGGAATGGGCCATTTCAGCAAGATGGTCCATAGTGAGCCATGGACTACAACACTACATCGATGGGAAGATTAAGGAGCCTAAGGAAGATGAACCAAGTTATAGGACCTGGTGTAGGGAAAATTCAAGTGTGATATCATGGTTGAAGATTTCTCTGACTCCCAAAATTGTGAGGCTTGTTCAGCATTATACAACAACCCACAAGATTTGGGAGAAGCTATACAACACTTATGGTCAAAAGAAAAACATAGCAAGGATTTATAGGCTAAATCAAGACATCCTTAGTTTGACTCAAGGGGACATGACTGTTGCAACCTATTTTGCTACACTAGAAGGCTTATGGGAAGAGCTTGATCGCCATTCAATCCTTGAGTGGGACGACACCAATGACAAAGAAAGCCATGACAAGCAAATTGAAGAAGGAAGAATATTCAAGTTTCTAGCTGGTTTAGACCACTCATATGAAAGCATTAGAGCTCAAACTTTAGGGAGAGATGAACTTCCAGATTTGCATCATGTGTTTTAGCTGATTAGAAATGAGGAGATGAGGAACCTAGTGAGCAGTCTGCACTTGTTTCCAGCAGCTCTAAGGGTGGAAAAGGGGCTGATAAAAAGAACATAAGGCTCAAATAAACTACCAACTAACAAACTGAAATAACTAACAAAACTAACTGTCTACTACTTTCATACAAACACAATGGACCACATCAATGGGGTCCACATCAGTGTTCTCTACACTCCCCCTCAAGTTGGGAATAGATATTTGTCATTCCCAACTTGCATAGGTCTGCCTCTAACATTTTTCTTGAAACTGCCTCGGAGATAAGATCTACAAGCTGCATGTCGGAGGTGATATACGGAAGACATACTTCTCTGATAAAATGTCTGTCCACTTCAATATGTTTAGTTCTTCTGTCGTGCTGTATTGGATTATGGGCTATACTAATAACAGCCTGATTATCACAGTACAACATTAAGGGCTTCTCATAAGCAATACCCAACTCCTCAAATAGAGATTTAAACCATAGAATTTCAGCTACACCATTTGCCATGGAACTATATTCAGCTTCAGCACTAGAACAAGAAACAACACTTTGTTTCTTACTCCTCCAAGAGACAAGATTACCTCCTACAAAGGCACAATATCCAGAGGTAGATCTTCTATCATCAACACACCCAACCCAATCAGCATTTGCATAAGCTTCTATCTTCATGTGATCATTATTCTTGAATAGAACACCTCTACCTGGGCACCTCTTCAGATATGCCAATATCCTCTCAACTGCAAGTAGGTGAGTGGTTCTAGGAGAGTGCATATACTGACTAACAACACTGACTGCATAGCTGATGTCTGGTCATGTGAGACAAAGATAGAGAAGTTTTCCAACTAACCATTGGAACATAACTTTACCTTCAAGAGGCTCTCCACCCTCTGCACTTATCTTGTGATTCTGTTCAGTAGGTGTGTCAGCAGGCTTAATACCCAACTTTCTAGTTTCTTTCAACAAGTCAAGAACATACTTTCTTTGAGAAGCAAAAATCCCATGCTTGGACCTAGCTACCTCAATACCCAAAAAGTATCGTAGATCTCCCAAATCTTTTACCTCAAACTCTTGATGAAGGAGTTGTTTAAGAGACTCAATCTCATAGTTATCACTCCCTGTTACTACAATATCATCCACATATACAACAAGCAAGGTTAAGGAAGAATCAACTTACTTAATGAACAAGGTATGGTCTAACTAGGCCTGCACATAACCAAATTTCTCAAGGGCTTGTCTGAATCTATCAAACCAAGCTCTAGGGGACCGTTTTAGTCCATACAATGCTTTATTCAGCCGACAAACCTTTTTTCCTCTTTCTGTATCATAAAATCTAGGAGGCAACTGCATGTAAACTTCTTCCTGCAAGTCTCCATTGAGAAAGGCATTTTTAACATCCATCTGGAACAAGGGCCAAGAGTAATTGGCTGCAAGAGATAACAAGACTTTGATAGTGGTCATCTTTGCAACTAGTGTAAAAGTCTCCAACTAGTCAATACCATATGTTTGAGTAAATCCCTTTGCAACTAATCGGGCCTTATACCTTTCAATGGAACCATCAGCATTATGTTTCACAGTAAACACCCATCTACATCCAATTGGTTTCTTCCCTTTGGGCTGATCAACTATCTCCCAGGTTTGGTTTCTGATAAGGGCATCCATTTTTACCATCATTGCATCCTTCCGCTCAAGAACTAACAAGGCTTCCTGCACTGTTCTGGGAATGGGAATATCAGCAATGGGTGCAAGAAAGGACTTGTAAGAGGGGGACAGATGATGGTAGGACAAGAACTGGGAAATGCAGTGAGTTGTGGATGTGGTGCAACAGTGTTTGCCTTTACGGACTACAATGGGGAGGTCAAAGTCATCCAATGAAGGTGAAGGCTCAACAATGGAAGGTGAGAGGTCAACAATGGAAGGTATCTCATCTATAATATCTGATAAAGGAACTTTGGTACCTGGATCTGGATCCGTAGAAGGAACTGGGGCTGGCCTGGACTGCTGATGACCAAAATCAACCTACCTCCACCGTCTGTGACATAGTTGTCAAGGCGAGGCCTAGGCGACAAGGCGCCCTTTGAGGCTCGCCTCGCCTAATCGCCTAGCAGTTTTCTACTTCCTACTATAAATACTTTTTTATTCATTCTTTTTTGAGATTATAATTATAAAATAGACATTATTAAACTAAAATAATCATTTTGTATGTTTATATACTAATTTCTTTTTATTATTTTCTTATTTATTAGGGTTTAATCAACACAAACATTGCTAAATGCTGTATTGAACCCTCAAAGACTTAAAAACCTGAACCAATAAGTAAGGAAGAACTAACAATTTTATCTAATCAGCACATTTTCCTCTTCCATATATTCTTCTTCTACTTCTTCTTTTTCTTCTTCTTCTTCTTCTTCTTCTACTACTACTACTACCACTACCAATACTTTTTACTTTCTTCTTTTCCTATATTTTTACCAATAACAAAAATAAGGGTTCAACCACTATATTTTTTGAATTTTATATTCCTTCTTCCTTTTCTTCTCATGAATATGTTGATTTTCAATACTTTAATATGAAATTTATACTTTTCTTATGAAAATCATGAATAATTATTAAAGAAATATGGTTATGGTACCTAGGGAACTACCCTAGGATCTATGTTTTTAACATAAAAAATCCATCGCCTAGGCGCCCGCCTAGGTGACTAGGCGACAAGGTGCCCCCCAGTCGCCTAGCCTCACATTGGTGCCTTGAAAACTATGGTCTGTGATAGACTCCCAAATCCCGGCACCTCTGACAACCCTCCCCATTACATCCCTCTTCACTCAATGGGATAGGTAATTGAACTTCTGATGAGTTAATCCCAACCTCACTACTCTCCCCTTGAGGAGAAGCCCTAGGATAATAGGGTACATCCTCAAAGAAAGTGACATCCATAGAGACAAATCTCCTCCCAGAAGTGGGTTTATAGCAGCAATATCCCTTTTGAGTTTGTGCATAACCAAGGAAAATACATTTTGAGGCCTTAGGATCAAATTTAGAACGATTAGGGCCAAGAATCTGAAGAAAGCAAGTAACACCAAAGGTTTTGAGGGGAATGGTAAACAACTCTTTATTAGGATATAGAAGGGTAAATGGAGGTTACAGTCAAGGATCCGTGAAAGAATTCGATTGATGAGATATACTATTGTAAGAATAGCATCTCCCTAGAAACGTATAGGCACATTGGAGTTAAACATAATGCTTCTGGCCACCTCCAATAAGTGTATTCTTTCTCCCAGCAACCCCATTCTGCTGTGGTGTATGAGGACAAGTACTCTGATGGATCATCCCATGGTCAAGCAAATAAGAGGCTGATGGTTTTGCAAAATATTCTTTCGCATTAATAAAGATAAAAATTATAGGGAGGTCCCTGAGAATTGGAAAAATTAAAGAAAGACCCCTGCACCTAAAAAACATAACAAAAAACACCTTACAACATTCATGAATCAGAATACAAACAATTGTTAAATTATAGGGATTTGTTGGTGGAAGGAGACTCTGGATGGTTGTGCAATGTAATGCTAGAATTGAGAGCTCAATTCAATGGACTCAGAGGGCAGCAAATAGTATGGAAGATTTTCTAACAAAGCACAGAGCGGATAGGGAGAAATTGTATAGGGAAGCTACTTTTGGGGATTTTGGATCCACTGGATTATACATTTAAAATAGAGGTGCAAGAAAATAGTGGGTTTTTGGAACCATTAGAGTTGCATGGCACTTTTTCCATTGTTCTTTTATTAAGCATTATGAAGATGTTAAAAATGTTTCATACATTTCAACTTCACAACATAATATCAGACCTTCCCACAGTTATAGTTAAATCTCCTACATAAACAAGAAGCAAAAGGACAACAAAATAAAACAGAACTTACACTTTCTGGAGTAACCATCCTTCTGATTTCTTCCTCCAAAGGAATGCGGAAATTGCGTTTCATAACCCAAAGCAATTGTCCATTTGATTTCCTCTGTTGTGTTGCATGCCCCCACCATATTTCCAGATCAATGGAGATGAAAAGGTCAATAGATATTAAAACAGAACTCAGAGACAGAAGTGAACAAAAAAATATATGGAATGACTCAAACCCGAGTAGAGCAAATTGCAGAAGATATTGGAAATTTATTATGCCAGCTTTGAATGTAGAAGGGAACCCTGGACCTAAATTCAAACCTAACCTAAAACATGTTTGGGTCTTCAAGAAAATGTGCAAATTATAGAGATTCTTTTGTTTTAAAAACATATTGGACCAATCTGAAACCAATTTTGAGATTACCAAGTAAAACCTGACCCAAATTTAAACTGAATCAGCATTAACCAAGCAAAACCTGAAAAATGGTTGAGTTCAGTTGGGCGGTGTAGCAAGAAATCACAACAATAATCATAATGCAAGACTACCTGCAAATCGGCACAGTGCTTCAACCTCTTCCGGAGAAAAGGTTCTGACAGGTTAGGAAATTGTGCAGACAATTCATCTGCTCGGATGCAAGGAAGCAAGCCACGATTTTCATTGGCACGGAATTCACGGTAAATACAAACTAACAGCCTGTTCCCAATATATGTCTGAAGGCCTTTTGATCCCGGAGAAATTACTTCCATGTGAGGCTCCTGAGTAGAATGTGAGCAAATTGTGAAGATGTAAACAAATTAAAGGATGAGTTATGCCATCTTAATCATTGTTTATGCATAAAATCAGCATATGTTAAATACCAAGACTTATTTTCAGAAAATGAAATCTTAGGTGATAAAACTGGATGACTCAACTAGTCAATTTACATAACAGTGAAGGATCAAAGTCATCAAACCATGTTTGTCTAAAATGTACAACCTTAAGATTATTATCATACCAAAATAGTGTGAGGTTTTCAGGAAACTCAAGATTCAAATGAGAATAAGAAAACCAGAAATAACTCATTACAAAATATAAGCAATATCAATTAAAATTGAAAGCAAATCACACAATATTTAATTAAATCTAAATTTAGAAAGAAAATCATAATATCAAAGTGTACCTAGTAAACAAGCATGGACACAAGGACTTGATGTACTAGTTTCTTTTATTTTTCTCAAATAAACAAGATTATGATAGAAATAATCAAGGAAACAAAAATAATAGTATATTCATGTGATAGAAATGTCTATTTATAAATAACCTAACCAAATTAACCAACCTGTTGTCCGACAACATCTATTCTGTCAATACGTCTAAGGGAAAGTTTTCCCTTTGCAGAACGAACTAATAAATAGTCAGTTGATGCCAATTTGTGGGGAAATAAGGGTGCTCTATACAAGTTCGTTTCAAGAGAAGACTGGCTACAACCAGGTGTGATATCTCCAAGGAAAGGTGATCTATCAGTAGGATCAAGAGTAAGGACATTTCCCAGGCTGTTGTCTCCACTGTGCAATGAGGAGGCAGTTTGGTCACCGGACACTGATTTTTTATAATAAGTGCACAGTCTTGCACCCATCCCAACATTACCTAGAAGTGAAGGTCTTTCTTCACAATACCTGCAAATATCAGAAAACAATACTAAGAATAAACAATTAATAACTTTAGGAGCAACAGAAGTAGCTGAATTCACTAAAGTTTCTCATCACTAACTAAAAATAGTAAATAATAATAAAAGAGAAAGGTTAAGTTGTTATTTTCCAAGTTTAAACATTTAAGAGATAGAAAACCACTCAAAGCTTTTGGTGAGCAGATTAGTGTGCTGGAAGATGAAAGTTGTATTGGGGGCAGCAGAAGATTTTGCAGAAAAGAAAGGAATCCCCTAAAATACCTAGCACCCACTGTTCAACCCTGAAATGATTAATTCCCACAGAAAGACCAGGCACCCTGGGCAGCAATAGAGAAAATAAAACAAAGAACCATGCCCGCAACACTAGACAAATGAAACACCAAGACTTCCATCCAGCCCCCTCCCAAAGACATGTCAAATGATGCATCTAGAGGATGTGGTGAGAGAACAAATAGTAGGATGGTTATTGGTCATTATTTTGTCAAAGGCACTTATCTTTTCAGTTTTTTGGTATGGAAGGGGGCTTGATATCTGGGACCAAGATTGGGTAATGGTCTTTCTTAAGAGGACCTTGATAGAGCAGAATAACAGGGACAGGATTCATGTAGATGATCCCATATAGTTGGGGTTAAGGATGAGTTGAATTGTGAGGAAGGGGGGATCCAGACCACTGGGAAAGATTTTTTCTGAATCTTTCCATTGTTTCTATTTCCTTTTATCTCTCTTCTTTCTTCAGGTTCCTTTCTGTTCGTTATATAGTTTTCCACATACAGTTATTCATCTTAATAATCACATTCCCGCTATGAAAAAAGAAAGAAAAATCTGAACGTTTTTGCTACAGAACTGATCTGTACTGGTTTCATCCCTAGAATAGCAGAGAATAATAGCAGGAGAGAGAGAGAAAGAGAGAGAGAAGAAGAAGAAGAAGAAGAAGAAGAAGAAGAAGAAGAAGAAGAAGAAGAAGAAGAAGGAGGAGGAGAGAAAACTGGTTCAAACCAGAGAAGGATCCTTTCTCTAGTCGGCTAGGTATTATCTATATGTTTCTGATTAAAAAACACAAAGACACTTATGCCCCTAATTAAGTATGGGGCTTAGTACTTAGAACATAAAAGGCATTACACCACACTCTTAATATAAAATGAAATGACCAAACTACCCCTGTATAGCCGACTCTAACACTCCCCCTCAAGCTGGTGAATATATATCATATAGTCCCAGCTTGATACAAATGTAATCCACTCTTCCCCAACTGAACCCCTTGGTGACAATCAACCCCTTCTTTGCCCATTGACTTCTCTTGTGTTTACATTTGCAATACTTATTACTCCACTAAGCACCTTTCCTCTCACAAAGTGACAATCAACTTCTATATGCTTTGTTCTCATGGAAAACTGGATTAGATGAAATGTAGACTGCAGCTTGGTCGTCACAATTCATGGGGTTATCAATTGTATACCCCCATCTCTTGTAAGAGATTTCTTCAACCAAACTAGCTCACATGTAGTGTGTGTCATGGCTCTATATTGAGCCTCCGCACTGCTTCTTGCTACTACGGTCTATTCCTTGCTCTTCCATGTCACCAAATTGCCTCAAAGAAAGATATAGTACCCTGTATGGACCTCCAATCGGTTAGAACCAGCCCAATCAGCATCTGTGCAGCCCTCTATCTCAAGACTTCCTCTACTCTTATATAACAAGCCACAACCTGGAGCTCCCTTCAAGTACCAGACAATCTTCAAAATTGCATCTCAATGTGGAACCCAAGGATTCTACATAAACTGACTTACTACACTAACTGCCTCTAGTACCTTCTAGGGTCCTCAAACTCCTCACCTGCATCACTACTCAACTTGACATTCAGTTCCCTGGGTATTTCAGCTGGTTTGGCATCCAACAAACATGTCTTCTCCAACAAATCAAGGACATACTTCCTTTGGCATAGATTAATACCATGCTTAGGCCTGGCTATCTCTATCCCCAAGAAATATTTTAACTTACCAAGGTCCTTTGCTTGGAAGTGATCATGCAGAAATGTCTTCAACCTATCAATTCCCAACCTGTCACTGCCAGTAATAATGATGTCATCTACATATACCACCAACAAAATCTTCCTGGCACACGAACCATAGCTAAATACTGAATGATTAACCTGAAATTGTCTCATGCCAAATTCATTCACCACTTCATTTAATCTAACAAACCATGGACTATTTAAGTCCATAAATAGTCTTCTTGAGTCTGCACACCTTACCATCCTCCCCCAGAACAACAAACTCTGGTAGACGCTCCATATAAACCTCCTCAAAAAGATCATCACGTAAAAAGGCATTCTAGATGTCGAGCTGGAATAGAGGCCAATCGTATACATAGTAGGTAGGGAAATCAAAACACGGACTGAGCCAATCTTTGCAATAGGAGAGAAGCTCTCTATGTGGTCAATGCCATATAATTGTGAATACCCTTTTTTAACCAAATGAGCCTTCAACCACTCTACACTACCATCTAGTAAATACTTGACAGTGTATACCTACTTACAACCTACAACATGCTTGCCAGGAGAGAGAGTAGTGAGATCGCACGTTTGATTATTGAGCTAGAACAAAGTATTCTTCTTCCATTGTTTGGCGCCACCCTAGAGAGGTAAGATCTTCCTGGACATTCTTAGGAACAAAAACAAAAGATAGCAGAGAAATATATTATCAAGGGATGCAAAAAGGTGCGATATAGAAACATAATTGGAAATGGAATGAAGAGTGCAATTGTGTTTACCTCTTCACAAGGCAATTGGAAGGTCAAGGTCGGAGAGAAGGGGTGAGTCTAGTGTTGAAACAACTGTCAGATTTATCAACGGTGAAGAAACTGGAGGAACCAGTACATGTCGACACGTATACACTTGCTAGAGAAGTGGTCGTTCAACAAGAGGCTGCACTGGAGGCGGTGACTAGGACACAACTAGAACAAGAGGAATGGGGTCCTCAACAAGAACTGAAAGTGGAGGTGGAGAAGGAGAGACATCAGACCCAAAGAAGAATGGAACAAACTCTAAGAACTTAACATCGGGACAAACAAAAGAACGTCAAGGACTAGGATTATAACACTTATACCCTTTATTGGTTCTAGAATAGTCAAGAAAAACACACTTAGTAGCTCGTGCATCTAATTTGTCCATTCCAGGACCAAGATTATGAACAAAACACACATCCAAAAACCCTAGGAATGAGAGGAAAAGGAGACAAAGTGGGAAGCAAAACGGAGAAGGGAGAATGAACTTCAAGGATAGACATGGGCATACGATTAATGAGGAAGCAAGATGTATGAACAACATCACTCATAAAAGTTTGGGTAAATTCATATGGTGCAAAAGGGACTGAGTAGTTTCTAAGAGACGGCGGTTCTTTCTTTTAGCCACCTCATTTTTCTAAGGGGTGTAAGTACATGAAGTTTAATGGATAATGTCATGTTCCAAATATTGCTGAAAGGGTGTATAAAAATGTTTTTTGCCATTATCAAAACGAAAAATCTTAATGTGCATACCAAATTAAGTGTGAATTTCAGCATGAAACTTTTGGAAAATAGAAAACAATTCACTCATTTCTTTCATAAGATAAAGCCATATCATCTTTGAATAATCATCAACAAAATTTACAAAATATTTGTAACCATTGTATGACACTTTTATTTGGACCCCAAATGTCTGAATGGACCAAAGAACTAAAAGGAACATGATGGTGTTTCCCATACTGACATGACTCACATTCCAAAGTAGAAAGACAACTCAACGACAAAACAAGTAACTTAAGTGCCATAAGGGACGGACAACCAAGCCTATAATGCCACTAGAGAGGAGAAAGAGACAACTAAAGAGTTGTTGATGAACCACCACCGTCAAAGTAATACAATCCACCAAGCTTCATGCCCTTCACCAATCTTCATCTCCATCTTGAGATCTTTTTTTTTTATCAACAAAAATGAGAATTTTATTCAAATAAGAGAAATAAAACAATTACAATAGATAAAACAAAGACATTTCAATAGAGAATTTTTACAATAAAGCCCAAAAAAGTTGTTGCCTTTGAACTCCTATTTAGCTAGAGAATCAACCATTCCATTTGCGGTTCTCCTAACCCATGTACACAACATATTAATTTCCATTGCTATGGTTACTATCTCCCTTAACTGATGTCTATAGTACTAAGGAACATCTTCTATCTGTGGTATTGGGAATGTTTGCATGCCAAACAAGCCATACCTAAGTGGGCAAGGGTAGTTGTATTCTATTGAGATGTAGCCTGAAGGAACCGCTCATACTCATCACGTGAAACATTCATCATCTCTTTCCAAGAGACATCTATAGATGTAGAAAGTGTCTGGTCAACTTGATGAATTTCGTCTCTCGTACCACCACCACTAACGATCGCATGATTGGCCCAGGAGGAGGGTGCCCATGTAGATCATAACAAAAATTAGTAGTATATCCCTCCATTCCATAGTGTGTACATTTCCTCACACCATTACCATGTTCTCCCCCTGGATCTCGACCTACAATACACCCACCAGCACGATTGAACATGGGACCACTACTACCACCACAACCTAACTAAATTCTCCGAGCTCCTCCTCTACCACCACGACCTCCACCTCTAGTTACTGCAAAAGTAGACCTATCAAACACGATAGAGTGCTTTGGAAGTCCAACAGAAATCCTCCAAAGACGATCAAACACTTCCTCTAAAGAGGGAAGGGCAGATCCACCTAGTAGTTGTGCTCTCACTAGTTCATATTAAGCCTTCAACCCTACTAAAATCTGGTTACATGAAGTTGCTCTCTCTATTGTTGCTGAATTTTGACATCAGATGTAAGGGGATGATAAACATTCAACTCATTCCGAAGATTCCTCATGCTAGCATAATACTCCTCAAGACTCTAATTACCTTGTCGCAGATTAAAGTACTCTTGGTAAAGCTGATATACTCTGGTAGTGTTATCTTGTCTGGAGTAAAGCTTCTTTGCATGGTCCCAAATCTCCTTGGTTGTATATAAGAACATAAAATTCACACTAATCTTAGGTTCCATGCTATTCCACAACCATGTCATAATTTGTGCATCCTCTTGTTCCCACTCACTGTAACCCTAAGAATCATCTGAGGTTTTTTCCTTTCTCACATGCTTCACCTTCTTCTTAGCCCTAAGAAAGACATCTACAGATTTAGACCAAGGCACATAATTCTCACTATTCAGTTTAGAGATCATCTGCACACCAAGGTAATCAAGGGGAATCATAACACTAGATTTGTGTTCATTGCCGTCTCCCATAGCTGCCAAAAAAACAAACTTACTAGTACTTCACACCACCTCACTTGCTAGCCACCACACTACACACTAATGGTTGGTTATTACTGAAAACATATGTTGTCACAATTTTAAGCCCTAATTGTCACTACAGTCCTACTCTTTCAGCACCACAAAAACACCTGAATGCATCAAATACACATAACACTAGGTCTGTAACTGATCATTAATTGTTTCACACTGTATTACCCATATAACCCACTTCACCACAAATCAGTCCTCTTCAATCCATCGATTAAAGGGTTTCTACAAACCACATGAAGCGAACACTACACAACCAACTGGAGGCATGAAAACCTCCAAAAAGGAAAAAAAACAACTCATTTTCAACCTTTCTGTGAATCTCCAAGTAACCAATGAGATTCCTGCAGAGATCTAGGGCAAAGGGCAATCCAGAAAATTCTGGGTTGACCTGAACTGATTACAGTGGCTCTGATACCATGTTACAGAACTGATGTGTACTGGTTTCAACCCTAGAGCAGAGAATAATAGCAGAAGAGAGAGAGAGAGAGAGAGAGAGAGAAGAAGGAGAGAACTGGTTTGAACTAGAGAAGGATCCTTTCTCTAGTCGGCCAGGTATTATTTACATGTTTCTGATTAAAGAACAGAAAGACACTTATGCCCCTAATTAAGTATGGGACATAGTACTTAAACCAGAACATAAAAGACATTACACCACACACTTGATATAAAATGAAATGATCAAACTACCCCTGTATAGCCAACTCTAACAGTTTTCACTGATACCACAAGACTTTTACGAAAGGAAATAGAGAAAGAAGATTTATCTCCTCTATATATCATGGATTTACAATACTAGCAAATTCTTATGTACAAATGAAGGGACATATATACAAGAATGTTTAAAGATTACTTACTCCATCAGGGAGACATGCCCATCTTTCACAGACAGATCCGACTTCTTCTTAAATGCCCCCGGGGGTCGCAAAGACTTACTTTCACCAGGGATCTTTTGTGCCCTTGGCCACAAATGTATTTTTGTACGCACAAGATGCAGCACTGAATTTGGTCTAACATTTTCCATGGCAAGAGATTTAGCATCTTCAAGCTCCTTTCCAGAATAAAATATTTTAACTTTTTCTGATGGTTTAAAATCTGTGCAGGAAGAATTACAAAGTTGCTATTAATATAGAAAAAATCTCAAATAACAAAAGAAGAAATGTAAAAAGGAAATTTGGAGACCAATTGGGATTCCAAACAAGTAGCAATCAGAAAAAAACAATCAACAAATAACAAGTATGTGAGAGAATACTAGCCTAGCTTTTTTGAGGCTTTTGCTTTAACAGAAGAGACGGTCTCCTCTGCATCCACATGGAGTTTACTCCCCTTCCCTCCCAAGGTTTTCAATATAATTTTCATAGGCCCTTTTGTAGCTAGTGGTCCTTGTTCCTTTGCTGCAACTTCATTGTCATGGGGATACCATAATGCCTTAGGTCTATGAAAATTTGCAATATCTTTACTGCAAAACAGAACAAATCAGACACTCTCAGCCCACAAAGAACATAACAGAAGTAGACAAATATTCAAGGGGCTAGATAAATGTGACTATGAAGAATATAGTCCAAAAGTGCACAATCTCCTATGATTAGAGCATGATGAATATGCACAAGAAATAGAGAAATTTAAAGGGTTATCTTTTTTTTCCTATTTCCAATAAAATTTTCTTTGTTATTCATGAGAGAGAGAATAACACAATAAGAAATGAAAAGAGGGAATTGAAAATGACCATGATAATCTGGACATAGAAAACAAGATAATTAGTAAGCATAATGCTGTAACAAAGAAGCTAGTTAATATATGATTTTGATACCTAGATATAGCAAGGGCATGGCTAGACAAGGTGTAGAATACAAAATTTACATTACAATTTAAGTACTTGATACATCATGGCTTCCATGTATAAGCATCCAGGTACCAAAGATGTTATGAAAAACCCAAGAAAATAGATTTGAATGGCACCTAACCTGAAAGTAAAAGTAGAGATAAAGAGAAACAGGTGCAGAGAACACACACAGATTTACGTGGTTCGGCTAATAGCTTACGTCCACGGGTGAAGGAGGAACAAAAGTCCACTATGAAGTTGGCAACGGAGAAGAAATACAGAGTTGTGCCCTCACAGAAAAACCCTAAGCCCCAAATACACACAATGTCTCACACGTCTCTCACAAGACTAAGAGACTGCATACAAGAGAGAAAACCCCCGAAAATACGTAACTCTTCGTATTCGGTTCAGACCTATAAGATGAATATGGATCAGGTCCATACCGCCATTTGTGGTGGGCTGCGGGCTTACACATCCACCACAAACCACTACGAAAATTTGCCTTCGGGTTTTTCTCAAATTAATTCGGAGTGGATTCATGAAGCGGGTTGCCACAGAGAATTCAAGGCACAAACATAACAAAAGATTTTAAGTATTTCAGTTGAAACTCACTAGAAATTATAAGAGAAAGAAGCAATATGATAATCATCTAGAAAAATAGACAGTAAACAAAATTTACATTGACAAAATCGGACACTGCAGCAACTTCATGGCTTGATAAACGTGAACCATTCTAGAATCCTGAAAAGAAGCCTAGGGATGGCTTATTGAAGAAGAATCAAGTTGGAGATCACTTTTGGAGTTGCAGACATGATCCTCAACTAGTCTTGATTTTATATTAAGTCCCACTGTCATAATAAGTAGGGAAATGAGAATAGGTTATGTTCTAGGAAGATGATTGGTGTCACTTAAGTATGTTGTATGAAGTAATGGCCAATTGGCCAAAATTGCATAGATTGTACACAACATGGGTAATTGTGAGCTGTGGTGTGTGATCATAAAGGGCTTTTCTGAAATTGAAGTTTACCAATATATTATATGTCACTCTTTCCTCTCCCAATGAAGATAGCTAAGAAGATTGAAAAGATCCAAAGGGATTTCTTTTGTCAAGGTTGTCAAGACTCAGGAGAGAACAAAGTTCACACAATTAACTGGGATCAAGCCTGCCTTCCCCCAGAAGGGGTGGTCTTGACAATAAAAGAATAAAAGATTTCAATGTGGCCTTATGCAAGAAGTGGATTTGGAGAGTATCAAGTGGTGAATCACTAAATTGCTACTAAATATAGAGTATTGTTGAGCAAAAGAAGAAGAAGAAGAAGAAGAAGAAAGGAAGGAAGAAGAAGAAGAAGGAGAAGAGAAGAGGCTGCAGACTTAAGGCCTCAAAAGCACTGCTTCATGCGAGTGAAGCATTTGTATTTATACTATACTGGCCGTACAACACAAGAGGTCTACAAAATTACAAAAATACCCCTGCAGGCACTAAACCTGTGTACAGTACATACAATACATCTGTCAACACTCTCCCTCAAGTTGGGGCATAGATATCAATCATGCCCAACTTGTCACAGAGATCTTGGTGTCTGGAATGGTTTAGCCCTTTTGTAAAGATGTCTGCTAGTTGGTCTTCAGAGCTGATGTATGGAGTGCATACTCCGCCTGTGATGATTTTTCTCTCTGATAAAGTGCTTGCCAACTTCAATGTGCTTTGTTCTATCATGTAGTACCGGGTTAGCAGCGATACTTATAGCTGCCTTGTTGTCACAGAGCAGAGTCATGGGTTTGTCCACTGGAAAACCCAACTCTCCCAATAGATTCTTTATCCACATACCTTTCGGCTACTCTGTGTGCCATTGCACGGTACTCAGCTTCAGCACTGGATCTAGCTACCACGGTTTGCTTCTTACTCCTCCAAGTAACAAGGTTCCCTCCTACAAAGGTGCAGTAACCACTAGTAGACCTTCTATCACTTTGAGATCCAGCCCAATCCGCATCTGTGTAAATTTCAACTCTCAAATGTCCATATTTCTGGAATAATAAGCCAGCACCCAGGAACTTCTTAAGATACCGCAGTATTCTCTCCGCTGCTTCAAGATGAGTGGACCTAGGTGCATGCATGAACTGGCTGAGGACACCAACAGCATATGCTATGTCTGGACGAGTCATAGAGAGGTACAACAATCTCCCTACAAGCCTCTGAAATTGCTTCACATCCTTAAGAGGTTCACCTTGGCTGTCACTTAACTTATGGTTGGGGTCAATGGGAGAGTCAGCTGGCATAACCCCAACCTTTCCAGTGTCCTTAAGCAAGTCTAGGACATATTTCCTTTGGGAGATGAAGATACCCTTTTTTGATCGGGCAACCTCAATTCCAAGGAAGTATTTGGCAGGTCCTAGATCTTTCACTTCGAACTGAGTGGTAAGGAAGCCCTTCAAACTTTGAATTTCATCCTTCCAGTCACCAGTAACAATTATGTCATCCACATATACTATTAGGGCAGCCATTTTACCTTCTCCCCTTTTTACAAACAGTGTGTGATCTAACTGACATTGCTTGTATCCCCTCTGCTGAACTGCAGTTTGAAATCTGTTGAACCAAGCTCTTGGTGATTGCTTCAGCCCATATAAAGACTTCTTTAACTTGCACACTTTCTATTCATTTCCTTGAGCCAGAAAACCAGGGGGTTGAACCATATAAACTTCCTCTTCAAGGTCACCATTCAAGAAGGCATTCTTGATGTCGAGCTGATGTAGATCCCAATTCAGATTGGCAGCAAGAGAGAAAAGTACTCTAATAGAGTTCATTTTGGCAACAGGGGCAAAGGTTTATGCATAATCAACTCCATATACTTGAGTAAAACCCTTTGCCACTAAACGAGCTTTATACCTCTCCACGGTTCCATCAGCCCCATGCTTAATAGTGAACACCCATTTACATCCAACTGGATCCTTTCCCTTAGGGAGATCAACAAGTTCCCACATGCCATTCTTGTGAAGAGTGTAGATTTTCAAGACTGCTATTCAGTCTTGACCACTAAGAGATTTCAGGTTCGATGAGAAGAGAAAGTGAAGAAGAAGTAGAAGAAAGAGTGGTGAAAGAGCAATAGAACACAGATTTTGAGGAGAAGAACAGAATGTCAATATTCTGCAGCCGCCACTTTAAGTTAATATATATAGGTTATGCTAGTTACATGAAAGGACATATCTGCCCTTGGTGTTTACATCATAACTGCTAACAAATAACAAACAATATAAAACTGAAACTAGAAATAACAGAATAGCAAAATAACCATAGTTGTGACTAGATACATTCTACCCTACGGACAGAGTGGGACCACAGCTGTGGGGCCCACATCAATGTTCTCTACACTCCCCCTCAAGTTGGGAGTATATGTTCATCATTCCCAACTTGGATAGATTCGCCTCTAGCTTCCTTCTTGATACGGCTTTAGTGAGGATGTCTACTAGTTGCATACTAGATGTGATGTAAGGGAGGCATACTTCTTGAGATGAGACCCTCTCTCGCACAAAATGGCGGTCAACTTCAAGGTGTTTGGTTCTGTCATGTTGTACTGGATTATGTGCTATATTAATGGCGGCTTGATTATCACAGTACAGCATCAGGAGCTTCTCATACTCAATACCCAACTCCTCAAGTAGAGATCTTAGCCATAGGATTTCAGCCACTCCATTGGCCATGGACCTGTATTCTGCTTCAGCACTTGACCGGGAGACAACACTTTGTTTCTTACTTCTCCAGGAGACAAGGTTTCCTCCCACAAGGGCACAATATCCTGAGGTAGACCTTCTGTCATCAACACTCCTAGCCCAATCTGCATCAGTATAGACCTCCACTTTCATGTGATTGTTGTTCTTGAAAAGTATACCCCTACCTGGGCATCTCTTCGAGTAGGCTAAGATTCTTTCTGCCGCAAGAAGATGTGTGGTTCTAGGAGAATGCATGTACTGGCTGACAACACTAACAACATAAGTAATATCTGGCCGAGTGAGGCAGAGATATAGGAGCTTTCCTACCAGTTGCTGGAACATAACT
The DNA here is from genome assembly GCF_055504915.1 of Nelumbo nucifera. Classification (NCBI taxonomy): domain Eukaryota; kingdom Viridiplantae; phylum Streptophyta; class Magnoliopsida; order Proteales; family Nelumbonaceae; genus Nelumbo; species Nelumbo nucifera. The sequence continues at coordinate 22,349,651 of NC_142650.1, forward strand.
TTGTCTTCAAGAAGCTCCCCACTCTCGGCACTAATCCTGTGATTCTGTTCATTTGGTGTATCTGCAGGCTTGACACCTAACTTTCCAGTTTCTGCCAACAGGTCTAGGACATATTTCCTCTGAGATATAAAGATCCCCTGTTTGGATCTAGCAACCTCAATACCCAAAAAATACCGGAGTACACCAAGGTCCTTCACCTCAAATTCTTGGTGAAGAAGCTATTTAAGAGATTCAATCTCATGGCTATCATTCCCTGTGACCACAATATCATCAACATATACGGCCAGTAGTGTCAAAGAGGACTCCACCCTCTTGATGAATAGAGTATGATCTGATTGGGCCTGTACATATCCAAACTTCACAAGTGCTAGTCTGAATCTATCGACCAAGCCCTAGGTGACTGTTTCAAACCATACAAAGCCTTGTTGAGCCGGCAAACCTTCTTACCTATTTCTGCATCATAGAATCCAGGAGGCAATCGAATGTAAACTTCTTCCTGCAGATCTCCATTCAGAAAGGCATTTTTCACGTCCATTTGGTATAAAGGCCAAGTGTGACTTGCTGCAAGGGACAATAGAACTTGAATAGTAGTCATCTTGGCTACCAGTGCAAATGTCTCCAAGTAATCTATGCCATAAGTCTGTGTAAACCCTCTTGCAACTAATCGAGCTTTATACCTCTCAATAAATCCATCTGCATTATGCTTCACCGTAAATACCCATCTACATCCAACTGGTTTCTTTCCTTTTGGCAAATCAACTACCTCCCAGGTGTTGTTTTTCAACAGGGTATCCATCTCAACTTGCATTGCATCTTTCCATTCAGGGACGGATAGGGCTTCTTGCACTGTTCTTGGAATAGGGACATCAGAAATGGAGCTAAGGTAGGACCTATAGGTAGGAGATAGGCGATCATAGGATAAAAAATGGGAAATACAGTGGGTTGTGGATGTGGTACAATGTCGTTTCCCTTTACGGACTGCAATTGGAAGGTCAAGATCATCTGTAGGGGAAGTCTCTGTGGGCTCTGGGACTAAAGTATCTGGACCTGGAGCTGCAGATGAGATTGGAGCTGGTCTGGACTGCTGATGATCAGGATCAACCTGCCTGCACCGCCTGTGATAAACCCTCAAATCCTGATCCCTTTGACCACCCTCACCATTGCAGCTTTCCCTCAACTCCTGATCCCTCTGACCACCCTCACCATTGCGGCTCTCATCACCCAATGGAATAGGTAAAGGAACTACCCCACTTTCACTGCTCTCCCCCTGAAGACAAGAACTCAAACCCCCACTCTCGCCACTCTCCCCCTGAGGGGCAACCCGAGGATAATAGGGTGTCCCCTCAAAGAAAGTGACATCCATGGGGACAAACTTCCTCCCGGAGATAGGATCATAACAGCAATAACCCTTTTGAGTTTGTGCATGACCAAGGAAGATGCATTTGGAGGCTTTGGGTTCGAACTTGGAGGGATGGGGTCCGAGAAGCTGAACAAAGCAAGTGCAACCGAATGTCTTAAGGGGAATAGAAAACAAGTCCTCACGTGGGTGTAGAAGCGAAAAAGGAGATCGCATATCAAGGACCCTGGAAGGGACCCGATTAATAAGGTATACTACCGTGAGGATAGCATCCCCCCAGAAGCGAATAGGGACATTGGAAGTAAACATGAGGCTTCTAGCCACTTCCAAAATGTGCCTATTCTTCCTCTCAGCAACTCCATTCTGCTGAGGTGTATGAGGGCAAGAGCTCTAGTGGATAACCCCAAGATGAAGAAGATATGATGTCAATGATTTAGCAAAGTATTCCTTTGCGTTATCAGATCTGAGAACTTTGATCTTGGCATCAAACTGGGTTAGGATCATTTGGTGAAAATTTTGGGTCAGGGAAGGTAACTCATCTCGTGAACGCATGAGATAAACCCAAGAAAAACGGGTATGGTCATCAACAAATAACAAAAAGTATTTGTACCCACCCATGGAAGGGATATGATAAGGCCCCCAAACGTCAGTATGCACAATATCAAAAGAATTATCACTCCTTTTATTACTCAATAAATAAGGCTTTCTACAATGCTTAGCAAACTCACAACTTTCACACTATAGCTGAGACAACTCAATAGACTCAAATAAAGTAGGAAACAAACTCTATAAAGATCGAAAAGACAAATGACCTAATCGGTTATGCCAAAGCATAACCGGACTCACACTCTGAGAAACAAAAGACAACTTCTCTACTGACTCTCCCTGACGGAACCGCTCCCCGAGCAGATAGATCCCATTCGTCTTACGGCCAGTCCCAATCACCTTCTGCGTCTCCAAATCCTGAAAAACACATCAGTCAGGGAATAAGGTTACTGAGCAGTTCATATGCTCTGATACCATGTAGAGAACAATGATGTGGGCCCCACAGCTGTGGTCCCACTCTGTCCGTAGATCGCTAACTCCCTTAGAACTCTGAGAACAACTTTTAAAAAACTGATATGCTAGGGAAAGTTAGGGTTTTAATCAGTCCTGAAAGGAAGCAATTCAGTCGCACAGTCCAAACTATATAGATGAGCTTGCAGTAGGGTTTTAATCAGCCCTGAAAAGAAGCAATTCAGTCGCACAGTCCAAACTGTATAGATGAGCTTGTAGTAGGGTTAATAAGAAACCCTAGAATCTGATCGGACCTACCAATAAACTTAAGAGTAGCTCTATGTAGATAACAAGGTTCAATCAAACACTAGGGCTTGCCGCAAATCACTTTCAAACCCTAGAGTAGAGAGAAACACAGTTCGGCCAGGGTTTGCTGTAAACCCTAGTGAATCGAAGAGAGAAAGAACTAGAATGGTTCGGCCTTCCCCTCCAGATAGGTCCAACCTATCTTCTCTGATAGAACTTCTCTTAAAAAGTAAACAACTTACAAGGAAAAATAGTTCGCTGCCTTCTAGGGTTACCTGAACCCTAATCTTCTCTGATCCTTCCTGACCACCAACACTTTGCAACCCTAGCAAGTTTCCAACAACTGCTAGCACCTCTGGCGATCTCCAAGAATCAGTCTGCGAACTCCTTTTCAGCTTTCAGTCCTAGGGAATTCTCATGTGGTCGGCTGGTATTAGACTCACATGAAAAGCCCTAACTTGGCTTTGATACCATGTAGGTTTTCAAGACTGCTATTCAGTCTTGACCACTAAGAGATTTCAGGTTCGATGAGAAGAGAAAGTGAAGAAGAAGTAGAAGAGTGGTGAAAGAGCAGTAGAACACAGATTTTGAGGAGAAGAACAGAATGTCAATATTCTGCCGCCGCCACTTTAAGTTAATATATATAGGTTATGCTAGTTACATGAAAGGACATATCTGCCCTTGGTGTTTACATCATAACTGCTAACAAATAACAAACAATATAAAACTGAAACTAGAAATAACAGAATAGCAAAATAACCACAGCTGTGACTAGATACATTCTACCCTACGGACAGAGTGGGACCACAGCTGTGGGGCCCACATCAATGTTCTCTACAAAGAGCATCAATTTCTTCCTTCATGGCATTTGTCCATTCTGGTACTGAGAGAGCTTCTGCCACATTCTTGGGAATAGGGATACTGTCAATGGAGGTAAGGAAGGCACGAAATGAAGGTGAGATATTCTCATAGGAAACAAAGTTGGAAATGGGGTGTTTAGTGGTGCACGACCTAACAACTTTCCTGTGGGCAATAGGAAGGTCAAGATCATTAGCAATAGGGAGGTCAGGACCATCATTGGGAGTCAAGTTACCTGAGTGAGTATGATCTTCCCCCGAGGAATTTGATGGCACTTGAGGTATAGCTTCTGGATTCTCCACAGCTCTTGAACCTGGTTGGCCTTTACGACGACGAGAAAAAAAAACGGAAAGGTGGAGGATCAGAAGGAAAAGGGGAAGGAGGAGAAGGATTAGGAAGAGGAGGAAGCTGAACCAGTTTCTCCTCATGTCTACACTCCCCCTGAGGAGAAACAAGAAAGAAGGGCTCATCTTCAAAGCAGGTAACATCCATGGAGACACAGAATCTCCGAGAAACAGGATCAAAGCAACAATACCCTTTCTGAGAGAATGAGTAGCCAAGAAATATGCACGGGATAGCACGAGAGTCCAATTTCCCTCGGGTGGGAGAAAGGTTTTGGACAAAGCACCGACAACCAAAAACACAAGGAGGGATAGAAAGAAGAGGGGCCTTAGGAAAGAGAAGCTGATGTGGGGCTTTGTACTCTAACCAACGAGAGGGCATTCGGTTAATGAGGTATGTAGAACAAAGGACAGCCTCAAGCCAAAATCGTTTGGGAACATTCATGTGGAGTAGTAGACCCCGTGCCACTTCAAGGAGGTGTCAATTCTTCCGTTCAGCCACACCATTTTGTTGTGGCGTGTGGGCACAAGAGCTCTGATGAAGTGAGCCATGTGAAGCAAAGAACTCCATGAGGTCACTATGAAAAAACTCTTTTGCATTGTCTGACTGAAATATTTGAATCTCGGTCTGAAATTGGGTGAAGACCATCCACTGAAAATCTTAGATAATTTTTGGTACTTCCTCACGGGTTCGCATTGGATATACCCAAGTGTATCTGGAATAATCGTCAATGAAGGTAATGAAGTACTTGTAGCCACTCTCAGAAGGTAAAGTAACAGGGCCCCACACATCAGAATGCACAATGTGAAAAGGAAACTCAGATTTACTATTTCTTTGAGGAAATTGAGTTCTACAATGCTTGCTTAACTGACACGTTTGACAGGAAAAATTAGAAACAGACACTGACTTACACAGTTCTGGGAAAACAACTTTCAAGGACTCAAAGGACAAATGACCCAGACGACAATGCCACAATTATATTTTACTCTTTCTGAACTGACTCAGACTCTGTAACATGAAGGCCAACCGTATTCTCCAGCATGTAGAGTCCATCAACCATACGTCCCCAACCAATCGTCCTCCCCGAGGCCAGATCCTAAATCACACAATAGAAAGGGAAAAAGTCACAAAATAGTTTAAGGAATTTGTAACACTACTGACTGAGAACAAATTCATAGGGAATTTTGGAACATGAAGAACATCAGAAAGAGTAAGGCCGAGGGGAAGAGAGAGAGTTCCTTGACCAGCTATGGAAGTGTATGATCCATCAACTAGTCTCACTTTATCTCTTCCAAAAAGAGGGTGATAAGTTTGAAAGTAAGAGGACATACCAGCCATGTGTTTTGACGCTCTAGAATCAATGATCCATGGAGAGTCAAGGTTGTGAGAAGCAACATGGAAAGCTGTGGCAGGATTACCTGATGTGGATGCAAAAGAGGTGGTGGGAGGAGCATCCACATGGCGAATTGCTCTACCATAAAGCTCCAAATGGTCACAGAAGGAGTTTACAATATCCTCCCTTGGGTCAGATCCAGAGTAGCTATGTTGACCATGTGGTGTTTGAGTCATAGTAGAAGTGGAGGGCTGATTCTCCCGAGTAACCATGTTGGCCATGTGGTGTTTCTTGGTACCTTGTTGCTTGGGCCTTCTAATTACATCTGAGCCTTGCTTCTTAGGTAGATCCTGAGCCCACTTTGGTTTCCCATGGAGATCCCAACAAGTATCTTTGGTGTGTCGGGGCTTCTGACAGTTAGTGCACCACAATTTTTCCTTATCTTCTGCTTTCTTCTGGAGATCCCCTCTCTTGGAAGAAGGTCCACCACTAGTAGAGGTACCCCCCTTTACCGCCAACACAATTGCATCTCCTCTGGTGCTGTTCATCAAGTTTCTCCTACACTCTTCAGACTGGACAAGAGCATAGACCTCCTGAATTGAAGGAAGATCCTTAGAACTTGGAATTTGTACTCTGATGGATTCATAGATAGGATTGAGACCATGTAAAAAAGCAAACACTCTTTGCTGTGAGACAAGTTTCTTATACAATTTTGCATCTTCATCACACTTCCAATCAATATTCTGGTAATGGTCCAACTCCTTCCAAACAGTGGTCAAGTCAGAGTAATAAACTGATAAACTTCTCTCCCCCTGTTGACAAGTAGATGAGGCTACTTGCAGTTGATAAATCTTGGCATAGTGTCGAAGTTCAGAATATGTGGATTTTGCCTGTTCCCATATCTCATTTGCAGTTTCAGCCCACATGAAGTTCTTCCTTATTTGCGGTTGCATGGAGATCAAAAGCCATGGCATAACCATACTATTCTCTTGATCCCATCTATCATGTTCTGTAGTTCCAGAAGGTGGTTCTTTGATTCTTCCATTTATGTAGCCTATTTTTCCCCTTGCAGTTATGTATAACTTGATCCCTCTTGACCACTCTAGGTAATTTAACCCATCAAGAGGAACAACAGCCATAGGGAAGGATAGGTCATTGCTCCCACTCATTCCATTCAGCATTGTGGAGATTCCGGATGTAGCTGAATCTTCACTATTCATGATTCTAGGTTTAGAAGTACACAAAACCAAAGGCACACTGCCTTACAGAGCTGCTACAGTCCACAACTAGGCAATTGCTGATTTTCGGTTTCACAGAGAACCAAGCACAAACACTGCAGCTGCAGTACTAGTTTGTATGACCTACACTTTGTAGGAGTCCACAGAACAATATACGAACACTGCACTTGCAGTGTAACCAGGTCTGAATGACCTACAGTTTTACAAATTTCATGAATCTCTCTCAGTAGGAACAGCAATGCAAGTGGTGGTTCACCACACCTAATCGGCTGATATCCACTTTCCAGGGCAGCCGAACAGTCACTTAGGGTTTAGGGTTCATCAACAGTCCCTTAGAGAGCTGAATAGAGCAACACACAATCGGAGGAGGGAAAAAAAAACAGTCGAACAGTCCCTACTCAGATTTTAGGACATTAACAGTCCATCGAAATAGTGCAAGAAGAGAACCATAAACAGAGAAACTTCAGTTCAGTACCTAGGTCACCCGAACTGTGAATAGGCAGTACACTCATGGACTCAATCTTCTCTGCAGGCCAGAACCCTTCTTCATACATCTGGGATGGTTTTCTACAGTCTTCATAGCCGAGCAACTCCAGTCACCAGCACCTGGGGTGGAGGATAAAGAAGAAAAAACTTGTAGCAGAACCCTTTTCTGCGCTAGGAAGTTGAACAGTCAGCTTTCTTGTAGCAGAACCCTACTCAGCAGTGGAGACTAACCGCAGCACTAGAGAATGCTTCCTCTTCCTTGTCTTCGAGCATCAGGACTATAGCTTCTACGCAGCAGTGGAGAGAGACCTCAGCTGGTTGTTTTCTAGGCCTGGTCGGTTCCGCTCTGATACCATGTTGAGCAGAAGAAGAAGAAGAAGAAAGGAAGGAAGAAGAAGGAGAAGAGAAGAGGCTGCAGAATTAAGGCCTCAAAAGCACTGCTTCATGCGAGTGAAGCATTTGTATTTATACTATACTGGCCGTACAACACAAGAGGTCTACAAAATTACAAAAATACCCCTGCGGGCACTAATCCTGTGTACAGTACATACAATACATCTGTCAACAATGTTGTATGAAGTAATGGCCAATTGGCCAAAATTGCATAGATTGTACACAACAAGGGTAATTGTGAGCTGTGGTGTGTGATCATAAAGGGCTTTTCTGAAATTGAAGTTTACCAATATATTATATGTCACTCTTTCCTTTCCCAATGAAGATAGCTAAGAAGATTGAAAAGATCCAAAGGGATTTCTTTTGTCAGGGTTGTCTGGACTCAGGAGAGAACAAAGTTCACACAGTTAACTGGGATCAAGCCTGCCTTCCCCCAGAAGGTGGGGTCTTGACAATAAAAGAATAAAAGATTTCAATGTGGCCTTACGCAAGAAGTGGATTTAGAGAGTATCAAGTGGTGATTGGATTTCAGGGGATCCATTTACTTCCTATGGCAGCTCAGTGTCAAAATAGATCATGAAAGCCTATAATGTGTTTTCAAAAGGAATCTCCTTTAAGTTGGGCAGTGGTGGTAGATTGAAGTTCTGGCATGACAAATAGTGTACTGACAGACCGTTAGAGGAAGCCTTTCTTCGGTTATATATGCTGGTGATTGATAAAAATGCTTCTGTGGCTAAATCCTAGTTGATAGATGGGAGTGTGACTTGGTCAACAAGTCTCTTCAGGAACCCCTACAATTTAGAGAGGGATAGATTGCTGGAGTTGTTTCAGATTCTGAGAGGGGAAAGCCATGGAACTTTTACCATCATGTGGCCAAGAAGATCAGTGATTTAGGGTGTGCTGGTGGCCTCTAAAGTTGGTTTTTTGTTGTAGTCTGCAACTTTAGAGAGATGCTTAACTAAAGAAAACCAGAAGGGCCTCCAGCTAGGGGATCACTCTTGTATGAAGTAGTCGATCAAGACTACAATCTGTCTTGAACTTAAAAGAAAAAATATGAAGAAATTGAAGAGAAGAAGAACAGAGGAGAGAAGAGAAGAGAAGAAGCACACGAAGAGATCTTGGAAAAGAGAGAGGGTTGATCTTAACATCAGCTGACCTACTCTTAATATTTAAATATGTTGACTAATTGTAAAAGGGCTGAATTGCCCTCATTGCATACATGGCAAATAAACTAATAATAAAGCTAAAATAACTACCAACTAACACTGTCATAACTAACAGAAATAATGCTGCCATACGAACACAGTGGAGACCACATCAGTGGGGTCCACATCAGTGTTCTCTACACTCCCCCTAAAGTTGGGAATAGATATTTGTCATTCCCAACTTGCATAGTCTGCCTCTAACTTCTTCCTTGGAACAGCCTTGGTGGGAAGATCTGCGAGCTGCATGTTGGAGGTGATATACAGAAGACACTTCTTGAGATGAAACCCTTTCTCTAACAAAATGTCGGTCTACTTCAATATGCTTAGTTCTGTCATGTACCAGATTATGAGCTATATTAATAGCAGCCTGATTATCTACATTGAGGGCTTCTCATAAGCAATACCCAACTCCTCAAATAATGATTTCAGCCACACTATTAGCCATGGATCAATATTCAACTTCAGCACTAGAACAAGAAACAACACTTTGTTTTTTACTCCTCTAGGAGACAAGGTTACCTCCTACAAAAGCACAATATTCAGAGATAGACCTTCTATTATCAACACTCCCAACCCAATCAGCATCTATATAAACCTCTACCTGGGCACCTCTTCAAATATGCTAATATCCTCTCAACTGCAAGGAGGTGAGTGGTTCTAGGAGAGTGCATATACTGACTAACAACGCTGACTGCATAACTAATGTCCGGTTGTGTGAGACAAAGATAGAGGAGTTTTCCAACTAATCGTTGGAACATATCTTTATCTTCAAGTGGCTCTCCACTCTCTGCACTGATCTTGTGATTCTGTTCAATAGGTGTATCTGCAGGCTTAACACCCAACTTTCCAATTTCTTTCAATAGATCTAGAACATACTTTCTTTGAGAAACAAAAATCCCATGTTTAGATCTAGCTACCTCAATACCCAAGAAGTATTGTAGCTCTCTCAGATCTTTCACCTCAAAATCTTGATGGAGTTGTTTAAGAGACCCAATCTCACTATTATCTTTCCCTCTCACTACAATATCATCAACATATACAGCAAGCAAAGTCAAGGAAGAGTCCACTCTCTTAATGAACAATGTATGGTCTGACTGGGCTTGTACATAGCCGAATTTTTCAAGGGTTTGTCAAAATCTATCAAACCAAGCTCTAGAGGACTGCTTTAGACCATACAAGGCTTCATTCAACCGGCAAACCTTCTTTCCTATTTCTGCATCATAAAACCCAGGAGGTAACTGCATGTAGACTTCTTCCTGTAAGTCTCCATTGAGGAAGGCATTTTTAACATCCATCTGGAACAAGGGCCAAGAGTAACTGGAAACAAGGGATAATAAAACTCTAATAGTGGTCATCTTTGCTACTGGAGCAAAAGTCTCCAAGTAGTCTATACCATAAGTCTGAGTAAATCCCTTTGCAACTAACTGGGCCTTATACCTTTCAATGGAACCATCAGCATTATGTTTCACAGTAAATACCCATCTACATCCAACTGGTTTCTTCCCTTTAGGCTGGTCAACTAGCTCCGAACTAATATTCCTTAGAAGAGCATCAATTTCAACCTTCATTGCATCTTTCCACTCAGGAACTAACAAGGCTTCCTACACTGTTCTGGGGATAGGAATATCAGCAATGGATGTGAGAAAGGACCTATAAGAGGGGGACAAATGATCATAGGACAAGAATTGGGAAATGTAGTGAGATGTGGATGTGGTGCAACGTCGTTTGCCTTTACGGACTGCAATGGGGAGGTCAAGATCATCCAAAGGAGGTAAGGGTGCAACAGCGGAAGGTATCACAATGGGACCTAGATCTGATAAAGGGACTGTGGTACCTGGATTTGGACCCGCAAAAGGAACTGGGGCTGGCCTGGATTGTTGATGACCGAAACCAACCTGCCTCAACCGCCTGTGAAAGACTCTCAAATCCTAACACCTCTAACAACCCTCCCCATTACATCCCTCATCACTCAATGGAACAGGTAAAGGAACTTCTTATGAGTTAACTCCCAATCTCACTACTCTTCCCTTGAGGAGAAACCCTAGGATATTAGGGTACATCCTCAAAGAAAGTAACATCCATAGAGACAAATCTCCTCCCAGAAGTAGGTTCATAGCAGCAATAACCCTTTCGAGTTTGTGCATAACCAAGAAAAATACATTTGGAGACCTTAGAATCAAATTTAGAACGATGAGGTCCAAGAATCTGAACAAAGCAAGTACAACCAAAGGTTTTAAGGGGAACAATAAACAATTCTTTATCGGGGTACAAAAGGGTAAATGGAGGCTTTATGTCAAGAACCTGTGAAGCAACTCGATTAATGAGATACACTGCTGTAAGAATAGCATCTCCCCATAAACGAATAGGCACATTGGAGTTAAACACAATGCTTCTAGCCACCTCCAATATGTGCCTATTCTTCCTCTCAGCAACCCCATTCTGCTATGGTGTATAAGGACAAGTACTCTAGTGGATAATCCCATGATCAAGCAAATAAGAGGCTAATGGGTTGGCAAAGTATTCTTTCGCATTATCGGATCTGAAGATTTTGATTTTGACCCCAATTTGGGTTAAAATCATCTGATGAAAGATTTGGGTCAAAGCAGGAACCTCATCTCGAGAACGCATAATGTAAACCCAAGAAAAACAGGTATAGTCATCAACAAACAACAAGAAATATCTGTATCCCCCCATAGCAGTGATGTGATACGGGCCCGAAACATCAGTATGCACAATATCAAAAGAATTACTACTTATTTTATTACTCAATGAATAAGATGTTCTACAATGCTTTGCAAGCTCACAACTCTCACATCTCAAACTGGACATCTGAATAGACTCAAATAAATTAGGAAACAAACTCTTCAAAGACCGAAAGGATAAATGACCCAACCGATTATGCCAAAACATAACTTGACAAACAGACTGAGAAACAAAAGACTTCCTATCTTCACTATCTTCCCAATGATAACTCTCTCCAAACAGATAGATCCCATTCATCTCACGGCCAGTCCCAATCACCTTCCTTGCTCCAAGTCCTGAAAAACACATCGGTCAGGGGAAAAAGGTTAAATGAACAATTCTCATGTTTTGTAATGCTACCGACTGAAAGCAAGTTAGTATTAAGCTTAGGAATATGCAAAACTGAAGATAAGGAAATGGTATTAGACAACTTGATGTTGCCCTTGCCAGAAATAGGAACAAAGGAACCATCAGCAATGGACACTTTATCTCTGCGAGAAGATAAGTGATAGGTAGTGAACAGTAATGGCAAGCCAGTCATATGGTCAGATGCACCTGAGTCTATTACCCAACAATGTTCAGTGTTACCTGGAGCTGAAGCATGATAAGCTAAGGCCTGCGTACCTGAATAAGCAAAAGCTGATGTGGGAGGAGCTTATGGCAGTTGAGATGATTGAGCTGAATTGCCAACTTCCTTTTACAACTAAGTCAGGGCAGCCTGGACAGCAGCTAGGGTGTCTAGAGGTGTGCCTTTTGTGCTGGATGAGGGTGCACAATCAGTATTAACAGCCATACTAGCATTGCCCCTTTTGTTCCTGAGTTTTGCTGGAACTAGATGAGCATGCAGCTTCCAAAAGGTGTCTTTAGTATGCTTAGGTTTCTTGCAATGTTCACACACTAGATCCTGCTTGTCTTCCTTCTTTATATCCCTCTCCGTATCACCCCCAGACTTAGGTTTAACTACTGCCAAGGCTGGTGGGAAGGGAAAATGCTGCATCATAACCTTTCTCCTAGTTTCTTCACTATGCACCAGGGAGTAGGCTTGAGATAAGGTCACACTGTCCCTTGTTAGTAGTTGTTGTCTCACAATATCATAATCAGGATTCAGACCAGCTAGGAACTCAGAAACCCTATTACTTTCAACTCGCTTTCTACGAATTTGTGCATCCTTCTGACTTTCCCACTCAAGTGTTTCTAGGTGGTCAATTTCATGTCACAAAGATTTCAAGGTAGAGAAGTAAACTGAGACCGGTTTCTTTCCTTGCTTAAGGTTGTTAACCTCACACTTCAATTCATAAGCCCTAGCAACATTAAGGGGTTGGGAGTAGGTCTCTTTCATGACATTCCAGATTTCATTAGCTGTTTTTGCCCACAAATAGTTCTGGCTAATATGTGGCTGCATAGAATTGTACAGCCATGTCATAACCAAATAGTTCTCCTGAACCCATTTGGTATAAGTTTGGTCCTCCTTAGTTGGTTTTTTCACATAGATGAAAAACAGCCCTAGAAGTATGGGACTGTACAAGGAAACCAGAAAGAACAAACAAGAGAAGATTAGAGAAGCTAAGAGAGAGAGAGAGTTGCGGCAAGGAGGGTTAGAGGATGAGAGGTTCGAACTTAACCTCCCTCTAACACTCTAATACACTTTTATTAAGTAAATCTTTGAGTAATTACAAGAGAGGCCCTTGGTTGGACAAGAAATTACAAAAAAAACAAAGCATAGAAGAGTATGGGCCCAGAATAAGGCTCATTACAAGGAAGAACATAAATATAACATAGATTAACAGCCTATGGGCCATTCGGCCCATCTTCTCTACACTCCCCCTCAAGCTGAGCATAGATGTTAATCATGCCCAGCTTGCCAGTGTCATGCTAAAGCCTTGCCTTGGGAATACCCTTGGTGAGAAAATCTACCAATTGTCCTTCAGAAGTAATGAATGGAAGACACACTTCACCCGAAGAGACTCTTTCTCGAATAAAGTGTCTATCGACCTCAATATGTTTAGTTCTATCATGTTGTACGGGGTTGTAGGCAACATCATTGGCTTGTCATAATCAATCCCAAGTTCTTCCATCAATGACCTTAGCCACAACAGTTCAAAGACTCCATGTGCCATGGCCCTATATTCTGCTTCTGTTGAGGATCGGGCCACAACTGATTGTTTCTTGCTCCTCCAAGAGACAACATTACCAGCCACTAGACTGCAATACCCTGAAGTAGATCTTTTGTCATCAATATTTCCAGCCCAGTCAGCATCAGTATAGGCTTCAAGTTTCAGATGTCCAGGCTTGGTAAACTGAATCCCTTTTCCTGGAGAGCCTTTCAAATAACACAAAATTCGTTTTGCAGCTGCCATATGAGTATCTTGAGAAGCATGCATGAACTGGCTAATACAACTGACAGCATATGCAATATCTGGCCGAGTCATGCACAGGTACAGGAGCTTCGCAAGAAGTCTCTGAAAGACCCCTTTATCTTCCAACAATGTTCCATCTGAAGCAGAAAGTTTGTGACTCATATCAATAGGAGTTGCAGCTAGTCTAGCACCCATCTTCCTAGTTTCAGAGAGCAAGTCAAGGACATACTTCCTTTGGGAAATAGGAATCCCATCCTTGGATCTAGCAACTTCTATGCCAAGGAAGTATCTCAACTCCCCCAGATCCTTAATCTCAAATTCTGTATGAAGGAAAGACTTAAGAGCACGAATTCCTGAGGCATCATTACCAGTCACAACAATGTCATCAACATAAACAATGAGATATACTGCTAGAGATTCACTTCTCTTCACAAAAAGAGTATGATCTGACTGTGTTTGAGTATAGCCGAATTTAACAAATGCTATTCTAAATTTCTCAAACCATGATCTAGGAGACTGTTTGATGCCATAAAGAGATTTCTTCAATTTGCATACCTTTCCTTGCATATCACTTCCATACATTCCTGGAGGGAGAGACATATAGACCTCCTCATGTAAGTCACCATTCAGAAACGCATTCTTTACATCCAACTGATAAAGGGGCCAATCAAAGTGAGCTGCCAAAGATAAGAGAACCCTCACAGATGTTATCTTAGCAACAGGAGAAAAGGTCTCCAGGTAATCAATCACATACGTCTGTGTGTAGCCTTTGGCAACCAGTCTGGCCTTGTACCTCTCAATAATCCCATCAGCCCGGTATTTAATGGTAAAGACCCACTTGCAACCAATCGGATCCTTCCCTACAGGCAAATCCACCACTTCCCAAGTATCATTTTTGTGTAGGGCAACCATTTCAGATTCCATGGCATCTCTCAATTCTGGAATCTCAAGAGCTCCTAACACAGACCTAGGAATAGGATTAGAAGCAACAAAAGAGAGATAGGCAAAGTATGAAGGAGAAAGTAGATCATAAGAAAGGTGTTTGGAAATGCAGTGTGCAGTGCACTTCCGTTTTCCTTTCCCAACAGCAATGGGAACATCAAGATCCGAGAAAGATGGTTCCAAAGAGGTTGAAACAGCACCTGTTGTCTCATCTGTGATTGAAAGTGTATGAGGCTCATCTGTTGTAAGGGAAACAACCTGCTCATTCCTGGATCTTTGCCTTTGACACACCTTGGGATTGTGGGTAGGACGAGGAGGTAAAGAAATAGGAGCACTAGGACAAGGAGAATGAAGTGATTGATCCTCCCTTGATTCATTTGGTGAGGACACAAGCTCATCAAGAGACTTAATTGGGACAGGGAGATGAAGGGAAAACACTTGTGACAAACTCTCCCCCTGTTGACAATGTCCTTCCTGAGAGGACCCATAAAAAGGAGAAATTTCATCAAAGGTAACATCCATTGAGACATACCGAGTGCCAGTCTTTGGATCAAAACAACAATAACCCTTTTGTGGGGGGGAATAACCAAGGAATATGCATTTTTGGGCTTCTGGTTCAAACTTATGTCTCTGGGCACTTGGAATGTGAACATAACAGGTGCATCCAAACACACGAAGAGGAATAGGGAAGAGATCCTTATCTGGATGAAGAAGACTGAAGGGAGATTTAAACCCTAAAACCCTTGATGACATAAGGTTTATGAGATAGGTAGCAGTGAGAACAACATCACCCCAAAATCTTGTGGGAACATGTGAGGCAAACAAAAGGCTCCTTGCAACTTCAACAATATGCCTATTTTTTCTTTCAGCAACTCTATTTTGTTCAGGGGTTCTAACACAAGAACTTTGATGAATAACTCCCATGTCAAAGAGATACAAGGATAAACTCTTCTCAAAATACTCTTTTGCATAGTCAGATCTGAAAATCTTAATTCTGGTATCAAACTGAGTTAAAACAAATTCATGAAATTGCCTCACAAGTCTTGAAACTTCATCACGATATTTCATTAGGTATATCCAAGTGAATCTAGAAAAATCATCAATAAACAGGATGAAATATCTGTAGCCCCCCATAGAAGATAAGTGGTAAGGCTCCCACACATCAGAGTGCACAATATTAAAAAGGAAAAGAGGATCTTTTATTGCTCAAAGGGTAATTGTTTCTACAATGCTTTGATAACTAACATGACTCACAATTAAGATTGGACACACTGATTCCCTTAAACAGTTCAGGAAATAGATGACTTAAAGCAGAAAAAGGCAAATGACCCAAACGACAATGACTCAACATGATTCGACTGACAGACTCTGAAGAGGTAGAACTAAAGGCAGCATTCTTAGGATGATCAAGGCATTGTCCAGGAGTGTCAAGCAAGTATATTCCATTTGCTTCATGGCCACTCCCAATCACCTTCCGAGACTCCAGATCCTGAAAAACACAGTGAGAAGGAAAAAAGGTTACACAACAATTCAATGACTTGGTTAAGCTATTTACAGATAACAAATTGGTATTTAATCTAGGTACATGAAGGGTGGAAGATAGGAGTAAGGAGTCTGTAACCTTAACAGTTCCCTTGCTAGAAATAGAGGCAAGAGATCCATCAACTAAGGTGATTTTGTCACGACCAGTAAGCAAATCATATGAAACAAACAAAGTGGAAAGGTTGGTCATCTAATCATAAGCACCTGAATCTATGATCCAAGGGGTCTTAGGATTACCTGAGGTGGTTGCATGGTTAGCAAAAGCTCTTATACCTGAGTGAGAAAATGCAGTGGTGGTTGAACTTCCTGAAGGGTTGGATGATGAAGTCGCTCCTTCAAGATGACTGATCATCTTTCCAAACTTTTCATACTCAACTTTCATGGCTGCCAACTGTGCACAGGTAGACTCAACTTCACCCGTGGCTGCATTTGCACTCCCTGTCTTCCTACTATCATTTTTCTTCTGGAATCGAACAGGAACAAACCCGGGATGTAATTTCTAGCACTTGTCCTTGGTGTGCTTCGGCTTCTTGCAATATTCACAGACAACCTCCTTTCCAGTGCCACTGGGAGCCCCTATAACTCCTTTGGGTTTAAACCCCATATTTGCAAATGCATTAGTACCAACTTCTTGAACCTGTACCTGTCTTCTGCTTTCTTCACTGCTGACTAAAGCATATGCTTGTGATAATGAGACACTTTCCTTGGACAGAATATTTTGTTTTGTGATGTCATATTCAGGGTTTATCCCAGTTAGGAACTCAAAAACCCTGTTCCTTTCAACTAATTTCCCATAGGTTTCTGCATCATTGGGAGTATCCCATGTCACAGCCTTTATCAGATCAATTTCTTGCCATAGAGATTTCAAGGTTGAGAAATATGCCGCAAGGGATTTCTCCCCCTGTTTTAGATTCTTCACATCACTCCTTAGTTTATAGGCTCTGGCTACATTCAGTTTCTAGGAGTAGGTTTCTGCAACACTATCCCAGATTTCCTTAGCTGAGTTCATCCAGAGATAATGTTGACTAATCTGTGGCTACATTGAATTCACGAGCCACCCAATCACGGTGTAATTCTCTTGCACCCATTTCTCATAAGAGGGATCATCCTCTGGGGGAGCTTTCTTGCTTCCAGAGATAAACCCCCACTTTCCTCTGCTACAAATATGAATTTTCATAGATTGTGACCATGCCAAATAGTTGGTTCCATCTAGTTTAACTGTGGTTACAGCCAACAAAGAATCAGTTGGGGTTCCCAAAGTATGTCCATATTCAGCAGTACTCTTGCTCTCAATATCTAAGAAGTCCATCATATAAAAGCTTCGATTAGGGTTTCGATAAGCCTCCACTAGTGTACTGATTGTTGATGAACTCAGATTGAGTTGAATCGGCAACAAACACAGCAACTCACAAACTCAGTTCAGACCTGACAGCCGTGAGAACCAAGTTCGGTGGTAGCTCTTTCAAGAAGAAGAAGACCTGATTCAGCCTTCAAGAGACAACCAGCAGACCTCCAAACACTATGTATCCGGTTGGAGTTCCTTTCTAGTTAGGGATTCTAGGTTCCCAACAACAATTGCCCCAAAGAGGGGTTTCAAGTACTTTAACAGCTCCCCAAATCAGAAAAAATAACCCAGTAATAACTGAAGCAACTTACAGTTGAATGAATCTCTAATTTGAGCTTTAAATCAGGCCGAACAATCCTTCTCTCTTATTCTTCCTAGTCACCGAACTATTCTCCAAGCGAATAGAGTCTTGGGCACCCTCCAATGACCTCCAAGAATCAGGCAAATGAGTCTAAACTTCCAGCCCTAGAACACCCTCATGCAATCGGCTGGACTATAACCACATGAGAGCCACGCCAAGCTCAAGCCTGCTCTGATACCAAGATGAAAAACAGCCCTAGAAGTATGGGACTGTGCAAGGAAACCAGAAATAACAAACAAGAGAAGATTAGAGAAACTAAGAGAGAGAGAGAGCTGTGGCAAGGAGGGTTAGAGGATGAGAGGTTCGAACTGAACCTCCCTCTAACACTCTAATACACTTTTATTAAGTTAATCTTTGAGTAATTACAAGAGAGGCCCTTGGTTGGACAAGAAATTACAAAAAAACAGAGCATAGAAGAGTATGGGCCCAGAATAAGGCCCATTACAGAGAAGAACATAAATATAACATAGAATAACAACCTATGGGCCATTCGGCCCATCTTCTCTACACACATCTCTCAACAAGTAGCTCGGTTTTCCTCTACTCCCAATAGCCATCATGGCCGATTGAGCCCATTCTAAGTAGTTTGATCCATCAAACTTCACAGTTGTAATCTGAAAGGCATTCTCAAACATGTTACCAGAATTGCTAGTCCCAAAAACACCTTCCCCCTGATTCTTGAACTCCATTCTTGATCAAGAATTAATAAAAAACCTTTTTTTTAACTATTGTAATAGGAAAAACAGCACCCAAACAACTGATAACAGCCGGCCTAGGTCTTCCAAAGAACATAGAAAACAAAATTCCGAATGAAACCAGTTCAAAATCTGATCTGAAACCAACAACAGTTCTGAATTTTAGGGTTTTCTCTCAAAACCCTAAAGAAAAAACATAGAAAAACACAGATTTCCAGCCGCACCTCTCAGAATAAACCAAGATGGTTTTTTTCAAAGTTATTCTCAAGGAAAAAGCTTACTTTATGAAAAAATCTCTGGTCGCCACCTTCTGTCTGATGCAAAACCCTAATCTTGAGGATCCGAAGCCCTTTCTGATTCTTCCTGACTACTGGAACTCTCCCAGCCTTCTACAATCTTCTTAGTAGCAGCCGCACACTACCAGTAACCTCTAAAAATCAGTCGATCCTCCTTCTTTGTTGAAAAACTTCTAAACCTAGGAGATTCTCATGTAGTCAATCTAATTAGACTAACATAAGAGCTCCTAGGTCAGCTCTAATACCAAGTAGTCGATCAAGACTACAATCTGTCTTGAATTTAAAAGAAAAAAGATGAAGAAATTGAAGAGAAGAAGAATAGAGGAGAGAAGAGAAGAGAAGAAGCACACGAAGAGATCTTGGAAAAGAGAGAGGGTTGATCTTAACATCAGCCGACCCACTCTTAATATTTATATATGTTGACTAATTGTAAAAGGGATGAATTGCCCTTATTGCTTACATGGCAAATAAACTAATAATAAAGCTGAAATAACTACCAACTAACACTGTCATAACTAACAGAAATAATGCTGCCATACGAACACAGTGGGGACCACATCAGTGTTCTCTACATGTGAAGTGTAGGCAGTAAACGGAGAGTGATGCTCATCTGTTTATCCATTGCAATATTTTTTTTGAAGGATAAAAAAGAAAATTTCATTAAACTGAAAAAAGGCAGTACATCTCATAAATAATGGTTGTCAAGTTAACAAACCAACTACATATCAGAAATCAAACTGAAAATGAATCACTATTACAAGGATGCAAATCAAGAGTGCTCCATAAATTCTCTAAAAGATTAGTCTTAAGGCTAAGATTGCATTTTATCAGAGCTGTTAATCTAAGCTGGGTTCACCTAAATCTTTGAAAGAGCTGCTGCTGACCTGTTCACTTCAGGGGCTGAGCAGAAGAGGACAGCTAGTTTGGCACTGGTACCAGCAGCTGTCTCATGGACTCTATGGTCTGAAAGAAATAGGAGAATCAACAACACAGCAGGTCTAAAAAGGAGCTAATCAATTTATCAATTGGTATATTGAGGTCCTGGACTTCTGTTTCTAAGGAGTTCTCCCATTAGCCAACTATGCAGCTTCTCAAGTTTGTTGATTGTGGGGTCTTTGATTGTAATTTGACATGGATATAAAACTTTCATGGGTTAAACAAAGTGCCAACTCTTTTGCTGATGGTTTAGCTAAACAAGGGGTGAAAAGGGATTCTCATTTTTGGGCTCATTTGTAATTGTTACATGTTTTTTTGGTAGTTTTCTCTTTGTGTGAGATAAGAGAGCTTATCTCCCCTTTTCTGACTCTCTCTTTAATCATATTTTAATGAAATTGTTATTTGTTATTGATAAAAAAAAAACTGGTTGTGTATCTTTGGGGTTTCCACCTGGCTGTAGGGTGGGTCGCTGAAGATCTGTCATACTGTTTGCCTTTTTGCTTCTAAATAACTTTTACTTTACCTACTTCCAAAAAAAATGTACACACAAGGGTAATGCACCAAATGAATGTTTTGAAAATATACACAAGAGTCCCTGAAGATCTGCCGTACTGTTTGCCTTTTTGCTTCTGAATAATTTTTACTTTACCTACTTCCAAAATGTAGAGAGACTGGGCCGAATGGGCCCCAGTACTTGTTGTTTATTAAGTAATGTCTTGTTTATGTTTTATTTGTTAATGGGCCTTTTTCATGATGGGCCTGTTAACTTCTTTTTTGTTTCTTTTAAGTGATTGATGAGCTGACCACCCACTTAAGGGCAGATATGTAACTGAACTCAGTTAAGCTAGATTAAATAAAAGATTAGTGAGAGAGGAGAGAAAATCATCTAACTCTCTCCTCCTTTCTCTTCTTTTCTGCTGTAATCACCTTTTTTTTCTTTCTTTTACTGCTGTAATTAGAATTTAATCATCAGATTCGAAGGACAGATTTACATCTCAAAAAATGTACACACAAGGGTAATGCACCAAATGAATATTTTGAAAACCAAAAAGGAACAATTATTTTTTAATGAAAACATCATTCCAATAGAAAATTTATATTTGATAGATTTATGATAATTGGAAGTACATCCAGAGTTTGAGGATGCTGACAAAGGAATGTCTAGTTCAGATTTTTTATCAACTTTGGAAAATCTGTTGATGTTTTAGGTGCGGATTTTGGTTTGTTTTTTTCCCATCTTTGAAGATGTTGCCTCTTCACCTTAACCTTATAATCCTTGTCATTATTACTAGTACTAGTATTCTCCCACTTAGCTCATTATAACAGTAGGGCTACAAAAAGTCTTCAACTGGTAAGATTTGGTGAAATCCAATTATATCTACAGTTAAGGCACTTACAAAATGTTAAGCCAGAGAATCCTTAAGTGATGTCTTGGTAAAGGTCCAATCCTAGGGTTGCATGAAGGAGCAACATACCCCTTCCTTTGTATTTCTGTTGGCTGTTATGATTTCATTTGTATTTGTATTGGTGCCATTGCCACCTCATGCCTTGGTGCTGGCCCAAAGTTCATTTTTCTTCTGGATAAATTTACTTGCATATTCACCTTTTATCGGGCTTATAGCCCAAATTAGGAGCAGAATAGATCAAAAAGAATGTGCAAACACCATTACACGTTATGTATGTTTGTATCTGAACATGTTTGTGTGTGGGTGTGAGTTTAGATTTATCATACACATATTATAAATAACTAAATATATTCTAGGGTGTATATGATATTATAAATATGTAATATACATAGATATGTACATTATCATAAATACACAGTGTACACATACATGAAGTCATCCATAGGAACCTAGGAGTAGCCCAAATAGGTGATAAAATGAGAGAAAGTAGACTAAGACGGTTTGATCACATGCATAGAAGGCCATCAACAGTAGGAGTGGTCATTCTTGGCCCAGCCCGCAAATTTCTGGGGTGGGCCTAGGTTTCATATATGTAAAATATTATACATAAAATTTAATATTATAATATATTATATGTAATATGTATGAAAATATATTTTGTTTTATATTAAATGTTTATTATTATTTTATATAAAACATAGAACTTTTAACATGTAAATAAATGTTCATGAGTAGACACATGTCTACACATGTGCCAACACAAGAATCAACTCAAGTATGAGAATTGTCCTAGGCAAAGCCTTCATTCTCACTCCTAAGCAATGTGGGACTTGGGAAAACACTCAATGGTAACCCTCACTATTGAGCATTGTTCCAAGCCCCACATTGTTCAAGAATGGGAATGAAGGCCCTTGCCTTTATCTATAAAAGGATAGGCAAGCCAAGCCAAACTAAGTCTAGGAATTAAATGAGGCTGATTCCTTATTTTTTGTGCAATAGGCCACCAAAGCTTAGCTAAGCCCAACTTTGCTTGGACTTGTGCAATATTTTCTTTCATGTATTAATATACTATTTAATTTAAAATTTTCTAAACAATTAAAATTTTTCATTAGACCCAAAAAGCCCATAAGCCTGGCCCTAGGCTGAAGCCCTTATAAATGGTGCTAAACCCAGCACATGATCACCCCTAAGCAACAGCACTAGTTGGAAGAAGTAATTTGTTTCAAGCAAGGTTCAAAGTATTGATACGGTTCGGGCGTATCATATCGTAACTTTTGGTCTCAATACACCTTTACAGGTGTTTCGAGACCCCATTTATTAAAAATCACTTAAAAAACATCTCCTAAAATCAAATTTTGAAAAAAAAAACTCAAAAAAAATAATTAAGCGGTGAGTTTTTAGTACCAATATGCCCCTGCCGATACACAGGGGCGTATCGATACTTTGAACCTTGGTTACAAGTTGGAGGGGCTAAAAGGGCTATGGGTAGACCAAAAAGGACAGGTAGAAGTAGTAAGAAATTATTTAAGCACTAACAATTTGACAATGGATATAGCATTAAATAGAACAGATTGGCAAAACAGGATTCATGTAGCCAAGCCATATAGTCAGGATATGATGATGATGATGATGACACATATACATGAGTGTGTAAATTATATAATATCAGGCAGGTTGGGCTTGGGCTACCCCAAGGACTAAACCAAGCCCAACACGAGTTCAGGTCAGGCCCAAGTACAAGCCCAAAACCTGAAAACTCATACCTAACTAGTGCAAAAGCTTGGGTTGGGGTGGGCTCACCCAAGTTAGGGCCCCATTTACAATTTACAACTTGGAAAACCTGTTAGATATTGTCAATTATTTGTTTCCAGCAATGACATCTAAAACATGAAAGCCAGTTTAGATGCATTTATACTCATATAAGAAAGTTTTCATCCTACTTCATTTTGAAATACATAAAACTGAACAAGTTTTTTTTGTTGAAAGGTAAACAGTGAAAAAAGAAGTTATCTTTCCACAACATTCACCAAAATAAAGGTAGGTTATTACTTGTTTCAATATTGTGCAAGTGTCGCTTAGTTAAAAAATGCAAAAACATAAACATATAAACAAAAAAAAAAAAAAAACCACGGAAAGGTAAGGAATAGAGTTGAATCTTACTTGCTCAACTTTGGTTTCATTGTCTGCAACTTCAGGGCAGGTATTGAATGCATGACCTTGATCCCATGAGCTGCACGTTTTTTAGAATGTGATTTTAATTGCTGAGGGGTTTTCCTGTTTGAATAATACTTGTCATTAGAAATATTGAACTGGCCAGCAGATGGCCCCCCTTGACCAGGTAGATCAAATGAATCCCCACCACTGGACTTCACAGACCAAGTAACTATCATAGCCCCAGCATGAAAGCAAAGATGTCTACCTTCCTTGTTATCTAAAATTTCAAAAAGCATCAGCTCATCTTGAAGATCAAGAATTAGTTTTGGTTTTGATATGGACTCCTTTGGTTCCCAGATAATATTGTCTAACCAAGAACCCTCCAACATCTCCCTATTCTGCAAGGTAAGTCTTCCCAAGCGTTTAATTATGTCAAGTTGGCGAAATTCTCCATTATTGCTCTCCTTTCTTACTCCCGAGTAATTTGAGCTGTCCACTTTCACACGAGATTCTAACCTCAATAACTGGGGATGATTTTTTTTATCTGTGAATGGATGGTTTGTCTGCTCTGAAAATTCTGTTGAACCAAAGGGCTCCACTGACACAGGAAAGTTATGCAAGAAAAGATTATGTTCCTTCTCATCAGGCTCTATCTGTTGCTGCAATACCACGTTTTGTGGCCTAGCCTCCAATTCTATTTCAGCAGTGTAAAATGTCTCAGAGCCTGGTCCAGACATTATACAACTCTCTGAGGAGTCATAACTCTTGGTGGGTGAATTGTCCCAAATAATTCCATCTTCCCAATCTTGTTGATCAAGAGGGTAAAATTTAGGATAGGATGGCGATTTCTGTCCAGCATAAAGATCTAAAGATCTGTCCTCTTTCATTGGCTCAGCACTAAGACACAAGTCTTTCCTTTGTACATCAACCTGTGTAGCTCTAATATCAACCCCTTGCCAGCTACCAAAAATTGCTGATTCTATATCACCATCCATTGCCAGTGCATTATCATCTTGAGTAAGACTTCCATGTTTCATGGCAACTAAGACAGGGGAAGAACCCTTTAAGAAAGCTTCTTCATCCTCTTCAACAATATCAGAAGTATCCATGGCTTTATACCTCTCTGAGATCATATGAACAGTTACAGAAATTACATAAACCCAAAAAAGGAACCAGGATAATACAAATCAAATGATATAGTCAACAAAGTGACAGTGTAACTCTTAAAGCATAAAGTGAACTCTCTCATCAAAACCATCAATAACAAGCAGAAATGAGTAGGAATTCTACTCTAAAGCTTGATAGACTAAACTCAGATAAGAATAGATGTAGCTAGAAGGTTACTTGGTCTTGAAATATAAAGCCCCCACCATGTCATTTCTTTATTTCTCAAAATATTTTCACATTAAATCATGAAAACATAGTTATCAAGGTGCTGCCTAGGTTTTGTGAGGTTTACCTACTGTAACCTATAGCAATATACCTACCTGCAGCAAGGAAATGGACTAAGCTAGTATATAATCATGTAAATAGGGGTGTGTTAGCTACAATATATCATAATTATTTTAAGACCTGAATGGAAATAAGGTGGTTTGACATTTTTTGACGCAAGAATTTAAGGTTTTAGGCATCAACTGCCTAATAGCAGGAACTGCAACTGAATGCCAATTTAGGTTCCAAACTTCTGGAGAAGCAGAGCCTTCAGGATGTATGTATTTATGTTTCTTAGCAAATGGCATATGCAACTATCTCAATGGTATATATATATTGATGAATGAATGATGATTTTATTAAGAAGAGTAAGAAAGTATACAATCACCCTAAGAGGAGGAACGAGATGTTACCTACTCCTAGGAATGAGATCAAACCAAACTCTTAGCAGAATACAGTTATAAGGTAGCCCAATACAAAGAAACCCAAGAAGCCCCTTGTTTAGCCAAAGAATCTGCCAATGGATCTGATCTGGTAACCCACTGAAATCTGAATAACATATTCTTGTAAGCCATTTAACTTTTTAAGAAGATCCCTGTAGCCCCATATAACTGTTTCCGGATCTGACAACCAACCCATTACCACGTTAGAGTCTCCCTCAACTATCAAATTCCCCACTCCAAGTTGGTTTGCAATCTGTACTCCTTGTACAGCAGCGGGTATCTCAGCCCTTGTAGAGTCATCAATTCCCATTGAATCTGAAAATAAGGACAGAATGTTGCTATCCTTATCCCTCAAGATCCCTCCTACACTTGAAGGTCCTGGATTGCCTTGACTACTCAGTTGCAGAACACACTTGTAATAATTCAGAAAATTCAGAAAAGAAAAGAAAAGAAAGAAGGAAAGAGAAGTTTCAACAGAAGTTTGTGGAAGAAGATGAGAGAAGAGAAGGGAAGAGAGAAGAGAAGAGTTTGATACCTCTCTCCAGCCCCCAAAAGATATCTTTTATTTCTTTAATTCTAATCTGAGTACAGTTCCATGAATGCCCTTAATAGGGCAGCCAAAAATAATAAAAAACAAAAAACAGGCCCATAACTAAGGCCCACTGCTTAAAAGAACATAAGCATAAACATAACTTAAATAAAGAAAGGAACTAAGGCTCATTCGGCCCATTCTCACTACACTCCCCCTTAAGTTAAGCATAGATGTCAATCATACCAAGCTTGCTTACATAATATTGCAGCTTTACTTTTAAAACTCCCTTAGTCGAAAAAAAAAAAAAAACTGCTAGTTGCTCTTCTGATGTAATGAAAAGAAGGTACACCTCCCCTAAGACCACTCTTGCCCATATGAAGTGTTTGTCTACTTCAATGCGCTTAGTTCTATCGTGCTGAAAATCGGGTTGTGGGCAATGTTAATAGCAATCTGGTTATCACAATATAACATCAGAGGCTTATCACACGAGATACCCATCTCATCAAGGAGAGATCTAAGCGAAAACAACTCAGAAACTCCATGGGCCATAGCCCTATACTCTGCTTCAGCTGAAGATCTAGTAACCACTAACTACCTTTTACTTCTCTAGGTGTAGAGAACACTGATGTGGGCCCCACAGCAGTGGTCCCCACTGTGTTCGTAGGACAGCATGTGTAATTATTTGTTTCAGTCATAGTAGTGTCAGTTGGGGTCAGTTTGTTATTTCAGTTGTTATTTATTTCAGTTTTTTATTTACTTTATTTGTCATGTAAGTACGAAGAGCAGATCTGTCCTTTTCTCTATGTACTGAACATAACCTATAAATACTAAGAGAGTGGTGGCAGCAGATGCATTAGAATCTGTCCCTCCTTTCAAACCCTTGTGTTCTCCTGTTTCTCTTCTCTTCCTCCTCCTTCCTCTCACTTTTCTTCTACTTTTCTTAACCTAAAATCTATTAGGGTTCAAGACTGATTGCAGTATTGATCTTCTACTTGGTATCAGAGCCTATCTAGGGCTTCTCATGTGTGTCTAGTCCAGCCGACCACATGAGGACCAGCTAGGGCTGGAAGCTTATGAAGAAGTATTCGTCGGCTGATTCTTGGAGATTACCAGGAGAGTTTCGCAGCTGTTGAGGACTTGCCACAGCTTGCAGAGAGTTGGTAATCAGGAAGAAGAAGCGAAGGCCAGGGTTCAGGTAACCCTGGAAGGCAGTGAACAGCATTCTTTGAGTAAGTTTTTATTTAGTTTCCAGAGACTACTATCAGTCGAGATAGGTTGGACCTATCTAGAAGGAGAGGCCGAACTGCTTTAAGGTTTTTCTCTCTAATCTAGGGTTTGACTGTTGGGCCTAACCCTCTTTATCTTCTTGGAAAGTGATTGTTTTAGGGTTTTCTCTCAGAGGTGATCAGTTTTAGGGTTTCACATTGACCCTACGACAGGTCCTAACTGTACGGACTGCTTGGAAAGTGCGGCTGAGCACTTATTTCAGACCTACGATTAAAACCCTAATTCTGCTCCAGCATCTCAGATTGCTCTCTAAGCTGGTTTCAGACCTATTTTTGGCTTCGAGCTCTTCCAGAAAAAAAAAAAAAAAAACTTGACAGATTGCTTGGTACTATGATTGCCGATTGATTTCAGATCAGATTTGTATTGGTTTCATGCATATACTGTGATTGCCGATTGGTTTCAGATCAGACCTGCACTAGTTCATGCATATACCATGATTACAGATTGGTTTCAGATCAGACCTGCATTGATTCCATACAGTTTTCTGAATGTGATCGACTGTCCAAGTGCTGTTTTCTGGTGTAGTGGCTCTAACAGTTTGTAACTACTGATTCTTGACCAAAGATGGAGTTTAAAAATCAGGGAGTGTATCTGAAACTGGGTTTCAGATTACAACTCTGAGATTTAATGGGTCAAATTACTTGGAATGGGCTCAATCAGCCATGATGGCTATTGGAGGAAGGGGAAAACTAGGTTACCTCTTGGGAGATGTGAAAGAACCTTCCAAGGAGGACCCAACATACACCAAGTGGGTTCAAGAGAACTATTTGGTTATGGCATGGCTGTGTAATTCTATGCAGCCACATATCAGCCGAAATTACTTGTGGGCAAAGACAGCCAAGGAGATATGGAATGTTGTGAAAGAAACCTATTCCCAACCCCTTAATGTTGCCAGAGCCTATGAACTGAAGTGTGAGGTGAACAGTCTTAAACAAGGAAAGAAGCCAGTTTCTGTCTACTTCTCTACCTTGAAATCCTTGTGTCATGAGATTGACCATCTAGAGACCCTTGAGTGGGAGAGTCCCAAAGATGCACAGACTCACAGAAAGCAAGTCGAGACAAACAGGGTGTTTGAGTTCCTGGTTGGCTTGAATTCAGAATATGACATTGTGCGGCAACAGATACTGACCAGAGATAGTGTGACCCTCTCTCAAGCGTACTCCCTGGTGCATAGTGAAGAGACCAGGAGGAAAGTCATGATGCAACCTCAGCCCCCTTCCCCAGCCCTGATAGCTGTTAAACCTAAGTCAGGGGGTGATCCAGAAAAGGACCGGAAGAAAGAAGATAAATGGGACCTGATATGTGAACATTGCAAGAAACCCAAGCACACAAAAGATACTTGTTGGAAGCTACATCCTCATTTGGTCCCAGCAAAACTAAGAAATAAGAAGGGTAATGCTCATGTAGCTGTGAACACTGATTCAGCATCCTCATCAGGCACAAAAGGCACATCCCTAGAGACCTTAGCCGCGGTTCGGGCTGCCCTCATACAGTTGGAAAAGGAAGTTGGGAGTTCAGCTCAGCCATCTCAGTCACCATCAGCTCCTGCCACATCTGCATTTACACATTCAGGTACTCGAGCCTCAGCTTACCATGCTTCAGCTCCAGGTAATACTGACCACTGTTGGGTAATAGATTCAGGTGCATCCGACCATATGACTAGCTTGCCATCTTTGTTCACTACTTATCACTTGTCCTCTGGCCGAGATAGAGTATCCATTGTTGATGGCTCTCTTGTTCCCATTTAGGATGACATCAAGTTATCAGATACTATCTCTTTATATTCTGTCTTGCATGTTCCTAAGCATGATACTAACCTGCTTTCAGTCAGTAGTATTACCAAACATATGAACTATTCAGTAACCTTTTTCCCTGACCGATGTGTTTTTCAGGACTTGGAGACGAGGAAGGTGATTGGGACTGGCCGTGAGACGAATGGGATCTATCTGCTTAGAGAGAGTTCTCGTCGGGAGGAGCTAGTGGATAAGAAGTCCTTTGTTTCTCAGTCTGTGAGTCCGGTTATGCTTTGGCATAATCGATTAGGTCATTTGTCTTTCAAGTCCTTGAAGAGTCTGTTTCCTGCTTTATTTGAGTCTGTTGAGTTATCAAAGTTGAGGTGTGAGAGTTGTGAGTTTGCCAAACATTGTAGAACTTCTTATTCTTTGAGTAATAAAAGGAGTAATTCTTCTTTTGATATTGTACATAATGATGTTTGGGGGCCATATCACATCTCTTCTATGGGTGGGTACAGATATTTTCGATTGTTTGTTGATGACCATACCCGATTTTCTTGGGTCTATCTTATGCGTTCTCGGGATGAGGTTCCTACTATGACCCAAAACTTCCATCAGATGATTCTCACTCAGTTTGGGGCCAAAATCAAAGTCCTTAGATCTGATAATGCAAAGGAATACTTTGCTAAGCCATTGACCTCTTACCTCCTCAGCCATGGAGTTATTCACTAGAGCACTTGCCCTCATACACCGCAGAAGAACGGAGTTGCCGAAAGGAAGAATAGGCACATCTGGGAGGTGGCTAGAAGCATTATGTTTACCTCCAATGTACCTATTCACTTCTGGGGTGATGCTATCCTCACGGCAATATATCTCATTAATCGGGTTCCTTCCCGGGTTCTTGATAAGAGAATCCCTTTTTCCCTTCTATACCCAGACGAGTTGTTCATCGTTCCCCTTAAAACCTTTGGTTGTACCTATTTCGTTCAGCTTCTCGGGTCTCATCATTCCAAGTTTGAACCTAAGGCCTCCAAATGCATTTTCTTTGCTTATGCACAAACTCAAAAGGGTTATTGCTGCTATGATCCTGTTTCAGGGAAAAGGTTTGTCTCCATTGTTAGACAGTTTTGTATGCCCTTAGCTTCAATCAGAATGATGTACTTTATGAGTTTATTGTAAATGAATAAAGATACATATTTGATTCATGTTCCCTTGGTATGTTTCTGTGTAATACCCTTAAACTGGACACTTAATGAGACTCGTGTTAGTTTAGAATGTTCACAGCCAGTGGGTCGGTCTGGGGAGACCTATCCTGACAAGGCTGACACTGTAGTGCCACCAAATCGGTTG
Organism: Nelumbo nucifera; assembly: GCF_055504915.1. NCBI lineage: Eukaryota > Viridiplantae > Streptophyta > Magnoliopsida > Proteales > Nelumbonaceae > Nelumbo > Nelumbo nucifera. The sequence goes on from NC_142650.1 coordinate 22,379,717, forward strand.
GGGTGGCCTGTCTCAGCTGCCAGGGTGAGACCCTAGGCACGTACAGTGTAGGATTAATTGAATCTTTAAACTGGACCAGATTTCCAGTGTTGCCCTGGACCTTGGAGATTGATGGGCAAAACTGGAAAGTTACACCCGACCCCTAGACTCGATTATGATACTGCACTAGGTGTCGGATTGGGCTATCTTTGATGTACCAATCAGTGAGATCCTTAGCGGGGGTCAAAACCTGGGTATGTTGGGACAGTCCGAGAATTCATCTGAGTGGGTGATCATAGTGACAGGATCAGCCCCTTTGTCGGACAAAGGTAATGATCAGGGATGCACTCTCGCTGATGGAAACCAAGACTGCCGGCAGCCGATTTCAACCGTTGAGATTTGTTTTGCAAATATATTTTATATAAGATATAAAAGTATATATATGGTTTCCAAAATGTTTGCAAGAAGGTTTTAATTCCCGGGATCCACATAAGTGGAGAGTGCAACACTGTTCCTTGCAGCCGAGGGAGAGGTCCTCTCTTGTCGGGCAGTGTATGATCATTATGGGCTGAGAGGTTAAGTGTAAGACCATTGAGGATAATACCTGATGGGCTAATCTTGCATCTGCCCATAGTCCCTGGGTGTTACAAGGTGGCTTGGCCCAGGGACCTCTTAGGGTAAGTGTTGGGCCCATAGAGCCCATTTGATGGGTTTCAGGGGGTGCACTGTCTTTAACAGTGTATTCGGCCAGGCCTTGTAACAAAGGCTGGGCCGAACCCATGTGGCTGATGTGTAGATCAATGCTTGGGTCCCACGCCATACAAGGAAGCCCAACTGGGCAGCAGTTAAGAGGGTTAAGTGAGCACATAAGCTTAATGGGCCTAAAGCCCATTTCGAACTGGGCTGTTTATTTAGTTAATAAAGGGGCGAAATCTGAAGTGGATCAGCTAATAGGATTGGGCTTAGACCCTATCCACTTAGAGAGTCCAAGATCTAAATAAGATTTAGATCTGGAAACCTCCTAATCAGATTAGGAGATGGCTGATCTGATCTCCAGATAAGATAAGGATTATCCCTTATCACTTAAAGGGACTTCTAACCCAAATGTGATTTGGATTAGCAACTCCTAATCTGATTAGGAGCTGATCCTTTTAGGATTATAAAAGAAGAAGGGGGCGGCAGCCTAAAACACACAGATCATCAGGTTTTCTTTAGTGCTGAAATCCAGAAGAGAGAATTCTGCTCCCTGCAAATACTCTCTTGCCGCCTCCCTGTTCTTGCCGCCCTGTTTGCCAGTTCGATCTCCACTTGTGGGAGAAGTCAAGATTGGATCTTGACATCAGTCCTTTGAGAAAGGATTGAAAGGAAGCTGTGCTCACGTACCATCTTGCTGATTCTTGCGAAGGACAGAGTTCTTGGAGAAGAACACTACTGATTCTGCTCCACTTGCACTACGCCATCTTCAGTGGGAGCAGTCTTTGGATCCTTCCTTGGGCGTGAACACCTTCGTTGGGAGATATTACTTCTCCGTATCAGGTATAATCCTTCCCACTCCTTTTTGGTTCAGATCTGGTTCAGTTTATGGTTCAGAATTGATCCTTGAAAATATGATTTTCTAAATGGGGAATACGATTCCCAGTTGAAGGGAGAGAAAAATTTTTGAAATTCGCCACTTATTCCGCAATCTTTTGGGCGTCCATAGGATGGATCTCTCATCCCTTCATCCATGGATGTCACCTTCATTGAGGAGACACCCTATTATCCTAGGGTTTCTCCTCAGGGGGAGAGCAGTGAGAGTGGGATTTTGAGTCTCTTTCCTCAGGGGGAGCGCAGTGGGAGTGGGGTTGTTCCTTTACCTATTCCACTGGGTGATGAAGGTTGTAGTGGTGAGGGTGGTCAGAGGGATCAGGAGTTGAGAGTCTATCACAGGCGATGCAGGCAGGTTGATCCTAGTCATCGGCAGTCCAGGCCAGCTCCAGTTCCTTCTACGGCTCCAAATCCAGGTATTACAGTCCCAGAGCCCACTAAGACACCTTCCACTGTTGCCACTTCCCCTCCCTGTGGATGACCTTGATCTCCCTATTGCTGTCCACAAAGGGAAACGGCATTGCACCACATCTACAGCTCACTGCATCTCACAGTTCTTATCCTATGATCGCCTATCTCCCTCTTACCGGTCCTATCTCACTTCCATTGCCAATGTCCCTATTCCAAGAACAGTGCAAGAAGCCTTATCAGTTCCAGAATGGAAAGATACAATGCAAGTCGAAATGGATGCCCTGTTGAAGAATAATACTTGGGCACTGGTTGACCTACCCAAAGGAAAGAAACCGGTTGGATGTAGATGGGTATTCACTGTGAAGCATAATGTTGATGGCTCCATTGAAAGGTACAAAGCCCGGCTGGTCACAAAGGGGTTCACCTAGACTTATGGTATAGACTACTTGGCGACCTTTGCCCCAGTAGCCAAGATGACCACCATCCGAGTTCTATTATCCCTTGCAGCAAATCATTCTTGGCCCTTGTTCCAGATGGATGTTAAAAATGCTTTTCTGAATGGAGACTTACAGGAAGAGGTCTACATGCAGTTGCCTCCTGGATTCTATGATACAGAGACAGGTAAGAAGATTTGCCGACTGAACAAGGCATTGTATGGTTTGAAGCAGTCACCTAGAGCTTGGTTTGATAGGTTCAAATTAGCCCTTGGAAAGTTCGGTTATGTACAGGCCCAGTCAGATCATACAATGTTCATCAAGAGGGTGGTGTCCTCTCTGACACTACTTGCAGTATATGTTGATGATATTGTGGTGATAGGAAATGATAGCCATGAGATTGAGTCCCTCAAACAGCTCCTTCATCAAGAGTTTGAGGTGAAAGATCTTGGTGCACTACGGTATTTTTTGGGTATTTAGGTTGCTAGATCTAAACAAGATTAGTGCAGAGGGCGGGGAGCCTCTTGAAGACAAAGTTATGTTCCAACGGTTGGTTGGAAAGCTCCTATATCTTTGCCTCACTCGGCCAGATATCAGTTATGCAGTTAGTGTTGTCAGACAGTACATGCATTCCCCTAGAACTTCTCATCTCCTTGCGGTAGAGAGAATATTAGCAAACTTGAAGAGACGCCCGGGTAGAGGTATACTGCTCAAGAACAATAATCACATGAAGGTGGAGGTCTATACAAATGTCGATTAGGCTGGGAGTGTTGATGACAGGAGGTCTACCTCTGGATATTGTGCCCTTGTGGGAGGTAACCTTATCTCTTGGAGGAGTAAGAAGCAGAGTGTTGTTTCCCGCTCTAGTGTTGAAGCGGAATACAGGTCAATGGCTAATGGAGTGGCTGAAATCTTATGGTTGAAATCACTACTTGGAGAGTTGGGTATTGACTATGAAAAGCCCTTGATGTTGTATTGTGATAATCAGGTAGCTATTAATATAGCCCACAACCCTCTTTGTATATGCATCACAAGAAGTGTGTCTCCCGTATATCACATCTAATATGCAGCTCGTGGATATCCTCACCAAGGCTGTACCAAGGAAGAAGTTAGAGGCAGACCTATCCAAGTTGGGCATGATAAATATCTACTCCCAACTTGAGGGGGAGTGTAGAGAACACTGATGTGGGCCCCACAGTAGTGGTCCCCACTGTGTTCGCAGGACAGCATGTGTAATTATTTGTTTCAGTCATAGTAGTGTCAGTTGGGGTTAGTTTGTTATTTCAGTTGTTATTTATTTCAGTTTTTTATTTACTTTATTTGTCATGTAAGTACTAAGGGCAGATCTGTCATTTTCTCTATGTACTGAACATAACCTATAAATACTAAGAGAATGGCGGCGGCAGATGTGTTAGAATCTGTCCCTCCTTTCAAACCCTTGTGTTCTCCTGTTTCTCTTCTCTTCCTCCTCCTTCCTCTCACTTTTCTTCTACTTTTCTTAACCTAAAATCTATTAGGGTTCAAGACTGATTGCAGTCTTGATCTTCTACTCTAAGAAACAATATTACTAGCTACCATAGCACAATAGCCTGATGTGAACCTCATGTCATCTATATTACCTGCCCAATCAACATCTGTATATGCTTCTACCTTCATATGACCATGTTTAGCAAATAGTATGCCCTTCCCGGGAAACCATATGTGTGTCTCTAGGGCATGCATTAACTGGCTGATTATCACAGCATATGAAATGTTTGGACGAGTCATACATAGGTAAAGAAATTTCCCCAATAATCTCTAAAGCACTCCCCTATCAGCTAAAAGTTCTCCATTGTCAACTAAGAGTTTATGATTCACATCAGTAGGGGTGGAGAAAGGTTTAGCACCAAGTTTCTCAATCTCAATGAGAAAATCCAACACATACTTCCGCTGAGTAATGAAAATACCTTCTTTGGATCTAGCAACTTCAATGCCTAGAAAATACCTCAACTCCCCCAAGTCTTTGATCTCAAATTCAGAACTAATGAAAATACCTTCTTGAGATCATTAACTTCTTGTGTACCACTGCCAGTAACAACAATACCATCCAATATAAACAATAAGAAATGTAACTAGATTATTTCTCCTCTTAACAAAGAGGGTATGATTTGATTGAGTTTGAGTGTATCCAAACTGAGTAAGAGCAGCCCTAAACCTGTCATACCAAGCACGTGGAGATTGTTTCAATCCATAAAATGACTTCTTCAATTTGCACACAAATGTAAATCAGTCCTTTAATAACAAGATTAAACTTAGTGATTAGCAGAATAAAACAGGTCTGAATAACTGTACAAGAGAAGAAGATGACGAAGGGAAGAGGTAAGAGAAGAAGGAGTCGAATCATTCTACATTCTCCTCTACCTATTTTATTAAGATCTAAAAATTTGATGATGACAAGAATGCCCTTAAGTGGGCGGCTAGCTTGGCAGTTACATAAAGAAAATAAAACAATAATAAATAACAGGCCCATTAAGTGTGGCCCATCAACATAAAATAAAAGATATTACAAGAGATGTTGTTAGGGCCCATTCGGCCCAGTCTCTTTACACTCCCCCTCAAACAGAGCATAGATGTCAATCATGCCCAACTTGCTTATATAGTGTGTCAATTTCCCCCTTGGAACTCCCTTGGTCAAGATATCAGCCAGTTGCTCTTCTGATGTGATGAATGGTAAACAAACTTCTCCTGAAGAAACTCTTTCCCTTATGAAATGCTTGTCAACCTCAATGTGCTTAGTTCTGTCATGTTGAACAAGATTATGTGCAATGTTGATAGCAGCTTGGCTGTCACAATAGAGCATCATTGGTTTCTCGTAGTCCACCCCCAATTCCTCTAGAAGGGATCGTAGCCATAGTAATTTTGATACACCATGAGTCATTGCCCTGTATTCTGCTTCAGCTAAGGATCTAGCAACTACCAATTGTTTCTTACTCCTCCAAGACACAATATTCCCAGCAACCAGAGCAAAATAACCAGAGGTGGACCTTCTGTCATCAATACATCCTGCCCAATCTGCATCAGTAAAGGCTTCCAGCTTCATGTGACCATGCTTAGAAAATAGAATACCTTTCCCCGGAGTACCTTTCAAGTAGCACAGAACCCTTCCGGCAGCAGCTAGATGAGTATCTCTGGGAGAATGCATAAACTGACTGATAACACTGACTGCATAGGAAATATCTGGCCGAGTCATGCAAAGGTATAACAGCTTCCCAAGCAGTCTCTTAAACACTCCCTTAACAGACAAAAGTTCACCATCTGTGGCAGAAAGCTTATGATTAGGATCAATGGGAGTGGAGATGGGTTTAGCTCCAAGTTTACCAGTTTCAACAAGAAGATCAAGGACATATTTGCACTGAGATATGAATATACCATCCTTAGATCGAGCAACTTCAATGCCCAGGAAATACCGAAGATCTCCCAAATCTTTGATTTCAAATTCAGAGTTGAGAAATGCTTTTAGTTTACTGGCCTCTTCAATGTCATTACCCGCGACCACAATATCATCAACATAAACAATCAAGAAGGTCACCAGAGAGTCATTTCTCTTCAAGAACAGTGTATGATCAGATTGTGTTTGAATGTAGCCAAAAGAGACAAGAGCAGCCCGAAATCTCTCAAACCAAGCCCGAGGAGATTGTTTGAGACCATAAATAGATTTGTGTAGTTTACACACCTTGCCTTTCATTTCTTTCCCATTCACTCCTGGAGGTAGAGACATATAGACCTCTTCATGCAGTTCTCCATTCAATAAGGCATTTTTAACATCGAACTGGTGTAGGGGCCAGTCAAAAGTAGCTGCTAGAGAAAGTAAAACCCTGACTGAAGTCATCTTAGCTACAGGAGCAAATGTCTCAAGATAGTCAATGCCATACATTTGGGTGTAACCCTTAGCAACCAACCGAGCCTTAAACCTCTCAACAGAGCCATCGGAATGATATTCAATAATAAACACCTATTTACAACCCACTGGTTCCTTCCCTTCCGGCAAGTCCACAATATCCCAGGTATGATTCTTATGCAATGCATCAAGTTCGGTCATCATAGCTTCCCTCCATTCAGCTTGATATAAAGCTTCCGGTACAGACCTGGGTATCACATGGGAAGAAACAGAGGCAAGAAAAGAGAAGTAGAAAGGGGAGAGAAGGTTGTAAGATAAGTGTTTGGAGATACAATGGGGTGTACACTTCCGCTTGCCCTTGCGAAGAGCAATAGGAAGGTCAAGGTCTGGAACAGTCTGAGATGGGTCAGTAGAGGGCTGACCTGTTTCCTCAGGAATGATGGGAGTGGCAAGATGCTCTTCTGAAGGAGTGGAAACAACCTGCACATGTCTGAATCTCTGCCTTTGGTACCACCTTTGGAGAGCAGGAGTAGAAGCAGGAGGGGGAGCAGGGACATCAAGGGTAGGTCCAGTGGAAGAGGTGGACACCCCATGATCGGACTCACAAGGGATGGGAAGAGGAACAGCTGGGGACATAGCAAAGTACTCATCAGATTTCTCCCCCTCAGGAGGAATACTAAAGAAGGGAGTCAACTCTGCAAAGGTGACATCCCAAGATACAAAGCGGGTGCCACGAACTGGATCAAAACAGCAATAACCCTTCTGTGTGGAAGCATATCCCAGAAACACGCACTTATAAGCCTTAGGTTCAAACTTGTGCCTTTGGTGACTATGAATATGCACATAGCAAGTACACCCAAACACACAGAGAGGAAGAGAAAAGAGATCATCATCTGGGAAGAGATGACTAAAAGGGGTTTTAAAGCCAAGGACCCGGGAGGGCATATGGTTGATCAGAAAGGTAGCAGTAAGAACAGCATCTCCCCAAAACTTTATAGGAACATGGGATGCAAATAAGAGGGATCTGGCAACCTCAACCACATGCATGTTCGTTCTTTCCGCCACCCCGTTTTGTTGTGGAGTGTAGGAACAAGAACTTTGATGAATAACCCCAAAAGTTTCAAGATAGTTAGAGAGGGTTCTCTCAAAATACTCCTTAGCATTGTCAGAGCGGAATATTTTGATACGGGTATTAAACTGGGTGAGGATGAGTTCATGAAAATTTTTCACAATAGTTGGTACTTCATCCCTGGATTTCATGAGATAAATCCAAATGTAACGTGAATAATCATCAATAAAAAGGATAAAGTACCTGTAACCCCCCATGGTTGGCATGTGATATGGCCCCCACACATCAGAGTGAACAATATGGAAAGGAGAAATGATCTTTTATTGCTAATTGAATAGGAATGTCTACAATGCTTTTCCAGCTAACATGATTCACAATGAAGACTCGATAAAGACACTCCTTTAAACATATGGGAACAGATGACTCAAAGCAGAAAAGGACAAGTGACCAAACCGAAAATGACAATAAAATTTTGTTAACAGACTCTGACACGACTGACTCTAAGGCAACTCCATGAGGTGGTCCCAAAGCTTGATCTGGTGTGTCCAGCAAGTATATTCCGTTCGCCTCATGGCCACTCCCAATCATCCTCCGAGACTGCAGGTCCTAAAAAACACAATGAGTGGGAAAGAAAGTTATGTTGCAATTCATTGACTTTGTTAAGCTACTAACAGATAAGAGGTTTGTGTTAAGCTTAGGGACATGAAGAACAGAAGATAAGAACAGGGTGTCAGAGGTCTTTATATCACCTTTACCAAAGATGTGGGCAAGGGACCCATCGGCAAGGGATATTTTCTCTTTCCCAGAGAGGAAGTGATATGAGCAAAACATATTAGATAGGCTGGTCATATGGTTTGATGCACCGGAATCAATAATCCAAGGGATTTTATGATTACCTGAAGCTGAAGCATGATTCGCAGAAGCATGAGTACCTAAGTGAGCAAAAGCCGATGAAGATGATGTACTGTTGGAAGGGTGAGTTGAAGAAACTGTAGCTTCCAGGTGATTTAGGAGCCTCCCATACTTCTCAACATCCAGCTTCATTGTAGCCAATTGCTCAATAGTTGATTTTTCTTCGCTTTCCTTACTTCCCCCTTCAGGCACTGTAGCAGCATTAGCAGTCTTGGATTTTCCCACCTGACTGCCCTTCTTAGGGTTATTATTGTTCTTAAACCTATCAGGAAGAAGTTCAGGATGAAGCTTCCAGCAGGTGTCCTTTGTATGTTGTGGTTTCTTGCAATATTCACACATCTGCTCTCTTTTCTCAATAGGGCCCTTCGGTTTCATTCCCGCAAGTGAAAAATGTTCTGTAGATGGACTCTGCAACTGCACCTGCCGCCTACTCTCCTCACTACTTATCATAGCATATGCCTGTGAAAGAGTAACGTCATCCCTGGCCAAAATGTTCTGTCTGATAATATCAAACTCAGGGTTGAGTCCAGTGAGAAACTCAAACACCCTACTTCTCTCCACTAGATTTCTATACATTTCAGCATCCTTTTTACTCTCCCACACCACTGTCTTCATAACATCAATTTCCTGCCATAGGGATTTTAGTATAGAGTAGTAGATTGCCACACTCTTCTCCCCATGTCTCAGGTTCTTCACATCACTTTTCAATTTGTATGCCCTGGCTACATTCAGTTTCTGTGAATAGGTCTCAATTACACGGTCCCATATCTCCTTAGCCGAAGACATCCAGAGATAGTGTTGGCTTATATGGGGTTGCATAGAGTTGACTAACCATCCTATAACAGTATAGTTCTCTTGCATCCATCTTTCAAATTCAAGGTCTGTCTCTTTGGGTTTCACCTTGTTGCCTGTGAGATACCCGAGTTTTCCTCTACTACAAATATAGAATTTTATAGACTGTGCCCAAGCAAGATAGTTCGTCCCATCTAGCTTAATTGTGGTAACACCAGTCAAAACGGAATCTACTGAAGCAGGTCCAGAAACTGGCACCTGCTTGAACTCACTTTCGTATGCCTCCAGTAATCAAACGGAAATCAAAGAACAGAAAATTTTGACTATGTAAACTTACTTGAAGTCAAACCAGAACTTGGGTGCTTGAAAAACTAGGGTTTTGCTCCGTCCAGCAGATGGGAGGAAGAGAGAAGACACTGCCGCACCCACCAGACTAACCCAAACTCTTCCAAACCAGAACCGCCCTCCTTTAGCAGTCACAAGACACCTTCCAAGCACAGAGCGCCACACCCAAGCTTCACCTTTCCTGGTAACCTCGAAAATCTCTAGTCGGCTAGGGTTTTGGGCAGCAGCAAAACAGCATCACTTCTTGGCAAAATCTGGCCAGAACTAAACTCTCCAAACCCTTCTACCAACTAGGCAAGTGATTCTCTATACTATAGAGAGCCTATCTCTCCATACACTCTCTTGATTTTAGAGTGTACAGGAACAAAGAAAAAAGAAGGAAGAGGAACTGAACCTGCTCTGATACCAAGATGTAAATCAGTCCTCTAATATCAAGATTAAACTTAGTGATTAGCAGAATAGAACAGATCTGAATAACTATACAAGAGAGGAAGATGGCGAAGAGAAGAGGTAAGAAAAGAAGAAGTCGAATTAATCACCCTTCTCCTCCAACCCTATTTTATTAATCTCTAAAAAATTGATGATGACAAGTATACCCTTAAGTGGGCAGCCAGCTTGGCAGTTACATAAAGAAAATAAAATAAGAACAAATAACAGGCCCATCAACATAAAATAAAAGATAAAATAAAGGATATCACACGAAAGGCTGTTAGGGCCCATTCGGCCCAGTCTCTTTACATCCTAGAGCCTGGTTTAGAGTAGTTGATCAAGACTACAATCAGTCTTGAATCCAAAAGTAAAAAGATTTTCAGATGAAGAAAAGAAGAAGAAGAAAGAAGGAGAAAAGAAGTAGAAGTACACAAGGGTTTTAGAAAGGAGAGAGAGGGACAGAATAATGAATCTGCCGCCCTACTCTTAATATTTATATGTTTACTAATTGTAGAAAAAGGCAGAATTGCCCTTAATGCTTACATGGCAAATAAACTAATAATAAGCTGAAATAGCAAGATGTCTGAAATAACTACAAACTAACACTGACATAACTAACAAAGAGTACATGCTGTATTGTCAGACGAACACAGTGGGGACCACAGTCGTGGGGCCCACATCAGTGTTCTCTACACTCCCCCTCAAGTTGGGAATAGATATTTGTCATTCCCAACTTGCATAGGTCTGCCTCTAACTTCTTCCTTGGAACAGCCTTGGTGAGAAGATCTGCGAGCTGCATGCTGGAGGTGATATACGGGAGACACACTTCTTGAGATGAAACCCTTTCTTTGACAAAATGTCGATCAACTTGGATATGCTTAGTTCTGTCATGTTGTACCGGATTGTGAGCTATATTAATAGCAGCCTGATTATCGCAATACAGCATCTAGGGCTTCTCATAATCAATACCCAACTCTTCAAGTAATGACTTCAGCCATAGGATTTCAGCCACTCCATTCGCCATCAATCTATATCCAGCTTCAGCACTAGAGCGAGAAACAACACTTTGTTTCTTAATCCTCCAAGAGACAAGGTTACCTCCTACAAAGGCACAATATCCAGAGGTAGACCTCCTGTCATCAGCACTCCCAGCCCAATCAACATCTGTATAGACCTCTATCTTCATGTTATCATTATTCTTGAATAATATACCTCTACCTGGACATCTCCTCAAGTATATACTAATATTCTCTCAACTACAAGGAGGTGAGTAGTTCTAGGAGAATGCATGTACTGACTGCATAACTAATGTTTGGTCAGGTGAGACAAAGATATAGGAGTTTTCCAACCAACCGTTGGAACATAGCTTTGTCTTCAAGAGGCTCTCCACCCTCTGCACTGATCTTGTGATTCTGTTCAATGGGTGTATCTGCAGGCTTGACACCCAACTTTCCAGTTTCTGCTAACAGATCTAGAACATACTTCCTTTGAGAAATAAAGATCCCATGTTTAGATCTAGCAACCTCAATACCCAAGAAGTAGCATAGTGCACCCGAATCTTTCACCTCAAACTCTTGATGAAGGAGTTGTTTAAGGGACTTAATCTCACTATTATCATTCCCTGTCACCACAATATCATCCACATATACAGCAAGCAAGGTTAAAGAAGAGTCCACTCTTTTAATGAACAATGTATGGTCTGACTGGGCCTGTACATAGCCGAATTTTCCAAGGGCTTGTCTGAATCTATCAAACCAAGCTCTGGGGGACTGTTTTAGTCCATACAAGGCTTTATTCAGCCGGCAAACCTTCTTACCTGTCTCTACATCATAAAATCCAGGGGGTAATTGCATGTAGACTTCTTCTTGTAAGTCTCCATTTAGAAAGGCATTTTTAACATCCATCTAGAATAAGGCCAAGAATAACTCGCTGCAAGGGCTAACAGAACTCAAATAGTGGTCATCTTTGCCATTGGGGCAAAAGTCTCCAAATAGTCTATACCATAAGTCTGAGTAAATCCTTTTGCAACTAGTCGGGCTTTATACCTTTCAATGGAACCATCAGCATTATGTTTCACGATAAATACCCATCTACATTAAACCAGTTTCTTTCCTTTGGGTTGATCAACTAGCTCCCAAGTATTATTCCTCATATGGGCATCCATTTCAACCTTCATTGCATAATTCCACTCAGGAACTAACAAGGCTTCCTCCACTGTTCTAGGGATAGGAATATCAGCAATGGGAGTGAGAAAGGACCTGTAAGAGGGAGACAGGCGATCATAGGACAAGAACTGGGACAGTGAGCTGTGGATGTGGTGCAACGTCGTTGCCCTTTACGGACTGCAATAGGGAGGTCAAGGTCATCCGAAGAAAGTGAAGTAGCAATAGTGGAAGGTATCTCAATGGGACCTGGATCTGATAAGGGAACTGTAGTACCTGGATCTGGATCCGCAGAAGGAACTGGGCTGGCCTGGACTGCTGATGACCGAAATCAACCTGCCTTCACCGCTTGTGATAGACTTTCAACTCCTGACACCTCTGACAACCCTCCCCATTACAACCCTCATCACTCAATGGAATGGGTAAAGGAACTTCAGATGAGTTAACCCCACTCCCACTGCTCTCCCCTTGAGGAAAAAAACTCCCATTCTCACTACTCTCCCCCTGAGGAGAAACCCTAGGGTAATAGCGTACCTCCTCAAAGAAAGTAACATCCATTGAGACAAATCTCCTCTCAGAAGTCGGTTCATAGCAGCAATAACCCTTTTGAGTTTGTGCATAATTGAGAAAAATGCATTTGGAGGCCTTAGGGTCAAATTTGGAGTAATGAGGTCCAAGAATCTGAACAAAGCAGGTGCAACCAAAGGTTTTAAGGGGAACAGTAAATAACTCTTCAACTGGGTATAGAAGGGTAAACGGAGGCTTCATGTCAAAAACCCGTGAAGGAACCCGATTAATGAGATACACTGCTGTGAGAATAGCATCGCCCCAGAAACAGATAAGCACATTGAAGGTAAACATAATGCTTCTAGCCACCTCCAAAATGTGCCTATTCTTCCTCTCAACAACCTCATTCTGCTGTGGTGTATAAGGACAAGTGCTCTAGTGAATAATCCCATGATCAAGTAGATAAGAGGCCAATGGCTTGGCAAAGTATTCTTTCGCATTATCAGATCTGAGGATTTTGATTTTGACCCCGAATTGGGTTAAAATCATCTAATGAAAGGTTTGGGTCAGAGCAGGAACCTCATCTCGAGAACGTATAAGGTAAACCCAAGAAAAACGGGTATAGTCATCAACAAACAACAAGAAATATTTGTACCCCCCCCCCCATGGAAGGGATGTGATACGGGCCCCAAACATCGGTGTGCACAACATCAAAAGAATTACTACTTCTTTTATTACTCAAGGAATAAGATGTTCTACAATGCTTTGCAAGCTCACAACTCTTACATCTCAAATTTGACATCTGAACTGACTCAAACAAATTAGGAAATAGACTCTTCAAAGACTGAAATGATAAATGACCTAACCGATTGTGCCAAAGAATAACCGGACTGACAGACTGAGAAACAAAAGACTTCTTATCTTCATGATCTTTCCAATGAGAACTCTCTCCAAGCAGATAGATCACATTCGTCTCATGACCAGTCCCAATCACCTTCCTTGTCTCCAAGTCCTGAAAAACACATCGGTCAGGGAAGAAGGTTACTGAACAGTTCTAATGTTTTGAAATACTACTGACTGAAAACAAATTAGTATCAAGCTTAGGAACATGCAAAACTGAAGATAAGGAAATGGTATTAGACAACTTAATGTCTCCCTTGCCAGAAATGGGAACAAGGGAACCATCAGCAATTGACACTTTATCTCTACCAGAAGATAAGTGATAGGTAGTGAACAGTGATGGCAAGCTAGTCATATGGTCAGATGCACCTGAGTCTATTACCCAACAATGTTCAATGTTGCCTAGAGCTGAAGCATGGTAAGCTGAGGCACGAGTACCTGAATGAGCAAAGGTTGATGTGGCAGGAGCTGATGATGACTGAGATGACTGAGCTGAATTCCCAACCTCCTTTTCCAACTGTATTAGGGCAGCCCGAATAGCGACTAAGGTGTCTAGGGGTGTGCCTTTTGTGCCCGATGAGGATGCAGAATCGGTATTAACAGCCATATGAGCATTACCCCTTTTGTTCCTCAATTTTTCTGGGACTAGATGAGGGTGCAGCTTCCAACATGTGTCTTTAGTATGCTTGGGTTTCTTGCAATGTTCACACACTAGATCCCGCTTATCTTCCTTCTTCATATCCCTTTCTGTATCACCCCCAGACTTAGGTTTAACTGCTGCTAGGGCTGGTGGGAAGGGTTGGTGCTACATCATAACCTTTCTCCTAGTCTCTTCACTATGCACCAAGGTGTAGGCTTGAGATAAGGTCACACTGTCCCTTGTTAGTATCTGTTGTCTCACAATATCATAATCAGAATTCAGACCAGCTAGGAATTCAAACACCCTATTAGTCTCAACTTGCTTTCTATGAGTCTGTGCATCTTTCTGACTTTCCCACTCAAGTGTTTCCAGACGGTCAATTTCATGCCACAGAGATTTCAGAGTAGAGAAGTAAACGGAGACTGGTTTCTCTCCTTGCTTGAGGTTATTAACCTCACACTTCAATTCATAGGCTCTAGCAACATTAAGGGGTTGGGAATAGGTCTCTTTCATGACATCCCAGATCTCCTTGGCTGTTTTTGCCCACAAATAGTTTCGGTTGATATGTGGCTGCATAGAGTTGCACAGCCATGTCATAACCAAGTAGTTCTCCTGAACCCACTTGGTATACATTAGGTCCTCCTTGGATGGTTCTTTCACATCTCCCAATAGGTAGCTAAGTTTTCCTCTTCCCCCAATAACCATCATGGCCGATTGGGCCCATTCTAAATAGTTGGATCCATCAAACCTCACAGTTGTAATCTGAAATGCAATCTCAGACATATTACCATAATTGCTAGTCCCAAAAACACCTTCCCCCTGATTCTTGAACTCCATTCTTGGTTAAGAATCAGAAATCAACAACCGTTAGAGCTACAGTAATAGAAAACAACACTTAAACAACTGATCACAGTCAGCCTAGGTCTTCCACAAACAAGGGAAACAGAATTCTGTATGAACTCAGTTCAGATCTGATCTGAAACCAATCGACAGTCCTGAATTTTAGGGTGAACACAGTTCAGATCTGATCTGAAACCAATCGACAGTTCAGAATGTAAGCAGTCCAATTCTTCATAAAGGTTCTCACCCCCCAAAATAGGCTTTGAAGCCGAAACAAGTCTAGAACTCACTTAGAAAACAAACAATCTGGAATGCTGAAACAGATTTAGGGTTTGATCATAGGGTTAAGGAAATCTTTGTGAGAACAGAAACAGTGCTCAGCCGCACCTTCCAAATAGGTTCACAGTCAAATCTGGTCGTAGGGTTAAGGACAAACCCTAAAAAATCAGAGAACGCTGATCGCCTCTGAGAAAATAAAGGAGAGCTCAGCCGCTCCTCCTAGATAAGTCCAACCTATCTTTGACTGATGACGATCTCAAGGAAAGATAAAAACTTACCCAGGAAACTCTGATTGCCACCTTCAATCTTGGCCTGAACCCAAATATCGATCTTTTTAACCTTCTCTGATTCTTCCTAATTACCAAAACACTCTCCAAGCCTCTTCAAGCCTCTTCAAGCCTTCGGACAGCTGCTAAACCCTTCTGGTAACCTCCAAGAATCAGCCACGAATAGTTATTTCTAAGCTTCCAGCCCTAGGCAATTCTCATGTGGTCGGCTGGACTAGACACACATGAGAAACCCTATATTGGATCTGATACCAAGTAGTCGATCAAGACTACAATCAGTCTTGAATCCAAAAGTAAAAAGGTTTTCAAATGAAGAAAAGAAGAAGAAGAAAGAAGGAGAAAAGAAGCAGAAGTACACAAGGGTTTTAGAAAGGAGAGAGAGGGACAGAATAATGAATCTGCCGCCCTACTCTTAATATTTATATGTTTACTAATTGTAGAAAAACAGAATTGCCCTTAATGCTTACATGGCAAATAAACTAATAATAAGCTGAAATAGCAAGCTGTCTGAAATAACTACCAACTAACACTGACATAACTAACAAAGAGTACATGCTGTGCTGTCATACGAACACAGTGGGGACCACAGCTGTGGGGCCCACATCAGTGTTCTCTACATTTAGCAGGTTCTAGCAGGCAGTTCAGCAGGTGTATTTCAAACAATGTCAGTCTTTGTTAAGAGGAATCATGGACAGGTTGCAGTACAAATAGTATATGTAGAACTGTAGATGACATTATCATCACATGCAACTAGGAATCTAAGATACAAAAACTAATAGTTTTTAGCAACCCAAATTGAACTGAAAGATCTAGGACCCCTACAGTATTTCCTTGGAATTGAAGTTGCCTGCTCACAAAAGGGTATCTTTGTTTCTCAAAGAAAATATATCCTAGATCTCTTGAAGGACACCAGGAAACTAGGAGCAAAGCCAATTGATACCCCTATTGATGCTAATCACAAAGTAGGTGATTGCAATGGAGAACCTTTGAAGGATGTGAAATAGTTTCAAAGGCTAGCAAGAAGACTGTTGTATCTCTCTATGACATGCCCTAAAATTGTTTATGCTTTGGGGGTTCTAAGCCATCTTATGCATTTCCCTAAAGTACCACACTTGGAGGCTGTTGAGAGGGTCCTCAAGAACTTGAAGTATCCTAGAACTAGTTTGTTGTTCAAGAAGCACAACAGCATGAAGGTGGAGGTTTATACAAATGCAGACTGGGCAAGTTTTGTGGATGATAGAAAATCCAGCAGTGGGTACTGTACCTTGGGTGGGAACCTGGTGACATGGAGGAGAAAAAACAGAATGTAGTTGCATGGTCAAGTGCTGAGGCAGTGTATAGAGCTATAGCACATGGGGTGGCTGAAGTACTGTGGACAAGAACTTGTCAAGAGAGAGGGGGTTTAACGCTCACAGCCCTAGAAGGGAGAAGCCTGAGAAGGGGGAAGTCTACACTTAGTATGTTAGTTCAAAATAACAACTTGCTGATGTTCTCACAAAGGGACTCCCATTGTCTGCGACACAATTAACTTTGAGACAAGTTGTCATGATTGACATATGCAGCCCAACTTGAGGAGTGCTGTTAGTTTTGTTGTCACAGTGCTGTTAGTGAGCTGTTAGAAAGTTGTCCCGTGTTAATTTTATGTTATTTTTCATTAGACTGCCAGTTGGGGGTATAGATGTGATTTCATCATTTTTATTTTGTCTCTATTATAAATAAAGAAGAGGGTGCTGCCAACCTATCTTTTGGCTTTCGATCCTTTCCCTTCCCCTCTCCCCTCCCTCTTCTCTCTTCTCTTATTCTCTTCTCTTTCTTCTCTATTCTCCACTGATTCTCTTAGTGAAAACAGTAACTATCTCAATGGTATAATATTAATGAACTTAAGTGATTTGTGTTACAGAAGTAAAAAGAGTCAGCAATGTGTGACATGGTACAGAAGTATTGGTTACATTACTGCATAAAAGATACAACTCTTCTTTGAAGTCCAAACCATCAGGTACCTTTTTAATTTTTATTATGAACCATGGTTTGGAAAAAGAAATAAAAAAAAAAAAGAACCTTGAGTAACAGCTTAAATTGAAGATTAAACGGGTATTTCCCACTATCAGGTCATGGGCACTTACAAGAAGGTAAGAGGTGCAAGGACCAAAATCAGTGATTTAAAAGGCGTGCCTAGGCACAAAGGTGAGGCACAGTTTAGGGTATGCACCTCACCTATGTCTTAGGAGGAACACTTTCAAAAGGCGTGCGCCTTCCGAAAACTCCATATTTTCTAATGTTGCTCATTCATTCATCCTAATAAAAGATATTTTTAAAAGACAATTCAAGTTCTAAAACCTTTTTTATAGGGATTAAGAATTTAAGACCCTGATATGGACTTCTTTGGGCATGCCTCGAGGTCTTGGTACAAAGGTAGCTCATAGAATCAAGAATGCATAATGTTTGACATCACATTAGCTATTTGAAGTAATGCAATTGGGAAAAAATAAGGAGATTAAGAGTTGACATGCTTGAATATTTTTATATGTTATGCCTGATTTTATTTTTAAATTTTCATTATAAATATGTTTTACATGTTATGTTTATGTATTTTAACTTGAGATAATAGGTTGTTTAAGCATTTATTTTAAAATTTAAGTTTATATTTTTAATTAATAATATGTTTAACATTTGTATTATTTTGCTTTTTGAATTTTTTAGATATTTTGCCTTGCTTCAAAAAGGGGCACCCCTGCCTTGCACCTCCGGCACAATATAGCCCTTGAGCTTTTTTGCACCTTACGCTTTTAAAACACTGACCAAAATCAATAATGCTGCCAACCCCCCCCCCCCCTCCCTTGAAACTTTCTCTCATTTCAATTGACAAATAGAGGGGGTCCTCTTCCCATTCTCTAGAGAATACAAGATAAATAGGGCTTCTGTCACCTTCATTTGCCTGTTGCTATTTTAGGCATTAGAATAGAGGCTTTGCCCCAATAATTGATTGCATGCCAAAATCTTGTGCATGTAGAAAAATTGATGTCCAGTGCTTTTTTTCAAGTTTTTTGAATTATTGCATGCTTAAGTACGTTAAATATTGTTTATTTTACTAGTTAGGATTTATAGGAAACTATTATTGCTTATAATAAGTGGAAGCATAAATCTTGCCAACATGTAACATACACTGTATGTAATAGATCTTATTTCTACTTGAAAACCATCAACTAGTTGACAAGGCCCTACCCTGTTGCCTAGTCTTGCCTAGCTCCCTTTATATCCATGCATGAAATTTTGAAACCATTAATTTCTGAATAGCAACTGCTAGAATATTACCACTTACCTTTAGGAACCCAATATCTATGGTCCCTCCTCTCCTCTTTCTTTAAAGGTTCATGAAAGCCAAAAATTTCAGAGAACCTTAATACCACCATTCCATCTTCAATACATAAAATAGGAAGTGACGTCACAGTTTTGGCGTTTAATGAGTTCTGCATGTTGTCGGGTCCATCCTAGAAGATCACATGCAACAAAACAAGTACAGAAAGAAATAAATAGAACAAGAAAATGAGAAAAGTAAACTCAAAGAAAAAATGGTATCACAATTAACTACAGTATTCATTGCTAAACTAATGCAAGCAAATGACAATCAAATGTAGTTTCTAGTCTAATTAAAGACTTTTCTGATCCACTCCCCAGTCCCTCTAGCACCATCCAAATGTTCCTTGCTTATGACCACCAATATATGGATTTTTATTCATATATTTTTTAAGAAGATAAATTTTCATGGCTTTTTAGACTCACTGAAACCGTAAGAAGATTCAACTTCCTATGTTAGAATGACAGAAAAAAGTATTTCTAATTTGATTTTCTTAACTCCTAAATTAATGATCATCCTCCTGGAAATCATGATTTGGACCATTTATGCAGTTATCCTCTAATATTAATTCCAAAAGGGGCCATTACCCAGTGTAATAGTAAAATCTCAGGCTGGCCAGCATGAGAACCAGGTTCGAGTCTGAGGATATGACTTTGTGCAAAATGTGCTAAAAGTTAAGACCATAACCAGTCTACCCCTCCCAAGACCACAGATAGCTAGGACCATGGTTCAAAGTATCGATACACCTCTCTGTATCGGCACTTTGAACCATGTGCATTTTATTTTTTTTAGTTTTTTCATATTTCAGTTTTAAGACTATTTTATATATATTATTTAATAAAAAAGGTTTCTGAAAACACCTGTAAACAGGTGTATCAGGCACCTAAAGATACGACACGATACGCCCAATATGGGGTGTATCATATAAATACTTTGAACCTTAGCCGGGACCAACATTGGGTAACGGCTTTTTTATTCTCTGCAAACAGAGGAGCTGTTCTTTGATTAGAAAACAAACCATATAGGTGGAAGTAAGAGTGGAGGTTGGAGGTTCATTATGTCATTCTTAAGTATCAGGGGAGAAATAGGTCCATGAGATATTTCTTACTTCTGTCAGTGGAGGAAAACCAAACCATGACAGACTGTGCAAATCATTTACACTACAAACGAGCCCAATGCAAGTGATCCTATTCACCCTTTGTGTGTGTAGTTAGTCACTATATTTGTCTCTTCTTGACTCTTTTTTTATCAGCTTCTTGATTCTTTCATCTTGATAAAGGGTTGTTTACCGAGCATGAATGAAGAGTTCCCTTAGTGTTCAAAAGCGGTTTTCCGAGTGAGTTATATGGTTCTTTTGGTGTTTCTTTTTCTGAGATTTTTTGTTCTAGGTAATTGGAAGATGAAGTTTATGAAGTTACGATCAAAGCAGGATGCATTTCAGGCGGATGGAAATTGTATCAGAGTGTAAACTTTCCAGAATCGTCACCAGACCTCCATGAAAACCTCAACCACAACTAGTAAACCACATCACCTTAACCAGTAGCCCTGCTTCAAACCTTACCCACTCTGTGAAAGCCACAATACTTTAACCAGTAGCTCTGTTTTAAACCTTACCCACATCTTGTCCCTTCAAATTGAATCCAAATGTTTTTCCTTTCACCATGTAACCTTAGCCAGTGAGGAACTGCTCAAGATAACTGAGCTGGGCAGGGGCTGCACTTACCTCACAAGATACAGCCTAGATTGGTTTGTCCATTTTCTGGACCTGGCATCTGAGGATGATGGTGACCATAAATGGAGCAAATACAGGGAGAATGAGAGATTGTATTTCACAGAGATTAGAGAAAAATATGAAAGGAGCCCATGCGATCTTGTTGGAATTTTTTGGTAAAGGCCAAAGCAAATCCATCATTATCCCCAACAGAAATCAAGAAGGATGGAAAGCTTCCAGTTCCCAAGTTGAAATGGAGCTGACCTCTGGAACAGGTATTGTGGAGAGTCGTAAGATGGAACCTGTAAAGCCCCAGACAAAGGAGGGCAGGGAAGTGATTAACACATACAAGGACAAATTAATTGTCACACCAGAAGTGTTAGTGGTAAAAAACATTCAATCAAAGATGTCGATGAGGGTAGAAAGCTTGGAGGATGGTTAAAGTATCTGGAAGGAAGCCTTGGTGTGTGAGGTTAAAGGAAGACCGAGATGGACTCAACTTGTGATATTCAAACCGTCTCAGATGCTCTATGTTTTACCTTTCAACAATCATGAAGCAGTCCTATTTTTTTATTGGCAAATGAAATTTATTTTATTAGAAGAGATAAAATTAACACATTCAGATGAAAAGACTGCCAACCCAAGAACACAAGCAAGTTTACAATGAAGCCTAAAAAAGTTGCTGTGTTGCTGTCTTATGATCCCTTGCTTAGCAGGGGAATCAGCCATCCTATTTGCAGTCCTTCTCATAGGGGTGCAAATGGATCAGATCATGATCCGATTCAAATTCAAATCCAATCCAATTTTTCTGGGTTAGTAGAAAAGCTGATAGTTGTTTTTTAATATAAACTTTGTGAAGAAAAGAAGAAGATGATGAAAGGTTTCAGCTAGAAAGAAAGAAAGAGAAGAAGAAGAGAATGAGAGGTAGCCAAAAAGAATTAGTTCTGGCCACCCCCTTCCTTTGATTTATATACTTTATAAAAAGAATATACAAATACAAGAATACCCTTAGTAGGTCGGCTACTAGTAAGTAGCTGAAAAGGCATAATAAACTAACATAAACTGAGGGCCTAAGGCCCAATAACTTCCTAACTAAATAAAGTTAATAAAAATAAAACAAAGCTGGGCCTAATAACTTAACATTGGCCCAATAACTCAACAGGGTTCAGATATCCCCCTATCAGATTTTGGATCAGACCGAATAATAGGATGTGATTAAAAAATCTGATCAAATTCGGATCACCCACTATACATACATGCACACACATATAAGTTAGTTATTTATATATTTATAAATATGTTTATATTGCATTTTTGTATTTTTTATATTATTTTTTATAAAAAAGACATACATATGATAAAAATAGCTGAAAAAAATGCTTGTATTTTTTGTTTTTATTTATATAGACTGTTATGTTTTTTTCTTTTAATAATTTGTTAAGTTTTACAGAAATTAAATCGGATCAGATCAAATTTAGATATCTGTAGAGGAGATGGGCCGAATGGCCCATAGACTGTTATTTCATGTTATGTTTATGTTTCCCTCTGTAATGGGCCCTATTTTGGGCCCATACTCTGTAATGTTCTGTTTCTGTAATTTCTTGCCCACTCAAGGGCCTCTCTGTAATATTTCAAAGATTAACTTAATAAAATGTTTAGAGTGTTAGAGGGAGGTTTAGTTCGAACCTCTCACTCTCTAACTCTCATTGTCGCTAGCTCTCTCTCTCTCTCTCAACTTCTTAATCTTCTCTTGTTCATTTTTCTGGTTTTGCATCTAATCTCAAGCAGTCCTATACTTCAAGAGGACTGTTTTCAACTTGGTCTCAGAGCGGGCCAGAGCTTGGCGTGACCCTCATGTGGTTTTAGTCCAGCCAACTGCATGAGGATGTTCTAGGGCTGGAAGTTTAAAGTCATTCACCTGGTTCTTGGAGGTCATTGGAGGGTGCCCAAGTCTCTACACACTTGGAGAATAGTTCGGTGACCAGGAAGAATCAGAGAGCAAGGTGTTCGGCCTGATTTGAAATAAGAGAGAAAGGTGTTCGGCCTGGTTTGAAGTTCAAATCAGAGATTCACTTACTGTAAGTTATCTCAGTTATTGCTAGGTTATTTTCGTTGCTTGGGAGGGCTGTTAAAGTATTTGAAACCCTCCTCCATTCTGCCCAACTGTTCGGCTGTTGCTGGACTGATTCAACTCAGAGATTTCTGGGAGTTTTGGAGTGCAGTTCGGCTGTTGTTGGACTGTCAAGTTGCTGAAACTGATTTGGACTCAGTGGTACTAGTCCAAAAATTCTGTCCAGCCTTTGTTTTGGACCTATACAAAACATTATTGAAGTGGTTCATACTAGTTAACAGTAGGGTGTTAACTACTGCACACAAAGTGTTTGTCAAAAGGCCTCTTAAGGACTGTGGACTGTTATTTCTTCTCTTTGGCACAACGGTTGTTGGGGACCTGAAATACTTTGTGTTTGGAGGTCTGCTGGTTGTCCCTTGAAGGCTGAAATAGTATTTATTACTCTAGAAAGTGCCGTCACCAAGCTGGACTGACACAGTTATCAAGACTGAACTGTTTTTTGTGAGCTGGTTGTTGTTGCCAATTCAGCTCAAACTAAGTTCATCAAGATTCCCTGTACCTTGGAAAACTTATTAAAACCCTAACTGGAGTCTTTGCATGATGGATTCCTCGGACCTTGAAAGCAAGAGTGCTGCTGAATATAGACAGACTTTGGGAACCCCAGCTGATTCTATGTTGGCTGTAACTATAGTTAAACTTGATGGGACCAACTACTTGGCATGGTCACAATCAGTGAAAATCCATATTTGTAGCAGAGGAAAATGGGGGTTTATTTCTGGGAGCAAGAAAGCCCCCCTAGAGAATGATCCATCTTAAGAGAGATGGATGCAAGAGAACTACACAGTGATTGGGTGGCTTGTGAATTCAATGCAGCCACAGATTAGTCAACACTATCTTTGGATGAACTCGACTAAGGAAATCTGGGATAGTGTTGCAGAAACCTACTCCCAAAAATTGAATGTTGCCAGAGCCTATAAACTGAGGAGTAATGTGAAGAATCTAAGGTAGGGGGAGAAATCACTTGCCGCATACTTCTCAACCCTAAAATCTCTATGGCAAGAGATTGATCTGATAGAGGTTGTGACATGGGAAACCCCCAATGATGCTGAAACATACAGGAAATTAGTTGAAAGGAACAGGGTCTTCGATTTCCTAACAGGGCTGAATCCTGAATATGACATCACAAAGCAGAACATTTTGTCCAAGGAAAGTGTTTCATTGTCACAAGCATATGCTTTGGTCAGCAGTGAAGAGAGTAGAAGAAAGTACAGGTTCAAGGAGTCAGCACCAATGATCATTTTGCAAATATGGGGGATAAACCCAAAGGGATTATAGGAGCTCCCAGTGGCACAGGAAAGAAGGAGGTGGTCTGTGAATATTGCAAGAAGCCGAAACACACCAAGGACAAGTGCTGGAAATTGCATCCCAGTCTTGTCCCTATCCGATTCCAGAAGAAAAATGATAGTAGAAAGACAGGAAGTGCACATGCAGCCACAAGTACAGATACAGAGGTTGAGTCTGTCTGTGCACAGCTGACAGCCCTGAAAGCTGAGTATGAGAAGTTTGGAAAGATGATCAGCTAGCTTGAAGGTGTAACTTCATCATCCAACCCTTCTAGAAGTTCAGCCACCACCGCATTTGCTCACTCAGGTATAAGAGCTTCTACTAACCATGCATCCACCTCAGGTAATCCCAAGACCCCTTGGATCATAGATTCAGGTGCTTCTGATCACATGACCAAACTTTCCACTCTATTTGTTTCGTATGATTTGCTTCCTGGTCGTGACAAAATCACCTTAGCTAATGGTTCTCTTGCCTCTATTTCTGGCAAGGGAACTGTCAAGCCTACAGACTCCTTACTCCTATCTTCCACTCTTCATGTACCTAAATTGAATACCAATTTATTATCTGTTAGTAACTTGACCAAGTCATTGAATTGTCGTGTAACATTTTTTCCTTCTCAGTGTGTGTTTCAGGATCTGGAATCTCAGAAGGTGATTGGGAATGGCCATGAAGCGAATGGAATATACTTGCTCGACACTCCTGGCCAATGCCTTGATCATCCCAAGAATGTTGCCTTTGGTCCTACTTCTTCAGAGTCTGTCAGTCAAATTATGTTGAGTCATTCTCGTTTTGGTCATTTACCTTTTTCTGCTTTGAGTCATTTACTTCCCGAATTGTTTAAGGGAGTCAGTGTGTCCAGTCTCAATTGTGAGTCATGTCAGCTGTCAAAGCATTGTAGAAACAATTACCCTGTAAGAAATAAAAGAGCTTCTTTTCCTTTTCATATTGTGCACTCTGATGTGTGGGGGCCTTACCACTTATCTTCTATGGGGAGCTACAGATATTTCATCATGTTTATTGATGACTTTTCTAGATTCACTTGGATATACTTAATGAAATCCCGTGATGAAGTCCCAAGACTGGTGAGGCAATTTCATGAGCTTGTTTTAACCCATATTGATACCAGAATCAAAGTTTTCAGATCTGACAATGCAAAAGATTACTTTGAGAAGAGTTTATCCTTGTATCTCTCTGACATGGGGGTTATTCATCAAAGCTCTTGTGTTAGAACCCCTGAACAAAATGGAGTTGCTGAAAGGAAAAATAGACATATTGTTGAAGTTGCAAAAAGCCTTTTGTTTGCCTCACATGTTCCTACAAGATTTTGGGGTGATGCTGTTCTTACTGCTACCTATCTTATAAACTGTATGCCATCCAGGGTTTTAGGGTTTAAATCCCCCTTCAGTCTTCTTCATCCAGACAGGGATCTTTTTCTTATTCCTCTTCGTGTGTTTCGTTGTACTTGTTTTGTTCACATTCCAAGTGCCCAGAGGCATAAGTTTGAACCAAAAGCCCACAAGTGCATCTTCCTTGGTTATTCCCCCACACAAAAGGGTTATTGTTGTTTTGATCCAAAGACTGGCACTCGACATGTCTCTATGGATGTTACCTTTGATGAGCTTTCTCCTTTTTATGGTTCCTCTCAAGAAGGACATTGTCCATAGGGGGAGAGTTTGTCACAAGTATTTGCTCTTCCTCTTCCTGTCCCAGTTGAGTCACTTGACAAGCCTGTATCCTCACAAAATGAATCAAAGGAGGATCAGCCACTTCATTCATCTTGCCCTAGTGCTCCTATTTCTTTACCTCCTCGTCCTACCCATAATCCCAAGGTGTATCAAAGGCAAAGATCCAGGAATGAGCAAGTTGTTTCCCTTACAACAGATGAGGCTCATACACTCCCAATCACAAATGAGATAACAGGTACTGCTTCAGCCCCTTTGGAACCATCATTCTCGGATCTTGATGTCCCCATTGCTGTTAGGAAAGGAAAGCGGAAGTGTACTGCACACTGCATTTCCAAACACCTTTCCTATGATCTACTTTCTCCTTCATACTTTGCTTACCTCTCTTCAGTTGCTTCTAACCCCATTCCTAGGCCTGTGTCAGAAGCTCTTGGGATTCCAGAATGGAGAGATGCCATGAAGTCTGAAATAGATGCTCTACACAAGAATGATACTTGGGAGGTGGTGGATTTGCCTGAAGGGAAGGATCCAGTTGGGTGCAAGTGAGTCTTTACCATTAAATACAGGGTTGATGGGACTATTGAGAGGTACAAGGCCAGACTTGTTGCAAAAGGCTACACACAAACATATGGGATTGACTACCTGGAGACCTTTTCCCCTGTTGCCAAGATGACATCTGTGAGGGTTCTTTTATCTCTAGCAGCTCACTTTGATTGGCCTCTTTATCAGTTAGATGTAAAAAATGCATTTCTGAATGGTGACTTACATGAGGAGGTCTACATGCGTCTCCCTCCAGGAATGTATGGGAAAGATATGCAAGGAAAGGTATGCAAATTGAAGAAATCACTTTATGGCTTTAAACAATCTCCTAGAGCCTGGTTTGAGAGATTTAGAGTTGCACTTGTTAAATTCGGCTATGTTCAGACACAGTCAGATCATACTCTCTTTGTGAAGAAAAGTGGATCTCCAGCAGTGTATCTCATTGTGTATGTTGATGACATTATAGTGGCTGGTGATGATGCCTCAAGCATTCAGGCCCTTAAGTCTTTCCTCCGTACAAAATTTGAGATTAAGGATCTGGGGGAGTTGAGATACTTCCTTGGCATAGAAGTTGCTAGATGCAAGGATGGGATTCTTATTTCCCAAAGGAAATATGTCCTTGATTTGTTGTCTAAAACGGGAAAAATGGGTGCAAGACCAGCTGCAACTTCCATTGATATGAGTCACAAACTTTCATCTTCGAATGGAACATTGTTGGAGACAAAGGGGTCTTTCAGAGACTTCTTGGGAAGCTTCTGTACCTGTGCATAACTAGGCCAGATATTACGTATGTTGTCAGTTGTATTAGTCAGTTCATGCATGCTCCTAGAGATACTCATATGGCAGCAGCAGAACGGATTTTGTGCTATCTGAAAGGCTCTCTAGGAAAAGGAATTCTATTCACCAAGCATGGTCATCTGAAACTTGAAGCCTATACTGATGCTGATTGGGCTGGAAATATTGATGATAGAAGATCTACTTCAGGGTATTGCAGTCTGGTGGCTGGTAATGTTGTCTCTTGAAGGAGTAAGAAACAGTCAGTTGTGGCCCGATCCTCCGCAAAAGCAGAGTATAGAACCATGGCACATGGAGTTTCAGAATTGTTGTGGCTAAGGTCCTTAATGGAAGAACTTGGGATTGATCATGACAAACCCATGATGTTTTACTGTGATAATCAAGCTGCCATCAACATTGCTCACAACCCAGTACAACATGATAGAACCAAACATATTGAGGTTGATAGACACTTTATTCGAGAAAGAGTCTCTTCTGGTGAAGTGTGTCTTCCATTTATTACTTCAGAAGGACAATTGGCAGATTTCCTCACCAAGGGTATTTCCAAGACAAGGCTTCAACATGACACTGGCAAGCTGGGCATGATTAACATCTATGCTCAGCTTGAGGGGGAGTGTAGAGGAGATGGGCCGAATGGCCCATAGACTATTATTTCATGTTATGTTTATGTTTCCCTCTGTAATGGGCCCTATTCTGGGCCCATACTCTGTAATGTTCTGTTTCTGTAATTTCTTGCCCACTCAAGGGACTCTCTGTAATATTTTAAAGATTAACTTAATAAAATGTTTAGAGTGTTAGAGGGAGGTTTAGTTCGAACCTCTCACTCTCTAACTCTCATTGCCGCCAGCTCTCTCTCTCTCTCAACTTCTTAATCTTCTCTTGTTCATTTTTCTGGTTTTGCATCTAATCTCAAGCAGTCCTATACTTCAAGAGGACTGTTCTATATCCAACATCCTTAACAGATTTGAATTCAAATTGACCTTTGTGAGATCCAATCAGATCATCGGATTGGATTCAAATATACCCTATTCGAATCCAATCCGATATGTTTGCATCCCTAACTTCTCACCCACTTGAATTCAGCATCCAAGCAGCCCTAATTTATGTGGAGCTTCAAGAGAAGGGAGATATGGTTTAAAAAAAAATGGAACTCGATAACTGGAGTAGTAAGGAAAATAGGACTCGAAAACTGGAGTAGCAAGGAAGTAGGGATCAGTTATTTGGGTTACTGGTTACCTTTTCATTTGTGGAACTCGATAACATTGGAAATTAGTTGGAACTCATGTGGTTGTTTCATTGGTGTTGCAAGGGAAACTGGAACCCTTACTAATCTTCAAGCAGCAGCAATTCTTGTTCAAGCTAAAGATAGGTAGAAGATCCCTCACATGGTTTAACTGATTCGGGGAGTACAACATTCAAATCAGGGTTGAAATACTAGATGTAAAGGAATGAAGCTCACACCTTAGGTCACCGGTGCTGATGATGATGACAGAAAATGTACAAGGCCAAAAGCAGGAGTGGTCAACATTGATACCTGCACTAAGCAAACAGGTGATCAGCACAGCTGAGTTGCAAAAGAGGTTTCTGAGAGAATGCAACAAGAAATACCAAAGATGGGAAGATTTCTATGGGGAAGAGGAGAACAATAAAATTACCAGATCAGTATGAGATAGGTTAATGTTTCCCATTCAGGGGGAACTGAGGAATCTGACAAAGCTCAAGGTAGGAGTGATAAACAAATGAAGAAATTTTCAGCCAAGGAGAAAGATATGTGGAGAACGAAAGAAGATTGAAGATTGCCACTTAAGTTCTTAGTTGAGGAGTGAAATTCCTATATTGGCCCTAATGCAGACCAGGTTAGAGAAGAGTCTCAAATGAATGGACCGCTTGAACGATAGCCAACCGGTGTGAAGGGAATCCTTGAGCTTGTGGAGAAGGTATCTAGGTTGAAGGTCAATTGTTCTAAAAGGGACTTAGTGTGGATTCATTTAGAGCAGAGGGAGCTAAGGAAGAGTCCAGCCATTTTAGGGTGTAATAATAAAGAGTTGGCTGATCAAATATCATGGGTTACCTGTAGGAGGCTCTCCACAAGATCTAGGCTTTCGGGAAGATGTCATAGAAAGGTTTACAAAAAAAATGGTGGCTTGGAAGAAATTATATTTCTATGGGAGGCAGGTTGCCTCTTATAAAATCTACTTTCTATAACCTCCTGGTTTGGGAAGTGACTTTGGAGGTTTCCCATTGTGATCAATTCTTTGTGGCATTTGGTAATCAAAATCATTCATGGGATATGCTCCAACGGGTGGGAGTGAAATTTTGGGAAGACATATGGTGGGGTGAGTGAGTGGCACTCCCCTCTCTTGTGCTTACCCTCGCTTGTATAGCCTGTTCTTGCATAAAAATAAAACCGTTGCTGATATGGCCACCCTTGAAAATGACAACATCTCTTGGAATTTGAGATTTAGGAGATGTTCAAATATTGGGAGCCAAAAGACCTGTTAGATTTCTTGCAAAATCTGAATCCTGTTTTCATTTGTTTTTCTGGACAGGATGAGAGAATTTGGATTCCATGCCCTTCTGGTTCTTTCTTCATTTCTTCCTTTTTCAGATTGCTTGATACTGCCCAATCCCAGCCTCTCACTTCCTCTTTTCCTTCAAAGCCCATTTTGATAAGTCCCTCCCCTCCATAGGTTTCTGTTGGGAAGCTGCTCTCCAAATCATTAACACTTGTGATAGACTCCAAAGGAAGAGCAAATCATGGTGTTTATCTCCACATGTGAGTGTTCTATGTCTCCAAAATGTGAAATCTCAAGCCATATCTTTCTACCTTGTCATTATACTAGCCAGATTTGGAATTATTTTTTTTAATTTGTTTAGGAAGTCTTGGGCTTCTCCCCAAAATGCCATAGAGTTATTCTCACAAGATCTGTTCAGCTGTTACACTAGAAGAATGAAACTGTTGAACCATTGTATTAGGGCAGCAATTCTGTGGTGCATCTGGGGGAAAAGAAATGCAACAGTGTTTGATAATAAGGCGGTAGGAGTGGGAGTCTTGACTGATCTGATCAAGGTAAAGGTGGCCCATTGATTGATAGCATGTGAGGAATTAAGAGACAATAAAATGGATGATTTGTTAAGGATGGCAATTCAATGTTGGTATCCCAATGGGCAGACCAAGGAGATTAATCGCTTGGCAGCCACCACTAGCAAGCAGTCTCAAGCTCCATCTTGAAGGCTGCTGCTTGGGTAACCTGGGTGATTCAGGGGTTGGTCGTCTGGTAAGGGATGAAACTGACTCGATGAAGATAAGCTTCTGTGGTGAAATTGGTGCTGGTATCTTTTCAAGGGCCAAATCATTAGCAGTAAAACAAGGACTTAAACTGCTGGCACTATAGAATTGGAAGGGGGTGATCATTGAAGGTGACTGTAAAGTTGTTATCCCATGTCTTAACTCTGATGCAGAACCAGCTTGGATGTTCAGAGTACTGGTTAGGGAGGCCAAAACCTGGGAGAAACCTGAACTGCTTGTTCAGGTGGATTCCTAGATCAGCTAACTCCTGAGCAGATAGTTTAGCTCGAGCTTGGGTCAACTCTCAAGGGGTTCTATGGAGAATGCCTGGGCCAGGGGTCCATTTATATCCTGAATAGAATCTTGTATAGTTTTATGTAATCAGCTATTTTGCTACCTTTGTACTGTCCCTGCTGTCTATTCTGGATAGATGTGGGTTTTCTTCTCTGCTGAGAATACAATGCTGTTATTTATCGAAAATAAATATATAAACAAAATCCACAAGGAAGAACAAAACACCATTTTCCATGAAAGAAACAATCTATAATATAGGGATCAGTTCCTTAAATAAAAAGAAATATTTACAGATCTATCAAACCAACCTCCTGGAAATCCTCAAAATCAACAGCCAGAGTCCCAACTTCAAAATGTTCAATAGAAGCCATATTATTCTCAGGTGATTTCTCTTCATCGCAAATTAATTCAATATGCTCATTTTGCTCATCTAAAACAACAATAAAAGTCATCAGATTTGTGATGAAACTCCGAGAATTTTAAGCAATAGCAATTTCATTGAGTGAAACACAAATATAGATGAAGCTCCAAGAAATACATCTGGATAAAAAAAAAGATGTCACTATTATCAAAGAAATTCAGCAATAAATGCACAATATAAGAAAGAATAAATTTACCACCAACATAAATTTTTTTTTTTGCACATAACAGGATGTTTCATTAACCAAAGTAGAAGTTTCAAACAAATGGGAAAAAAAGAAAGTGGCCCAAATATATTTCAGGTAGCCTCTTCATTTTGAATATCCAGCCCTCTTATAGATGATATATGGATAAAAAGAGGACTAGCTTCCATTACTTTTTTTATAAGTATCAGAAAACTTTATTAAAAAAGAAAATACTGAATACAACCTAAAGGCAGGTGTTAAGATAACACCCTCCAAACCCAACAACAACAACTCCTACTAACTGCCTAGAACAGAAAACAGGGAGAGAAAACAGGATATGAAACCACTCGTGGCATCAACTGCATCACCAACAAAGCAATGACTAGGCTCAGGTAAATATTCCACCTCACCAAACTCTTCTAGGCCTCCTTCCTCATCCCAAATTTCTCCTCCTAATGCTTCAGAAGCCTTTCTCAAGTTTTCTTCCTTCCTCTTCCTCTCTATTAACTTAGAAAAAAAAAAAAAACTTTAAAAATGGATGAACGAAAAAGAAAGAAAATCACAGTAGAAATGTTCAGTTGATAGAGAAAATACATAAGAAAAGAAGAAGAGAAAAGATGAAAAAAAGGTTTTCAAGAGAGAGAGTATCGAACTTAACTCTCTCACTATCGACCCAAGTAATACTAAGCTTCTAAAGATGACAGAAATTACAATAATGCCCTTAAGAAGATATTTGAACAAATAGACTAACAACAAAGGTATATAAGGACAAAACTGCCCCTATCAACTAGACTTTAACACTACCCCTCAAGCTGGAGCATAAATATCATAAAGCTCCAGCTTGTTACAAATGTAATCCATTCAAGTGTGGCTTAAGCTTTGGGTGAGCAGATCAGCTAGTTGATCCTCTGATCTCACATATGGTGTAACCACAGTACCATGTGTCACCTTTTCCCTCACAAAATGACAATCAACTTCAATATGCCTACTTCTTTCATGGAAGACTGGGTTTGAAGCAATCTGAGTGGCAGCTTGGTTATCACAAAATAACTTGATTGGCTTGTCAATAGGAATGTCTATCTCTTGGAGGAGATGTTTCAACCAAATTAATTCACAAGTGGTGTGTGCAATTGCTCTATACTCTGCTTCAGCACTACTACTGGAAACTACACTTTGCTTCTTGCTTCTCCAAGTAATAAGATTCCCACAAAAGAATGTACAATATCCTGAAGTAGACTTCCTGTCCATTAAGGAATACCCTTCAAAAGACAATTCTCCCCCTTTCTTATACAGTAGAGCACATCCCAAAGCACCACAGATACCTCAACACTCTCTCTACACCTTACCAATGGGAAGTACTGGACTTGTGTGTTTTTCTTTTCTTTTTTTTTTTGAGGAAAGATTAACCAAATTTCATTAAAAGAAGCAAAGAGTGCATGGGCAGATGTACTACACAGGGAAAAACCCTAAGAAGCGTACAAGGGGGGAAGCCTATTGCTATACAGATTTTCTAATCCTGCTCCTAATCCATCTGCAATGTGATTCAGCTCCCTCGGGATCCAAAGCAAGTTTGCATTTAAATATTCCAAGGAATCTCTTGCCTCTGCCAGATAATGACTCAACCTCCAAGGACCCCCCACCTTGTCCTTTTAATGGCATTTTCTGAATCTCCTACAATAGATAAATTCTGAATACCCAAACTTTTTACTATTCTGATTCCAGTCAGAGCAGCCATCACTTCAACCTTAGTTGAGTCAGCATAGCCCATTGGGCCACTGAAGACCCAGCATATACTACCCAATTCATCCCTCAAAATACCCCCAATTCCAGCTAAGCCAGGATTGCCTGTAGCACTTCCATCGAAGTTTAAAGTCATCCCTCCTTCATTAAATAGTACAGGCTGTCTCTGGATGGTTTGAGGGAAGTTTGGAAGGAGCAGAATTGTTTGAATTTCTTTTAAGGTCATCGATTGAGAGGCCTTGGAACAGCTCTGAATTAGCAGCCCAGAGATTACAGAGAAAGGAAATATCTGAGATTAACTCTTCAAGGGATCTGATCTTGTTATCAAATAAGTGCTTGTTTCTTTCCTTTTCTTTCCTCCCAAACTCCCCACATAACTGCATGTAACACCGTTTGCCAGTAGACTTTGCCTCTTTTGCTCAGGCCTGTATGGATAAACTAACACAACACACACACTGAAGGAACTATCAGGACATACTTCCATTGATAGGGAAATTCCCCACTTTGAGTATGCAACTTCAATACCCAAAAAAAATATTTTAAGGAGCCTAGATCCTTTAATTTGAAAATGTTGCTGCAAGAATTGCTTTATTTCAATAATTCATTGTGCATCACTACCTGTGAGGATCATCAACTTACACAGCCAAAACAATCCTCCCAGATGAAGTGCTTCTGCTAAACACCGAGTGATCAACGCTACACTACTTCAAGCCAAACTCATGTACCACACTACTAAATTGGCCAAACCAAGCCCTTGGTGATTGTTTCAATCCATAGATAGCTTCCGCAATTTACACACTTTTCCAACCTCCCCCTGAGCAACATAACCAAGAGGTTGCTCCATATATACTTCCTCATGGAGGTCACCATTTTGGAGTGCATTATTCACATCAAATTGAAAGATAAGCCAGTCATAATTAACGGCTAATGAAATAACCACCCATTTTGGCAATAGGGGAAAAGGTTTCTGAGTAACCAACACCATATGTCTCAGTATATCCCTGCCACTAGTCATGCCTCAAACTTCTCAATACTACCATCTTGTCAATGCCTGACCATATACACCCATCAATAACCGACTACTTGATTTCTAGGAGGCAAGGAGACAAGATCTCATGTATGGTTGGACTAAAGAGCATGAAGTTCTTCATCCATCGTTGTCTTACAATCCGGTGAGGCAAGAGCTTCCTAAACAGAGTTGGGAATGGAAACAGAAGACAAGAGAGACACAAACTTTTGATGTGCAGGAGATAAGTGATTAAAGGAGACATAACATGGAATGGGATAATTGGTACAAGCATGCTTACCCTTACGAAGAGCAATAGGAAGATCAAGATCTGATTGAGAATCCATCGATGGTGGAAATATTGGTAGAGAGTCAGAAGCCAAAGTTGGGGTGAAGGTTGATGCTTGTACAAGTTCCTGATCCCATCTAGAATACAGTCTATGAATTGATGTGCGAAGAGGCTCCTCAGTTGTGGGAAGACGGATAAAGGCATTACCATAACCCATGGAAAGAGGAATAGAGGGTAAGGGTTCCCTCCCAGAAAAATAAGGTAATCTCTCAAAGAAGGTAACATCAAAAACAACAAAGGCCTTAGGGAGGGTAGGATCATAGAACTTATATCGTTCTAGTACAAGAGTAACCAAGAAAAACACACCTAATAGATCGAGAATCAATTTTTCATGGTTGGGACCCAATTTACGAATGAAATAGACACACCCAAAAACACAAGGAGGAAGAGAGAATGGGGAACCATATGGATACAAAACAGAGAATAGGGCCTGACCCTAGAGGACAAAAAAAGGCATTCAATTTATAAGAAAACAAGAAGTAAGAACTGAATCACTCCAATAGATTTTTAGAACTAACATTTGAATCAATAAGGCACAAGCAACTTCTATAACATGGTGGTTCTTCCATTCAGCCAGCCCATTTTGTTAAGGTGTGTAAGTACAAGAAGATTGATGTATGATTCCATGAGAGTCAAAGTAAGACTTAAAACAACCATGAAAATATTCTTTGGCACTATTAGAATGAAACACTTTGATACATACACCAAATTGATTTCGTACTTCAGAATGAAAAGAAAGAAAAATGAAAATAGCTTTGAACGATCTTTCATTAAATAAATCCATGTCATTCTTGAATAGTCATCAATAAAGGTTACAAAATATTTGAAATCATTGTAAGACGACACACGATAAAGACCCCAAACATCTAAATGAACAAGAGAAAAAGGACTTGTGACTCTTTTATGTTCCCTGGGAACAAAATGAATTCTACAATGTTTTCTAAGTTGACATGATTCACATTCCAACTAAGTGATTGACTCTAAACTAGGGACTAATTTCTTCAAAGCATGAAAGGAGGGATGACTCAGATGGCAATGCCACTGATAAGGAGAGATGAGTGAAGAGTTATTTGTGGACCATCGTTATCCAAGTAGTATAGTCTTCCAACTTCACATCCTCCATCAATCATCTTCCTTGTCATAAGATCTTCATAAACACAATAGGATGGATAAAAGGTAATAGAAAAGTTAAGAGATTGAGCTAGCTTGGTACAGACAAAAGGATGAGGAAATTTTGGAACATAAAAAACAGATGTTAAATGAAGGTCAAAACCAAGAGACACATTACCATTACCCATAACAAAGGAGGATGACCCAACAACTAAAGTTACAATCTGAGAGATAGGAAGGAACAAAGACATAAACAAGTTTGAAGTTCCAGTCATATGATTTAAAGCTCCAAAGTCAATTATCCAAGGTGTAGATTTAGAACCGGAAGCAAGACAAGTTGTACCTAAATTGGCAAGGGTAGCGGTAGTCCTAGAAGAAGATAGACGAAGCCTTTCATACTCTTCATGGGTGATGGCATGGTTTTAAAAACCGGACTTGAAACAGAGTTGTTTTGGCCATCGGTTCCTAGGTCAAACAGTCCAACCATTTGGTTTGAAGCCAAGTCGGACAGTTTTGGGGCCCAAAACCAGACCTGGAGCCATGACCTGTTCTCGAGTCAATCGGTCCAACCATCTGGCCTGGTCCGATTTTCAAAACCATGGGTAATCATAACCAACTCCTTATCCTTACCCACTCTGTAGTAGGTGATTCATCAATAGGAACATTGTTGCTAGTGTCATCTTCTACCATGACATGGTTAGCCCAAGAAGAAGGTGGGCCATGCAAGTCATAACAAAAATTGGTTGTATGACCTCGGCCAAAGTGGGAACACTCACAGACATGACCACATCTACTACTACTCCTATCACTATCTCTTCCTTCCCTCCCAATACTACGACCACCAGTGATTTAAAAGGCGTCCCTGAGGCGCACCTAGGCACACAGGCAAGGCGAATTGAGGAATGCAATATGTTTTACATCACATTAGCTACTTGAAGTAATGCAATTGATGAAAAAAAGAGATTGTGGGTTTTACATGCTTGAAAATGCTTTATATGTTTGCTTTTATTTTTAATTTTTCATTTAAATACACTTTACATGTTATGTTTATGTATTTTAATCTTAGATAATAGGTTTTTTTTTAATTTTTTGCACTTTCCTAAAAATTTTTGGCATTTTTTATTTTTTAGCATTTTTTGTAATTTTGCGCCTCGCCTTGCGCCTTAGGCGCAAATTGGCCCTTGCAGTTTTTTTGTGCCTTGCGCTTTTAAAACAATGCGACCACCCCTAAATCCACAACCGACACTTCTACTTGTACCTCTTCCACAAAAGCCTCAACTACCACCACCTCTAGTAACTGCTAAGGCCGATTAACATAACAATGTACTCACTATGTGGGGTGGATGCTCTCCTAATGCGAGAAAACACCTCTAAAAGAGAAGGAAGATCACTGCTTTCTAAAATCTGAGCTCTCACTAGCTTAAACTCAGACCTAAGCCCTGATAGAAATCTAGCAACATCCAAATGTTCTCCTTGCCTTTGTTGCACCCAAGGTTTAAAGTATCGGAAACGTAAAGTGTATTGGAAAAATAATTTTAAGAGATGTATCAAGATACGCTTTGGATACGTATTGATACAGACGAAAAATCAATATATGCATAAATATGCTAAAAAACTCAAATAAATTCTAAAAAATATATTAATAACGATAGTTACAAGTTTTATGTGATTGTAAATAAGTTATTTAAAAGAAAAAAAAAACTGTAATTTAATGGTCTATATAAAATTCGAGATATCGGGACACACTTAGTAACTATTGACAAACGATGGAATAACTAAAACGTGAAAAAACAAAAGAAAAAAAAAACTAAAATGTATATTGATATACATTAGTTTTAAAATAATCAATATAAATTATCTTAGTATTTATTAATACATAAATTTTAATAATTAATTCTAACATTTATTGATAAGCATACACTAAGGAAAAGAGAAAATTTACTTAACAATAAAAATTCATAAACCTATAGCAAGCAAATGGGCGTGGCTTAGTGGTGAACCTCTAGTTGTTAAAGCCTAATGGCTAGGGTTTGAATCTTGCTATTGCTAAGTTTGTAGTTTTATACTAACAAAATGAATTTAATGAGAAAGAGGGTTATTAATTAACGAAACAAATGAGAAGAGAATTCCAACTAGGCGCTAAAATTGAAATTTGAATTTAAAATTATGGCATTATGCATTAATTATAGGAGTAATTAACTAATTAGTGAGAGAGAAACTGCACTTAAATATAGGAGTAAATATAAAATTAATGAGAGGTAATTCGGCCCTAAATATAATTTAATGAAATTAATGAGAGAGAAGGGGACTTGTATCATTCTGTATCGGATTTTTTGGAACCGTATTGGTAGATACAGACCCAGAACAGTCCGATACAGGGCCCGAAACAGTCTGATACAGACCGAGACATATGAAAAGGAACGCTACAGATAATTTCTATGTGTTCCATATATCGGACTTGTACTGGAACGATACGTATCAGCCGATACGGTCCGATACATTACGAAATTTTGAACCTTGGTTGCACCTTCAAACCTGTAGAGAGAGACTATCTATCAAAAAAAAATCTGTAGAGAGAGGCTGATAAACATTCAATTAATTCCTTAGGCTCTTCAAAGCAGAATAATATTCTTCCACACTTTTATCTCCCTACTGAAGAGTGAAGTAATCCTGATACAGTTGATAAGTTCTTGTAACATTGTCTTGTTCGAAGTAAAGT
Source organism: Nelumbo nucifera (assembly GCF_055504915.1). Lineage (NCBI taxonomy): Eukaryota > Viridiplantae > Streptophyta > Magnoliopsida > Proteales > Nelumbonaceae > Nelumbo > Nelumbo nucifera. Next base: position 22,417,777 of record NC_142650.1, read on the forward strand.
TGCCTAGTATTCTCCCAAATCTCTTTTGCTGTATCAAAAAACATAATATTAACACTAATGTGATTTTCCAAATTGTTCTACAATGAAGTCATAATTTGTGTTTTCTTGCACCCACTCTTGGGTTATTCTTCCTTAATATATTTCAGTTTGCCTCGACCAATGAGAGAAACCTCAACTAATTTGCTGATCTTCTCACCCATTTAAAGACAACATTCAGCTCCTGTGATATGATTTCTATTTCCCAAAAAGTAAGTCTATAGACCCATGGGACTTGGGAGCTACCTCTTGTCCATGAAATGACCACCTATGAGTCCTGTTAAAGTGAGCCGAATAAGGGTAGTTTAGTCATCTTATCTTTGTTAAGTTGTTTGCTTATGTGGCAGTCTTATTAGAGACGCTCTGCCCCACACTTAAGTAAGGGCAGTTTAGTCTTTGTAAATGTGATTAGAGACTAATAACTATTAAGAGGTCGACTGATAGGGTTTACCTATCAGATTCGACAGTCCCTTCTTTTCTTTCTTCTTCTTCTCTTCTTCTCCCTCTTCTTCTTCCTCCTCTTGTTGGTTCGGGTTACTGTAGCAGCAGTCCAAGCAAGTCCCCTTCCACCTCCACATTGTGGAAACCGAATTGCTTAGCAAATTTTAGCCCATGGAGTAATCCACACATCTTTGCTTTCAATGCATTACCATCTATTAATGGCCCTAAATACAATGCTAAGATCTTTCCTTCCGAGTCCTTGAAAACCCCTCCCAAAACCAAATGCTAGACCCACTCCCCACCCTCCAAGAATAATGAGGAACCACTCCAAAGAATTTGATTCATAGCTCCAATCCTTCTAAACTCATTTGGATTATTGTGTTACTTCTTTCCAACAAATCAATCAAGAAGTCAACTTTCCAATTGGTTACATGACGAACCAGACCACTTGATCACGTTCACCCACAACATTAATCCTTGTTTACCACTTTGTCATCCTGTCCCAAGTTAAACAGGGCGGAATCATCAAGCCTAACCTCCTTCAATTCAGCCAACTTGTTTCCACAAATCAGAGTCTTTGCATATCCATCATTCAAATAAAGAATACTACTTTCTTCCTTCCACTTAGCTCAACTAAAAGTAAACTGAGAAAACAATGTCGCATTGACTATATAGAGCAAAGATGTCACTTAATCATGATGGTAAACACAGTCATCCTATATGTCATTCTAATTTTCAACATTTTTATGAGCCTCAAAAAAGACAAACGTAGAAAAGATCAGCACTATAGAGACTGATCACTCAAGTGGGGATTGAAGGAAACTTGACTGTGACATTATGACAAATTTTATAGCTATCAGCTCAGTACAATATCCAGTGAGTAAATCATCATTTTTTTCCTTCTTTTTTTTATTGGGGGATTCAAAAAAAACCGGGGAAAGCTCATTCTGCACTCGATTTTCAATTCTGTTAATAATTCACCAAAGACATCTGGACAGTTAACAACTATAGTGGGACAAATATGAACCATTAACTAGTACCAGATCAAATTATTAATTTCAGCAAAGATTGGTAATAATAAAAAGCAAATAAAAACAATTAAATTACATGGATACAACAAATATAATAAGAATGATAATCAGGTAAAACCTTGTGAAACAATTTGGGCTTCGGAGTTTTCATCCACCACCACCTCTTCCTTTTCAATATCTTCATATTCATCATAATTTTCATCATCAAAAACAGTAGCTTTATGCTCCAAAGTAGCAATTGAAACTTCAGCCGAGAAATAGTCCTTTTTAGGCAGCAAATGATCTTCCTCAGTTGTGGCTTGAATCTCAGGCCCCTCATATTCCTCCTCAATGTCTTCATAATCAACAGCATCTTCAGCTTTTTCATCATAATCTATTGGCAGAAAAAATGAATTAACACTGGATCAGTATAGACATATTTAGAAGCATCACAAATAAAAAATTACTTATCAAAAAAAAGCATCACAAATAAAATATTACTTATTAAAAAAAGCATCACAAATATTACCATAAGTTCAAAACTACTGTAGAACAAGAGAGCGAGAATTGTATAAAATTACCATAATTTAGATCTTAAAGAGAACAAATTTTCTAGATGCATTTGCATTAACAGTCTAAGGTCTATATGATCTTTTATATTGTCTAACCCATCTTGTATAAAGAATAAAAGAAAAGAAAATAAAGATGAATAGAGAGACAAGAGATGTGTAAATGTAGAGAAATGGCAGAGAAAGAAAGCTGTTTTACAGAGAAAACTCAGGTAGGCATGCAGCCCACTTCTTCTCATGTCTCAATAATACATAAAATGGCTGTTATACCCCAGATCATAACAAGAAAAAGACACAAATAAATAAATAATAATAAGAGAAGGCATACATTTCAACAGTTTACTACTTGAAAACCAATTCAATTGTATCCTTCTCCAATGCTATTGTACATGTACAAGTAAACCTATGTGTGTTGAAGTGACTGGAACATCAAGACAAACCCAATTTTAAAGTTTCATCTTACTTTCAACTCTGACAGCATATAGTTGAAATGCCCAAAAGCTATCAAACAAATTATACATATAAAATCACTCAGAGGAATGCATGGCAATTAGAAAGACAAAAAAAGGCAGCCCAATGCACAAGGTTCCCACCAATGTGGGGTCTGAAGAGGGACAGATGTATGCAACCTTACCCCTACACATACAGAGAAGTTGTTTCCAAGATTTGAACCCTGGTCACCCAGGTCGCAATGGAGCAACCCAACCATTGCGTCAAGGCCCACCCTTGATCAAGGTTCAAAGTATCGGAAACACAAGGTGTATCGGAAAGACAATTTTAAGAGACATACCGGGGATATGCATAGATACAGACGAAAAATTAAGATAGGCATAAATATGCTAGGACAAATAAATCATAAAAACTATATTACTAACAAAAGCTACAAGTTTTATATGATTGCAAATAAGTCATTTAAATGTAAAAATCCATAATTTAATGGTTTATGACCCTGTTTGATTTTACTTCTAAAAAGTACTTCTTTTAGCAAGTACTTATTTTAAGAGTTGGGACCACACATTAAGTGGTTATTAAGCGCTTTTATGTGTTTGGTAAAAAAGTGGGAAAGTACTTTTTGTTAAAAGAAGCACTTCTTAAAAAAGTGACCTAAAGCTGGCTTTTTTTCAACACTTCTTCGAGAAGTACTTCTTCCAATAGAATGGGACGAACTAGTCCCTAGTATTTTTTTAATACCCAAAATACCCCCGCACGAGGGTTTTACCTCCCTCTCCTATCATTTGAACATAGCAAACCACGTAGCAGCACACCTAGTTATAGGTCCACCGACGATGATCAACGGTGAGGAAAAATGACCGGCGGACCTGTCGTTTTGCCATTTTCTTACATTTTGTGAAGTTTTCCATCATATTAAGCCATTTTTCTTGGGTTTTTTTAAACTTGAAACTCCCTTGTTTGACGTGTTCGCAGATCTGCAATTTGGAAGAGTTTAACGGCGATAATCTCACCGTCCATCCACCGGTGACAAGGAGGTTAGTTCGCCCAACTCCTCCCCTCCATGTTTGGTGTTTTTTTGGTTTTTTTTGTATGATTATTTGTCGGATTCGAAAATATTTTGGTTTCATATGAGAAATCCGAATTTTTTTGTTAAAAATCATGCAAAACAATTGCTGAAGTTTGATGAATATTTGGTTGCATTTTGATGTTTAAATATTTGTGATGTTTTATTTTTTTAACTTCTAATTAATTTTTCGTTAAATCCGAAATATTTGCTTGGGTTTTTTTTTTTTGCGTTGTCTATGTGATAGATTCCTATGCACGAATAGATTTTTATTTATCAATATTGTTCATTATTTGTTATTATTAGTTATTATTATTATTTATGATATAATTAATATTATTTATTGTTATCAATATTGTTGTTGTATTATTATTATTATTATTATTATTATTATTATTATTATTATTACTATTATTATTATTATTATTAATTGGGTCCACATGGCGCTTCACGTGTGGGTCCACGTGGGCTCTCAGTTGCCATGATGTTGCATTTTTTCATTGAAATGTATAGTATAATATGTGAAAAGCATTGTATATATGTACGAGTGAAGTGAGGGCTAAAATTGTCATTTGTCAATATAAGCCCTTATGGGGAAAGTAGCTTACCAAACATTCTCACCCCAATAAGTGCTTAAAAACATTATAAGTGATTTGGCAAGTGAGTCACCAAACAGCCTTAAATTGATGCAACAAGTACTTCTTTTAACAACCACTTAATCATCAAACAGGGCATGTATAGTGTGAGATATCAATATACAATTAGTAACCATTGAAATATGATGGAATATCTAAAATGTGAAAAAAAATAGAAAAAAAAAATGTCAATGTGTACACATCAAATTTTCAAATAACCAATATAAATGTGAATGTGTATACATCAATTTATCTCAATATTTATTAGTATATAAATTTTTATAACAAATTTGTAGAGAGATTAGGTCGAATGGGCCCTAATATTTCTTTTAAGTAATGTCATATCTGTTTTATGTGTTAATCCCCATTAACACATAAAACAGATATGACATTACTTAAACATAAAAGAAATATTAGGGCCCATTCGGCCCAGTCTCTCTACATAATTCTAGCATTTATTAATAAACATCCACTAAGAAAAGAGAAATTTTACTTAGAAATAAAAATGCATACAACCATAACAAACAAATGGGTGTGGCTTGGTGGTGAACTTATGGTCATTAAAATCTAGTGACCAAGGTTCAAATCTTGTTATTGCTAAAGTTTGTAGTTTTTACTAATAAAACGAAATAAATGAGAGAGATGATCATTAAATAACAGAATTAATGAGAGAATTCGAATTAGGCGCTAAAATCCAAATTTAAGTTTAAAAGTGAGGAGTAATTTGTTTTTTTATCAATAACAAAGGATTTCATTAATTAATAAAGTGTACAAAGGAAGGAGATAACTTCTCTTATCTCCCCCAAACAAGATAAAACAGAAAAAAAATATATATATACATTTGAGCCCAAAACAAGTTCTCCCTATTCACCCCTTGTTTTGCTAGCCCATTAGAAAGGGAGTTAGCACATCTCTTAACCCAAACCACTTTAACTTCCATGTCTTTTGTCAGCCATTGGAATTTCTTCTTCTCAATGTTGTACATCCACAAACCATTTTTATCTCCTTTCAGCCATTCTACCACCAGCTTGGAGTCTCCTCCGATGATCAACTTCCTCAACTTCAAGTCCTTGGCTCTTTGAACACCTTCTATAGCCGCCAAAATCTCAGCTCTAAGAGAATTATCCTCTTCAATTGGGCCTGAGAACAAGGCAACTATAATCCTATTCTTATCCCTTAAAAACACCCCCAATACCCAAAGGCCCTGGGTTGCCAATATTACTCCCATCAAAATTCATTTTGTAAAAACCACTTGAGGGAGGGGACCAAACTGGAACTGAAACCTCCTGAACCAGGGCTGAAAAGGCAATTTCTTTCCACTTTCTTGACAGATCATCTAGAGAAAGTTTGTTGAAAATATCCAAAGATTTAATCCAATGGAATACCCAGAGGCAAATCACCTCCCAAATAGTTTCCTTGCTCCTCTCCTTTCCTGAGAATAATTTGGAGTTCCTTTCTTCCCAAATAGGCCAAATAACAGCAGCCCTTACACAACGCCACATTATTCTTCCCCTTTTCTTTGGCAACCTAAGGAAAGGAGCAAACAAACTTTTTCACATATGATGGCAGGACCCACCTGCTTCCAGAAAAAGAAGAAAACCATTCCCATAAACCTTTAACAAAAGAGCAAGAGATCAATAAATGGTAGCAATTCTCATCATTAACTTTACAAAGACAGCACCAGTAAGGAGACAAACTGCTCTTTGGTCTTTTTCTTTGAAGTAAATCACAAGTATTGATTCTTTCCAGGTAGGCTTCCCAGCAAAAACAACCAACCCTTGGGGAATAGATTTGCTCCACACCTCTTCGACAGGAAAAGGTAGACCCCCACTAGTTGCCAATTGGATTAGGTTGTTGAAGAAAGAAGAACAAGTAAACAAACCATGAGGTGTGGAGTCCAAATTCTTCCATCAGCTTGAAGGGGGTCCAAGAACATGACACTATCTACCTCAGTATCCCTAATAGCCCTTCTCAAACCCAAATCCCAACAAAACCCAAAGCCAGAATTGGAGGGAACCAAGAAAGTAGAAATAGGCTCATTTTCGTAACAAGACAAGGAAAACAAAGAAGGGAATTGGTCCCTCAGAGGAGAATTCCCCACCCACACTTGTTCCTAAAATTTAATACAATTCCCAAAGTGCAAGTCATACCTAATCCAAGGCAAGAATAAAGGAAGGATGGCTTGGATGGCTTTCCACGGGGATGTTCTTGTAGTCCTTGCTCTAATTCCAATGTCCCAACCATTTGTCGTTGACCCATGAATGCTCAACACTACCTTAGCCCATAATTTTTCTTCCTCATCAGAAAATCTCCACAGCCACTTACCTGAAAGAGCAGAATTTCATTTCCGTACATTCCCAATTCCCAATCCCCCTAGCTCCTTGCTCCTACACACATCTTCCCACCTCACTCTATGATCCTTCTTTTCCTCCCCCGGTTCCCAAAGAAAGTTTATCATTAGATTCTCCAACTTCCTAGCTATTCCATTGGGAACTTTGAATACCGACAAGAAGTAAACAAGTAAATTAGCTAGAGTGGACCTAATTAAGGTAACCCCTCCTCCCATAGACAGGTAATTTCGTTTCCAAGAAGCAAGTCACTTTTCAAATCTCTCCACCACCGGGGACCAAAAGCGCACTTTCCCAGGGTTATCACCTAAAGGAAGACCTAGGTATTTCAAAGGCCAACTAGAGACCGCAGAGCCCAAAATCTCTAGACACAGCCATTTCCCTCTCTCCCTTGTTAACTCCAGCTATGCAACTTTTTTTGAAGTTCACCTTTAAGTTTGACATTTGCTCAAAAAGTTGCACTACAATTTTGAGATTCCTAATCCAGACCAACTCTCCTCCATCACAAAAGAGAATTGTATCGTCAGCAAACTATAAATAAGTAATTAGTACCCCTTCCCTTCCAATTCCCCATCCTCTTTTAGATTCCTAGAGTCTGCTTTTGAAACCAATCTCCCCAACACATCTACAACTATGGTGAAAAGGAAAGGAGAGAGAGAGGGTCTCCTTGTCGAATACCCCTTAAGGCAGGAAAGAAATCCACTACTGTCCCATCCACCAAAATAGAATATTGACAAGTCCTCAAACACCTCATTACCCATTTGCACCATCTACCTCCAAACCCAAAGCATTCCATCACTTCTTTCAGGAAAGACCAATCCACCATATCATAGGCCTTTTCTAAATCGAGCTTACACACCACTCCTTTCCTCTCAGATCTTCTCACATCCTCCACACATTCATTGGCTATCAGAATTTGATCCACAATTTGCCTCCCCTACACAAAAGCCCCTTGGTTGGAGAAAACGATGGTAGGAAGGACATGCCTAATCCTGAGAGAACACCTTAGCAATGACTTTGTACAAACTATTCACTAGGCTGATTGGTCGAAAATCTCTCGGGTGAGTGGCATCAGCTTTTGTGGGTACCAAAACAATGAAGGTGGAATTCAAACCCGGCTTAGTTACACCTCTCCTGTAGAATTCATCAAACACTAGCATAATGTCCTTTTCCACAATGTCCCAACAGTCTTGGTAGAAGGCCATTGTAAAACCATCAAGGCCTGGAGCTTTTGATCTATCCATTGAGAACACAACCTCTTGCACTTCAGCCAAATCAAACTCTCTTTCCAACCACCTAAGCTCAGCTCCTAGATTTGGCTACTCCACACCTTCTAGCTAGACTCTATTATTCAACGGTCTTCTAAAAATAGATCTAAAGTGATTCACAAAGGCCCCAGTTATCTCATCCTGTTGGATTAGGTTAAGCCTCCTACCTCCAATTTGGAAATAAAGTTTTTCCTTCTTCGCCCATTTGCCACCGCATGAAAAAATTTAGTGTTTCTATCTCCCTCTTTTAACCATTTGCACCTAGACTTCTGCTTCCAACTTATCTCCTCCTTCACCAAAATGTCTTCTAATTGTTTCCTTAATCTCCACCTACCCTCCCAATCCCTTTCCTCAAGTTCACCCCTTTCTTCTTTCAAATCAATCTCTTCAATTTGATCAAAGACCTCCTGTTTTCTTTCTCCCAATCTCCCAAACTCCAAGGCATTCCATTCCTTTATTTTATTTTTCGGGTGTTGAAGCTTCTTATGGAATTTCATTCCTTCTCACATTACCCTAGGCTCACATTCCTCCCACCAATCCCTTACTCTCCTAATGAAACCCGGTTGAACTTACCACATATTACCAAATCTGAATGGGGAAGGTCCAACATTTCTAAACTCCTCTTTACAGATCAAAATGAGCCAATGATCAGAAGTGACACTTGGAAGGGCCCTAGAGGTCAGACTACCTCAATGCTCTTCCCAATCCATGGTAAAGAGGAATCTATCAATCTTGGATTGAATGAAAGAGAAATTAGACTTAAATATAGGAGTAATTAACGAAATTAATGAGAGGGGATTCGGAATTAAATATAGATTAGTGAAATTAATGAAAGAAGGGCACCCAAAACAAATCAAGTGTATCGGGCTGTATCGGATTGTTTCGGGCCCATATCAGCCAATATAGAGCCGAAACAGCCCAATACAGGTTCATATTGGTGCGATACATACGAAAAGAAACGGAACGGCTGATTTCTACATGTTCTGTGTATCGGGCTCTTGTCAAAACGACAAGTATCAGCCAATACAGCCCGATACATTGCGAAATTTTAAACATTACCCTCAATTAGAAAGATAAAAGTTAAAAAAAAAGGATGATTAAAGACCTCAATTTAGAAATATTGAAAGCCCATGGTATGTAAGCAAAAGGATTCAAGGGGAAAAAGAGAATGCTTAGATTAAGATCAAAGTCTAAGAACAGATTTTTCACCCTACTGAAATGATAATTACTTGAATTAAACAGAGTCATATTCAGAATATTGATATCTAATTCTACTCAGCTTCCTTCTTATCTCTTCAATATGATGCAAGTCATAAAATGTAATAAGCATAAAAGTTTAACCAATATCAATATGTTGTAAATGGGATCAATGGATAAACATTCACTTGATACCAAATCATCAGTTTCAGAGTCAATTAAACCATAAAACTTGAGATCATTCTTTCTGGCAATATAATGTCACCTTGCTCAGAACCATCAGCTGGTGTTTGCAGTAATTTTATTGACAACTACATGTTAAACAAATTCATTAGTGTCAATGCATAAAAGATTGCAATGGAAAGAACACAAAAAACAAAATTGATTGGCCCCTCTGACATAGACTGATCTCTTAAAAAATCCAGGAGATATAACAACAAGATTGGAATCACCATACATCAATATCCATTAGTGATGGACCCAATTTGTCGGCCAGTGTAGAAAGATGTTCCTTTGCATCCTGAAAAACATTGTATGTCAAGCATCAATTAAAGGGTTTAACAATTGGCTTTGTGAAGAAAGATTACAGGATGTAGTGATCAAACATGAGAAAGAAAAATTAGAGAAGGTATCAAGGGAAATTATATAAATACATAAATAAACACAAAATAGAACAAGAAATGTGACCATGAACACAGCTACAGTGTCAAGAAAGAAGAAAAGAAACCTTCTATAGTTATCAAAAAAGACAAAACATCACAGCAGCTAAGCTATGGTATATGCAAGATGATGAAGAGAAAACTTCTCATCTGACCAACCAGTAGTCTTTTATAGTTCCTCTTAGCTGCAATCATGAAAACCTCGTTGAAAATAAAGAAAGAATGTAATGAGATAATACAGTAGACAAAGATCTGCTTGCATCTATACAGGACATGGAGTTGGCATCTATATTAGCAATTTCAGTATATGCATGCATAAGGATGTCAATAACTAATATCTCTAATCCAGTCAACAATAACTTGGTAAATATGTTATTCGAATCACTCTCCATTGTTCACAGAGCTCAACCAAATATGCCAATAACTAATATCTCTAATCCAATCAACATTGACTTGCTAATAACTTGGTAAATATGTTACTTGAATCACTCTCCATTGTTCATGGAGCGCAACCAAGTATTGCAAAATTTATTAGCCTTTCTAACTACAACCTCTCCACGTATTTAAAGGTTTAATCCCCAATTCCCCATATGCCAAGACAAACAAAAATTTCCCATCTCCTAAAACTGCAAGCAGCATGGAAAAGATCACGCCTAAAGGCATGAATGAAAAATCAAAGACAATCTTAAGATTTCCACATTCTGAAATTTCACTTATCCAAAGTATGGTTCATAAGAATTGTAACATTTTTGCAAATAATGTGAATGTTTTGACATCTTACAGGAGAAGATAATACAAGATCCAACTTGAATTGGGGAGAATCCAACATTTTTACAGAAAATATCACTAGAACATTAATTTCAAGACATCATTGATACTCCAGCACAACCAGACATAGAAGTTCCCATGTATCAATGAAGCACAGAGAAAGTTGTGCTGTCATTTTAGTAGCTTTAGTAAAAAATAGACCTCAGATGCAAAAAATACACCCAAAAACTTTGCTTCTTTTTTCTAAAAGTGTAAAACCATTTCACATTCTACTTTTTGAATCTAAATCTCCTTTATAACTCCCATCAATCTCGTCTTCCATCAGCTTAATCGCTAATTTTGGGAGGAATTGGAAAAGAAAAATACCTAAGCATGCCCCTTGGAAATAAATGCATCTCTAGCACTGTCTGAGAGCCCATCCTTGAGTGTTCCAGAATAGGCTCTCCCCCTGGAAAGACAAGTATCTAAAAAAGGGGACAAACTCACACTCCTATTAAAAGCACATTATCTAGCTTGCCCACATTATCTAGGTGACAAGGTGCTCTTGGAGGCTCGCCTCGCCTAATCGTCAAGCAGCTTTAGACAATGTATTATAAAATACTTTTATATTCTTGATTTTTTTTTGAGATTATAATTATAAAATAGACATTATTAAACTAAAATATTCATTTTGTGTGTTTATATACTAATTACATTTTAATATTTTCTTATTTGTTAGGGTTTAATCAACACAAACACTGCTAAATGCTGTATCAAACCCTCAAAGACTTCAAAACCTGAAGCAATAAGTAAGGATGAACTTAAAAATTTGTCTAATCAACATTTTCTGAGGCGTATATCATATCTTTTGGTTCCCAATACACCTGTTTACAGGTGTTTTTGGGAACCCTCTTTTTTAATGATATATATATATATATATATATGTGTGTGTGTGTGTGTGTGTGTGTGTGTGTGTGTGTGTAAAACTGAAACTTGACAAAAAACTAAAAAATAAAAGGAGTATCGTTCAAAGTTCCGATACACCTCCGCCAATATACAGAAGTGTATCGATACTTCGAACCTTGGGTTCAGCCCCTATATTTTTTGAATTTGTTTTTACTTTCTTCTTTTTCTTCTCATGAATATGTTGATTTTCTATGCTTTAACATGAAGTATATACTTTTCTTATGAAAATTATGAATAATTATTAAGAAAATATGGTTATGGTACCTAGGGAACTACCATAGGATATTAGTTTTTTACTTAAAAAATCATCGCCTAGGCGACTAGGCAACAAGGCGCCCCCCCCCCTATCGCTTAACCTCAACTTGGCGCCTTGAAAATTATGCATTCCTTATTCCTTCAAAAACAGCTTCTGGAGAAGCTGCAAAGAGACTTTCTTTCTCATGGCTGGAAGGATGAAAACAAATTCACTTGGTTGATTGGGCTAAACTCTGCATCCCTAAGGAAGCAGCAGGTTTATGCCTGCACAGAATTAAACACATGAACATTACCTTCTTGAGCAAATGGCTTTGGGGGTTTAGTGCCCAAAATAAATGAGCCCTAACCCCTCTGAACTGGATGGTTGGTGGCGCCAACTCACTGTACCCAAGTATAGGTACAGCATTGGAGGCTGGGACACTGACTTGGTCAAATCCCCATATGGTTGCTCGATATGGAAAAGTATAGACAGCAGGTGTTCAGTCACAGTAAAATATTTTCAGTATAGACAGCAGATCAAATCCCCATATTCTCAGTAAAATATTTTCTCAATCATCTTGGCCAAGATCCACAGTAAAACTTCCATCGCAGAGCAGTATAGACAGCAGGTGTTCCGTCCAGAATGGACTTCTTGACCTGGACAGCATCCTTGGAGAAATGCCCCACCAAAGACAAGATCTCTAGCAGAGGCCTGATCCTCCCTTTTTGCGGTTGTGTTTACTGCCCATGAGCTACAGCATTTGGACTCACCTCCTTGGATGCTTAAACATCTGTTAGTCTTTCCTAAATCTGCTTCAGAAACTCTTATGAGCTGGCACATGGACAGGATGAACAAAAAAGGCAAGAAGATTTGGTAATATGATACCTAATGCAATTTGTTTGACTGTCTTGATGAAGAGAAACAAGCAGAATCTTTCAGAACTCTGACACACAACCAGACAAAGTTATCAGAAACAATGTGAGCACAATACTTTCTTGGTGCTCAGCCCACAAACTTTTCCACACTAATCAATGCCATACTTTCATAGACTCCGATCTTGTCTTTTGTAATTAATATTTTTTTGTATTTGCTTCATGTAGAAACTTGCTGTATAGAATCTCTGTATTTTGGTTCCCCCACTCTCCCTTTTCGGTTATTAATACAAATACCCTTACCTTTTCTCAAAAAATAATTTTTTTGAAACTATTTTCAGCAGCAACAGTAAGAGTGTCGTATCATCATTATTATGTGGAATTATAAGCATAAGATGACTTAGGGGCTGGCTAAAGAACTAAATTATCCCAGCTATATGTACAATAGTGACACAAGGGAGTAGAAAAAACTTTGAAGGAAGACTTTTTTTATCAGCAAATTAATTCCACCTATTAATGTTTAAAACAGATTATAAAAGTTTTGGCTACTCAGTAGTCCAGAAATCACCAAAATACAGCTTGCCCACACTACTTTGGTCTGTCACCCCCCCCCCCTTTTTGCTACTACAGATTACAATATTGCCCAAAATAAGGTGGATCAATCAGCTCCCTGTTTTTCTAGGACATCTGCAAACACATTTGCTATCCTTTTTACCCAGCCAAAACTAGGGTTACAGCTCCCTGTTCCAACATTTTATTACATTGCCAATTCAAGGGAGTCTAGGGATAGTCAATGCTTTGAGGTGGCTGGTGATAAGGTAGTTTGTGCTCCAAAGTTCCAAAAAAATCTTTATGACTGGGAGTAAGAAGATGTGGCAGCCTTACTCCAAAAACCGCATTCTATTGTACCTATGGCAGGATATGAGTATAGGAGAAGGTGGAGGTGGGAGAAGTGGAGAACTCTGGAGTTTTTACAGTAAAATCTTATGTTTAGAAGTTAACCCAGGAACTAACCACTAAACATCATTTGGCAACCTAGGAGTCCACAAAAGATTGGTTTCATGCTGAGGACAGATTCACCAGACAAGTGCCTCGCATAGAAAACTTGGGCAAAAGGGATATGGAGCTTCCAGATTTTTTTTATCAGCAACACAAAATTGATTCATTAGATTAAAAAAAGAGAGAGAGAGAGAGAGAGAGAGACACACAACAAAGAGTTGTGGGCACAAAATTAAGCCCAAACAGAAACTATTCACTATTTACAGAACTGCCCAGAACATAGATTGTCTTTGAGTTGCTTGCTTTGCTAGACCATCAGCCAAACTGTTTGCAGATCTCCTTATCCACCTTATTTGGATAATCATGTCTTTAGAGATCTGCTTGAATCTCCTGAACTCATTCCTTAACTTCCATATGATTCCTTCCCCCTTTTTCAGCCAGCCCACAACTACTTTTGAATCACCTTCAATAATCAGCTTAGTAATCCCCATTTCTTTAGCTTTCTCTACTCCATGGACTTCTGCCAATAATTCTGATCTCATCACATCTCCATGCTGAATAGGACCTGAGTACAATGCTAGAATTTTTCCATTTTCTTCCCTAATTACTCCACCAATACCCGATGGTCCAGGATTGCCCATACAGCTACCATCAAGGTTTAATTTCTTCCACCCAACACATGGACGAGACCAGGCCTCATGAACTATCTGTCTTCTAGACGAAGAACCTGCGATTATTCCCCACAACCTGAAAATGTCTTCAACCTTAAAGTCAGCAAAAAGCTTTAAAGTGCTCACCCAATGCACTACTCAGACTAATCTCCTCAATCACAGCTTCCTTACTTCTTTCCTTGTCTTCAAAGATTCTTAGGTTCCTTTCCTCCTAAATTGTCCAGATCACTGCTGCCCAAGTGCATCTCCACATAACCCTGCCTCTTCTTTTAGGGCAGCTGAAAAGGTGAGAGCTAAATACACCTTCCAGACAATCAGGGGGAAGCCAACTGCATCCAAAAAGAGATGAAAATCACTCCCAAATAGAAATAGCAAAAGGACAGGAGAACAAAAGATGAAAGGCAGTCTCACCATACAACTTATATAAAGTGCACCAACTTGGGGGCAAGCACCAATTTGGTCTTTTCCTCTGAAGCAAATCACAGGTGTTAATGGAGCCATAAAACATTTCCCAACAAAAAGTACTGACTTTTTGAGGGATGGGCCGAGACCATATCTCCTTAACAGGGAAATAAGGAGAGGGGAAGGTGGAGATAAGAGAATTCAAAAAGGACTTACAGGAAAAAGAACCTGACTGACTAAGGGTCCACACTCTAGAATCTGAACCACCCTCCCCCAAAAATACTGAACTCAACAGAAGAAGCAAAGCTGAGACATTGGAAATTATTCACTTAGATTTCTAATGAAGCCAAGATTCCAACTCAAGTTTGAAAGGGATGAGGAACAACTGATAAAATCACAAATAGGTTTACCTTTGAAACTAGAGAGCTCAAAGAGAAAGGAAAAACCTCCGAAAAGGGGGCTTACCCTACCCAAATATCCTCCCAAAATCTAATTTTCTGACCCAAAGCTAAATCATACCTTATGTGATTGAGGAACATAGGAAGATTGTCATGGATAGCCTTCCAAGGAGCAGCCAGAGTAGCTCTATGTAAGCAGCCCGCATCCCAACCGTTGTTTGACAGCCCATGGATACTTGAAATAACTATAGTCCACAGCCTCTCATTTTCTTTAATAAATCTCCAAAGCCATTTACTCAACAAGGCTGAGTTCTTCAAATTAACATTTCCAATGCCCAGACCGCCTTCAACCATCAATTTCATCACCTTATCCCATCTAACCAAATGATCTTTCTTCCCTACAGCAGGCTCCCAAAGGAAATCTCTCATTATCTTTTCAACTCTTTTTACCAAAGCTTGAGGCATCCTAAAAACCAACAATAGTACACTGGGAGGTGATGTTCTGTTGCCCAATAGAAACTACTGATCATATTTTCATTTATTGTCCCGAGGTGACAGATCTGGAGCTTCTTTTTGAGTAGCCTGAATGTGCTATGCACATTGGTGTTTTTCAAAGTTTGTAATGCAGGTACTTTGTGGTTGGCATAATGGAGACTCAATATTAAGAGGAAAACAAGCACATAAAAACAACCACAGCTGCTATCATTTGGAATGTTTGATCAGAGAGAAACATCAGAACTTTTGAGAATCAGTCTAAGCAGGGAGATGAGGTTCTGAGAAGTGCTGCAGCTAGAATCTTTTCATGAATTAAGGGAAGTAATCTTTTAAAAATGTTTCTTTTTGTAAAATGTTTTCATATAAGTTGTCAATGGCTTAAGGTTTTTGCTTTTTGACTGGCGGATCATGGGTGTAAATCTCACTGTAATAGTATCTTGGGGCTCACTTGTTGGTCTCCCCCCTTTAATGAAATACTACATTACCTTTTCTTAAACAAAAAAAAAAAAAGTGACACAGAATACCCTTAACTTCGTAATGAAATTTCCCAATATCTCTTCTGCCAAGGAATTTCTGATCCAGGGAGAAGCTGTAACAAACGGTTCAATCTATATGCCAAAGCCCTCAACACCCCAATTGAACACAATAGTCTCTCTGGGCACTGTTGCAGCCCCAATCTCTCATCCCCTCATAAACCACCCAATCTCTCATCCCCAATTGAACTGTAGTAGCTCAGTTCTTGCTAAATCATTTGAACCAACAAGACCAGAAAATGCTAAGATGAGCAATAGAAGTAAATATGAGAAAATTATAAGAAAACATAAATATAAGAAAATATAAGCATATAGTTTCCTATATAAGGAAACTTAATGCTAAACCCTCCACATAAAAGTGAATAGACCAATAAAATGCATCCACAAATATGTCAAAATGCATGATTGTATCAATAGGCATCGACTCCCCACTATATGTGTTGCCCCCCCCCCCAGGCTAGAGAGTCTGCTATGCTAATCTCCATACTCATTTGAACAAGGTTTTCATTCAACTCAGCTCAGCCTTTGTCCCAATTATTTGCAGTCAACCATTCATATTGGATTGACTAGGTTTTTATGTGGTTGACAACCTGACACACTTGGACCAGCATGCACTGTAGTATAGAGGTATTCTTTAGGAACATGTTAGAATCATGAACTATTGTAAATCGATAAGCTTTCAACAACCATGTTAGTTACAGCTTCTTGAACTAAAAAAAAAAAAAAAAAAAAAAATCCACTGGAAGGTTTACATATAGAACTTTTGGATAGCCTAAGGGCAGAATTGAGGAACCACTGCTATTAAGAAACTATATTAGGCCAGATGTTTAGCAGCTAGAGTGAACACATCATCCAGTGGTAATGAAACCAAGCCTAAAAGGAAATATTACCATCAACATCCCCTTGCTTTCCAAAATCCAACATGCACAATTGATATGGTATGGAGTATGGACTAGCCTTGATTAATGTTCCCAAGGAAACTGGGCCCTTTGGAGATTGCTAAAACACCAGAAAGCATAGCCATGATGGTGAGAGTATTCTTGTTGGGACACATTGGCCAAATGATCCCGGCGGGGCTCGAACCCGCGACCTTCGGCTCATGAAACCAATGCTCTAACCAACTGAGCTACGGGACCTGTATCTAGAATCTAGATTATTACCATTATTCCTGCTGGATTGGAGACCAAGAGATAACTCAGTGTGACCTTTTCCAGTATCTTGGTTCGATAATTCATATCAAGGGAGAGATTGAGGAGGATGTTACCCATATAATTACAGTAAGATGGGCAAAATGGAGGGGTTCATTTGGAGTTTTATGTAACAGGCAAATACAACTTAGATTAAAAGGAAAACAGAAAACTCTATAAAACAGTTGTAAGGTCAGCTATGCTGTATGGAGCAAAGTTTTGGGCAGTCAAGAAACAACATGTCCAAAAAATGAGTGATGCTTATGCTGAGATGGATGAATGGAAAAACTAGAAAGGATAGTATCAGAAATGAAGCCATTCGAAGGAACTTAGTAGTAGCTCCATAGAAGACCATTAACAGCACCCGTAAGAAGTGATTTGTTGCAAGTTGAAAGGGTTACAAGGGTTAGGAGTGGACCAAAAAGGAACTCCGTAGCAAGGTTCAAAACATCGATATGCCGGTAGAGGCGTATCAGTTGTTTTTTTTTTTAGTTTTTTTCAAATCCAGTTCAGAGGGGCCGGTTTAAGGTCCATCCACCCCCTGGACCGGTCAAAACCCTGATACACCTCTGTAGGGGCATATCAGGAAGCTCCCGATACGTGTCGATTATTTGAACCTTGCTCCATAGAAGTTGTAACAAATGATTTAAACACTATTTAACAATGGATATGGCATTGAACAGAATGGAATGGTGAAACAGAATTCATGTAGCCAACCCAATATAGTTGGGATAAGGTTTCAATGATGATGATGATGATGATGATGATTAGACTCCTATTGGAGTTGTTGCTTGAAAAAGCACAGTTTCTAAAAAAACAAAATAAGAAATTGACAATGGAAATATGAGATACGCTAATTTTGTCATCTTTTCCCTGTTCTTTATCAATAACAAAGAAAAAATAAAGGAACCAATATAAATAAACTGCTAAATTAGCTTCTAATACTTTGTACATGACTAGACCTATCTCAAGGGTCCATTAGCTTCTCTTACAAAAGATCGAAGTCAAAAAATGTATGAATTTTTGTGAACAGAAAGACACAAACAAATCATCTCAATGACAAGTCTGAGCACCTCTTCAACTGGCTATTGCCTCTTCTTGAATATTCTGCTATTCATTTCCCCACAAGTGACCCAAAATCTGGCTAATGGGGCAACTCTCCGTATAGTATAATCTTGACTGATAAGGTTCCACAGTTTCCAGCAACTCAAGAGTTCCCTAACCAAAGATGGAAATCACCAAGACTCTGGATAGGGTTGATCATTTCTGCCCAGGCCCTAAAATCCTAGAGCTAGACAGCCCAACCCAGGCCAGAAGATATATATGCTATTCATTTCCCCACAAGTGGCCCAAAATATGGCTAATGGGGCAACTCTCCGTATAGCATAATCTTGGCTGTTAAGGTTCCACAGTTTCCAGCAACTCAAGAGTTCCCTAACCAAAGATGGAAATCACCAAGACACTCTGGATAGGGTTGATCATTTCTGCCCAGGCCCTAAAATCCTAGAGCTAGACAGCCCAACCTAGGCCAGAAGAGATAATATATATATATATATATTATATGTATGTATGTATGTACACTCTGAATAGAGTTTATGTATATATATACCAAGACACTCTGAATAGAGAAAGCAACTGTTTTGAAGGGTCTCACAATGTTGGTGTAAGATTTTTGAGCATAATATGCTGATGGGGTCTACTTCTTGTACATCTTAGGAGCTCGTTTTGCTTGGACCACAAAACCTTCAGAGTATTTTTATAATTTTTTATCAGAAAATTATAGCATTTATATTATAAGAACCATCTACAGCATTTACTGTACCAAAACAAAAGCTTTTCTATGTTTTATCAGATTTCCAGATGCCAAAAAACTGAAAAAAAAAGGCAACCCATACCGATTACATATACACCATTCCTTCTTCAAAGCAATCAATGCAAATAGCAAGTTGCCCAAGCCATATGTTTATTAAGCACCAATTTCCAGATAGTTCTTACTTATTAATGGTAAATAAAATCATTTTCAGTAACACGTATGAGATTGCTTCAATGAAATGTCAGATTTAGATGACATGATACTAAAATTAGTTCTACAATCTACAATTGCAAATTACACACCACAATTATTGGATGCACAGAAAGTAAAAACTTCCTTAAGGGAGGCTCACCTCATCAAGATAATCTGCATCAAGATCACCTGAATCATCAACATTTCCAAACATAAATCCCAAGAGTCGGCTCCCTCCACCAGACTCCTCATAATCATCCTCATCATCTGCCAAGTCAGAACTTTAGAACCAAACAAACAAAAGTATGCCATGCTATAACCCGTAAATGATATATAAGCAGAAGTTTCAAGTCCAAAACTTAAAAGGAGCAACTTATTTTCAAGGTACCTGCATTCAGGGGAACGTTTACATATCAATAAATAAGTGAATTATGCATCATGCATGTCTATAAATGTCTGTTAAATATAAATGCAAGTCTAAGAACTTAACACAAGAAATCCAATTTCCAAGTATGACATGAGGCAAGGTGACTTTAATCAAAAGCATATTTCTTATCCATTTTCTCAGTTCCTTCTGGTGTGGCTGACAAAATTGAGGAGAAAATGGGGAATTTCCTTTGGGCTGGATGGAAGGACTCAAACAAGCATCACTTAGTTATACCCAGAAAAGTGCAAGAAGCCCTTTTGATACCTGAATGGAAGAAGGCAATGCAAGTAGAGATGGATGCTCTTGTCAAGAACAACACATGGGAACTAGTTAACCAACCTGAAGGGAAGAAACCTGTTGGATGCAGATGGGTGTTTATTGTGAAATATAATGATGATGATATTGTAGAGAGGTATAAAGCCAGAATAGTTGCAAAGGGATTCACACAAACTTATGGCATAGACTATACAGAAACCTTTGCACTTATTGCAAAAATGAACACTATCAGAGTTCTTCTATCCATTGCTGCAAACTACTCCTAGCCACTATTTCAGCTAAATGTTATGCATTTCTCAACGGAGACTTGCAAGAGGAAGTTTACATGGAGTTACCCCCTGGATTTTATAGTGCAGAAGAAGGAAAGAAAGTTTACCTTTTGAAGAAGGCCTTGTACGGGCTGAAACAATCTCCAAGAGCTTGGTTTGATAGGTTCAGACTGGCTTTGGACAAATTCGAATAAATATAGGCTCAGTCAAATCACACTCTCTTCTTTAAGAAGGCAGGTCATTCCCTGACTCTACTTGCAGTCTATGTAGATGACATTGTGATAACAAGAAGTGACACTAGTGAAATTGAAACCCTTAAACAGCACCTTCACAAGGAATTTAAAGTAAAAGACCTAGGGAAATTACACTATTTCCTAGGAATTGAGGTAGCTCAATCTAAGCATGGCATTTTCATCTCTCAAAGGAAGTATGTTCTAAACTTATTGGAAGAAACTGGAAAGTTAGGAGTGAAACCTGTTGATACTCTCATTGAGCCTAACCATAAGATAAGTGCAGAAAGTGGAGAACTCCTTGATGACAAGGCTATGTATCAAAGGCTGGTTGGGAAACTTCTTTATCTCTACCTAACTCGGCCAGATATTTCTTATGCTGTTAGTATCGTCAGTCAATATATGCATTTTCCCAGGACCACCCACCTCC
Source organism: Nelumbo nucifera (assembly GCF_055504915.1). Classification (NCBI taxonomy): domain Eukaryota; kingdom Viridiplantae; phylum Streptophyta; class Magnoliopsida; order Proteales; family Nelumbonaceae; genus Nelumbo; species Nelumbo nucifera. The sequence continues at coordinate 22,438,598 of NC_142650.1, forward strand.
TTGCAGTAGAAAGGATTCTTGTCTACTTAAAGAGATGTCCAGGGAGAGGTATACTCTTCAAGAATAATGGTCATATGAAACTAAGTGTATACAAATGTGGATTGGGCTGCTGGATGTGTTGATGACAGGAGATCTACCTCTGGATATTGTGCATGGCCAGATATTTCTTATGTTGTTAGTATTGTCAGTCAATACATGCATTTTCCCAGGACCACCCACCTCCTTGCAGTAGAAAGGATTCTTGCCTACTTAAAGAGATGTCCAGGGAGAGGTATACTCTTCAAGAATAATGGTCATATGAAACTAAGTGTATACAGATGTGGATTGGGCTGCTGGATGTGTTGATGACAGGAGATCTACCTCTGGATATTGTGCATTTGTGGGGGGAAACCTTGTTTCCTAGAGAAGCAAGAAACGGAATGTTGTTGCTTGCTCTAGTGCAGAAGCAGAATACAGATCCATGGCCAATGGTGTCGCAGAAGTGTTATGGCTGAAATCCTTGCTTAATGAGTTGGAGATTGATTATGAGAAGCCTCTAATGCTATATTGTGATAATCAAGCTACAATTAATATTGCCCACAACCCAATACAGCATGACAGGACTAAGCATATCGAGGTTGACAGACATTTTAGCCAAGAGCGAGTTGCATCTCAAGAAATATGCCTTCCTTACATTGCCTCAGACATGCAGTTAGCTGATCTCTTCACCAAAGCAGTCACAAAAATCAAATTGGAGACGGATTTACGCAAGTTGAGCATGACAAATATCTACTCCCAACTTGAGGGGGAGTGAAGAAATAAGTCACGAGTGTGGGGTACCATACCCATACCTAGTTTCCTAATTGTTTTTATTTTTTCTTTTAAGATTGGGCCGGCTGGCCTTTTCATGTTTATCTATTTTGTCTTACTAGGATTAGGACTTAAGTATTTCTGTCCTATTATTGTAAGGAATTAAAGGTTATAAATAAGAAAGAATTTGGGGCAGCAGATATCAATCACCGAACCCCTTTTTTCTCTCTTCTCCTCTCTTCTCTTCTTCTTCTCCTCTACTCTTCTTTTCTCTTCTTCTCTTTTCTGAATTACAGTAGAACAGAAATCTACTTGCTTTATTCAAGTCTCCCCAAATAAGCCGCACTTCAATCTGGTGAAAAATTGAAACTGAAACAGTCCAATTATTTTTCCGGCTTCTGAATCTTCTTACTGCATTAGTAATATTCTCAGGAGCCATCAAATCCTTTATTATTGATCCTTTCTAACTCTAAGACAGCATTCTTCTCAAAGATTTGATATGCTCCCACCTCACTACCCTTGTTAAAATCATCCCCTTCAACTTCAGATGGCCTCCCACTGTCTTGCACATTACTATTTCTTGCAATAACACCAATCTCAACAGGAATCAATTTGTCTTTCTGCCTAACCTTCAAAGGCCCACCATATTTTTCTTCCAGCTTCTTCAGCCACCTTAGCAGAATGCATCAGTGTCATTCTATATTTCCTTTTTGACCCATAAGCCTCGCAACCTTCTTTCTCTCCGTGTCCTTCCCCTCCCTTGTCAGAAGCATCCTCTTTCTCAAATTTCCCAAGGCAGTCCACACCAGCGCCAAGTCCCTTTTTGATATCTGGCCCATTTGTTGATTCAGTACCATCCTCCTCAACCCACTCCTTTTTTTCCTCTGTCCACATCACATCCAAAACCCTCATCAGACTTATTGCTACTGCCCACATTTAAGGTTCCCTTCCCCCTTGAAGCCTCCCCTCCCGCTTCTCTATCTTCCTCCCTTCCAGAAACCACTTTGGCCTTGCAAATTGAACCCTCCCCCTCCGCTAAAGTCACCACCCTTTCTCCCCCTTCCCCTACTTCCACCCTCTACAAAGCCTCTTCATTGTTTGATAGTAAAACAAAAGTAAAGAAAAAAGAAATTACAAGAAAGGTGACAATAAGTCACCTGAGAGAAGAAAGAAAACTTGCTCGTCCAACAACAACCCCACCCAACTACCTAAAGAAAACACTCCTCCAAAGTCTCTTCATTTTCACCTCTAAAAACCATATCAGCCCCTTTTGACTCCCACCAATTATCTTCCGCTGAAGACCTTGCATGTGTGGGTCTCAGAAAGAACAAGTAGATTTTTTATCTGTAACTCTTGGGATTTATCCATAAAGAAAAGAGAGTAAGTACAGAAGTCTGAATGCATAACAAATTCAGTTTCTACATCAAGAATGGAGCTAGCTTATTGCTGCTCCCCTTCTCCCCGATCAATGGTTACTCAAACAAATTCAGTTTTGAAATCGAGTAGAATTTTTTATTGATAAACAAAAATAGGTGGATTGAAATGAAATGATGACATTGTGGTTTCTCTTTACATTAAAATCACAAAATTTGCCATCTAAAATCAGAAATTTCCAAATCACTAATTGTAAGTACATGTTGTTCACCATGATTGTGATGGCAATGAAGGCACCAAACTAGAACCATAGAAACACCCATGGCGACACACAAGCCAACGAGGATCCGCGACGAGTTCATAACTTGTCACGAACCTGCTATGAGCTCAAAGCCACCACAAACCTGCGATGAGCTCGAAGCCACCACAAACAGGCGATGGACGAAAATACCATAAACCAAAGTTGCTTATAACAGTACATCCAATAAGATTAAGCAGGACACGTCAGACTAGTCCTGACGCCACCCATGCCACGCCAATTTAGGAGACCCGCAAAAGGAAGTAGCACAAGTGTATTATGAGAATCCTCGAAAGAAAGGAAACTTCATCCTGGAAAGATCTCATGAGACATGTGGCATACCCCTAGCAGTGTCCCCCTAACAACCAACACCGTATTGAAGATCCCCTTTCCAAATAGGAGTCAAATCCTTTTGGCTCCTTCCCTTTAGGACCTCAGGATCTCCCCTTATAAAAGGGGTGTGTGAATCATAACAGACACAACTCTGTCAATAAAAGTTTGTAGCCTACTCTTTGCTCCTAGCCTTCCTTTGTCCTTCAAGGAGACCGCCACACTTAGCCTTAGAATCAACCTTTTCCTTGTCCCAAAAGAACAACCTAACGACTACAAGAATGCCAACCCAGAAGTCGGGGATCAGATTGGTCAAGAATCCACCGAACAGGCTGATATTGAAATCCTGGCCAATAAGGTGTACGACTTTGAAACTCATTTCAATCGATTGGAGCAGATGCAGGCCTAAATGAGAAACACCCTGCAACTACTTTTACAAAAGATGACAGCAGCTGAATATTCTCCATTCACACCCGCTGGCCCTTCTGTGTCCGCCCCTGCCAACCACCCAGGAAACTTGAACCTCGGAATGACTAAGCATCCCCCATAGCCAAGCATGCGCCTGCAGCAGACACAACACAAAGAACACACTTCTCCGTCGTTGAACAGCCTCATATGATCCCACGAGATAATACAACAATGAAGATGCCCATCAATCTAATCGAGATAAAGGAATATGTCCAAGGCTTGATGGAAGAGAACCACAACAAAACCCAGTCCATGCTCGTGCTCCAAAATCCACCCTCCAATAGACCTCCCCAGAAACCAAAACACACACAAAGTCACAAACCACTGGGAACCAAATATACCTCACCAATACACAGGGGGGATAAAACCACCACCCCCAGATACACAAGTGTTCACAATGTTTCCCGACTGAAAGCACTTCTACCAAAAGACAAGGGGGTTGAGAACCAAACTATAGCCAAAAATGTCTTTTGACAAAATGCTTCCTATCGAGAAACAGGGGGCTGAATACACAAAAATCAATTTCAACAAACATGAACTCCAAATAATGGACCCCAAGAGCCAAAATAACCAGGAGCATGCACTCAATGCCAAAACCCAAAGAGATAACCAACAACCATCCGAAAATGAGCTCAAAGCAACTTTTCCCCCACATGTCGACCACGATAGTCCAAACAATACTAGGATGCATCAACCATAGAAATACTTATTGGTAAGAATATTCTTACCAATAAACAAGGGGGCTAATCCACCAAATCAAAACATATCACCACAATGTACCATTTCCAAAAACAGGGACGCTCACACAGCCCAACCAAGTGAGTACATGTTCCTTGCCAGGAAGCCTCATGTCGAAAGTCGTGGGGGCTACAAAACCAGAAACAACGACACCCATGACTTTTCACAGAAGCCTTCCGGCCAAGAAACAAGGGGCCCGATGCAAGAGATAAGCCAGACCTCAAAGTGAAAACAGACCAATCGCATGAATACTAGAAGACCCCAAACTCACAATTGCATCCTCCCAAAACCCCCTAATTCAAAACAAATTCCTCACCCCACTATAGCCTTTCAAAATGCACCAACGAAACAAATGCTTATTGATAAGCTTACTCTTACCAATAAACAGGGGAGCTACTTGTAAATGCATGTTGTTCACCATGACTGTGATGGCAATGAAGTCACCCAAACAAGAACCACAGAAAAATCCGTTGCGACAAACAAGCCAACGAGGACCCGCGACGAGTTCATAACTCATCACGAGCCTGCGATGAGATCAAAGCCACCACAGACCGGTGATGGACGAAAATATCATCAACCAAAGTTGCTCATAACAAGGCATCCAGTAAGATTAAGCAAGACACGTCAGACTAGTCCTAACACCACCCACATCATGCCAATAATAGGAGATCTGCGAAAGGAAGTAGCACATGTGTATTATAAGAATCCTTAGACGAAAGGAAGCTTCGTCCTGGAAAGATCTCATGAGACACGTGGCGAACACCTAGCAATGTCCCCCTAACAACCGACACCATATCGAAAATTCCCTTCCCAAATAGGAGTCATATCCTTTTGGCTCCTTCCCTTCAGGACCTCGGTATCTCCCCTTGTAAAAGGGGTGTGTAAATCATAACAAACATGACTTTGTCAGTAGAAGCTTGTAGCCTACCCTTTGCTCCTAGCCTTCCTTCGTCCATCAAGGAGACCACCACACTTAACCTTACCACACCACTTACACTAATAAAATATTGTAATTGAGTAACTTCAAGTTTATTCGAGAGTGAACTTGTTTACAACTTCATAACAACCTGAAGTGAAATAGTTTGGATTCAAATGCTATGTATGGCTACACGACCTCCTAACACTAACAAGAAATTAGTTTCCTTATTTATTTATAAGTCCCTTGGAACAGTAACTTTCTGCACCAACAAACAAAAACTAGAGAGGGCTATGATGCACATTTTTTTGTCAATTGTGGTGCACGATATGAACATATTATTATTTTACAATTCAAACAGTTAACTAACCTTCGTCGCGGGTATCATGTGATGTGTTGCCTGACATTTCCCTCATGTTGTACTTACAGCTTCACACTAAGCAAAAGGAGGAAAAAGAGAAACATTTCTGTCATTTAGCACCAATTGACGATCAATGAAAAAAAAAAATAGAAAAGCAACTGACAATTCTTTCAAGTACCAAAAAACAAAGTTAGAATTATACCGGAGCAAAATGAATTAATATCAACACTCTGACATTTTTTTTTACAATGAACTAAAATGTCATAATACTAGAGCCCACATAAATTGAGACCTAGAATCCCCCCTCCCTCCAACACATGTTACAATAAATCAAATCAAACAAATTCCAAATGTTGGAGCATATATACATATATTTTCAAGATGAAGAAAAACCCTTGATAAGAACGAACTAACCGTATCAAAACTAAATAATTTAATAAGTTGAAAGAAAAACCATACCCAATCCCTATTGTACAGTACTAATATGTTCCAAGATCGTAAAAACATGGGTGAAAAAAAAGCAAGAACACGCAACTAAGAAGCTGTCCACCAAACCTGATTAAAAAAAAAAAGGAAGAATGGTGAGCTTGTTGTTCCAATTGCCCCTTGATATGAGTCCGGATCTCCTGCACAATCCTTCCCGAAGAGCTTCCTGTACATCAAATCAGAGAGTGCCATGTCAGCACTCTCTCGTGCTTAAATTTCACATGCGCGAGTGGGAGTAACAGATGTTTCAAACGTCCTCCCTGTTTTTAATATATTAAAATTTTAAAGCAAATAAAAAATATGGGTTAGGGTTTCTTTTTCCTATTTCGTTCAAATAAAAAAACAATAATTTACAGAGCTTTCTTTTTCATCTTCCTAGTCATTTAGAAAACTGCCCAAGCTTCCCCTCTCCAGGTACCCGTACACTACAAACGCAAACTCCTTGTTTAAGCAGAATCCATGCATCTTTATAATGTTTCGATATCGAATTTCTGTTAGAGCTCGTATCTCAGACTCAAAATTCTTCTTCCAGTCATCACCTTGAGATGTATTTTCATCAGACGTGGATGAATGAAGACGCTTTACAGAAACAACATCTCCACCGGGAAGCTTTGCTTTATATACACTCCCTTGTCCTCCCTTCCCTATACAGTATGTTTCATTGAAATTTTCAGTGGCCATTACTATATCTTTGAAAGCTAATTTCCCGTCGTAGTTCCATACTGAAATTGAATTTTTGCCCACTAAACCATGGACTTCTTATTCATCATCAGCATAATGGCGGATGAAAATTCCAAACATAATCAACAGAATTATGATAACGACAGCGACAGGTATGGTTATCGACAATTAAAATCGAGGTCAATTAAATACCTTACCTCGATTGTTGATTCCGGTTGGTAATCAGTCAGAGAATCGTCTCAGCTTCAGGCGTTTAATTCTCGGAAGTCGGAAGTCGGAACTCTTATTCGCGATTTTTTCTGCTCAGCTCTGTAAATTCTTGTTTTCTATTTGAACGAAATAGGAAAAAGAAACACTAATCCATTTTTTTATTTGTTTTAATTTTTAATATATTAAAAACAGGGAGGACGTTAGAAACGTACAGGAAGCTCTTCAGGAAGGATTGTGCAGGAGATCATACCGTCGTTTCTGTCCGTGAAAAACTAACAGACGACATACATCGAAAGGAGACGGGATCCGGATCCTCTGGTATCACTCTAGGAAATCAATCCCTAGTATCACCCCTCAAAGTTTGCCACGTCGCCTTTAAGCGTGGCAGACTCCTTGTATGTGTGAGACACTAACCGGCGTTACTTTTCAGTGGCCGGCATCGCTAAAAATCGCAGCTTCCCCTTCTCTGGTGACTTCTGTTTCCCTCGTACTCCTCTTCTTTGCCTAGCCACCGTCGGCACTCTGCAGTGCTATCATCTCAACTCACTTCTTCGGTGACGTCCCCTCCGCCTCGACCAGCAAGTGGAGCTGTGGAGGTCGAGTCGATGACCTGTAGCTATTGAACGTGGGCAGCATTAGCCATTAACCATCTCCTATAAATAAGACGTGTACAAAGAGCTACGGTCCGAATCATCAGCGTTTGAAGTCGAATGATTTTTCTCTTCGATTCCAACCCAAACTCGACACGTAAAAGTGATTACTCTTTTTTTATTTTTGGGTAATAGTAAAAGTGATTACTCGTGTACCGTAGGGATGCAATTTGAGCGGGTTGTCCGACTCCGATCTGATCCAACCTGAGTTTTGCACGGGTTGGGCCTGAATCAGAAATGGACTTGGGTTGAGGCCTCAGATAGCCTGAGCCCAGCCCAACTCAACCTAGCCCTATCCAACCCGATACACCCAAGAAATACATAAATTGTTAAATACATGCATTTTGTCTATATAAAAATTTTATCTAACTATGTAAACATGCATCTATAAAATATGTATAAGAGCTTTTAAAATTTGTATATTTTTCAATCAATTCTACTCTTAAGCTATGTTTTGTTTGAAGGAAAAAAGGTAGGGAAATCTATATAAGGTTTATAAAAATTTCCTTACCCCTTTTTCTTCTTTTCCTTATTTTTTCCTTCAAACCAAACACAGCCATAAGCCATAAAGCCAAGATAGTTATACAAAAATATGTTCATAAATTATTTCAAATCAAACCAATCCACCCAAACATGACTAAGTTTGGCCTAACCCAACCCAAGTTATGTTAGGTTGAGCCTAGATCGATAAACTCAGGTTTGACCTCGGGTTAGATCAAGCTCGATCTAAATGTTTGCACTTTTAGGGTTGGGCTTAGGTTAACCCTCAACCCAGACCAACCCACCCAAGTTGCACCCCTAGTTTATCGGATAATCAGTTAAAATATAAAAAATTGAAATCTTGTCTCTCCTTCTCTCAAGATAATGAAATCCTTATTTTCAACAACACTATTGCCTCCATACGCACCAACATTCCACCATAGCTGAAAAACTGGAATGTTGGCTTGGATGGTAGTGGCCCAAAGCATGGCTATCATAAAGAAGAGCTGCATGGGGTAGTGTTGCCCCATTTCTTTGATTAGTAACGAAGGGGAGAATAGGAGAAATAGAGGACGAAGAAAAAAGAAAAGGAGTGGCCAATGGCAATAGAATAAGAAAATGATGAAGAACATAGTAGGGAAGGATAAAAGCAAGAGAATAAATGGAAGAAAGAACATGGAGAGGAATAAAACTATGAACAAAACAAGGAAATAACGAAACACAAAGACTGATGGCAACTAACTGGCCAAAGGTGGAGAAGAAAATGGTGTGTGGAAGAGGAAAAGAGGAAGAATAAAAGAAATGAAAGAACATAAGAAATGAGTGAGGATATGAAGGGGAACATAAGAGGAAGAATACTCTACGTACCCTAAAAGCCTTGCCTATCAAGTTTCATCTTAATGCTCCTCCATTTAACCCTTGATCAAAGTAAGATTCCTTTTCAGCTATTTTCATTGTTTAGGAATCATGATCTCATAAATCCCCTAGATGCAAACCTCTTTAGACCCGTTTGATCCCTCGAAAATCCCACCCTACCAAATTTCATCTAAAAACTCCATTCATAGCTTTAAAACCAAATAAGATTCTATTTTACAAGTTATCGTTGGCATACACAATTTCCTTGCCGTATAGTAATAACACAATAACCTGTCCAGAAGTAATCTTGGCCACTCAAATCTGCCAACCCTTAGATGAGAATATTCTATTCTTACGACTTTTACAAGAATATCCCTGGAAACCTCAAAATATCCAAAATACCCCCTTACCCTCCCTTCTTCTTAGAATACCCCCAAACTCACTTCATTTGGACCATTTTGACCCTGAAAACCCACAAAAATACCTAAAAATGCCCCCATATACCCCCATATTCACCTCACTTTGGCCACCTTTCCTCTTACTTAGACTATTAATGGCTCTCAACCGTTATAATAAGTGATTTTTTTTTCAGATTATTAATACACTACCTTAGAACAATTTTTAGATTACAAAACATTATTGAATATTCAGATTCTGTTTGTGGCTAGGTTGTTAACCTTGGCAGTGAATTAAAAGAATAAGAAATATTTTTTTTGTGTGTGTATGGTATAGGAACCGTTAATGGCTTTCAACTGTTGTATGGAATGGGATCAATTTCCACTCCCACGTAAAAATTGATTAGTACCTTTTTCTTCTTTTTTTTGGGAGTTAATCTCAACATGTTTCTAGCCCATACTCATGTATATAATGTTTCATTATAATTTGTTTTTTTTATTCATGTCAAAATATGAACTCCACTAATCTGCCATCTACCCTCTTCATCATCATCATCAGAGTGGCGCCCACATTAAAAAAAAAAATCCTCTATTACAATCAAAAGCTTTGTGCACATTCTAAAAGCATGGCATCCAACCACACATTAATGCATTATGAACATTGGGAACGTATGTGCCTACAAATTTAGGCAGAGTTAATTTGCGAGTGCTTATTAGCGCTTATGAACATTTGATGAAAATGCATTTATTTTAAAATAGGAGTAGCATAGGTATTTTCAAAACGACATGGCAGGCCAAGACAGGCAAAAAAAGGAAATAAACACTTAAAAATAAGCCCAAATTTGAAGGCTTCTTAAATAAGTGCTTATTATTATCAATAACAATAAATTATTCAAGCTTATTTTTCAAACACAAATAACTGTTTATTGGTATTATTCACCCAAAATAAGTGGTTATTTGAATAAGCATTTATTTATTTATTTTTAAGCACACCCAAACTCTGCTTTAGAGCCCCTGTGCTTTTGTTGGACTCCAGTCTTCACACAAGGCCAATATCAATAGATTCAGGACCCTTGTGATTTTATGAAAGGCTTTGCATACAAAATTTTCAGCCTTATTTTCTTCAGATTTTTCGACAACAAGCATTACTCTCTTCTCTCTCTCTCTCTCTCTTGATAGTAAGTGGCACTTGGTTAAATGCCCCCAAGCATTGAAAAAGCAAATAAAGGACAACTTAGTGTCAGATATGCTTGAACTATAACCCATAGTCCTACAACCCAAGTTTGTTTGCCGGTCCATCACAAAATTCGCTTCTCTGAACACATGCATGTAAATAGACTTCTAAACGGATCGAATTCGAATAGGACAAGAGAGAAAGAGGGGGAAGGGTCATCCAGAATGACCACTCGAATAGGTCTGACATCATTGCAGTTCCTTGTCCCTACTCCTCTCTCTTCTTGGCTGCCACGTGCTTCCACACGGGGCATCCAAGAGGGGCAACCTCTCTCTAGTTGCACCTTCCCACTAAAACTTGAAATCCCATTTAATCACCTAGGTTCTTTGCCACTCACTACAGACAACTAGTGCAAAGAGGGGCAAAATGTAAGTAGTGAACCCCTTTTTTTATTTCTTTTATTTTTGACCCCAGTGGGGCCCACTTTCATCTTCCCCCGTTTTGTCTCACCCTCTTCGCCTTTATTCTCTCCGTCACTCCCTCTCCTCCCCCTTATTATTCATCCCTTTCATTCTCCCTCTATTTATCACCGTATCTCCTCTGTTTTTTTTCTTTCCTATTTTAATTCCCGTCTTACTTACCATTCTTGCTCCCAAAATCTCTCTCATCTTCCCCTTTCCTTTTCTTGCTTTCCTCTCCCCAACGTCTCTTGACAACCCTCTTAAAATCCCTGAAATCAGCCCTGAAAAAAAAAAAAAAAAAAAAAAAGACATCTGCTTCTTCAAGGTCCTCACCAGCATTCAGCGTCCAAGTTCGGATTAATCAAGTTTCATCAACCTCTCTACTGTTCTCTCACTCCATTGGGGCAACCAACATCTCAACCGATCAATCAGCTTCACAACAGGGCTGCTTCACAACCCACCATCTTCCCCAAGTCAACCAAGACGCTCAAACATGAGACGTATCTAGACGTGACGCCAATGCACCTTGGCAACGCTTCCAGTCACACCATTTTATGAAAGAATTAAAAAAAAAAAAAAAAACAAGAGACTATTCATTTGGTTGTGTCGAACTGCAATCAAGGGAAGTCCTGAAACCTCTTGTCTATCTAGCTTTTCTTTTCTTTTTGCTATATATATATATATATATATATATATATATATATATATATATATCTGGCTTTATATGTTCATACTAGAGTAGCGTAGCAGAATTGGTTGATTCATATTTGCAATATTCGTCAAAAAATAGGTCTAGATCATTTCTACATTAGAAGAATCTGATCCAAATCATTAAAAAAAAATACTTAGGTCTGGACTAGGAGTTAATATTGTTGAAATTTTGCTATTCTTTCTCTACGTATCATTGACCATACATTTATACAAGAATTTATTGTATAAATATGAATTCTTGTATAAATTATTTGTTTGTCACTTTTGTTTACCTTATTCCATCATCCCCTCGTAATTACGGTAGCGGCATACAATTGTCATATTAACTCTTTACCTCATTGTTTGGTTTATTTAGCCTCATTTGATTCTTTCCCAAGCATCTTTTTTTTATTAGTATTGCATCCTTTTACTCCCTGTCTTAAAGTTTCACTGCTGAACCATCAGGTTGCTTCAGCTATTACTTGTAAGCTAGCTCCATCATATTTTAAGTTCACAGTCCCCCCCCCCCCCTTTAGTTTTGCTATTGCTTGTAAATATCTCTCTACTGTAATTTTGCTTTGTATACTTTTAATCTCTAGTTCATGCTATTACTATTTATTTGTTCGTTTGTTTATTTGTAGTTCTTTCTGTTTTGTGTGATTTCAAAAGCATAAGGATTATGCCAATTATGGGCCTTGTTTTATACTCAGAATTCATTTCTAATTTTATCTAGCAGTAGGTGATGAGGAGGAGACTGGAAGATTTTATCATTTCTTTATTTTTTTCTAAATATTCTACATAGTTATGCTCATGAGCTCTAGGCCTCGCCAAGGACTATTGTTCCTTCTTAACTTAACTACTCGGTCCCACCAATCCATGAGGGATTCATGAATTATAGGGGTTGGGATTTCATTGTTTGAGGTAGATCATATTTGCTTTACTTCCACAGGGTAAAGGAAAAGATGGTTAATGTCATCCTCCTCGTCACACAAAGGACAACTTGAATGAGCTCCCATTCCCCAATTTTTTTCAATCTAGAAAGCCGAGTAAATAAAGTATTGGATTTTTTGGGGGCAGCTCGATTTCCAGTCCCAGATAAACTTTAGCCTTGCCACCGAATCATCTTGAATCGAGGAGGCCTCCGCTTGCAGGCTGAATTAATTGTACAAGTCCCTTTATTATTTGGTTTCTATATCACGATGTAGAGGTGGATTCGAGCTGAGCCGAGCCGAATAGTATGAGGTTTGAGTTTGGCTCGAGACTGTTCTACAAAGTTTGAGCTTGAGTTCGAGTTTGGTTCAAGTCAAAACCTTGAGATCAAGCTCGGCTTGAGTAAAAAATTCATAATCTCGAGCTTAGCTCGGCTCAAGCTCGATTTTGAAAAAAAAATATTTTATAAAAATAAAAAAAATATATAAATATTTTTTATTTGATATTTTAAAAAATAAGAATTATAATAATTAATAATTATATTATTTTTATTATATATTATTTTCTATAATTGTATATATATATATATATATATTCGAGCCGTCTCGCAAACCTCACGAGCCGAGCTCTAATAGGCTTGAGATCGAGCTCGATTGAAATCGAGCCGAGCTGAGCTTTTCACGAACTGAGCTCAAGCAGCTCGTGAAAAGCTCGGCTCGTTGCCACCCCTATCACGATGTCATCCTCATCACTACTTGGGATAGGAATCACCCTTATTTTTCCCATAGACTCGGATAGAATTTTTCCAAAAATTTGTCCTTATCCAACGATTTTGTATTACTAATAAACTAGCGGAGAGCCCCTACAATAGAAAATAAATAGTTTTATTCAAGGGTTGTAACTTGTAAGATTGAAAGTCATTGCAAAAAGAAAAATAAACTATTCTTTTAAATAAAAGAAAAATAAATAATTTTCATTAAAATAAAAATTTAAAATTCTTAAAAAATAAAAACATATACAACCTTTCTTTGCTAACACCAGGCCCTATCACTCTATCAGGTCCCACATAACCCCTCTATTTGACACAAGGCCCTAAATAACCCTCCCTCCCTCTCTCTCTCCCCACCCCTCCCCTTTCATTTTGTTCCACATGTTGTCCAACCAAAACGAAGATAGTCTTAGTTGAATACATTAGCTATTTAGTAGGCTATGTAACTAATAATAACGCTCCATTATAACAATAAAATAGATGAGACCCACAACCTAAAATTAAATAAATAAAGTAATTAAATAGTCTTAGTTGAATACATTAGCTATTTAGTAGGCTATGTAACTAATAATAACGCTCCATTATAGCAATAAAATACATGAGACCCACAACCTAAAATTAAATAAATAAAGTAATTAATTTTATGTGATTGAATTATGTTAAATTGATTTAGATAATTGAATTATGTCAAATAAATTAAATTCATTTAATGTATTTTTTAAATATTTTGTTAATTAATTTTAGATTTAGTAATTGTTTTTAAACTCATTAAATACATTAATTTAATCTAAGTAATTAAATTAATTATATTAAAAAACTTAATTATATCAAGTGGTTGTTAGGAGACGGGACATATCTTTCAACTATTTGAAATTAAAGCTCATTGGTTCAATAGTTTCAACAAAAACGGTTCTTGTTAGATTTGTATAGTCTACTCTATAACACATGAGCAAGAAGAAATTTAACAAAGATAGAGGTGGGTCGAGAAAACTATCCTTTTAGGTAAGGTAATGATTCACATAGGACCCATCTCATATGTTAATATCCTATGTGTTTTTTTTTTTTTTTTAAATATTGGGTAGGTTCGGCTGATCATTGTATCTTTCTAGTTTTTATTTGTCATTTTAAATCACTCACTCTCTCTCTCTCTCTCTCTTTCTCTCCCCATTATGACATTGACTACCGCATAAGTGCATAACCCCTTTCTTTCTCTCTCTAATGACATTGGGCTCCACCGGGTCCCACACAATCCTCTCTCTCTAACACTAGGCCCCATCAAGTTCCACACAATCCCTCTCTTTAACACCTGGCCCCATCAGGTCCCACACAACCCCTATCTCTTCAACATCAGGCCTCATAAGTCCCACACAACTCCCTTTTCTCTCTCCCCTAACACCAAGCCCCACCAAGTCCCACACGACCCCTTTCTTTCTCTCTTGGCACTAGGCTCCAACGATTCATTGTGTCCCACATACCCTCCATGGCTCGCTTCCTCTTTATCTCTTTCTATCCCCTCTCCATTTTGATCCATGTGTAATATAAATTAATTAATTGATCCAAGTAAACTTGATTAAATTAAATATATTTTAACAAAGATAAAAAATAGAAAATAATGAAAAGATATCAAAGTCAAGCTACTAGTAATATTAGAAAGAATATTAAAAAATATAAATTAAATAATTGATTTAAGTCCACTTTGATTAAATTAAAAATATTTTAACAATGACAAAAATAGAAAAATAAAAAAATCACATCTTCTATTGTTCACATTAAACAATAATAAAAACCATAAAAAATATTTTAAGGATGTTAGTATAATATTAAAAATAAAGGAAATAATAAAAAAGTATAAGAACAAAATAATAAAGTTGTAAAATTAATAGAATCACATCTTCCTCTTTGCTGAAATGACTTGTGTTGAAGATTTTTTTTGGCTATGACCTGTGCTGAAGTTTTTTTAACCACCACTTATGATAAAGTTAAGTGAAATTAATTAATATAATTAACTTGTTGTAATTTAAGGTTTAAATTATATTGACATAATTGATAAAAGAGAAAAAAAGACTTAAATCATAACACAAAAATTAAAGCAATCATAGTAAAAAATAAAAAACAAATTCCACGCATATAAATGAAATAAAATTATAAAATATGTACACAAAAAATAGAGCAAAAACCCATTGGTTGATGGGTTTTTACACCTCGCATGGTTAAAGACCTATTTAAATTAAAAAGCAAAAAATCATTGGTCGACGGGATTAGTTGATGGGTTTTTACACAAAAATTAAAGCAAAAACCATTGGTTGATGGGATTAGTTAATAGGCTTTTACACCTCACATGGTTAAAGACCTGTCACCCAATGGTTAAAGACCTGTCTAAATTAAAGCAAAAAACCATTAGTCAATGGGATTAGTTGATGGGTTTTTACCCCTCATATGGTTAAAGACATGTCGCCCAATGGCCAAGTATATCAATATAAACGCATAACAATCGGCCCTACAAGTCTACAACCTTTTACTAGGTTATATGTATAGATTCATTGATCATTTGGTTATACTCTTCATGGTCAGTATTTAAGTCATTCGTAAAGGGGAATTGCCAACCCATATTCACTCCTAGAAATATAATCGATTTGCCTTTTTTTAGGGGTGTTCACAGTTCAGTTAATCGAACCTTGGGGTATGTTTTATAACCAAATTGATAGTATCGGTTTTTGGAAAACCAGTAACTGAAATTTATTGGTTAATCATCGGTTTGGTTGATCGATTTTTCAGTTTTTGAATTTTTACAATATATATTATAAATATATAATAAAAAATTATAAATATATATAAAATACTATATTTTAAATAATAAATAATATATCATATATTATAAATATATATATATATAATGCACATTTAATAATTTATAATATATAAAAAAATAAATACAAAATATACATAATATACATAAATATATATAAAAATATATGTATACCGGTCGGTTTGGTCAACCGCTGGTTTTTTATATTGATTAACCGAAACTGAACCGATACCTTCAGTTTTTTAAAAACACTGAATTGAAAACCGAACCAACCAATTCAGTTAACCTATTTTTCGATTCAGTTTGAATCAATTTTTTTGGTCAATTCGATTTTTCGGTTTTTTTTTCTCACCCCTACCATTTTCTAATATCCATCATATTCCTTTTTTTAGGGCATCCTATTCTTTACTTTACGTAATAATAGCGCTTTTACAGGACCTGAGTACTCGCACAACAAATGTTCTTTCCTTCTGTAATCCCTTTATATCCATCCTATATTCCTATCGTAACAAACCCAATAGCTCTCTCCACCATTCAATAAACTTCCTTTCTTATTTGTGTGCATAATGCAAACACAAAAATATCCAGTTCACAAAAGTACAGATTGGGGTTGGGTTTTTATGTACAAATGTGCCAATCTCGTTTTGGTAGGCAGACTGGCAGAGTGCAGTGGCTGAAAACATCTCCAAGTCGGCTTTAGTTATAATCTATCATTGTTGTATTATGTTTTAGATCTGATTCTTTTTTTTTTTTTTCAAATACGTTTTTCGTATCTGCTCATAAATCAAAATAGATCCATAGCAAATTAGAGCATGGCAGATCCGTTCACACATGAGATGTTGAATTGGTGAATGCTATGGAGTGCAAATTTATTGCTAGAAAACGTCGATGAATGCTATGGAGGGAGGAAGTGAAAGTGCATTAGTCAAAAAGTAGACACAAATGGAAGGGTAAGGGTGTCAATGAACCGGTTTTGGGTTGGACTTCAAACAAATCAAAATCCATTTGGACGGATTGAACGGACCAATATGACATATTGGATTGGACCTGGTCCGTCCATAATGAATTTATACCGGATTGAGCCAATATCTAGTCCATTGATAGAAGATAAGAATATGGGTGCCAATGGACCAGGTTTGAGTTGAAACCAATCTAAATTGACGTGAATTTGAACAGATTGAACAGTCTCTGGACCAGTCCGAAATGATCCAAAATATTCATTAGACTGGATTGAACCAGGTCTATTTGTAATAGACTCACACTAGACTAAACCGGATTGGACCAAATGCAGTCCAATTGACACCCCTATGGAAGGGTGTGGGAAGGAAACCAATTAATGGTGGAAGAGAGTAGTGTAGCCATCAGGCCCACCAAAACTTTGTTATGAAGCAAATCCCTTGAACTTGAACTTTTCCATTCTAGCACCTTGCCCTTACCATTAGCATTCCATCAATCAACTTCGGAAATATCCCTTTAGGCTGAGTTTGGAAGGAGTATAAATGCAAATATGTAGAGTGCAAGACCTTATATTTTGTATGTATTTATATTTACATATTTTTTGGTTCATGAATGTAAATACAGTTCACATTTTAAACCGTTTTTACATTCATCTTATTTGTTTGAAATCGGTGCAAAGTGTGGATCCAACATTAAATACTTCAACTATCTTATGTTACAATGCCTTAACTTTGGTCAAGAAGTTAGTTATCAAAAGAATACAAAATTTTATCCAAAAAACAAGTACAGTAATGCTCTCTTCTCAGAGTACAAAATTAAGTGTCATAAAATACATTTTTGCTCTAATAATCATTACCTTTTTACGTATCAAACAAACGTGAACCGAGGTACATTCTAAAACCCAAAACTACCATTATATTATTTTATGAGGTGATTTTACTGATTCTTTTTAATCATAATTCTCACATGTTTCTCTCACCATTCTTTCTAACAAAACTCATCCTAAGAATGCCTTGAGAAAGATTCATGCTTTAGAATGTTTATTTTCATCATCCTCATACTTGGGTATTGTTTGTTCGTAAAATATTGAATGTGCAATTTACTAATGTTACTTTTACTATAGTACCCGTCAATTGTATCAAGGGACAAAGTGATGAAATCTAAAACATTGATTAAATGTTTGTCAAATCCAGATTTAATCATCACTAGACCTCTTCATGGATCAAACCAGGCCGGGGTTGATTCTTCACTAACAAAAAATGTTCAGGCCTGAGTCTGAACCCTCTCCAATTATCAGATCTTAAGCCTAAGCCCGAGCCTGATCCTTATATAAAGCCTGAAGCCTAGTATGCACATAAAATGCCCTATTTATGGTATAATTTAATAAATTAACATTGTATTAAATTGGTAATAATTTAATTCATTAATAAACCAATTCATATTTTCAGAATAATAAATTAGCATTTGATAATAATTTAATAAATTGATATATATTGTACATATTTATTATGTATAATTAACGTATGCTTTTATTATATATAATAGTATTGGGTTGGATTCGGGCTTAGTTGAACTTATTTGAAAAAGCCCAAGCCTGACCTAAAAAATAATTGAACCTGCTATTTAAAATGCAAGCCTAAGCCATTAAAATGCAAGCCTAAACCATAGGCCTGAAATTTTGTCTAAATTCAAAAAATAAACTAGCCCATGAGCAGTTATAGTCCTGGTAGAGCGCAACCTTACTTACAGCAGGAACATTTCAATACTTGGGAAGATGTTTTCAATGCACGTTTGCAAATGGTGTGAATTTACAAATAAAACTAAGTTCAAGGGGGCAAAGTGCTACTATCCTCTAAATACGGGTTGCCTATATGTAATTTGTCTTTTATTGACGGGTGGTAAAATAAGCAGCAGGATTCCAACCGGAAGACCCGATCCCGATGGATTCTCCCCTGGATCGTGTCATCTAAAATCTGAAACCAACAATCAAGAGCCATTCTTGATCTTGGACGGTGCGCATTATTCCTATCTCAACAGATACGGTGCACGTAATCGTGATCATCACCCATGTTTTAAAAATCAGACGATTGTTATTTCTGTAGTATTGGAGTTCGGATCAGCTATTAATACACGCTCCCAACAAAACTCCAATCAACCATTGCACCGTACATTGAGAACATCTCCCGATTAATGATACCTTCACACATCTTCTGCGTGGTATTATGCAGGAGAGATGTTTCCGATTCACGGGGTAATGTGTATTGTGGGTAGGCGTGGGCAGGAGATCCGTAGTCCCACTGCATCCGGTGTAACTTGTAAGTTTACAAATAGACCTCTTTCTCGCGGGTATCGTCAATCTAGAACCTCTCGAGACTACTCTCCCACCGGAAACCTAGACAGAGGAAGAAGAGGCAGCGAGCGTGCGAAACCCGAACATCAAAACCGGCAAAATTCTCTGCCTCCAATGTTGGAGCTTTCCCGCCAAATTCATCGAAACTCAGAACAGACCGTACGGAAGTCATGACCGCTCCTCGGACATCCTCCTCCTCCTCCTTCTCGTCGTCACTGAATCGTTCCCTTGTAATTGCCATATTTTCGGTCATCCTCCTCTACTTTCGACATTCGCTTCAACCTTACATTGATCGAACGGTGAGCTCCCAGGCAACAGAGGAAACCCTAACCCTCATCCAAGCGAAAGCAAGATCCGGCGAGAGCGTCAGAATCAAAGAAGAAGCTGCAAGATCCGACGAGAACGTTCGAGTCGAAGAAGAAACTCCTAGGAGGAATTACATTGTGAGGTTTCTTGAATACAAAAGAGCTGAAGAGCATAGGAATTACCTCGAAGAGAATATCCAATTGAGAGGGTGGAGATGGATCGAGAGAAGGAATCCGGCTGCCGCGTTCCCGACCGATTTCGGCCTCGTGTCTATCGAGGACTCTGTTCGAGAAGCTGTGGTCAAGGAATTTGGGAAATTGAGTCTCGTGAAGGATGTTTCGGTTGATTTTAGCTATACTCGGAGCTTGTCTGCGAAGAAGTTGGACGGAACTGGAGCTTTTGTGGATGGGAAGAAGCGTCCGGGAAAGATATTTACTTGTATGTCATTCGGCGAGGGAGAAAATTATACGGCTCTCAGTAATTCTGCAATAAGCTGGAAGCGCAATCTCATGATGCAGGTTAAGTTCTTAGATGGGTGAATATTACCAGTATCAATATGATTTTTCTCTATCATTATCTCCGCCTCTTTATTCTGGCGATCTTTTGGAAAATTAAATTGGAATGGAGGTTTTATGTTGCATTCTTACATGGTTCATGACTTTGTCGCAGAGATCCCAGGTTACATCATTGTTTGGAGCAGAGACACTCTGGACAAAAGGTTATACGGGTGCTAAAGTCAAAATGGCGATATTTGATACTGGGATTCGAGCAAACCACCCACATTTTCGTAACATAAAGGTGTGCCTATTCTTTTGACATTTTACCACTGTGACTTATTGTGCTGTCTGTTATCCTGGTTATTCCTGTTATACTTTTTAAACATTCTTTTGCTGGACTTATGAAACCATTTCTTGTTGGGCTATCATGTTTCCAATCATGTCCTTGCTTTGGCATTGTAACTTAGTTCTATTATACTTTCGAAATGAACCTG
Source organism: Nelumbo nucifera (assembly GCF_055504915.1). Taxonomy (NCBI): domain Eukaryota; kingdom Viridiplantae; phylum Streptophyta; class Magnoliopsida; order Proteales; family Nelumbonaceae; genus Nelumbo; species Nelumbo nucifera. The sequence continues at coordinate 22,459,063 of NC_142650.1, forward strand.
CAGTTAAAATTCATTGTAATTGGGACTTTGGGAGCATGTTTACAGGAAAGAACCAACTGGACAAATGAAGATACTCTTAACGACAACCTTGGACATGGGACATTTGTTGCGGGAGTTATTGCTGGTGAAGATGCAGAATGCCTAGGATTTGCACCTGACACAGAGATTTATGCTTTCCGTGTGTTTACTGATGCCCAGGTAACGCACATTGTTCTTTCAGAAATAATTTGAATAATCTTAATGAGTTGGTGCTTTCTCCTTTATTATTCATGGAGGGATATCTATTTGAATCTCATCAAACTTTCATCCTAGGTTAGAGTCTCACTAGCAACAACTCACATTGATTTTGCACCATGAGGAGTATGGCTACTTAAGCTGCTTATCAAAATATAAAGACGTGTTGCCATTGGCATTGGAGAGTTATTCTTGAACTCAATCTCTTATTAAATAGTGAAGAGCCTTTATGGCTCTTTTTTAAAGTAACATTAACTTAAGAAAGAACTTAATGGAGAAAAAAACAAAAAGGAAAATCCCAACTTCCTTAGCACTATAACTGGGACCATTATGAACACCAGGTGCTGGTAAACTAAGGAGCTGCTGCTGGGCTGAGTTGGGTAATGCCGAAATCAGTTAAGGAGTTGCTGTGCTGCTGGAATGTTCAAGGTCTGACCGTCTCAAGAAGAAAGGAAAGATTGTGTGGAAAGCTATTCCTGCTGCTGTCCTTTGGTCCATCTGGGCTGAAAGAAACAATAGGATTTTCTGTAGCAAAGTGAAGAACTCAGAGGGTGTTATTCACTTTGCTGTTTGCAAACTAATTTCTTGGGTCTCTGTGAATGCTGGGTTCAAGAATCTGAATGTATCTAAGTTGTTAAGAACACACTCCATTTGGAGTCCGTAATCTGTAATCTGATCAGCTTTCCCGGCCAAGCCTAGTGTGGCTTGGGAGCTGATGTAATATTTGTGTGATGTTTTTAATAAAGCTTTACCTTTCAATATATATATATATATATATATTAACAGTGCTGATCTACTAAACTGCAGTAACTTAGTGATTTAACTATATCACACAAGTAGGCGCAGTGGTCAGCTTTTAATGCCTGACCGTGGCCTTCATTTAGCAAAGCAGGCCACAACCATTCTATTTCCCTTTACTGGGGATTCTTGAGAAACTATTATTTCCCAAGCTAATGCTGATATTTTGTCATTAGTTCCATTGAACCAGGGTTAGGCAGATAATTGGTTGGGTAGTAGGACATATGAGATTTGCTGCATTTCTTACCTAAACAACTGTAGATGATTTGCTTATGGTGACTGTGTTGTATTCATTTTTGTATAGATGTTGTTTGTATACCAGATCTTCTTTTATTATTTTGAGTTTTAGATATTATAGTCTTTTGTCAAGATTATGAGAAGTTCTTGTTCAGTTTATTGCAGGTATCTTACACGTCATGGTTCCTTGATGCGTTCAACTATGCTATTGCAACCAATATGGATGTACTGAATTTGAGTATAGGTGGGCCTGATTATTTGGATCTTCCATTTGTTGAAAAGGTAATTCCCTCCAGCTGATGTATCTTAAATGTCAATGGATGTATGTGTGAATAAGTTAACATTCATTATAACTAGATATAACACGTATATACTAAAAGAATTGGTACTATGCTCCGCCCTTTTGAGAAAAAAAGAAAACATTATTAAAAAACATGAAAGAAAAAATCTCAAATGTTAAATGTGGCTTGGAAAATAGTCATTATTTACCCTGAAATCTGAACTGATGACATTAAACACTTGCATGTATTTTAAGTTGTTTTCCAGGTCTGGGAACTGACAGCAAATAATATTATTATGGTTTCGGCTATTGGCAACGATGGACCACTGTATGGGACCCTAAACAACCCAGCAGATCAAAGTGATGTTATTGGTGTTGGTGGCATTGATTATAATGATCATATAGCTTCATTTTCCTCACGTGGCATGAGTACTTGGGAGATTCCTCATGGGTAAGGAATCTTCTTTTTCTTTTACGTGTTTCCTTTTCCCTTCTCTCACAATTATCTTAGTTAGATTTATTACTACTTTTCAATGGTTTTGGTTGGTAAATGTTTAGATTCTTGGACTATGAGCATATTCCTTTTTATTTAAACTGCATTCAATCAATAATTTCCAGTATGTCTTGCTCTCTCTGTAACAGCATTTCTTGTTCTCTTGAATCATAAGATAAATATTCATTGAAGATCAAAATCATCCATATTTTTCTCTGTATTTCAATTGAAGTCTATATTTTTCAGCCATTGCATCTTCTCATTGTCCATGTCTACCAATCCAAGAACCCATACACATCCTTTATCCTGCAAGAATATTGGCCTCTTTTTTGGAAAAACTTGCTTAAGCAATAGTATATGAAACATGTACAATGAAGGTAAAGGTATAATTACCAAAAAAAGGCAATAAAGGTGTAAGTTTGTATGTAATGTTTCCATGTTTTAGAGACCATTGGAGTCTTCCCTTCTTCAACATCCATTATTTAAGTGAATCTTTCCAAATTTCTTTTGGATGATTAACTCCTAATCTGAATCTGATTTTTGTTATTTAATGCCATTACACCTTACATGATTTATTGGTGTTGTTACTCATCTGTCTATTTCTTTTCTTGGTATTCCCTGCATCAATGCTTCCCTTTTTTTCCGGCTCTGACAGACGGTTTTAACCATGTTTAACTTTTGGTAACAGATATGGTCGCGTGAAACCAGACATTGTTGCATATGGCCGGGATATCATGGGATCCAAGATAAGCACAGGTTGTAAAAGCCTTTCAGGCACCAGTGTGGCAAGTCCAGTGGTTGCTGGTGTGGTCTGCCTGCTTGTTAGTGTCATCCCCGAGAGCAGCCGAAAAGACATTCTAAATCCAGCAAGCATGAAACAAGCACTGGTGGAGGGTGCAGCAAAGCTTTCTGGTCCAAATATGTATGAGCAAGGTGCAGGTAGAGTTGACCTGTGAGTTTTCTAACTTATGAAGACATCTCCTTTCATTGTTCATTTTCTTTCTTGAAAATGAAGTCCTTAACTGATTCTCTTAATATTTGTCAGCTTGGAGTCGTATGAAATCCTGATAAACTATCAACCTCGGGCAAGCATCTTCCCTAGTGTTCTTGACTATACAGACTGTCCTTACTCCTGGCCCTTTTGCCGCCAGCCACTCTATGCAGGTGCCATGCCTGTAATCTTCAATGCCACCATTTTGAATGGAATGGGTGTAATTGGCTATGTAGAAGCCCCGCCCTCATGGCATCCTTCAGATGAAGTGGGCAATCTGCTAAATATTCACTTTACCTACTCAGAAGTCATCTGGCCTTGGACCGGTTATCTGGCACTCCACATGCAAATCAGGGAAGAAGGTGCTCAGTTTTCAGGAATAATTGAAGGCAATGTTACTGTTACTGTATACAGTCCACCACCTCACGGAGAAAAAAACCCAAGGCGAACTACTTGTGTGCTTCAGTTGAAGCTAAAAGTGGTCCCAACTCCTCCAAGATCAAATAGGATTCTATGGGATCAGTTTCACAGCATCAAATACCCACCTGGTTATATCCCAAGAGATTCTTTGGATGTTCGTAATGACATTCTTGACTGGCATGGAGACCACCTGCACACAAACTTCCACATTATGTTCAACATGCTGAGAGATGCTGGGTATTACGTGGAGACACTTGGCTCGCCCCTCACATGCTTTGATGCCCAGCAGTATGGGACACTTATGATGGTGGACCTTGAGGATGAATACTTTGAAGAAGAAGTGGAGAAGCTGAGGGATGATGTTATCAATAATGGTTTAGGACTGGCTGTGTTTGCTGAGTGGTACAATGTTGACACAATGGTGAAAATGAGATTTTTTGATGATAACACACGAAGCTGGTGGACTCCAGTTACTGGGGGTGCAAATATCCCAGCATTGAATGATCTTTTGGAACCATTTGGCATTGCTTTTGGAGATAAGATTCTGAATGGTGACTTTTCTATCAATGGCGAGCAGAGCCGCTATGCATCTGGAACAGATATAGTGAAATTTCCTGCAGGTGGTTACGTTCACAGTTTCCCCTTCTTGGATAGTTCAGAGAGTGGTGCCACTCAGAACATATTACAGGCTTCTGGCATGACAAAGGTGAATAGATATATTTTGTTCGGTTAATCTTCTTATTAATTTTAAATTCTAAAAGATTATTCTCTCTGATGAATGAAATGGCCCTTTAAGAGCAAAAACTGAATATCACCACTTAAGTAAAGCAGTTGGAAGATTTTGATGATGCACTAAAATTTCGCTCTGAAACATTTGCCATCAAGTTAATGGTTCTATCTGCCCAACAGCATATGGTAAATTTGTTTGTTTTCCCTAGTTGGGTTTCAAGCCCTGTTTGTTTTTTGGAAAGCTATTTACCTGGGTAAGTGTTATCTGGGAAATACTTACCCAGGTAAGTGAACTTACCTGTGTTCGTTTGTTTCTCAGGTAAATTATACAATGACTCTTTTATCCATACAAACTCACTGTTAGAATGGGCAAAGTTTTCCCGACATGTTTTGTCAACCTTTCCCCCAGGTGGGAAAGTTATTTACCCACCTGGGAGATGGGTATACCTATTTTTCCATGTGCCCTACATGAACGTGAAAACAAACATGGGAAAAGCGGTCAATGGGAACCACAACCCCATTGCCCGACTTTCCTCCCCTTCAGAATCCAAAAAACGAAAGGGGCCTCAATCCTATGACATCTCTACTATGTATCTACTGATGTATACATGTTATTAGGACCAATGGTGGCTTGAATTCTAAATTTCCAATTTGTAATTTGAGAACCCCTGTAATGCATCTGGAGTTGTTTCTGCATCTCTATCAAGCAAAAAAAAAGTGGCATCTGCATTTCTTTTCCAATATTTTTCTTGGGTTATACAAGACAAATCTCTAATATCTATCAGTAAATGCAGGCAGATTCCTCCATTTTGGGACTTGTGGACATGGGCAGGGGTCGTATTGCAGTTTATGGTGATTCTAACTGTCTGGACAGTAGTCACATGGTGACCAACTGCTATTGGCTCCTGAGAAAAATATTGGATTTCACTAGCATGAATATCAAAGATCCTGTGCTTTTCTCAGATTTAGCCAGAAAGGGTGTTCCACTGTATGAGGATGATAAGCAATTACCATCTCGCAGAACTGATGTCAACTTCTCTACTTATTCTGCTGTTAAAGGCAAAGAATTAATCTGCAGGAGTGACTCCAGATTTGAAGTATGGGGAACAAAGGGCTATGGTTTACAGGTAAGTGGGAGGAACAGAAGATTGCCTGGATATCCTACCATGAATTTAGGGGGAGGTTTGAATTCAACCATGAGCTTCACTTCAGACCAGACCAAATTGCATGGGAAGAAGGATGAACACTCTTCTGCCAGCACTGTTGGAAACCTATATGGCAAAGGGATAGATTTCTTGGGTTTGCTCAGCAGAGAGGAGGTATGGAGTTCGAAATGTGGTCACAAGCATATTTTTTTTTTTTACTGTTGTCAACAATTTCTATAGGTTATTTAGCCTGCCTTGGGTTCATGCAATGCTACATGTGGCTGAAATTTTATCCTTTTGTCTGGTATGTGTTGCAGCCTGACACTCCACTGATAGCTGCAAGTCAATGGATGGTACCAGCTATTGTCGCTATTTCTGGTGAGTAGACTACTAAAACGCCTACAAATTTCTGGAATCTTATGCTTGATGTACTAATTTCAGGCCAACTGTTTTTTAGGTCTCCTGTTGCTTCTGAGCTTTTGGCGAATTCGCCAAAAGCGAAGGCGAAGGAGGAAAGGATCAAGCTCCGTCTCTGGACGTTCCATTAATGTTTAATTCCAATCTTATTGTGGGATAGAATGGTTAGATGGTATTGGCTAGTTCTTTCACCATTCAACCTAGAGGTTTCTGCGGCAGCTCTGCCCAAGAAATTGATTTTGTACTGCTATAGCCCTGTAGCTCATCTTTTTGAGTTGTGATGCAATGGCATAGATTTTTCTCGAAGTAACGAAGTCATCAATCCTGATCCCACCTGCAACAGAAAAGTGAACTGCCAATCAGAAGCTAACAAAAAAGAACTTTTCACCAAATTCCTGGAGGACGCCAACGCCATTATTTCTGCTGCCTTGCAATTCTAAAAGCATGCAGGTTTCACCATGTATCGCCAGAAGCTCCAACAGAACAGGAAAACAATCACCGCTCCTGATTAAAAAGGGAAGCAGAAAATAGCCACCCAACAGGGATTTACATGTATACCATCCTTGCTAATTGAGCTATTATCATCTTAATTCTTCATTGCATTATAAATACGAGAATTTTTTCCTTTTATAATAGCACAGCTTTTGCTCTCTCTCTCTCTCTCTCTCTCTCTCTCTCTCCAATCCCAGGTTTTTGCCACAGCCATTCACGGGCTGGGCTTTGGGCCTGAATTTACACTTTGTCGGGCACAGGTTTCGGGCTGGGCCATACAAATTTTGGCAAGGGCCAAGCCCGAGCCTGGCCCATGAACAGGTCTGCTAGACTACCAGCAGGCTGAGACGCTAAGCTGATGATACTTTTGTTCCCTTTTATCAACGGGCCTTGGTCTTTGAGGTTACGGATATATGGCATATTATTAAATTCTCTTTAATATCATTACTCAGTTTTCTGGTATAAAAATCACAAGATTTTAACCTTGATATGTATGTTGAAAGACGACAAATTCACCGCTACCGACTACACTACACTCTAATTAGTTGCCATAGTTAGTTACATGGATATTTTAGTTTTTCCAACGTTTTTCAACATTTACCAATTGTGTCATGGTTTACACTTCATGTAAATCATTAAACTATGTATTATTTGACTTTTTTATTTTCATTGAAAACTTGTACCTAGTGTTATTGATATAATCTTTAGAAATTATTTGAGTTTTTCTATGCTGCACCGGTGGCTGAAGTGCTTGTGGTCTCAGAAAATTATCTATGATCAGTTGTTAATATGTTAGTTCATTTTGATCGCTTGTGACGTATGTAAATAGACAATGTAAAGGGAGTAGGGATATATATTTTGGTAGCCCTCAAGGTCAGGGTAATATGTGTTCAGAACCTGTCTTAATTTCCACAAAAAAAAAAGGAAAAAACTGTCTGAATAAAATTAGCTTTTCTTTTTAAAAAATGTACTCAATGTGTGCTATGATTAGAGGTGTACGGCACGGCCTGCAGGTTGTTACGGGCTGTGCTGCCCTCCCCGGTGAAAAATTTGGGGATCGTGCCGTGCTGGCCCGTGGGCCAAGTCTTAGGCCAGGTTGGGCCGTGCATTGGGCCAAAGCTATTTATTTAAAAAAAATTGACAAAAAACTTAAAATTTTAATTTTATATGAATTTTGTGTATGCAATTTCTTATATATACAATAATTAAATAAATTAGTATAATAAAATTAAAAAAAATTATTTATTTTATTAATATATTATATATTATATATTATTATATAATTATAATTTATATAATATTATATAAATATACATAATATATATAAATAATATATGTGGGCTGTGCCGCGAGCCGTGCTGGGCCGGACTGCGGATTGGGCCGTGCCGTGCCAGCTCATGAACCTAAAACCCCAGGCCCAATACAACCCACATGATCATACCAAGTCTAACACGGCCTGCAAACCATCGTACCAAGCCGGTCCAAGTACGTACTGGGCCGCGGCCCGAGTTACACCTCTAGCTACGATGCGTAAAGTCATCATTTCAACCACCACCTTTGCATTTTTCTGATACTTGTGATGATGGGCAATCATTCTATTGTTCCCCACGATATGTAAGCTCAACAGCCTAAATGACTCGTTGACTAGTTCAAACCTGTTGCCGATTGTATAAGCCCATGCACATTTTTTCTCTTTCTTTTCTAGGTAAATGGTTGAACAACATTACAACAGTGAACAGGGGGGGGGGGGGGCAGCCCCAAGGTTCAAAATATCGATAGCATATCGGCCTGTATTCTCGTCCACCCTTTTTTTATATGAAATTGGTTTAGAGGGGTCGGTTTAAAGATGGTCTATCCCCTGAACCAGGTCACACCCAAGGTTTAAAGTATTGGAAACCTAACGTGTATCAGAAAGATATTTTTAAGAGACATATCAGGATACACTTTGGATACGTATGGATATGGATGAAAAATCAAGAGATGCATAAATATGGTAAAAAATTTAAATAAATCTTAAAAAATATATTACTAACTATATTTATAAATTTTATATGATTGTAAATAAGTCATTTAAATGTAAAAAATCATAATTTAATGGTTTATATAAAGTGTGACATATTGAGACACAATTAGTAACCATTGAAAAAATGATGGAATAACTAAAATGTAAAAACAAAACAAAAATAAATAAAATAAAACGTGAATGTCAATTTACAAAAACCAATATAATTAATCTTAATATTTATTAGCATATAAATTTTAATAATTAATTCTAGCATTTATCAATAAAAACCTGTCACTCATTAAGAAAAGTGAAAATTTACTTAAAATTAAAAATACATATAATCATAGCAAGCAGATATGTGTGGCTCATAAGCGAACTTGTGGTTGTTAAAACTTAAAATCAAGTGCCCAAGGTTTGAATCTTGCTATAGCTAAAATTTGAGTTTTTTACACTAACAAAATGAAATTAATGATAGGGGATCATTTATGAAAGGAATGAGAGAATTTGAATTAGGCGCTAAACTTCAAATTTAAATTTAAATTTGCCTTGGAGTAATTGGCTAATTAATGAAAGAGAAATTAGACTTAAATAAACGACATTAATGAGAGATTCGATACTAAATATGGATTAACGAATAACGATACAGATCCAAACTATATCAGACCGTTTCGGGCCCATATCGACCAATACAGATCCAAAACAGCCCGTTATGTATGAAAAGAAACGAAATGAAACGAATGATTTATACATGTTCCACATATCGAGTTCTTGTCGGAACGATACGTATCGGCCGATACAGACCGATACGTTGTGATATTTTAAACCTTGGTCACACCCCGATATGACTCCTGTAAGGGTGTATCATTAAACCCCTGATATGATATGATATGCCCGATATGGGGCATATCGTATTGAAGTTTTGAACCTTGGGCAACCCTTCCCAAAACCCTAACCCCAACCCCTCCAAGGCTCCAGCCTTGGTGAAGTCTGGACAAGGTTTTTTTTTTTTTTAATAAAAATAGTAATAGAAACAATACAGCAAGCTAATTGGCACCTTCTTACTGAAAATAAAAATCATAACAATATTTTCTCATTTTTAGAAAAAAAAACGTTTTGGTTCATAACAATATTTTCTCATTCTACCTATTTTTTATTCTTGTCTATTTTAGAATTTCATCTTGAATAAGAATAAGAAATAATGAAACATCCCAACAGGGTTATTCTCACAGGAACACCGGTTAAGCATTTACATTGCATGGGGCACGTGGTGAAAATAGAGATAAAAGAGCAAAATATAAAATTATTCATTTAAGTTTTATGACCTGCACAAGTATCCGCTTTCTGCTAAATTTTGGTAGCTGGATGTGGACTTGGTTGGTAGTATAGTAAGTCTGATAAACCAAGGTGCTCGTAGGCTCCTAGCGTGATTGCACTGCCAGTCTGCCTATATTAAATCCTTCATCAGAGCCTCTGATGATTAACCGGCCAACAGAAGGAGATCCTGCTCGTGAGACCTGTCGACGTGAAGATAGCTTATACTCTCTTCTTTTCTTTTCTTCTTTTTTTTTTTTTTTTCTTTTTTGTTTTCCTTTAATTTAAAAATAACGGAAGAGATTGAAGTCGGGAGTCGGGACATGTACCTTCACATACAAGGGCAAAAAATAAAATGCACAACACATTACGGACTAGTTTAGGCGCCAAATAGAAGTCTTAAATCTTATTACAACAAATTGGATTTCCAGTGAAAGGCATAAACGTTCATGTGCGCGAGTTTAAAGAGAAAGGGACATGAAATGGATACACACCAGATAACACTTGCTTTCCTCTCTTTTCAGTTTTCTAACACTTTGTATTATACAATATCTAGAAGTATAGAACCTTTTGACACCTTCCCTGAATTATTACTGCCTAATGAATGGGGAAGGAAGAAGCAGTAGCTCTTCCATCCCGAAACAAACCCTCCTTACCCTATCGCTATTTGCCTAGCATTCGCAGCTAGATGATCTTTGCTGGTTTCCACCCGCCACATCAATTGTGTCAGGAAGATATCTTCATCAATCAACAAACAAATGTCAGTAATAGCTCCTAGAACAGCTAGAGAGACCAAAAAGAAAATGGGTTAAGTAATAAGAAATGATTTAAGCGCTACTAAATTTAACAATAATATGATACAGGATAGAACGAAATGGCCAAACAGGATTCATGTAGCAGACCCCATATAGTTGGTACTAAGGCTTAAGATGATGATATTTGGGAGGAGGGGGAGGGTTCAAGTGAACTTCAGCAAGAAGGAAATAACTTCAAAATTCATAAACCAAGAATATTTCAGTAATACTCACATTTCTTCTTCAGGTTCATTCTTCAGAGCATTCTTTGCTATACATTGAAAGGCAGCTTCGACATTAATACCTTCTTTTGCAGAAGTCTCAAAGTAGGGAATGTTCCCTTTGGAGGCACACCATGCCTTTGCCTTCTTCTCAGATACCTGAAATAGTAGAATAAATTAGTACATAACTCACGACTAAAAAGAGAGAAGTAGCATGAATAACTGCAGAAAAAATAATCAGGAATTTATGATGAATTAACTCGGATATATTTTGGGTTCAAGGACAAGCAAGCTTACCACTCGACTGTTTCCACCATCAACATCTATCTTGTTCCCCAACACAACAAATGGAAAGTTCTCAGGGTCTGACGGGCTGGCCTGCATTATCATGAGGAATATCTATTCAGTCCTGAGTTCCCTGAAACCCATAGTCCTCTATTTGTAAATGAGTTCCAACAGTAATTACCTGGATCAGAAATTCTTCCCGCCAATTGTTAAGGTTGTCAAATGACTTCATCACATTCACGTCATACACAAGAACACAGCAGTCTGCACCACGATAGAAAGCCACACCCAGGCTTTGGAACCTCTCCTGCCCTGCTGTGTCCCATATCTATATGAACAATCCCAACAGGCATCAAAACTAAAGAAGGAAAGTGGGCTCAACAGAAAAATATCATGATAGATTTTCCCCCACTTAATTCCCCTTCCAAACCCCATCCAAAACACCAACAGCAATAGTCCTAAGGTTGTGTTTGGTCTGAAAGAAAATAAGAGGGAAACAGAGACTTAAGGGATTTTTTTTGACAAGTGATAAGTGGAATTTCATTATATTAGGAAGAAACTATCAATGGATACAACATGGAAATTCCAAGACGCACGAGCTGCAGCCTCCAAAAGAAAACAAAATTACAATTGAGCCCAAAATAAGTTGTCCCTAAACACCCCTTGCCTAGCTAGATAATCTGCCAGCCCATTAGCTGATCTCCTCTCCCACTTAACTCTCACTGTTATGTTTGAGGTTAACCACTTAAATCTTCTTTATCAACCCCTAAAGGGACCAAGCTACAGTCTCCGGCTCCTTCAGCCACCCAGTTACCAGTTTAGAATCACCTTCTATCAGTAGGTTCCCAAAGTTCAGTTCTCTAGCAAGCTGTGCTCCTTGTAAAACTGCTTGAACCTCTGTATTAACCGCAACCCCAAATTTGGGCTGTGTTTGAAAGCGGTGTAAATGTACTTTTACACTGGTTGGTTTAAAAGTGTTAAATGCGAACTGGTATTATTGAAGTAAACTTTTACATCATTTTTATCGAAGTTACATTTTCAGTATTTAATTACACTCCATCCAAACTGCTACAAAACTGTTACACCACAAACAAATGCAGCCTTAAGGTAAAGTTCTTAAGAATGAAAAGGTTTCCTCAAGAACATTTCCTCAACTTTCTAATTCCCTCTTACTTGGTGTTTTCATTGTCATTTCAAAGTTGTCAAACAATTGGACCAAAATTTATAATTCTGGAACCTGCTTTCCATAATATCATGGTTCATGACTACATGTGGCAAATTCCTTCATGGCAGCAATATTACAAAGTGCAACCACTGATATCTAATGGTTAGTCTAGAAAAGGGTTAAGATACACCATAGATATTTTCAAGTTTTAAACAAAAAAAATTATTGAGGCTTGATGTTTACAAGTTAAATAAGAAAGTCATTTCTTTTTTTCTCAAAAAGTCCTTGTTGGAAGATTTCGGTAATTATGTACTATATTATGTGCTATTTTAGGTAGTTGAGAGATTTGTGAGCTGTACAAATATTTTTAGAAATCAGTTGTATTTTTTCCTTTATTTAGGGAGATTTGTTACCTAGTTTGTATCCTAGAGAGAGCTATAAATTTTGATGTAGAGAAGCATAAAAAATCATCCCATTCTTATTATCTTTCTGTCTCTTCTTTAGTCCTCTTGAGGCTTACTGTTTACAAGTTATCTCCCTTTGTTCCATGTCCTTTTCCCTAAATATCCCAAGTTCCCAACAATATAGCACCAGTTCATCACTTATCACCTCACACTTGTTTTCTTTGTAGAGCAAGTTGTGAAACTATAGCCAACGTATTAATCTCCTGCCCTTTCGTATCCAGCATTTAGTGGTTTTTCTATTCTCTGTTTGGCTGCAGGTGGACTCTTGCAAGGGCAGTGGCCAATCTTTTCACCTCAACTTTCTTTTCCCCATCAAGGAAGAGAGGGGAAATCCAGACCTTGGGAAGAAAGGAATTCCAGCATATTAAAGGAAAAAAAAGTAAAGAAGCCTTAAGAGATTAACTTGGATGAAAACTATACACTTCAGTGGCAAGAATTTGGCAACCTCCAAGCTACAACAAACATCAAGCTAAATTTTTTATGGGTATAGTTTGGGAAACTGCAGAAACTCAGGAGCTTAGGGAGGGGGATTAGAGATTAGGAAGCAGCCATCTTGACTTTGTATTCAGGAGCTGTAGGCTATGGTGATTCAATTTAAGCTGAATTAATGCCAGTGCTACAAGGCTTGAGATTAGCTAAACCTCTTTGGTATAGAGGTATAATGGTAGAAGGAGACTCTTACACATCTGTGGGTTCTGGGTTGGTTAAGAAAGAATAGAATAGGGTCACAGAAATACAGGTACATTGTGAGGGAAATAGAGAAGCTTGCAGCGGAGCTGAGAACAGTTTTCGGTTTATAATTTGGTTCCAAGATCTGCCAATGGATTGGCAGAAGATATCAATTGGAAAGCCAAGAGCATTGGGCTTATTGGACCCAACCAACCCTGGATTACCAAGAGAGAAGATATCAATTTTCAATTCCATTTCATTTTTATTTGGATGGCATTGCTCCATGTAAGAAAATTTTTAGGTCTCTTAAACTCCACTAAATGGCCTCCCTCCTTCCCAACCTTTCAGTGTATGTTGGGGAAAAACAACCAGGGATACATGTTGCGGTAACAAAGCTTTAAGGAACTCTCCCAATTCAACCCAAGTCCCTTTCATATGACAAAATCAAGGAAAAACTAGCAAAGAAAGGGGTGAATAGAGATTCTGGCAGCTTTGCAAGGTGCACAAAGAGCTAAGGAGTTGAACGATAGTAAACTGATAAAGGAAGGAGACTCCAAACTGGTGGTGGGTTGGTTGAAGGAGGACGAGAATGGACTCTGGGCATACAGTAATGAAAAGAAAAAATTCAAGTGGATGACACAGGACATTGAAGTGGATGTGTTTCGGGTCGAAAGAAGTTACAATTCCTTTGCTAATGGGTTAGCTTAAAAAGGAGTGAATAGGGTGTCTTTGTAGTTTGTTCTGGGCTCAATTGTAAAATCTTTTCTGGTTTATTTTCTGTGTTTGTTGGGAGAGTTAAGAGAGCTTACCTCTCCCCTTTGTACCTTTCTTCCTTATTAATGAAATCAGAATTTATCATAATCTCAATACTACAAAAAAGGAGAATCAGTTTATTAAATTTATAATAAAACATAATGTATTATAACTTTAATATTTAAAAAATCAGAATAAATGTATTTCTATTTACTAGTGTGAAATAAATATATTAGAATTTATAATAAATCAGAATTAAAAATAAGAAAAGAAAATATCAGATAACGTTGTAAAAACATCAAAATGCATAATAAATCAGTAAATTGTCATTTACTAATTTGTTATTGATCTTAGTTTCTTAGCTTTATATAATGGTTGGGAATAAGATAATATTCTAGAAATATGTATTCATGCTTCTTTTATCATTTTATAAAATATCTTTGCATATTTCCACATATTTCATAATATTTCCACAATGCCTCTAATTTTTACAATATTTCCCCTCGACATTTTCGACACATGTCCTATATTTTGGTAAGCGACATTTCCATCGACATTGACATTTTAAACCTTGCTCTAAAGTGGAGTTTTTTATTTGGGTGACAGTTGGAGATAAGTGCTTGACAAAGACTATGTTGATTCAAAAAGGGGTGGTGCTTCCAGACGCCTCGTGTGTTCTATGTGGTAAGGGAGAAGAGACTTCCAGTCACCTGTTTCTTCACTGCGACTTCTCTTCAAGAATCTGGAGTCACTTGTTAAGGCCATTCACCTTTCTTTTTGCATGCCTAATTCTATCAAGTCTCTTCTTGAGAGTTGGAAAGTTGAAGGTCTAAGCAAAAAAGGTAGGATAGTGTGGAATGTAATTCCTTTGGCAGTCTTGTGTAAGGGTGTCAATGGACCGGTTTTGGATTGGACCCTGTCCAATCCAAAATCAATTTGAATGGACCAACAAGACATATTGGATTGGACCAATCTGGTCCAAAATATTTATTAGATTGGATTGGACCTGGTCCGTCCATAACAAATTTATATTGGATTGGGTTGTATTAAGCCAATATCTGGTCCATTGATATAAGATAAGAATATATGTGTCAATGGGCCGGGTTTGGGTCGAAACTAATCTAAATCAAAATGAATTTGAACAGATTGGACGGTCCAGACATTGAATTGGACCGGTCCAAATTGGTCCAAAACATTCATTGGATTGGATTGGACCTGGTCCATTCATAATGGACTCACATTGGACTCGATCGGATTGGACCAAATCCAGTCCAATTGACACCCCTAGTCCTGTGGTCCATTTGGAGGGAGAGAAATAGGAGGATCTTTGATCAAAAGCAGATCTGAGTAGAGAAGGTGATTAATTCAGTTGTAGATGAGTTGAGAGGGTGGCTGAGCTCAAATACGCTGTTCAAAAGAGATGTTTCTAGTGCTGGTGTAGTGCTTAATTTTTTGAGGTTTCCTAAGGTGTTTCTCTTGCACAGCCTTTGTGCACTGAACCCTTCCTATATCTTTCGTTGTGTTTTCCTTAATAAAATCTTACTTTACCTCTTCAAAAAAAAAAAAATGTTTGGGTGATTCAGAAATAAAGGAGCTTACCCCCTACTTAATGACTCGTTCACAAAAAGACAGAGCTATAAGGCATTTACTTTAGCTAATTCAACTGTTATCAAACAGAGCTACATATATCAGCATCTTACACATGGAGACGGACCAAATAATGAATCTGGAAATATCCTAACCTATTGTTTACATTAGTAGTTCATGTTTTCTCTTAAAATCCCTCTTAAATCTATTAACAAAAAAAGACCAGAAATTCACCTTAGCATTCAGGAGGTAATTAATACCAATAAGCAAGAAACAAGTTGAAGCCCATAAAACATTTATTACGGATTTCCAGTAGTAATCAAGGTCAAACTAAACAAATAAATGCCAATTCAAATTATATATAGAAAAATAAAAACATGGTTTAAGATCGTTACTCACCTGTAATGTGAACAATCTATCTTCAAATTGGACTTCTTTAGTCAGAAAATCAGCTCCAATTGTTGCCTTGTACTGGTTACTGAACTTACGGTTCACATATCTAAACAGAATTTAAGGATGCACAACCACCATCCATACTGAGGTATAAATGCAATCATTAAGAGAAAACAACTATTATTTGCAGAGATGGAAAGATAGGGACAGGGGGGGAGAGAGCAAGATCAAAGCCTTCAAGGATACTGATTCATTAGAGATGTCTTCCCGACCCTATCAAGATTAAGCAGACGCAATGAATAAAAGAAAAAAAAAATAACGGAATAGGAAGATCTACTGTCCACATAGTCGAATTATATAAATGAAACCAAGAAGATAACAAAAGATAGTCAAGGTTCATCAATTAGAAAGTTTCAGAAACCAAGAATTCGAACGGTTTCCGATGAAACGAATCCTTTTAGGAATTATAAGAAAGCTCACCCGCTGTCACCGAGGATTATGACCTTGAGAAGCATCCGCCTTCTAGACGCCATGGTTTCAAAGCTCCGAATTCTCTGTAAAAGATCAAATTTTGCAGGGCTTTGTCCTCTGAAAGAAAATCAAACCCTAGTAGTTTTCGAAGTCGCCCGAGAGATCTCTCAGAAGTCTAAATTTTAGCGGAGAAAAATAGTTCTTCATCCAACCAAGAATTACACGATAATCATTTTAGAGACAGCGAGGAACTGCGATGACATTGATATACCAAAATTACCACTGGAGTTGGCTTTAAATTACTATTGACACCAAAGGCGAACATCTTAGAGCCCGGCTTCAGTCAGTGCAAGATCTTAAGAAGATCTCGAGCTCTTCTTTCTTAAGACCTATCTATCACCCGACGTACGTGATAAGGGCTATAGTCCTGTACTAAAGTGTCGTTTTTTATGCTGTTGATGTCACCAGTCCATCCTCCTAGGGTGGATCCCAAGTTGATTATCATATTTGCTAGCACCAGAGATTAGATCGAAACATCTGAAAGTAGTGGGGCCCAGCCATGGGTGACTTAGATTGTCCTTGCATGTGCACCACGCGTTTATGTATAACAATTAGTCTAATGGCACGTGCATTTGCATGTACAAACAAATGAATTGTGAGGTAGTATAGTTTTTTTTTTTTTGTACTTTTTTTTTTCTGCTTTTAATTTTAGAGTCCGATTCAGGGGTGATGGTTTTAAGTTAGGGATGATAATTTCTACCCTCGTTATGGGAGTTTTTTTTTTTTAAATTAATTTTAATTTTTTTGTAAAGAATAATTGATAGTTTATGTGTTTTTTATCTTTTAATGAAATAATTAAAATTTTTATGTTTTGTTTATGCTATTTTATTTGTTTATTACAAATATATAATATAAAATAATGGGAAATTAGATGTGAGCTCTAGACCCAATCCATCGGACCCACCCTCAAATGTAGGGAGGATAGGGTTAGTGAGATTTATGTGTGGAGAGGGGTTGGATTCTGAAAACCCAACCTACTACGAGTTTTGGAGAGGATAAAAGTTGGGAGGTCTAAGGAGGCTGGTAGGATCAAGAATTTAGAGAACCCACCCCATTATTGCCATCCTATTTTAAGTGATGCAAACAAATTGAATCGAATTAGGATATAAAAAGTAAGTTTGAGATATCCGAATTACATTCAAATCTGACTAATATGGAAACTCTAGTATTCGAATTCGATTTGATTAAATAGTCCCATATTCAATTAGAATTTGATTTGATTCTCTCACATACATCCTTCCACTTTTTATAATAATAAGTAAAACATAAACGTAAAGAAAAATAAAAAAAGAAAAGCTTATTTTCATATTCTGACCTACTGTAGGCTATAGAGACTAGAAAATCTTGTTGCTCTGTGTTCAATGACTACAGCCTATAGGACGGGATAGCAATCACAAAGTTTGTCGAAGAAGAGAATGATAGTTTTATTGATGAATGAATCCTTTATATGATAGCAATCACAAAGTTCTAATCAAGACCCGTGCGACACATAGGCTTTATTTATTAGAAAAATTGATGATAGAACTCTATGACATTTCCAATTAAATGGTGTCTATCTAAGTTCAATTCAAATATTATTTTTTGGGGTTATGTTTGATCACAATCTAAGTTGTGTTTTAGTGAGAGTGGCTAATTTCTTATTCTCTAGATAAAATTGTATTATGTTTTTTTTTTGTATCTTAATGCTAATTTTTATTAATTTTTTGGAAAATATTTTTTTATTAATTTTTATTGGTATATTATTAATTTTGTATTGTTTTTAGGTAAAACTATAAAAAATCCTCTTATAACAATTTTATAAGCCACCTTTGTGTTTTGACCCTAACAAAGGTGTCCCCTATAATTTTGAGAAAAAAAGTGCAACTACCTCCTTTATCTTGACTCTTCGGTAACAAAGACATTAAAGTTACCAAAATACCCTTATCATTGTTAATGCATTATCATACATAAGGTTTCAACTTTACTCTCCTCTAATCTATTTTGCTAAACAACTTTCAAAGAATAATTCTCCTTACTCTCCTTGGACAAATGTAAAAAGGTTTAAGTGAAGTAAAATTAATGCATACATCAACATTTTTTATTTGGAATGTTGATTAAAGGAAGGTATTTATACCTTTTTCTTTTAAATAATAAGAGAGGTTTTTGTTAAGATCAAAACATTGGGGAGTTTCATAAGATTGTCAGAAAAACCCAATGAGGTTTTTATAATTTTCCTTATTTTTAAATGAAATTTAAATTAATTTTGAAATGATTAAACTATGTCTAAAACTAATATCTTTTTATTATTTTTTGAAAATAGTAAAAATTGAATTTATTTAAGTATATTAAGTTTTTATTAAATTTAAATTCCTTATGAAATTTAATTAACTATATAAATTTTTATTATTTTAGTGGAACTTAAGTTGGTTTTAAATTAATAAATTTTAATTATAAAACTAATAATTTTTAGATAATTTTGTATTAGTTTTATATTAATTTTAAATTGATATTCGTTATGGAATATAAATGGATTATAATTTAGTGCAATAATATATCATTGAACATCTCAATTTCAATACAATTAATCTCTCTCTCTCTCTCTCTCTCTAGAGAATTAGTGGCATGAGTTATTGAAGAAGAGAGCTAATGACATTATTAATAAGGAGAGATTATTAAAAGAGTTAAAAAGAGAGAGAGAGAGAGAATAGTGTTTTAATGAGGAGTATTAAAATTCTTAAAGGTGATTGATCACTTGAGTTATTTTATTAAATTTAAAATTTAAGAATTCAAAAATACCACAAAAAAGATAGGTGGCTTTGGCAATCATTTATTGATAAATTGGTCATTTATAGAGGAATAAGATGGGAAATTGCCTACCTAGCATATTGAATTTTAATATATAGATATAGATATTTGGCAATCATTTATTGATAAATTGGTCATTTATAGAGGTATAAGATGGTTAAAACTAATCATACATGGTGATTAAAATGATTGATCATGATTGCATGGGACTGTGTACAACTGTCATAACTCATAACCGTTAGCGGTTCCTTTCCATATAACGACTTAGGTTGCCCTCATGGCCATGCCATCGGTCAGGATGGCTGCTGTGTCTTTGGTGTTGTCTCCAGGAATTTTAGCACATAAAATCCCTCTCCCTCTCCTATCCTTATCTTCAAGGCTAGCGTTTGGGAACTGCTTGTAGAGCTCTCCCCAATGTCCCAATAAGTTATATTAATTGGTGTTTTCTTCTAGTGAACAGTGTTTTTAAATCGGGAACTGGTTACTTAAAATCGTTTTTTTGGCAAAGCTATTGATTTGGTCAGTAAACCATTGACCCAAGTGATCGGATAATTGAATCGTTCAACCTGAGAATTGTTTTTTTACTGTTTTTTGAGTTTTATTATTTATTTTTATTTTTTCTATCAGAACAGGTTGTTCATTTAGACCGAACGATCAGACCGTTTGACTCTGAAACCAAACCCTAGAACGGTTTCCCATTTGATCTAATTTTAAAAACTTTAGTAGTGAATGAAAACCCTTAAGACCATGGTGGTCCAGTTAGAGATGGATTCAAGATGAACCTAATATCTGATTATTCAAATTTGGCTCGTCAAAAAAAGCATAAGGCTCGAGCCCAATAAAACTTGGCTCGTGTAAACCTTTAAATAATTCATGAATTACAATTTGGGGAAGCAGTGATTCGAATTGATGGAAAGATTTGACGCTTGCCCTTGAACCCTTACTGCCTTACTGGTCCCAATAGGATGCATTAGCGAAGTGGAAACTGGGGAGTGCATAAGTAAGGCCACTTCTTGCCTTTAGATCTCCAATAATCATTTCTTTGAAAGGATACAAACCCAACTCCGAACGCAAGGTGTTGTTTGTTTCAATTTGACATATTAAGGTTCCTCCAGCCCCAAGTGCGCCTTTTTCCTCCTCTTTAAGTGCCTGCAATTCGCCTTATTTTTTAGAGTTCCTTTAGGATGCGTTGGCCTTTCACCTGTCAATAATACTTGAAAATGCGTTATATTATTATTTCGGATTTGGATGATGTATTTATGTAATTGGATCGAATTCAGATATTATTAATAATTGGATTAGATTCAGATTTAATCATTTAACTCCACCCGATCCAATCAAAATTCAAATTCGATTGTATTATAATATTTATTAATTTTAATATATAAATTTTATATTATTATAGTTAAAATTATAAAATATATTCTATATATTATATTATATATGAATTTGTATATAATAAATTTAATATGTTATATTTATATTAACTTATTATATATAAAAGTAAAAAATAAATATTTTTTTATTTTTTTCTGATATTTTAGAAAATTTATATTGGAATCGGATTAAATCAAAACCCAATCCGAATCCATTAAAATTCGAATGTAAGTTCTCAGTAATCAGATCGAATGCGGATCTTGCTGCATTCTATCCAAATTCAATCCAATTACAGCCCTAACTCTACCTTGTTTA
This sequence comes from Nelumbo nucifera, assembly GCF_055504915.1. Classification (NCBI taxonomy): domain Eukaryota; kingdom Viridiplantae; phylum Streptophyta; class Magnoliopsida; order Proteales; family Nelumbonaceae; genus Nelumbo; species Nelumbo nucifera. The sequence continues at coordinate 22,479,953 of NC_142650.1, forward strand.
TTTGTCTTTGCAAGTTTTAGAGTCATCACCTTTGAAGTTGGTACCACATAAACCCTAGTGTCGTTGGGACCATTCGAATAAGGTTCGTGACTTCTTTCATAACATGACTCAGAAGACCATCACCCTGACTTTCAAGCAAACTGGATTAGACCAAATTGTTGGACCGATTGACCCAAGAACCAATCAGAGATTCGGGTCTGATTTTGAACCCCAAAACCGTCCAACCCAAACTTGGACCATTTGACCCAAGAAGCGGTGGCCAAAGTGGTTTCGTTTTCAGTCCGATTTTCAAAACCCTGCTTTCAAGCGATAAATTTGTAATAGAAGTTAATGCATTATTCAATGTAAGTGGCGTGACTTTATAACGCTGGGCTTGTTACTGAAAAGAGCCAAGATGTGTAATGGGCAATCCAGCCTAATGGAAATGGCACAAAGATGTTTACAACTACTTGCCCACCTTCAGTTTTGGGTTAGTGGATACTTGAAACCATTTTCGAACTGTCGTTGATTCAAACGGTTGGACCGTTCAGCCTGGGAATCGTATAGGTAATTAGTTCCGTTTTATTCTAAATATGGTCTCTGACAAAAAAACGTTGAATTGGTCAATAACCCGTTGATTCAGGTGATCAAACTGTCGATCCATTTGACCATTCAATGATTTTGACCGATTTTAAATTTTAATTATTTTTTATTTTTTTAATTTATTTTGTCAGAACGAGCTATCTATTTGGACCAGGCAATCGAACCATCAACCGAAAAAACGGTGGCTAAAACGATTCTGATTCTGAGTCATTTTTTAAAATATTGCTCGAAACAATTTCGTAGCCCTTTATTGGCAACGGATAGGATTCGATGTAGACATGATCTATATGAGAATTGATAAAAACCTCGTTACATCCGCTCATTCACTATAAATTCGGGGTCCCGAACGGTTCCTTGTATCCTCTTCCATATTGACAAGCTTGATCTCCGCATGGTATGAATGTATGATAAGAGATCTTGGAAAGTTGATCTGTTGGCTGTTCATTGGTTAGGTCAACGTTGATGATGAACCATTGCTGTAAATAACTAAGATCAGAGTCTGGATCTGCTACTTATTGAGCGCTCCTTATACTAACCTCACAATGCCTTTAACCACATGCGGCGAACATCTTTTATACTTTGTTGTTTACTCATAGGGTGATGTTCTCAATGCATGATGGAATAGAGTTGGGTCGGTGTGAGCTGAGACAGGATCTACTCCTCACACTTGGGCGCCTCACATGCACATCCAATGTGCATTGGGAACATCTCCCGTGAATAATAACTTAAAAGTATGGGAGATGTTCCCAATGCATGGTAGAATGTGCATGTGAGGCACATGTGATGCATCCTTTGTGAGGAGCAGATCCAGTCTTGTGTGAGGTGTGCTATGTGAGTAGCAAATCCCTATTTCTAAAATCATTTGTTGACTGTCATGCTCCCTCTGCCTTCGGCCTCAAATTTGTGGGCGAGAGCCAAGAAGTGGCTCCTGGTTTCGCCAAAAAGCACTCCTAAAGCGAATATTTTGATTCAGTTGATGAAGTGTTTGTTTGGCATCGATGTTGTTGCTCCAGAAAACGGTGACACATCAGCGCCATATTGGAAAAAATGGTACTCCAGGAAACGTTTGTTTGTTTGGAATCATTTTTCCATAAAAAATGGTGCTCCAAGCCACGCCTTGGAAATCGAGAAGGCATGGTTTGGAGCAATGCCGAATTTGACGTTTTTTCAGATTAGAGCTCGTTGCTGTCAACGAAGGCGTGATGTGACAATGACGTGGACTTTCTATAATGGGTACCAGTGCTAAAAACAGATATGAAGCACTGGTACCAAATAGAAAATGTTATTGTTGCTTTAGGAAAGGTCCTAGATTCATATCATTTGCACCACTAATGATTTTAGTTTCAACTTGCCTAGGAAGTTTTGGGCTTGGGCTTTGGTTAATTTTAGATCAAACACAGCCTGGATAGGCCCAATTTTTAAGTTGGGCCTAAACCAGCTAAGGATCAAAATATTGATACGCTCAATACCAACATATGGGTATTGTGTATATTGATATGATCAATACTCTACTACTTTTATTTGTTTTATTTTATTGCATTTGAGGGATGTATTCATGTATATATTGATGTATCCCTACTTCTCCTTGGTCACTGATATGGGATGTATGTATTGATATTTTGATCTTTGGGTCCAATCCAGTTTTATATATTATTTTATAATATAACACCTATAATATATATTATTATGTATAGACTAGAAAGGTAGCGATGGTCGGTCTCTAAGTTTGAAAATTGGCTTGGGTTGATAGTTAGAGAAATTGGTTTTGGTGGAAGAAGAGAAGTTTGGAAGCGGTTGTGGTCCTTGTGGAAATCTCCACTTTGCGAAATCAGTCTTATATACTTTATTTCTCTTATATAAACAAAGAATTTTCTGTAATATTTCATTTGTTAATTGTCAGCCATTGGTCTGTAGCCAATGCTGTATTTGTGACTTGTCACCCTTCTCTTATTTGACCCCGATCATTGCCCGGTTCAGTTTCGGCCCAGGTTGCACTGCGTTATTCCTACAATCCTAGAATATGACATATAATATGAAATATTATACATTTAACATTTTATGAATTCAGGCCGGGCCCTATCAGATGTGCAAAGCTCAGCATGGGCCGAGCCCTGCCAGCCCATCATCAACCCTTGGTCCGACTATGGTTTTATGATACCTGAAAAAATGATGTCCAATAAGCTAGTATGATATAAATATTTAAATATTTTATCCACTATAAAACAGATTAATAAGTCATTAAGTATAATTAGTCTAGCCATTATCAAATGGCCCCACTCAATTTCAAAGTAATCCACGCATTTTTGTAGGGGGCTTGCGTCTAAACTTGGAAATAGAAAGTTAGAAACGTAACACACATTAAGAAGCAGCTAAGCTAAGTAGGTTGCTTGCTTTCCCACCTGGAGAGCACTAGATTGTCAGAGGTTTGGAAAAGCTTAAGATTTTTTTTTTTTTCTTCTGTTAAGTAAAGCCTGGGAAGAATAGTTGAAAGTGACTTGGACCTAACCAATCCCTCAAGTTGGGAAAAGAGAAGCTAATCTGGTTGGTATTAATATGCTACTATGGATATTGGATACATCAAATATGGCATGGAATCGTGAGAGTAAGGGTGCAAAGCTCTGGGCCCTTGCTTCCATGACCCGTTCGTTTTTTGAATTTTTTGAAGGGGAAAGTTGATCAATGAAATTTTGGTTTCCAATGATCAAGTTACCTAGATAAGTAACTTCTCAAAAAGAGAACGTGGCCTACAAATAACTAGGACCAACTATCATAGTCATGAAAATGAAAGAGGACCAAAATAACTTGTTCCGTTTGGTGTGGTTTTTCGCACAGGCTGTTGGCTTTTTAAAAACCCAGCAATCCATGTTTTGGTCTTTTCTCGTTTGGTCGGGAAAAAGATCTAATTGCCAAAAGTCGCAGCCTCGAGAAGACGTAAGAAGTTCATTTTTGGCTATTTTTGGGAAGCTCCAAATGGAGCTTTTCACCTTTTTTTTTTTATCAATTCATCTTCACACGGAAAATTGCACATTAACCAAACGATCTTCAAGCTGCTAAGATCTTGATACAAAAGCTCACATCGTCTTTTGACAATCAAAACTTCCAGAAAAGACTTGCTATGCACATGTTCTGGCTAAAAATAAATTGGACATATTGCAGACAAGTCTCTCCAACTTGAAAAAGACAATTTGAACACGGCTTAAGCATTCTGTCAGTTGCTCTCCAACATAACTTCAACCCAACCTTCAGTTACTTCAGTTCTCGGTTTCTTATAATTCGGTTGACAAAATGAATGTACATATGATGACGTTCAAAACAGCCAAAAGAATTGACTCAGTTTGCTCTCCATTATTTTGTAGTATAAGCACTAAAAGAATTAATACAATCACAACCAAAAGATAATTTCCAAAAGAGAAAAGAAAATAATTATGTACGTTATCTCATCTGGAACAAGGTTGTTTGCCATCCTCACAAGTAAATGCTGTTAAGGTGGGAACTGGGAAAGAAGGATCTTTTTACAGGCAAGTTGAGCATGGATTTCAAGAGCTTCCATTGAAACCTCAACCGTCTTTCTTCATCCTCCCCATCTCCATCTCTCGGGTTGTTTGCTCACCACTTGATCCAGATGGATACAAGCCATACTCGCTAGTTGGTTCACTATACTCACTGCTGCCATATTCCTGGCTACTCAACACTATCTTCCTGAATTTCTTCATATCCTCCTTGTACTGCATTGTGTCATAATCTGTGCTCCCATGGGAACTGTAGACTGTGCTATGTCCAGGTCTGATGCCTTCATTCAGATCAGCCAGAGAACCATCTCCTTCCAAGGCTCGGACCATCTGCTTGGTTTAAAATCAAGGTTATTTGTTAGAAAGTCATGGTACAGACTACAGATGGGGAATATGGCATAAATGATAAACCCAAAATCTAAGAGTTCCCAGACTTATAAAAGAGGCAGAGCTGGTTCAATTATATACAAGTCTCTGGTTTGGTCTAGTCAAGAAGCTGATTTGATCATCAAGATGAGACCCAAGCTCCAAAAAAAAACCTAAACAATTAGTTTGATTCAGCTACCTGGCTCATGCGTGGTCGGCGCTTTGCGGAATGACGTACACAAGCAGCAGCACAAGCAATCATCCGTGCCATCTCATCGTAGTCATAACTTTTCTGCAAGCGTGGATCAACAAGAGGGTCATAGTTGCCATCTTCCAAAGCCTGCGTGAGCAAAGGCCTTGCCTGTAATGCCAAAACAGCCAAAGTTATGTTAATTTCATGGCAAGTTTTGTAACCAGCAACACCCCTCGATTTGCAAAAATATTAGAAAAACATCGACAAATGTTAAAGTGTTTGTAAGAGACGTATTACTTTTAAGGCTTGAAAAAGACACCCAAAAAAAAAAAAAAGAAAACCATATGGGTGATGCAAGAAAATACTTACCCAATCTACCAAGGAATCCTCCATGATGGTTTGAGTTGTATCAACGGGACGACGTCCGGTAATCAACTCCAGCAGCATGACTCCAAAAGAGAAAACATCTGATTTATCTGTGAGTTTACCACTCGAAGCATATTCTGGGGCTAGATACCTGTTGGAAACGAGTATGTTAGTCCAGAGAGCTCTGAATCCTCTACAGGAACCAAATGATAGTGGGCTATTCACAATAAACCACATTAGCCTGACATGTGGGACCCATGTATACAGAGCTGACATGATGGACCATGACTGGCTTAATAAAACTGACTTAGAGAGAGAGAGAGAGAGAGAGAGAGAGAGAGAGATCAGTGCAGGCACGATGGGATCTACTCACAACAAAAACTGTCCCAAAGACAGTCCCAACTTGATCTGTATCTACACATCTCACCGTGAGACCGGGACTCACCATGTATGCGATGTGCGGATAAGATTATGTTGGAATGTGTTGGTACAGTTTTTGGTTATGAGCAGATCCAGTCCCAGTGCAGGTATGGTGAGCATTTACTAAGCAATCACAATCAGATGGACTGAGTTCCAACCCCAAAAATAAACCAGCATAACTGCACTCTTCTTTGGTCTGGACTTGTATTAGGCCTCAAATAGTCAAATCAATCAGACTACTAGCATGGATGACAGACTAATGAAAAATCAATGAAAATGCATGAAAGAGAAGAGAAAAAAAAAAGAAAAAGAAAAATTGGAAGGCCTGCTCTAAACCAGCCAATTTTTGATAAATGTTCTTGCAACTATGAACATGAAATAGGTAAATAGGAGACTAACTAATAGAGCTTTAACCTTTCATGAAGAGACAATAAAGCAAAACAAGAGGTCCAATTAATGCAAAGGCCTTTAGACCAGCAGTTGTGGAGACTAAACCAGAACAATAAAGTCAAGATATCCAGGAAAATGCAAGTAAAATCAGGATCATATCAAGTGTGATTGCTTCCTTTCCAAATCATTCAACTCAACTCAACTAAGCCCTTTATTTGGTAGAACAGATCAACTAAACCTTGTTGCAACTATATGGGGTTGTCTACATGAATCCTTTCAAGACTATTAACTTTCGGTAATTGAATCTGAGACTTTAGATCGGATCTTACCCAAAAGTTCCCATTACTCGGGTGGAGACATGAGTGTTGGCATCAGAGGAAAATTTTGCAAGCCCAAAATCTGCAACCTGATCAAAAACTAGATTTTATTGACTAAATGATGATTGCGAAAATTAAAAAGTTTGAAAACATAAAAAATGGAGTTTCCAACTTCTTCCTAATATAGTCAAGGAAGTGTGTGCTTTTTATGAAAGGAACATGTCTATTTTTTTTTGAAATTCCCATGAAATTCCAAAATGACAAGTTGACAAATAAGAAATGGAATCCAAATAAAATAACCAAATGCAAGTTTTGACACGTGAAAAGAGTTACTTTACAAGCATCTTGTTGAAAAATAAAAATTGCAAAAACAAGCATGCTAATTAAAGAACCTATAATAATCTTCTGCAGAAATTCTAAAAAGATAGCCAGTGTCAAACACTAACGAAATCGATAACATGTTCTTACCTTTGCCTCAAATTTAAAATCGAGAAGAATATTGGCTGCCTTGATATCACGATGGATAATCTTAGGATGACCTGCAACAGGAAATATCTTCAACAAGTATAAAAAAGCACTGCAAAATCAACACCTTATAAATCAGAATAAGGTTTCTGATAAGAAGACAATATAAGAAAACTCACAGTCCTCATGCAGATATGCAAGTCCTTTTGCAGAGCCTAGAGCAATTTTTAATCTAGTGGGCCAGTCCATAGTTGGTCGCCCCTTTCCTGCAAGAAGTTGTTTTCTATGGTCAGATATCATCTAACAAGCACAGGACTCACAACAGAATAAAATAGAAAACAAATTTCAGACATGAAGCATTGATGAATAATGAGGTCTAAAGAGAAAGCTGTCATTAATAAGGTTCATATACAAATGCACAAGAAATATATAATATTCATGGTTCTTTCAGCATGCCATGATTGGCCAATATGTTGGTACCATACATCCTTTAAACAAAAGCAACAATAGGGCAAGAATAAGCCAAAACCTACCATGCAAGTGGAATTCTAAGGTGTAGTTTGGAACAAATTCATAGACTAGCATTCTTTGTGATCCAGTCATGCAATATCCAACCAATGAAACAAGATGCTTGTGATGTACTCGGCTAATAATCTCAACTTCTGCTTGAAATTCACGCTCCCCCTGCCCACTTCCAGCTTTAAGCTGTTTAACTGCAACTTCTTTCCCATTTGGAAGGACTCCTCTATGGACATATCCAAATCCACCTTGCCCTAGTAAGTTTGCATTTGAGAAGCCATCTGTAGCCATTGCTAATTGTTCATATGTGAATGTGCTCTTTGAGATGCCCAAGGCAATGCCAGGGGGTGGTGGTGGTGGTAGAGGGTTCTCAGACCCTGAATAGTTGGATCCAGACCCTCCACTACTGCTTGTAAATGGAGGTGGAGATGGCGACTGTGGTGGACGTGATGCAACAGCTGGTGGAGGCGTAGGCTTTGGTAGCACTGTGACAACACGGTCCCCTGGTGGGGGAGGAGGAGCATTATGTTGCCATTGTTGAGGCTGTCCACCATAAAGGTCATCTGAATATATTGACAACAGGAAAATGAGTTAGCCTGAGTAGTAGTTTAAACTTGAAAAACAGGTGACCATAAGGATAGAGATGACATTTCAGGAAACAGTTTGCACAAATCAATATTTTCAGGCCTGAACATAACTACTACAGGAAGCAGTTTGAGAGGATTCCATAACAGGTGACTATAAGGATAGACACTTTTTAGAGACTTGCATATTTCAGTTGTTGCAGTGATAGAAGGAACTACTGCATTATTCATATACTGAGATGAAAAACAACAAACTAAAGAAAATGTAATTTTTTATTTGAAAAAGTATCTAAAGAAAATGTAAATTGATGCAGAGATAGGAATTCTTGCTGGAATGGTACCTCTGCTGTCTAGCAGTTTGTTTTCTTTGGGTGGAATAACACTATCTTGCATTTCTTGATAAATAAATAAGGTTGGTAGCATCAAAGTGGACTAATGTGATGTAGGTCTAATGGATAGAGTTGAAGAACACCAACTCAGATAAGCATCCACACAAGTCAATAAGGAATTCAGGCTAACTGGCATTTAAGAACCTAGCACAGAACAGACTAAACTTCACTTGATTTCTTGTTTTTTCATTGTTTTAACATAATTACTTAAAGATAGGAAAATAACCTGGCCAGCAGTTTTTGGTCTGAAAAACATTTACTCTCTAATTATTAGCAGGGAAACACGTTTTAGCCTTTTTCTTTCCCATGAATACTTAAGCTCCAAAGAGATTAAATTTGAAATTAACAGATTTTACAGAAGAAAGAAACCTATAATATACTGAACAGAAAATGTAAAGCATGCTCTTGACTCCTACTTTTAAGGAGATTCAAGTTCCTATCTGTAGCAATAAACTCCAAGTCCAAACTTGGAATTTTTACACTGCAGAATGATCTTACTGTTCTAGACATAAAGGGAAGAAACGCCTGCATTTGTTATAAGTATGTGATATGCAGTGGAATTTTCTCTTTTAAAAAGAAACTTCAAGCACAGAACAACTTCAAATTTCTTGCAATTGCAATAAGATCAATGTTCCAACCCAAAAGAGTGACAGTACAGTTGTTGGTGCCACATGCTCTATTGGAAAATTTCAGACAGTTGTGGTATTCTTGAAGAAAATCTAAGCTTCAAAATCACCAGTTTATCCAATAAAAGAATACATATTCACCAAATTGTATCCTGGAGATACCAGTCAAAAGAGAGTCTAAATTATGGTTAAAATTGGTAATAATTAGATATCCAGATAAGATCATAAAAATAATAAGAACAGAGTCCGAAATTCATCTTTCTAAAAATTTCAATCTAGGAATTATACTCATAAGCTTCATTTGCTGTAGGTTGTTTATGATAAATCGAACTTCAACAAATAGATCAAACGGCAATAACTGTGCTCGGTGAAGGAAAAGAGGACACCCTTAATTGCAAAACTAAACTAACTGAAGTAGAATATTTAAATCCTGTGATATCAAAATTAGACAACAATAACACGAGACAGGGGAGAAAAACTCGACCTTTGGGCCCCGTCGGGGGTGGTACGTAGTAGTCCACCGGGGCCGGGCTATGATCTCTCCTCCGTTTTTTCTTGCATACGATGAAGAGTAAGCTCAACACGACAAGCAAAGCGACCCCACCAATCGCAATTCCAACGACGACCCCGGTCGAGACACTACTACTACTACTAGACGATGACGATGTATCTGGAGAAGGCGTTGTAGAAGACGGAGGCGACGGCGAACTCCTGGACACCGGCGGCGGAGGAGAGGGGGTTGATGGAGTCGCCGGTGTCGGGGTTGACGGGGTGCTCGGTGTGGATGAAGAAGGTGGAGAGGCACTAGGTGTTGCTGGAGTAGGCGGAGAGGCGCTGGGTGTCGCTGGAGTAGGCGGAGACGCGCTGGGTGTGGCTGGAGACGGCGGAGAGGCGCTAGGTGTCGCTGGAGAAGGCGTGCTGGGTGTCGCTGGAGAAGGCGTGCTGGGTGTCGCTGGAGAAGGTGTGCTGGGTGTCGCTGGAGAAGGTGTGCTGGGTGTCGCTGGAGAAGGTGTACTGGGTGTCGCTGGAGAAGGTGTACTGGGTGTTGGCGTCGCCGGGGTGGGGGGAGGGGGGGACGAAACTACCGGGGGCGGTGGAGAGGCCACAGGAGTTACCGGAGTGGTCGGAGAGGTAGAGTTAGGAGGCGGTGAAGAGGGGGAAGGAGTTACCGGAGTCACGGGGGTAGAATTAGTAGGCGGTGTTGAGGGGGAAGGAGCTACTGGAGTAACCGGAGAGGTGGAATTCGAGGGTGGCGGCGCTCCCGATGGCGTCGACGGCGGGGATGTTGGAGCCGGAGCCGCTACAGGAGGAGACGATGACATTGCCGGATGTTGGTCGAACTAGCGAACTTCAGTCTAAAGATTATTTCTCCGAGAAGAAACAACCCTTGATTCTTGGCAGCTGGTGCTTATTTTTTCCGGCAGTGCGCGTGAGAAAAACCCGGCGATTTATCACCGGGATTCTTGTTTTAACAAACTCTATCTCTGCGCGCGAAGTAATACAACTTTAGAAAGAAAATAGATAATTTCTAAAAACCGGAACTAAAAATAAGAAATTAATAGGGAATCAGGATCTACGTCTACCATCTGATCAGCACCATTGGGCGATTGTCAGGAACAGATTGGCTATCATACAATCATACGCTCAAATGTGGAAGTGGAACCCCGTTAATGACGGATATTCTATTACATTTGTGAATCGACGGTCTAGGATACTCGTGGTTTTTGACATTACTCTGAACATTTTCTACTAAAAACAAACTTTGTAACGTAAAAGAGAGCGTGATATTGCGCCGAGGGGAGAGAGAGAGAGAGTTTCAGATTTGAAAATATAGAAATCGTTTTCAGTTTTCACATGGTTGTCAAAGAGGAAAGAATGCTTGCATGGCGTGACATGGGCTCAGCGGGGGCCCAGCATGTGCGTTGTTGGACTTGGACCAGATTATGTTAAGAGCATCATCAAGCAGGTGATTACGGAAGAATTAAGAGAGAAGAAAATGATTGAATGGGCCCTACACATCGGGCACATGGTGGTCCCCACCTACAAACTTCTTTCCTTTGATACTTTAATCCTAAAATTTTATCTCTAATCGTATGCTGTCGACCTTATAAATATAATAATTAGTTTAATTAAGCATGTTTATTAGTTTATTATCAGAAGATAATAATAATAATGAGGCCATGAGGCTCTTGTCACTTGTGGTCTTGTTTGGAGGTGTCAATTCTTGACCTGAAGAAACCAACCTCCCTCAACTGACTTTCTTGTGGGTTTCCACTTTCCGCTCGAACCTTCCATCCTGGACTCATTCGGCCCAACCGTTCCAGCCCAAATTCTGTTTTTTCACCATTAACCTCGGGCCTTGATTTATGGTTTTTGTTAGAGTCCTTTGGGGGAGCTTCTGCGCGTCATGTTACAGAAAGTTGAGTTTTTTTTTTCGGCTCAGATAAGTCCTTTTTTACCCTTCTACTTTTCGAATTTTTACCAAATGAAAATATGGCTTGATGACTTTCTGGCACTTGTTTTTTATTTTTCATTTTTTTTGTGAAGATATGAATTTGGTGAAAACGATGGGCGGAGAATAAAATGAGTAACGGGATAGAAAGAAGGTAGAAAGTAGAATCCCCTCTCAACCTGAATCTCTCACTTTCACACTTTATATTCTTAGATATGGAGAAAGAATAGCATCCAAACATGAAAGGGAATAAAAGGATATGTTGCGTATAGGCCGGGCATATTTCCCTGCAGCCCGGCCCAATCAGCCCATTGCCAATTGATACTATTTGCCTATTGGGCTGGGTCCCTTGACACTGGTAATGCTTCACAGTTAACACAAACTGTCATGATGATTTGTGCAAAGCTTGCTTACAGTTTGTCACTCTCATATTCATTGATTGGAAACCCAGGATTTTATTACTCGACTCAGTACTATATAACATTGATCCAGCCGAGTTGGGTATTAGTCAAAACCTGGTTTTTCATGCCGTGTTCATAATCAGAATTCAGAACTAGGGAGATCAATGCCTTTTCTAAAAGCTTTTTGTAGGTCTTGCTGTTACTGTAAGTAGAAGGCAGTCCAACTGGAAACAACAGCCCATGAAATCACATTGATAAAGATTTAGACTCGCTTCCTCTGAAGTCAGGAATCTGAGAACTTAGGTTTATCTACCTTATTTAAATATTGATACTGAGAATGTGACATTGAGTTTGTCTCCATTAACTTCAGACATTCCTTTTGGTTATTCAATCCCCTTAGGCATATCTTTTATTGGCATAAAACCCCATCTGATTCCAATGAATCTACTTATTTGATTATAAGGGCCCAATCACCACAACTCTTCCTTCTCAAGTTTTCATAAAAAAACTAGATTCGATTGATGAGTTGTTGCTTGTTGGGTGTCCCATGCAGAGGAGTTGGACTGAGTTGGGTGGGTGCCCACTTGATTACATTGGGCCCAGGTGTAGGGATGGATAGCTGTAAAACTAAAACAAACTTGAAAAAGTAAATGGGCCTTTGTTTCTACTTTACTCAAAATGATTCATTACCAGATCAGAAATTACCTGTTATAGCTGGAACAAACCAGCAGCAGTTATAGAATTCAATGTGTTGAGCTTGGTATTTGGCTCATTCAAGTTCAAACATTCAATGCAGCAGTTCTACTGGGATTTTCTGACTTTTGATTTTCCTGTGATTAAATTAAGCCGTTAGCAGAAGTTGGGCTCATTCAAACAGTAAGTCAAGGTCTTCCTTTTTTGGGCCGGCCATTGATGCCCTCAAAATTATACAAATGGCATCATCCTGGTTAATTTATCTTGGAAACTTCCCTCAACTATTGACCACATTATTTTTATCCCTAAGAACTTTTAGTTGTAGATTATTATATTTCAATGGTTGAGATCTTATGGTTAGTGCATCATCCTTTGACTATGATGGGTTGAGACATCAGGTGGACATTTTTATGTGGGCCACAATTTGTATGACAAGGATGGAAAAAGGACTATAGACCTTGTGCAGGCCATGGACAAATATAACCCCTTCTCATAAGTTCATCACAATGCAACACAACTCATCATCCATTCAATGTGTTCTCTTTCCAATTATTTATCTGTAAGTTGTTGGCTTTGGTCCAAAGTTGATAAAAGTAAATGAAGGGGAGCATGTGATGAACTCTAATCAAAAGGCAAAAACTAGCTAAGAAAATACTGTAACCCACATTCAATCAGAAATATACAGGCTAGCAATTGGGTTGAGAGTTGAGACTTGAGAGAGATATCCAGCCAAAACCGGTTGCTGGTTGGGCACCATTAATAAATAATAACAGCTCTTTAGTCTTTATTAGCAGAGATATAATATTTAGTTAGAAGTTTGCTTCATTCAACTCAAATTATGAGACCATTGAAAGTAGCAGAGGTTCAAGCCTATCTATCTATTTCTATAATTTATTCCAAGAATGATTAAACCAGTAAGGCAAATTCTTTTATTTGGGCCCCATGATGTCTTTGCAGAAACAAACAGCCCCCAAATTGTTACAGCTGATTCATGGAGAATTCCAATTTACTTTATGAGTGCAAAAGGTGTTGGGTGTGAGGCTGAATCAGAAGATGATGCCTCAGAGCCAGCCAGACCAATTAAATGACATACTTTTAACCTGCCTGAATTAGTGAAACCGTGGCCTAGCTAGCCAGGAATCTGGTTGAGACCTGGGGCTGTGAATCCAGAGCTGACCCAACTAGGGGGTTGGTGGGTCAGGTCAAGATTGCTTGCCAGCTTACGATTACGACCACCCAGGTAATCGCTGGCTGCGGTGCTGCACAATGGCCCGACCTGACAATCGAAACTGGCTCCACAAGGGTCACAGGTTTCTTGGGAAATGGTGCAATGTGTGGCCCCACTGGCCCCATATGTATATGTGGATCTAAGCAGAGAGAGATGGGCCCCAGATGCACCATTAGAGGATGCCGAGCTGCATGTGGAAACTGCCATGCCAATTGGTGAATGAATTGTAAGGTCTCTCATCTTCTTTTAACTGCAAATTAAATGCAACGATTAAAACCATGTGCTGAAGAAGTTTTAAGTTTTGCATATTTGGAGAGAAATTCTTAATTCCCTGTGCATTTTTTTTTTAATGAAGAATATGCAATTATACAATGTTAACTTGCGGAGAAGCTCTCCTATATCCTATATTTGGACATGTCTTGATGACGGTGTACCGTAGAGGTTGCGTGGTCGTTCCTTCTTCTATTTGGCTGTATTCTTCTACTCTTCTTGTTCATTCATCCTGCACAGCTGCAGCCTAGTATTTTCAAAAAAAAAAAAAGCATCCAAAGTTCCAAGAAGAGGAGTTCAGATCTGTGGGGCGCCCTACAACGTCCACAGCACATTCCCGCTGTGTATTGGAAACATCTCTCAATGATAATATCATCATTTTTAATATATCATTGATAGATATTCCTAATACACGGTGGGGATGTATTGTGGGGCACACCTTATGAGGTGCAGATCTGATTGATGTGCAGTAAAATTATATACAATAGTTGGATGCCACCATTTACAGAAAAGCTCTCAAGTCATTGGTTGTAGACCAATCCTTGTAGATAAGTCCATGGGTGCAAGTCAGGTGCGCTCAACCCAGGCCCACCAACCTTAAGAATTGGGCCCTAAAGCCTAATTTGCCCAGTCTGAGCCCAGTCATGCACTCAGGTTGGATAATTAGCCCACGCTAACATTTTACATATTTCATCTGTACATATATGCAAATGTGCATGCATATATGTAGGTATACATGCAAATATTTGTTTATATATGCATGTTTGTAGCTTTGTATGTCTATGGTCAGACCAGACACGGGATAATTGAGCTTAGGCTCAGGCCACCTCAAAATTTTGGGCCCAGATCCAGCCCAAGAATTGAAAATCCAAGCTCACCATTTGTAAAATTACGGGCTGGGCCAGTCTCGGCTTATGTTGGGCCTGCCCTAATAAGTTTTTTGCATCCTTTGTATCTATCATCGTGAGACTCAGACAGACACTAGAACATGCATCCCCGAACATGATAACGAGACTGGATCTGCTCCTCAGCACACCTAACACGGACCTCACAGCCCCGTCCCAACATTTTCCATCCTTTGTGTTGTTATTGATGGGAAGATGTTCCCAATACACGATAGGATGGGACTGTGAGGTCCGTGTGAGGTGCTCTCTGTGATGAGCAGATCCCAATTCCAAGATAACCCCCACCGGATGTACTTCTTGGAAGTCAGAACATCCCCTCGATCTTATAAAACTTCTCTCTGGATTGGGCCAACCTCTTCCTAGCAATCGTCTCAATACAAAGTTGCAGATGAGCTTCTACTCAGGCATGTCTCCCAATTTATTTTGGTAATAAGAGATGTCACCTAAGTTAAAGCCAATTATCTGACGACACTTTTTCTTACAAATCGCACAACTGCACAAGCAATGATTTTAATCTTGGGCTATTTCTACTCTATTCCTTCATTATTTTACCCCTTTTATAGCTCAAGCGAATGAAAAAGTCTCAGGTTGTGGTGGATTTGGAGAAAGGACATTAGTTGCATTGCTCCCACCATTGCAACTTGCAACTTGCAAAAAGAGGGTGATAGTGAAGACAAATTGCAGAAGCAATGAGATGAGTTATTAATGGCATGCCAACCGGCATCCCTCTCTCTCTCTCTCTCTCTCTCGTCTAAGAAATGGTTCTTTGACATAACTAATTATGCCATGTTCCATACAAATATTGATTTGATATAACTAAACTAACAATTTTGGGGCATTCACAAATCAAATGTACATAGTTTTTTTTTTTTTTTTTGCTGAAAATAAAACCATACACATTGGTAGAAGCAGATGTGCATGGTGGCCAAAGATTTTGTGCACAAAGCTGATGTTTGATCACTGTGTTAAAGAGTTTTTCTTTCCTTCTCTTTCTTGAGCGGCAGGGTGAAAACACGGGTGGAGGCAAAATGGAGATTAAAGATAGACCATTTTTTTCCAAATAAATGCAAGAAATAGGAAATACATGAGAAAGGCAGTCAAAAGTGTGTATAGATCTGGTTTACACACTTGTGTTTGCAATACACCCCGTGCAGTCAAAAGTAGGAATATGGCAGGAAATGAGAAAAGTGCATAAAATATAGTGAGAATTGCACATACACAGGGATGAACTAGAATTTGCAAGTGCCCCACACAAAATTGGTTTCTCAAGTATTTGTATCCATTATCTAGGGTTCTAAGTTAAGAGGATCTAATAAGTGCAATCTTTCAGATATTGACAACTCATGTAAGTTGAATCATTTCAATTCATCCAGTTCTCAGGTCCTGGTGTTTTTCACTTCCAAGGATAATCACAAACACGGTTGCTCATAGAAATGTAGTTAAAAAATATATATTTCACTATAACTTCAATAAATGTGATTACATGCCAATAATATGCCATGTGTGTCTCAATGGAGACTGTTCAATGAATGAAATATACACCATGCTTGCTGCTTTTTTCAAGGCTCATAGCTCATTCAAGTGGACTACATGGTAGGGTTAAAGAGATAGCTTTAAGACCTGAAGACACCAGGCTTCCTATATATGGAGATTTAGACTGTTAAAGAGATGCGGGGGATCAAATATCTGTATTTTGTGTAGCACTCTTTTCAACTTGCGTATATTAGCTGGTATATGGTTGGCCTCCTTTTCTAGGACACTAGATTATATGTATTTTTTTGGTGTTTCCAGTGGCAATTGTTGGTTAAATCTCATGTGCCAGGAAGCGTACTCCCTGTACTTGAAAGAATTATGAATGCACAAACAACCGAAAGTGAAAAGACAGAAACCCAAGTGTTCTCCGTGTACATCTCCATTGCATCTGTGAAAGAGAGCTGAGCACGGCTTTCAGCCCAGTTACGAATTCGGTCTGCCTCTGCTGCATATAAGGCTCTCCCCTGGAAAATATGCTTAAATCAGGAGGAAAAGAGAAAAAGGAAAATTACTGAAAATTGGATGGTCTGTCCAGTGTTTATCATACATTTTGAGTCTGGCATGGACTTGACATGATAACACAATTTGCACATTTTTCATACTAAATAGTAAATGGATATAGTTGGGACAAGGATTTCTTGTGGTTGAGTGGAGTAATCACAAAACTAGTTAGGGACAACATGCACCTAATCAAGTCTGGATTCAGAGAGGAGGAAAAGAACCATGGTTTTGCTGAATGACATAACCTAAGGCTCAATTTAAACTCATTTAGTTAAACAGGCTTGAGCTTGCTTGGGTGAGCACAACTTGCTTTAACCATGGCTCCTTTAGACAATAATATATATTTTATAAAATTAACATCATATACAAAATCAAAAATCAATACTATAGTTTCTTTTTTCTTTATATAGATATTATGTGTGTGTGTGTGAGCGCGCACATATGTCTCAAATCAGGGTTCTGTGTTTGGGCTTCAATGGGGCTAATATCAAAATATTGGTGTTAAATAACAAGCTTGGAAAAATTGGGCCAGAGAACAGCTATTATTCATGAGCATGAGCCCCCAGTTAAGCACAGATCATTTACCCACCTGATAAGTAACAAGCTCTTAGTTATTTGGCTAATCTCTTTAGTCATTCAAATGAAGTCTACATGTAATAATATCAGATGCTGCCCAACCTACATTTGATGTTTCAATGATTTCATGTACTGGAAGCATTATGGTTACCTCAACAAGGGATTTTTTTTTCTTTTCTGAAAGATTTATGTCGAAGTGTGCACTGAACAGATTTAATTTATCTCCTTGCAAGAGGTATAGCATTTACAGAGAGAAGCTTACCAAAATCAAGCAATTACAGGGAGGAATAGAATGAGATTACCTGGTCATCAAACCATCGACCTTGGCGCAACCATGCAGTGACTAAAGCAAGCAAGATCCTAGGTGGGGTTAAGTAATTGATGGCTTTTCCAGTTCCTTTTACAACCCTCATCCGAGGAACTAAACTTCTGGCCACTGTTTCAGGAAGTTCGCAAATGATGTTAAACATCTGCTTATTTTTAAGAGTTGAACCACTGCAAGTTTATCACCAATATGGTATCCACTGTCAGTCCCCAATTTTAAGTGGTAGAAAATATATTCTGTTGTAAAGGAAACTTTTTTTATCATTCCATTGATAAGAAAGCACCTAAAAGACATAAATTACAGTGATTGTAGCTTGATATCTAGAAGGTTGGTATAAATCCCCAAACATTTGATGTTCCAAAATCTAACATACTAAAGGTATGTTATGGACGCATTCGTGGAGAAGAAGTACCGCCGCCAGCAGCAGCAGTAACGTGGGACCCTCATCAGATTATCTAGCTAGCCACAGTTCATCTTACCTTATCCTTATCTTATCTGCTTTCTTACTCTTATCTTATCTATTCCAATAAGGATTAGTATAGAGTCTGATTTATCTTAGGGAGTTTTTATCCTTCTTGAGTAGGGAGTCTTATCTATCTTATCTGTAAGCAGTTTAGTTAGTCTTATCTAGGAGTCTTATCTAAGAGTCTTATCTATCTTATCTGTAAGCAGTTTAGTTATCAAGGAGTCTTCCTACAAGGAGGACTCTTACCTTTTGTAATCTCCTATTTAAGGAGCTAAAATTATTGAATAAAGATATCAAATTTCCAGTCAAGAAAGAGAGTAAAAGGAGAGTTCGGTGATCTCTTGGACAAATCACTCTCTAGGACGCCAAGATAGGTTCAGCTAGGAAGGGGAGGAACAAGGGAAAATAGGAGTTTTTCCCCGTGGACCGACCCGTGACGAGATCCTATGCCCGGGCCCATAACATTTTGGTATCAGAGCCAACCGTCATGGGAGATCTGGAGCAGCTATCATCTAGGGTCCACGAACTGGAGCATAGGCTCGTGGAAACCAGCGTGGAGGTTCGTGAGGTCAAAGACGATGTCCGGGAGCTGCGACGCTTGCTGGAATCGTATTTCTCTAACAAGGAGAGGAATCCAGAAGGGGCTGTAACCACAAACAGCCGCCGACCAGACTTGACGGAGTCGTCCGGCGAACAAAAGGTCGGCGCCCCGGTAGCCGCGGTCGTTCCCAAGTACAGTAGGCTGGAGTTCCCTTCATACAACGGCGCCAGAGATCCTTTGGGATGGCTGTATAGATGCGAGCAGTTCTTCCGCAACCAACGGACAGGGGACAACGACAAGGTAAGCTTGGCCGCATTCCACATGACGGAGGAGGCGCAGCTCTGGTTTTATAAATTGGAGCAGGAGGAACCCGGGCTCAGTTGGACCCAATTCAAATCCTACTGCCTCCTCAGGTTTGGGCCCCCATTGACGAGCAACCCGTTAGGTGAACTGATCAACCTCAAACAGACGGGAACGGTGGCTGAATACCAGCGCCAATTCCAGACCCTCCTTGCCAGAGCAGCTTCGGTACGACCGGACCAGCAGGTAGACATGTTCACCGCAGGGTTAGCAGAACCCTTGAGGGTGGATGTGGAGATGCAACACCCCCCCAACCTGGTTACAGCCATGAATCTAGCTCGCGCCTTCGAACGAAAGATGCAGCTCAGTCGCGGAACCTTCAGTATGGGGCGGCCTCCATCCGCATGGGCATCCCCGGAACCACTCAGAATGGCTCCATCTTCGGCAGCCAGCCAAGAACGGAAACCACAGATGAGCCACAATTCCAGATCAGCATTCAGTGAGGGGAGCAGCGTTGTTGCACCCCCTATTAAGCACTTGTCCAGGGCTGAGATGGCGGAATGCAGGGCGAGGGGACAGTGTTTTAATTGTGATGAGCTCTACTCAGCAGGGCACAAGTGCAAGAGACTTTTCTGCCTCCTGGTGGAACAAAAGGACGAAGAGGATGAACCCCCTTCATTGGAACCCGATCCAGGAGGGCTAAATCATTCCACCTATCCTGGATTCCCTTGACTGAACTCCAAGACACATATCTAGATTTCGAGCTTGAGGACAAGCTCGTAGTCCAGAAGGGGAGTAATGTTATGGACGCATTCGTGGGGAAGAAGTATCGCCGCCGGCAGCAGCAATAACGTGGGACCCTCATTAGATTATCTAGCTAGCCACAATTCATCTTACCTTATCCTTATCTTATCTGCTTTCTTACTCTTATCTTATCTATTCCAATAAGGATTAGTATAGAGTCTGATTTATCTTAGGGAGTTTTTATCCTTCTTGAGTAGGGAGTCTTATCTATCTTATCTGTAAGCAGTTTAGTTAGTCTTATCTAGGAGTCTTATCTAAGAGTCTTATCTATCTTATCTGTAAGCAGTTTAGTTATCAAGGAGTCTTCCTACAAGGAGGACTCTTACCTTTTGTAATCTCCTATTTAAGGAGCTAAAATTATTGAATAAAGATATCAAATTTCCAGTCAAGAAAGAGAGTAAAAGGAGAGTTCGGTGATCTCTTGGACAAATCACTCTCTAGGACGCCAAGATAGGTTCAGCTAGGAAGGGGAGGAACAAGGGAAAATAGGAGTTTTTCCCCGTGGACCGACCCGTGACGAGATCCTATGCCCGGGCCCATAACATTTTGGTATCAGAGCCAACCGTCATGGGAGATCTGGAGCAGCTATCATCTAGGGTCCACGAACTGGAGCATAGGCTCGTGGAAACCAGCGTGGAGGTTCGTGAGGTCAAAGACGATGTCCGGGAGCTGCGACGCTTGCTGGAATCGTATTTCTCTAACAAGGAGAGGAATCCAGAAGGGGCTGTAACCACAAACAGCCGCCGACCAGACTTGACGGAGTCGTCCGGCGAACAAAAGGTCGGCGCCCCGGTAGCCGCGGTCGTTCCCAAGTACAGTAGGCTGGAGTTCCCTTCATACAACGGCGCCAGAGATCCTTTGGGATGGCTGTATAGATGCGAGCAGTTCTTCCGCAACCAACGGACAGGGGACAACGACAAGGTAAGCTTGGCCGCATTCCACATGACGGAGGAGGCGCAGCTCTGGTTTTATAAATTGGAGCAGGAGGAACCCGGGCTCAGTTGGACCCAATTCAAATCCTACTGCCTCCTCAGGTTTGGGCCCCCATTGACGAGCAACCCGTTAGGTGAACTGATCAACCTCAAACAGACGGGAACGGTGGCTGAATACCAGCGCCAATTCCAGACCCTCCTTGCCAGAGCAGCTTCGGTACGACCGGACCAGCAGGTAGACATGTTCACCGCAGGGTTAGCAGAACCCTTGAGGGTGGATGTGGAGATGCAACACCCCCCCAACCTGGTTACAGCCATGAATCTAGCTCGCGCCTTCGAACGAAAGATGCAGCTCAGTCGCGGAACCTTCAGTATGGGGCGGCCTCCATCCGCATGGGCATCCCCGGAACCACTCAGAATGGCTCCATCTTCGGCAGCCAGCCAAGAACGGAAACCACAGATGAGCCACAATTCCAGATCAGCATTCAGTGAGGGGAGCAGCGTTGTTGCACCCCCTATTAAGCACTTGTCCAGGGCTGAGATGGCGGAATGCAGGGCGAGGGGACAGTGTTTTAATTGTGATGAGCTCTACTCAGCAGGGCACAAGTGCAAGAGACTTTTCTGCCTCCTGGTGGAACAAAAGGACGAAGAGGATGAACCCCCTTCATTGGAACCCGATCCAGGAGGGCTAAATCATTCCACCTATCCTGGATTCCCTTGACTGAACTCCAAGACACATATCTAGATTTCGAGCTTGAGGACAAGCTCGTAGTCCAGAAGGGGAGTAATGTTATGGACGCATTCGTGGGGAAGAAGTATCGCCGCCGGCAGCAGCAATAACGTGGGACCCTCATTAGATTATCTAGCTAGCCACAATTCATCTTACCTTATCCTTATCTTATCTGCTTTCTTACTCTTATCTTATCTATTCCAATAAGGATTAGTATAGAGTCTGATTTATCTTAGGGAGTTTTTATCCTTCTTGAGTAGGGAGTCTTATCTAGGAGTCTTATCTATCTTATTTGTAAGCAGTTTAGTTAGTCTTATCTAGGAGTCTTATCTAAGAGTCTTATCTGTAAGCAGTTTAGTTATCAAGGAGTCTTCCTACAAGGAGGACTCTTACCTCTTGTAATCTCCTATTTAAGGAGCTGAAATTATTGAATAAAGATATCAAATTTCCAGTCAAGAAAGAGAGTAAAAGGAGAGTTCGGTGATCTCTTGGACAAATCACCCTCTAGGACGCCAAGATAGATTCAGCTAGGAAGGGGAGGAACAAGGGAAAACAGGAGCTTTTCCCCGTGGACCGACCCGTGACGAGATCCTACGCCCGGGCCCATAACAAGGTATGACATTGACAACAAACTTTAGGAACAGTTTACTGTTGACAAATCAAAGAACTAAATGGCATTTTAAGTCAACTGGAAATTCAACAACTCTGAATTTTGAAATTTTAACACTTGATGTAGATTGAATAACCAGTTCCAAGTTCCAACTGAAGATTCTAGATAACCAATATAACAGAAAATATTACAACCATATTCAAGCAGAAAATAGGGCAAGTATCAAGATACCTCAGAAGCAAATCTGTGAGGACCATGCCTGGGGATGCCGTATGTACTCCTATCTTAGACCACTTAAACTCTTTTAGGAGTGATGCTTGAAACTGTCTCAGACCACACTTTGTTGCACCATAGCTAGTCAGGTGATATAAAAATATCAGCATTGTTAACAAAAAACTTCCATGAGAAATAAGGAGAACTCCAACGTCTCACTAAACAAGGACAAAGAAAACTACAGGTAGAACTTCAGTGTCTGCATAAAAGAACAGGAAAGAAATCTCTTCACAAGAAAATGGCAGAAATGTTACTTACACAGCTGTCAAAGGGGTGCTAGATCCTCCTGAACCAGCACCATCCATATTAAATATGTGTCCCCCCTTCTCCTGAGAACTCATAACATGCATGGCTTCTCTTGTGCATATTAAAGATCCAGTCAAGTTTGTCGAGACAATCTGTTTAGAGAATCACATTGTGGTTGGTAATGTCAGTTAAAAAAAATCCAAGCAAGACACCTCAACAAGTAAAAAGTAACAGGTATGTGATGGGGAATTCTCATTCTGTCCCTGATCTGTCCTGATTAAGATTCATAAATACACAGACACACATGCAGGTAGACAGATAGATAAATAACAATTATTACCAAGAAGGTTTAATATGTTGTACTCGTAACTAAAATATCGTAGATTCATAACCCATATGTGACATTTTGCTAAAGATTAGCAGAATCCAGACTGCGTCTGGTACAAACCGACAGACTGGATTCAACTTGCATTCTGAAACATAAAATCTGATTGGTTCAGGATGTATTTAGATATAACCTAATTCTGAGTTCTGACATGTTTACAGCTTTACAAAGCATAGTCTTGCATATCATCAAAGAATAGGAAAATGTTACTGCAGGCTGCTTTCAAGGACCCGGGAATCTTTTTATAGGGCAATTAAAGTTTAATCATATTTTCAAACATCATTTAATAACTCTTTAATTCTTGTGCTTCATGTTTAAAACTACCATCCTTGTCTCAAACACACGAATTTGTTGTAAGTTAATATCTTGTAATGCTCGAGTAATTAATGGCTAATTTCAGAATAGACCAACTAACCATTTGAGGCAATGCTTGATACTAGTTTTGGAGACTAAGAAATCATGTTTTGTGTAAATCCTTTAAATGAACTTCTCAACTTTCACGTCAAAAACCCAAAACAAGAATATACATCAAAGCACGAGAAAAATGCGAACCTCTTCAATGTCTTCATTTGTGAACTGCAACAAGGGCTTGAAACCTTTATTTGTGCCAGCATTGTTAATCTGTCAAGTGACATCCAGAAATATATGCATCAATAACATGATAAAGCCAAAGCCCATGTGGCAAATCATGCATACAAAAGGGACCTCTGTGTCTTACTATAGTTTCAATCTTCATGGTTTTACCAGGATAGAGTGAGTGTGATTGGGATAAATGTTTTCTTTTGATCTCTAACCGGAGATAGAATGATGCCAAACGATTTAAAAGTCTACCTTTGTAAAGTTAATGATGGACACCCCCACCAAATGTACAGAGCTAGTTTGCTCCGTTTTCTGTTAGAGGGTCAGAGAAGAGAGGTGGAATACTGTGGAGATGTGCAAGAGCAGCTGTTGTTTGTTGGACAGTTTGGGAAGAAAGCAATCAAAGAATTTTCTCTGAAAAAAGAAAGTAGGGATGCCATCATTGAAACCAAAACTGTTAGGGTGGTTCATTGGGTCAAGTCTACGAAGCTCTTTGAAGGTATTTCAGCAGGTGGTTTATCTCAAAATCGGAAGTGCCTTTTTCAGCTTCCTTCAAAATTGTGACTAGTCCGCTTTGGTCCCCTCCAGCTGTTGGTTTCACTAAGTTGAATTTTTATGGAAGCTGTGAAGGTAATACAGGCCCTTCAGGTATAAGGGGAGTATTTAGGGATGGGGAAGGGAAAATTATTGCTCTGTATTCACGCCTTTTGGAGGGGATAAAAAGAGCAAAGGAGTTAAATATCAGAAAATTGGTTGTAGAAGGTTACTCAATGCAGGTTATAGGCTGGCTTCAAAAAGAAGAGAATGGGATTTGGAAGTTTGCAAATGAGAAAAGAAGTTTAAATGGCTGACCCAGGACATGGAGAAAAAGCTACAGTGAATTAGGAGAAGTGCAAATTCCTTTGTGGATACACTTGCTAAACAAGGGGTGGGAAGAGACAGTCTACTTTGGGCAAAGTTGTAATCTGTGTTTTGTTCTTGGGGAAGGTTAAGATATTTTATCCCTCCCCTTGCTCCTTTGCTCCTTTGCATCTGCTTGTCTTTTTAATAAAAGTTAAGTTATTTATCAATACAATTAAAAGAAAGTGTACCACTCACCCAAATGTCTATGGGACCAAGCTCACTGACAGCAAAGTTGGCCAACTTTCTCACATCATCAGGATTGCAGACATCACAGTCAATTCCAACCACCTTCGCATATTTCATATTCTCTCTGGATGTGTGGCTTCCTGTTAGCATCCCATCCTTTAGGTTCTCTTTGAGTTCTGTCACAGTCCTATGTACTGACTCAGGGCTGCTTCCAGAAGATCCAAATAGGAATATAAAGATGTTAGTGAACAAATACCACAAGCAACATATCATGATTACAAAGGCACATGATGTAAGGACACCAAAATCCTGGATACCACCTGCGGGAAGCAACAACAACGCGATCTCCTGAAAGAAGAAACTCCCGAGCAAGCGCTTTACCCAGTCCTCTTGTACTGTGTTAGAAAATGTAAACAATGCAATCAATGTGACAGAATTATATTTTCTCTAAATCATCCACCAAGAGTTATTGTTTTTGGTACATAGTTGTCCAGTGTTCAAGATGGTCTTAGAATCAAGAATAAAATTTCATGGTTATAGTTTCAGAAACCCATAATTGTTGCACAAAAGAATGGATACAGAGGAGATGACTGACAGAAAAAGAAATCACCACTCATAAATGCAAACAAAATTTCTACTTTTCCTATTCACAATATTTATTTTAAATTGATGAGCAATGAACAACTAGGTTTACAGTGAAGCTAAATGTTGAAAAAAGAACAAAATAGAAAAAAATAGAAAAAAAAAAGATGCATAATTAATAAAATCCATTATCAAACTCGCCCAACTAGTACCTTCCAGTTATGACAACATTCCGGGGACCAGCTCTACAATGTTCTTCTAAAACCAAATTAGCACCTATCATTGTTCCAATGACAATTCCGCCAAGCCAGCTATACCAAATCAAAGTATTCATCTGAGAGTCCCCGCCTTCATAATATTTTACAATTAAGTTAGAAAACAATGGAGGACAAAGCAACACTATAAACTGGCAAGTCTGGCATGCAAGAATAAAAGGTTTCTCCAAAATATAAAATAAAAATGAACAAATTAAGTATAAAATTCGGAACCTGACAACTGAAATCCAATTGTGAGTACTACTCCAGTGCTCATCATGGTTACAAGATAGCTTCCAACTTGGGTGGCAACCTATCCAGTTCAAAAATATATAAGGAACAACAAGACAAACTATTAAACATCAAATTTGCAAACAACTCAAAGGCTATTTTTGCTTCCAGAAAAGAGGAGGAAAAAAGAGGATTTTGACGTAAAAGGAGCAAAAATATAACTTGAAATTTTCACATTGCAAAAATTCCGGCCCCTTTTCCGGTAAAACAAAAGGGAGCTTAAACTGAAGCTTGCACGATGTATCACCCAACCATATAAGCACCAATGCTTGAACCCACCATAGTAATTATGAAATTCACCAAATTTCTCCAGAAGAAGTGATATTTACCAAGCAATAACTTCATCAGGAAAATAAAGAAAACAACTCACAGAGAAGAAAATCTCCTCTGCCTTTGCCACTGCGTCGCGATACTCTCCTTGTAATGGTGGACGAGAACCAGAAACCTTGAGAATGAAAGATTTCAAGGAGTACAAAGCCCTGCTTTTCTTCTTTGGCTGCAACCGAGTTTGCTCCGAAGCTCCACCTTTGCTAACCTCACCAACCTCTTTCTCTACAGACTCACTTCCACCATCGGATCTAAACGACCTGCATGTTTGCAGAGACAATCCGCGACGGCCGTTCGGTTGCCCCCGAAGTGGAATTGCATCTAATGTCGCGGGACTCCGGTGAAAAAGAGGTCGAAATCTTGGCCCGAGGTCGATTCTATAGCAATCTCCCAGGCTCTGCGGAGACATGTGAAGCTTCGCAACAATGGCCATGGTGGCCGAGGGCACGTTGCAGTGCAACTTTCTATTGCTGTAAGCCTGCAACTAATTAATTAACCATACACGAAGAGAGAGAGAGGGAGAGAGCTTCTGCAAATTTCAGAAATAAATAGTGACTCCATTGGAGATTGGATAGGCCATGCAGGAGGTGATCATTGTGAGCTTACCTTCTTGGGACCCACAGATAAAGAGTTGGATCTCCTGCTAACAAGAGTCGTTCCAACGCCAACGCCAACGCCAACGCCAACTCCCTTCAAAGTTCAAACTCATCTGGAACCCTGAGATGTGCGGTGTCAGATTATGTTGGAAGGGTATTGGAACGTATTTGTTATCCAATTCATAATAAAATAAATATCTTAGCAAAAAAGGTAATAACATAAATAAAAAGTATTTTTATATAAAAAATAAAATAAAATAAACGACTCTTTTACTGAATTCACATTGGCGTCTCACATATACATCTGATCTCACATGCTCTGTGTGACGTTGTGGGGCGTAAATCTGAATTCCATGGTTACGATGTGCTGTGAGCCGCCTATGTGAACTGTTGGGCTTGGCGGAGAGGAGCGTGATGAGTGATGACCACACGCTAAAACAAACGACATCGGACATCCTCCCCGGGTTCGCATCTGCCCCCACAGACTTGTCCCTCAGAAACGTCCCACAAAACCTACGTGCGACGCGTGCGGATTCCATTTCATGCCGTTTCCAGCACTTCCGTTAATTCCTCTCTCTCTCAAAAGAGTTTCTTCTTCTTCCATTCTACTTCGAACTTAAATCCTTGGCGCCCAAAAGGGTTTATAGCACCTCCATTTCCAGTACCAAGGGTCGAATTCCGCGGGTCGACGCCGATGGCCATACCGGCAGGAGGTAAGTAGATATATGTTGTTTAAAAAGTAAAATAACAAAAAAAAAACCGGTTTCGATTAATAAGTGTTCGAGTTCCTAACTACTTCCCACAAAAACTTCGACGACGTAACCTTGTTATGCAACTAATGCTGTTTAAGAAGTAAAATAAAAAAATATTATATATATATATATATAGTGTTTTTTAAACCCAGGCGGTTGATTTTTTTTTTTTTGGAAAAATGTCCACACTAATTCATTCAACAATCAAAGTTGATTGTAAGATCTTAATTGGAACAAAAGTAACTGAGAAGGAATTGGGGTGATGCGACAAAATGCACCTGCAACTAGAAATGAGCCTAAGATTAATGCTCCAAGGAGAGTGAGAAGAATTCCCCAACAAGAGTTTTACAATAATTTCTGCATCATCTTCAAACGTAGCATTCGAGAGACCAAGAGAAATTGCAAACTGGATAGCTTCAGACAAGCTAAGGTGAGTGAGAAGAATCCCCCAACAAGTGGTACTATCAAAATGAATTTTAATGGAGCCTGTAAGAGGTCTCGTCCAGTGTGTAGGCAAAGCATGAACCGAAGGGGCAAGAGGTAGTGATGTAGAGATAATACAATCAACTCAGACGCCAAGCAAATCGATTAGGTCTGAGGTGCTGGAAACCCTTTTGGGCGCGAGAAGAATTAACGGAAGTGCTGGAAACGGCGTGAAACGGAGTTCGCACGCGTCGCGCCTATTGCGCGTGTCGCATATAGTTTGTGTGGGATGCTTTTTGGGGGCAAGTCTGTGGGGGGCAGATGCAAATCCTCCCCACTCTACGGCTCTGAATGGAACGAACGTCGACTGTCCGTACGTATAAGTTGTCCAGGGAACTACCAAAAATGCCCATCCTTTTATTTGGTTTTACAACGTAGAAGCCAAAACAGACTCACATGGACGTGATGTAAGTTGCCCGTATAAAATACATGCATGGGAAATTGGTTACCTATGACGGTTGAACACGCCGGTGTTCAGTATAGCTTGGTCCCAAATGAGGCTCACAATGAGCACCGGCGTGTTCAACCGTGATAGGTACTTCAGCCGGGTGTGTATATTTTTGTCTCACAGTTTATTCCGATAGGCCAATCATCCGAAAAAAAAAAATAGAAGGGGTAATTTGAGTTCATTTTAGCATAGGACGAAAAAAAAGATTAGGGTAGTTTGAGTTCAGTCTAGCCTAAGGAATAAAAATTCGCGATTAGTACCTGTGTATTTTGGGCTAGTGATACTTTGGTCTTTAAACTTTAAAACTCGACCATTCAATGTTTGAACTTTTAAAACGCATATATTAATATAATATTTGCTGTTAATTAACCATTAATCAGTCATTAAATAGCATTTGAAAAGACACAAGTGCCTTTCTCCAACTTTCTTCAATAAAAGACTAAATATTTATTTTTATCAATATTTATATAATTGATAAAGAGAATTAAATAAGACTTAAAGGGCATTTATGTTTTTTCAAATTTCACTTAACTATTGATTAATGACAAATACTAAAATAAAATGATACGGATATTAAATTATCATATTTTAAATTTCGAAGACCAAAGTGACACTAGCTGGCCCAAAAACACTAATCTAGATTTGTCCCAATTCATGATAAAATTGATAGTACAGTTCGACAAAATCTGTCCCACTCTTCGATAAATTTGTTCATTTGTCCATCTCAGAATTCGGCTTTAGTCAAGTCAGTGTAAGGCCCTTTCAATAGGGCTGTTCATAACAAGACCCAAATCGATCAAACCGACCAACCTGGTCCGATCCAACTCAAGTTGGCCGATTTTTCTTCAGCACCGGTCAGTTTCGGGTTACAAAAAAACATAAATCAATGATTTGGTTCGGTTTCGATTTTCATGTGTGAAAACCGAAACCGAAACCGAACCGACCCGAACCAACTTAGATATATATTATATATATAATATATTTCAGAAATATACATATTATATATAAAATATCAGTTTTAATCCATCAAATCATTTTTAATTTCCAGGCATCCAGCCTTTGCTTTCTTAGACTTGAATCTTTTATCGTTCACACCGAAAGAATCATTCACAAAACCGACCCAAATCGATTCAAACTGACCAAATTGGTTTTACTTAGTACTAGGTTGGTTTCAGTTTCATTTCTAGATAAACCGACTAGGTCGGGTCGGTTGGAAAAACGCCAGTAAACCGATCCAACCTGACCTATGAACAGCTCTACCTTTCAAACAGCCTTTATCGCCTTGCATTGGGAGTGTGTCCCATAAAATAAAATACATAGGTATGGAGATATTCTAGGTGTAAGGCTGTAAAGGCTATTCGAATGATGTTGGAACGGGGCCTTGCATTGACTGAAGCCGATCTCTCCGTCTCACTGGCCACGGTCCCACATGCCCACACAAAAGAACTACGTACATTGCCGACCGTGGTTGGCTGAGCCAATGGGCTGAACAATGAAGCCTGAATGGTTCCGACTTCCCATCCAATCACTTTTCCCAGCTTTCAGCATTTATGATCGATCACATATTACAGTTCATCCTCAACTCGAGTATCTTGTGAAGAGTGTCCAGAGTGAAAATTAAAAGAAAATTAGGAAGAAGTTCATTGGACAGCCGAGCTCTACTTCTCATGTTGTACAAGATAAGGAATACTGGTCACATGGTTTTTAAAAACGAACCGGTGACCAAACCGGTCAGGGGTCCGGTTATTAGTTCGAGCGGTCCGACCATTCAATTCAAACGGTCAGTCCGTTCTGATAAAAAAATTAAAAAATTAAAAAATTGGAAAATCGTCAAAACCGTTTGAATGATTCGAACGGTATCGACCGGTTCAGCGGTTTGCCGACCAAAATCAACGGTTTTGGAGGAAAAAACAGTTTTAGAGAAAAACAAAACCGGTCAGGTGATGAGTTCTCGGTTTTTCCGGTCCGACCGTCCGATCCAATCCAGTTTTGAAAACCACGGCTAGTCACATATTCACATACATGTACATTCTGATTCCAAGGCAAGCCAAGGTTGTTCTTTTGTTTTCCGGGGAAAACCGGGATTCTTTTGTTTTCCGAGGAAAACCAAGATCGTCTGGATCTGCTCATAGCTTTCTAACTACTACAGTTTTGGGTTGAGGAATGAGGATAAATCTGATTGCAGATTGAGCGAACCAATGGGATTGGACTGAAATCTCATTGCCTACTTTTAATTATAAGCTATAGAAAATAAAAATGACAACAACCAATCCGCACCATTATACAAGCCGGTTATATAGGAATGGCAGCAGGGGCCGTAGACAAAATCTTCTGCCCTGTCCGTCGCCAGTGGCAGGGCAGGGTACCCTTCTTCCGTTGGAGATGGGAATCCCATAATTTTTCCCACCATTGAGAAATTAATTAAAAACACATTAATTTTAATATTTGTTTTAAAATTTGGGAGTATTTTAGAAATATGATTATAGTATTTTAGGTTTTTTTTTAAATTTAAGAAAAAATTTAAAGGTATTTTAAAAATTAATATTAAACTTAAAAATATTTAATAATTTATTATTGGATTTGGAATGAATTTAGGGAATTATACGCAAACCCCATCCCTAATTCAGGACAAAAATATTTTTTCAAAAAAAACTTGACTTATTCAGGACAGGGCGGAGCCTTGATTTTACAGAGAAAATTGCCATATCCACTTTAAGCAAAAGAAATTTTCATTGATTCCCTCTAAGGTACCAAAATTATTGCAATCCCACTTAACCAGATTGGACATGAGTCATGAGATCGACTGCTTTGACACAATGGAGGTCCAAACTAATGGTGGCTTAGACGGTATGTTTTCTGGCTAGTTGTAATGGGGATTTGGGATCAAATCCCGTTGTGACCAGGGTTGAGGGGTTATGGATATGGGGGTGGGCTACCCCGTTGTGTAGTTCCATGAGGCCTGGCCCAGCCCATGGTCACCCCTAATCAATGGTCCAGTTTTAGCGTAGTAAGGGGATAATTATTTCAGCATGGGAAGAATTTTAACTTCTTCAAAAAAAATCATATTTAAAATTCTAAAAAAATCTAAAATATGTAAAGCAGACTCTTGCATATCTTTTTTACTTGATTAAATTGTTTATCAATTTGTCTTTTTTGGTTCAGTTTAGGAGTACAAATACAAATATGTAGCGTGTAAAACCTTGTATTTTGTATTATTTTATATGTATTTATATATTTATATATATAAAATAACAGATTAATTAATAAATTATAAAAAATAAAAAATAGGGAAATTTTATTAGAAATTCTAGAAAAATAAGAAA
Source organism: Nelumbo nucifera (assembly GCF_055504915.1). NCBI lineage: Eukaryota > Viridiplantae > Streptophyta > Magnoliopsida > Proteales > Nelumbonaceae > Nelumbo > Nelumbo nucifera. The sequence goes on from NC_142650.1 coordinate 22,511,574, forward strand.
TAGAAAATAAAACCTTTTTCTGCACTACTTCTTGGCATGAGAATGCAAATGCTGGAATCAAACACTGCAGTTTAAATCTCTACCTTATAGTCTTGAATTAGATGCAAATGAAGGTGTCACTTTAATAATAGAAAAAACAGGAAAAACAAAAAAAAAAAGAAACAAGTGAATGGAAATCTATGAAATTTGAGCTTGAGAACCAAGTTATTGAGCTCCAGACCCAAGTTGAAGCTGCAAAACTTGAGGCTGCAGAGAAAGAAAATGCTGCCTTAAAACTTTAGCTTCTTGCTCGAGTTGAGGAGCTTGAAATTAGGGCTTTGGAAAGGGACCTAAACAAATGAATCAACTAATGAGCAACATTTGGAAAGGAAAAATCTAGGACATTTTATTTTCAGCAAAACTATTTATGGATACTATATATGCATCATATTCATGAAAAGGAGAAAAATAATGCATCTAGGACAATAAAGCATGAAGGTAACCATATTCCAAAATCTAAATATTTAGGTGGGTCAAAAAAGAGATATTTATCAACTGCCCATACTTTTCAAGTATTCAAAGCTCAGCCTTAGAGCATGTATCCAACAAGATGGAAGCATTTACAATTTGAGAAGTGTGTCAATACTTTTTTCTCTTTCTTTCTCTCTTTAATTTATTTATTTCTATTTAAAAATCAACAAAATGATTTCTATCATTTTACTGAGGAAAAATTTTGAAGTCATTTTTTTGGAACAAGGTAAAGTAAAATTTGCAGTCATTTTAAAGGAAGCATTGCCATCCAAAGTTGGATAACAGGTGCAATACAAATACAACAACAAAATGACCAGTCTTTCTTAAGTAAAGTCAGTAACCATCTGATTAATGGTATCCATAGTTGGACATTCTATTACATCTTTATGTCGATAGTGAATGCTTTATATCCATACATCAGATCATGGGTTAATCAACATGGCTTGGAGAGCTGATAAGTTGTTTTGCTATGAATTTCTCAACATCTTTGTAGATGGATGTGATCCTTTTTCATAAGATTTGCGGACTAAAATCAAAATAAACAAGTTGACATTTAAAGGTGTCAATCTATGCTCACACTGCAAGGTAGAAAGTTATCCTTACCACTTATTTAATATATTCCTTTTTTAAGATCAGCATCGTTTTGAACCGACAGTGAACATACAATGTATTTCTGTTGTGCTTGGTGAGGATCACAAGTGCAGGACCTAAGCCAACAGAAACACTCGTGAAATTCTGGTCAGACAAAGTCTTTTCTTCCATGCTAAAAACATTAGGGAAAGGTAAGACACAATTGACTTGAACCGTGCAAGAATGTATAAATATGTTTTTAGGTTATTAAATGGTTAAGGTGTTTACAGGTTTTCTTTGGCCAGAATTTAGTATGCAGGGAATCGCCCACTCAAGGGAAGGGAAAGGTTATTAAGGTGAGAGATCATGTTTATATTACTAAGAAGGTTTCCTCTTTTGTACATACAGTAGCTTAAGACATCATAAACCTTGCAGTTGTGCTAATGGCCTTTTGGGCCTCCAATGACAATAATTTTGTAATAATACCTCTGTGTTTGTTGTAATTGGAAGAAGATATATCTCCATGGAAACACCATGTGCCCAGTTCTCTTACATTAGATAGTTTTGGGATTCTCTCACCAATCCGAATCCTATGGTTTTGACCTAAGAGACTCTTATGCTATGATGTCACATGTAACATAAACTGTCTAAACTCCAGGTTCCAAAATTCCTATCCTTGATTGAAATCTGAACAGGAAAGGTATTACTCACCAATCTAAACCCAACCATCCAATACTAGTCTAACTTACCAAATTAGAGTGAATGATTTGTGGGAAAGGAAATCATCAAAACATAGATTACACCTTTCATTGTCTTTAGGGCAAAGAATTTTCGGTCAATGAAGCCTGTAATTTATGATCATTGTGTGTGTGTAGAAGTCTAGAAATTCTCTTATTTTTTTGAATTTTTTATTTTTTTTTTATTTCATGTCTGAAAGAGGATGATTTGACCCAACCCCTTGAGACAATGACATGTGTACCTGACTCAACACGAGCAACAACTTAGCACCACAGCCTAACTGCGACTAAGTAACGAGCCTGTAGGACAGCTCGCTACGTCATAGCTCGCTATAGGGGGAGCTCGCCACAACGCGAGCTCGGGGTCCCCCGAAATACCGAAAGGGAATACTCCAAGACTATCCCAACTCGCGAGCTAGGGTAACCAGCTCGCTCCAACACTTAGGCAGAAAGACTGCCCCAAAGACAATCCTAATGAGGGTCACCTCGAAGTACCCCTGGGAGCTTGCTACGAAGTAGCTCGTGACAAGATAGCTCGCTGCGCGACAGAGTAGCTCGCGACTAAGTAACGCGACGCTCTCAGGAAGTTTCTATCTGACAAGACCGTACCCGTCAGACTGCGACACGTCTCTTGACTGACGGCGCAGTCCCTACCCATTCGACAGACTGCACCCACATCTCTCGACAGATGGTGGCGTGCCTGTCCTCCTAGGACGTGTCACCCATCTAATTGGGTAGTACCCTGCAACAGTCACCTGCGCAGCCCTGGCAGGTAACGGCTGCAACAGAAACCCAGTGGCGGTTACGCCCGATTTGACAAGAACACTCCTATAAAAGCCCCTTAGTCGAAGGGGAGAAGGATCTCTGATCGAATTTGATTTTGAGTCATCTTACTTGCTCTCGAGCTAATCTTGAGAACTCAGTGATCTAGCGCGACCTATACTCTTAGCCTCTTTACACTCTTTACTTTCTCTCCCAGCGTTCTAATTTAAGCTTCGGAGTATTCCCGCCGGGCAAATCCCCCGGGAATCCTTCACCTTCTTCTTCTCAGGTGCCGTCTGTTGCCAGCTAGGAGTGTGCAGATTGTGCCGCATCATTTGGCCCCTCCAAGAGGTCGGGAAGGGCCACCCCTCGGGGTTACGAACCACAAAATAGTCCCACTTCCAGGCAGAAACCCTGTTCGGCAGGTCGTGTAGGAGATTAAAGCCGCGGCGGGGAGAAAAGTAATAAGAACGCCTTTCCAGAGGTGCTGCGGGAGTGGCATTCTTAGTGCAACGAATGGAAGAAAAGATATCGAAATCAAGGGGGAGACAATACTCATAGCACAGGGAAATAGTCCCAACTACATTACGAATGGCGTTGGGATGGAGCTGGTCAATGGTGACGTTAAAATGATTCAACACCTCCACTATCAAGGGGTGTAGGGGAAGACGTAGGCCAGCCTCGAGCTGTTCCTGGAAAATTACTGTCATTGGGACCATGCTCCCAGGGAAAGTTACCAGAGGAGAGACCATAGATAAGGTCCCCGGTAAGGTGAAAGTAGCGAACTAGAGATCTGAGTCTCTCCATAGTCATAAAGGAGGGACCGAAGGTGTCGAGCTCTCTGCCCCGAGAAGTAGAAGCCACATCGCTGGAGGCCTCTCGAGCCTCCGGAGCCTGCTCCCAAGCTCTCCCTAAGCTCGAGGGGGCGTTGTCGTCTTGGTTATTGTCCCGGGGATAAACATGGTGCGGATACCTAGACGTGATTGACAGAATGAATAAGACTAACCGGAAAGATGAAACGGTGTGAACAAGAAGAGCTTGGGCAGACTAGATGGATGTGCGACATCAGAATCCGAACACAGCAAGTTAGCGTGAAAGAAAATGAGGCCTGGGGGCCCTCTTATTTATAGCCACTGTGCCCCTAGATCAACAGTCTAGATTGAGACAGATCTGACGGTTCGTAGTCAAGCTGATCGCACGTCTTCTGAAACCGAAATGTGACTGGCTGCACGTCTCCCATGATTGAGGTAATGACGGTTGCACAACATCCAGAGTTAAGAGCCGCTTTGGCACGTTTTTCGGCATTTGAAACGTCAGAAATCTCTTGACTTCTGCGCACGCATTTAATGCAAGCAGTCAATTAAGTTTGAACTTCGGTCTAATCCACTCGTCACACTTCATGAACTCCTCACGCTAAGGTAGCACTCTTAGCCCGAGGAGTGGGGGGCAATTGATGGAGGATGATTTGACCCAACCCTTGAGACAATGACACGTGGACCTGACTCAGCACAAGCAACAACTCAGCACCACAGCCTGACTGCGACTAAGTAACGAGCTTGCAGGACAGATCGCTACATCATTGGTCGCTATAGGGGGAGCTCGCTACAACGCGAGCTCGGGGTCCCCCGAGCTACCGAAAGGGAATACTCCAAGACTATCCCAACTCGCGAGTTAGGGTAACCAACTCACTCCAACACTTCGGCAGAAAGACTACCCCAAAGACAACCCCGATAAGGGTCACCTCGAATTACCCTTGGGAGCTCGCTATGAAGTAGCTCGCTGCGCAACAGAGTAGCTCACGACTATGTAACGCGACGCTCTCAGGAAGTTTCTATCTGACAAGACCGTACCCGTCAGACTGTGCCACTTCTCTTGACTGACGGCGCAGTCTCTGCCCATTCGACAGACTGCACCCACGTCTCTCGACAGATGGTGGCGTGCCTGTCCTCCCGGGACGTGTCACCCGTCTAATTGGGTAGTACCCTGCAACGGTCACTTGCACAGCCCTGGCAGGTAATGGCTGCGACAGAAACCCAGTGGCGGTTATGCCCGATTTGACAAGAACGCTCCTATAAAAGCCCCTTAGTCGAAGGGGAGAAGGATCTCTGATCGAATCTGATTTTGAGTCATCTTACTTGCTCTCGAGCTAATCTTGAGAACTCAATGATCTAGCGCGACCTACACTCTTAGCCTTTTTACACTCTTTACTTTCTCCCCCAGCATTCTAATTTAAGCTTCGGAGTATTCCCGCCGGGAAAATCCCCCGGGAATCCTTCACCTTCTTCTTCTTAGGTGCCGTCCGTTGCTAGATAGGAGCCAATCAGCAGCCAACTAGGAGTGCCCGAATCGTGCCGCATTAATGTCATTTTTGAAACAATCAATGAGATGTTCTCCTTCCCCATAAAAAAATTACCTAATATCTCTCTCTCTCTCTCTCATTCTCTCTCTCCATCCCACACATTCTCAATAACCTAAATAATATCCTCTCCTAAAATTTCTCCTAAACTACCTCCCCCATTATCCCCCACTTTCTCCTAAATTATCTCTAATTCCTGTTTATCCTCTCCCCCACTTTTTATCTATATATATCTAAAGAAAGGTTGAATTAAAATTAAAAAAATATATTTAAATACTCTAGCGAAATTATATAGTAACTTTAAAATATTTATTAGAAACACAAAAAAAATAATTATAATAGATTTAATAATATTCATATTATTAATAATTTTACATTTTTACAAAATTCATCATGAAATTATGTACTAACATTATAAATTATGATTTTTCAAATTATTCAATTTAAATGTTATTAAAATAATAAAAATTTAATATTAAAAATTAAAATATTTCAATAACTAAATATCTTGAATGACAAAATACTAAAAATAGCTAAATAATTATATAACAAAGTAATTAATGTTATGTAATGACTTTGAAATAAATAAATTTCAAATAACGAAAATTTGTAAATATTTTATATATCATTTCAATATTTAAATAAATAAGCATTTTAAATAATGAAATATTTAACATAACTAGATTTTAAATAGTTAAAATAGTAAAATTATGTAATAAATTCAAAAAGATTCTTAAAAGTAGAACAATAATTATAACATAGTATTCAAATTAATAATAATTTAGTATTTTATAAAATTAATAACAAAATGTGTAATAATAGTATAAGTTATAATTTTATGAATTATTAAATACAATAAATAATTAATATTTTAAATTTTAAATAATGATATTATTTAGATAACTGAATCTTAATCTATATTTATGTATACTATAATTAATATTTATTGTATTTTTAGTAATTATCTATACTATATTTTCAATGATTAAGTATACGTTTAATTTTGTTTTGTTATTTAATAGAAAATTTTCAACAATTATTGGAAATTAAACTACTGTTATTTAACTTTTTAAATTTAGTTTGTTGTGTTTTTGTTATAATTTATTGATTAATATTTATCGGAGATTAAACTATTATTTGAGACTACACTATTTCTTGACTAATTTAATATATTTTTTGGTAGTTATTGTATTTATTGCATTTTTATTAGTTATTTATTGAATTTTTACTATCAATACATTTTCAATAATTGTGTATTTTTGCTATAAATTTTCAATAATTATTGGAGATTAAACTATTGTTATTTATTAGATATTAGACTACTAATTTAGCTGAAATTAAGTGTTCATGGGTAAGTTCGACTTGGTTATAGGCTGTTTGGCCAACCAAATTAACTTGGTAAGGTTGGGGAGTTGATCACCTGAAACCGACTGACCATTAGGCTATGTTTGGTTTGAAGAAAAAGGTAAGGTAGTTATTTATTGAATTTTCATTCAATATATTTTCAATAATTGTGTATTTTCGCTATAAATTTTCAATAATTATTGGAGATTGAACTATTGTTATTTATTAGATATTAGACTACTAATTTAGCTGAAATTAAGAGTGCTCATGGGTTGGTTCGACTTGGTTATAGGCTGTTTGGTCAACCAAATTAACTTGATAAGGTTGGGGAGTTGATCACCTAAAACCGACTGACCATTAAGCTATGTTCGGTTTGAAGGAAAAGGTAGGGAAAGGAAGGGAAAGACAGGAACCTTGTATAGGTTTAGGTTGTATCAGTTTAAATTTAAAAAAAATTATAGTGGCATTATTAAAAAATAATTTTAATTTTTAAATTTATAATATAAAACATTTTAGACTAAGAAATATGAGAATTTTCCTACTTTCTGTATTAAAAAATTATATTAAAAATATAAAATATTAATATATATATATATATATATATATATGGTCAAGCCATTCGATTTTAGTCGATTTACAAGTGGCCAAAGTGAAACCAATCCAACCTAGTTACGTTGGGAAATTGTTGAAGCAAAGCCAACCGAAAATACTAGAAAACTTACTAACTCGGGTCAAGTTGGTCGGATTGGTTGATTTCATTAGTTTGATGACCAACCCTAGATGAAATTAATTATTGTTATTTTGCATTGTAAAAAAATATTAATAGTAGTATATAAAATATAAATAAATATTAATTATTTAAAAAATTAAAAATATAAAACAATTGTATACTCTTATGTGTTTCTATTATTTAGCTTTTGCTTAACAAATCCCATGCATCGCATGGGTCCCCACTAGTATTTATTGCTACAAAAGAAACCTGTTAATTTCTCTTGTGGGACAGCAACTTTTTCTACATATGTCTCCTATGGGAGTTTTAACACTAGTACATTAGAAAACAAGGTGATACAATCAAGTTTACTTGCATGTGATTGAAGGTTCCAAAAAGTGTTTTACAATCAAGTTTGAAGGTTCCAAAAACAGATGTCTTCTATTGTTTGTATAGCATTTTGGAAGGGCTCTCTTCCTCTCTTTATACATCAATGTACGTCTATTTTCATATTTAATTTTTAACATAGTCGTTCATCAAATTAAATAAATAAAAGGAATCCATTAAATAATAATCCTAATTATGATTAGTAAATTAAATCCGCATTGACCAACATCACCCATCATCCACTACATTATACTAATAAAAAAATAAAGGATGAAAATAAGAAAAGAAATGAATAAGTGAAATAATTCTGGCCAAGGAGATAGAGTGCATGTTGAAACTATAGTAAGACTGTAAGAGCACAGTGGTGAGCACTCCAACCATAGCAGATCCACTGATGGTAATTATATTCAACCGTTATAAAGCTATGGGTAACCAACCATAGAACATTAGCAATTTGAGGAAAAAAATCTCCTGTTTGAACCTGAGCACTCACATGTTCTTTGGTTTTAACCACTTGAGGATATGGATTCTGTAGCCAACATGCAACAACAGTTCAATTCAAAGCTCAAATTAGCCCCAAGTCCTAATAGCTTCTAATAGTTTTTTTACTCATTTCACCGATTCTACCCCTTCTTAAAGTACAGTGGCTTGAGGCACCTGCCTCTAACAATTTGTGGTGCAAAGTGAAAGGTGTATTGGCTCTTAACACTTCAAAATCAATACACTTGAAGCAAAACATAGCATCTTTCCTTTATTTTCATTTCATTTATTTCCTGATAACACAAACCAATACACAAAGCCTATTAGAGAGTAATCCCGAGGATAATGAGATGAGAGTAATACTAAATAGGAGAAAAAAGAGATAGAGAAATTACTAGGCATTAACAGATACTGAGATGAAAACTGAAGATCAACGCCGTTTTCATTTTCACAAAATAGATTATCGCTTTTTATTGACAAAGAGAAATGGTTTTTGAATAGGAAATCATATCAAAAAGGTAGAACAACGATAAGAAATCAAAAGCAAATGGTAGAACTTGTTGAACTGATGACAAGGAGAGAAGAGATTCAGCGGTGTTCAACGATCAAACTTACCTCTCTGAAAATAAAGGCAGATCGGTGAATTTGGATAATAAGGTTGGATCTTTGTTCCGACGAGGGAAGCGACCTGGGAATGAAAAAAAAAAAAAAATCAAAATAAGAGTTCAATAGATCGAAGTAAGAATAGAGTTACTTCTCTCATTTACAGAAATCGAAGGCAAAAATCGTTACCTCTATCACAGCTCAAAATAGTTCTCTTCTCTCTCAAACTCTTGAAGAGGGATTTTGAGAAAATAGTCGAAATTGATGCAATGGGTATGCCCATTTACTTCGATCAATGAGAATAAAATTCTCTTTGGTTTTGAAGAATCAATATTTTCACTTATTTTTTATGCAAATCCTAGTCCATACATAAAAAATTGATATATTTTTTAACCCTTACCAAATAAATGCAAATCCGAACCAAAGTGCTAATTTGCAAGGTTCAGCATTTGCACTTCAACCAAATGCAACCTTAGGCTCAATTTGGAAGGAGTACAAATGCAAATATGTAGAATGCAAAACCTTGTATTTTATATTATTTTGTATGTATTTTCACTGTATATTTTTGTAATTGTACTCTTTTCAAACTGAGCCTTAGTGAATAAGCAATGGTGAGAGGAGAAAAGCTTGGCTGTTAGGAAAAATAAGCTTCGGCTATTTTGAAACTTCTTGCACATGATAGTTACCCACTCCCTATTAATATTTTTTTTTATCCGTCCTATAAGGAATTTAGATATTTAAAAAATTATAATGTATCACGTGATATGCATAGGAGTATATTTCCATCCTAGATCAATGGATATGGTTATTTGAATGACATGTGAAAGTTTAGGGGTTATTTGTAGTAAATTGACACACCCCTAGTTTAAAATAGGGGTGTCAATGGTATTCGAAAATTTGATTTTGAATTTGATATTCGATATAATCGAATCAAATCTGAATAATTCGAATATCTAATTGGTTGAATTCGGATATGACCTGATTCAATTCAATAAATATCCAAATTCGACCGATTATTTAATTCTTATATAATATATAAAATATTTAAATGATTTATATACTTTATATAAATAAAATATTTATTTTATATATTTATTAATTACCTAAAATAATTAATTGGTCAAATTCGAACCAAATACTTAATCAAATTCGCATTTAAATATTAATTTTCAATATCTATTGGATATCGAATTGAATTCGATCTGTTTACACCCCTAGTTTAAAGGGATCTTTGGAGTTTATGTCATGGTCTTCAAGCTTCAAAACAGCCCACATTGTTTTTTTTAACAGCCTAACTTGTTCTTGGTGACTGTGGCTCATAATATAATTAAAGGGTAAATTGTTGAAACCTCCCTTGAAGTTTTTGACTGTTGCTGAAACTCCCCTCGAAGTTTAGTAATTGCAATCACCTTCTTTGAACTTTTTGATATAGTTGCAAGTAGACCCCCTCTAATAGAATTTTCTAAAAAAAATAACATTGAAATGCCCAAAATACCCATGCAGTTACTATAGAGGCTGGTTTCTGAAAAAAAAAAAAAAAGAAAAAAACAATACAAACTTTATGACAATAAAAACAAAGAGAACTTATAGTTGCAACCCTTTGAATGATTGGTCGTAAAATTTGAAAATAAATCAATTTTAGAAAAGAGATTGGAAGGGTTTGGGTAGTGATTTATGAATAGAAAATTGAAAAATAAACATTTTTTCAAAAGCAAGTGCATGGGTATTTTATACATTTTCATACCTCTTTTTAGAAGATTTTACCAAATGGGGTTTACTTACTTGCAACTATATCAGAGGGTTCAAGGGAGGTGATTGCAATTACAAAACTCCAGGGGGAGTTTTAGCAACAACCAGGAACTTCAGGGGAGGTTTCAGCAATTTACCCTATAATTAATTCTCGAACCGCTACAAGGAAGGCGCAGTGCATATGAACGAGAACAAATCAGCCCCCCACAATATTGCCCTCACAACGTCCCACAACACATCCCTGCCATGTATTGGGAGCATCTCCCAATAATATCAGAAATGATGATGTCATCATTGAGAGATTGTGTAACCAAATTTAACTTTTACAATGAATTACACCAAAATCAAGACAAATATTCTCTTTATATTATAATAAAAATACTACTAAAAAAGCCCATGCATCTTGAATGGTGAACAACAACAATAATAATAATAATAATAATAATAATAATAATAATAATAATAATAATAATAATAATAATATAGGGTAGGAGAGAAAAGAACTTTTATGGAAGAAAAATAGTTTTAAGATGAGAAAGGAGAGATTGCTTTCATGAAGCGAAAATGGTTTATGAAAAAGAGAGAAAGGTGAAAGTTTCAGGAATTGAAAACCAAGTTGAGAGGTAAGGAATACATGCCTCGTCGAGAGAGAGAGATGCATGTAATAATTTCCCTCTCTGGGTAGTATATCTGTTAAGGATTACTGCAATTGTACAAGAAACACTACAACCTGCGGGCCTCGCCCTCTGTTTTTCTTTTTTTTTTTTTTTTTTCACCACGCTTCTCCAAAGGGAAAACGTGTTTTGCTAAACTAGGGGCGTCATAGTTGGAGCCTACTGAGTACTGACCTTATTTAGAGGAACGATAGAACATCTACGTGGTCTATACCCTGCTCCCCCCCAGCTGTTTATTTCCAAATTCCTATTTCATCGTCACCCCATCAGAATCAGAGTTGGCCCAGTTGGGTTTTCTTGGATTCTTCTTTATTGGGAGTGCTGTGCCGATCAGGGCACACCCAAAATCTCAAGGGCCACATCCTATGAATAAAGATAGATGTTCCTCACTAAATGTGCAGGACTGCTGCACATTACATGCTCATCATCATTATTGTCACTAGGCCTTATCAAGTCCCAACTATATGGGGTCTGAGGACAATGGAGAGCAGAGCTAGCTTGTAGTTACCTGAGTTTCATCCTCTGCCTCCCAACTCAACTAATATTGATTTATCTGTTATTCCTTATTAAATTATGAGCATTTAAGGGAGTGTTTGGCAATATAAAGGGTTTTGTTAAAAAAATAATACATTTTGTTGATGTGATAAGTGTTTTTGTTTTAGAATTTCATGTTGTCAAATACCCCTAAATCATTTCTTATTATTTATTATTCATGTCCTTTTTAAAATATTTTCGATTAGTATCTTGTACTTCAGGTCTAGTGCCACTTTTGTCCCCAAATTTTAAATATGCAACAATTAAGTACTTGAACTTTCAAAATATGCCAATTCAGTACCTGTCTTTAACCAGTCGTTAAGTGGTATTTGAAAATACACAAATACTCTTCGAGTGTCATCTAATTTTCTTTATTAATCATCCAAACGTTAACAAAAACTGAGCAGTTCCAAATCTTTTTCTCTTCTATTCAAGAAAGTTAAGCTCACGTCTCATTGGACATTCTAGTGACTCCAACTTTCTTAAATAGAAAATGCAAAAATTTAGGACTATTCATTTTTTGTCAAATGCAACTTAATGGCCAGTTAACGATAAGTATTAAATTAGCACATTTTGAAAATTCAAATACTGAATTATCACATTTTAAAATTCAAGAACTGAAGAAGTAGCACCAAACTCAAAGTACAGAGTAAGCAACCTTTTAACAAATTCTTTGCTCATTTCTCCATATAATATGACATCTTATCTCCATAACATGATATTTTGCACCAAATCATCGCTCAATTTCCATATATAGAAAAAGATTGACAGAGAGAACCACGTGAATCCATTTGCATTCGAGCTGCCCAATGTTGCTACCATGTGCAGTACAGCAGAAGTTCAATAGTCATGGAAGAATTAAGGGTCGTTTGGTTTGTAATTAGAATTGGAATCAGAATTAGAATAGTTCATTCCCATAGTCTGTTTGATTCAAACAAGGATAGAAATAAGAATTAAAATCAGTAAGAATGGGATTTCATTCCCGATGGAGGAATAGGAAATGATCATTCCTTCAAATGGGGAAATACCATTCCAACAGGAATGAGAATGGGATTCAGACTCCGTCCAACCAAACAGTTAGAATCGGAATAACCCATTTATTCCGATTCCGATTCCAAACCCTTATTCCTGTAAACCAAACGGACCTAAGATTCTTCGAATTTCAATTTTATGGCGTCCAAACAGGCTAAACTAAACTTGGGTCATTTCCGCGCGAGACGGTTAAGACACGTGCGGGCCACAGTCGCAACTGGCAAATGCAAAAACGCATGACCACAAACGATGATCCTCTTTAGAATTTGCGGACCAACATACTCTCTCTTCTGATCCTCTCTCTCTCTCCTCACCGTCTGCGTTTTCTCCCGAGAGAGGAAAAAAATAGAGAAATGCCGGGACCTCAAGGTCAAAGGTTAAGATCTGCAAAACCCACAAGCATCCACAGCTATGCGCAGTCGGGTGATCTACTCGGCCTTCAGAAGAAGCTCCAAGAAAACCCATCTCTTCTCAATGATCGAAATGCTGTCGTAATCTCTCTATACCCCTCTATCTAACCTTTCCCTTTAATTCCCCTAGTATGTCGTACGGTGTACAGAGGATATCTGGGCGTTTCTGTTTTCGTTGCTTGAATTTTCCTCTTGGGTCTTGTGTATTTACGGGAAAGATCTGAAATGGGTTTGATGTTGCAGTCGTCTCTCGCTCTTCTTCTTTCAACTGTGTGGGGATGCTATAGCTTTGATGCTTTTGTTGTTTCCTTGAATTGGTTCTTTATTTGATTCTGAAACTTTGATGTCTCAATTTACTACTATAGTTGTTATTTGGGTGTATTCTGTACGCCTCATGTTTTAGGTTTGTCCTTTAGTTCCGGGTTTGTTGTAGGTTTTTTAGTTGTTTTGTTTAGCATCATATAGAAGGATCTGAAAAGTGTATGCATTGCACCGATCTATTCCATTTTTATTTTGTTTTCTTTCAACCGAGTTCTATTCTTATGCGAGCTTTTGAACTTCTGAAACACTGGTTGTTTTCTTTGACTCTGGGTTTGTGTAGTTTTTCCTGGATTTGGTATTTCTCAGAGCACTGGTTCTCATCATCTTTCAATTTCTTTTAAAAGTTATTTTTTTTTTTGGTAATAAGGACTTCACTGAAGCATTGATTTTGTTTTGATTCTCTGTACCCCTTCATGATTCTTTCATCTGAACTAGAAAAATAATGTTTAGTCATATCACTCCATGCCCAGGAAGAAACCACATATTCTTCTATGGCCTTAGTTTTACCAACCAATTAAGCCTTCGGAAGCATTACAACTCCCCTCCCCCATTCTCCCAGTTGTCTTTAGGCTTTAGGTCTGCTTGCCGAGATTTACTTTGTCTATTCTGAATCCTACTTTGAAGTTCAAAAGTTTCCAGACTGAATCCACAATTTTCCTTTATCAATGTTTGGTCTTCCTGGTAGAATTCTAAAATATGAATAAAACTGTAAGTTGTCTCTTTTGGATTCCTATCTTAATTATTTTTATTTCATATGCAGATGGCACAAACTCCTCTTCATGTATCTGCTGGTTACAATAATGTCGAGATAGTTAAGTTTCTGCTCAATTGGAGAGGACCTGAAAAGGTTGAGTTGGAAGCTAAAAACATGGTGGGTAATTGCTTTTAGAAATCAATTAGAGTGTCTTTTTCTGAGTCTGTTCATCTCATTGTTTGCATGTGCCTTTATTTCTGTTCAGTATGGAGAAACACCATTGCACATGGCAGCAAAGAATGGATGCAATGAAGCAGCACGATTGCTTCTTGAACATGGTGCTTTTATTGAGGCCAAAGCCAATGTAAATTTGCTTATTCAGTTTTGCTATAATTTTGTTTCAAATGAAGTTGGTGGAGATATTTGGATTAGAAGCTTTTTTTCTAAACTCTGCTGCTGTTGTTTGCATTTTATGAATGCAGAATGGTATGACCCCACTGCACCTTGCTGTATGGTATTCACTCAGGTCTGAGGATTGCTTAACCGTGAAGGCATTGCTTGAGTACAAAGCTGATTGCAGTGTTAAGGACAATGTATGCTTTAACTTCTATTTCGCATCAAAGTTTGAATTACTGACCAGCTTATATACAAAGAGACTTAACAGTATATGGTAAAATATGTCACTACAGGACGGCATGACTCCTCTAAATCATCTCTCACAAGGTCCAGGAAGTGAGAAGTTGCGTGAACTCCTCCACTGGCATCTTGAAGAGCAACGAAAACGTAAAGCAATTGAAGCCTGCAGTGAGACAAAAGCTAAAATGGATGAACTTGAGCGGGAACTACTGAATATTGTGGGGTTGCATGAGCTGAAGCAACAACTACGAAAATGGGCAAAGGGAATGCTTATGGATGAGAAGCGTAGAGCCCTAGGGCTGAAGATTGCCGCACGAAAGGTCCCTCATATGGCATTCCTTGGCAATCCTGGAACTGGTAATTTGTTAGAGAAGTCCGTAAAGTTTTGCATATGTAAATTAATAAAAAAAAGTTCTGCATATGTAATTCAACATCTCTTCTTTTTTTTTATCAACAATTCAACATCCCTTCTTCAGTGGAACTGTTTCCGAAAAACGTTTTAAGTTTCAACTTTGACCCTGTCATTAAAAAAAGGCTTAGTAGATAATTGGTAGATTTTGTGATATTTCTGATTTTAACTTGTATTATTGGTTATCTCCTATCAATTGAATTGTGGGTGTCATCTATGTTTTGTGCATTTTTCATGCTAAATTGGGTGTGTAATCTATGGCGTTTGTTGCTAAACAGGCATGGCATGAAATGTTATGTTTGAATAAATTCTATATAGGACAGCACGATATGGTTTCTTTGTCCATTTCAAAACGTTCATTTTTTTTTCTAATTTGTGTTTTTAAATGTAAAAAATAATTATTATTTTAAAGTGACTTGATTGCTGATCTGACATTACTTTTATCATAATTAATGATTTGATTATCTATTACTGAGAAGTACGGACATGCCCACTGCAGATAATAAAATTGCACACTTCCTGTTTATTGCCAATAGAGATTGAGATAATTATTTTATTATATTCGTCAGGTAAAACAATGGTAGCTAGAGTCCTTGGGAGACTGCTCTATATGGTAGGAATTTTGCCTACTGACAAGGTTACAGAAGTCCAAAGAACCGATCTTGTCGGAGAATTCGTTGGGCATACAGGACCAAAAACCAGGAGAAAGGTATTCCATCTACACTGATCAAGTTTTGAATTTGAATTCTTTTTGTTGGAAGTACATTAGTATGACAAACTATGTTATCAAATATCAATTGGCAGATCAAAGAAGCAGAGGGAGGAATTCTTTTTGTTGATGAAGCCTATCGACTGATACCCATGCAGAAGGCAGATGACAAGGACTATGGCTTGGAGGCCTTAGAGGAGATCATGTCCGTGATGGATAGTGGAAAAGTAGTTGTTATATTTGCTGGGTATAGTGAACCAATGAAGCGGGTAATCTCCTCCAATGAAGGCTTCTGTAGAAGGGTTACTAAGTTCTTCCACTTTGGTGACTTCAGCTCCGAAGAATTAGCTCAGATCCTCCACCTTAAGATGAATAATCAAGCAGAGGACAGCCCCCTGTATGGTTTCAGGTTGCACCCATCATGTAGCGTGGAAGCCATAAAAAAACTGATTGAGAAAGGAACGACACTGAAACAAAGGCAAGAGATGAATGGAGGTTTAGTGGATCCAATGCTTGCCAATGCCAGAGAGAATTTAGATCTTAGGCTTGATTTTGATTGTGCAGACACAAATGATCTACTTACAGTCACCCTAGAAGATTTAGAGGCGGGACTTCATTCACTATCACAATGAGAAACTGAGTAAGATGTTTGAAATGATTCCAAAGATATCCTCAAGGCAAATCTCCCTTTCTCCACCATTGTTGAACCTCATATGGACCTGCATGTGTTGCACACGTGTCCTTTCATCTATTGGTGTCGCTCCTTTTCTTTTCTTTATTGGAACTGCTCACATCCACAGCAGATACTGAAGCCGAAGCACAGTGGATTTGATGGTTAGGTAGTTCCCATTTATTTCCGAAGCTTTTAGTTTTGGGTACTGATTGCAGATTGAAATTATTTATTAATTTGATGTCCCTAAGATTCTCTAGATTTTTCAAATTTATAGTATTAAAGTCCTGAAGCATGCAATGGACTCCTTTGCCCAGTGGTAAAAGTCTTTTCTGCAGCTGATAAGATGTCTCTTTTCAGCTTTGGTTCATTCCATTTGTACACATGATGAAGGAATAATAAACTAAATTGTTTTTCACTCTTCATTTCATCTTTCCATGGCAAATTTCACTTTGTTATAATTTGTTTTGTTTGTTTATTTTGGTTTATCCATTATATTGGTTTCCATTTCTGAAAATATTGATCGCAGCCAACAAGATTGTCAATGTCTGAATTTGTAAGCAAGGGAGAAAAACTGCCCATGTTGGTCAGGGGCCAATGCCTTGTGTGGAAATTGGAAATCAGGGAGGCATTAAGTGCGATCATCTGTAGTTCTGTACTGTGCACATATCATAGGCACAAGCAAAGCGCGTGAACATGTGGGCTGCCGAAGACTGATGGGCTACAGGAAGTCAGGAACCATGCAAACCCAAGTGACTTGTAGGCTACAGAAAATGTGGGTATTAAATATTAATAAAGCTTTACTACTTTGGAGAAAGGAGATGAGACTTGTGGGTTTAGAAGAGTTTTTCATGTCTAATGGTTGCTAATGTTCAGAATATTTACATGCTCAGACCAATAATTGACTTGGGCTATTTTTTTGGGTAATCGACAAAAGCTTGTTTGAGTTCCATCTGAATTTCTGCTAGGGGAACCCCTACAAATCCTTGACTCGTATAATCCGTAGCCCTTCAATTCTTGTAGGTAGCAAGTTTTCTTTTCCTTTTTTTTTTTTATAGAAACGTCTTAGAAGGATTATATCAGCCAACCAGAAGTCAAGAAAGGAGGTGGACTTCTGTTGTATAGCCTTGAGCTGGAAAGAAATGATAATGCTTGTTTTATGGACTTGTTTGGCAGGCCCAAAACGATTGTACTTGCTTGCAACTCATCATGCTGTCCATTTCTATGACCACCGTATCAAGTGGAAGAAGCTAACCATATACAGCACAAAACTAGCCGTGATGAAGTTGCTATTTCATCTTTAAGACTGGTTTTTTCAAATACCTGTTGGATGAAACAATTACAACTTGAATGCATCTTTCTGACTTTAACGTCTAGTATGTTATAAGAAAGGCAAGACGGTTGGATGATCCTCCAACTTGGGTGGAGGACCTCACCAAACATAGACTGTGTTTGGTTTGACAGAAAATAAAGAGTGATACATAAAGTTAAGGGAATGTTTTTTTTTTTTTGATAATTGAAAGTTAAGGGAATGTTGTCCAACTGAGCTTTGGCGCGTGTCCAACATAAAACCATCTCAAATTATTTATCAAAAAAAAAAACATAAAATCATCTCAAACAATGCTCACGTCATGTTGGCCTTCTGGTAAAGAGCCCAGAAACCTCCAGTTCTATGCTCTGTCAGGCAGCTCAAGCCTATATGCCATTGAGCATAATACCACCCATACATCTCAAGGTACAAGTTCATACCCTTCTCAATGCTCTCCTAAACAACTAAAGCAATCTCTATAAGCGAACCATCTAATTTTCCATGGTGATTGTAGTCATAAAGGAATATTGTATTCCAACAAACCAAGCCTTCAAGGGCCCATGACTCAGTCAGGGAGGTTATACACCATTATAATCAAGAGATGGATGCCCAAACTCATAGAGGAACTCCCTGTTTATTCTTCTAACTATACCATGCACCTGTATGCTGCCTCAGCCACTTCCTTGCATTGCATGTGATGTGTCTTGTCTTGAAATGACCCTCTAAAGTCCAAAATTTGTGATGGGAACTCAACCATGTTTAAAATTTGAAAATTCCCACTGGAAAACTATGTTGATTCATTCCACTCCATTTGTGAATTGTGATGGAACAATGAAGCCATCACCACTCCAAACAAGAGAAATATTGAAAACAAAGCAGTTGCATAATGGTAGATCATGTTTCATCCTAATAACCACATTTAAGCATTATGAAATTCCAGCTAGCTCCATATCCCTCACCACTGAATTTAATCTCTCAGACAACCCAGCTCTTCGATACCCAGCAACCAACAAATCATATGTAGATTTTGTTAGCAAGTAAGACCCACGAATTCGTTCCAAAAACAAGTCTAGCCTTTCATAAGCTGCACGGCGGAAGTATGAACATATAATCTTCTCTACATCATCTGGACATGCGAACAACAACCCCTGTTTCAACATCCTCCCAACAGCGTACTCCAAATCATCCAATCTGTCTGACAGGGCATACATCCTTATGATTCCACAGTGCACCCGTGACAGAACTACCGAATTTTGATTGGCCTTTGTTAAACCTTGTAGCAATTCCTCCATCTCTTCCACTTTTCCTAGCTCAAAATACAATTCCAGGAGATTTTTAGCCATTCTTATACTTATCTCCCAACCTCCATCCAGCATAAACTTCAAAAATTCATTGGCTTTATCAATTTTTTTCTGTTTACATAGTCCCTCAACCATATTTTCCAATATGGATACATTAGGTGTAACTCCTGAAAGCACCATTTCTTCATAAAATCTATCAGCAGTACCAAAATCCTTTGATTTAATGGAACCCACAATAAGGGATTCATAAGTTTGAACGTTGGGAGGAAAGCCAGCTGCCTTTCTGGCTGAGTACCAAGTTTGCATGGCTTTACCATCTTTGGCTTCAGAGTACATGAATATAAAGGCATTATATGTTGCAGAATTCGGTTTGTAGTCCTCAGATCGCTCCATTATCTCAAACAAGCTAAGGGCTGTGGTTAAATTACCTGAAGACAAGCAGGTAAATATCAGAGAATTGAAAACAGCAGATGTGGGTCTGATTCCAAGAGCCTCCATTGAAGTAAAGACCCGTAGTGCAAATGGGACATTCTGTGTCTTCCCACAGAGAAAAATAAGCTCAGAGTAACAACCATGATCTTTCTCATTCTCCTTGAGCATTTTCTCTAATTTCCATTCCAATACCTGTTTGGTTAAACAACTGCATAAATCTCAGCAGAGGTTTAGAAATGGAACTAAATATTTACTTAAAATTATAGGAAATCTAGCAGTAGAATTAAAACAAAATGCATAAGTTTAAGATTTGTGTACACAATTTATGTGCTTCCATATTGATATTTATGGAAACTATCAAACTACAACCTCTAGTAACTTGAAGAGCCCTACCGAAATCCCAGTGGTAGTTTTTCCCTTTGTCATTTTTTTCTTTTTCCTTTTTTTCGGTAGGAGTGAAACCAAGAAAGAAAGCTGATATTAAATAATAGGAAATTCAACAGTTGAAGCCTAGCTGGTAAGTTTATATGCTAATGAGTACTTTAGAAACAGAATAAGAAAATATTGAAAATGGGCGTATGTTTGAAAATCAGTCTGTTGTCTATTGAGAAGATGCATGGCAAAATGAAAAGAACCCTGATCAAATGGGCCTCTATCAGTAATCTCTTTCGAGGTTTCAAGTTCAGACATTTCTACGATCACTGGGATAGCATCTTATGGGACAATAACTTTGTGCTGTTTTCTTTTTTTTTCGGTTTTAATATGCTTTGAAGTCGTCTATTTAAATGAAATTTAGTTGTACTGGGCTGTGGAGGAAACCTCTCCCTCAACAGCCCTTTTTACTCTTTTTTTTTTTGAATTAAAGCTTCACCATTTCCAAAAAACAGAAAAAAAGAGCTTGCAGAGCACAATATGCATAAATTTCATTTTCAAAATTACTTCAATTGAGAGATCACTTCCATAGTTCCATGGATGGGTGATCCCATTATTAGAATAGTACTTTGTTCTTTGATTCAGTCCAACTGACTTGGTTGGTTACTGAAATCTCAAATATGGAAAATAATTTTTACATTACTGACCAAAAAAAAAAAATCTTCGGAGTCTAATGAAAAAAATAATAAATTACCCAAACAATTAAACAATTAATGAACCAAAGATCACAAAAGTCCCAAAATCTGGGGTGCTTGTTTATGTGGATTATTTGTAATCCTCCACAAAGAGTTATTTGCATCGCGTTACAACCACGAAGAAGAGAATATAGAGCTGTCAATTCCATTAATTAGAAAGAAGGGAAAGTAACAAAAAGAAAGGACCATCATTGTTACCAGCTGAGCTTTCACCGGTGAAGAAGATCTGAGAGTAGTGACAAGGAACTCCCAGAAGACGGTATCTTTTCCGAGCGCCAAATCCTCCTCCAAATCCAGAGCTGATTTGATACCCGAATTCGTCTCCTGAAGCAATTTAACAGCTAGAGGAATCGAAGACGACGATTCACGGCATACCAATATTTGATATTTGGCGGGATATATGCTAAACTCACGTCTTAAACCCCTTTTTGCGACAGATAGAACCCTGTAACAACACGCTAAGGCCATTTCCAATTTCCAAATCCAATGTTTCGGTTTTCTGATTCTCCACGGTTCACCGACTTCACCTAGCTAAAATTACAGAACGGCCAACCAGTACAAGCCATGTCATCTGACCTTGCCGAGGGACTGATTGGTTAATCTCCCCCTTTCGTTCTTTCCACCCCCATCGGCACCTCCCCTTTTCGTTTATATTATCCACCAAGGTCGGCGCTCGGAACTCTTTCCCTGATCCTCCGTCAACGACCGACGTGAGTGTTCAATATGTCACTGCCCTGAAGTAACTGTCATTGTCCATTGACGGCCGTGACATTTTGCTCAGAAAACTCTGCAGTTTGGCTACAGGGGCTCGAAGGTGAAGCCGCTCGAAATTTGAATCTAGGCCAAGTTTTGTTTCGTTGTGGGTCAGAGAGAGAGAGAGGTCTGGTTTCTGGTCATTGGTGGCGTCTGTCAGTTTTAGGGTTAGACTTAGAGAAAGGGAGGGGACGATGACGACGAAGAGGGTAGGGGAAGGGGAGCTGCTCGCGCCAAATCGCCCAATAAGTTTGCGACGTGGCAATTAGTTGGTCAAATAGAGAGATCACATCAGCGCCCCACATGCACATCTCAGCGTGCATTGGGAACATCTCCCGCACTTGTCATCGGGAGATGCTCTCAATTCACGGTTGGGATGTTCTGTGGGGCGCTGATGTGAAATCGCCAAATTCGAGTTTCGCAATATTTGATTCGATTAATTCGCGAGTCTCATTGAATTTATAATAAAACATTATTATTTTTTAAATATATTTATATTCATAATATAAATGAATATTACTTTTTTAGATTAATTTATTTATAATATAAATAAATAAATTTTATAATATATTTTTATTTATATAATTTATAATATTAATGTATCTATCTTTTTAATATTATTTTATTTAGGGAAATTGTCTAAAACTCATAACTCACCATGAGTTTTTAGCATTTCTCTTAAACCCACCATAACTTTTCAAAATGTCTAAAACTCACCATGTCGGTAGGTTTTTATTTTCCAAAACTCACCTTCCAATTACTACACCGCTAATTCTTCTTAACAGAGGTGTTCATGTCAGCATAAATAACAATTTTCATGACCAAATTACCCTTGAATGGCGAGTTAGAGGAAAATGATCTTTTCAATTTTCATTTTTCTTGTTTTTCTTTTTGCACTTTTAGTGTTTTGTTGTAATTTCCAATGTTTTTTTACATTTTTCTATTTTCTACAATCTACATATTTTCCTTTATTTTTTGTTATTTATTTGCAATTTCTATGTTTTTCTACAATTTTTATTTTCTGATTTTGTTTTTCAATTTCTATAGTTTCTATAATTTGAAAATAATTTTTTCTTTTGTTTGTAATTTCTGTGTTTTTTATGTATTGTATATTTGAAAATATTTTTTGAAATTTTTCCTTTTTTTATGTCTAAATATTAAAATATATGTGTATATTCTATATTGTCCAATGAAGGTTAAAGTAGTAATATATTAACACCTATTAGTATATTTAACGTCAAGTTAGTGATATAGTGAGTTAGACATTTTGAAAAGTTATGATGTAAGAGAAATGTTAAAAACTCATTGTGAGTTTTAGACAATTTTCCTTTTCTATAATTTTTAATACTAATTTATTTATAATCAGCTTAAGTCAAGCCAAACTTAGTAACTTTCAAGAATTGACTCAAGTAAAGTTCAAGCCAAACACTTAAAACTCGATCAAGCTCGAGTCAAGCTTCGAGCTGGTTTTTGAGTCGAGCTCTAGCAAATAGATATTCTTTTAAGCTCAGTTGGTTGTTTGTTGGAAAGTCTTTGTTGGTTGTTTGTTGCTCTATTGCAAGACATTACTATACCCATGGAGTAAAAGAGTAATTTTAACCAATATTCTTTTAGGCTTAGTTTGGAAGGAGTAGAGAGTGCAGATCTTTGTATTTTTTTATTATTTTCATATTTTGTATGTATTTGTACTTTACATATTTGTATTTGTACTCTTTCTAAACTGAACCTTAGGCTATGTTTTTTGGAAAGAGTGCAAATGCATGTTTAATGCATTTATGCACTTTGGTTCCATTTGGCAAGTGTTAGGTAAGAATGTAGGTAGGGATGCAAATAAATCAGATCAGATACAAATCAAGGTATATTTGAATCCGATCTGACATTGTTCATGACAGATCTAATCGGATCTGGTAGGCCTCGATCTTAATTAAACATGCATTTGCACTCTTCCCAAAAAGCACAACCTAATCAGATCTGGTAGGCCTCGATCTGAGTTTGAATCCTATTAATAAGTCGGATCTTCGGATTTGATTTGATCTAACTTGTTTTCTTTAAACATTAATAAATTATTAAAAGAAAAATAAGATATGCCAATTTAAATAAAGAAAAAACAAAAAATACAAGCATTTTTTAATTATTTTTATCATATGTATACATGTTTTTATAAAAAAATAAATACTATAACAAATTTATAAAATACAATATAAATAATATATTTATAAATAAATAAATAACATATATATGTATTATATATATTTATATAAATAAATATATAACATATATCGGATCGGATCTTCTCGGATCAAACAAGAGGTGATCCGAATCTGATCCAATTTCTGATCGGATGCTATTATCTAATCCAAACAAGGGTGGTCCAAATTTGACCAAATAGGATCGAATTAGATCAGATCATGATCCGATCCATTTGCACCCCTAAATGTACACATCAAACCCTGATCCCAAAACATGTTTGCAATTCAAATGAGAGCAAAAATATTACTCTCAAGTTGTTCAATGTAAAAATGATGAATTCTAATATCGGACATTTTCTCATCTCGGTTCATGTTTATCAACGAATTTTAAAAAACTAGTGATTATTAAAACTATATATATATATACATTGTCCCCACAGTGCCCTCACAGCACATTTCGACCTTGTATTGGAAACATCTTTCAATGATGATCTTATACTCGTCATCATGAGATGTTCCCAGTTCCCACTATAAGGTCAGGATGTGCTGTGGGACATTGCGTGAGCTATGTCCATACTAACCGATCATCATTTTTCATTATGAACTGGTAATGATGATGATGATGATGAACTGTTTATCTATAATGCTAGAAAGGTACGTTACTGGAAGAGATCCAACCAATTAAAATCCCTCACTAAATTTTGATCAATATCATCTCATTGATTACCACTTGATATCGGTTGATTGTTTTTTACTTGTTGGATTTTTTTTCTGGATCATGTTTCTCCCTTCCAGTAAGGCTTGTTTATTTTTATAAACAGCCTAGGTTAATTTTGAAACCTTTTCTGCATAAGACTTTATCTCACTTAGTCCCTTCTTTGTCTCCTTTTACTAATACATTTAGTATCAAAATAATCAGTACAAATACAAATGTGTGGTTTAGCAAAATGCAAAGTTGGTTTAATTTTGTATTCTTGATAAATGATTTTTAATTGTGATAGGTAAAAACATGAACTAACTATAATTCAAGGTTCAAGCATGGCCTTGTGGTAGATTTGTTGTCTCCAAACCTAGTTACCTAGATACTTGGGTTCCAAGAACAGGAGTTAACATGGAAGAAAGATTAATGGCATGTTAATGACGGAGAGAGAGCGTCTGAGAAAGTTAAAATATGAAAATTAATGAGAAAGAAGAGGAGTTGAGTTAATATAGGATAAAGTTAATAAAAGAAACGAGAATCAATTGTGTGATCAATGAAAATTTATGATGTCAAAGAAATGGTAGAATAGAAACTTTGAAACTTGAATTCAAATTACTAAAAATAAAATAATAATAATAATAATATACCAACCTGATACAATAACTTTTTTTTCCGATATACAATATCCTATATTCCTGAAATTGACTTGAATTCTCTGGACTAGCTTATTTTCTGTGATGGGGGAGCCATTCAAAACTCAGCTATTTCCTTTGGTTTGTGTGTGTTGGATTGTACTAGTAAGTTTGTGGTGGCTGCAGGTGATAAACAGGAAGGTTTTTGTAAAGCTGAGGATGCTGAACTTCTTGCCATTTTCTCTGCTGTTTCTTTTGCTCAGAAGCAGAACTGGAATAGAATTCTTATCTTTTCTGACTCCAGGAGTTCTGTGATTTTGCTGAACAAAAAGTCTGAAGCAGATGATTGGAGTTTGGCTGTTTAGCAGGATAAAATTTCTGTTCTCTCTCGATCTTCTTCTTCTGTACAGTTTCTGTATATTCCTAGAACTTTAAATCAGGTTGCTCATGTATTGTCACAGTATGCAAAAACTTTATATGCTGATACTGTGTGGTGGTCTGAAGTCTGAACCACCGCCTTGTATAGTTAGTTTCTTTCTTTTAATGTTAGGTTTGTTCAACTATCAAAACGAAATCAAATATACACAGTATTTGTGTATTGACTAATACAGGCCTTAGCCCAGCAAATGATTAGTCACCACTCAGGCACACATAAAGGTTAATTTCAAGCAGTGTTATAAAACTTGGCCCGGACTGGACGGTCAGACCATGAAAACCGATAACCACTGGCTGGCCTTTCTGGGTCGGTCCTAGTTAAATGACAATTTTGGTGGATTGGACAACTAAACCGCCCAGTTAACAGGTAAAACCAGGACTTGTAGAGCATTCCGGTTTTTAATCCAGTCCGTATAAAAACACTGGTTCCATGTGCCTAAGCAGCTGGTTTCTTTGCTATACTTCTCAAATGCTTGACTACACGGATAAACACCCTGACCAGCAAATCTCTCGTAATGACCTGAACTATCTAAAATTGGATTCAAAAAAGTTTGCCCCCTTACCAACTTGCCATAGTCCAGCTTATCCATTGCAGTAGTATTGCACGAAAGTCAACTCCAGTTCTGTGTGTGTGTGTGTGTGAGAGAGAGAGAGGCGAATTTCATTGCTTCATAGTTTAATGTCCAGGTTGTATTTCATGCATTCGCAGCGGAAGAAAGAAAGAAAAAAAAGTTGCAGCTCGGGCCATCTTGTATCGTGTCAATGGCAGAAAAAGAAACACTACTCGAAAAAAAAGGTTGAGAAATGATGCAATCCACAAGGAACACCTATTTTTACATGAATCTTTACATCCATGTAACAGAAAAACCCATCTATCTTGTCTATTCTTTTCTTGTTTTCCTCAAGGGGCTCGGGGCTCCTTCGAATCAGGCAATTACATCAAACGTGAAAAAATTAAAAGAAAAATATTAAGAAAAAAAAAACTAGTACAATACCAAGGGGTAACATTTTTCCTATCCACTGCTGAGCCTATAATATGGAAGGAAAGGAATAAATGACTACAACTTACCAAATTTGGATAGTGCTGATTGGAACAAATCTGAGAAAACTTGAGATGTGCTTTGATCATCAGCTTTGACCTTTATCTGTGCCTTTGATGAAGATGTATTGATGACACATTCTACAAGAAAGAAACCTGCTGGTTCCTCTGCCTTCTGTGCAAAGAAGAAGAACTTGAAGTTCGGGGCTTGACCTCCCGAGGCAATGCAATGGATAGAATGACCTTGCATGTGTCGGATGAGGACTTGAGGTGTCGTCAGTGCTGCAATTCCTTGAGGGTTTATGGAGCATTCCTGCATAAATAATATTTTTATTTGCAAGATGGCCAGGAATTATATACCCTATTAGAATGCATAGAAATTTCTGTCATGTATAAGGATCAGACCAAAGTTTTGAAACTTGACGGCCTTAGGATGTATCTATAAGCAATAACCATCTCCAAGTGAACCTTCTGAATGTAGGAGGGGAAGAAAAACAGCTCAAGGGTTTTCTTTCATGTGTTTAATTTGTGCCCATAATACAAATTGTAGCCTTTACCAATTCAACTCAACAAGTCTCTCATAGCTAGAAAGTGCAACGAGGTTCACTTTTGGACATGCAAAATAAACTTTAAAATGGCATTCTTTTAAAATGACGAATCAAGGAGCACCAAGAACTTTCAGAGACAAAATATGCTAAATAGAAAGCAATAAATGAAGCATAAAGTTTCCTAATTGATGTACATAACTACATATCATACCAGGATCCAGTTTGGACTCTAAAACTTATAAGAACCTTACTATTTGAGCAAAAGATTATCCCAGCAATTAAATAGTTGATTAACGTAGATAAATTGATAAAAAAAAAGGAATAGTTAAAGATACATGAAAGAACTTGACTGGACTACCAACATCCTAGCTCTCCGCGGGCAGCACAGGCCCTAGACACCATTGACATTTACATTTTTTACAAGCAACAGGTTAAATTTTATTGTTTACAATTAAAAGAATGAATATGAACAGTAAGTGCCAAGCACTCCAGGATATAGTGCAGCAATTGCTACCTATCTTTCCTTCCACCTAGATATTACAATGGCTTAGCCATCTTATCAGTCAATGAGTTTTCTGTTCTTTTAACCCATTGACAGGTGATTGTCAAATCCATTTTTTTCCATCTGCCTTAATTTGCATTCCGTTACGGAAGCAAAGTTTATCTGCTTCCCTTGCACATGATAAATTTAAATGCAAAAACAGAGGCCCATGACTTCCTTAGTTTAAGCTAAGACTAATGGATTTTATTCTAAATTGCCGGTTTTTTATCAGTAAAAATATAATATCAAGTTATTATCAGTGTTGACGGGGAAGAAAAGCAGCAAAGGTGAAGAATCTATATATATATATATATATACATGATCAGCACCTTCACAGGTATAATATTATACTGGCTGTTGTAACTTTAATGAATTTTTTTTTTGAAGAAAAAATAAAATTTATTAAAATAGAAAGAAGATACAAGGAAGGTGACAAGAAGTCACCCAGGAGAAGAAAACACAAAATAAAACTCCAACAAACTCAACCATAACCGCAAGCACTACCAAACACAAACATCAAACAACCACTCAACTACGAAAACCAACCCACACTAAACCTTGCAAAAACAACAGTCACACTCTAACCACACTATGAGAATACCAAACTCAAAAAGGCCAAAATACACCAAATCAAAAGATACTCGACTCCATTAATTAGCTCTTTCAACACACTCTCAATATTAGCAAAAAGAGGTCTAGTTCTGTAATTTCTTTTCCTGCTGCAGACCTTATCAAAAACCGAGCCACGCCCATTATCTGCCACCCTGACTGCAACCCCCCCTACTACATCCTTTCTTCTTGTAAAGTCCCAAATGCTTCCTTTTCCTTCTCCTCTGACATTTATCACCCCTTTCCCCTTGCACCCTCCCCCCTCTTTTCTTCTTGCAGATTCACCCCTATATCCCCTTCACCAAACCTATTGAACTTCCCACTTATGAGCACCTCACTTCCCTACAATCCTTAACCCGAAGTGCTGCAACTATGACATCACCATCCCCCCCCCCAGACTACTTTGAAAGTTAATGTTTCCTTTCTCTATTCCATCATGACCGTCACCAGTAACAAACCCTGATTCACATTGAAGGAACAGACATACCTCTGTAAATTTGATATCCGCCATTGAACTATAGCTAGTTCTTAAAATATCTTCAATTAAAAACCTTTCTGTTCCCAAATCTTGATTCCCCTTCTCAATCAGAACAACCTCTTGATTTCTTCCATTATCTGCCACTGCATTTCATCTCCTTTATCATCACGGCATGGATTTCTATCACTTTCTCCTTTACTGTCAACTTACCATCTATGTTCCCTCTGTCTTCCTCAATCGAATCAGCCTCTTTGTAGCTGTATCTAGTATTCTAGTTATATGCCAGAGGTAATTTCCTTTTCATCTTTCATTATCTACTATTATTTTATCAAAGAAATAGGATATAATAAAAATATTTTATAGGTGTTTCCCTTGACAATATACTAGGAGGGCGGCAAATTGTTGCTGGTTTTCAAATCAGCAGACAACAAAGGATAGTAAAGTAGGCCCCTCCTGCAGCAGGGGCAGTCAAATTTAACTTCCATGGATGCTGCCTTGGAAGCCCAGGGCCTCTGGAATAAGGGGAGCTGTTAGGGATGATTCACCATCACCATTGCCCAAGTCTTATCCCAACTATATGGGGTCAGCTACATGAATCCTGTTTCACCAGTGTTCTATTTAATGTCATAACCATTGTTAAACTATTAGCATGTAAATCATTTCTTAGTACTTCTACCCATGTCCTTTTTTGTACAGTAATAATAGTTTGTTATTATAAAAAAGTAAGCAATACAGTAGGCGGTACGTTCCTCCCCATGTCAACCTCTAAGCTTTTCTATTCCTATGTTTATTTTTGCCTTTCTTCCCTTGATAACAAAATATTGATCAAATAAAATAGCAGCACCATATTTATCAAAAAAAAATATATAGCAGCACCAAGTGACAGGACTCCCATTAAGCACAAATTACTAAGAAACCTCTCTGCTCTAGGAAAAATTATACCATTAGGACCTGGTACCCATCTTAAATAAGAAATCAGACTGAAAGTGAACTCCTTATATACTGTTATACTACTATATGTCTCTAGAGATATTCTGACATATTACACTGGTTTGTCCTAACACCTGGAAATTACGAGCAAGTGACCCATGAATTGGATTCCAGTATTTTCAATTTCAGTACTTGTGACACAATTTGGAGCAGTTAACCAGAAAGGGCATCCTAAACACATTTTTATCATCTTTCTATTAAAGTTAACCAAGCAGCAGCAGACAATAGGATCTGACTATTCAAGGATGGAAAAGAATCTATATACCATTAGTTATCAAGATTAGCACAAATTATAACTGACACAAAAATAACAAACGCATTCAGCAATCCAAATGAAAAAGTTGTCGATGACTTAATCATCAAAGCTGGAGGTGCAATCAGCTGCAAGTTTCCAAATCTGGGAATCTAAACCCAAATAGCAAACTCACACAAGACACAACCAAACAAGGAACTTGGAGAGGCATCTATCAAGCATACACAAAAGTAAGAAATTACCAGAATTAGTTATGCTAGACAATTTAATTATAATAGAGAACATAGAAAAGAAGCAAACCTGTGTCAGAGATACTGGCAATTGCCCCCATTTTCGCTGGAAGGTGTTTGGATCTAATGCAGCTCTTACATTAAGCTTCAAAGGAGGTGGCACAGGTGAAGGTGCAGCCGGTAAACCTAAACCTAGTAGGTCATCAATGGCCAAGGTAGACTGTGAAGCCTGTGTTGGTAAGGCTGGGCTAGAATATGGTGTTTCTGTTTGTGTCTGTGAAACAGTTAGAGAAATGGAGCCATCATATACAGGAGCATTGTATGAAGAACCATTACTACTAGGACCTTTGTTTTCTTCCTTCTCAGAGGTGCTTAGCAGCAGATCATTGTCATTTGCATCCACTCTCTGTGCCGGAATTACATTATGTGCAGATTCTACTCCAACAGACAAACTTCCAAGTTCTTCAGAAAACTCAAATGGTCCCCGGTGTTCTTTATCAGTAAACATGTAAGAAGGCTGCAAAAATTTAACCAAAGTCAGGAGGAATTTTACCATCAACCCTTTGACACAAATAGAAAAAGAAAGTGAGACATAAACTAGAACAAAGAAAGAATATATAATGTTACTATTAAAAAAGTAACTGACTATCTAAGCTAGAAACTAAGTTTCATATTTTGTAACCCCCCCCCATCGTCATCTAAGCCTGTCTCAACTGTAAGGGATCAGTCTACTATATGAATCCTACTTTTCCATCCCGTTCTGTTTAGTGCCATATCCATTGCTAAATGATGAGCACTTAATTCATTTCATACTACATCAACTCATACCATTTTTGGTCTGCCCCTATCCATTCTAGCTCCTCCAACTTGCAACAGATTGCTTCTTACAGATGCTGTAGATGGTCTTCTATGCACATGACCAAACCATCTTAGTCTACTTTCTCTTATTATGTCAAAGACTACTATTGAGCAGCTTCAAAACCACAGTAAGACATAACTTACCTCCAAATCCTTTAAACATCATTCAAATATGGAGAAAAGAAAATTAAAACACAAAGAACTACATATATATTATATATATATATATTATATATATATATATATTTTATATATATATATATATATATATATAGATATATATATATATAAATGAAAACAGGTTAGAAACATAGGTTTATATTTGGGGCACACTCCATTTGATAAATGAGGCATGGTCCTCATAGACTCATAGTTAGTCAAAATGTACTCAAGATGAAAAAGCCAAATAAACCCTTAAGAAAATACTTAATACTATTAAGGGCATATTTTTTCTTTTCACTAGGGATGTCCCTGGTTTACCTATATATATATATATGTGTGTGTGTGTGTGTGTGTATGGAATTTACCCGAATCAGCTGTTCATATGCCAAGAAAATGCCAAAGGGCAGTAATGAGTTCTACCCCAGTGAAAATTCCTCCAGATTCTAGAAAGACCTTACATTAAAAATACTTCCTCTTTATCAGAGGAATACTTGAAGAGAAGGCTTGATACCACAAACAAGAAGAAATCCTGGATACTGTGAATCAATACAACCATGAAAATCATGGATCAAAAGATATCACAGACAAGCCTATGAGGAAAAAATGT
This sequence comes from Nelumbo nucifera, assembly GCF_055504915.1. Classification (NCBI taxonomy): domain Eukaryota; kingdom Viridiplantae; phylum Streptophyta; class Magnoliopsida; order Proteales; family Nelumbonaceae; genus Nelumbo; species Nelumbo nucifera. The sequence goes on from NC_142650.1 coordinate 22,543,063, forward strand.
AGATTACTTGTCACATCCAGTGTTTTAAAAGCATGAAGCGCAAGGGCCTTCTAGAACCAGAGGTGCAAGGTAAGGCACACACCTAGACGAAGCAAGATACAAATTCTAAAAATAAAATATGCAAACTTGAATTTTAAAAGAAATTCAATGTTTTAAAAAGTCTATTAGCTCAAACCAAAATGCATCAGCATAAAATATAGAAAAAATTCAAAGTGAAAGTGAAGCAAACATATGCGGATCATGCCAAAGTGCTTCAAGCACTCGACAATTCAAGCATATTAATAGACCATGATACTGCATTTTAGGGTTAGGGGTCAAAGATCAGTTGTACTATTGTTGCTTCTTTAATGGAAACTTTGCTATATGAGATCCTATCCACAATAACTAGGGTTTCAAGTGTTCAAAAGAATTTTTTTTTTCTGAAAAAGGTTTTTTCCTTTCAAAGTTAATAAACCATGATACTGCATGAGCACCAAAAAATGACAATTTAGAAGTTAATAGGCCATTAAAAAATATAAAACACATAAGAACATAGAAAAAGTAATCAAAAAGGCAAGCTTATAACAGCCACATGCTTGGGTTGCCTTGCACCACAGCCCAGGTGCGCCCACCATGCCTTTTGAAACAAGACATGTGCCTCCAAATGCACCTTGCCTGTGCATCTACACATCCCTTTGAAACACTGCTCACATGTTCACAAGATAAAATAAATTCTAATAGATACTTCCGATTGTCTTGTTATACATTTGAATACTAAAAATCACCAAGTAGAGATAAAAGGTGTTCCCAGAAAACATTCCCACTTCTGACGTTCTGGAGATAACCAATAAAAAGCAGTCTGACATATAAAACACAAGTAATGTGCTTGCAATATTATAAGAAATATATGATTATGAATTAAAAGACACTGAGGCACCTTCTGGTATACAACAGATAAGCTATTAAATTCATCAAATATGCGGTCTTTGATTTCACTGCTCTGGGTATCAGCAAAGACTGAAACTGCTTGCTTGGGAGGATCCACCACACGTTCTGTCACATTTACATTATACTGCAGAAGCCTATAGTAGAATAGGGCTCTATCATGAACATCCTGCAATCAAATGAGCATTTAGTAGAATATTCCTGTAGAAAAACTATTATAAACTTCTCAGAGTAATCTGAGACGTTTTCATATTCTTGAAGATAAACCAAAAAGCACCTGGTGAGAATCAGCAAGCCCTGCAGCTAATGCAGCTCCCAAAGCTTTTTGAGTCTCAGGGGGTCTTCTGAGGAAACACTTCAGTACTGCAGTAAGAAGATGCAAACGAACCTGTAAAAATTATCATAAACCAATCAGATGATAAATGAAGTAAGCATCCTCATAAAAATTGGTATACCTTTTTTTTGTGATTGCTGACAAAGTTAAAAAGTTCAAATAGATAGTTTTCTTTGGAGATTTATGGAAGACATCAGTGAAACTCAAATTCAAGAATACACACTTGTGGTTTGTAGTTATGAAATTGCAAGCTTGGCAAAATAGTTACAGTAGAAATACATGCAAAATAGCAACTAGCATTAACTCCAAGAAATAAGCCTTGATAGCAAAAGCCACCCCTAAATAGCTCATTGATGTGGAGTAAATGTTTCCGTGCACCTTCCTCAACAAGAAATTAATGTACCAAATGCATATCTGAAGCAGCATATAGCATTCACTTTGTTCATTCTATCTTAAAGAACCTTCCAGCAAGATTGAGGTAGTACAATCTAGGTTGATGAGTTGATCTAGAAGGATTTTGAACAGGTTCAAATTCTTTCAAGAGAAAACAGCATGGTTTAAAGTTTGAACAATATAATATAAGAATTAAGGATTTAGGGGACAAATGGAAGTAGAAGGATCAGATGATTCTTTAGTTTTGAAGTAGAAGGATCTCATAGATGTAGAAGAATTTAGATGTTAGAATTTTATTGTTAGAAATTAGAAACTTGATGACAAATATAGAAGGATCTCATAGAAAAATGAATCTTTAGTTTTGAATTATATCTAAAAGAAATGTATAACTAGCAAGGAAGTAGTATAAGAAAGAGAATAAAAGCAAAATAGGGGGAACATAAAAGTCTCGCCTCTCTTAAAGAGCCAAAAGACAAACTTCTCTACATAAGCAGTCAAAAGTATGCCATTGATATATGCAGGAAAGACATTAAAAAGGATGCCCCAGTCCCAGAGCAACAAGTAAAGAACTTGAGCCTCTCCTGTCCTCGAAATAGGCTTTAATGAAATTCAAGATTGAGAACAGATATACACCATATGCAAGAAAATTATTCAATTTAATAATAGATGTATATTACTAGAGTGTCAATCCTCTAATTATAGGGAAACAACCATGAACTTTAATAGATGTACATTGGTTCTAACTGCAGGCTGCAGCATCACTTTTGTTTTTTTTTTTTTTGATAAATACACTTTTGTTAAGATATAAATTTTCTCATTAATATAGCTATTTACTTTAACAGTTTCCAATTGACCAGATTAATAAGTACTCATCAGAGGATAGACTCTATTAGTCCAGTATGCAATATGAACTTTAATAGTCACTAGGATAAAGGCCATCTAGAACTAAATTTCTAAGCTACACCAAAATGCTAAAATTAAGGAATAAATGGAACTAGCGACCAAAGTGTCAAAAGGAGTCCTAAGGAAGCTTTTCTGTGACAGGGAATTTAATTACCTCTGCAGAATGTTCATCTTCCCAGTTTTCAACAAGGCTTTCCAAAATATAAGGAGCATCAGAGATGTCCTGAGAATATTCCCCCAACATCCATATAAGAGCTGCTTTTGCCTTGGGTTCTTGAACATTTTTGCTGCTGATATTCCCAACAACCGCAATGCAATCATGACTCCATTGAGGATATTTCCTTAAAAGATCTTTCACAAGGACCTGCATATAAAATTTCCATAAAGACAGTAAATAAGTTATATAAAACAGCAAAAACATACATTTGTGATAATCCTGAAGCTTGAAAATAAGATATTATTTTCACATTGAAAGCATATTCAGATAACAAAGAACAAGATAATTACTAGAGTTTCTGCCGTCACATGGTCTTTATCCATTTCCAAAAACTGAAGCAGCCTATCAACAATTGCATTCACATCGTATTGCTGAAGTGCAATTTTCCCAACAGCGCGAATTGACTCTCTTGCGATGGGCACATCAACATTTGCAGCATATTCACATAATTCCGTCACTGAAATGGACTCAATGAGGTCATGCATGAAACTCTATCAATAAAGAATAATGCTTGTGACTAGAAAATAAATCGGCAAAAAGGAAGGGTAGAAATGAAAACAAGAGAAACTTCCCAACATCAAATATTACCCCTGAGAATTTATTGTGCAGAATGAAATGGTTCCCTTACCAATCTCATATGTGTTGCTTTCATTTGCCACTGCAGTCAACATTTCAAGTTTCAGTTTCTTAACATAAAATGGTTCATTGTACTGGCAATAGAAATGCTTGTAGTCTGAGGAGAACAGAATCGGAGCACGCATCACCAAGAGATGGAGGTGGCATAATACTGCATAAGATAGTTCTTGACTTCCAGAGCTCACTAGAGTGAGCAGAGGAGCTTTTATACGTTCATATACCTAAAAGCAACAAAATTTTCTATTAAAGAAATTATAATATTATAGTAATATAGCTTCTAGTGAGGTCACCTAACAGAAAATTGAAGAAACATGCCAATGCCAGGAAAGTTCCCCATAGAAAGGTGAAAGAAGTTCATATACCGCACATTATGATTATGTGGCAGGTCTGAACAAGAAAATTACATGATGGAGCATTTAAACATAAATGATGTAAAGAGATGCCTTAGCTGAAGGTGATATTTTCTCTTGCATGTCAATAAATTCTTTGTTGATATCAATAACAAAAAGATAAAACTACGATATTGAATCATCATTTACTGCACTGTAATCAGCTTGGTAGTTGACCAGCTCAAGATGTTTAGCCCGGATCCCCCTCAAATGTTGCAAGATAATCTCCATGTATATCCCCTCAGATTATGAAACCAACCAATGACTACAGAAATGTAAAGTTCAACCACTCAAAAACCTAGTAACATAGAGCCTTTAGCCCCAAGGAGAAGAGCTATGACCTCTTCTGCTAAAATATTCAAGAGCAGTAAAACCACGGAAAGAAAAAAATAGCTTTCTTTAGTAGTTCATAGACACACCATAAGTGTCAGAGGGTTCCAGTCTTCCAGACAAATAACCATGGAATTTGCGATTGATAGGACCCAAGTCAGGAGGACCCCAAGGGTAAGCAACCATAAAATAGCTGTGATGAATATTATCTATAAGTAACCCATTTTGATAGTCTATTAGAATTCTTTGACCACTTAAGTGATTGAAAATGCATGAAAAGCATAATAATTGGACTGGATGTCCTGCCCTTTGATCATCAACCTATGTCAGAAAGGGTGGGAGGGTGGGGAAGGAGAAAGTAGGTGAAGTGTTTATGATAAATACATGTGCACAACTGCATCAAGGAATGTGCGCCATCATTTGCCAATGAAACTGGAATATTCAGGTCAGGTCCTCTGACATAATGCATGGATCTACAATTGGAAAAAAAAAAAGTAGGTCATCACCCAATGCTGGTCCCAATTATCATCGATCTTGGAGAGGAAGAGTTTAGGATGTAAGTCAGGTCGCCTGAGTTAAAGAATTCCAACTACATCAGGCTTGGGTTCAAGCTTGGGCCCATTCAAAATTTAACAAATACTCAACCCAACCCAAACCAAGTAACACTCCTAAACTGGATGCAGACCTAACCTCCAGCAATTTATATGAAATGGCGCTCTCAGAGACAAACCTCCAATCAATGGATCTCCTACTGAAAATTAAAAACCTGCCTACTTTTTTACTTTTGTTGTTTTGCATTGAACGAGGTAAAGTAAAGAGATGATGTTTTGATAATATACCTGTTGATGAACATCAGTCATTGACAAGGTCAAATGCAAAAAGACCTTGATGGTTGCCAATACAACAGCACCGTTTGCATGTTGGAGTCTATCTTCAAGGAGATTCATGATGTCAAATATCTCGTTGCTATCTGAGGGTATATATTTCACTACCAAATCAAGTACAAGACACTGTGCCCATTCACTGAAATCCTTGATCCTGCATATGACAATAACAACCACCATTACTTTAATTATTAGAAGAACTCAGGTAGAAAAAGGGGGAAAGAAATTCCAAATTTTTAAATATTGCTTATAAAATAAAGAGTATGATCTTCTAGTCTTCACTGAGCAGAAATCTCTTTTTCAGTCAAAAAAATATATATAATAAAAAGGAAAAGCAAATAACATACAAGAGAAAAAGGATAAAGGGGGAAAACCAAACAGCACAAAAGATTTAAAAACACCCCCTACCAACACACACAAAAAATAAAAAATAAAAAAACAAAACAAAACAAAAAAACAAAAAAAAATAAAAATAAAGTCAAGCACCTATACAAATTTACATAACTCCAAAGACAAGTAACCATCTACATAAAAGCAACACTGAGCAACTGCCAAAAAAAAGGATACTCCACCTATGATATCCGGAAACCTGTACAAGGGTGCTGTATCATGTTAGATACTTCAACTTTTTAGTGTAAATTTCATATCTGAAACCATATCCAGATGTGTCCTTGCCATATCCTGGTAACAAACCATCCCCACACAGCAAGAAGCATAATTACCAACTGATGGTGGCTCAGTTGGTAGGATCTCTAACTCATCAGAGTAAAGACCTAGGATCAAATCCCGCTGCCACCAGGGTTGGGGGTTAAGGGAGGGGGATGGGCTACCCCAGTTGTGTAGCCCCATGAAGGGGGAAAAAAGCAAGAAGCATAAGTTAACTACTCCAAAGTATTTCTTTCATATTATAAATTTGTTTGAGACATTAAATGTTGACTACTCCTTGAATATATCTAAGTGGAAATGAATAAAACTTTACATAATTGAAATGTTTAGATCTAATCATATATGAAAAAGATAAATGGAAGAAGACAAGAACTAAGGCAACATATTCATATCCAAATAATTTCCTAAACGAACATAGGTGTTAACAAAAAAACATAGTACATGCATATGCTGATCAAAAAAACATAGTACATGCATAAGTATCTATATGTATGTACACCTGTGTGTGTGTGTGCACATTTGATCAATTAAACAAACAGAGAGGTTCAAATGATTCTGTCAACATGGATGCTCATAGGTGCCTAAGAAGCATTAAAGCACAAACCCTGGTAGAAGTAAATCCATATGTGGCAATGGCACAACTGGCTCAACAAGATTTGTTCAATAAAAGCTTCACAAGTACTATTTTCAAAAAAAGACCATACCGGTTCAAAAGGTAATAAATAACTGGCTTGCTAAGCAAAGCTTCTCTTTCCCTGGATGCTTCCTCAGAGGTACTTGCCTCCAAACTCCAGATCTCTTGTAAAGCAGATAAACAATTTGCAACTACCTGACAGAACATTATGATGGCATTCACTAGTTTAATATGAATACACCTGAATTTGCATGGAAAAGAGTAAAACATTATACATGGAATTTAATTTTCTAGATGAGAAAAAGGATCCAGCTTCCAGAATCAGCTTGGGGAAGTGGGGAGGACAAACTGCAGAGGATAGTGGATGCTCAACTAAAATGCATCTATAAATGATAAACAAGCCTGACTTTACACTGTAGATTTACTGAATTATTGCCTTGTATTCTGAAGGTAAACCACCTGTGTAGGCAAAAGCAAACCCAGTGTGCGTGTGTGAAAGAACAAAAGTAGATGGTTAACATGTAAAAAAATCCATACTCAAGAACGATTTTCAGGGGCTGTTTTTCCTTGTGGTCCATCTTCAGTGAGTGTGTATATGCAATGATGGGATCAGATAAGATTGTGTGTTTGATCAAACACAACTTACATCTCAGGGGCCATTTGATAACAGCTTAATATGCTGAACTGAAAAGCTTATCACTTTGCCTTTTTAGTGATCAAGATTTAAAGAGGTTGTGAGCTCCTTAATGGCTAAAACTGAAGCTGGATGGACCACTATATCCTTGAAAATTTTATTATTTAATTATTTTAACAAGTGAAAAACAAAGCAATACGCCTTTCAGTTCAGCAACTTCGACCATTATCCAACGTCCCCCCTATGCCTCTGCATTAGCATTATCAAAAAAACGAATCTAAAACAAATATGAAATAAATTTATCTCATACTCTTATGCAGAACTTTACATGCCAGATATGATCAGTGCCAAAGATAAGTCTTGTATGTGTGGCTAAGTGCATGAAATCTCCATGTGCCCCCTGTGATAAGATCCCCCTGTGTAATTCTCAGGGGTCTGATCCCTGTTTTTCTTTCTTCTTCTCCTTGTACACCCTCTTGTGTAAACCCGTCTCTTTGTTTAATGAAATCAGTTAAATTTTCTCAAAAAAAAAAAAAAAAACTCCATGTGTATGAATGTGCATCCAGTCATCCACGGTTTTTCCTTTGTGTCCCCCCTTTTTTGCTGAAGCTATCTATTATTTCTCAATCCCATAATTCATTTTTTGTTTTTGTCAATCAGCTATAACAATTAACAAACATGCTTATCTGAACTATGAATTATGCACTGCAGATTTTCGAGGCTTCTTGCTTGAAGTTGTGATTATAACTACCAAAGTCACAAAGAAATCAAATTATAATTTTATGACTCTCTACCCAGATAAATGGAGCATATTGTTGCTGATGGATGACAAATTCAATCCCACCCCCCACCCCCCAGTATACTCCTTGCATACTTTTAGAATATAATAAATAAACAAAAGCATGGAACCTAATTAGAACATAATAAACGAACCAAAGGTAAGATTGGATGAACCCCTGAAACCGCTAAAGTTCTCTCCATTTTTTTTTTATCAATATTTTCTCTCCATTCAAACGCCATTCCATGATTCAGATTTCAGACCATCAACTTCGATACCCATTAGAAGAAGAATGACATAAACAACAGAAGGAATCCTGAATCCAAACCAATTTAAGTTTGTCCCTAACTCCTTGTCAATGACTATGCTATTGACCCAAGGAAAGAATAGGGTGTAACGAGTTAGGGCATTGATACCTGAGCATCGGGGTCATTGAGCATGAGATCTTTCAGCATTGACGGAAAATCGGCATCTATACACGTTGTTGACGAGATGTGATACAGTTTCAGTACTCCAATTGTAGCTACCGTCCTTACATAACCATTGTTATCCTTCAAGCCTGAGCCCATCGGACCAACTAGATACTCCACCAGATTTGCAACTCTCAGAGAACATAGACTTCTCAATGCAAGGCCTCTGATCATGGGATCCTCGTCCCGGCAATCCTTCTGGAGAAAATTGATGGTAAGGAGGGCCAGATCCGGATTCCCTTTAGCATAATTACCAACGTAGAGATAACACATCTTCTTGAGAACAGTGTCCGATGTCGCCGAACACATCACCATCTCGCTAAAAAGGGAAGACACGTCAATACCAACAGTCATATAAGATATGACTTTCTTGAAGAGCTCTCTTTTTGCATCGTCGGTCCCCGGCGCTCGGCTCCCGGCGAGCTGCCGGAGTTGCAGTTTCAGATCGGAGACTTCTCCTTTGCTGATAAGTCGACCTAGGGCTTGAGAATGAGTTCGATTGGCATGAAGTAGGGAAAAAGGAAAAAGGAAAAAGAATAGATAAGTGAAGAAATTAAGTTACCCGGACGGCTGAGAAGGAGATGGAGATTTCTGCGGCTGAGCTGGAGGAGACATGGATGATCGACCTCTCGATGATTGCAATATCCAAGCGATACGTTGATCAGAGAGTTTTACAGTTCGATCGAAATCCTGACAGATAACATGGAGAAGAACGAACCGAATCCCCGCGCAAACCTGCCAACGAGCTTCAGACGAGAAACGAGTTACACGTGCTGCTCAGAACACAAGATTACGGATTAATGTGCGCGGAGCGTTCATGAATCATGACCCCGGTGCACTTGAACCTCTCTGGACTCTGGGCTCGTCTAGCGAACGATGAAGAGACTATGGAAGCGATAAATGGTTCGGTTCAGCTTCGGGTAGGGCCCGGCCGCCCGGGGGTGCGCATGACAATAATGAAAACTTGACTACTGCAACATTTTTTCCCCATTTCTAAAGCAAAAACATGGCTGACTACGCATCCATACCACACACCCACTATGCTCAGTTTGAAAAGATTATAAATACATAATAATAGAAAATATAAGGTTTTGCACTATATATTTATATTTGTACTCCTAAATTGAGCCTAAGGTTGTTGTGTTTGGTTGAAGTGCAAATTTATTTGCAATAATACAAATGCATGAAAGTGCAAATATACAAAATGCAAATTATTGTTTAATTTTGTATTGGATTTTACTTTATTCTGTTTCATGTCTTAATTTACTTCATTTGTATTGCAATCAAACAAGATGAGCTAAAATTTGAAACAAAATCAGGTGTTTTTTTCGAGATTATATCATGTGGAATAGAGATGGATAATTAGACTAATGCCTGGTGATTGGTACAAGTTGAAGTTCTAAAAAACCAAGAAAAAGGCTGAAGAGAATGTTATTCAAAAAATTGAAATGTCGAGATTTGTTGAATAAATTGGAGAGTACAGACCCATGGACTAGGCTATATTGCTGTATTTAGAATCAAGAGATCAGGGTCGACATTCTGAATCCAATCAAGTTGTTATTCATGGATTCAGAGCAGTCGGTCAATCTCCATAACATTGTATTTAAAGAAAGAAAACCAAAGGGAATTTCTTATAATTTACAGCTACTTTGTTGCTGCTTTTAACCTTGAGCCATCATACTGTGAATTTAGTTTGTTCTGTATAAGGATCTGGTTTAGCAGTTTCAACCCATTGTTTTATCCATCCATACTTCAGAGATCGAATATCCTTCTGCTTGGCTCATATTAATGCTTCCTTGAGTAGATTTTTCTGACTTGTGATCAACTCCAGACAACGGTGCAGAGCTAACAATTGCTGGTTTTGGTCTCTAAAGGTATTTTTTGCAATATGTTAATTACAAATTTAACTTGTTGGACCCCATTTTACCTGGCTCCCGAGGTTGAGTCAATTTTAACAGTAGCTGATTTTCTCTCAAGTTACAGGCAACCAACATCCAGGGTCGTGTACAGGTTGATCCCTGGAGCGTAGCTGTAGTTCTTCTTGACTTTCTCAATGGATATCCACCTTTCCAGGCTCCAGCAATGGAAATGTAATTCATTACTCTTCTAAATTACAAGTAAAGCAACTGGCTTTTCAAGGGTTCTATCAACAATTCAGCATAATTTGCTGAGAATATAAACAGGGGAGAAAGGAACCATTTGCAGCCTAATTTCTTTGTTTGGTGGTGGTATCGAATTGATTTTACCTGAAAATGGTTTTGAATCATCCCCGTCAATGAAGCTGTTAATATTTCTTGACTTCAGTGAAGCTGCATCCTGGAGTTTTCTTCATTCTCTCCTCTCCAACCTTCCTTCACGTCTTGCTACCTCCCCAGCTTTGCATAAATATTTGAAAGACAGTATCCATTGCATAATCTGGCTCAAGTTCAATTAGGTTTTTCGTTACAGTTACAGGAGCTCGAGATTGCGGTGTGGTCTGTAGGAACTGAGCAACGATCCGCACATGGTCATTGAACTCTGTGGAAACAAGGAGTTCAAAAGAGGAATACGGGGCTCTTCTCCGGCAGAGTGAGGAACACGGAGTTCCAGTTTCCCGGCAGAAGAGATGAGTAAAGGTTCTCCGTTGGCGACGAAAATGAGGTCTCCCGACGAGCATGAAGTTTCACTTCCTTAATTGCCTGTAAGGGTATTATAGTCATTTTACACTTTTGAGTGTTTTGTGGTTGGTGGATTCTGTCAGAACAGTCGAGATGAAAGGAAAGTTTCGCATCAAGTGAGTTAATCGTTGGATTTCATCTTCTGTTGCTGTGCGTGATGAGGACGGATCCGACGGTTTGTGTTTGCAATGCTCTCTCATCTTATAAGATGTCCTCGATCAACCCTTCTTCTGCACTCGTTCTATACAAAAATATGAATTTTTCCATACTATATAAATTCTTGTTCCTGCCTTCACCACCGTCCGATTCCTTCCGCATACATGTATAGAACGGCCGGTCCTGATTCAGTACACGACGATACATAGAAGACAATGGAATTAGTAACAGGAAAACCAGCCTAAACAGAATATCTCTGGGTCTGGATAGCAGAAGAGGTGCAGAGGAGAGGAGACGACTCAGACGAGGGGTGGGGCTTCTCTTTCTTCTCTCCAGTCTCCACCATAATCCTAGGTTTTCTGAGGATCTCTGTGTGGCATCTATCTACACGAGTATGGTTTGTGCTTCTGTGTCCATCTTATCCTCCACATCTTCGTTTCCCTCGAATTCCAGTAGCGAATCACCACCTTATGCAACTACTTCTGCTACTACAAGGACTAGATGCCTGAAGGTCTCGAGACGGAAGCCTAGAGGTTTGAAACCAGTTTCTTTGCGTTTTGCTTCCCGAGCTTTGAAGATTGGAGCTTCTTCCAAGCAATCAATCGAAGATGGTGCTGCTGAAAGCTTTCTGGAGGACAATTCAATTGCGGATTTCATGAGATTCCGAAGAGGGAATGGGGGGAGCAATGGCGAGTTGCAGACGGCCGTTGTTAGCTACAGGAAGAAATTCCCGTGGTCTCTGCTTCAGCCTTTTCTCCAGGTAAAATGCTGCAACTCTCTTAATTTAGGTATTTATTCGTTCGTCCTTCTCTAGTCGACCGCAATTTAATTAATCAGTTGTTCTTTTGTTTCTGCAGGTTGATCTGGTATCGACAATCCATATAGCAGATAAAGAGTATGTTGTTCTCATTTGGTTTGATGGTTTTGCTTCTCTCTTTTTGTATCTCAAAATATTGCAGTATTAGATTTAAGTTTGGATGAGAATATTTCTTTATTGGAGTTCTGATGGTTCAAATCGTTATATACCTTTTTTAGTCCTTCTGCAGTGATCTTGAAGATATTCACGTTAATACTTCCATGAAACTTTCTTCTAGAGATTATGACAGCTAGGCATTGCCAAGTGTTTTGGGTGTAAACTTTATATTGCCAGGGTTTATTTTGTAGGTTTTGTCAATTGTAAAAATATTTCCTTCATGTGAAAAACCTCCATTAAAACAATTAGACTTTCCCATCTAATATGATTAATGCAATCCTATTACCTATATTTTCATGTAGACAGACGTGGAAATCATGGTGATGAGTTTATACACCAAACTACTTTCATGATTGTGAAGGTCTCCATAAAGGTGTTCTATTTTTTGTTAGTGTTTCTTTTTCCTTTTGGTTGTTAACAGTAAGGATTGTATTAACATGAAGAGAAAGAACGAGATACAAAGCCCTAGGCTCAAAGAAAATTCAAACCCAGGATCACCAAAGACCGACCAAGAAAAGGGCCTATTTTACAGAAAATTTAAGAAAACAACATGAAAGATACCAACTGACAACTACAGCACCTTTCTTTCTAATTACCTTCCTAGAAAGATTTATCCATTACTAAGTTGGCTGGTTTGAGGAATGGGTGCAAGAAGGGGTTCAGAATGGATGCCAGGAATCTCACCTGTCTAAGGAAGTAACTAGATGTCCACAGAACTGTACAATTATATCTCACTGATATGAAGGAGTGAGAAGCTCTTCTCTTACTGGATCTCCATAATAGCTGGGCCTGTATAGTTTTGTAAACAAATATTACTTGGATATTTTCAATTTAGTTCATCATGATCTAAGCCTTGTCCCACCTCTATGGGTCAGCTACATGAATCCTGTTATGCCATACCATTCTGTTCAGTGTCATATCCATTGTTAAACTGTGGGCCCTTTCATTTTTCATTTCTTCAGCCCTATCCTTTTTTTGTCTGCCCTTACCTCTTGTAGCCCCTTAAACTTGTAATAGATGACTTTTAAACAGTGTAATAGATGATCTTCTCTTTGTGTGACCAAATCATCTCATTCTACCTTCTCTCATTTTATCACCTATTGGAGCTACCCCAGTTCCTTTCAAGTTCATTTCTAATTGTATCCTTTCTAGTCTTCCTAGTCATCCATTTTCATTTCTCAGCTTGGGTTAGACCTGCCCAAATTGCAGCCCTACCCAACACTTTGCTCCATAAAACATTGTTGGCTTTGTAACTGTTTTATAAAATTTTCCTTTTGGTCTAAGATCCCAATCAGTGTTTTAAAAGGTGTGGGAGGCGTACGCCCGGAGGCACCCTCAAAACACCCCGAGGGGTATGCCAAAAGCATTGATACCTTTGAGGTATACGCCTTTTTCATGAGGCGTGCTAGGGAAAGAAAAAGAAAGAAAGAGAAGGGAAAAAAAGAGAAAAGAAAGAAAAGAAAAGGGAAGGGAAGAGGAGAAGGGGAAAGAAATAAATATATTCTTGCTTTGCTCTAGCTCACTTACTTTGCTCACCCGCCCATGCTTTGGCAAGACCCCCCTCCCCCTTTCAGCTAATATTATGCATCTTCATTCTTCTTAATATAAAAGGTTTTTATTAAAAATAAAGAAAAATAAGATCTTCCTCATCCCCCTCCTTTTAAGGAGGCTTATGCCTCTTATATTCTGAATCTGAACTACGCCTCCACCTCCAGGTAATGGAATGCCTTGTGTCACAAATCCATGTTATAAAACATTGATCCCAATTATTTGTATACCATGTTTATTAGTGATTACAGAACAGATCCCTAATCACCCCTTGCTTTGCTAGCCCATCCGTGAATAAGTTAACAGATATCTTCACCCAACTGAATTTTATCTCAATATCTTTTGCCAGCCATTTAAATTTTTTCCTTTCATTGCTGTAATTCCACATTGCAGTCTTGTCTTCCTTTAGCCATCTTACCACCACCTTCGAGTCCCCTTCAATTATCAGCTTCCTAATGTTCAGCTCTCTTGCGCTTTGAACTCCCTCCAACGCCACAAAAATCTCAGCCCTTAGAGAGTCACCCTCTCCAATAGGGCCAGAGTAAATAGCTGAAACAATCCCTTCCTTGTTCTTGATAACTCCCCCAATACCCGACGAACCTGGGTTCCCAAGGCTGCTGCCATCAAAATTCAGTTTTAGGAAGCCCAAGGGGGGAGTTATCCAAGAGGGCTAAAGGAAACAACATGATATCATGCTGTATGAAACAACACGATATCCATTGAGGCTTCAGTCCCCCCAACCCCCCACCCAAATAAAAAAAACAGACATTTTGTGAGTTAAGCAAGTTGAGTCAGAATGCATGAAATGGCAAATTACTGGTTCTAGGAATCAAAATATAATATTTGAGATTGGATTCAATGTTTTCAAAACCCACCTGGAGGCCGAACCGTTTTTGCCCCCAGGTTGTGAGTCACCGGTTTGACCGTCCGGGTCGAATGGGTCAGACTGTGCCACATCAGCAATACCTATTTTTTTTGGTAAGCAGCAATACTTAAATTCATACATATATATAGTATTTTATCAATAAATAATGTATACTTATGGTCTACATGTATTATTTTATATTTAATTTATGTTTTTAAATTCAGTTTTTATTTTTTTTTATTTGTAAAAAATATATTAAAATTTGCATTTTGAGACCAAAAAGGGGTTTTCTTGGCGAAAATAGTGGGGCAACAGCACCTTAGGATGCATAGGTCTTGAAAAGTTACCCAAAATAAAAAAAAAACACCTCAACCCGACATCAGAGTGCAAAGTTATGGCTTCCCGAAGTTTGCATACACATTTAGTGTGCAGCCCGTGACCTGGTCGGATGGTTTTTTACCAAGCCAACAGATTTTGACCATCCTTCTGGTTTTACTAAAACCGGACCTAGAATCTTGACTGGATGACTATTCAAACAGTTCAATCAGGGGAGTCAATGGCGGGTTGAAAACACTGATCTGATTTCACCATTTTTTGAAGCCTCAATCTGATTTTATCATTTTTTGAAGCCTCGATCTGATTTCATCATTTATATATGTATTACTGTGTAATTTGGTGCTTCATAGTTTTGGTGTCCATATTGGACATTTTTTAATCATGTGATGCTTGTTGGGGGTCTAGGAAGGATGCTAACTTGTGCAGACCAAAAGTACAAGGAAAGTATGAACCAAGTTTCTTGTGCCACATTTTCCTTTTGTTTTTCCTACTGTAAGGGATGAAACATAGTCTTCAATCTATTCTGAAATTGTTTACAAGTTTAAAATAGTTCTTCATCTGCATGTACTTATGAGTTGTGACAATATTTACACATATTGTCCTTACATTTAAACCATTCATCAGTTCATTAATCTGTATTTGAGTATTGAAATGCAATACATATGTATCTAAAACATTGTCAAACTTTCCTAGTATTGAGGTTAAACCATATTTAGCAATCATTGTGTAAGACAGATGATGCTTTAGAAGGGAATTTTTCTTGTTTCCTTTCTCTTGTTGGATTTTATTTTGTTAAAATTACAAAATTCTAGTTTTAATGAATTATATGCTCAATATGCAGGTATTTTGCAACCCTTCAGAAGGAACTTGAATCCTATGACTGTGTCCTTTATGAGATGGTTGCTAGCAGGGAGAGTTTGGAGAATAGAAGAAAACAAACTGCAACCAAAAGGCTGAAAAGTTCACGCTCGAGGGGTTTCAATATTCTTGGATGCATCCAACGGCAGATGTCTCGAGTTCTTACACTTGATTTCCAGTTGGACTGTCTCAACTATAATGGTGATAATTGGTACCATGCTGATCTTGATTATGAGACCTTCAAGCTTCTGCAGGTATCAATCTTGTGTGTGTGTGTGTGTGTGTGTGTGTGTTGATCAGCATCAATCTTGTACATAATTAACATTCCATTGTTTGTATCTGTGAACATGCTCAGTTATTGGGGATAAAAAAATTATTAGTTGAAACTTTTAAAAAGTACCTTATCTTACAGAGGTTGCAAAAACATCTGATTATTTTACATTTATGGAATGAATTGTTTTACCTGTTTTCATGGTAGATTTTCCATGTCTATAGCAAAAGAATACATGCAGATCTAGCAAATGTTTATATTGTACATATAGAACAGCTTTCTCTCGCATTCTCTCTTGGATTTTGACAAGGTTGGTATACTTTTAAGAAACAAAACTAACGCGGAAGTAACTCTGCCTTTTTAAAATATTTGAGCATATTCAATTTGCATACAAGAACATTTTTCCTATTCTGGAAGGTCAGGAATGGTACTCTATCTCCTTTTAAGTTAGAGATTTTGATACTACTTGGTTGCTTCTTTCAGCTTGAGAGAGGTGAGAGCTTCTTTACATTTGCTAGAGATATGACACTTAAATCAACGAAGGCCATGGTTCAGCCGTCGTCTATTCCTGAAGACCTTGGTCCTTGGAGATCCAAGCTTTTATGGGCTTCTCGCGTGTTACCCATGCCACTTGTTGGCCTCCTCATAATAGGAAGCATCTGTGCAGATTTGGGAAGTGAGACATCTGAATATCCAGAGTTCGAGGCACTGTCAAGACTTGATTTTAGTGCTGCAATGAAGGTTTTCTTGGCGAAGAGGCTAACTTCTGAGTAAGTTAAACAGAAAATCTTCTAGTGTTGAAAAACTTTAAACTTGGTATCATAGTGATGGATTGTTTTATCCGGTAGCTAAGTGCTATTTTCTAATTACACTCCCAAGCAGTGTTTTTGAAACCATCGTTGACCCAGATGGTCGAACCATTCGGCCCAGGAACCATCCAAGAAACCGGTTTTGTTTCACCCCTAACCTGTTATTTGGCCAAAAAACCGTTGACTTGTTCAGCGACCCACTGGCCCGGGCATCGGTTTTTAAAAGATTGCTCCCAAGTGCTGTTTTCTGAACCGGAATTTAGCCAAGCATAAAATTCTTACTTTGCGAATCAAATTAATAAATATATGCTCATCACTTTAAGTTGGAGATTGACCACATCATCATTCTACTTCTTAGTCAATGAAATTCTTTGTTTGAGACCAAGATATATACTATTAGATGTTGTCTTATATCTACACCAATCAACAGCATAAAGATGAAAACCAGTGCATCTTCCTCGTGCATTTTTATGACCTGCTCTTTATAGTTAAGTGCTCTCTCTCAATTGTTATTAGCTAAGAAATGTTTCTTGGGAAGTAATATTGTGTATTGTTCTTGAAAGGTTCACAGAGGTAACAGCCGATGTGGAGATGGGGTCTGTTATCATTGGTGAGAGGAACAAAGTTGCAACAGAGGCACTCAATAGAGCCATCAAGGAAGGGCACAATAAGATCGCCGTATTGTATGGGGGTGGCCACATGCCAGACTTGGGCAGGAGGTTACGTGAGGAACTAGACCTATTTCCATCACGAGTTCAATGGGTAACAGCATGGTCCATAAGGAACCGGGAGCTTGATAGCCAGTCGCTTCCATTTCTGAAAACACTAGCCAGACTATCTGGTTGGCCGCTGAATAGATATCAAACCCTGGCACTGCTTATCCTTTCTACGGTCCTGGCATTGGATCTCTGGTTCTGGGAGCTCTTTTTTGGCACTACATTGAACTGGGTGTCTGAAGCTGCTTCTGTAGTCGGTCAGTTTGCCGAGAATGCACAAGTTCTGTGATCACCCCCCCCCCCATCCGCTAGGTGTAAATTTCATTATTTTAACAAGCAGGAAAGCCTCATATACACTCGTGTAAATAACCATATAATGTAACAGCATTAATTTTCTTAAGCAGTACAAATCCCAAGCAGATGTATAATGTATTCAATTACCTTTGGCTGCTCCTCGCCTTTTTTAATAATAAATTAGAAAAAGAATCTTACGGTTCTGTTGTTGCTAATTTTATTTGGTCTGTACTTGAGGCCACGTAATCCAGGAACTCCTGTCTTAAATTTGGAATAAATGAGAGGGCATAAATAACAAATTAACAATGACGACCAGACCATTTTAACTTTTTAAAATACATTCTATATTCTATGCTGAATGTCATTTGCCTTGATGGTACCATCAAGCCTGTGATGAGGTTAATATCTAATCGACAAACCCCAAAATTGAGAAACTTAGGTTATGCTTGATTACTTTATTACCATTGCCGTTGCCGCTTTGGGCTCCAACATTGAGAGGCAATGGCATTCATGTCAAAACGCCAACAGAAAGTTTTGACACGAAACGTCTTCTTTGGCTGGTACTTACGTTGATCTAATCTAACTATATTCTTATAACGATTAGGGTGCTTAGGAATGGGTTTTTTTCGACATGTGTTGCATTTGATTCTTCCCTCCTTTGTCTTATCCCTGTCTTCTTGGCAAGCATTGGAATCTAACGGTAAAGACCTCTTCAAACCATGGGTCGAAGTGCCAAATTGACGCCCATTGGATCGCTGCTCGATGTGACTTGATGCTGAGTGACCCTCACTGAAGGCTCGTAGCTACAGCCAAACGATGTGCCTTACTGACGCCCATTTCTAACCGCCCACTCCAATCTTCTACACTCTCTCTCTCTCTCTCTCGTGTCTGAATAATAAATTCAGAGAAACCCTATCACTCTATCGCTTTCTCCTCCGACCCAAATCCTACTCTCTCCGCTCTTCTTGATTTTGTTTGCAGGTTTTCATCATTGTAGCTAATCCTAACTTATTTTCTACATTTTCAGGTATTCAAAACCCTAGCTATTGATTGTAGCGTAAAGTATAGTTCATTGAGAGCTTTTGTCTTCTCCTCCCTGCCTGTGAGAGTTCTGACTTCAGTCATGGTTAGAATTTCTTTTTGCTAGGGCTTCTTTTACTTTGGAAATACATTTCATGTCTGTGAGAGTTTGGATCTTTAGGTTGTGTTTGGTTGGAGTGTAAATGCAAAACTATGGTAATGCAAATGATTTGGGTGCAATTTTTTTTTCTTGTTTCAAATTTCACCTAGTTTGTTTGGTTGCAATAAAACCCAAAGTAGAATAAAGTAAAATCCAAAACAAATTTAAATCAAATTTTTGCTATTTTTTTCATTTGCACTCCCACACATTTGTACTAATGCAAATAAAATTGCACTGCAACCAAACACGACCTTATGACCATAGTGCCCACCATCTCTTCCAATCTTATTCTTTTGTTTTTCCCTTTAAAGGTATTTCTCTACATATCTCAAACAAACAGTGAAGATGAATCATTGCAGTCTACAGAGCCCCTTCATCCTGTGATGAGAGGAGCCCCTGGTTTTGGCCTCTTGAATCATGCCATCAATGACTCAATCAGACCTTTGAGATGGCAGTTATGGTAAATCTTTCTTTGAAACCTAAATCTTTTCTTTTCCCTTTGGATCCTACATCTTAAACCTCATTCAATTTTTATTATTTCTTATTAATTCATGAAAAGCTATGATGTCATTGCCTGGGTGTGTATGTATTCTATTTGGAAAATGATATTGTGATCCATTGAATAATGAATTGCATCTCCCTTGTGTATGGTAAATATTATAGCAAAATATTGTTCTTGGTTTGGTTAGCATTAAAGGTGATTTTGGAAAAGATGAATAAACCTGAGAATTTGCACTTTTCCCAGGGAGGATGAGGATGAAAATTCCACGTTGCCATGCTCTTGTGTCTTATAATATTAAAAAGAGGCTCCATTGTGCTCTGTTATTTATTAACTGTAATTAGCAGAAAGTTTGGATCATATCACGGTTTTTCTGTTTTTGTCCTGATTTAAGGAACATCCTTGTTCTGCTTGACTTGAAGATGCACCGTCCTGGGTTGCGATCTACCCAGTGTCATTGCATGGATTTCTTTTTATTTTTTATTGAAATTAATTTCCTACATCGAAGACCACTGAGACTGCAATTTCTCAGAGTACCACTTGATTCCAGTAGTATCAAGTACCTATTTTGTTTTACCAAAAAAGACGTTCATGTTTACTTGATGAAAGTTTGTAAAGTGTTTTGAGGTGGACTTGTTTGTTAAGTGTGTTTGATGATCAAGGACCAGCTTCAATTATGCTTTTCTTGCCACTGGTTATAATTGTATACTGTTCTCTCTAATAATTGTCTAATGAAATGTTATTCTATGATTCTATTTCTATCTATGCCCTTAGAGACAGTGGTTGATGCAGCCAAGGGGTGTTCAGAGAAGCTTTAAATGGTCCTCTCCATATGTCACCAAACAATGAGTTAGATTTTCCAAACCCAAAAACATCAGCTAAACTTCAATAGAAAAGGGTTCCTAGAAATGAGGCTTCTTAGACCAAGCCAGAGGTAGCTGAAGGCTACCACATAATCATAGGGTGAAACAACAAAAACATGGAGCTTTCATGGACCAGAAAACTTGTTCAACATGTTAATAACTTAATAACAATGAGAAATTGGAGTTTATAGTGTTTGTTCTTTTTGGGCTTATTTTGAATAAGATTTGATATTATTGACTTTTCTTATATTGCTTTGCAGTCATCTGCTCACCTAGAAGACAATACATATGATTGAGTTGAAGAGATTAGCATCATAAGGCATACTGGACGGTACTGGAACTTGTCCTAGCATATGAAAGGCGATGACTTCTTCAGTTCTTTGAACTACTACAGCCTTTAACTGATGTTTGGTTAATGACCTATTCATAAAGATAGATTTTGTTTCTTATATTGCTTTGCAGTCATCTGCTCACCTAGAAGACAATACATATGATTGAGTTGAAGAGATTAGCATCATAAGGCATACTGGACGGTACTGGAACTTGTCCTAGCATATGAAAGGCGATGACTTCTTCAGTTCTTTGAACTACTACAGCCTTTAACTGATGTTTGGTTAATGACCTATTCATAAAGATAGATTTTGTTTGTTGTTTTTTTTCCCTTCCTGTAATTAATGAAATTTGTTCATTTTTATTCAATTGAACTTCTCATTTGAGTTATGGATATCGGAAAGTTCATTTTTTCCTTGATGTTAGTAGTGAAGGATTCCATATATCTGATAAATAAGATGAATAAAGATAAATGGTTTCTTTTACTAATTGGTATACAGCTTCTATTTGGGTATCTACCAAGGGGTTGTGGGTTGTGGTGATCCAAGCTAACAAAAGGATGATCACAGAAGCATTTTCTCTCTGTGGTTAACATTATTAGTTTTGACTTAATGTCTTGGGGTGCTATAACATTGAGTTCCCTATTTAGTTATGGTTATTGAAGATGTCGTGATAAATAATGGTGATTCTCAAATTTTAAAATTTAAGGAATGGAAAGAAAAAATTACACCTACCTTCATCATTTGATCAATGTTAACCATTCTGCAACGTATTGCGTTGTTTTTAATTGATTTTGTCACATGGTAATTATTTAAAGTTTTTTATTACGAAAGAATGTTTGCTTTTATCATATTTGTCATAGGCCTCCTTGCTTAATGGACTCAAGAAAATCATATATGGGGTTCACCCAATCCAAATAAAGGGCAAATTAGAAATTGGATCCAAAAGACTCTAGAAGTGTAGAAAGTTCCGGAAAAGCTAAAATCCAATCCAGGATTCTATTGCCAATGTTGGTACAAATCCTTTCATCCCATTTTCTTCTTACATCAAACCTTTTTTTTTTCTTTTGAAATTCCTGAAAAATAAAAAGGTTGTTAATGTGGATGAACAAGTTCCTAACATCCTCTTCATTCTCCTTAAACATGTAGCATAGAGTATAACTATCCACAAATTTTAGATAATGAAAAATTATGAAATTTAGATTATAAACTATCTTTCATTTGTTTGGTTCATTTTTATGAAATTTTCCAATACAAAAACAAAATTCTGATTATGAAGGATTATTCTGTACATTTCAGATTATAAAGTATGCATATTACTTTGCATATCAACAGCCAGAGGAGATTAGAGAGAATATATAGGTGACGTGTATGCTTATGTGGATAGAAGAGTTAGGCTCTAGAAGATAATTATATGGTCATGACCGCATTGGTTTGTTTGCTTAGAACCATGAGGTCAGTTATACTGGTGCAAGTCTATATGTACTCGGATTAGATCATCGACTGAAGTAGAGGCAGTGGCTCTTAAGGTAACTTTATCTACAAGCAGAGAATTGGGATTACACAGAGTGGTGATGGAATTTGATGTTGAGGTAGTTGTGAAGGGCTTGTTGGACCATTGGTCATCTCTGCCATAGAAGACTTTCCCCATTACACCATATCTTAGAAATCAATACACAAGATATTCCTCTTCAAAAGGATTTAGACTTTCCCAATTACACCATATCAATACACCATATCTTAGAAATCAATACACAAGATGTATTGTGCTCGGGTTTGTTCTCTTCATTGGGCATATTAATAATTGAAAATTTTCAGTGTTTTGGGTTATATTTTGTTTGAATTTTTAGATATTTTTGGATTTAAAATTTTATTGGGAGTTCAATGACATCCATCAAATCCAAAATCTCAGATGTGTTGTAACGGAGATCATTTCTATTTGGTATATAAGTTTCTTCCATAAAAGTGGAAATTCAGGTTCTGCATCCATTATATTTGTTCTCATACATTTACATGAATGCAAGGTTAACCAGTTTCCAGGAAAGTTCTTTCATTTGGAACCAATTCCCCACGCCCTTAGACCCTTACTCCCTTGATAAATTGATTGGTTACTTAGTTATTTGTAATCTCTCCTTCACTTAGTTTGTTAAGAATGTGCAATACTGTACTTAGTTTGTTAAGAATGTGCAATACTGTTGAATTTAGTGCTTATATATTGGTTTGTTTACTCTAGCATATGTTGTAACTTCCCTGTATTCTAATTGAAGTTCACATGTTGAAGTGGAAGATGGTGATGAGAATGCACCAAATACAAAATGATTAGTAAATAGCACCAGCACTTTTCTTATATTCGCGTTTTGGATTTTCCTTATATTTGAGTTGTTAGTTTTGAAACTTTAAAGAGGAGAACCATATGTTTAATTGCTATTTAAATAACACCAGTACCAAATATATGTGAACACTAGGAAACTTGAGTCATTTTGTATTTTGATATTTAGCCGGTGATCCTATAGGAGTGCTATAATTAGATTTTATATATTAACTATGAATAATTAGATTTTATGGCATGGACAATAGATTGACATTCAATTTGGTTACGCTAGAATGACAAGATACCAATTTATAGCCTCCTGGGCCCCACTCCGCCAGTTAAGTGTTAAAACAAGTGCCTTGCGTGGTCCGTGTTTGGTAAAAGTAAAACATTTATATACTGCTTATATTAAACCTGACGATGACAGCACCTTACTATACTTATCGTTCATCCAATCGTCAAATTTATGAATAAATGTTTCCTGCTAATTGGCTTTCGCTCATCATTACACAGATAATCATGCAGACCGCATACATACAACCAACAAAAAGATGTTTTGCTTTAGAGGAAGGATTTACCATTGATGGGTATTAAATAGTTTCTTACTAGCATACAGTAAGAATAAACTTCACTGCCACATTTGATATAAACTAATAGCCAGGCTATTGGACCCAAGTTCTAACTATAAGTTCATGTTCCTTCAAAGAGTTCAAAACTCAAAATGCCTAGGTGATGCTGATGCGACTTGCAACGGCATTTCAACTTTTCAAGTAGAACCAGCCGAGGTACTAAAGTAACCCCTAGTCAAGAAACCAAAAGTTGCCTATTCCATCAGAGAGTGGATGGAAGATAAAGTGTAACTTGGGCCGGTTCAGCCCAAATCTAACCCAAAAATATCATTCCAATTTACAAAAATGCATCAGGAACAGTAAATCTAAGGGCGAAATGTGTTTAGTCGAGTACAAACGCAGCATTTATGTGAAGTGTATGCTAGCAAAGATTTAACCTACCGAAAATGTTAAGAAATAATGGAAGAATCAAAATATGCATGAAAACACTTTGGAAACCGATATAAATCTCATTACTGCCTATACTCTCTTTAACTTCAGTTTCACTGCAAAAGATCAGATTGAGATGGAATGGCATGGAATGGAGGGTGAAATGTAGGTCTTTTTGAGGCTTTCATCAAAGATAAGATTGCAGTTGTAATATTTCTGGAGAGCAATCAATGCACATTGATCTTTGTAAATCTCCCCTGCCATGGGGCCATGGCCCCCAACCGGGTCAATGGAGGGAATCAATCGATCCAAATGCCCCCGGCTATAAGCAGGCAGGAGACCCTACCAGACCGGTTCGCACCTTCAAAATTAGCCCATGTGACTATGGTGTGAGCTGCTTTATTACATTACATGATCCACTAAAGCAACAAAGTCCATCCAAAACCACAAAAAAAAAAAAAACTTAAGCCACATCTCCTGATATACAAAGAGACCAAGATGAGGACCTATTGGCACCTCCAACAGTACAATAACCCACCTCCGAAAACCAAATCTGATTCTGTAGTCAGACATTATATTCCTAGTTCAACCACATTTTATTCAAGAAATAGGTGTATGTTGGTATATCTGCAGGTTGCACAGAAGTATCATCACCAAAGCAGTCCCATGTAAAACCAAAAACTCTAGTCTCTATACAAGGTGCTGCCCAACTGTCCATATGGAAGAACTTAATCAATCCATGGTTTAGCAATCATGCTATTAATGCCAATTTAGATTACCTTGTGATCCATCTAGCGTAGGCATTAATCATAGCAATGAAGAACTCAACTGTTCAAATAAAAAATATCAGGTCCTCAAACATTCTCCTATCTATTTGAACTTCTAGATTCTAATTGATAGAATGGGTGCAATACATTATCAGAATGTCATCTGCATTTCAATACTAATTTCTCATGTGCTCTAAAATTGTACCAATTTATGTAATTTCTGCATTTAACAGGGTTTAGTGTATATTTTTCATGTGTTGATCTATATAATCTATGTCCTCTAAAATTATACAGAAGCCAATAAAGTGAGATTGCAACTTCTAACATTTCAGCTGCTGCATTGACAAAGCAAGTCAAGCCAGTTGCATTGAGCATAAATGTAGAACCCTTCTAAAAAAACTTCACTTTCTTCCCCAACGAATAGATCCAGAACTTCCCAAACCATAGCTTGCAATTTTGATAGATAAAATACATTAAACGCACAAGCAACTGGTAGTGGAACCAATGGAATCCTCATGACAACACGTTACACCCTCCAATGTGAATCAACAGGCTAAGCTCTGAATCTAGGCAAACAACATAGGAAAACAAAAGAAAAAGAAAATGCACGTTTTTGTGACATCGGGAAGAACAAATGAGTTCAAAACACAAGTACCCAGCTCTTTCTAAGCTAGGAAAGTTAACCATTCTTATAGATTTCAGGGATGTGTGTTTAGGAGAATGATTTTAAGTGAAATTGTACTTTGGCACTTAAACATCCAAACTGCATCAAATAGAATCCATTGCTTCCAATAACAAAACAACAAAAACCAATAAAAATTATCATCCATAAATCTTCAGGATAAAACTTCTACTGCTAAGACACTCATCAGGGGGCGGGTAAAAACACTAGTATCCAGGATTTAATGAGACTGAAACGATAATAGACTACCAAAATTACGTCCCGCGATGCTCCTTTAACTTAAGAGGAGGCGGCTCCCTTCTTCCTCGGAGCTGCTTGAGTGCCTAAATAAACAAAACAACAAAGAAAATTAAGTAAAAATAGCAACCAAACTCACGCCAATATGAACGAAATGGACATATAATCACAGAAATAGGGAGAAATGTGATGAATATAAGATGCAAAAGAATAAATAAAGAGACTAAGTTTTACCTTCTCTGAAGTTACTCTTGAACCTACGCGGGAGGTGACGGAGGTACCTCATCCGACCAGTTCCAGTGGTCTTCCTTCGAATCGCCTTCACGCTCCAGTTATCTGAAACGCAAACAAAACCGCAGAAGATCATAAAAAAAATGTATGCGACAGAATATTAGATCAAAAATTGGGATCGAGGAAGCTGTGTAGAGGATATAAATGGAGATAACATAACAACTAGAGAATTAGATGAATAGCTCGCTTACATTTCCTGATGCGGCTCGAAGGAAACCCACAGGCAGCGCATGTGCTCTTCTGAAGGTGAAAGCTGCGGCGTCCGCACCTCACACAGAGAGTGTGGGTCTTGTTCCTCCTCTTACCGAAGCTACCTGTTCCTTTTCCCTGCTCACATCAAATCAAAAACCTAGGGTTCACAGAATGTCGGATTCGATTGCAAGAAAGAGGTAACTCTCTTTCTCTTGGATCTAAAATTCGAGAGTCGGGAGATGAAGTTACCATTTCCGCGGTTGCAGAGAAACCCTAGCTTCGAAAGTCTCACGCCAAGAGGTTGATGAAGATGGATGCATTATATTTATATCGGAAGGCGGGTCGGGGTTTTAGGGTTGTGATGATTGTGATGATTGTGTTACCTGCGCATTTTAGCTATAGGCTAGAGCCACAACTCGATGCCAGATTGGGCTGGGCTCGTCCCGGCCCTGAACCTATGTTATGGATCTCAGCCTATCCCCGATCGGCAACTTAAGACCCAACCCAGCCCAATAAGGCTTTATTAATTTGGCCAGACAAAATATGTGTCTTCGGCTCTTCGCTTAGAAAATATGCAGCCGTTGAATGCTATATTGGATGTAAGCTCAATCAGGTTTTATCATACATAGCCCCCCGTTTGGGAATGCTTATTTGAATAAGTATTTACGTGCTTTTGGAAAAAAAAAAAGGCTGGATAAGTGTTTATTTCAAAAAATAAGTTTTTTTTGACTTATTTTTAAGCGCTTTTTTAATAAAAGCTTATTGCTATTGTCTTGGCCCTTGCCCATCCCGTAATTTTTAAGGCCTCGTTTGGCATTAATTCTGAAGATTCTATTTCTCAAAATCCTTACAAAAATAATGGATTCTAATTTTTTTAATCTAATAATTTAAGTAGATGTTTGGCAAACATTCATAAATCTTATTTCTGAGAATAAGAATGTTGTTTGGCATGAATCGATTTCTTCAAATTAATTGTATAAGTGACAACCACATAAAGCCAATTTGTAAATAGTTATCCATCACATCTAATTGACATTCAAATAGTCTCAACTACAACTCAAAGATTATATTGAATGAATGGCTCCAATCTATACATTATTACTAGTTTCAATTGGCTTCAAGTTTATCATCAAGATTGGAATAATTAAGATAAGAGATTTGTCCAGCTTTGATGTAAATGTGTCCAATATTTTAATCTTTATAATAATCTATACCAACTAGCAATTGCTATAACTATCGTTCCTCTGCTATCTTGCATGGATCTTGAACTCTTAAAAACCATCTACATTACAAATAATTAGACCAGTTTATGGGATGGGTCGGGCTTTGCCTCTTTATCAATAGAAAAATATTTACGTTCGAGCTCGAAGCCAAAGCCTGATATATATATAAAATGTCTTATTTTTTGTGTAATTAATAAATTAATATTATATTAATTTAGTAATAATTTAATAAATTAAGGGCAAATTTCTTAACATACCTCCACTGTGTAGTTAATTGGCTAACTCTACCCTTCCTGACAATTTCTATTGTCATTAAATCATAACAAAAAATGACAAAATGTCCTTTTTGTCCTTAAGAGAAAAACTCCATTTTCCCGCCTTCTTCTCATTCTCCCATTTCTCTCTCCCTCTATCCCATTGTCTCTCTCTCCATCAGCAAATCAACTGTTCATAGTCTTCTTCATTTGGACCCAAAAGACAGCGGAGAAGCATCACCAGGCATCTTCTCATAATGTAAAATTTGGAGTTTTTATTTATAGGAAGACATTCAATTCTTCTAAATCAAACTACTCATTTTGTTATAAATCATATCGAGTTAAAACAACTATCTATCTCTTACCACTTTATTTACAAGACGATTTTCAATTGTTGAAGAACATGGGTATCAAATCTAATTGAGTTAAAACTACTATCGATCTCTTACCACTTTATTAACAGTAAGATGTTCAGTTGTTGAAGAACATGGATGTTGATTTCTACAGTTTCTCCCTTGCGTGGCCCAGAATACTGCCTAGTGCATAAAATGTTTTGATTTTTAACATGGGATCTGTACCCTCCTAATTTCTCTCACGGGTAATCCACTTTGAGAAGTGGAGGCAAGGTTGAGACGTATACCCCTGTTTCCTACCTCTATTACTGGGAACGGGTTGGGGCAAAGAACCCATCATCCTTGAACGACCTCAGTTCTGAACCTTGCTTTTATCATCTAGAAGTTGTAAATGACAGGTTTGCCTTTCCATGCGCCAATGTCTCTCTCTCCATCAACAAATCCACTATTCATTGTCTTCTTCATTTGGACCCAAAAGACAGCGGAGAAGCATCACTACGCATCTTCTCATAATGTAAAATTTGGACTGTTGTTCATTTATTAATGTCAACCATCGACGACTCTCCGTCAGAGAACAATCCCATTCTTACGTGTCCTTCAGTAGACGTGAGGCACATTGACCCATCACCCTAGTGTTGGCCATCCTCTTCACTTTCACTGGTCACATCCTATTCATCCCGAAAAAACTCTATATCTTACCTCCCCCCCCCCCTCTCTCTCTCTCTCCTCACCACCGCTGCAACTCAAACCATTGGCGACAATTGCTCTCTCGTTCCCTCTGTCCTATTGCCCATTTCAACAAACGGATCCTACTGCATATTTCAACAAACATAGAGACAAAGCTCCGCCGCCATGGAACATAGCATGTCCGAGCACAGGGAGTGTGATGCCCAGTTATAAGTTGTGATGTGCAAATTGGAAAAGGGGGTGGTCACGATGATATGTGTGAGAGAAAGAGATAAGAAAGGAGATCCAGTCCGATGTCGATGCCCGATTCTAGGTTGTGATGTGCAGATCGGAAAGGGGTATGGATTGAGATCAGGGTCTCGATCACCAAATTCCAACAAGCTTCAAACGGTGCCGAAGGAGACCACCAAATTCCGGTGAGCTTCAAACGATGCCATAGGAGCGACATGAGTATGAGATCTAGACTGACTCCATGTCGTCTCCTTCACCGGATCTTAGGTTGATATGAGATCTGGTGAGGGAGACAACATGGAGTCTCAAGTATTATATTTAAGAGATACTTAGATCCAAGATTTGGACTAGATCTGACAACCAAATGAGCATGGAGCTGGAGTTTTTAAACATGGAGATACTCAAATCTAAGATTTTTCGGTTAATCTCTGTTAGAGCAATCCTCTATGCGGGGAAGGAGGTGAGAGAGAGATTTGAAAGGGTATTTTCGGATTTTTCTTTTAAATATCAGTCATGTGATATCATATGTGATTGAGTGTGATGAAAAGTTAAAAGGATAGGGGAGGCTTTAGTCAATTGTAATAAAACTTAAGGGTACTTTAAGACAATAGTTAAACAATAATGATAGACTTAGGCCCCGTTTGGTGCATCTTTCCACATGGGTTGTCGGTTGTTTAGAAGCTCGACAATTCACGTTGTGGTCTTTCCTGTTTGTTTGGGAAAAGATTTAGCCACCAAAAGATGCATTCATGAAAAGATGTGTGAAGTCCATTTTGGACTATTTTCGATAAGCTCCAAATGGAGCTTTTCGACTTTTTTCATTGCGTTTTCGTACGGGAAGACATGTCTTAACCAAACAATCTTCAGGTTGCTAAGATCTTAATACAAAAGCTCACATCGTCTTTTGGCTATCAGGTATGCTAGCAGATCTTTCAAAAAAAATGTCAAACAACACGTTAGTCAACTAGCTAAACAGTAGGGTAGTTTAAGAAATTTGCTCATAAATTAGTACATTAATTCACATTTTCTGAATAGTAAATTAATATTTGATAATAATTTAATAAATAAATACATATTATATATTTATTATATAAATAATGTAAAATTCTATTATATATAATAGTATCAGACTGGGCTTATTTGAGAAATCTCAAGCTTGAGTCCACGGGCTTGAATTTTGTCCAAGCCCGAGAAAAATATCGGGTCGATCCAGGCTGGCCCGTCGGGCTACCCGACCCATGAACAAGTCTACAGATAATTAATAGTTTTATATTACAATGCAAACTTTTACAATTGGATTATCTAACCACCATTGTCATTTATTTATTTTCTATTATGAAAACATATCATTTTTTTTATTAAGGTCATGCTTGGGAGTGCTTATGTTAAAAATATGTGCTTATTGGATACATGCTTATTCTAATAAGCACTTATTTGCATTTGGCACCCATCTTTTTTCAAGTGCTTATTTAAAAAAATAAACACTTATTTCATATCGGGTGTTTGGTAGTCTTTTTCTCCAATAAGCACTTAAATAAGCATTTGTGACTATTTTGTCATTCATTTTCTTTCAAATTTTATGAAAGCACTTTATGTAAGTACTTTTATGAAAGCACCTTAATAAAATCACTTTTACGAAAGCTTTCATAAAAGCACTTTTACAAAAGTACTTTCGTGAAAGCACTTTAATAAAAGCATTTTTGTGAAAGTATTTTTATAAAAGCACTTTTACAGAAGTAATTTTACAAAAAATACTTTTATGAAAGCACTTTTGTAGAAGTACTTTTATAAAATAAAACTAGGGATAATTTTATAAGCGGTATTTTAAAATTCAACTAGGGATAATTTTGAAAGAAAGAAGTTGATTAAGTGCTTATTGTATAATTACTTAAAAAAAGCTGGAAAATTGGGTTTAAAAAATAAGCACCTATTTCGGGCTTATTTCCCAAACACCAATAAATTAAGTGCTTAATGGTGTGGTCCTAACCCAAATAAGCATTTATTTTTAAGCACTCTAAAACATAGCCTAAGTTATTTTTTACACATTTTCAATTGTTAAAACATAGATAACTACTTGAGGATGCCACTAAAATAGAAAAATAAAAACAATACATTCAAAAGTAAATAAAGAAACAAACGTTCCACCAAAAACAGTTGTCGTTGGAATTGTTTGGGATTATGCTAAAATCGTAGAATAAATATGTTGTTTCAAATAAGCTGTCTCCAAAGTAAGGCTGCAACTTGGGCCGGGTTGGCCCGAAACCAACCCGAAAAAGTTGGGTCGGGTTGATGTTCGGGTTAGGGTTAGGGTTGAAATTCATGAACCCGACTTTACTTTGGGTTGGGTTAGGGTTGACCCCTTAGCCAACCCGACCCAACCCGA
The DNA here is from genome assembly GCF_055504915.1 of Nelumbo nucifera. NCBI lineage: Eukaryota > Viridiplantae > Streptophyta > Magnoliopsida > Proteales > Nelumbonaceae > Nelumbo > Nelumbo nucifera. Next base: position 22,574,218 of record NC_142650.1, read on the forward strand.
ACCCAACTCTATAGTACATGTTATATATAAATATATGTTATATGTAATATATAATATACATTGATTTGTTTAGTTGCATGATATTTGTATAGCCCCCACCACATAGTATCATGTATTTATTTTAAGATAATCACTTCACTTAATCGTAATCAGAAAGACTAAAACCTTAATAACATTATTTTATGTTATTTGAAAATTTTATTCTTCATCTCCTCTATGTTGTTTGTCATCCAAGAAAGATCTATCGTAAGTCATAACTTATAATAAACTATAGTCATTTCTAACACTTGTTTTTCTAAATTTTGTACTAAATGAACAAAAAATTAACGTCAACAAACAAATACTAATGAAACATAGGATTAATATATATATATATATAGTGAAAGTTGAGTTAATATCTAAAATCGAGAAATTCTATAAGGTTTTAAAGGATGTGAAGAAGGTTGGGTTGGGTCCAACCCTGGGCTAGGGTTGAAGGAATTTAGTTAGGGTTGGGTTGGTTGGGTTGAAAGTTGAGTTGGGTTAGGGTTAGGGCTAGGGTTGGGGTTTAGAACTTAGGGTTGGGTTAGGATTGGCCTCAACCCGACCTAACCCGGCCCAACTTGCAACCCTACTCCAAAGCAATAAAGCTAGGAAGAAGTAATCAAAACTCTAAAGAAAAACATAAAACTAACTGGTTCAAATATATAGTTGCCAACTGATATAAACCAACCATAGAATAAAGTTTAAAGAAAAAACAAATCAAGGCTTCAACTGGATAACAGAAAAAGGAAAAACACATTTAAATGAAAACTATTTGATAAAACATAGAACGAATAGGAGAGTCGTTAAGCAGATCTTTTGACCACTAGTACAGACTTTGTGTTTACTACAAGGAAAAAAAAACTTATTGGAGAGGATGGCCATTGACGGGGAAGACGATCAGCTCTTTTGTAGTCGTTGGACATAGGAGCCGTTGAGCAAAGAGAGGGAGAGAGATTCGTTGAAGACAACGAAAAAAATATATATGAAAGATGAGGGATTATGGACATGGGGCTTACCGATCTTATATTTTTATACAAAATTACATTATTACCCATTTTCTCATGCACAAATTGATCTCACACGTCTTCATTTTTTAAAGATGTAGTGAGAATAATTGGAGTTCAGATCGGCACCCCACAACGTTCTACATCATATCTCTACCGTATATTGGGGACATCTCCCAATGATGTATTAGAAATTATGATGTCATCATTGGGCAATGTTTCTAATACATTGCAGGGATGTATTGTGGGGCGCATATGTGAAGTCGAATTATTGAGCCGCGATAATCAATTTCTTACGAGTGTTTTTTTTGGGGGGGAATTTTTTTTCATCGTGTTTCGAATGAGAACCGATCATCTGGTTTTAACCAAGGGTGACTCTCATCCCAATAATCACCATAAACGATATAAACTCTCCCAGTGAGTGATGCCAAACGGGCCTTATATTACCCTATTTCAAAGAAACGCCTTTTCACCGGACCCAATGCATATATCCCCGATACCACTTAATTTGTGTTTTTACTGTAAGTATTTTATGAATGTTGGTGTGGTAGTGATTAAGTAGAGATTGTCAATGGTATAAAAAATACCCATGTGTGGTTGACGCCTCTAGAGAGCCCAAAAAACTTGGGTTTGAAGTTTGGGTTAAGGTTGAGGTTGAAAAGTGTGAATTCAGTTTAACTTCAATTTGGCTAGGGTTGAGGCCTTATGTGATTAAACCCAAACCCGACCTAGCATCACAACTATATTAATTTTTTGAATGCTTCACATTTATATGTATAAATATTATTTAAACAACTATTCATTTTATCTAAATAATGATGCATATGGCTTCCAAAAAAAGACATGTATGCATGTATGTATGCATACATGTAGCTTTCATATAAATGTGCAAATATGCATCCATAAGTGTATGTGTGTATTATATATCTATCCATACATATATCTATGTCAATAATTTTAAGTTCAAAACAAAAATTTTAAAGAGCATGATAATTATGTCCTTTCACATATATTAATGCAAACTAAATTGATCTTGATGAGGGCGGATTTGGCCCTCCAGTCACGTCGTGATGTATGGCATCTCATAATGACTACATGACACTTAGACATCACCTAAATGATGATTTGGAGTTCCAGATCGTAGCTCATCTTTACCCCGACATGGCGACCTCCCTTTACCACCGACCTGGCGACTTCGGCCACAACTTAGGTCGACTTGCAGCACTTCATCCAGGGTTAGCCTGTAGCACCTCGTCATCAGCCAAATGACCTCGACGCGAGGAGCGACCTCCCTCGAGGGCTTGCCGACCTGACTAGGGACCAAGCGGTGACTTGCGAGATGTGATCGCCGACAAATTCGGCATGCATATTTTGATGCTTCCAGGTTTCTCGGAAGTTGGCCCACGTACCGAATGTTTCCGGATGATGGTCAACATGTATGGCAGTTGCCTTCGAAGATCTCAGACTGGTTAGGCACGACCTCCCAGAAATCCCGGGTGCGGTGCATGAGGCCCACACCAAACAATGCCTATATAAAAGCACCAACCCGAATGACACGGGAGAAGCGAGTAAGCACATTCTAGTTCTCATACCTTGTGATTTTTCAGCTCGCGATCTACTACGAGAGTACTAACTTAATCATCTGAGCGACCTCGTCGGGTTAGCCACCCCAAGTCCTTTAACATTGATTCCTTGTAGGTTTTTCTGAAGAGCTACCTAGCTTAGCAATCAACCCAGCTCGGCACCCAATCTACCCCCAGCTCGGCATCAAAGTCCTCATCTAGCAAAAATCCTCCACTTCAGCCTCTAAGTTGTCGACCACCTAGAAGTAGTCCGAACGATAGGGTGCTGCCAAAAAACCCTTCATCATATCTCAACCTAGGTTAAGTTTGGGAGTGCTTATTCTAACAAGCACTTGTTTTGGGCCGCAACCACATTAATAAATAAGTTCTTATTCTATAAAATAAGCACGTGTGCAAGGAGCCTAAGGCTCAATTTGGAAAGAGTACAAATACAAATATGTACAGTGCAAATACATACAAAAATACAAGGTTTTCTACTTTGCATACTTGTATTTGTACTCCTAAACTGAGCCTAAATATTGAGCTTATTTTCAAGTAGGGGTGGATTTGAATTAAGCTGAGCCGAATATATGGCTATTTGAGCTCGAGTTGCTAATAGACTGTCAGGCTCAAGCTCTATTCGGGTAAGAGACTTGAGCTTGAATTTGACTTAAGTCAAAAGTTTGGAAGTTCGAGCTTGGCTCGGCTCAAGCTCAATTGTGAATTAAATGTTTTATAAAAATAAAAAATATGCATATAAAAAATTAAGAATTACAATGAATTAATTGTTATTATATATAACAATTAAAATTCTATATATAATATTTTTATATTTATTATTTTTATATGTATATATATGTATGTATGTATACATATATAAATATATATGTAAAAGCTTGATTAGGCTCGTGAGCCTCATGAGCCAAGCTTTTTCAGGCTCGAGCTCATCTCAATTAGCAAACGAGGCTCAAAGCTCAATTTAAACTGAGCCGAACTGAGCTCGAACAGTTCATGAAAAGCTTGCTTGTGGCCACCCCTATTTTCAAGTGTTTATTTATTTTCTTTGGGACCATCTTGGTCCATCATGTCATTTTAAAAATAATTATATTACAAATACACTCATGAACACTTATTAGGACAAACATCTATTTTTAGGGAAAATTGCATATTATTACCTTGCACTTTCGAGGTAGTCTCACTTTACCAACTGAATTTTAAAACATGCCATTGCATTGTTTGCATTCTCAAAATTTGTCACTTTAGACCAACACCATCACTAGACATTTTTATGGTGTAGTGAAATTTTCAAATTGCCCTTGGCATATAGTACCCTTGTACTCAGTAGGTCATTGACGACTTGGTCTCTTTCATATGTTGCCTATATCAAGGCCACTCGCTCTGTTCGTCCAAGATTGTTAAGTGCTGTGTCAAGGAATTATTGAATGTGACTCAAAGGGACGGCTTCAATATGGCATCGAGGCATCTTCAAGAGGAGGTGGATTGTATTTGGTGATACACACCACTAATAACCCCTCCTTAAGTTAGATGTTGCAAAAATTGAATTTGCATTTATGTTGGAGAGAATCAACTAACATATCAATTTAGCCACCCCATAGATTGGTGATTGGTGGTGAATTTGGGATTTTACTCACATCTATTTTTAAAATGTGGCTTAAAATGGTAGTTTTTAAGAGTTTAGGTAGTGTATTGGCACGTTTTAAAGTTCGAGTATTAAAGTGAGACTACCCTAAAGTACAAGGTACTAGTATTCAATTTACCCTTTATATATAAACCTATTAATGGGTTGGGTAGCCCAATAGGTCAGGCTAGGCCAGTCCATTTTAAGTTAAGCTTAGACATGACATTAGGCATGTTAGTTAAAGTTCGGGCCTAAAACACTATGCCTGACCTTTTTTTTTTTTTGTTCGGGCATGTCTCAAGCTTTATAAAAAAAGCTTGGCCCAAACTTGAGCTCGATTTGATAATATATATTATATAATACAAAGTATATTTTATTTAATAAAAAATATATACATAATATTTTTTATTTGTCCATATTCTCATTTTTCAAGTAATAGTGAGATCTTTTATTATTTTTGGATTTTGAGGGCTTTTAGCATAAATAAAACATTTTTTTATTTAATAAAAAAAGAAAACAATACATGTTTTCAAAATTTTACCCACACTTCAGCTTGGGCCTGAATGTATTTTGTTGATATAGAGGCAAAACCTGACCCATCAACAAGTCTATAAGCATTAATCACTCCCAAACATGGGTAAAACCAATCAGGCCAACCGGGTTGGGTTAAGATCGGATTCAACCCGATCTTATCCGGCCCGACTTGCACGGTTGCACCCATCTTTGTGGGGGTTAGCATTATCCAATCAACCGGGGAGCGGTTCGCGGGCCCTTAGTCACTACGGAAGTACTGCCCCAAAAGCGCGGGAAAAAAAGAGGTTCAGCGAAGTGTTAAAACTCGAGCAATGAGCCATCAGCCATGGTGACAAGCCTAAACTGAACTGAATAACAACGAGTTCCACCAAGCAGAGAGAAAGGAAGCACGAAATGGAAACAAAGTTCCCCGGGTTCCCCTTCGAGCCCTATTCCATACAGGTCGATTTCATGAATGCTCTTTATCGTTTTCTTGACAAGGGAGGTGTCTCCATGCTTGAAAGCCCTACAGGTACATTCTCACAGTTTCCATCTCCCACCCCTCCGATCTTCTGTCGTTTTGTTCTTTTACATTTTGGTTTCTGTCTCGAGCTTCTAATGTATTTCCTTTGCAGGGACCGGGAAAACCCTAAGCATCATTTGCAGCGTTTTGCAGTGGGTTGTTGATAGGAAGCAGGTTGATGCAGACTCCGTCACGAATCAAACATCTGGAGCTCAGTCTGCGTCTGATGATGAACCTGATTGGATGAAGGGTTTCGTTCCAGAAAAGAAAGACCGGGAACAGGAGAAGAAGAAGAAGACGAAGAATCTTGCTCATGGATTGGCAAATTCTGATAAGAGAAGGTCTACGGGAAGTTGCAGAGATTTTCTCTGTAAGAGCGCGGTAGAAGAGGACTTCTCTGAGAAGGAGGAGCTTGGGAAGCCTCAGAAGACGAGAGATGCATTGCAGTTGGAAGATGAAAACGAGTTTTTGTTGGATGAGTATGAGAGCGAAGAGGAAGGTGTAGTTGGTGGGAAACCAAAGAGGAAGGATTGTAGAAGTTGTTTTAGTTCAACGAGCGATGAGGAGGAGGGGCAATTAAGTGATAAGGAAGAACATGAGAGTTTCAAAGTTTATTTCTGCAGCCGCACACATTCTCAGCTCTCTCAGTTCGTGAAAGAGTTGAGGAGAACAATTTTTTCTTCTGAGTTAGAAACAGTATGTTTGGGCTCCAGGAAAAACTTATGTATTAATGAAGGTACATTTATTTGTTGTACTATTGAGAAATTTTATGTGTGATCCCTTACAACCCTGTCATGCTTTTTATTTATTTATTTATTTTCAATCAGATGTCCTAAAGCTTGGGAATTCCACACGGATCAATGAACGATGCTTGGAGCTTCAGAAGAGCAACAAAAAAGAAGTTTCCAAAATCAAGGTTATACCCATTAACCAAGATCCCTGCTCACGTTTTAGTTGATGTTGCTTTGCTGTTTTGTTGAGATTCATTGTTTCCATTCAGGTCAATTAACCTTTTCCTTCAGATTCATATATTCTCAATAGATTGTCATTCTTCATGCTACTTTGTCTAAGCTAAATTTAACACTTCCATCAAATTTTGGGCTGGGAACATTCCGGAACAAAAGTACAGGGTTTGGATACTTAAATTAACTCATATTTTCATGGGAATGGATACCAATTTAGTGGTGATTGTTTAACACCCGAAGAACTCCTGGGGGGTCCAAAAATGTTTGTGATGATTTCATTGGCATGCAATGTTTTCTAGAAAGTGCATTGAATGAGGCATCATCATCACCATCATCATATAAAGTCTCATTTAAAGAGTTTGTTTCCCCATTAACTGCAGGAGTTTGCTTTCTCATTATTAGCTACTAATTTGATGGACAGTTTTAATTTCTAAAGGAAATATGTTCTAAATCATTCAACTGATCCAAATTGTATTGCTTCCTTGCTCCATTTGGCCTCAACCTTTTCAGTGCTAAGGATAGTCTATGTATTGTTAAAGGTGAGGCAGTTGGAATTAGAAGGTTCACTACGTGGTGTGGCAGTTATTAGTTATCAGACTTTGAATTGCCAGAGTGAACATTGTTGCCACCTTAGCAGAAAAATCTACTTATTGAACTCTTGCCTTTTGTGCTATTGTTTAAAATATCAAAGAAAATTTGGAAAAAATAGGTTGTGGAGTGGTCAAAGTTATATGTCATGCCATAGAGATCTGGCCTGAAATCCCAGCTGCCAGATCTGTAGATTCCCATTATAGGCTGTGAATGAAACCAATTCAATTACTTCTGAAAAGTTGAATGGCATGTGATTACCAATTCTATAATGGGAATCTACAGATCTGGCAGCTGGGATTTCAGGCCAGATCTCTATGGCATGACATATAACTTTGACCACTCCACAACCTATTTTTTCCATGTGATTACCAATTCTATCTACTTTACTAAATCCATCTTGTTTATAGCCAAGGTGGACATCCAAGTGTTTTCAATTGGAACTGGAATCTCCAGTCTGATGGGTGACCTCAGTGGTTATGTTCTTATAGAATATGGCTTATTCATTTAATGTAATTCATCCTAAACTATTCTTAATATCTAAATTCATATTGGTCATGAAATAGTTCTTTGATTATTTAACAGTGATTTACAGGTCCTTGCTGGAGGAAAAATACGTAGAATGAAAACTTCTTCTGGTTGTCCTTTGCTTAGAAAGCACAAACTACAAAAGCAGTTCAAGACTGAGGCCTCTCAATATGGTGCCTTGGATATTGAGGATATTGTTCAGCTTGGCAAAAGGATCGGGACTTGCCCATACTATGGCTCCCGGAGCATGGTCTCTGTAGCTAATCTTGTGGTCCTTCCTTATCAATCTCTTCTTTTGAAGTCTTCTCGGGAATCGCTTGGTTTGAATTTGAAAAATAGCATTGTGATTGTAGATGAAGCTCACAATCTAGCAGATTCTCTTACCAGCATGTATGATTCAAAAATTATGCTTTCACAGGTAAATGTTTTTGCATCTCCTACATTTCTTATCTATTATTGTGAAAGACAGTTGCAAACTTGGCTAAGTAGTTGTTCTCAACTATGATTAGTTAGTCAAACCACCTTTTTTTTAATGCATGATCTATTCTGTAGTTTCTTTATGAATATCGACTTCACTTTGAATGAATTAAAAGGCTTGGAACACAGTAATCAGAAAATCCCATATACAATGTGATCCATTGTTTGAATCTCTGGAAATGGAACCACAGCTAAACCACCATTCGTAATGTTGGGAGTGCACATGCTATTCTTTAACATGGTCTGGTTTTATCCATGGTCACACAACATTACACTTTTTTGATCAATAACAGTAAGATTCATCAAATGGTTAAGAAAAAGATTACAGAGGAGGGGAGCTAAAATATCTTAACTCCCCACAACTGCCAACATACACCCAAAATACAAGAACAATTACAACTGAGCCCAAAAAACAGAACTACTACTCACCCCTTGCTTAGCTAAGCCATCTGCAAATGAATTTGCACTTCTCTTTACCCATGTGCGTCGAACTTCAATGTCCTTGGTCATCCATTTAAATTTCCTCTTGTTTTAGTAGAAACGTTGTACTTTGCATTCAAATGATATGAATAGGATGGGTTTAAGAACAAACTGCAAAGAAATGTTTATTTAGTATGTTTAGCTGGCTTTACCTTTTCTCATTAAAGTGGCAAGTTTTCATGTATACCTAGACCATGTTTAAACCCTGCGTCCCCACTGAAGAAAAAAAATTCACTTTAATATGGGGTTAATTAAGTGTATAGAGTTAAAATATTGGAGATTCTTGTAGACAAAATAATAATTGAGAGAATAAATGGGGACAACCACTCATACACACATGCACACTTTTTGTGTACAAACCTTCAAACTTTTCAGATTTGTCTCTTCTATTCCTGCTTCTCCTGGCACTCCTGCTCTGTTCACTTTATTTTTAAAATTCCTTTTATTGGCAATGCCAAGACTTTTACTTTCGGGTATTTGAGTTCTTGAGAACTGAAATCATTACAGGTTGGTTACTATTGAGCTTCATGCTTTTCAGTTGGAGCAGGTACATTCCCACTTAGAGCTGTACCTTGATAGATTCCGGAAACTGTTAGGAGCTGGCAATCGAAGATACATACAAACTCTGATTGTTCTAACTCGAGCATTTCTCAGACTGTTACTTAATGAGAAGAGTGCAGACTCTATTGATATTTGTCAAAGGAATGGACATGCTACTGGACAGAAATCTCTCCCTGATTCCTCAATGACCATCAATGATTTTTTGTTTTCTCTTGATATTGACAACATCAATTTGGTTAAATTGCAGCGCTATGTGAAGGAGAGCAATATCGTTCACAAGGTAATTACTTGTTTGTGCTTCCAAATTCCTTTCAATTCTCGTTCTTTCCTTCTCAGGAAGTTGAAGTATTTTCTTTGTTCAGGTGAGTGGGTATGGAGATAAGCATGCCAGCTTGCAGAGAGGTTCTGTACTTGATGATGATGGAAAAAGTGGTGGAGAGGGAAGCACTTTATCTGCCTTTCATTCACTACTTGATTTCTTGCTTTCACTAACAAATAGTGATGGCGATGGGAGGATAATAATCTCAAGGAAAAAATCCACTTACCCTGGACAACAAGAAGGATATTTGAAATATGTTATGCTTGCTGGAGAGAAGATTTTCTCTGAGGTTCTGTCTGCAGATTGCTGCATTTAGCACATGCTTGTTGCTGGAAAATATTTGCTTTCTTAACCCAATTTTATGTATGGAAATTCTACAGATTGTAGATCAAGCACATGCTGTCATTTTAGCAGGGGGCACTCTGCAGCCCATAGAGGAGACAAGGGAACGACTATTCCCATGGTTACTGCCTGAACAGTTGAATTTCTTTTCCTGTGGTCATATTGTCCCTCCAGAGAGTATTTTACCAATTGCAGTTTCTCATGGACCCTCTGGTCTGTCTTTTGATTTTAGCTACTCTTCCAGGAGCTCTCCAATCATGGTTAGTATATTATAGCATTACATCTGCTTTAATATTTCTGAAGTGCTTCCATATTTTTATCAACTGGATCTTTTTTTTTAACCTAAATGATCTAGTCCGTGAGAAAGTAATGTCGTGGAATCTCATGTGTCAGTAATTGTGACCCAATGTTGTTTAGCCTAGGTGCCAGACCTTGGCTAGTTGTTGATACCTACTTACCTACCTACCTACCTACGTATATTTGAGGAATATATTACATTAAGAGAATGATTATCTCAAAGCAAGGACATATAGTTTAGACAATTATAGGACTGACCATTCATTTTGGTGCAATGCTGGGTAACAAATACATCTACTGGTCAAGAAGACATAAAAAAAGTGTAGTAGAGGTGAGGATGCTAAGATGGATGAGTGGCAAAATTAGAAAGGGTAAAATCAAGGATGAGTGTATCAAAGAGGAATACACTAGTAAGGTGGGATATGCCAGCAGAAGTAAGCTTAATCTTTAACCCTTTATTTTTCTCTTGGTCCCATAAAAGAGAAAGGAAAATGTGGAGGTGCACGAGAGCAACATTGTTATGGACAGTGAACGGAATGCCAGGATCTTCTAGGAAAAAGGAAGGAGCAGTCAAGCCTTAAGGTTGTGTTTGGTTTGAAGGAAAAAGTAGGGAAACCTTTACAAGCCTTGTATAGTTTTCCTACGTTTCCCTACATTTCCCTACCTTTTCCTTCAAACCAAACATAGCATAAAGGACTGCACTATGTATAGGTCAATACATTGGTTAAAGACCCTAGAATTGTTTAACCACTTCTCTTTTACTGATTGTTGGAAGGATTGGTTATTAGTAGCAAGCTGTTCCTCCTCCAAGGTAAGGGTATTGACTAGTTGGGTTCCTCCCTCCTCTTGGTTCTTTGAAGCTGAACTTTGATGGGAGTAACCAGGGTAACCCGGGTCCCTCTGGGATGGGAGGTATGCTGAGGAATGAGGCTGGAGAGGTTGTCCTACTCTACTCTAGCCCTTTAGGTGTTGGGAACTCTATCCGGGCAGAGCTGTTAGCTGCAATACAAGGAATACTTCTTGCAAAATAAGTGGGTGTGGAGCAGCTTCTGATTGAAGGGGATTTTAAGACAGTGGTGGATTGGTTAAATACTCCGGAGGATGTCACTTGGGGCTACAAAAAATGAGTTAAAAAAATTCAAATGGCTGACAAGAAATATGTCTATAACAGTACAGTGGGTTGGGAGATAAGCTAATGCATTTGCCGATGTCTTGGCAAAACCATGGACAAATAGGGAAACATTATTCTGGGAGCAACTGTAACTCTTCTTAATCTCTGTTGTAGTTTATGTATTTGCTGTTTGGAGAGGCGGCACCTCGAGGGGATTTTCATGTAATCAATCTTTGAAATAATGGAAGATGATTTTATTTATCAAAAAAAAAAAGAGGAATGCATCAGTAGCAATTGTTGACAAGTTGATACAGTTTGCAGTGTGAGTGACTTGTTGCAAGTTGAAAGTTCTTAAGTTGACCAGGAGAAGTCCAAAAAGAAGCTGGGCTAAGTAGTGAGGAAAAACACATTCTTTAACAGAATATAAGGTGTTAAGAGTAAAATTGAGAGCGAATATTTGTAATGTTGTTCCCACTTAGGTGTGATATGGTAGTCAAAAAAGCATTTAACAGAATGCTCAAAGGTTACAAGGCAAGACATCATTCATGACACCATGCTCAATTGTCTTGCAAATATATCAAGGCATACACATTATTTTTCCTTCAACTAAGATAAGATGCTGAGTTTCCTATCATAAGCATGGATTTTGATTGATTATGCTTCCATTTGCATGCTACTAATGTGCATTCATTTTTTGTAATGTAGAATGATATGCTTGCTTTTATAATCATTGTATCTGTTACCTTAAGCTATATTTCATGTTTAATATCTAATAAGGGAACTACCTATAAAAAAGATCTACTAAAGGAAAAAAAATTAGAAATAATGGAAACAAACTTTAAATTTAATAAATAATATATATTTATTTTATTATCGATTGAATATAATACAAAACATAATTAGCATAAGTGACCTCCCAAGTAAGCTATGCTGCCTTGGCAATATGAAGTTCAAATTTATGAATTATGACCAATTTTGTGGAAAATGAGAACTAAAGGAGAAATGCTTATATTTGATAGTTGAGATGTAGATGGCTCAATGATTTAAAAGGCATGCCTCAGGCGCGCCTAGGTGCACAATTGAGGCATGTTTTAGGTTAGGCACCCGCCCAGGTCCTAGGCACAACCCTTTCAAAAGGTGCACGCTTGGTGCGCCTTGCGCCTCAACCCAGGCGTGCGCCTTTTGAAAATTTGACACCTTTTTGCTTTTTTTTTTTTGAGTCTAGCGGCTGGGCCTGGGGCTCCACTCCAAGGGTGTGGCACAAAGGCAGCTTGTAGAATTAGGAATGTAATATGCCACATTAGCTACTTTAAGTAATGTAAATGAGAAAAAAAAGAGATTATGAGTTTTATATGATTGAAAATGTTTTATATGTTTGATTTTATTTTTAAATTCTCATTTGAACATGCTTTACATGTTATGTTTGTGTATTTTATTTAGATAATAGGTTTTTTAAAACATTTATTTTGAAATTTAAGTTTACACTTTTATTAATATTATGATTAATAATTTTTTGATTTTTAGCATTTTTTTTAATTTTTGTGCCTTGCTTAAAAAGGCGCACACCTCGCCTCGCGCCTTGTGCCTCAGGCGCAAATTGACCCCTGTGCCTTTTTTGTGCCTTGTGCTTTTAAAACACTGCTATGGCTAAATGTACATAAAAAATCTAAGAGCTATTATCTTATTCTTCCTGTGGTATTCTAGCTTAGGATTTTACCTGTCTGTAGTAGAATTTCTTATTGGCTTAGTTATCCAATTAAAACTACTTTTTAGTGGGACTTGTGGTTGATTTCCAATGGAAACCCAAAACTCACTCAACAATGCTTTCCTTTCAACTTTTCTTGGGTTGGATAGATTATGGTGCATGCACATTGAGAATAGTGACTAATTGCTATATAATTTGTGTTATGGTTTACTTTACAGATAGAGGAGCTGGGTCGTTTACTTTGCAATTTAGTGACAGTGGTTCCTGAAGGTATTGTTGTGTTCTTCTCGTCATTTGAGTACGAAAGACAGGTCTATGATGCATGGAATGCTTCAGGCATCCTTGCAAGGATTATGAAGAAAAAACGTGTTTTCAGGGAACCCAGAAGTAGCACAGATGTGGAAATTATTCTCAAGGAATACAAAGAAAGCATTGTCAAGTTGTCAGATGGGGTTCCAAAAGAAAATTCAGTACCATACAATGGTGTCATTCTCTTAGCTGTGGTTGGGGGGAAGATATCAGAAGGTATCAACTTCAGTGATGGAATGGGCAGATGTGTGGTTATGGTTGGACTTCCTTATCCGAATCCATCTGACCTTGAGTTGATGGAGAGAATAAAGCATATTGATGGATTGGGTGTTTCAAATAACAGCAGCACCCCCAAGATTTCAGTTAGTAATGAATCTTCCTATGCAGATATGGTTCAGGTTGGCTTTGACATTCTAAAAGGTTGCAAGAGAAGAGGGAGAGAGTACTATGAAAATCTTTGCATGAAGGCTGTAAATCAATCAATTGGTGCGTTCTAGGAACCATACAATTTTTTGAAGTAGATCTTGCGCCATATACATAGGCCCAATGGATGGTTTGACAATGCAAAGGGCACATGCATTGAAGTGGGTCCCACCACTCGTTGTCTCCAAACGGGGATTTCAATGGGTTGGATTCGGTATGAACTCTGTTCAACTCGAACCCAAAACGACCTGACCCGTCACCCGACTAAATAAAATGGGATACCTAACCTGCCCAGCCTGTCTCACGAATAGTTCCTCTATGCTCAGTAAGGATATATTTACTATGCTATTATGTCAATGGATTGGGCTTGGCCCAGACTGACATCGACCCAAACCCAGACCCAAACCCAAACCTGATTAAGGCTGACCCGACACTAATTCAATAGGGTCAGATCAAGGTGGGTTTACCACTTAGCCGACCCACTCCATCTCTATCTTCAAGATAAGAGATGTCCTAAACCAGAATTAACCCGATCCCAAGCATCTAATCTATGCCATTCTTTTTAACAAGGGTAAAGATGAGAATGGTCTCTTATTTCTAGCAATCAAATGGAAATTGGTCTTTGATTTAAGCTAAAAGATTAATTGGTCTTCAAAGCAAGGATCAAAATATTGGACACTATACGGGGCATCATATTGTATCGGGTGTATTATATCTGTATTGGTGACCATGAAGACGCATGGATACACCGATACAAAATGGGTATGGGGGTTTTTGGGTATCCATCTGTATCAATATTTTGATCCTTGCTTCAAAATATTATCCAATTATGTCACTTTTCTCCTTAATCTCTTTCTGTGTCTGTGTGGCTTAGGTGGCCTATTGAGTTAGACTCACTGTGGTGATAACTCATAACCCCTCTCCACTGCATGAGTGCCAGTGTGCATGACTGCATTTCTTTTTGGTATGAGTTTCACCTACCAAGGGGGTGGAATTCATTGTTCTGTGCATCTTTTCCTTCAGTCATGGTTTCTCTAGGTAGAGTCATCTGGCACATAAATGACAATGCAACAGTCTTTCTTAGTTGACTCATGTTTCCATCATTATGGTTTCTAGGTAGAGCTATCCGGCATATAAATGACTATGCAGCAATCTTATTGGTTGATGCACGCTATGCATCTGATCTCCTGAAAAGAAGCTTCTCTCACCCAAGAGACAAGCTTCCGAAATGGATAAATGAGCGACTTGTTTCTTCTACTGCTAATTATGGAGAAATTCATCGTCTGCTGCAGCAGTTCTTCAAATCCAATCAAAAGAGAGGTGTCTAGGGTGTCTGACTGTAAAAATAGTTAAATTCCAAGAGATGCATATCCAGGATCACATATCCATTTCATCTAGCTTGCAGAAAACCTTGTGCAGAGCCATTATGATCGGCTTCATTGGAATCATCTTACAAGTTGGACAGGCTGGAGATCCATATTACAAATGGGGAAGGTCAGAAAGCAACTATGCATGGTTCTGACTGCCATTTTGGAATTAGGTAGGTTATATGATGCTTATTTAATTTCTTTTTTTCTCCTTTTGTCAATATGGTTGATTCCATTTTTAATTTATTGTTTTTCTATTCTCTTTATTATAGAAGTATTTAATCCATTTTGGTTGTACTTTTTTTGCCTTTGTCATACATTTATTACTAATGCTGTCTTTATGTTCATCGCTCCATTGTCCATTCAATCACAATGTAGGTAAATATTCCAGTAGTATAATCATTTCAAATAGTTAAGAATAAGTGGAATTTCAATGTTCACTTAGAAGGTGATCTACAATATGAATGCCTTTGTTTTTTTTTTCTTGTTTCTAAACAATGCCATGTTAGGAAAAGCAATGATGTAGGTTTGTGTTTCATTAAAATGAAGTAAAAACATGTTTGGTTTGATTAAAAAAAAAGCCTTGTTTCTGAATTCTGAAACCAATAAAACATCCGAAAACAAGAACATGTTTACTTCCATAAGGCTGATGTGGGTCACTATTTGTTGTGTGACAAAAATCAAAATCTCCCATTAGACCTGATGCCAAGTGCTGATTTAAAGCTCCTACTTATCATGCAAACTCGCATTTAAATGGACTGAGGTCAAAATAAAAACAAAGATATATAAAATTACGAGTAAGGGTGGGCTAATGTTCATTTGGTCAGAATCTCTATATGAATTATTATGCTTTATGTATATAGTATCAAACGACCAGTTGAAATAATGTTATTGAAATCAGAAATTCAAGAAAGCATTTATGGTTTTGCTTTTGGGAAAGGAAAACACTACATAACAAAGAACATGGATTGCTTTTGTTTTAAGAAAATGTTTTTCAAACCATTTATGGTGCCTGGTTTTGTTGAATTCACAATAAAGGAAATGATTAATGTCTGAGAAATCCCCTTAGTTGATCTTGAAAGAGAAACAGATAGGCTTCAGATGAAAACAAATCCTATATAGAATAGTTTTCAAACCATTTATGGTGCCTTTTTTTTATCAAATTCAGGAGGCATGTTCGTCACCTCATGAAATTTCACTTCTTTTTAAATTGTGGGCTGGCCACGCATAACAGAGCTTGATGGAGGAAAGCTGGCCAATAGTTGAACTGTGTGAGAAACTAAGGACAATGAGATTGGATGGACGAAGGGAAAAAGTGACATTCTTTTTATGTTTTCCATGGATGAACAGGAACTTTCTAGTGGTCAAGTCTCATGAAGGTGTGAAGATAATCTATTAGAGATAGTTGAGAATTAGACAAAGTAGCCAGGTTTGTTCTTGTCAAAAGGAAGGCCCTGTACTGCTCAACCTTACAAATTTCTATGCTTTTCTTTGTTTAAATCAGGAGGCAGCTTAGGCACCATAGTTTGTGATGAGGATGTTTTGCCACTTGGAGCTGAGTTTACTTTGGCTCTATTGAATGAAGACTTGTTCCAACGGTGGATAACAAAGCCATGCCGCCCATGTTCAAATGGAGATTAAATTTCACATGGTGACATGAGTCAAGTGGCAGTGTTTTCCATTGGCGATGGACGATAGTCCTCCCCTCCTTCCATCAAGGAGGGGGAAGTGAATTCCTTGGAGCTCTGCCACATTTTAGAAAGTTGCATGTAGATGTGGCTAAGGATTATATAACTGAAGTCTGAAGGTTATCACATGGAGATGAAATGTTACGCCTGGAACGTGGCTGGGAAGTGTAAGGGGGCAGTTTGGTTACGGTTGAAGTGGCTGAACTGAATAACTACTTGCTTTATCTTTTAGTGAATCAGTTGTGAAGTACTCTTTTTTGCCAATGAAGCAAGAAATATTTCATCAGAAGAAATGATAATCTCCATGGGACCTCAAGCCATTTATTAAGGTGGTTGAGATCGTAAACTCCGTGGTGGCTGAAGCTGAAATTGGGTTAATTAATGTACTCGTCAATTTCTCAACACCCAAGGCTAAGTTTAAGAGTGTTTATTTGAAATATGAGCATTCGATGAAAAAGCACTTATTTTAAATAAGGGTAGTATAGGACGTGAATGAAGCAGATCCTAGTAATGGCACCTACACAGGCGCCCTCTCTCCTGGCATTCATTCTCCTTGTCTTCCCTCTCTGTCTCATGGTCATGGCGAAGCCGACAGACCAGAAACCTTTCAGTTGCTGCGTCACTTAGAAGGAAGCCGCAAGGGAGACAGAGTAAAAGGTCTGAGCGAAGCTAAACGCTATCTCCAGAGATTCGGCTACCTCGACCACCATAACGACGATGATGAATTCGACCATCAAAACATACCAGCTGAAGCCTGGACGCCAAGACGGTGAAACAAATGATGTTATTGTTGCCTCGATGCGGGTTCCCCGACATCATAAACGGCGAGACATGGATGCGATCAGGATGCAAAACCACTCTGGGCTTCTCTTCCCATTATGCCTTCTTGGATAAGACCCCGAAGTGGCCACCTTATCAGACCCATCTCAAACCGGTCACCCGATTGGTTTCATTTCATCCTAAAACCATTTTTTTGGCCCAAAACCGTTGATTTGATTACCGAACTGTTGACCCGGGTGGTTGAATAATTGACTAAGACTATTTTTGGCCATTATTATTATTTTATTTTTAAGTCAGAATGGATTATCTGTTCGAACCAGATGGTCGGACCATTTGACCTGGGAATTGGTCCCCAGAATGGTTCCTTGTCCAGTCTGGTTTTAAAAACCTTGTTGATATATATGTTCAACCCAGGAACCAGATGGTCGGACTGTTCAACTTGGAAACCAGTCCCCATAACGATTTCCTGTCTGGTCTGGTTTTAAAAACCTTGTTGGTATATAGGCTCAGTTTGAAAAGAATACAAATACAAATTTTTGGAATGCAAAACCTTGTATTTTGTATGTATTTGCAGTATACATTTTTGTATTTATACTCCTTTCAAACCGAACCATGTCAGTATTTGTCTTGTTCTATGCAAATATGTTGTAATACTCGGACCTGACTGGATTGTTGAACCATGACCATACAAATTTGAATCACCCAGTTGGTTTTCATTGATTCGCCCGGATTGTATTAGGTCAATCTAATTACCAAACCATTTGACCCATGAGCTTGGTGGCAAGCATTTCTTTTTTGCGTTCAGTCCGCATCTTATAACATAGGTTAAATCAGAATATTTTAAGTTATCTATCTATGTATATATAGCAAGACGGTCCATGTTACATTGATTCTTCTTGTTCCACTATTCCAACCTAGCATTCTCCTTGAGGTTCTCTCCTCTCCCCCTTCCCACCACTTCCAATTTGCCTTTTTAGCACACTCTCCATTCTTCTCCCTTCCCCTTTCCCATTGGGTTATCTCTCTCTCTCTCCCTCCCTCCCCCAACTCACATCTCTCACATTATATAACAACCTAACTTCTTTCCTTAATTAACTCAATTTATGTTTTATCCTCTCCTTCACTTCTAAAATCGGATTTAGTCAGTGCAAGCCCCATTCGAATAGTCTTTATAGCCTTGCATTGGGAATATCTCCCCATGAAATAAAGCATAGAAGTACGGAGATGTTTCCAATGCAAGGATATAAAGGCTGTTTGAATGGAACTTGCACTGACTGAAGCTGATCTCTTCATTCTACTTCTAATTCCCCTCTATTCTCTTCACTTTCCCATAAAAATAGGGTCATAATTTATTAAGATTTGGTTTCCAAATCAAATGATTTTTATATCTATAGATGCGATTTCAAGAAAAGAGAGGGGAATAAGGGGAATTCAATGTTTCCTATATATTCATGTCATCTTCCATTATTGTTAAATAATTCATTAGTTATGAAAATTATTAAAAATTTCTGGGAAATATTCTACCAAAAATTATGAAATAATTATTTAAAAAATAATCCATTATTTAACAAATATTAAATTATTTAACAAGCTACCAAAAATTAATAAACAATCCATTATTTAATAATTTTTGGTTATTAATAAATGTTTAACGTAATTTACATTAACCATTGTAATTTAATAAATTTTGTTAAATTTTTACAATAATAATTTATTGATAAAAGATATTACTAATTAGCGTAATTTACTAATTTCTATAAAATTAATAATTATAGTTAACAATTATCAAATAATTTAGGGAAATTATTTAACTAATAATCCATAATTATTTTTTAAATAAGTAATTAAAAAATTAATTTATGAAAAAAGTATTCAATCCATTATTATTATTCAACTAAATAATTATTAAAAAGTTTAGTAAAATTAAACTTTTTACTATTATTATTATTATTATTATTATTATTATTATTATTATTATTATTATTATTATTATTATTATTATTTCAATAAATAATTTAGGAAAATTATTGTCTATCCACACCATATATACTACTTGGTTGACTTAGACCATACCTGGTTTTACATTAATTAACAACAAATGGTTTACTTTTAATTAAAAATAATGTAATTTATCATAATTACATTTATTTTGCTTAATAGTAAATAATTTAGGCATAAAAAGTAAATGATTTATATTAATTTATTGTTAATTTAAATAATTAATTTACTATACATTACCACTAATCAATATCAATTTTAACAATTTTTTGAAAATTATCATAAAATATTGTAATTTATTGTTATTTACTTTTCTATTGGTTAATTAGTTATATAAAATTATTAGAATTGTAGGGATGACAATTTTCCCTGTAAAATTGGGGCCCTACCTTTCTCTGTCCCAGATGGCGCACACCTTTCATACAAGGTCAGTGTTTGGAGTCAATGGCATTTTCTTAAAAAAATGGCATCACATCAGTGCTACATCTGAAGTTAATTTTTTCTGATCATGTCTGATGTTGGTTGTACGTTTTTCTAATAAACATTTTCTCATACCACACTTTGAAAAGTGAAAGGTTTGGTTTGAGAAAACTCCCGTTTTGGTGTTTTCTTTTTTCTTTTTTTTTTTTTTTTTACTGTTACTAGCAATAGTATACTGATGTGGTGTTGAAAAATAGCTGTGGCAATAACCAGCAATGGTCCCAGAAAAAAAAAGACGGCATGCTGATGCAGCACCATTTTCTCAAAAAACACCTCTTAAAAAGAGGCACTAGTTCCAAACATGGCCTAGTTATTTTAAAAGAGGAATCTAATCGTTCATATCATGCCTTTCCAGTGCCGTGGTGGGATTCATTTTCAAATTTGTTTTTTCAAGCTGAGCGAATCACTGAGATGGGAGTGGGCCAATGTGCTTGGCCCGAATATGTGGTCTGGGTTTGGGCCCATTTTAGGCCCAAACTGAACTCTTTCTTTGCCTTTTTGAACATGCAATTACAGCCGTTAAGGGAATCCCAAAATGAATATGTGTTTCTCTACATCATCCCAGGGGTGCAACTTGGGCGGGCCCAGCTTGAACCCAGACGGACTCGGCCTGAAATTTTACTTGGGTTGGGTTTGGACTTTAAGTCCTTGGGCTGGGCTCAGACCCAAGGATTTGGGCTTTTTTATTTTTCAGGCTGGGCCTGGGCCTATCCCTTAGATAGTTCGAACCCATCCCGAGCCCTATCTAACTATACACATTCATATATAGATATGTATTTACAATATATATATATATATATATATATACACACATTCATATATATATATATATGTATATATATATATTTACATATATACATACATGTATATATATTTGCATAAATGCATACATACATGTGTAATTTTAGAGTAGGTTCTTGACCAACCTGAGCCTAACCTGAGTGCATCAAATTTAAAGTGTGGGCTTGACTTCAGACTTGATCTGAGCTCAGGCCTTAGTCCCAAATCTTAAGGTTGTGCCTGGATTTACCGTAAACCCGGTCCAATCCACCCGATTTCACACCGCTATAGTCACAACCCTTTTCGGATCGTAAGTTTTAGTCCAATAGGCAATACCATGCCCATGTAATAAAATCAATTAGGGCTGTTTATTTGAAGAGGTTCATAAAATTCAGGAGTGGTGCAGTTTTGTTAAGAGGGAATAGAAAAAGAAAACGCATGGGAGAGGGAGAGGGAGACGAGCTCTGTGATTGCAATGTTTCAAAAAAATCAAAATGGGTGGTGTCAGAAATCAGAATGGAGAAGATTGCGCGTTATGGGCTCAGGGCTACTACTGTCTACTGATCCGAAACTTCTCAGGGTGATGATAATGGTGAACACGTGATGCCTTTTGGTCCACCACCTGATCTTTGATGCAAGCATACAAGGGGCTGATCCTTCTCTACTAAGTAAGACTAGCCCAGCAACAGAATTTGTTTGTCTCTTTCTATTATTTCAATGAAGCCCAGCTCTCTAGTACTACTGGACTCAGACTGGCTTTGGATTAAGCATTTGTTAGAGAAGAGAAGAAGTTGGCTCCCACCATTAGGCAGTAGACCCATAACTTGAACAGTTGCTAATTGCAGAAACCAGAACGAAGCGATATTCATTTACTGGTTGTCTGGTTAGAGATGGGTGGATCTCAGTGAGCTAGATCTGCACTGTGCCCCCTTAGTAGTGGTAGTAGTACATTTTTGCTTCTGGAAAATCACATCAAAGGTGGGCCCTAGCTGCTTGCCTCATTTTCTAAAGCAGGCCTCACCTCGGAACATATCTTCAACCTGAAATTAGCCCAAGCCCAAAGCTGTCTGACTGAGAACAGTTCATACTATCTCCTCCCAAGTCCTAACTTTACTTTTTTTTGGTATAAGCTCCTAACTTCGTACTTCATATATTACAATCTCTCTCTCTTGTCATCACTGCTGCTGCCCCTGCCATTGACAAAGGAGAGGACAGACTGGGATGAACTTCTGTGGAAAAGTTGGGGAAGAAAACAAGAAAAGGCAGAACAGAACCAATTACATCAATGAACCAATTCATATCTTACCGTGTGCTGGACTATTATTGGACGGTAATTTTTAGGGTCCCGTTGGCCCTAGTTACTATGTGGATGGTATATTTGAAGCCAAGATCTTGTATGCTAAGACATTATTCTGTTTTATGCTTGAGTCTAAGACTTCTGTCCCATCCCACCTACCTATTGAAGCCCATAACGTGTATAGCAAAATTTATATTGGGTCTATCTGTTTCAACATAAACTGGAGGGAAAATTTCAGGCTAAATTATTTGAGCTAGATCTTGGTTCCTTCTTATGATGAAAACTAGTTTTTCTTGCAATTTACATAAAAAAAATCGAAAGGTGCAGAAGATTAAACCTTTGTTATATAAAAAGTGTGAACATCATGGGCAATTGCTAAATATTTCGGTGTGAAAAATTTATGTCCAGTTTGCAGAGAAATAAATGCAGCCATTAGGGTCATTTTTGATTTGCTGCTCTCGGCCTTAATTCTTGTTCATTCTAGGGTAGGAATTGGCAATAATGAATATATGTGTGTTTGGTTACAAAATTCTTGTCACGGTCTCATTCTTTTCGGAACAAAAAATCATCTCATAGCACAAAAACTGACGTATCCTGCAAAATGAAAAATAATCATGTCCCATCTTGTTCATTTTCATTCTTTAAAGAAATTCTATGTTGGCAACCACTGGCTTAGATCTACAAAACCACTGCCATAGATGCTTACTGGTGGGCTGCCGTGGAAACTTACACCAACACACATTGGCTGCCAGCCATCTGCTACTAAACATCCATGCCGATGGTTTTAGAGACTTAGGCTGGCGGTTTATGACCACCGGCACAAGGTTTTTGAAAAATGAAAATGAACAGCATAAGACACTTGCCACTTTGAAAAGAATTCGTTTTTTTAGAAAAAAAGTGTTTTATTCATAGTGATATTTATTCACTATGTCCATTTTTACTCATTCTTGTCCATTTTAAAATTTTATCTCGGGTAAGAATGGAAAAGAATGAGAGTTGAACCAAACATGGTCTAGGTTTCTTGTGGGTCATAAGACCAAACATTCTTATATTTAGAGCTGCAAATGGATTGAATTGAATTGGGCATAGGTAGATCCGAATTTAGTTTGTGTATATTTGAATTTGAATCATATCTTATCAAATGGATTTATATCAGATTTGAATTATGATTGGATATAATTAAATAGTACAAATAAATTAAACTAAAAACGATCAAAATATTAATAGAAGGAATTAAAAATGACGCTTGAATCCATGACAAGAACCCTGAAACACAAGATTCATTTCTAATTCATTTATTAATATTTTTAGTTTAATTTATTACCCAAATGGGAATATTAATGGGACAAATCAAGAAAATCTGGAAGAGTAGTTAATATGGAACAGGTAGCAGTAAGCATAGCATGTGCCAGGTACAAAGTTGGCTGTACACCAAATCCGAACTTCTCAAACAGTATCCTAAGTATTGTCTACTGCAAAGTGCAAACAAAATAGATGATGCATATCGCCTAGCTAGACTCTTCCTTTCCCGAGTGGATGGTGCTGAGGGACATGTGAAGACTTTTGTTGGTCCACCACTCCACCTCCAGGCTACAGGCTCCAGGCTCCAGGCCTGAGCAGAGCTATGATCCAGGGCCCCTTGGCTTGGCGAGGCCTCTTTCACATCAGTACTGTCAGACGGAAAAGTGCTCCTCCAATAAGCCCCTCGGCTCTCCCCCAGTCTCTGGGTAGTGGGTACTGGGTCTCTCTCTCTCTCTCTCTCTCTCTCCATCCATTGGTTGGTTGAGGAACAAAAGCAATATCTTACTACAAACCACATGCGACTGAACTGCAGACATTGTACACAACAAAGCGGTATATCATCCAAAAAATATTGCAGTTCATCTTTGGTTTGTTTAACAGGATGTGGTTCCTCTGTCGGGCTGAGGTAGCCCAAGCCCAGGAAGATTGAAGAACTTCTCCAAAATCCAAATTCAAAAAGACTTAATTTGCATTTGACATTCCTTATTTTAATTACTTATATCTCTTTTTACCATAAAAAATTCAGTGTTTATAGGAGCATTTTAACTGCAAAAAAAGAGATATTTAAGATAGGGAATGCCAAGTGTAGCCTAAAAATGCAATTTTGTCCAGCCATCTTTGTCCCTGATCAGTCCATGGGGTTAACGGTGAAAGTAAAATGATCAAATTGCCCATTGAAGATTTTATGACAGACGATAATAATGAACAAAAATTATGAAAATGCCCATTCTTAAGCGCAATATTTTTGCAGATTGGGCTACTGTGTTTCCAAATGGTTTGGAGGAGACTCTTGAAGAAGACTCCAAATTGCTATCGGTAATATCTTGTAGCTCAGGGTTTTTACAAATCGAATTAAAAACGAAACCGTTTGGCCACCGGTTTCTGGGTCAACTGTTTAACTAACTGTTCGACCCAAATGGATAAATCCATTATAATATTAAAATTGAAAGTAAAAATTAATTAAAATATATAAAATTGACCCAGAAACTGTTTTTCCGAGTCCAACATTTTAACAGTTCTACTGGCTGGGTCAATGGTTTTTTAGGAAATTCCGGGTTAGGTGACCGATTCTTGGGTTGAATGATTTGACTGCCCAGATCAATAACGGTTCTAAAACCATCATCTAAGGAAGCCGTTTTCTTGCTAAAAACGGTTAGAATTGTAAAAAACAGTCAGATAAAAGAGCTAAATGTTCTCATAAAATAACACGAGGGGTAGTTTGGGATTTTAAAATGTATCATCCTGCACATGATTGTCACTTGTGCATTGCACAACCTCTTACTGTAAATTCAAATATATTGCAACCACGAGATTTCATTTTTAAGGGTCCTTTGATTTGCAATCATCAGAATAGAATCTTCTTGAATTGGAATCAGAATCGGTTAGACGAAGTTGGAATCAGATTTCATAAGATATGCACGAGGTTGACATCAGATAAAGAAAAGTAGGGGTTGTGGGTTTTCCAAGTTATTTTCTTTATCGGCTGGCTAGAATGAGGTTCTCATACCTAAGGGGGGAGGCCGGAATGGCCATTCCCTCAAATGAGAAATTGCCATTCTGCCAGGAATAGGATTTGAAATCCCATTCTGCCCAATTAAACTGTTAGAATTGGAATCAACCATCTGCTTGCTTCCGATTCTAAACCACCAAACGGACTCTTAAATTTCTTCTCTATGTGGAAGGATGATTTGGATGATGTGGGAGAGTTTGAGTGTCCATTTGGTAAGGTACCCTCGGGATTGACCATTTTCAATGGTGTCCTACTGTTTGTGGCAGATGACAGAGTAGGTAGCCCATCTCTGGTGGGCCATCTGCCACACCTTGGAAGCTTGTCCCTTGTAGATTGAATTTGTAAACTACAATGCTTTGAAATTGAGTTTTGAAAAATCAGAGAAGAACAGATTTTGGCAATTCTGAAGTCTAAACCCCCCAACATTTGTAAATAGTTTAAGTAGCTCTTTTAAGAATGCTATCCATAGTCCACAGAATTGTAGGTTAATATCATATTTTGCCCTTTGATACCGTCCATTCCTTGACATTGTTTGCTACTATAAAGTCTTGAACTGATTGTCGTTTTAAGGGGTCCACCACTGGCTGTATCATCAACTACATTGTCACGGGCTTGATCCCAATCCTACCACCTACCAGAGAAATGCCAAAAAGGAGCAGTGATTGATCAACAAAATATTTACATGGGCCATATTTTGATTTCATGTACTTGGGCCCCAACTGATAAGGCTTTGATATTGATGATGATGTAGGGGGTGTTCTATAATGTGGATAAAAAATTGGTAGGTGTGAATTGGTCCATACCACACTATGAAATAGGGGCAATCTACACTATACTACTGTTTACACTTGTTCTAAATTGTGGACAAAAACTATGTGGATAGAAGCTGTTTATACCCATATGGGCGTTTTGCAGGTGTATTGTGGATTTATCCACATTGCACCTATTGATTCCATATATCTCATATACAACTCGTGAGATAATTTACACAATCGATCATGTAGGGATGCAAATGGACCAGATTGGATTCGAATCAAGGTACATCCGAAACTGATCCGATAGCAGAATATAAAATCTGATTAGATTCACAAATGATGATTAAACCCGTTAAGGATGTTAGATATCTAAATCTAATATAATATGTTTCAAATTATGAAAAAATTTAATAAATTATTAAAAGAAAAAACAAAAAAGTTTATATAAAGAAAAACAAAAAATATAAGTATTTTTCAACTATTTTCATCATATATATTAATGTATAATTGTCTTTTTATAAAAAAATTACAAAAATGCAATATAAACATATTTATAAATAAATATATTAATATATACATGTATTTTTATAAGTAAATATGTTTATAAATATATACATATATAGATTGGATCGAATCAGATAGGAGTGATTTGAATTCCAATTGGATCTGATCCAAAAATCTGACAAAGGGTTATCCGAATATGATAAAAATAGGATTGGATTTAGATTGGATGATCCGATCCATTTGAACCCATACAATCATGAATGAAAAAAAGCCACAAAATGATTTGTAATAATAATAATAATAATAAATAAATAAAATAAATAACAATGAATAAAATAAAACACCAATACATAATTACTAATAAATATATAAATAAATATATTTATCATTATAATATTATCTTCAGCAATAATCAATTTAAAAAATAATTTTATTATAAATTAAAATATATTAAAAAGATTAAATAAAATGAGGGTAGTTGGACCAGTGTTAATGCACCTACGTTACATTGACTCCTTCCCACAAACTATCCACACCATAGTGTGGCCCGTCCATGAGAAAAATCATGGATGATAAATTGGGGTGTGGCCCATCCCTACCCACATTATTTTGTAGACGGGACCAAAATGGTCCCATCCATGATATTTTCACACTACCGAACACCCTCATAATTGTGTGTTTACAGCCAGAACCGGAATAATCTATTCTCATAGTATGTTTGGTTCAGACAAGAGTCAGAATTAAAATTGAAATTAATTGAAATAGGACTTCATTCCCAAAAGAAGGGGAGAGAAATCAAAATGGTGCATCCCAATTCCGATTCCAGACCCCTATTCCCATGAACCAAACGTGCCTTACAGCTTAATTCATCTACATAGATGGATAATTGCAAAGTAAAGGACAAACCCACCTCAAAATTCATGAAAAACAACACTAAAAACCATAACCCACCACCTCAAAGCACCAAATAAACAAATGTGGCTGTGGTTTCTGGAGCCCCTTTTCACAGCCCTGGCATAAGATGTGCAAAAGCCGGCCAGCAGATGTTTCTCCTCTAACGGGTTGTTCGTGTCCTAGAGTTTCAGTGGTGCTTGAAAAGCTGAACCCAACCAACCTAAATTGTCATCTTGCTTTTGGCTTCCATTGACAGTAAAGGTGATAGGATGAACTCTTTTGTATGTTTGTGTGTGGTTGGAAGTTTGCTCTCTTGTTTTCTTTTTCATTTTTCACTGGGAGTCAGTCATCAGTCATGAGTCATGACTCCTGACTTGTGAGAGAGTCAGCCATAATATTTTCTTATTATTAGGGGTTTAGACGTTAGACCATTCTTTGTTTGGGTTAGAGTTTGTCTAAAAGAATCAATCCTCCCTCGCTGAACAAAAACCTAAGAAGTTAATCCCCTTCTTTTTGTCCTTACCCCTTAACCATTTAAATCTTCAACGAGACATGAGCATATTGACATGTTTTTGGAAAATTGTGCAACTAATCAGCATTGAAAAGGCAATCAGCATCGAAAAGGTAGTGCCTTGTATTGCTGTCGTCCTTCACTCACACACTTCAAAATCCTTCTTTTTCTCTCTCTCTCTCTAAATTTTCGAAATTACAGCATTTTGGACCCATCTGTTTGTGATGATGCTTTCAAAATTTCAAAAAATTGGGAAGACTTTCTACCTAATAAAATTATTTATTAATTTCCATCAATTTTTTATAGTAATGTATTTACATTTAATTATTATTTTTACCTTATCTTAATGATATTCCAAAATATTAATTTAATATATATTAGCCCAAAACATTTCATGAAATTGAAATTCAGCAAAATCTCACCAACATACAAGACCTCTCTCTCTCTGCTTAACCTTAATCCATGGAGTTTAGACTGTATTAGAAGTTTACAGGGGAACCGTGGATCATCTTGATTCGGTAGTTAGAGACCCTTCAATTAAGACAGGGCCAAATAATGTAGGACCCATGATGTAATGGTCATGTAGGTTGGATTATTGTGGACTCACCAACTCATGGACTTAAATTTTTGTTGATTTAAGGAATCAGAATCTACATTGCTCATGCTAAATGCTAGGCCTATGGATTGGAATTTATAAATTAGAACTACAGAACTGTGGTGGCTCGTGAGATAACAGTGCCACACAGTGCCCGGTTTTCCCTTGATTAAGCTTTTATTGATATTAGAAGGTAAGAGAAAATAAAAAGGAGCTTGGGGAAGGGGGACATGATAATATGGTCTCTTTGTTGTAGTACTACGGAGCATCACTGTACACGAGAGTTCACGAGAATCTTATATACTGTGCCTGTGTCTCAGATTTGTGAGTTCAAATCAGAGGCTCACAAGATTGCCCCCCACAATGTCCAACAGCACATTCCCGCTGTGTATTAGGAATATCTTCCGATGATGATACCGTTATTTCTGGTATTATTATTGGGAGATCAGAGATATTCCCAATATACGATAGGGATGTGCTATGGGGGGCAATCTCGTGGGAGGCTGATTTGATCTCTAGATTTGTTAGTAGTTTTTATGTATGGTCCGTCACACCACTCTGTTCCTGTTATGTGCCTCTAGCTCCCATCAGCCCAAAAACCATTCGACCAAGAAGATGGACCATCGTGGGCTGTCAATGAATTGGGTCTATTCAATAGAATCGAATCGACTGAACCGATTATATAGAGGTTTTTAGTAATTTTCTTATATTTTATGTTTGAAAGAATAAATTTCATAGACGCGCGGCATATAAGATAATCTTACTTAGAAGCACTTGAATTATATTATTATTTTTTGTTAAGGTTATATTATCAAAAATGAAATTCTAAGTTGTTACTATCATAGCTAATTATAATTATAGATGTCAAGTGTAACCGGATCTAATCAGGTTAGACCCGATTTTCGTGCTTAGTAATTGTTTTGGTTCTGGGTGTCCAGAGCCGACCCATTGACAACTTTAATGGGCTTCCAGGATAAAAGTTAGAAATTTAGAATAGTTCGGCTTGAGGGTCTGTTGTGCTATTTCAGAAATTTGAAGGGTAGGCCCTACAACCCAGGAAAAGAAAAGTGAAGGGGAGGAGGTTTCGACTTTCAAGCTTCTACTTTGAAAGGGAGGGAATTGACCAGACACTGCATTGTTAATTGTTCTGAGAATTAAGAGAGAGATCTCACTTTTGCTCAATGCCACTGTATTCTATGTTCCATAAGTTCAGATGGTTTTATCACTTTCAGACAAATCCAAGAAGAGGGTCAGCACTCAGCAGAGAAGAATGGGAGCCGCACTGCATCACATGGCCTAGTCTTTATCAGAAAGGACCCAAATTAGAACACCACATAACATTAGCAGTACTAAGGCATCCACTAAACCATCTGCCTTTGGCAACCCAAGAACCCATTTGCCTTGGTTCCTGGTGCGAAGGGAATATTTCCCATTAATAGTCTTAGCCTCTTAAGTAGAAGGAAATAATTGAGGGGAGGACTGTAAAAGAAGATGATGGCCATTGTTTTGTTTGCTAGTCATTTCAATTATTTTGTATGTAGAATTATGCATGGTATGTGGATTAAATGGGATAAGATGGAGTACTGTTACCTTGTTTTCAACCCTCAAGGCCAGAGGCATTTCATATTGGGACATGATCCGATGCTCAGTATAATGCAAGGGGTTCTCATTGTCTACGAACTTGATAATTGATGACTGAGGTGGCCACCCACCCAATAGAGTTCCACTTGTTCATCTCATCACCTATTTTCCACTGTTTGCCACTTGGCAAATAAAATTTCAGTAATTATCATTTCCTTAGGTTATGTTTGGAAACGATATAAATAAAGTGTAAATCCTGATTCAGGGTAAATTTGTACTTTAGTTCACTTTTGTCTGTGTTTGGCAATATTATATTTATGTATTGACAAATGGTAGAGTAATACATATTTACATTGATAATAAGATGTAAAAGTACATCAATAAATTTGTATTCAAGTGCACTTTTGATAAAAAAAGACATATATTTTATTGGAATTTATATAAGAAAGTAAATTTGTCAATGCAAAATTAACCCAACTTTACAATTTATAGACCATTTTACACTCTATATATTTGCATAGCTTCCAAACAGAGTCATACCTTTTTTCACCCCTAAATCGGCCTCACCATTTCAACCCAGCCCCAAAACAAACAAGAAAAGCATAGTTTGAATTATAAATGAATGGTAGGGCCCCACCTTATTGTAAATGAATGGTTTGAATTTGACATAGTAATTCATTCCCAAAACAACTGACTGAACAAAGAGGTTGGTTTGGTGATGGAATTTGGAACAAATATGTACAGAATACTGTCTTGATATAGAAACAAAATCATTATATTCTGATGCTTCCTTTTTTTTTCTTTTTTCTGGTGTGAGGAAAAATAAAATCTCTTGTCCCCCATGAACATGGCCTACCTGTCTGATGGATTCTAGCTCAAAATCACATCAAAAGGTTGAATCCAAAGCCCCAAACATTTAACAAATGTCTTGTCTTTTAGAATGCTATATGCCCTATGGCCTCTCAATCAATTGCTTGAATGAAAGGGTATCTACAGTAGTATTTCTTCTTTCTCTATTTATTTGTTTATTAAGAATCTAAATACACAAAATAATAGACTATTGCCCTTTGATAAGATTTTTTTAAAGATCTTCCTGACAACCCAGATGACCAAAAGATGAATTAAGCTTTTGGGATTTTATCTTTAAAGATAAGATATAGACCATTGGTAAATATCGTGGTCTATGCTAGTCTATTAAATGAAAGATTTTAAGTGCGAAACGAGGGAGATTTTCAGCCGTTTTGGGATTTCATGAACTTACTGACCTCCAAGTCCCATCTTTTCTTGCCAAACAAAAGAAACCGTTTTTTGACTAATGGTTTTTGAAAAATCGAAAGATCTTTCAAAAAAATTTGCCAAACAGGCCCTAAATAAGCCTAGACTAACCTCAATTTTGATGGGGTGGCAGATTTTCTACATGGGTCCTACAAATTGGTGGCAATTGAGTTTTTTCTTTTTGGTAGGAGGTACATTTGAGTTGACTGTGATGCAAGAGTTGCATGGCTGAGAGCATGCTTACCGGAAGTATCATAGGGTGCAAATTCATCATGTCTCATCCTTGAGATATCAATCTCTACTTCTTTCTTAGTTTTTGAATTTAAAATTTATCACAGTGGTTCATTCCAGTACCTGGTCCCCTACTACCTTATTATTATGGTGGATGATATATACTGGATAGCCAAACAGAGCAAACCATAACTAGAACAATGGTTTCTGTTTTGATGGCCTGCCCATTTGATCTTTCTGCTATTTTTAATAAAAATTTACGTTTAATGTTTAAACATCCTCTCTTTTAATCCCCATCGTCTCGTAGTCAGATTTCAGCAGTAAAAACTGAAAAGAGACGAAAATAGAAAAAAGGTATCAGACTTTTTAAAATCTCAAAGGAGAGCTCCTACAGTCGAGTTCAATCTCCCGCGCGCTCCTTTCCTGCATATATTTTCATTCGAAGAAGACTAGCCTTCTACTCTCTCAAACAAACTGTCTGTCTCTCCGATGGAGGCTCGACTCAAGATGCGGATTTCTCGCATGTTTCGTTCTTCATTTGGATCTTGTAAGCCTCGAAACATATCGGATGTTATCGAAAGGCCGATTTTCGTAGCTCAAAACAGCCGAGACTTTCATCTGCTTGAGCCTTCGTCTCCTAAGGTTCGAATTTTTCCATCTATGTGCAGACCCAGATGGTCGGAAACAATGGAGGTGGCGTGGAACGAGAGTGTCGCAGTCTCTCCAAAGGAGGTGTTACAGAGGTCGAAGGTATCGGAACATGGCCCATGTTTCGTGTCGGGTGATATGGGAGGAAGAACATGTCCTCCTGCGTCACCCACTTTGCCTCTGAATTCGTTCTACAGTTTTGAGGAATTTCAACCAAAGGCGAGAAAGAAAAGATCGAAGAAGACTAGGAAGACCCACGGGAAGTACAAGAAGAAAGAGAGTTTCTACCATCTCAGCTCCTCGTCTGCAGAAACTAATGGTGGTGGGTGGTTCAGCAGTGAAGACGAACTAGACGACGAGACAGAGACGTTTTTCTCCTCGAGGAGCTTCTCTTCTGATTCCTCAGAGTCTCGTCACCTAAACAAGAAGAGTTCTCGCCGGAGATCAGAAGCCAGAGCTGAACGGAGAAGAGCAGTGAGCAAGAATTCCGATATGGGATACTGTACGTTTTCCACTAGGGGGAAAGTGCAGGAAAGTTTCGCAGTAGTGAAGCGCTCCAGCGATCCTTACAGTGATTTCAGGACATCAATGGTGGAGATGATCATCGAAAAGCAGATATTTGCAGCCAAGGATCTCGAGCAGCTTCTGCAGTGCTTTCTGTCGTTGAACTCCATTCATCATCACAAAGTGATCGTCGAGGTCTTCTCAGATATATGGGAAGCTCTGTTCTCTAACTTATCTTGAAGAAATATGCTATTTCGTCTTGTTATATTTAGATATCTGAGAAAGTAGCTAGCTTTTCTCGTTTCTGCTGTTAACTCTTGAAACTCTAACTGTTATTGACTATGTTAATGGTACTCTTTCTGGTTTTTCGTCTCAAACCTTTGATGGGTTCTTTTTCTTACTTCATTTTCATTGTTTGTTTCTTTGCTTTCTGTTCCTCCTTCGATCTGATGGGGATCAGTTAAAAAAAAAAAGACAAAGCAGACGAGGAGCTAGCTGTTTTGCTTCTAAAGACTGAAATGATATTTTGTTGCAGTTTTGATAGAAATAGTTGAGAGAAGAATCGACAACAGTTATTTTTGGATCCTTTTGTTTGAGAATTGAGAAGGGCTTTCCATGGATGGATGTACCATCGGAAAAGAAGTACAGAAGCGACGAATTGATCCAGAGAAAGTGTTTCTAGCTGCTTCAGTTGCTTGTGTGATTGGATTCTGATTACCTTTACAGTTTACACAATAACTCCACACTCCACACAAAAGAGATGGAAAACAATGACAGCCACAGTGTTAATTCTCCTTTTCTCTCATCAAGATGCTCTTTTTTTTTTTTGTTTCAAGCTCAGATCCTTTTTTAATGGTGTTAGTAATTAGTTGCGTTCTAATTAAGTTTTTGTTTATTTCTGGTCGGTAGTCCTCTCTGTTGTTGTCTTGTCTTTCATCAAAAGCTCTGATACTTGTGACTCATCAATTACTCAATTCCTCTAAATCTAACCTCATGTAGTGGAACTTGGTGGCCCTTTATCCAAAACTGGTACAACCCAAGCATCAATCACATCAAATCTGTAGTTTGATTCCTGATGCTGCTGCTGCTTCGGATGCTACACCTACCCATAAACTCAGAGAAACAAAGGATCAAAAGGGGTTCATGATTCACAGATGATTTGAATTGGATCAAGCATTTTGTGTGGTCTGTATCTCTTTGCCGACAAAAAAGCTTATGACTTAGAAATTTGTGAAAAAATTGAGTGTAAAAGACAAAAGAAACACAGCTAGTAATCAGAATTGGAAGTTCTGTAAATGTATTGTCTAATCTAAACGTGGTAATATAATGGGTATTACCGTATTAATAAATTAAGAGCCGTTTTGTTTCATTTACACGAGAAGAGAGGCAGAAGGAAGTAGGAACCAACCGCAGCCGCTACCTAGATAGACAATCCACAGCAGAGTGCAGACTTCATTGGCTTTTGCCTTTTAGCGTCGCCCAGGAGCTAAGCTACGTTTAATTATGGCGCAATAACAACAATGCACTGATCAGTGTTCTCTCTCTATCTAGATTGTTTGAAGTAAAAGAAGAAAAAAAGCTTTATTGGTGATAGACTTGGTGTAGCTAAGGCCCCTATCTCTACCTAATGTAGAAGAAATGGAAAAGCCAATTGAATGAGAAAGCATGGGACAAGCTTTTACTATCCTGTCTCTTTTCTGATAGCTATGTTTCACTGTCTCAGAGAGAGAGAGAGCGCGACGTTACTAAAAAAGAATGCCATCTGGGTTCCAGCCTGATACTGCAAAGGAGGAATGTTTTCTTAACGAGGGCAGTGATGTTTGTTGGGTAGGTAAGAGATGGTTGTTTTG
This sequence comes from Nelumbo nucifera, assembly GCF_055504915.1. Lineage (NCBI taxonomy): Eukaryota > Viridiplantae > Streptophyta > Magnoliopsida > Proteales > Nelumbonaceae > Nelumbo > Nelumbo nucifera. Next base: position 22,608,357 of record NC_142650.1, read on the forward strand.
TTCATGAGGATAACCTTCTTCTCATTAATGCCCCATTTCAAACCAAGCTCTGCTACTCTGCTCAAGTGTTCAACCATTTGTCCCTCCGGATCTCCTACACTTGACGCCTGCGTATACTAATGAATCTGTGTCTTTCCATAAATGGAGATCATATTTGCGCCCCACATGCACATCTCAGCATGTATTGAGATGTTCTCAATACACGGTTGGGATGTACTGTGAGGGCGTTAGTAGAGCACAGATGTGAATTCCCATAAATGATAATTTGCAAATACCGAAGATCTTCTCAATGTGCGGCTGTTGTAATAATGTGTGGGTAGGAGATCTGAACTCTATACTAATCATAAAAACACGGTTGAATCATCGATTTGAGTTCACATCTCCACCCTACAAAGCCCCACACCACATCCCCATCGTATATTGGGAACATCTCCTGATGATAGTATCAGAACCGATAATATTATCATCAGAAGATGCTCTCAATACACGGTGGGGGATGTGCTGTGGGGCTGGGATGTGAACTCCATGGATTTAGTGAGCCAAAGACTCAAATACACCCAGATGTGATCCTTCTGCTGCTGCTGACGTTTATTCTAAAAATTTATGATTTGTTTATCTATAAAAAAAAATCATAAAACAGTAGGTTTTGGATTGGATCAAGTGGCCCAATACATCAACCCAACCCCATAAGTAGACCTGGCAAAAAGTTGATCAACCCGCGAACCTGATCCAACCCAACCCGAAAAAATAGGGTTAGGGTCTCATATTTAGCAATCCAAATGTGAAAATGACCCAACCTGACCCATCTCGAAAAAAACTGGGTTGGGTTTGGTCATGGGTCAACCCGCTGACCCGATTGTTAAGTCTAATTTGGATTATTTATGCATTGTTAGAAATTTCCACTCTTCAATTTTTTCTATCTAGTCTTTACTTTTTATTGTTTATTCTTTAAATTGTTAAATGTTCAAGTTTTTATTTTATATTTGGAAATTTAAGGTTAATTCTTTTAATTTTGACATTTTTCATATAATTTTTCTTTATTTTTTTAAATTTCAATTATTTTTTGGGATGACCCGAGTTGACCCATGGGTCAACCCTAACCCGAACATTTAGGGTTAGGGTCTAGCATTTGACAACCCAAACCAAAATGAACCCGAAATACCTCAACCCAACCCGAAATACATTTATTTTGTATAAAGAAATTCCTTTTCTGGGCTGAATGGGTTCCACTTGGTCCAACCCAAGTCGCAACTCTGGTTCCATGTTTTAAGGGAGTTTGAATTGGCTGAAAACAAAATCATACAGTGGACTGGGCAATATGTCACGAGTGAATACGCCAAATCGCCAATGCTCTGTAGGCTGTGTTTGGTTGCAACACGAATTTATTTATATTGATACAAAATAATGATAGTGTAAATAATTTTGGTGCAAATTATAATTTATTTTTGTTTCAAAATTTACTTTATTTTGTTTGATTGCATCACAAATGAAGTAAAATAAGACCTAAAGCAGAATAATGTAAAATCAAAAACAAAATTAAACTAAAATTTTTATTCTTTTTATTTGCACTCCCATGCATATGCATATGTATTAATGCAAATAAAATTGTATAGCAACCAAACACAGCCCTATATACAAAGTGTGGGTTGATGTGAAGGGAAACGGGGAGCTTTATAAAAGTCCAACTGGAATCCAGTCAATACTAACTGTCCCTCTAAATCTCATCCGCCTAAAAGAAAGGTGTGAGAGAGCACTGGGCCAATGCCAATCATGAGGCCCCATGTCAGCCTGACATATGTAGCCCATGCGTACAAAGCTTACGTGGTATATCATAATTGGTGCAGTATAGAAATAAGGACAAAGTCATAGCCACGTCCATGCAAACATAATTCATAGAGGTAAAAACATTTCACCTAGTTATGAATATCACTGATCTGTCACTTAGGCTGTATTTGGTTTTAAGGAAAAGATAGGGAAGTCAAACATAGCCTTTTCCTTCAAACCAAACACAGCCTTAGAGTTTGTGGAATGCTAATGCTAGTATATCAATGGATGGGGATTGGCATCCAAACCCAACTCAAACAGATTAAGGTTGATGAAAACCCATCCAGTAGGATCAGGTAGGGCTGCCAGCGGGTTGGATATTTGGATAGAACTGGAACTGACCCAACAAGACATATTAAGGAACCATAATCGAACCAGACCCTATAGGGACTGTAATTTTAGATTCAAAATTGAATCAATTGGTTCTTGAGACAACCGGGTCTGACCCGATGGACCTGATTGTAATAACCTGTTGAAAATATTATACATTTAATGGTTTGGGTAGGCTCTGAGTTGGTTTGGGACCGGATAGAACCATTTCTGAACCAACAATAATCGGAATGATATATCAGGAACTAGAACCGACTCATAGGGTCGGTCGGGTTGGATCCGACCCATTGTTGAGGATAAGTCTGCAAACGTTGTACATTTATACAAAGTTGAATTTGATCCCATTATGGGTGATTCAAATTTGATTCATTTATGATTGAATTGAATATGAATCCACCCCCATTTGATCTGATATAATCCCCTTGGATTCAGTTAACTATAGATATTTATATATACTTTTAAAATCAATATTATGCCTACTAGTAAAGTTGGTTTGAATGTTTTGTTTTTAATTAGAATCATTGGTTCAAGTTTCATACAAATCATTTTTAATATATTTTGTTCATGATAGTACCAAGTCATCTTTTGATAATTTGCTTGTTTAATTTATTAATGCTATTCAATAAATAGGATATATTTCTCTGCTGGAATGGCTAGCTCTGCATGACACAGAATTTCATGTAGTTACAAATCCTTCATATCTTTGATGATGGACATTATTCATTCAGTTTACAGGTAAAAGTTTTGCCAAAGGACTATGTTAAAATTTCACTTCTAAAAAAATGAAAAAATAAAGAAACTACTCCAAAAATGCTTACAATAAATGTCAATTAAATGTTAACTACATGAATGCTATTGTCTCATGACATATTAGGGCAAGTGGCTCCCTGGTAACCCAATACTCCATCTTTTGTAAAATGAGCAGTTAAGAAAAAAATAGTAATCAAATGGACCTTTAAAACATCTCAGCTGATAACTTTTGAAACTACACCTGCACCGACTGTCCTACCTCCCTCAGAGCAAATCTTTGTCCTGTTAAGATCAATTGAAGGGAAAGAGAAGGAACTGCTTTATTTCAAACCTCACCACGTATTTTTGAAAATGCAAATAAAATGAGAAAAAATTCACTGCAACTAAAAATAAGACATGCACATTGATTGAGGACATTTGGCAGTAATGGTTCATATTTCATAATAGAAGCATCAAAAAGTTGATTATGCTAGTGATAATGATTTCAAGTGATAATCCATGGAAAAGTCAATGAAAAAGAAAATATATTACATAAAAAATTCCACAAAAAAAATTACAACACAAAACAGTTTATGCAACATGTTTGCCAAACAATATACATACATATAAAACACGGGCATTACACATATATATTGCACAAAGTGGCCTGAGGTTCATATAGGCTGGCTAGTCCAATCATTTAACTATCCACAGAAACTCAAGGGGCCCAAAAAGAGTCCCCATAGGGCCGCGAACCATATCCATTTTTCCAAATTTGTATTAAAATTTAAAAATCTGATTAGATTAAAGCAGTCAAAATTTGACTTTTAACAGTATTTTAAAAATTTGAATATGAATCTATCACAAACTGAATCAATCAAATTGGTATCTAACAACATTAATACGTATGCATTATAGTATTAGCACCTTTCTACAATGGCACAACATGCAACATGGCTATACATTTCTACATTGTCCATGTTGCAAATATGGAAACTCTGTCCTAGTAACCTTGATTTGAAGCAACAACTTACCAATAATAATTCTTGTAAACAGCCCATATAACTTTATCAATATGAATTTAGACTATAAAAAATATAAAATCATGAAGGCATATTGGAGGCATGATTCTCATAACATGAAGAAATGAAAATATAATATACTAATATTATTGTCTTAAAAAAAAGTTTTATCATGTTTAGAAGATCAGAAATATGTAAGCTTTATCTAGCCATTTCATGAGTCTTCAGAAGTTTGTATAGTTCCAGAGGATGGAAGTTATGAGTCAAATTCTACCTGCTTCAAGTGGAACAGAAGATATCAGCTCAAAAACTGCGGTCACATTATCACCGGGTATCACCATCTTAACATTTTCAGGCAATTCCACTTTTCCAGTAATATCTGCAGTTCTCATATAAAACTGAGGTCTATAATTTGAAAACAAGGCTGTATGGTGGCCACCTTCATCCTTTGAAAGGACATAGATCTCTGCCTCAAACCTCTTATATATTTTCACAGTGCCAGGCTTGGCAACCACCTACCATTAAAATGTCCAACAAGACAGTATAAGCCAATCAAGGCTGTAACCTTTTATGAACTGTTAAGCACCTGAACCAAAGGTCCAAAACTACTCTTACCATTAAGAAAACATTTTTAAGGTGTGGGCCATGTGGCCCTGGAAACAATTAGGGGTGGCCATGAGCCAAGCTCTTTACAAGCTATTCGGTCGAGCTCGAATAGCTACATAGAAAATAATAATATATAATATATAATAAAACTATAGAAATTAATATATATAATAATAACTAATTATTATAATTCTTAATTTTTAAATATCAAATAAAAAATATTTTTTATATATAACTTTTTTATTTTTATAAAACATTTTTTTCTCAAGTCGAGCTTGAGCCAAGCCGAGCTCAAGCTTACGAGCTTTTGACTCGAGCCGAGCTCAAGCTCAAGGTTCTAGCTCGAACCGAGCTCGAGCATCGTACTGCCTTGGCGAGCCGAGCTCGAATAGCTAGCTATTCTGCTCGGCCCAGCTCGAATCCACCCCTAGAAACAATGAACCATTACAACAGTGAAAAGGAAGAAAAGGACACCTAGATTTTCCTATAGAAATATTGAAATGCAATTTTTTGCTACTTACTAGCACAACCAAGTACAATCCTATGCAACAAAGGAACTCCATTTTCTAAAAGATGGCCATGCAAGACAGTCTCTTGTTCATTTCCAGACACCTGTTGATAATTCCAGAATAGCCAATCTACTCAGATTCTCCTAAATCTACTGTTAAAAAAAATTATACATGTTGATCCATGTTACATAGGTCTAGAAAAGAACAGTAGGAAATAGAATCAAGTTCAGATAATGTTACTCTATGAGAATGGTTTTATGTCCTACAATTTTGTTTGATGATACAGTTGACCACAGAATTTTATGATTGTGTGGAGGATTTTTTTTTTGTGTCACTTGCCTGTCCTCTTTGTACATCTTCACGTTTTAAACCACGTAGAAGAAGACCTACATTGTCTCCAGCGTAAACAATGTGAAACACATTATCAATTTAACAATACAGTATAGAAATCATAGTAGCATGGATTACAATAAGAAACCAGTCACTTGCTTGTCCATGATCCAAAATCTTCTTGAACATTTCTACACCTGTGACTGTAGTTTTCAGAGGGCCACCCTGCACAAGACAAATACAATCATTAATATTAGGTATACCAGAACTCGTTGTCATCAGCTGCTTAATTGAATGAGATCAGTTCACATTTTGCAGTATCCATCAAAAGGTTCAACCTCATTAGTACCTGAGTTAATCCCAAAACCTCTACATCCTCTCCAACCTTAATAGTTCCTTGTTCCACACGGCCCGTGACAACAGTTCCACGTCCCTTTAAGAACAATGGTAGAAAATATCAAAACTGAAAGCAGCACAATAAATCCCATGAAGCCTCCAGTATTGTCTAATATTTTCCAAGCAACAAATATGGTATTATGGGAAAACAATACTAAAAGCCTAAAAAACTTAGATTCAAAATAACAGCAGTAGCAGCAGCAACAACAACAACTACAATAACATTTCTACTTAAGGTAACTCAATGGGAAAAGGTGATATAACTGTTGACTGATGCGGTAAAATAACAAATCTGCAGTACTAACCACCAGCAATTGCTTGCCTATTCTTAAGTTAACTTCAGAAATCAAGGAAACAGAATTTATGATAAAAAAATCATAGCATACATTTCAACTCTGGAAATTATATTTGCAATTACCTGAATTGAGAAAACATCTTCAATTGGCATTAGGAAAGGCTTGTCAAGTTGGCGAATGGGATCAGGTATGTACTCATCCACAGCATCCATTAATTTTAGTATAGCCTTCTTGCCTATTTCTTCATTTGTCCCATTCAAGGCAGACAGAGCTGAACCCCGGATAATTAGAATTTCATCACCAGGGAACTTGTAGAAACTAAGCAGCTCTGCCAAAGAAGCAAATCAGGTTAAAAGATCCAATGAGGAAGCTTAATATATTAGTTAATCAGGTCACCCCTTGTTACTCCTCTGCTTAGTGTGCCTGTGAAATCAAGCCATGGTATAGCTTAACCAGTGGATGCATCAAAAACAAACAACCCCAAATTTGAACATGCCACGGAGCTCCATTTTTACAAGTTCAAGTAGCTCTGGATCATCAACAGCATCAACCTTATTTAGAAATCCCACTAGTGATGGCACACCAACCTGAATCATGCATAGAATTTATTAAAAAACTACTCAGAAGAACTAAAAGAACATATGAAAGGCTCTAAAATTTTTCGAGACATGGTGATGGAGATCAAATGCTTGAAATGCATTGCAACTGCAAGATGACATCATGACAATAATATACTACTCACCTTGCGTGGGAGCAGAATATGTTGTTCCTTTGTCTGTGGCATGGGCCCATCTGGGGCAGAAACTACTAGAATGCCTTCATCCATTTGAGCAGCTCCAGTAATCATGTTCTAGAACTCAATCAAAATGTCAGGATAGAGCATTATTCAAAGAAAGATGCTCCTGCACCCACTCATAAAACATATCATTGATGTGGATAAAAACACAAAGTTGACTTTTCCTGACATTTAAGGGGAAGTAGACTAAGATGGTCATGGCATGCGTATATAAGATTACATACTGCACTGATGCAAGTTGATGATTGTAGAAGTGCCAAGCAAAGGCTGAAAAGAACAGAGTGGTGGTAAAAAAATGTGAACTAAACGATCACTATTTAACAAAGGGTATGAAATAGAGTTATAAGGCAAAAGAGGACTCATGTAACCAACCCCATTACATTTGTTGAATCATAATCATTCTAAATCTGTATGGAATTTTAAGAAAAGAATAACAGCTTGGAGGACAAAAACTCTCTGAAGAGGATAACTAATTCTCCTTTGAACTGTCTTTTAAGCCTCTTAATTTATTTTCTCTCTATATGAGTATATTCTAAGTCCACATCCTGTTAGTAGAAAGCAATTTTTTTTTTTAATGTTGGAAAGAGGCTGAAATGCAACCTCCACAATGTCCTTCTTATGACTAAGGCTGGCCCAAGTGGCCACATATGGGAGAGGAGAAGCTCAATAGTACTGATGGTGATAGTGAGCATGGGAATTACAAAAATGAATTCTAGATATTTAATATCTTTTTTCTTTTGCTATTTTCTTTTTGAGGTCAATTGTTGCTTAAGTTAAGGCATAGTTGTCAAGGCATCTAGGCAGAAAAAATGACAAGGTGGGTGACTTTCTATAATATCATTCATATTGGTACATCTTACTAATGTGTTAATACATTCTATTATGTAATATATATATAGAATTTATACTTTGTTTTAAAATTTTACTATTGAAATTTAAAAGATCACAGGGTTTTGAGAAGAGAAAAAGAAGGAATAGAAGTATAAAAAGGTTTCTTTCTCATTTCTTTTTTGCTTTTTTTTTTCCTATTCTCTCTCAATCTCTATGTTAAATAAAGCAGAAAATCCATCCTTGTTCATTTTCTCTTTTACTTCCCATCTTGAATGTTTATCATATAAAGTTATAGCCTTATTTTGTTTTTATTTTTTTGAAAATGGCAAAGTAAAGTTATAGCCTTCTTTAGTTGCTAAGTGCTATGAAATTTCTCTTTCAAATACTTATTATATTAGTATTGTTTTTGAAAACATTGAAATTAATATTTAAATATTATTATCTTTTAGACATGATGATTTGCAACGTTTTGAGAGGAAAATTAATGTCCTTAATAAAGAGAATTGCTATTTTTCAATTAATATGCATGCTTAAAACTAGGGAACTATCCAAAATGAAGACTAGAGTACTAGACATCTTGACAACTATGAGTTGATGTTTCTTTTCATAATAAATACTATACCTTTTCCATGAAATAGTCCTTTATTCTCGTTCTTCCAAATTAACGAATGAAAGATTATTATAGGTTCTTCCCTACAACTTATTTGCCTATGAAACATCACACTCCTGCAGTGGATGTGAGATTCCACTATTGAGTCCTTCTGTGACGTTGCTGAGTCTAAACTAAGAGACAGATCAAGGTATTGGAACTCTAGCTATATCCTTTCATTTTCTTCTTTCTCTCTCCCTCATGTTTTATTCTCTTTCCATTTTTGTCAAAACCACCATCACAAGTTATTGCAGCATTCCCATTCTATTTTGGGACCGTCTTGCATTGGATTGCAGAGGAAATGGTAAGGGCATGCAAAAAGAAAAACATCTCCTGGTGGACTAAGAACTAAGAAGGGTGATTTCTTTCCAAAGGAGACAGAGGTAGAAAATATTCAGCTATTTAATGGTCTGAGCAAAGGTCCTCTTGTAATGGCAAAGGAGATCCACATAAGAGTCAAATAATGTGCCAAGGAGAGTTGATACTGACAAGACTGTTTCCACGCTTTCTGCTGATTTTAATGAAGGCCTTTGAGGAGGAAGATGGCAATAATTCGAATTTGGAAGAAGCTCAGTACATTACCCTGTTATTCTCTTAGATTAGTGTTCAACTGTTCATAAAGCCATTTTTCTTTGAAACAATTGCAACAGGGCCTTTGGAAATTGGAACTCTCAACTGCCAAATTCTGGATAATTAGAAAAAACAGTTAAATTTATGATATGATGGACCAGACCAATTCAAGGAAGTCAAGCTTAATGCTGAAGAAAAACAAGTTTGCAAATGGAGCCATGTGTCTTTACATTTTATTGATTAAGGGTTAGCTATTCCCCTCTTTTCCCACAGATTCAGTGTAAGGTTCAACATTCCAATTTCCAACAAAGGTGACATGCTGATATGGATGGTGTCCTTGGATAAAACCTCAACAACAGTCACCTAACCAGTTATGGACCTATGCTATTGTTTTTGCTCCGTTAGTGCCCATAGGTTATGTTAAGAAGCGACCCGGAAATCTAAGGGCTAAGCAAGAACTGAAAGATATATCGAGCATGACCTCTCTAATGGCCTGGAGCATCTGGAAAAGAAACTATCTGAGAACAAATGCAAGACATGTATGTGCTGCTATTCTAAGTAAAGCTAAGACATCTGTGTTTTTGTCCCCCCTTATGACAATTTGTAAGAATTCTTTTTGTTTGTTTTTGACAAGAGGAAGCCATCATTTAGGGCTGATGATTTTATTTTTATTAATTTCCTTTATTATATTTCTTTTCTTTTTTTACCACATAGGAACTAAACCTCTTCTTTTAGGTTCGACTATGATACTGGAAAGGCATGATGCCAGAAAAACTTATTTCTCGCATCATAGGTTTACCCTCTTCTTTTTTTCTAGTTCTTTTATCTGCAGTTTTGTTGTAAATGTTAGTGGGATTATTTTATGGATTATTTATATTGGTTCATTGCGCTGTAATAAAACATTTCGCTGGCAAAGGGAAGGGAAAGGATTGACAAATCTGACCCATTAAAACAACACTGAAACATTTGGCAGCTTACCTTGACATAGTTTGCATGCCCTGGACAATCTACGTGTGCATAATGCCGCTTAGCAGTCTCATATTCCACATGTGCCTGCAAAATGATACAAAAACATGAAGGTTATAAGTAGTTATAATATTAATATGCTTGGCGAAAGAAAGTTATTGTTGTATGGCATTTTTTTTATCACTACACTATGTGATTGTCAACAAAGCAAATAATATTCTAACCGTTGCAATGGTATTTTCTTCTCCTCAGGAGCTTTGTCAATCTCATCAAATGCAACAGCTTTAGCCTTACCTTCTTCTGCTAGCACCTGGGAGAGAAAACATCCATTATACTCAATTGAAAGAGTTCATACCTTTAAAGCAATTATAACCATGTTAAGTCTCAAAGCATGATAATTTCAAAATTATACATAAATCTAGAAGTCAACAACAAAAATCTGTCCATTGAAGTGGTTAAATAAATACACAGTGAACATACCTTTTCTTGTTGTCTTTTAATAAAAACAAGGAAATAACAAACTACCCTAGAGCATGAAAAAGAGTAACAGGAAGGATGCCAAAGAATAGAGAGGAAAATGAACTGACCTTTGTAATGGCAGCAGTAAGTGTAGTTTTCCCATGATCAACATGTCCAATGGTCCCAACATTTACGTGAGGTTTCCTGTGTCAAGGAAACCTTAGATAATAGTTATATTATATCTGGCTGAACTTACTTAGTTCCTTTCCCCACTAAGTATCTAAATGAACATAACACAATCATTTTCCACATAGATAAAATAGGACCAAGAGGGAAAGTGTTATGGAACACCATTTCGGTGGCTGTTATTTGGATTCTTTTATCAGATACAATGCAGAATATTTGAAAAGTTGACTACAACAGGAAGAGGAGGTGATCAGAGGCCTCTTGGGCTGGGTATGCTCTTAGATAGCAACCAACAGGAAATTCATGGAATGGAAGTACCTACTTCAGCCTTTTTGACTTGGGATCATTGTATAAGAATGATAGATATTAGCCTATACTTTCCTGTCACTTCTATATTTGTTGATTCTACTACAGAGTCACTTGTATAGCATCAACACATATTTTTTTTTTTTTTACTTTTAACTTTTCGAAAGAATCATGTAAAAAAGAAAACAACTTATTACAAATAACAGATGTGATCAGCAGCAGGAAATTTCATTATCCCAGGATGCATGTAAAACGCACATCTGTCCAATTAAAGGGTTAAAACTCTACCTAAGTATGCATATAAAACCACTAACTTTATAGGCGAACATAAGCACTGAAATGCATCACCAAAACTGAATTCAGGGAATGTTCCAGCACCCATATGGCTCAGTTTGGAAGGAGTACAAATACAAATATCTAGAGTGCAAAACCTTGTATTTTGTATGTATTTGTACTGTACATATTTGTATTTGTATTCCTTACAAACTGAGCCTTTGTTTGGAAGGAGTACAAATGAAAATATGTAGAGTGCAAAACCTTATATTTTGTATGTATTTGTACTTTACATACTTGCATTTGTACTCTTTCCAAACTGAGCATATGGAACAAATGCCCATGACCCAAAAGCCAACGGAGGCACCAAAAATATCCTCACAAATAGATAGAACCAGTAAGGTAGATTTCAATTCATCTCCAAAATATGTTATTATTAGTTCCAGATTAAACACAATGTAGAATTTGCGAATGTTTTTCTTTTACAAACTAATAATTCTTTTTCTTTTTTTTCTTTTATGAAAACGATATGCTATGAATTACAAGGAGGTGATCGGAGACGAATACCAAATTCACTAGGCATACTACTCGTCATTCAGATTTCCCATAGCTTTAGAAATTCAACAAAAAACTAGAGAATGGAAACAGGAAAGCGGCTGAGAGCATATCCTGTATACAAAAGTGAGAAACCAGATCGGACCTCTGAAATGCTCAGGGAACGAAAGAAAGCCTACTGTGTGAAAACTGCTTTCAACTTACGTCCGCGTGAATGTGGCCATCGATCTCCACCATGGTCCGGCATCCAAGAAGCTCTCACTCCCACACAATGATTCGGAAACGGAGAAACGACTCGCAATTTCTCCTCGACAGCAAGAGGAGAGAGGAGAAAACAGGCCAATAAGCCGCCTTGAATTAGGAGCCATGGAAGAGAAAAGAGAATTAGGAGTCATGGAAGAGAGGAGAAAATGAGCAACCGCGAGTATGCAATGCGAGGGGTTTAGCTTTCACCTGGGGGTTTTAGAAAAGAGATTGATGAAGCAAAGCCCGCGGCTCACGTAGTTGTGCCTCCCGCTCATGATGCACTCGCGTCGCTGTGTGTCTCTAAGGTCGTGTAACTGGAAAGCTGAAAATAAGCTTTGCATGAGCCGAAAAATCGACTTTCCGGTAAAGCTCAGAAGCGGTTGAGTCAATGCAGAAAGTAGTTAGTCCCCCAACTTTCAATCGTGTGTATGCGGTACCCCGAACTTTTAGAATATATCTAACAGTCCCTGCCGTCGACAGTTCATCAGTTAATTTACAAAATGTCAAAATTACCCTTTGATAGAAAAATTGTTCATCATCTTCTACCATGAGACTGAGAAAAAAAATGTCTTTCTAACCCAAACTGCATATAAACAATATCAATTAAACATGACAGGCAACGAATCCCCTATTCAGTCAATCAATTAGGCACTCCCAAGAGACTCGGATTGAACTTCTCAAGCTTGGGGGAATGCCATCGAAGGGGTATAGCCGTCGCCAATGCCGGGAGTACATTCTCGGTGGACGTCATCGATTATGCTGTTGGGCTGTTGCTCGATGTCCTTAGAAGGATCTTGGCTGCCGGCTGATAGCTATGTCCGTTTGGAGCTTTGGCCTGTCCAAGGAGAATTTCCTCTTGGTCACAAGGTCAGTCAGTCTTCTCTTTCTTTCTCTCTTCTCACTATTTTCTTGGTTTGATGTCTATCATCTCTATGCAATTTGGTGAAACTGAATATTAATTCTATCATTCCACTAGGGCTGATTTACCAGTTTCAGACCAGTAGAGTAGTTTATTGTAAGATTGACTTATCTTAATGCAGAACGGAAACGAAACACGTGAGAAAAGCTATAAAGAAAATAGCAAAAGTCGAATTTTAGGAATAAGAATTCTTCACTAAATAATTAAGAGAAAATTGATAATAAGAGAACTGTCTTAGCCTTCCCCTAGTTATTCTTTATATAGGCACCCTTATATCTCCTAATCCTAATATGAAAACACTTCATAATAAAATCCTATTAAAACTCATTCAAAAATAAAATCATAATCTAAGAAAACACTCAAAAATAGAATCCTACTAAAATCCTTCAAAAGGAAAGTCCTAATTGAATATAAATTCGAAATAATACTATTTTGGTAAAAACAGAATAAGATGGAAACTCTGAAATGGCGCCAACTTGGTAAAAACGTACTAAGATAGAATTCCTGTGATGATGTTATATCGGTAAATATTTACTAAGATGGATCGGTGGCGACATATCTGCTTCTTATGTGTTTTGGAATGGTCCTAACTTGCATAGAACTTATTGGCCTTCTCGTGTACTGCATCATCTTCCTCGGGTTGGGGAGAATCCGTCATCGGATTCAAATCATCATCTAACTGATCGCCAACATAAGGTATCAAGTGTTTGACATTGAAAACATCATGGGTATGTAAATGGTTGGGTAGTTTTACTCTGTGAGCATTTTCATTGATGACTTCGACGATCTCGCATGGTCCAACCTTCCTTGGCGCAACTTTTCTCGTTGCCCAACCGATAGGTGGTCCTCTGTTAAAATTTCCCAAACATAGTCTCCCGTATCAAATACTATTTTCCTCCTTTTTCCATCAACATATTGTTTGTACTTAGCATTGGCTACTTCTAGCTGGTTGTGAACTTTTCCTTGGAGATTCTTAAGCTTTTGTACCATAGCATAGAATTTTACATCATAAGTTGAGTAGTTGAGGTGTGATCCATTCAATTTTTCACTATAGTAGGCTATAAGCCGACTACCTTGGCTGAGAACAACACCGATTCCAACCTTAGAGGCATCACAATCAACCTCAAAGGGTTGCTTGAAGTTGGGAAGGGCTAGCACGGGTGCAGCTATCAACCGTGCCTTGATCTCAATGAAGGCTCTCTTTGCTTTAGTGGTGAACACAAAATTGGTTGTAACCTTCATACAATCTGCATATGGTGCCATAACAGTGCTGAAGTTGCTAATGAATCGTCGATAGAAGCTTGCAAGACTATGAAAATTTCGTGTTTGAGTAAGTGTTTTGGGGATGGGCCACTCAACAATGGCATGAACCTTCTCTAGGTCTATAGAAACTCCTTCTCTTGAGATGGTATACCCAAGGAATAAAACCCGATCTGTGGCAATAATACACTTCTTCATTGTTGCATAAAGTTGCTTCTTGTGCAAAGTTATAAGTATATCTCGAAGTTGCAACAAATGAGAATTCATATCAGTGCTATATATGAGAATATCATCAAAGTATACCACAACACACTGACCAATAAAAGGCTTGAGAACCTGGTTCATGACCCTCATGAATGTGCTTAGTGCATTGGACAAACTGAATGGCATCACTAACCATTCATACAAACCATCCCGCATCTTGAATGCTGCCTTCCATTCATCACCAAGACAAATTCTAATTTGATGGTAACCTGACTTCAAGTCCAACTTAGTGAGCACCTTGGCCCCAAAAAGCTGATCCAACATGTCACCCAAACGTGGAATGGGAGATCGATATTTGATGGTTATCTTATTAATTACTTGGCTATCAGCACTCATCCTCCAAGTATCATCTTTTTTTGTTACTAATAAAGCGAGAACCGCGCATGGAATCATACTGTCTCGTATGAATCCTTCAGCAATTAGTTCATCTACTTTCCTTTGCAACTCCTCATGTTCAGTAGGACTCATTTTGTAATGGGTTTTGTTGGGGAGACTAGCACCCGACGTTAAATCTATGCACTGTTGGGTATCCCTTACTAGTGGTAATCCTGTTGGTAAGTCCTTAGGAAACACATCACTAAATTTATCAAGCAAAGGCCTCACCTCCTTTGGAGCCTCCACACCTTTCAGGTCAAACCCTTTGTTAATTGAAGCATACACAACATCGATTTCTTTTAGGGTACTAATGAATTCAGTCATGGCAAAAAGGGTAGAACCCTCCCCGGGTTTCGGTTTAGTCTCCCGTGATGGACATAAGGTCAGCATTTTCCCTTTAAACTCAAGAGAATAGGTGTTCTTTCATCCGTCATGGACTACATAGCGGTCAAATTGCTACGGGCGCCCAAGTAGCAAATGGCAGGCATCCACGCATACAACATCACACCACACGATCACTATAATTGTTGCCAATAGAAAAGCTCATTAGACACCGTTTCCATTGTGTAACTGAAATCTTATTCTTTCTTTTTAGCCATGCAAGCTTATAGGACTGAGGGTGTTGTTGAGTTTTTAGGTTCAGCTTGCGGACGACTACTTCCGCTATAACATTCTCACAACTCCCGCTATCAATTACAAGGCTTGCAACTTTCCCACCCATAGTACACGTGGTGTGAAAAATATTATTTCTTAGCCAATCCGATGATTCATCTCTAGGAGTTAGGAATGACCGCTGCATCATTAAGGCCTCTCCCACATCCTCATACACCATTTCTCCTTCTAAGGTTTCATCATTATAGGAGTCAAACACAGGAGGGGTTGAATAGTTAAATGCTTCTAATTGGGTTTTAATCTCATCTTCTACAAACATCGCCCCTTTTCTTTTATCACCCCTCACACATTCAACAAATTTATGGCCTGATTCACCACACTTAAAACACTTTAGTCTAGGTGGACCCACCTTGCTTGGATTAGGTCCACATCCTTGGTTTTGGTTCAGCCCATGGGACTACAGCTAATTTGAAGGCGCATTAGGATTATTACATGGGGTGGTTTTGCCACATTAGTTTGGGTTCAACCCAATTGGTTAGGTTGGTTGCTTTGTTTTTCTATGGTTAGAGCATGTTGATGTGCCATAGAAATATCATAGCAATCAAATAGGTCTAATATATCCCGAATATTTGGTCTCAACCCACCTATATACATAGCCACCAATTGGTCTTCAATTTCAGCTAATTCATTACAGGCCACTAATAGATGAAACTTTTTTGTATATTCATCTATTGTATCAGTTCCTTGCTTTAGATTTTGCAATTTTTGATAAAGTAAACGAATATAATTATGGGGTAGAAATTCTGACCTCATTTTTGCCTTGAGTTTCTCCCATGTCTTAATCTTTTCTTTGCCTCTTCTATGTCACATGACTTCAATTGATGCCACCATGTTGTTGCTCATCCTCTAAACCGAGTGGTTATTAAGGACACAATCTTATTTTCCAGAACTTCCTTGAATTCAAGGATTTCTTTTACTACGAAGAGTCAATCCATGATTTCTTCTGGAGTCATGCCTCCTTGGAATTCCGAGATCTCAACCTTGAGACCTGCTTCCCACCTTCTCTTATCACCACCCGCAACTACAACCGATTTGGTTGCTTGCCTTGATGATGAAAGGGAACACGTGGAGATACTCACGCCGGAGTTGTTGTCCCTTGTTTCTGACCGAGAACGTAGTGACTTCACCTCCTCAACAAGTGCCTCGACTCGTCTTCTCAACTCCGCCATTTCCTCTTGTGTTTTGTTGTTGAGTTGCTGCTCCATGATATGAGTTACTGGTTTCTTCTTAGGAGCCATAATCTGAAGAAGGATCAACTTGAACTTTGATACCAACTGACGCAGAATGGAAATGAAACACGTGAGAAAAGCTTCAAAGAAAAGAGTAGAAGTCGAATTTTAGGAAGAATAATTTTTCACTAAACAATTAAGAGAAAATTGATAACAAGAGAATTGCCTTAGCATTCCCCTATCTATTCTTTATATTGGCATACACCCTTGTGTCTCCTAATCCTAATCTGAAAACACTCCATAATAAAATCCTATTAAAACTCTTTAAAAACCTAATCTAAGAAAACACTCCAAAATAGAATCCTACTAAAATCCTTCAAAAGGAAAGTCCTATTTGAATATAAATTCGAAATAATGCTATATTGGTAAAAACAAACTAAGATGGAAACTCTGAGATGGCACCAACTTGGTAAAAACATACTAAGATAGAATTCTTGTGGTGATGCTATATCAGTAAATATTTACTAAGAGGGGCCGGCAGTGTCATTTCTGTTTCTTATGTATCTTGGAATGGTCCCAACTTGTATAGAACTTATTGGCCTTCTCATGTTCTGCATCATATCTGCAGTCCCAATTAAAATTAGAATCCACTCTAGTTCTACTCCTAAGACTGGGATTAGGCTAATTAAGCCCGGTATCGTCTAGTTCCTGCAGGCAATAAGGCACATGACTTCAACTATCTGATGACTGATGGGTGGCGGCTAAGATTGTCAAGTTTGGATGGATGTAGGTTTTTTAGTGTGGTGGGCAAGTGAGGGACTGGTCTGGTCCGTTTGAATTATCGTTTCTTAGATTGAAAGGAAAAAAAAAGGAAAAAAGAGGATCTTTTCCGTCTCAGTCGAACAATAGATCAATAAGTATAAACCAAAAGACGATTTGGAAAATGGGCATGCCATGGTTGTGGTTGCGGAGGGGGCGAGGCAGG
This sequence comes from Nelumbo nucifera, assembly GCF_055504915.1. Taxonomy (NCBI): domain Eukaryota; kingdom Viridiplantae; phylum Streptophyta; class Magnoliopsida; order Proteales; family Nelumbonaceae; genus Nelumbo; species Nelumbo nucifera. Next base: position 22,625,880 of record NC_142650.1, read on the forward strand.
ATTTGATACCAAAAGTGACGCACAAAAAGAGGGGAAGGATGAATCTAGCAACACAATGTTGTTGGATGTTGGGGGTGGTTCAAATCAGAAACTGAAGTGATGGTGGGTAAGAGATCACGCAGGGGTAAGTACATAGACCCAATGTATATGATACGTGCAGACCCTCCGAACGTGACAGACAATTTGTAATTTTGTATTGTATGCTGTTGGCGCACTTAGTGATTCATTGGGTGATGGCGAATGCATGATACTGTGTAGTGGGAGAGTATCATCACCATCATCATAGCAATAACCGATTCAGTCTCAAGGTAGAAGACAATGAATAGTATCTCTTTCGAAGGGTAGTTTTGATATTTTAAAAATTTCAAGTGGCACATGTCGTTACGTGATAACTGATGGACTGCTAACGACAATGACCTATTAGACACATTCTAAAAGTTCGGAGTACTGCATAGACACGTTTGAAAATTTGGGGACTAACTAGACACAACCCCCTAAGTTAAAGGTACTGATTAAGAATTTTTCCTAAACTTTTTTAGGCTCACAGATCATACTTAAATGAGATGGAAATTACTAATAACTATTTAATTCACTTCTTAGTATAACTATTTCGGCACAATTTTATTTGCACTAGTACATACATATGGGAGTGCAAATGAAAAAAAAAATGCAAATTCTCATTTAATTTTGTTTTGGATTTTACTTTATTCTATTTTGTATCTTAATTTACTTCATTTGTGTTATAATCAAACAAAATAAGATAAAATTTAAAATAAAAATAGACTAGAATTTACACTTAAATCATTTGCACTGTCATGATTTTGCATCAGTGCAAATTTATGTAAAAACACAGCCTTAGTTTCATTACTCAAATAACACATTATTATAATTGGCCCTCCAAAATTCTGGAGTATGAGATTTCATTAGACTGTGTTGGTTTGAAACAAGATAATAAAGAAACATAAACCAGGAATTTCATGAACATAGTCTTAGTGCTTTTGCCCCCCCAAAGAAAAGAATGTACAAACAAACATAATTTTTGTCTTTTCTTTAAAAAATACTGACACGACAACCCTTTAAATGCAAAGGCAAGTAAACGAAGGGGAAAAAAACTTTAGTAAAAAATAAGTTGGCTTATCAACAAAACAGACAAAAACTGAATTTGTTTATATCTGCTTAGGAAAAAATTCAACACATCATCATACTCTATAAGCTAGGGGAGAGACAATTCTGTTTTATTCTCTCTTTTTTTTTTTTATTTCTTAAAACTTTCTTTTTGTTAAACTTTTATCAAAATTTCATAAAATTTAATTTAAATGTGAAACAAGGCTTATGCTTCTGTCTTTTTTTCTTGTTATTTTCATTTTCTTTAAATTTTTCAACCAAAACGACCTATTTCCATGCTACAAATCTCTCCTAACCTACTCCAAATTCCTTGGCCGAGAAAACATTAGCTTTCCACATTGACAGTCTCTGTCTTCTACAGGGCTCTCTTCATGTAACACGTTAGTCTATAGAGTAATACCTACCTTCAGCACTGTTATTGGGCCCAACCTGAGGGCTCGAGTCCGAAGTAGTGTCAAATGCGACTCAGGTCAATCTGTGTTGCACCCCCTACTGTTATATCAAGCTCATATAGTTTAGGGAAAAGTTATGACCAATCAATTGGTATCATAAACGTGTGGGTTTTTGATTGATCACAATTTTTCTAATATTATGTCTTTTCGACATTATAGATTTTTTCTATAAATAAACATGTTAGGCAGGAGAACCATGTGGGCACTGTAGAGGTTGTCAATGGAGCCAATTTTTTCCCATAATTTGTTTTCTTTCTTTTATGTTCACCCAAATCCCAGTGGTTGAACCTATCACATTTTTTTTTCTCTTATTTTTCACTCATGCCAATGCGCATAGGTCTGAGCAAGGTTCAAGGTTCAAGGTATCGACAGAGGCCGATACGTGTTGGTACTTTTTTTTTTCAAAACCGGTTCAGAGGAATTGATTTAAGTCCCGGCTACCCTATGAACTATGGTCTGACCCGATACAATCCCTGTAGGGGTGTATCAGGAAGCTCCCGGCGCGATACGAGTCGATACGTATTGATACTTTGAATCTTGGGTCTGAGGTCTCCTACTAATTTATATACTTGTGATAGAAATATATACTTTTAAGGCCATATTTTCTTTTCGGGAAGTTATTTATCTAGGTAAATGCACTTATCCAAAGAAAATAAATTTTCTATAAACCCCACATAAATCTAAAAATAATTTTTTCATTAACCAACTTTCTCATCTCTAAAAATCCAAAAAATGAACACCCCTAAGTCTTATAGGCCTACTGTAATGGCCCAGCCTAGCTCTGCTTAGTTCTGAGCTTGGGCCTATATTTCAGCCCCAAAACCCCTATTACCCTATGCTAACCTCGGTTCATTATTTTCCTATTAATATATTTCTTTTTGATAAAAAATTTTTCAACATGCTGATGCAAAACTATGGTAGTGGAAATGATTTGGATGTAAATTCTAAGCTACTTTTTCTTTTAAATTTTGTTTGACTGCAGTACAAAATTACAAATGAAGTAAAATAGATCTGAAGCAAAATAAAGTAAATCTCAATACAAAATTAAACCAGAATTTACATTTTTTTTTTTATTTTACACTCCCATTCATTCGTACTACTGCATAAAATTACACTGCAACCAAATAAATACAGCCTTAAGAACAAGAACAAAATACATGTGGTAAGAAGGATTAGAATTAATAATTATTATTAGTAGTTGTTGTTAATTTGTTTAAAATATGATAATTTTCTGCTTGGTGCAATTGAAGTTTGGATTTTTTTTTTCTTGTTGAAAGGGCTAACCCAGGTGGCAACGGGATTTGATCTCAGGTATCCGCCACAACGAAACAACAATCCTATCATCTGGGCCACCAACCAGTTGGTAATTGGAGCTCGGATTGGCTCCCCATAGAATACATCTAGGAATGGCAATTTTTCTTATAGAACCAGGGTCCCGCCCCATCCCAAATGGGGCTGGTTTTCCCCAACCCTAAACGGAGATGGGGAAAATATTTTTTCCCCGAACCGGGGACGGGGTGGGGATGGGTTTTGTATATAATTTCCCGAACCCGCCCCGAATTCAAAGGTAAAATTAATAAAATATCTCTAGGTTTAATATTGATATTTAAAATATCTCTAAGTTTTTCTTAAATTCTTAAAATCCTAGAATCCCATAATTCTATTTTTGAAGTACTCCCAAAGTATTACAATTCAGTTCCTAAAATACCCCCAAGTTCCTATATTATATATGCAAATTGTCCACAAAATAAATAATTTTTAAGAAATTGTCTTGAAACAGAGAAAATTCGGGATTACCCATTTCCGACAGGGAGTGGATGCTCCACCCCGCCACTGGGGACATGGTAGGGATAAGGAGGGGGTGGCCCGCCCCAAACCCGCCCCATTATCATTCCTAAATACACTCCACACATGCTCTACAGTACATCTCAGTATGTATTGGGAATATCTCCTATACTTATCATGACGATGGAGAAATGTTCTCATTGTATGATTGGTATGTGCTTTAAGAGGCCCTCTGTGAAGAGTCAATACGATTTCATCAAATTGATATGGATTGTTGTTGATTTATCTTTTTTTTTTAATCAATGCCCTATTGGCACCCACAAAATATGGTGAGCCAAACGGTCGCAATTAGACCTAAAAGTTACATTGGGCACTTACTAGTATAATATTGCTAAAACCAAGACTTGTACATTTATGAAGTAAAGTCAAATATGATTCAGTTGTTTGAAAGAAAGGCACAAAAAGACAATGAAACCTAAACAACCTCTATGAAATTGGAGATGGAGCCTTGCCTGATTTTCAACATGGCAACTGTGACCCAAATAGGATCTGGTATACCATAAGAAATGGATAATGGATACATGAACTCAACAAACCCTTGTACTCGATTGCACCAAATGCTCTGAATTGAACACAGAGAGGACGAGAGTAATTAACAGCAGAGGGCGCTTCTGCAATGGAGAGAACTCTGGCGGGGTCAATGGGCCAGGTTAAGTGACTTAACCTTATTGGGGGTCGAGTTGGTCTTAATCGGGTTTGGGTTGAATGAATCCATGTTAAACCTGGCCTTAAACCAAACACTTATGAAATGAAACGCCATGATGCCAAACGTGAAACATCTTTGCTTCTTGTCACATTGGAGACTAATTTCAACCAAGTTCAAATCAACCCCTACAAGATAATTTCCCACAACATCCCACAGCACATCCCCGCCGGGTATTGGAAACAACTACCAATAATATCTTGTGAGGATATACTGTGGGAAACTATATATCTTGTGGGGGGGCTGATTTCAACTCATTCCAACCAAATTAATATATGGATGCGTCTCCAAGTCTCAACTCAAAACTGTATTATTCATCACACCACCTCCATTATTCCCCTTTTATCATTGACGAATCACTTCATACATCCAAGAGAGAGCGCTAGCTAATTACAGATGTAGGATTTTAATTTCTGTGGTTTCAATGCTTCTAATTTTGGACCAGTTGGATCTGTAGCCTAGCACAATGGAACCATCCCATGTCTCATACCCGTGACACGCTTAAAGTCACAACTCGTGTGAGGGGTCCATTGAATCAGCGTTCTGTCACTTCACAGAAAAGGAAACGGGACTGGTGGTCCATTCCATCATCTGCGATGTACTTTGGCTTTTAATTACATAAATCCCAGCTGCTAACCATCACACTTGGGGTGGTGGTCATTTTAGCTTTGGATACTTGGATTAATTACTACTACTTGCTACTTTTGTTTTCATATATAATTAAGGTCTGAAATAAATTTACTACACAATAACATAGGATTCCTTAGTCTCTTGATGAGTGTGAAATTATTTTTTATAACCCAATTTGATGAATAATAATATTCAATCAAGAATTTCATGGGCTTTGCATTAATTTATGAGAGGAAAATTGCCATATAGAACAACCCAAATTAACAAATTTCTAGGATTTTTTTTTTAAATAATTAAGCAAGGGATTTCTGGTTTTCCTCCCTTGAAAATTATAATGCAAACACTTTAATTAATAGTCTGGTTATATATTGAAAGGGCTGAGACCAAATGCTCATATTCTAGTGGATTAAGAGCTTTTAATTCTTTCTTTAATTTTTTCTTTTCATGCATGAAATAATGTAGCTTATAGGAATATAACTGTTACTGCTTTCTCACAGAGAGGATGACAATTCCTGAAGCAGGCAATTAATTAATTTTCCCTGGTATAGAGAGAGAGAGAGAAACTACACCATTGAGAGTAAAAGACAAAGTAACTAAAGCTTCTGATGATTAAAAGAAACTCTAATAATGCTCCTTGTAAATTGTAACGCTTCTGAGGCTTCCCTTCTGGCATCTTCTATATATGACATGCTGTGGAGAGAGAGAGAGAGAGAGAAGAGGGGACCATGCAAAAGCAAATTAATTTGTAGAAACAAATAAAGCGAAAACTCATCGTCCTTCGCCTATGGATTGGTCCCTTTTGTCGCAAAATAATCTTCAATTCACATCTCTTCTCTGTGCATTCAAAGCAGCCCAAAAGCCAAAAGGTGGTGGAGAGACCGAAGAGACAACGAGATCCATACCCATTTGTGCAGAGAGAAGAGACGATAGCTAGACAGGTAGATAAGACTGGTAAAGGGAGAACAGATAAAGAAAAGGCCTGTCTCTTAAACCCCACTCCACTTGAGCCACAGATGGTGCTACCAGGGAATCCCATTTCCAAGACAAAGAAGTTCTTTCGGAATACCATCAAAAGCTTTAAGTCCTTCCTGTCTGGAGGCTATCAATACCAAAGGCTGTCCAAGACGCCTCCTTTCAACCCCTTCTCCTGCAATAGTAGTATCGACTCCAGATTACTCCATCAAAGCTCTAGAGACTTTGATAAATTCTACGCAGACCTCACCAACCATTACCAATGGGCGGACTCCGGACAAGAGAAGGGAACAATGAAGAAAAGCAGCAAGGAAACGATGGCGACAACAAATGAGCCCGCCGTGAAGGAAGAAGATGTCTGCAGTGGACGAAGCTTCATGAAATTGGCGAATCTAAGTCCGGATAAAAGCAAGAAAGAGGAGAGGAGAGAAGAGCAGACGAAATTCAGAAGAGCCCAGGAAGGACAGAAGCAAGGGACGAAGCCATGTACTGCTACTCTGGGGAAGGGTAGGAGTTATTTGGTGGCGCAGAAGCTGAGGGAGTTAGAGATGATGGACAGAAACAATGTAGATCATGTGTTGGACATGGAAGAGGTAATCCATTACTACTCCCGTCTTACATGCCCGGCCTACCTCGACATTGTAGACAAGTTCTTCATGGATATGTACTCGGAAATTCTCACACCGCAGACCTTCTCCGGCAATGAATTGCGATCAAGAATCCGATGAGTGAGACCGAGTTAATTGGTAGATTCTTTCCATCTGTTTTAATTTCTTCCCTTTTACTTGTGATTTCAAATCTGCTCTCTGTTTAATTTCTACATATCGCTTGTGTTGTGGTCTTCGGTTGGTGAACTTTCTGAAATTCATTTGTTAGTTTATTACTCGGATCGTGAATCAATCTGGGCTTACTTGTCTAGATCTCATTTTAGAATTAATACATAATATAATTGATTACTGCATTTTACTCTGAAAGGGAGAAAATGCAAGTCTGTGGAGATCTTAATTTGTTTTCAGATGTGGATGCAAGAGTAGGGTTCAATTCCTGGAGAGCAGAGCAAAATGGATATAAATTGGAAGGAAGGCTTCCCTCCAGTTATTTGTTCTTTGCACCATTCTTCTACTTTTGTTGTGTACAAGCTTCTTTTTCTCTTTCTCTTTTGTCTTTGTTTTTCTTTTTTCTTCTTTCCTTTCTTTTTGTTTAAATAAATAAAAAAAAAACAGATTCTGTTCTTAATAGGAGACCCTATATTGATGGTGTCGTGGTGACTTTCAAGGCATTGTAAAATCCTAGCATGCATTGAACCAAACATCCCTGATCATAGTTATGATCTCTGTTGTGTTGGATGCCAAATCTGATAGGCTTAGGTACGTAATATCAACCATTTGTTCTACTATTCATGGATGAATGCATTAAATTACTCCCATAAATTTCTACAGTAGTATTGAAGAAAGGGGACTTTGTAAATTTTGTGGGTTCCCTGTGTTGGGGTGGTCCTCTATATAAAGGGTAGTAGTATGTGGGCTCTGGTTTGCCTTTGAGCAACCCAAAATTGTAAACAGGCATGGTCAATCCGATGTGACTTATTAATGGTATAGGGACGTGGGGCCCTTAAAGAGTTAAGACCCAACTCTGTAGAATGAATATAAAAAAAAGGAAGGATCTGGTTCACCATTATTTTCTCCAAGTCATAAGGACTGAAATACAAAGTCCACCAGCCCCCCGGTTGTTGCGCCCGACTGCCCGGGCGTGGGGTCTATGTCTATCCATCTTATTCATCCATCCATAATTTACCCCAATATATCTATACTTAAGTCCATGGCCGTTTAGAGTTTAGAGTTGAATTGTAGCTTAGACAGCTCACTGAATACACCGTACGTACTTGGTATCTCAGGTTTGCAACCTGCATACTATTTGAAACCACATAAATGTTGAGAAGCGACAACCCACAAGAAAAACTGGTGAAAAAAAAACACTGGATGCACGGATGGGTATTAGTCCTTTGGAAGTTTGTGTTAAGACAAATAGAATAAATCAGCTAATCCTGTCTTAAGCTCAACAGACGGTGTGTAGTCTCGAGAAAAATCAGCAACACAAAGTACTTTTGACAATTTATGATATTCGGGATATTTAGAATTACTTTTAAAATATTTGCTCTCAAAAAAAGGGGTAAATTGTTGAAACCTCCCCTAAAGTTTGGACCATTGCAAAATTCTTCCTTAAAGTTTGGTAATTACAATCATCTTCTCTAAGCTTTTTGACATAGTTGCAAGTGGACTCACTCTATTAGAATCTTTTAAAAAGAGGTGCCAAAATATCCAAAATACTGGTGCAATTACTTTGACCAAAATGTATATTTTCTAAGTTTTCTCTACATATAAAATCACTACCCCAAATCCTTCTAATTTCTTTTCTGAAATTGCTTCCTTTTCCAAATTTTCCCTTAAAGTTGCAACTTTAAATTATCTCTCTCCTTTTTTTTATTTATTTATTTTCATAAAATTTGTATTGCTTTTTCTGGAGAAACCACTAACCAGCCTCAATAGTAACTGTATGGATATTTATTTTAGACATTTTTATGCCTCTTTGTAGAGGATTCTAACCGAGACTTGCAATTGCATCAGACAATTTAGAAAAGTTGATTGCAATTATCAAACTTCAAGAAAGGTTTTTGCAATGATCCAAAACTTGAGGGGAGATTTTCAGCAATTTACCCAAAAAAATTGGTAAATGAGAGATGTTGATTAGGCCTGGGCTTGGGCTTGATTTGGAGGCATGTAATACAAGTGAATATATAACTACGCAAGGATAGCCCCGTCCAAACAAATATGAGGTGTCTAAACGACACACCAACGGAGGGACGAAAGTAGCAGTAGACAGGTCACAGGTGTAAAGAAATGAACAACGAACTACGGTTAAAAACTTAAAATCGATGGATATGAATCAATCTTATTGCTGGAAGAGCACCATCACCAAGCATCTATGAACCAAAAATCCAAAAACAATAACAGAAACTCAACAGATCAAAATATCAACTTCAGTATCACATCGTTTTCCACCCTTTTCTCTTATACGATCTTCGAACAGTTGAGTCGGACCTGCCCAAATGGGGCTGTGAGAACCTGAAGGCTGGAGAGCTTCATCATCGCCATGGCGAAATCCCGGCGGAACAAGGCGCTATCGGCCGCGTAGGCATGGACCCACCATCTGGTTCCATCACCGGTCATCAGTTGCTGGTCGGCGTGAAGGATCCCCCTCCTCTGCACCAGGCTCTTGTAGTATATTGTTCCGAATCCTTGTCCCGTTCCTTCGTAGTCCATATCCATGCCTGGTTCCTCTTCTGATGACGTGGTGGAAGAAGGCGGTTCTGAGCTGCCGGTCCTGTTGCATCTCGACCTCATGAGGTTGAGGAATTCCGGTTCCAGAGTTGGGTCAGGGCCGTTGGTGCCTTTGTAGCTGAACAGACGGTTTCTGAAGAACTTGCAGTGGATCATACCAATGCTATGAGCACCTGCTTGCCGTGGAAAAGAATTAATCAGAGACAAGAACTGAGCAAGAACAGAATCGGAGAACTGTTTAAATTCATTTATATGCAGAATACAGATAGTAACCATTTAGATCTAAGTATGTAATTGGATATTCTTGTTTCAACGAGAACTCAAGAACGGTTAAAAATATCAAGAGTCTAAGATCGACGGCAGAGATTTCTTCACAAGAACAAAAAACACGTAAACGATTACCTAAAAGAGTGACGGTCTCTCTTTCGTCGAATCCCCTTGTTGCGAAGGTCGTAAGGGTTTGGGCGAGTTCGTCATGGGGTGAAGGAAGCTCGGAGGCAGCAATCTGACGGAAAGATAATATGCTGTCTCTCCTTCCCGTACGCAGTGGATAGAAAGGACCGCCGGCCTTAAGTCCAAAATCCGGCGAAATGTCAGATGATGAAACAATATATATATATATATATATATAGATAGAGAGAGAGAGAGACCAGAGCAACGCCATCTCTTGCAGCCAAAACGAGAATATCTGCGCAAGACACTGTTGCCGGGCATTCTTCTTCAAGCTTGGACTTGATAACGTCGATGAGATCAAAACCCTTCAGTGTTTCATTGGGAGGAGCGTCTTTCTCGGACTCAACTCCATTGCTGGCGTCTAAAAGAATGGAGGCATCGCATCCCTGAAAAAGTCCGCGAGAATAAAAGAAAAACAAATCAAAACCAGTACAAAGAATGAAATCCAGAATGCAGGTTGAAAGAAAGAACAAGAATGTTTTACTTGAACGAAACAATCGTGAAAGACGAGACGTAACAGAGCGGGTGCAACATCGGATCGGGTTTTGTACAGCTGGTGAACGGTGGATCGGATGATATACTCCGCCTGTGGGCAGCTATTCCGGTAGAAATCATATTCGAGGAAAGGTTGATCGATGAAGGGAAATTCCTTGGGATTAAAGACTCGAGGGTGATACCAGAATGCGTGCAAAGAGGAGTGTGACATCGGCGTCGAAGTCACTGAACTGGATGTGAGACCATTCTTGGGTTCACCAATCTGGTAGCCAAGCGAGAGCAAAACAGACACTGCGAGCAAGAAGACGCTCAAATTCTTCGCTAACTCCCACATTTTTCTCTCTCCTCTCCTCTCTACTCTCCTGTTTCTTGCTTCTTTCTCGATTGAGTTGCAGGGGGAACGCTGCTGGCCTGATAATCGTAAATCGACGATAGAGTGAGTGCATTTAAGCAAGCTCAGGAGGGCGGGAGAAATCTCAATTAAATGACGTAAATACCCTCTCTAACAGAAAGTTCGTTATACCGTACCATCCACGTCATCAAGGCTTCGCTATACCCGGGTTGAGCCGCCCTTGCGTCCCTCATACCTGGCCCATCCTGATTCCTAGTTATAAAGTTGAGATGCTTTTAATCTATTTAGGCCCAATTTTGGCCCAGAAGATATATCTACCCAAGGCCCAAAGCATATACTGGGTTCATCGGTTACGACTAAGGGTCCGTTTGGTTTATAAAGTCAAAATTGGAATTAGAATGGTCTATTTTCATAGTCTATTTGATTTAGACAGAAATGGAAATGGGAATTGAGATCAGCAGGAATAAGATTTTATTCCTAAGGGAGAAAGAGTAGGGAATGGCCATTCCAGCAAGAATGAGAATAAAACTTTGATTCCGCTCAACGAAATAATTGAAATTGGAATAATCCATTCTGATTCCAATTCCAAACCTCTATTCCCACAAACCAAATAGGGCCTAAGAGTCTTAAGACCTTTGCACATGTAGTGGGTTAATACTGGGCTTCGCATGGGAACGTTATAGGCTTTGGTAACCATGTTGGGCTTTGCAAACTTGCCCACACTCCACCTTGGACGTTGAAGCTGGATTCCGGATGTTAAATGTCACTCTGAATGTCCTACCCACAAATTCTTCCTACATCCCCACCCAAATGACACTACTATCGTGAATTGGCAACATCCCCCATGAATGGTAAAGAGAATATTTCCAATGTGATCCTGTAATGTTGTGTGGGCAGGGATGTTGGAAGAATTTGTGGGTAATCCCCACCCCGTCTCAGTTTCGTCTCCATTTAAGATTGGAGAAAACAAGCCCTAATTGGGGCGGGACAGGGTAGGGCCCTAGTTTTATAGGGAAAATCACCATCCCTACAATTATAATAAGTTTTTATAACTAATTAACTTACGGTAAAATAAATAATAATAAATAACAATACTTTATGATAATTTCTAAAAGTTATTGAAATTGCTATTGATTAGTAGTAATGTATAATAAATTAATTATTTATAATAACAATAAATTAATGTAATTATGATAAATTACATTATTTTTAATTAAAAGTAAACCATTTGCTGTTAATTAATGTAAAACCAGGTATGATCAAACTCAACAAGTGGTCTAGATCGGTGTTGATATATTTAATAATTTTCCTAAATTATTTAATAATTATGAGACAATTTCTGAGATTAATTTATTAATTTAATTTTCCTAATTTTTTAATAATTATTTAGTTGAACAATAATAAATGGATGATTATTTAAATAGTTTTGGAGACTATTTTTTTCATAGATTAATTTCTTAGTTTTAATTACTTATTTAAAAAATAATTATGAATTATTAGTTAAAGAGTTTGCCTAAATTATTTGATAATTGTTAACTATAATTATTGATTTTATAGAAATTAGTAAGTTACGCTAATTAGTATTATTTTTTATTAATAAATTATTATTGTAAAAATTTAATGAAAATTTATTAAATTACAATGATTAATGTAAGTTACACTAAATGTTGAAATTTTAAACATTTATTAACAACAAAAAGTATTAAATAATGGATTATTTATTAATTTTTGGTAGATAATTAAATTATTTAATATTTTTTAAATAATTGATTATTTCTGAAATAGTTATTTCATAATTTTTGGTAGAATATTTTTCAGAATTCTTTAATAATTTAAATAACTAATGGATTATTTAACAATAGATTATTATTTAAGAACAGGTTATTTAACATCAAAATCCCCTTATTCCCCCCCTCTCTTTGCTTGAAATCACGTCCATAGATATAAATATTGTGCTGCTTTTACATTAACATTGCACTAGGCTAACTGTTCTTGGTTGAACCACCAAAATTTGGTTTACCCCGGCGAATGTTTGCACCTGGGACTCTGGGAGGACATGATTTCAAGCAAAAAAAGGTTTCAAGATTTTAATGGTTACCATTACACTGAGCTAACTGCTTTGGTTGAACCACCAAAATTTGGTTTAGCCCGGCGAATGTTTGCAGCCCATAAACTGTGCTGGGCTGGGCCCTAGCCTAAGAATTAATATTATGTGCTCGACCCAATTCGTAAATTTGCCGCCTGTAATTAATGGCTATTAATTATTACTTATTCAAGGAGTATTTTGCTGATGTGGCAATTCTTTTTGTTTTGAAAAATCAAATCATACGAGAAAACCCTATTAAGCGTTCCTCAATAGAAAATTTCTAATTTCACTTTTGTTCATTTGGATTCTAGTTTAATGATGGCCAGTAAATAAGCATTACCATGTTTTTCTAACAATTAATACAATTAAAAAAAAAAAAACGTGTCACTTGTTCGTCCTTACCTCTAGGGTTGTCAATGGACAAGTTTTGGACTGTCTAAATCAAAATTATTTTGGATGGAATAGACGGATTAATAAGAAATATTGAATGGGCCAGTCCAGACTTAATGGTTTAAAGTATTATTTATTTGATTGGATTGGACCTGATCCATCCTTAATGGATTTATATTGGATTCAATCTGATTGAACTGATATTTGGTTGATAGAAGATAAGAATACAGATGTCAACGAATTAGGTCTGAGTTGGAAACAATCTAAATTAAAACCAATTCGAACTGACTGAATACGGTCCAGACATTGAATTGGTACAATAAAAAATGGTTCAAAGCATTTATTGGATTAGATTGGATCTGATCCATCTGTAATGGATTCATATTGATCCGGATTGGATTGGATCAAATCTGGTCCAATCAACAATCCACCTTACCTCTACTTTTTGGCCGTAGTTTGTACATCAAATACACTTGGCTTTCTTTCATGCTCTTTACAATTATCGATCCATAGAGTATGGATGAAATACTCAAGTTGTCCAGTCACAAGAAAGAGATTAATTGGGCCAGCCATGTTTTAGTCTCCGAAGAAGGTGAAGTAATCAAAGATAAAGAAAGATTGACCCGATTGATCCATTGATTAATTTGCCTTAAGCCATTCTAACAAGGAAGTAAGCCCTAAGTGGAGTAATGGCCACATTTTTGGGCCGATAGAGTGATAGGTGATAGCCAACTTGAGCCCAAGAGGGGATGCGTCCAGTATAGAAGGAGTAGGGGCTGTGTTCAGTATCTCCTGGATGCGTGGCTTTGCCATGGACTCATTTCATGCCATGTAGGAGCGTCAGGATTTGATCCAATCCAATACAATTCAATATGAATTTATTAAATGGATCGGGTCCAATCCAATCCAGTAAATATTTTGACCATTTTCTGGTCCAATTTAATGTTTAAATCATCCCAATCTGCTTAAATTGGTTTTAATTTAAATTAGTTTCAATTCAAACCTAATCTATTGATACTTGTATTCTTATCTTCTATCAATAGATTGGATATCAGTTAATATGACCCAATCCAATACAGATAAACCATATTTAATTCATTCTAATAAATACTTTGGAGCATTAAGTCTGAACTTGTCCAATGCAATGTCTTATTAATCCTTATTAATTTCATTGTAGAGAGTATCCAATCCAAAACTGGTCCATTACCTCTAGTGCCATGCAAGGTGGTTGGGACGTTGCGATCTGTGGGTCAGTCAGGATGCGACACGCTCAAGAATAAAATTTGGTGGTCAATAGGTACTGGAGGTTGTCCTAGTAATTAAGGCTACTGTTTGCTGTGATCATCATGAACTATTTCCCCACCATGGAGGAGAGAAGTCACTTTCCAATTTTACTTTTTACTCCCCACCATGTGCAGTTTTAACTAGAGGAAGGCACCATGAGAATGGGCTACCCCCATGAATCAAAGAAAGAAAAAGGATAACAATAATAATAATAATAATAATAATAATAATAATAATAATAATAATAATTTCTTTATGCACACCGACATATATACATAAGCTTGTTAATGGGTTGGGTCTATCCGATAGAGCCAAATCTACTGAATGGATTATGTTGATGGTTCCGTGGTTTTGTCTTTGATTAATAATTGTAGAATGGATTATTGCTGTTATGAAATAATTCGAATCCAAACCAATTATATAGTTAATAATACATAAAGATAATTTCATTTTCTTATAAATTTTGTCATAATTTATATGCAAATGGATAAATGTCATAAATAGTATGTAAGATTATTTTATTAAAAAAACTTGCTTTATCAACGTATAAACAGTATTTGTTTTCTTTTTTCTTTTTGGTTTTATTTTGAGGATGGGCTACACAACAGGGGTATCCCTCCCTCAAAACCCTAGACCCCAGGCTAGCTGGCACCTTCAACATATAAACAGTTTTACCATTTTACTGTCATTTTTATTCATATAACAAATAATGTTGTTATTGTAATAGGCAATTATAGGTTCGGACCCAATTAGATAGATAGATAGATAGAAGTCTATAAAAAAAAATAAAAATTAACAAAAAGTAATTTGTTTTAGCAACAAGCTAAAACAAATGTTGATATTGGAGAACACACCTCAAGTATATATTTGGCATTGATGTCTTTTTTTTTGTGTTTGGAAATATTGCTGTGAGATAGGACATTTCTTGGAGCAACAACAATACCTTATGTTTGGTACTTGTGTTTCATATCTATTTTCAGCACTGGTACCCATTATAGGAAGTTCACGTTACTACCACATTATGTCCTCGTTGGTAGCAACAAGCTCTAATATGAGAAAACGTCAAATTCGGCATTGCTCCAAACCATGCCTTCTTGATTTTCAAGGCATGGCTTGGAGTACCATTTTTATGAAAAAATGGTTTCAAACATATTGACATTTCCTGGAGCACCATTTTTTCCAACGCGACGCTTATATATCACCGTTTTCTAGAGCAACGGCATCAATGCCAAACAAACGCCAAGTAATCCATAAACTGGTGATCACTACATGTTTAACTGTCATGTTTCTCACATAGCGTTCATCAGTCATTGAGAAAGAAATATAAAAGGGAATCGAGGAGATGCCTCAAGCTAATGTGTTGAGGCTTTCCCTTTCCAATGCAAGCTCCAAAATAGGGTCTTATCTGTAAGCTTTTGTGCTAAATTGTCATCCCAGATATTGAGGATTCCATACTGGTAATCCCTGAAATCTCTAGAGAAAGAAGGCAACAAAGCCCCCCTTAAAAAAGTGATCAAGTGGGTCGGTGCTCTCCTTTAAGAAGCATATAGTCTTTTGTCTATACATGTGTTCTCTTGTGAAGGTAAAAAAAGATAAAGAGATAAAAAGCTGTCTTTGTCTGCTGTCTCTCTCAAAGGAAGTAATTCAATAAAGACATGCTTAGATGAAAATATTCTAAAACTGCTGGATTGGGAAGAAAAGAAGAGAAAAAAAAAGGAATCAGAACCATAAAGAGATAGCATTCAAATCAAGATGTGGGTGTTTCTGCATTCAAATTCCATGATGAACAAGAATGGTCAGACACTGAAATTATTGTGAGGGAATATTGTGGGTTGATTGCAATAAATTAATGTGTTAAGATAATTATATACTGTGCATCGGTATAAGCATAAAGAGAGAGAGAGAAGAAAAGATGTTTGATATGTTTCTCTCATGTTTCAAGACTAAACAGGAGAAAGTGGAAACTGGCAGCTGGTCATTAATCGATAAGCTAGCTTGATGTTCATACACTAGACGATTTGGGTGTAACTAATAAAGGGAAAGGGAGAGAAAAAAGACCCTTTTCCCTTGTTTTCACCAGAGGAGAAAACGCAACTTGGCTGCTTTAAAGCCTTATACCATGTGGAATGATTGAATGAAGGACGAATGATCAAAGAAAGGTGGTGAGTCGTGAGTGGTGGTCCCTAACAGAGGGAGAGTTGATGATGGAGTTGCCCATCTACACATTCCGTCTTCAGACTCTCTATTGACCTCCAAATTAAGCTTCTGATGGATTGGATTGTATACTCTCTCTCTCTCTCTCTGTATGTGTTGCCCTTTTCATCTAGATAACAGAGATAGCTCAAGAGGGGATGTGGGGATTGTTGTGCTGGTGAGGAAAGCAGCAGCTTAGTGGGAGCGGGGACCTGCGTCTGAATCAAATCTCACAATCAGTAGTAGAAGTCTAGGCTTTGAGAGTTGATAAGCCTGATGAGGAGAAGCCAAACTGAAAGATGCACTCAGGGTTGTCAGTCTAGGAAGAAAAGATATCGTTTGTATCAATTTGGGAAATCTCAACTGTTGAGTACTAGGACCAATTTTATTGTAGGTTCATGTGGAAATATTGTGATAAGAGTGTTCTCTGGAACCTCACTTAATTGTTCCCCTCTAAGCCCGAAAATTTGATATATTGGGAGAGCATGCTCCACCATTTTGATTTCTTACTAGTTTACTTTGGAACTTTTGGGTTCCATCACAAACCTCCAATATATTGAGTATGTGATTTTTTCCTTTGATAGATTGGAGTCTATTTCAGACCCATATATACTTTACTTTGTATTTGTTCAAAGCTCTCCATAATCCATACTTCATCTACTCATTACGATTCTTGGTTCCTGGAAATCTACATTTAGGCTTAGCATTTCTTATTTTAAGGACTTATCTTTTTTTGCAGTTAAAATGTTTTAATTAATACTAAATTTTTTTAATTTCAAAAAGTAGATAAGTCCTTAATATAAGGAATGCCAAAGTCAGCCTAAGTGTGTTTGGTTCTTTAAAGCTCATTCCAGCTAGTTTCAAAATGTATTACTTAGGGAGTTCAAATTTGCTTCTCACCGAGCGCCGCCTCACATCAATCTCACAGTGCTTCCATTCATGCATTGAGAACATCTCCTGTGCTTGATTTTATCATGGGAAGATGTTTTCAATGCAGGGCTGCGATATGCTGTGAGGATGGTGTGAGGCGTGTTCTGTGAGGAGTAAATCTGATTTCTTATTGAGGCCACATGTTCTTGGTGACCGTGGCGTACTTTGGTAAAACACTTATTTAGTAATAAAAACTAATTTTTAAATCCGAACACACTACACCACCATGTGCCGTATATAACATCACAAGGGGTGTAGTGTGTTTCAAAACTTACAACTTCAAATAGGGGTGTTAGTGGACCGGTTTTGGATTGGACTCCATCCAAACCAAAATCAATTTGAATGGACCAACAAGACATATTGAATTGGACCAGTCCAGACATAATGGTCCAAAGTATTTATTGAATTAGGTTGGATTGAGACAGTATCTGGTCCATTGATAGAAGATAAGAATGTAGGTGTCAATGGACCTAGTTTAGGTAAAAACCAATTTAAATGAAAATAAATTTGAACAGATTGGATGGTCCAGACATTAAATTGGATTGGTCCATATATAATAGTCCAAAATATTCATGGGATTGGATTAAATTAGACCTGATCCATTTATAATAAACTCACATTGGACTGGATCGGATTGCACCAAATCCAGTCCAATTAACACAATGAGGCCCAATAACAAAGAACACACCACAGTACCAAGTACATCCAAAGTTGTATATAGATATGGCAGACCCATTAATGATATGGGGACTGGTTTTTGCATCAATAATGGTGTTTGAATGGCCGGGGTGTCTTACACGTAGCAGAATGGTGTAGAAGATTTCACATCTTCTGTACATGACCTCTGCTTATGTGGCATACTTTAGCTCAATATCCCCACAAGAACAAAATATATGGTTAATTTTCTCCTAGGCAAATTCACTCAACTACAGAATTGCACAGTTGGTCCCCAATTCCCTCGTAATCCATTTCCATGATCCAAACAACAGAACAGAAAATCACAAAACCAACTTGTCTGAAATAGCATTTACACAAATGTGTCTAAATCTTAGAAAAGAGATCACAACAGAAGACATTACATACTTAAAGAAGGCGATGGTTTGGACTGTCCTTGGCTGTGGCAAAATCATTGATAAATAATTTAATTTGGACTGAGTGCCCCTCACCATTTGATGACATGCTGACCTTTACCAATCAATTAAACCTTTGAAAATGGTCCAAGAAAAATTAAAGTATACTAATCAAACGGTTAGAATCATTAATTTTGGACCACATACAATAAAAGCAGTAAGACCCATCACTGAATTGGTCAAGAGTCCCAAATTCATCTTTAAGCATGTGGAGAGTGCACCAATTCATGTGAGGTGATAACGTGTATAATGACCCAATGGCTATCATCAGCTTGGACCTTTGAGAAGTCATCCTCTCAGTGATTCATGGAAAGTACTTTGTAAAATAACTATGCATGAAAAGTACTTTGTAAATATTCCTAAGTTAATTAAAAGTGTAAACAAACTTAACTTTTCTCCTTCGCAAAAAAAAAAAAATCATAATTTTCCCTGTAACTTAATTTTTATATACTAATTAATTGCCAAAGCAAAGAAGAGAAAAGCCAGCAGTTGATGGTAGTAAATGCTAAGGGACCTAATAATAATTTGTAGCCCCACCTTGCTTGCCCTAAATAGGATTCATAAGAAAAAAAACCCTCTTTGATGTTGACAGTCTTATCTACTAAATTAATCCTTCTCTCTCTGTCTATTTATCTATGAATCGAGCTAGTGTCCTTATTCTCAAGCCAAGGATTCCATATTTGATGTACTCATCAACCCTATTCGGTTGGAATAAATCCCACCACCTACGCATATTAAAACCCTAGCTAAGCCCTCCTATGCTCATATAAACCTTGTGTGTAATACATTCATGCATCTATCTTATTGTAAATATCACATCATATATATAATGGAGGGCCCGAAGTAATTCGACCCAGGATTGGATCGGATGATTGAGCTATTTGATTCAGGAACTGATGGCTAATATGGTTCTGTTTTTACAATCTTTCAATTTGCTGTAGAAATCATATCGACTTTCGAAATATGGTAGCTGTGGTCCGTGCTTCATTCTGATGATACCAACTTGACCTTTGGAGATGAGGATGATAAACACAAGTCATATAGCAAAGGGGATAGTGAATGCGAATGGCTATCTAGTGATATTTCTATAGCCACATCAATAATAATACCAGTGACCCTTGAAAGGAACTCTCTAGCTTGGCTCTCTATATGGCTTACCATGAGAGAAGGATTCTTGTATATTTCCTTTTCTTTCTCTTCTTGCTTCTAGTAATTACATCTTGTGTGATAGTCTCTAGCATAGTCAAGTATAAAGTGTTAGTGGGCATGCACCCACTAATCCAGACTTTTTAGGGTTTGGGGCACCTCTATGAGTGTGATTTGATTTGACTGTTTTTCTACTGATTGGACTACTTAATTAACTACTTAACTGGTTGATCCATTCAAGTAACACAACTTAATTTAAAATGGAGAATTAATGAGTACAGGGTTTGTGGTAAGCAAAACACTGAAATATTCTAAATTTCATCCCCAAATCCTTTGGAGATTGTAAAGGTTAAGCACAGTAATCACTAATGCTACCATCTTTGAAATAAACGCCAAAACCCAGACAACCTTTCTCCCTCGTTTTTGTCTGTCTGTCTCTATGTCTCATACTAAAAAAGTCATCCCTAACCCTAATTAGAGAATGACAATGTACAGGACGTACAAAGATGGTAGAGGGGGGGGGGGTGCACCCACCAAGAGGCTACAATAAACAGTTCATTCAGTCGCGGTTCCTCCTTAGCAAGACTTCATTGCCGTTTTGAGTATTATTGGAACATCAGATCCAACCACAAATTCTTCATTTTCTTCTGTTTTCTTGAAATGGAGGAACATCTGGTCTGAAAGAACCATTACACTTCTAAAACTTCAAAAACCTCTAATACCCATTAATGTCGTTGGTCATTGATCTGTAGACTGTAGATGTTTCAATTCTGAAATAGAGCTGGTAAAGAGATTGGCTTAGTGTGGTTTTGGCAATGTTGGTGGTGAACAACTGAATGCAGGGAAATGACGCCTGGCCTCAGCTTTCCAGCACTGCTCGATATCTTGTGCTACCCTTCTGGCATCCATCGATGCACCCAGTAGGCCGCGTTTGGTGAACCCCACAGCGTATAGCCCAAACTCCCCTTTCCACCCATTTGGGAATGGCCTCCTTGGCAACCCATCTTGCTTGGAAAACAAATCTCCTTCCTGAAAACAATTTCAATTTGATTCAATCAGTTCTATTTAATCCGCATTCTAATAGAAATCTTGAGACAATAATCTATTAGAAATTTTGATAGAGTTAGACCTTGTAATTGGGGCCCTGAGATGTTTAATCGGTAAAGATTATGTTAAAAAAATGGAGACAGCAACTAGTTCCATTTCATCTCTCTTTTGTAAAAAAAAAAACCGTTGACTCGATCAGCGATTTATCAATCTAGATGATCCAACCATTGACTCATTCGATCAGAATAATGTTTTTTGGGCTGTTTTTATTTTTTAAATTATAACGGACCATCCATTCGAACCGGATGAGCAGTTTGACTAGAAACGGGTTATTAAAGCGGTTCCGGATCCGGGTCTGTTTTAAAAACATGGGGCATAAGAATAAGAGATACCTTTAACCAAGAAGGTACGTTGCTTTTGTAACCAGTTGCCAAGATGATGGCATCGAACTCCTCGATGCACCCATCAACGAACTCCACTGCGTCTTTTGTTAGTCGCTTTATGCCCCGGCGAACCTGCAACAAACTCAAAAATGATTTGACATACGGAGCAGAGATCGAGACACCAAAAAGCTTGTAATATCATATGGAATATAATAGCTAGGCCACCCAGCGAGCAGCAGCAGACCTTGATCTCTCCAGATTTTATCTTGGCAAGTGTCCCTGCATCCAGTACTGGTGTCTTGCCAGACGAGTTCTTGAGCTCAAGGGGACCGAGGTGTGGGCGGTGGAGGCCGAGACGGGATGTGTCGCCGAGCATGAGACGCGACACCAGCAGCAAGAAACGATCGACGAGGCGTATGGGCAGCCACTTGAGCAACCACATGGACAGCCCAAAAGTTGATCTCCCCAGCATCTCCCGTGGTAGGACGTGCACCTGCAGCCCGAGATAAAGGAACCCCCAAAAGCTCAGAAAAGAAACTAACGACAGTGACCAAAAGATATGGGATGATGAGATGATGGCGTGCAGTAGCAACCCGATCGAGAAAGTGAAAGAACAAGAACAAGGGCTTTAAAAAGTGAAAAATCTTAATCGGGAGATTTCTTAATTGGATAGGTGTTTTAGTTATTAATTTGGATACAGAAGAACATGACGAAAGGAAAGAAGGAAAAATCTTTTTAATGGGTTTGGCTTAAATACTTACTGAATCTCTGACCACAAGAGATGGGGTAGCGTTATGGTTGCAGAGGTCCAGACAGACCTCCATTCCTGAATTTCCACATCCAACCACCAACACTCTCTTGCCGTGGAAAGCGTCTCCGCTCTTGTAGGAGCTGGTGTGAACAATAGGCCCTGAAAACTCGCTCAGTCCTTCAAATTCCGGAACAATGGCCTCCGCATTCTCCCCGGTAGCCACCACCAACCACCGAGACACGTACTCAGTCCTGTCGTCCTTCTTCAATCCCACAGTCCTCACCCGCCAGAGCCCATGGTTGGGTTCATACTCGGCGCTCTCTACTGTTTTGTTGAACACTGGGTGTAAATCAAACTGGCTAGCGTAAGACTCCACGTAGCTCACAAATTGCTGTTTAGTGGGATAAGTAGGAAAACTGGTGGGAAATGGCATCAGCGGCAGCTCGCAGAATTGCTTGGGGAGATGGAGGCAAAGACGGTCGTAAGTTTTGAGCTGCCACAGAGAAGCTACGCAGTTAGCTCTCTCAAGGATCAAACTGGGAACTCCGCTTTCCTTGAGGCACGCCGCTGCGGCAAGGCCGGAGGGGCCGGCACCGACAATGACTGGACCTGGCACCCAGACGCACCTTGCACCTTTATTCATCTTCTCGCCCAAGTGATCATGAACTCTCTTGCCTTCTATTTCTCTGATGAAATCCATGAGGAGTATATATGAAATGAAACAAACAAAATTAAGCAGTTATAAAACTGTCTTCACTTGCTTCCTCTGTAACCTAGTAGTTGGACGTACTGCAACAAAACAGGCCATATATACAATTGGCTGAGACGGAATACAACTCATGAATTCCCTGAGTTTCTAAAAATGAGATCAGTCTGGATTGAATGATATATTACTCTCTTATCTAAGATTCTAAGGGAGGACTAAATTGAGAACCATGGCAAGTGATGATTTCAAATTGATAAGTTGGGTATAAGGAGTCTTACCACTTTGAAAGGGTAGGTTTTCAATGTAGTACTATTTGTTTTGTTGGAGGAGAAAACTAAGAGGAGGGTGCTAGGGGACTAATTAACTCAACCCAAGAGACAACGAGAGAGAGAGAGAGAGAGCATTGAATTGAAGTCAATCTTATATGGAAGGCCAAGTGGGCATTAGTAAGCAATGCAAGTGGGACATGGCTATATAATAATAACTACAATTACAATTAGCCAAACAACAGCTTCTGATCCTTCTCTTCACCCACTCAATAACATCTTTTGATCCTTCAATGACAGGAGAGAAAGCCAATCAGTCTCGTCTAAAAAGAAAGGCATGAAGGTCCTTTCAAGGGTTTCTTTTCTTAATTTAATTAAGACCCCATGAAAATATGGAGGCTTTTGGACCCACCAAACACTAATGCAAAGAATTAATATAAGACTCTTTGAGTCTAGTTAAACAATATTTTATCGACTGTTGAAATGGAAATTACTATATATAAACCTTTTTGGTTTCTTTATGATAAAAATATTGAATGAATGGAA
Source organism: Nelumbo nucifera (assembly GCF_055504915.1). Classification (NCBI taxonomy): domain Eukaryota; kingdom Viridiplantae; phylum Streptophyta; class Magnoliopsida; order Proteales; family Nelumbonaceae; genus Nelumbo; species Nelumbo nucifera. The sequence goes on from NC_142650.1 coordinate 22,649,103, forward strand.
TAGCCTAATGGCTTCCGAGAAAAAAATTGCAACTAATTAAATTTCTGCACATTGAGACAAAACATAAATTAATTATTAAGCTCATGGTTAGAACTCAGAAATGAATGGTAATGGCAGGGAGACATAATCCGAGCTACAGGTATCTAATAATAAGAATTGATGGAGATGATGAGATCCATTTGCTCATTAATGACGAACAATTTGGTAGTTCGAAGTGCAAAGTCCTATCTTGTCATTCCCTGCCACTATGTTGTCCTTGGATAGGGCACTTGGGGCATGATGTTAAGTGACCAAGTGACTCCCCACCAAGCCACGAATCTCGAGAGATCACCTTTTCTTTTCACTGATTTTCTTTAGGAAAAAAAAAACTAAATCAAACATAACTAACAGAATATCCCTGATTCCTTCGATCAAAGTATCTGTCCTTTCCGAAGGCTCCAATCCTCCAAATAATTTCAACCCACCTCGTGCATGAAAGAGATTTTAAATGTTTTCTTCTTTCGTCGCTCCTGCTTATTCCTTAAGTCTGTGGGTGGAGACTGTTGATCCACCTTGGTGCATTAACAATGTTATTATTGATTCTAGGAGAGCAGCAAATGAAGCTGCTCATCGAATTCCTAGGTTTGTTCTTTCATGTATTGTTCTGGTTGATGTACTAAATCGAACTGAATGAATGAATTTGTACTGTTTAAGCACTTCAAAAAGGGAAAAAAAAACTTCTAAGTAACTCTAATGAATAACTATAGATTAAGCATTGGTTTAAGGGATGTCAATGGATTGGGTTAAGTGGTAAATAATTGAGTTTTGGGTTTGAGTTGAGGTGAACCCATAGTGGACCTTACTCATTGATATCGCAACATTGAAATATTTATGTATTTATACAGAGGCTTGATTAAGTCTAGGTATATCATATATGGGCCAGGCCAGCTGGTTGGGTTGATACCCTTCTTTATCTGGCCAGACAGGATCAGGTTTGGATTAGCTGTGTCTAAAGCTTGGGCTATTTAGTAGGTGTTTGGAATCGATGTCGTTTCTTTAGAGCCATTTTCTGAGAAAATGGTGTTGTATGGATGGGGTCTGTTGCATTGTTTTATCAGAAAACAACTCATTTTTTTGTTTAGCATTGGTGATGCCACATAGGATGTTTTATGGGAAATAACACTAGTTTTATTTGGTACCAGTGCTATATAACCTTTTTGAGCATTAGTTTACATTATCCAATGCTTCAGATGATGCCACATTGGTGCTACAACATTGTACGATTGGCAGCAATGGTCTGAAACCTAAGAAAACGTTGAAAATGTTGAATTTGATGTGTCTTCAAATCATGCTTTTCCCGATTTCTAAGGCATAGTTTGGGGCAACGTTTTTTTTTCTGGAAAAACAGAACCAAACATTAGGCCATTTTTTGGGGCACTACTTTTTCTGATGTAGCACTGATGTGGCGCCATTTTCTAGGGCAACGACATCGATGCCAAACACCGCCTTAGTGAATGAGAGAGGCGCGCCTAGACATTTCTCAATGATGAAAGGAACTGCTATAGCCTTATAGGCTAATGACACTAATGTGTTACCCCTACCCCCTAAGCAAGGTTCAAATTTCGGTCGTATCGTATTGGCACTTAGAAACGGTCAAAACTCTATTTTTTTTAGTTTTTTTTTTTAATTTTGGTTTTCTGGGGAGCTTTTAGCATGCTTTTTATTATTAAAAAAAATTGGGGGTCCGATACACCTGAAAACAGGCATTTTGGACCGTATTGTTTTCAAAAGTTATGATACGATACGCCCGATACAAGGGCGTATCGTATCGATACTTTGAACCATGCCCCTAAGGCTCAATTTAGAAAGAGTATAAATATAAATATGTAGAGTGTGAAACCTTGTATTATATATTTTTGTGTTTATACTCTTTCCAAACTGAGCCTAAGGATGAATCATAGGGTAGGGGGAGAAAATACTTTATATGTTTTGTGAAATCTCTATAATGCATTTGATGCATTGGAATTTGATGTGATATAAGACCCTTGATCTCATTGGATGTCTCAATATGGAATGTTTCAACCTAAGAGTAAGTAGCCATGAAGTCTCGGAAGCAATTCCGATGGATCATGGAGTGGCCCAATCTACCTCCCAGAAGTTGCACCAAAAATAGAAGAGGAAAAGCACTCAAGTGCTTAGGCATTTTTTCCTCCATTTTTAATGTAGAGGGGGAAGAGGGGTTGTTGATCCCATTCTTCAAAGATCAAATCTGGTATGAAGGAGTAACAGCTAGGGGTAGCCCTTTCCCCATAAACCACCTGAACTTGAATTCAATAGCCATTAATTTTGTCAACATTTTCTTTCTTAATTACTTTTGAATTAAGACTGAATTAATCAACCACTGCAGCAATAAAGTTGAACACTGAATTATGAAGAAGTAATTCTTCTTTTTATATATACATTGATTGTAAATGTTGTCCATGCATCAAGATTTACAGCCAAAGTGTACAATGGTCTTGGGGTGTGAGATTTGCATCAAATGTACAAGATTTGTAATCTAAAATGCTTTTGTGGTACCAGTACCACACCAAACATCTTTCTGTACTGAGGAATCGCTTTGACAAACAATAAGTGACAATATTGAAATGGACCCTAACTTTAAAGTTTTGGAAGTTTGGAACTGAGGCTGAAAAAGGGAAAAGGTGAACCAGTTGGGATAGATCAGAAGATGGTGAGCCTCCAAGATGGGAGTTTGGAGTTTGTACTTTGAATTCTGCATGAAACACTGATAAATGAGATTAAAAACAGCAGTTTCTGAACTTAGAAGCAGATTTTCTAGGGCTGTCCCTCCCAGTAGAGGAGGGGAGACAAGTTCATAACTTGGGTCGGGGCCCATGAAAGGGAAGTCTTAATAAAGCCTAAATCAACTTACACCTACTGAGCAGAAGAAAAGAAAAGAAAAGAAGAGAAGGAAGAAGAAAAAGCCTAAATCAAAGCCTCACCTTTCTTAGCCATTGGGACGCTGTCAGGCCCAGGGGTGTGGGACCTCCGCACAGCACCTGCTTTCAACGCTCATGCAATGCTTTGCAGTTCACTGAAAAGCAATACAATACAAATACGGATTTGGATTGTTTCATCTTCTCCTTTTCTAAAAGATCAAACCCTAACCGTCCATCCCCACCTTAAGTGTTTTTTTTTTTTTATTGTACTTAAATCAGTACTCTCTCTCTCTCTCTCTCTCAAATGGGTTCCTTGCTTCTGCAACTACCACAATTTACGAAATGCCAAATACCCACGTTAAGGGTGCAATGCATCCATATGTAATTGATTTCACTTGTAGACCCAGAGAGGTTTCAGTAGTAGAACCTCTATATTATGAATTAAGATGAAATTAATCTCAAAATGTTTTAATTCATTCAGTGTTCATTCTCCTCCAGGCATATTACAAGTTTATGAGCAAGTTTCTAGCTCCTTTTTGTTTCCTATTTATACATGGAAAGCTGCATTAACCCACCTGGATAAGGTTCCAACATGCATTAGTGCTGCTGCTTTTCAATACTCAGATTGGTTGCCTTTGAGAATTATTGCCAATATAAGATAGTTTCTGGGTGTTAATGTGTTAAGAGGATTACAGTGAATTTGTTTGTTGAAAAGCTTAAACCCCAACAGTGGGCAGGCTAGTACCTTGTTGAATCAAAATTAATTTCCTTTGATTCTCTGCAAACTAACTCGGAATTGGAGTTCCCACAAAAGATATGGTGAAGTGTTTGTTGTATATTTTCCAAACTAATTAATGATACTGAACCTAATTTTTTCCATCAAATTCATACTTACTCATCAAGATTAACACAGAACCACGGCATTTCTTCTTTGATAAACAAATCGCAGAAATTGCCCAGATTAATATGATAATTATTTTTGGGGAAAAATTGTATCAGATGCTTGTGAGGAAAATAAATTAATTTACTAATGAGTTGGTTGATATTTAAGCTGCATTTGGCATGCTTTCATAGAATTACTTCTAACGAAGTTTGTATTCTAAGAATCACTTTTGAATTTGACTCTTTGAGTTTGAAGGTTGTGTTTGGTTGTAGTGCAATCTTATTTGCACTAGTACAATGCATAGGAGTGCAAATTCTGGTTTAATTAATTTTTGGTTGGGTTTTATTTCATTCTGTTTAGGTCTTATTTTATTTCATTTGTACTGCAATCAAATAAAACAAGATAAATTTTAAAACAAAAATAAATCAAAATTTGCACTCTCATAGCTTTGCATCAGTACAAACTTATTTACATTGCAATCAAACACAGCCTAAAATTTTAGCTTCAAAAAAGAATGATCTTTTGGCTTAGAACTCATTCTTCAAATAGCAATTTTTGGCAAGTCTGGATTTCCTACTGAACTCTATCAACAACAAACTGTAGCTACACATTTCATCGGTGTCATGGGTAGCGTGTGTAGAGTCATGTGGGCAGGAAATCCAGTGCCTTTTTTGGCACATAATTTCAACCAAATAGGTATAACAACAACAACAACATCTAGCCAATTAATTGAAACGAGACACGAAGAAAGGAGAAAGTAGAGAACCCTTTCTTGGGAAGTAATTAACAAATGTTGGGCACTAAAGGATGAAATATTTTAGGCTGCATTTGGAAATGATGCAAATGGAGTGTAAATCCCGGTTCAGGATAAATTTGCACTCTACTTCACTTTTGCTTATGTTTGGCAACATTTATGCATTGACAAATGAAAAAATACATTTTCCAATGCATATTTACATTGATAATAAGATGTAAAAGTACATCAATAAAAAAGAAGTAATTTGAATTCAAATGGACTTTTGATTAAAAAAAAAGGGCATATGCTTTATTGAAATTCATGTTTGCATTCATTACAACTAAAAGTCTATTTGGTAAGAAAGTAAAATTGTTAGTGCAAAACTAACCCAACTTTGCAATTTACACGAACTATTTTACACTCTACATATTTGCATTCACACTTATTTGCATCGTTTCCAAATACAGCCTTAGTGTGATAATAAGAAAGATGATATCTTAGTCTGATCCCATCTAAAAAAGAAAAAAGTATATTTATGAGTATTTTATTATTATTATTATTATTATTATTATTATTATTTAATATTAGTGACACGACTTTAACCCTAAAAAGGGCCAAGTTCTATAAGCTAGACCTAATCAGTGGGTTAGTGACTGTGTGAACACAAGAACCATTAGCACACAACATAGAGATCTTACCTTTCCTCCGAGGTTTGAAGTTTGAACCTATATATATATATATATACTTCCGTAATATGAGGGATGTCTTACGGCCAACTCGACTACGAGTGGATTGGTGAATACTTCAAATAAATAATACCAAATTTTGAGTAATGTATATCTCTTCTCTTCATATTCTTTGTCTAAAGTATTTATACAGACTTTGAAGTAAGGGGGATATTTTAAATATTAACTTGTTGATTAGAATTCATAAAATATCTATCTTTCCTGTACAAATCCCACTAATTTTTATTGTAAGGAAGGTGATGGAGTGGACCCAAAATTGTTGTTCAGACAAAGCAGGCGTGATATCTTGTATTTAATTAACCATTTGCTACACGGAATGCAAAGTAAGTGTGGCAACCCCAACCCTGATGAAATAATGGAGGACTATCGATCTGCAACCTAAGTCTCCAATAAAGGAATAGACCACCTTTTTCTTTATAAGACATTCACAAATTAAGGTAAAGGCCACCAAGAATTATCAATGGAGTCAAATGCAAGAATAGAATAGATATTAATCACTGCTTCTAGCAGATTTTGATCAATTGGAGATATGAAATGGGTCTTTGGCAAATTCTGTAGAGGTTTAAATTTAGGTCTGTTCCATCACATTCTTGTCATTCTTCATATTATTTTTATTTGAAAAACCATCAATCAACTGCTAATGGCTTATTGGCAGCCAAAAGGCAGATGTGTTCTTCAAATTGGCCTCCATTCATACAATAAGATTCAATAAAAGTGGCGAAAGCAAAGCCTATAGGCTGTAAATAAAGTGTGCATTATTAGCAACGCAGACCAGGTTTTCTGGGGCGCCTAATGGAGACATTATTAATCGGATTGAAAGAGAAGCAAAGGATTTAATGTGGATTAAGATATAGTTTTAAAATATTAAACCCCAGCAGGAAAATGAAATATATTAAACCCCATTACAATAATTTAACACTCCAAAAAGAAAACAAACATAAATAAATAAAATAAAATGAAGAATATGCTCACTCATATTCCCTATGTAGCTTATTGAAAATATTGCAGTTTTTTAACCCATCTGATGAAGTAATTTGCCAAGTGCTGATAAACAATCCTAATTAGCATATAATCATATCTCTCTCTCTCTCTCTCAAGAATAATAAGTGGAGCTTGAATAGAGATCAGATATACATCAAAGGATCCTAGAATAACTAATTGCCACTTAAAAATATAATGGAACTCATGCGTGGGAGATCTTTCCAAAGAAAAGCAATTTATAGTGCTCTTATATAAAACACCAATTCTCTTATTTATTGATTTACAAGTTGAACTTCTTTATACCCATTTTATTTCCAATTATATATAGCTTTCATAAGTTACCATTTCTAACGCATGGCGTATATTCTATATACTTAAAATGCAATGCACTTCTCCATGTCAGCTTACTCTGTACATCTCTTCATATTGCTTTCAACCCCCCTACAATTTTCTGGTTTCTTTTGAATTCATAAAACATTAAAAAATCAAACATGATGTTATTTAAACTCGCCCACAACCAAGTTGAATGTAATCACTCCCCTATAGAACATAGGCATCTTTTTAATTCAAACATGATAGGCTGATCACATATAATAAGGGTTAAAGACACTTTCCTAAAATTTAATTTGAACCTTCTAAAAGTCTTTCAGTTAACAAAACACATTCCATTCCATTAAGTATAAATGATTGTGACCATGGTGACTTATCAATGGGATAAAGACATGCAGAAGAGGGAAATCAGAGAATAAACCACATTCCTCAAATCCTGGTTAATAAAAAAAAAAGGGAAAAAGATGAATTTTCCATTAGAAATTTAGAATCATGTGCTCCACTCGCTCCTCTAAACTTTTAAGCTAATTTAGGTATTGATGTATTAATTAATGGATATATATACCCATTGAAAGGTTTGATTAGACAGTGGGTTGTGATATTCATAATATATAAAGCACTTTTCCTCAAACCACCCTTCACAACCAAACTGAAAAAAAGAAATATTAGCTACTACTTGCATCAATGATTATCCCAAAATGGCAAAGTAGGTATACAATTACATGTTTTAGCCTTTGAAGATTGTTCTTGTCACATAAGGAGATTGTGGTGGGAAGAGAATATATACCAATCCCCTTGAATTTGTGTTTTGTTAATTAGTCAAACTAGACAGTGACCACCCCAAATCTAATAAGGGGCCACAATTCTGATGTTCTGCTTAATACCTGTTATTTATATGGAAACCTTAGTTTTATTTGATTCAAGAGATTAAATTAGGTTTTATTTGTAAATATTTGTATTTTAGTAAAATTCAATTAGAAAAGTTCATCTTTGTGAAAAGACCTATAAACTGTAAACATGTGTCTAGAAGGCTTTTGTTTAAAAGTAGAAAGAAGCACTTTCTAGATAAATTCTTAAGAATAAGATAGGTAACCACTTGTCTGAAAAAATGAAGTAAAAGGTTGAAGGCTAAAGGTAAAAAGGAAGCCTTGGAGAGGCTGAAAAAATTAATGAACTCAAATGGTTGCTAGTCAGTTCAGTTTTTTATTCTCTGAGGTGTCAGGACAGACAGGAAGGGAAGGTTTGACTAAAGATAGATATGCCAGGAACAACCCTGCATTGTCTAATATGATTAGTTTGTATACAATGCAATTTTCATTTGCATTAGTGTAAATGCAAGGGAACGCAGACAGAAGTAAAAATAGCAAGTAAACCGGTTTGATCTCAACTTTATTAGCAGAAATGTTATTTATTGCAGAGTAAAATTATGTGGTACTCACCTATATGGGAGGGAATCAAGATAAGAGGGGTGCAAACTTTTCATCAATTTATTGAATGCAATTTTCCCTACTAATGAGTGCAGATGAGACAAAAAATGCAAATTTTGCATCAGATAGGAGTGCAAATGAGGGTGGGCTTTGGTGCAATAGTTGGATTGTTCCAGTGTGACCTAGGTGATCAGGGTTTAAATTTTGAAATTAGCTTCTCTATATGTGCAGAAATAAGTCTGCGTGACAGAGCCTCGTACACTAGGCTGCCCTTTATAGAACACAAGTCATTGTAATAAGCAAATAGATGCAAATTAAACTAAACCAAATATAAAATTTGTATCCAATTCAGATTTTCACTGCAAATAAACAAAGCCATAGCATTTTCAGTAAATCTTGAGTCTGGAGTCTGAGCTCATCTCAAATTCGATGCATCCAAACCCCACTAGTTTCATTACTTGCCCAAGATAAGAAAGATCATCGGTGCATGACATTAGGGTCAACTCAATCTAATCTTAACCCAACACCAGCAATTCAAGCTACTAATTCGTTAACCCAACACAAATCAGATTGAGCTGGGATGAATCTGGTTGAATTGGTTTTGGCTTGAGATACATCATCATAATCAATTGAGTTGGGTTTAGAACAAACAAAAACACTTTAATTAGTGCTCAGATCTGCTAACCACACCTACCCACAATACATTGCAGCCACACATCGGAAACATCTCCCCATGATTTAAAACGCAAAAATGTTATCGATGCACGGCTGCAATGTCTTGTGAGTAGGTGTGGGCAGCTGATCAGGAGTCCTCTAATTCGCAAATCGCCATTCAAGTCAAGATGACATAAGAATAAGATCTAAGCTCTGCATAATTAAGTAATAATGGGTTCTGATTGGGGCCAAGGCCCAGCTTCAGCCCGGCTTCCAGGGCCCAAAGACCAGCAATTTTTTGTTTATGCAGCAGCCATTTGAATTGTTTCCCCATTATATTACAAAAAATACTTAAACAAAATATCTTATACTTAATTATTTAATATTTGTAATATTTTTTGATAAAACAACTAATTTGAAATAATTACATAATGCCTTATGCACACGCGGAAAACATAGCGGATAGTTGTTGGGTCTGCTAGTTTTGTTATTTTATTGAACAAGCCCAAATATTCTTCCACGTGGCAAGTTTTTTTAATCCCAAAAGGGCTCCTCATGTTTCTCCTCCAATCCTTATTCGTGGCATAAGGCTCAGTTTGAAAGGAATACAGTATAAATACATACAAAATAAAGTTTTATACTCTACATATTTGTATTTGCACTCCTTCCAAACTGAGCCCAAATTTCAAATGAATAAAACTTTAAGATTGTGTTCGAATAAAGTCATAAACTATAACATATTCAAGTGTGCCTAGATAGGTAGGTTAGAATTATGTATTAATATACGTCATATAGCAGGCTGAAGTCTATTAGAATGGTCATCCTTTCCAAGAACAACCATAATAAGATGTGTGATGGCAATATCATGCCACTTGTCGTTTATATAAAGGATCAACAACCCAATGTTAAATGCCTTTTGTGTTTATGTTATAGCATTCTTTAAAAGTGATAGGCTATTAGGGTGTCACTGGACCGGTTTTTGATTGGACCCCATCCAGTCCAAAATTAATTTAGACGGATTGGATGGATTAAGATTGGATTAATTCAGTTCAAATTATTTATTAGATTGGATTGGATTTGGTTCGTTCGTAATAAATTTATGTTAGATCGGATTGGATTAAGTCAATATCTGGTCCATTGATATAAGATAAGAATATAGGTGTCAATGAACTAAACTTGGATTGAAACCAATCTAATTAAAATGAATTTAAACAGATTGGATAATCCAGACATTGAATTGAACCGATCCAAAATTTTCAATGGATTAGATTGGACCTTGTCCATTTAAAATGGACTCACATTGGACTGGATTGGATTGGACCAAATCCAGTCCAATTAACACCCCTAATAGGTTACACTTCAATCTAAATGTAATGTCAAATGGACAAGAGTATGCTAAGGCATTCCCCAGAAGTAGTGCATCACAGTCATCCCTGATTGTGGTAAAAAATGGACAAAGGTTCTCAAATACCTTTGGACAAAGACAGATAATAGTTCAGCAGAGGTTTGGATGATGATGACGATGGTTTGATGATGAAACATTATAATTAAGACTGTCTTTGTTTGCAGTGCAACTATATTTGCACTATTACAAATGCATGGGAGTTGGGAATGTCAATGAAAAAAAATATAAATTCTGGTTTAATTTGTTTTGGATTTAACTTTATTCTACTTATTTTACTTCATTTCTACGAAAATCAAACAAAATAAAGTAAAATTTGAAACAAAAAAAATTACACTCAAATCATTTGTATCATAATTTTGTATTAATGCAAATTAATTTATACGGCAACCAATGGCAGCCTAAGTGTACCAAAGTCCAAAGATCAGCCTGGAAAATGATAGTAATTGGAACTTTTGGACATTTGAGAAAAGTTTCTCAGTCAAAGATCAGCTTGGAATATGATAGTAATTGGAACTTCTGGACATTTGAGAAAAGTTTCTCAGTCAAGTCAGCCTATTTTGTGGCTAAGAACCTTATTAAGAAGCATAAAAAATTGTCATCTACTCTCCCTCTTCAACCCAAGTCTTGGAGGCTTCTATGGGAAATTCCGGGCAATTAAGGAGAAACCTCTTTTCTTGCAAAGGAGATTGGTAAATTGTTCAAACGACCTTCAGTTGGTTTTTAGAAATATAGGCCCTGTTCGCTTTTTGGTTAAATAAAACAATGACCATGTTAGCCATAATAATTCATTATTAAAAGGGGTATTTTTGTCCCATTCAAATGTTAGTGACTTTCCCCCCTAGATGGGAAAGCTATTTATCCACCTAGGAGATGGGTATCACTTAGGTAACTGTTCCCCATATAAATCTGAAAAAAGAACATGGATTTTTTGGTCAATAAGAATCAAAATCTCATCTAACTTTCCCTCCTCTCAAAATCCAGAAAAAAAATGCCCCCGTAATGTTGATGGTAGCTTTCTGAATTCAAGCAAGACTGTTGTTGGTTTTGTGTTAAGTGATAATGAAAGTCAATGTTGGGTAACTGGTTGTGGGGGCTCTTGTGCTTCCTCCCCTCTAGTGGCTAAAGCAAAAGCTTTGTTTGAGATTGTTTTTGTTTGCTGTGAATTCCAACCTGGATAATATTTTGGTGTCCCAGAGAAGCTAACAAGGTTGCCCATGCGGTAGCTAAATTTGATTTGAAGAAAAACCTCGGGTGGTTTTATACAGCTCCCCTTTGTTTTTCCGCTGAGATGAGAGAAGATTTGGACTCTGGTAGTGTTTTTAGTTAATTTGCTGTTGGTAGGTTTGGTTTGGTTTTATTTTTCTTTTTTTCTTGTTTTGCTATTGTTTCCTTTCTGTGTGGTGTTGTTTGGTTGTTTCTTTCTGTGTTTCTTCTTTGTGGCTAACAGCATTTGAAAGGATAAAGCAAACATTCATCAGATTGGACCTATGGCTCAGTCGGAGTACAAATGCAAATATATACAGCGTAAATACATACAAAATATAAGGTTTTACACTCTACATAATTGCATTTGTACTCCTTCCAAACTTAGCCATGGAACGATAGGCCCTAATTCTTCGTACTCTGTATAGAATATGTGACAAGTTATATGATATATGGGTCCTATATAGCAATTAAATCCAGGACTGAAATAGCCCAGACTTTACCTGTGTGCTAATTACTTACAATGAAATGCTTATTGGATCTGCACTTGCAATTGGTGTGGATCAATTCATTCGGGAACTCGGCTTCAGTCAGTGCAAGGCCTGTTCGAACAGCCTTTATGACCTTACATTGAGATAGGGTTCGGGCCCATTGAAAATTTAACAAGTTCACAACTCAAACCAGCCCAAGTTGCACCCCTAGCCTTTATGTAGAGTTAGGGGCCATTGAAAATTAGGTGAAGTGATATTGTGCCGCAGCAATACATCCAAGAGAATGATTTATGGTTTTGGACTTGGGGTAAAACCAAGTCATAGCATAAGTAGATCTAGTCTATATGTTCTCTTAACAAAAAACCATTCCAACATGATATATGTCCCCACATCTTATATATGGTGGTTACTAGCTTTAGGATAACAGATGATGTTAGAAGCGTGCTGGGACAGTTTTTTGTTGCAAGGAGATTCCAGCTTAAGTAAACCATGTCACTTTCAGTCAATCTTTTCTCATTTGGGAGAGCTTTCAAGACACTTCTAATGTTCTAAGCTGGGCCTCACACAGTAATGCTAGAAGCGGTGTTTGGTGAAAATCAAGAAAGTTGATCACCGTATTCTAAACACGAGAAACGTGACTGAAATAGGAAGCTACTTCCGGTAGGGGAGTTCTGTGTTCATTGTACAGTTTAAACTCCAAAATTGAACTGAACCAATCCAACTTTACTGTTTGGTTCAGTTTGACATCCGTTCCACGGTTTGCTGTTTGGTTCAGCTGGGCCTCACACAGTAATATATTCTTTAATTTTATAATACATTAATAAATAAAAGTTTTGACTTTTAACTTGTAACTTTTTGGAGGTGTTATTTGAACTTTCTAATTGGACTAAACCCAATAAATCATAGAATTGCCCAAAATCCTCAAATAGTATTAGAAATTACATCAAACAGTAATAAAACAGCTTGGTCTGATTCGATTTCTATACCAAAGTGATTTGGTTTTGTCTGGAAATTTCTCAAACCGTAATTTATAAGTTTAGTCTGAGATGTTTTTCAAATCACACTGAATTGGACTGTGAACACTCCTAAGCTCTGGAACACGTGTTTTCAACCATGCACCACAGTGCATCAATACACCTTGCCTGCAATGCCGAAACGCTCCCAAACAGGCTCTTAGTATGTATTTGGTTCTATGGGTGTTTATGGATAGACCGTTTTTCTGTACTTTTTCACTTTAAATGTTTCCTGTTTTTGTTATTTGGTTGGGATTCACTTTAAACATTTTTTACTTTTCACCTCATATTAATACTCATTAAAGTGTGTCACATCAGCATTTGGTTTCAAAAAATGTTGGGGTATTGGGGGAAACAAGAATTTGACGTTTCCCCAAATGTCCCATGCACAAAAGTCAATTCACAGTCTTCATCTGCAATAAATGCCAACGCTTATGTAGCGCTGATGTAGTGGCAATTTTTCAATAGATGCCCATGTAACCAAATCACAATCTTAATCTATCGCTCGTTCTTTACTTCTTTACCAAAAAAAAAGGAAAATTCTTGATTAATGCCATATACTTTGGGCCTAGTGCCACTTTGATTCCCCAAACTTTAAAATGCGATAATTCAATACCCAAACTTTCAAAATGTGTCAATCTACTACCTATCATTAACTAATTTGTTAAACAGCCATTAAGTGACATTTGAAAAGATATAAATGTCCTTTGAGTGTTATCTAATTTTCTTTATCAACCATCCACATGTTGATAAAAATGAACAGTCTCAAATTCTTGCCTCTTGTATAAGAAAGCTGGGGTTACATTTCAATGGGTATTCTTAGTGACACAAACTTTCTTGAATAGAAGAGGTGTTCATTTTTTGTCAATGTTTGGATGGCTGATAAAAAGAATTAGATGACATTTGAAGAATATTTTTATCTTTTCAAATGGCACTTAACGGCTGGTTAAGGGACCCGTTGATGACAGGTAGTAGATTGGCATAGGGAACCAAAGTGGTATTAGACCCAAATTACATGTACTATTCTGAGACTTTTTCAAAAAAAAAAAAAAAAAAAAAATATTGCCCGTTAGGAGGGGCTTCCAAACAGGGACTGGCATTCCGAGATGGGCCCCACACAAAAGGCCAATCAGATGTGTTTAATCAAAAATCTGAAAAGCCGAAAATTTCGGAACGCCGTTTTTAACAACTGTAAGATGAAGCTACTCCGATAAGTAGCTTAGTCGGACGTCTCCTGCTCAAGCTCAACCTAAGCGGCTTGTGAGTAGCAGCTTCTCCGAAAGGTAGAAGCCCTCTCGGAGACTCGGATGGGGCCATGGGGGCCCTAATCCACCGTTCCTGCCGGATGCCGACGAGGCGACGACCGAGATCGACGCAGTTGCGAACCGAGTACGTTAACGACACAGCAGAGATCTTAGAAGCGGGCCAAGCCATCAGCCTCGTAATGATGATTAACACCTTTCCATCTCATCAAACTTTCCCTTCCCAATACCGCCACTCTACATCGTTTATCGTACTTTTGTCCTATTCGCGTTCTCATCCCACAAAAGTACATCGATGGATTAATTTCTCTCCGACCCCACCCACTTCCGATTAACCCACGTAAGACGTGTATTTTCTTCACCTCTGCATCCTCCAACCTTTGTTTAAAAACAGACAAACTTGTGGTCCGATTCTCGATACGTGTCTACTCATGCCCGAGTCCATGTGTCTGCACTTACACCGTTAAACCCCACTACAGCCACCGAAAAGACCATGATGTGTCACTCAGATTTGGCATTTTGGGTTTATTCCATTCAATTCAGGATGCACGGCCTCAGGTGCGAACCCGGAACCCCACATTCATCAGTCAGACTCAGAAGTCAGAACCGATTCCTCGTCAGAGCCATCCCTTATTTCAAAAGAATCCAACTCTTGCTCATTGTTACCAGTACTTCCATTGAATCAGTGACAAGTGCCACCATGTTATCGAACGACACGTGTACAGCACGACCCATGTGATCCGTCCTTTAGATCACTCTACTCTACTGCCTCACTTTTCTTCACACAAAATATATATAAATAATTTAAATATAAATGTTCTTATCCGTTTAATTAATTTACAGATAAAAAAATTTGAAAATAAAGTACACAAATAAAAGAAAGGGGGAGAGACAGTCTCCAATCTTTTGACCTTTTGAAGCTTCTTAAAAGCCACCACCGAAGAGGGAGAAAGGATAAGGCGGTGGCTTCTGTACGCTGCCCTCCATTTCTGGCAAGGAGCCCATCTGATCACTGTATTCCCGAGAGTCGTCGGTTTGGTATGAATTCATGGCTGTTGCAGTTGCAGAACCAGAGGCAGATGGTGAGGAGACGCCGGTGAGAGTGAAGGATGACGGTGTAACTATAGGCGTCTGACTTAGATATGGTCCTCCGGTCAGCCATGGCCAAGTGTTCGACGTCGTCCAAGGACAGTAACCTACGCCCTGTAATGGGACTGGTGTAGCAGCTTTGCCGTGTTGGACTACTTCCTCAATCTTCTTCATCTTTGTTTTCGTCGGTGCAGAAGATGAGGATGGTGCGGAGGAGATGAGACGCTTCTTCTTCGCTTCAACCAGCTTGGCTGTATCTTTTTCCTGCATTATTCGACCAATAAGATCTGGGTCCTCCACCACTTTGAAAAGGAAAGCCAGCAGCTGCTGCGGCCTCCTCTCCGTCACTTGCAAACGCCTGTTCATCCCTTGGAGCTCTTCCTCTATGGCCTTCTGCTCCTGCTTCAACCGTCCGATCTCCATCATCAGTATCTCCTCCTCCTCCTCCCTCTCCTCCCCGTTTTCTTGCTTTGGCTGATTCATCAGGTACTGATTCCGGCTACTCTTCCTCCGCACTATGTTCCTAAGTAGTTGCTTCTGCCCTCGGAGGAACAACTCGTGTGCAAATTCCCATTTATCTGGGTCGACCTTCCTGAACCCCTGATTCATGGAAATTCAAACAGAAGCTACAGTACTGTACTCAGTTCCATACATGAAAACCGAAAACTGGGTCACAAGGGATTAAAGCTAATACTCACGTAGGTGTTGAGCTGACGAACAAAGCTTGAGAAGTTGTTGTGCTTGAAGTATGCCGGTAAGATCCTCTGTGAGAAATCAATCGGGTCGATCACTATGAAACTGTTGTTCGCTCTCCCCCACACGATCACTGAATCGGTGGCCGGATCGTTCACCATCTGATACGTTTTCAAGACGAACGGCGCTACAGGATTGAAAGCTTCCATTCCTTTAAATTTTGGTTTTCTCTTCCACTTTAGCTTTGGATCTCTTCTTGGAGTGTACCAGACTTGTATACTATGCTGCACGTTATATATAGAGGAGTTACTAACGTGGCACGATCAGGATATTTTTGTAGAAACGTGTGGGACCCAAAAGGGTGTTCTTTTGTCATCACCATCATCTGATCGTTAGATATTTATTGATGATGAACGAACGGTGATGTCAGAGGGCTGTAAATTAATTTAGACTTAACATATGATCGATCACTTCCTTCCCATTTCCCTGTGGTAACCAATCATATAGGGACACGCTAGAGATGGAAATAAAATCCAAAACATCATGTGATATTTTTTTTTATTTCCTTTGTTAACGTGTCCGTATCTGATTGGGTATTATAACAACGGACGAGTCACGACAGCTCGGTCGAACTGGGCCAAGTAAAAGAAGTGGACCTCGTAGAGATCTAAGTGGTGGGCCTTTTCATTGCTTAATTGGGTTTTGTCGGTGCAGTCACAGTAGAAGGGTTAATGGGTGATGAGTGATGACTGAGGAGTCATGGGTTGGCTCTTAACGTGTCCGAGACTCTTTGGCCCAAAAGTTGGCTCAAAGTTGGAGAACATACAGTGTTCTAATCTTTATTATTCGGCCAACAAATGAGTAACACGCGAGGGATTACACGATTTATTCACGTGGTTATTTGCTCGTGATCATCATATATCATTGCTGTCCTTTTCTTGATTGAGAAAATCAACGGTCATAACTATATGATTTAATATATTTATATAAATTGACATTTTTATATTTTTATTTCATAGATAAATAAAGCGGATTCGATTGAATTCTAATGTATTTGAACCCGACCGGGTTGTGATAACTTATTAAGTACCTCCCGACTGATCAGGGGCGGAGCAGGAATTTTTTGAGTTTACATCTCCGCCACACAACGTTCCACAGCACATCTCCGCCGTGTCGGAAGATGTTTTCGATACACGGTGGGAATGTGTTGTGGGACGTTGTGGGGCGCCCTGTATGAGGTGCAAATCTGAATTTGAATTTGTTTTTATAAGGGAGGCCAAAATTTATGAATGGCCATAAAGGGATTAATTATTGAGTGGAAATTGGGAGAGAGAAAGAAACTTATATGAAAAAATGTATTATGTGTAGAAATTTTTAGACCTAGGGGAACGGTGATCTCCTGAATCCCCCTAACTCCGCCCTTGGGATTAATTAAAGTTGCTAACTGATTGATAATTGAAAATCCGGCTTGGGACAAAATTAACAGATCAGTTTCATGTTTTTTGGAACAAAAAATTATCCTATGAAAGTCGGTTCTGGTTCTAGGGCCGGTTCTAGAATTTGCAGTACCTACTTGACAATTGAGGTACGAATACAATATTTGAAACCTGTATGTTCCGGTGCTCAAAAAATTCGGTTTGTTCTGATTTGACTCTCAACTACCTGCCAAATCAATTCTGCAAAGAACCAACGCTTTGAAAATTTCCTGCTAACCAGGGAACTCAACGGATTGGGTTGGATAAGTTTGGTTCAACCTCAACTTAATCATTTTCGATCAAATCGAAAGGGTTTATTGAACCCGATCCATCCTATATGCACTACATATATACTAATCAAGCTTAATTATACAAATATTTCAATGTTGTAAAATGAAGAGGTTGGATTAATACGGATGAACCTTAACTTGAAATTCAATTAAGGTTGACCCAATCCGACCTGGACCAAATAGAATCGGTTCAGTGCAGATTTACCACTTAACCCAACCTACTAACATCTCTACTGCTGACAAAGTGTTTGAAATAATTACTCATTGTATATTAATCAGCAGAGAGGGAAATTCAATTTCATTGCCTTGTGCAAGCTGATTTACTTTGAATGGGGTTATCAGAGAGGGGGAGGTAGTTAGGTAAGCTCCCACAATATGTCTCGACTGAAGCAAATCAACTGTCTACCTCTCGTCATTTCACCGCCACTCTTCCTACTCAAATCTAACTGCAAATTAGCAGGTGAGGACTTTGGGTATGTGCGACCTGACCCACACCAAACCACCCATGGCCCATGGGCCATGGTCGGCATTTTTATATATGAAAATTTAATGTGATTATTGAAAAAGAACAGTGATTATGTAACATAAATAATAAAAAATAATTAGATCATGTGACATTTTTAATGTGATTATTGATTGAAATTTTGATTTAATGTGCAATCAATATTTGAAATACTCGATAATTGGATTCTATTCTAAATCATATAGTTTTAAATATTGCATCATTTTAGTATTCGACTAAGCTTCGATAGATGTTGGTTTAAAAGGTTCCTTAAGAGATTCTTCTATTGAATTGTTTGTTCTCTCAAGTTTACTCAAGGTCTCCATATCAAACCTGAGTTCGCTATATGAATTCTCTTCTACCATTTTACACTTTTCATTATCATATCGATGTACTCGATATCCATGTTTTATTTTGATAATTCATAAATGTATCCAATAGGATGGGTATTAATGTTTACAACCATTAAAATTAAAAATTCCTAAAGCTCAATTTGGAAAGAGTACAAATATAAATATATAGAGTGCAAAATCTAATATTTTGTATTATTTTATATTCATTTGCACTGTACAGATTTGTATTTATACTCTTTCCAAATTGAACCTAAATGTTATTGATACTTTGAACCACGTTATTATTAAATTATGAGCCCTCAAATCACCAACAGTAAAATGTATTTTTCACAATTGAGTCGGCTGGTTCCGGTCTGAGTTGGACAATCACCTGAGCAAGAAACTTCTCATAAGATCTTTTTATGAAATAATTATAAGCTTAAAGAATCAATAGTGGAGATTCGAGAGATTCCAAAAGTAGGTTCAAACTTCTCATAGGGTCAGGTTCACCTTTTTGCAATGTGGTGACTGGTGATAAGGATTTGGGATCTGCTACCCACAGTTAATTGTTTTCTCATTTATACCCACAGAGCACCACTATCATGTATTGAGAATATCTACTAGAGAGATATTTCTAATTCTCAGTTGTCATGTCTCGTGGGAAGAGATGTGAAAACATCTCGTGGGTAGCAGATCTGAGCTAGCCAATGAGAGTGCACTGATTAGATCATCACTCATCTCCAATGGTAGATGGTTTGACAAAGGAAACTACAATATTTTGCAGGCTTTAGTATGTAGAGTTATCTATCAAGATAGTATAGGATGGGTATTGATGTAACCGTTTCTGATCACGTACCATTTTTTGTGATGTATAAATTTTTTTTTGGCTAAGTACCTCGTTATTTGACCTGATGGTGACGTGCCTTGGTGATGAGCTACTTGGTGGCAAACTCCCTGGTGGAGAACTGCCTAGTGGCGAGCTCCCTGGTGGTGAACTGCTTGGTGGTGAGTTCCCTGGTGGCGAACTGCCTGGTGGCGAGCTCCCTGGTGGCGAACTATCTGGTGGCGAGTTGCCTGGTGGCGAGCTGCCTGGATGCGAACTGCCTGGTGGCCAGCTCCCTGGTGGCGAACTCTCTGGTAGAGAACTGCCTGGTGGCGAGCTCCCTTGTGGCGAACTGCCTGGTGGTGAGCTCCCTGGTGGCGAACTGCCTGGTGGCGAGCTCCCTGGTGGCGAACTGCCTGGTGGCGAGCTGCCTGGTGGCGAATTGCCTGGTGGCGAGCTGCCTGGTGGTGAACTGCCTGGTGGCGAACTGCCTGGTGGTGAGCTGCCTGGTGGTGAGCTGCCTGGTGGCGAGCTGCTTGGTGGCGAACTGCCTGGTGGCGAGCTGCCTGGTGGCAAGCTCCCTGGTGGCAAGCTCCCTGGTGGACTCATCATTTGACCTGCTCCTAGGCGGTCTGCAACTCAGAGGATGGTGGAGCTCCCTGGTTCAGCGCAACACGACTACCCTCTGCATGAGGTGATTTCCTCTCCTTTGTAGGCGGCGGGAGCTGAGGGACCTGCGAGAACTGAATTAGAGGACCCGGGGGTATTTTCCTAGCGGGGACTCTCCGATGCCTAAGTTAGGATTCTGATTACAGAGAGCTTGGAGAGAAATGAGAGAGCTAGAGGGCAGGGGTTACCATTCCTTTTCCCCTCCCCCTTGGCTATGGGGGTCGGAGTCCTTATATAGTGGTGTCCTCTCGGGTTAGGTGGGTGAAAAGCCTTCAAACGGTAAGCTTCGTCATATCCCATCAGAACCGGGGTACGATGATGAACTCCTCGAGGTTGTCAGGCTGGCGCTTGTGTCAGGCGGCCAGGTCGGCGCCTGGGCCAGGTTGTCAGGTCGGCGCCTGTGTCAATCGGTGGATCGGCGTCTGGGCCAGGTTGTCAAGTCGGTGCCTGTGTCAATCGGCGGGTCGGTGTCCAGGCCAGGTTGCCAGGTTGGCGCCTGTGTCAGTCGATGTCCGGGCCAGGTTGCCAGATCGGCGCCTGTGTCAGTCAGCGGGTCGGTGTCTGGGCCAGGTTGTCAGGCAGGAGATCTTCCTGCAATACGCCAAACTACTCTTCTGTACCGAGCTACCCGACAAGTGGCGAGAAGCCAGGGGGAGCTATGCCAAGTTGCTTGGCTCCTTGGTGGCGAGCTCCTTGGAGAGCTGCCTAGCTCCTTGGCGAGCTCTTTGGTGAGCTACCAAGCTCCTTGGCGAGCTCCTTGGTGAGCTGCCGAGCTCACGGAGTATGTCGTTAATGGTTCTCGGTGGGCATCTTATAGGTTGCTAGGTCGGCCAGGTTGGATCATGTGCCAGGCTGATCCGGCCAGGTTGCGCAGGCCGCGCCAAGTCGCGCACAGGCCGCATGCAGGTCGCTCGTAGGCCGCGTGCGGGTCACGCCAGGCCAGCCAGACCGGTGCTTGGGTGGGACACCAACTTGGTAAGTTGTTTGCCTAGGTGTTTGCCTATTTGTCACGAGGTGCCACGTGTCGCAATTTCACAGGAGGGCCAAATCTGCACTCATCAGATATTAATATGTAGAGTTATCTATCAATATTTTGCAGGCCTTAGTGTATCAAGGTCCATAGGATAGTTTTATTATTTTGTCATTTTAATAATTCACAAATGGATCTAATAGGATGAATATTAAAGTTTCAATCCAATAAAAAACCCCTAATTCTTATTATTTGATGTATGAATGACCTCAAAAACTGATATGTACTACTATCATATGATAAGAGTGTACGACACGTATTTGATACTTTGAACCGTGTTATTATTAAATTATGAACCCACAAATCACAAATTCACAATTAAGTTGGATGTTAAGAATCAATAGTGGAAATTCCAGAATTCCACGTAGGGTCGAACTTCAAACAGGACCTATGGGTCAAATTCATCTTTTCGCAGTGGGGTTAACTTTGGCTGCTGGGGCTCAGTAGCATAGGCTGTTGAGACAGTTTTTGGGCTGGGCACGTTCTGGGCAGTTCACTTATTCACGCCCATGCTTTCGTTTTTAGTAAAAATAAATTAATATGTAATTATTAATTTATCCATTCTTATAGTAACATGGCATTCCCAGAAATTCTCTCAATAGCATAGGCTGTTGGCCCCCAACAGCTAAAGTTTTTCCTTTGCGGTGTGGCGATGACATAACTGCCCTACCCGTGTCCATCGCTCATTGGAACAGAAATCCAGACAATAAAACGATGTTTTCTCCAAAAGTTAGGTGAAAACATTAGGCTGCATTTGTTTTAGGTGTAAATTTAGTTTTACACCGATGGGAAATATGAACCAATTTAATTGTTGATAGAAATTGGGACAGGTAGATTTTAAAAATTTACACTCACCATGTTTGCTTGTCAATGTGTAAATTTGGTGAGATGGTGCAGTTCTTTTCCCCGCTACCTAACTTTTAACATTTTAGTGTTTAAACTAATCTGACAAAAACTTCGTTGCCGGCTGATTCCGTTTGGACCATGCATTCTTCTGTTTATGTCATTGTTTTTCTTCTTCACACAACGCAGAGGAAGACATGTCACCAACCTGTGTTGTTCCCTTCTATTTACATTTCAGTGGTGGTGAAAAGATATAGGTGCTGCTATTCGTTGCTGTCGTTCTGCATTCGTCTCGAAGGAGAAGACAATCTATAGTGATTATAAAAATAAAACAGAGGAGAAGAAGAAGAAGAAAGGTCAGAGGTGAGTTCAGATCTGTCGCTGCAACTGCTATTCCCACTTCAGTTCACACGTCATGGCAGCCAGGGATCTGTACTCTGCTTCTACAGATGAACGTGAGACGGTATGTTGCTTTTTGGTTTTTCAGGAAATAGGAGATCGTCCAAGCATCACAAAGTACGCAGTCAAAGAGCGTCGTGTCAAAGGACAACTAGCCCAGTCGGAGTCACAATAAGCATATAGTCTGAGATCACTGTTGGTGCTCAAAATGATACCCTAGCCTGGATTCCCTTTGAGGTGTCGGACCACCCGTAGAGCTGCATCCCAATGTTCTTGTCGTGGTTGTTGCATAAATTGAGCCAATATATGCACAGAATAGCAAAGCTCTGGTCGTGTTATAGTAAGATAGATTAATCACCCGACTAGACGTCGATATTTTTCGGGGTCATCAACCAACTTCCCGTTGGCCAATGCGAGTTGATGATTTTGTTCCATGGGCAGATGAGCCGGTTTAGCTCCTAACAATCATGTTTCTGAAATAATATCTAGTGCATACTTTCGTTGACAGAGATAGATGCTCTCATCTCCTCGGGCAACTTCAATGCCAAGAAAATACTTCAGCATCCCAAAGTCCTTCATGTGGAAGCACCGACTCAGATACTTTTTGAATTGATGTATCAACTCTCCATTGTTTTCTCCCACAACAAGATCGTCCACATACACCAAAACACATAGTGTAGCTTCGTCCTTATGGTAAGTGAATAAAGAATAATCTGAGTGTCATTGAGTAAATCCATATGTCTTCAAGGCCGTGCCCAATTTGGCAAACCAATTTCTGGGTGCTTGTCATAATCCATATAAAGATTTGCGCAAGCGACATACCTTTCCTGAATGTGTAGATGAGAAACCGGGCGGCAATCGCATGTACACCTCTTATGCCAAGTCACTAGCAAAAAAGCATTATGCACATCCATCTGATGAAGCTCCCACTTTCGTGCTGCCGCTACAACAAAAAACAACCGAACAATCACCATCTTTGCCACTTGAGTGAAAGTCTCATTATAATATATCCAAACCTTCTGATTGTTACCTAAAATCACCAATCTAGCCTTGTGTCTTTCGATCATTCCATCTGAGTTATACTTGGTCTTGTACACCCATTTACACTCGATCGCTTGCTTCCCAGGGGGGCAACGGTTTAAGAGTCCAGGTGCCATTACGCTCAAGAGCTTCAATTTCCTCCTTCATTGCTTGTTTCCAATGTGGCTCACGAATTGCTTCTGAAAAATATGTGGGATCTTTTCCTACAGTTATAGCTGCCAAGAACTATCTATGTCACAAAGAAAAATTAGTACAAGTCACATAACATGTAATAGGATAAGACACACCTGAGGAGTGGCATGATCAGTGAGGGGGTCGTTGATGCGCTGCGTTGTGTGGCATATATAGTCCTTCAGCTTCTCAAGAGGACGTCTTTGCCTACATCCTCGGCCAAGGTTTTCACCTTCACTGTTACTTTCCAAGTTCACGTCGCCCTCTCTCTATTCATTAAGAGCCTCACCACTCCCCCTTGCTTCCGGAGTCAAGTCTTCTTCAGAAGTTGGTTCATCATTCGAAGTATCTGCACTATCCAGCTCATGATCATCAAAGCATTGCACATCATCATTACAAATAGATGGTTGCTCGATCACATCGGTGCGGAGTGATTCAGAGATAGCAACCTTATAAGGAAAAATATGTTCAGAGAATACAACATCACGAGATACAAAGAACTCATTTGTATCTAAATCATAAGGTCTCCATCCTTTCTTGCCGAAAGGGTACCCTACAAATATGCACCTTCGATTTCGAGAACCAAACTTGTCTTTGTCACACCTTTCCATCAAGTAAAGGACTTGGAGTATGGTTAATCAGATATACTGCAGTCAACACACATTCACCCCAAAAACTCACCGGTAAATTTGCCTGAAAACGCAAAGCACGCGCAACATTCAAGATATGGCGATACTTGCGTTCCACCCTGCCATTTTGCTGAGGTGTCCCAACACATGATGTTTGGTGAATAATGCCATGAATATCACAATAATTACTCAAGGCTACAAATTCCGACCCATTATCACTCCTTATTACCTGAACCTTACTATCAAATTGGGTCATTACCATGGCACAAAATTTCACAATGTTAGCACTAACTTCACTCTTTTCTGCCATCAAATAAATCCACACTGCCTGTGAGTAATGAATCAAGGCAAAAGGTGCAGAAGCTTTATTATGGCTCAAAGGAAACGCATTACGGGTTTGTTTAGCTCTTAAACAAATATCGCATAACTCACTAGCAATTTTATTTTTAATAGTAGGAAGTAGACTAACAATTCGTTTTGAGGGGTGTCCCATTCGCCTGTGCCACAGTTCATATGAGTCCATATTCGCTAGCCTGCATGCACCAGTCCTTGCCACACAGCGCCAAAGATAGACCCCATCACACTTCTCGCCCACACCAATCACTGTCCTCGAAGTGGGGTCCTGCATTACACATATTTTGTCAGAAAACGTGACTGTACATTTTAATTCATCAATAAATTGAGACACAAATATCAAATTGCGACTCAAGTTGGGAACATATAAAACATGTTTTAAGATCAATCCTTTCCCAAGCTGCACTTCTTCTTGCAACGCCATCATAGTCTTTCCATAAAGAAGTCCAACGGCACAAGGAGGGATTTCATGCATATTCTTCAATAGCTCCAAATTCCCGGTCATATTGTGAGAGCATCCCGAATCTATCAACCACATTTTCTTACCCGTCAATTTCTCTGAAAAGGGTTCCTTGTGTGAATTGATCATCGCCATTAGCATTGCCCACTGTTCATCATTAAGTCCGGGAAAACCAGATTTATCGCTGGTTCGGACAGCCACAGCAGTGGTATTGACGCCGCAGCTTCCTTGTGTCTGGACAGCATTGGCAACTGCTGTACCAGACCCTCCTCGACCCCTTCCGGTTCCCGTGCCTCGACCTCCTCGTCCCCCACGACCACCAGAGCGACCTCCTTTGCTTGCAAACCACCAATCTGGATAGCCTACAAGCTGAAAACATTCGAGCACCTCATGTCCAATCTTTCCATAGTGAGAGCACATCTTTTCATCCTTGTTCGTGGCTTTGGTTCTATTTCCAGTTTGGACAGCAAATCCCACAGCCTCTCCTCGTTCTTCACGTGCTCGAGCCACCGTTTTGTGTCGTTTCTCTTGCACAATTATTGCATATATTCGATTCAATGAAGGTAAAAGATTTGTACTTAAAATATTTGACCTAACAATGCCATAAACTGCACTATCAAGGCCCATGAGAAATTGATGAATTTTCTCCTTTTCCCGCTCCAACGCTAGCTTGGTCGCCGCTCCACACTTGCATCCACTACACGTGCATTGTGGGTTCTTCACATACCCAGCCAACTCCTCCCACATGGTCTTCATCTTCCCATAATATGCGGATACGGTCATGCCTTCTTGTTTGCAATTGGCCAAGTCACTCTTTAATTGGTGAATTCGTAGATCATTCCCAATGGCGAACCGTTCCCGAAAATCCTCCCAAAGTTCCTTTGTTGTCTCCATATAGAAGATCGTAGACCGAAGTCCATGTTCTATGGTAATGAATATCCATGCTACTAACATGGAATTCACACTATACCAATCTTCTAATTTGCTGGAATCATCACCAGGTTTCGTCACATTGCTTTCAAGAAAAACTAATTTCTTCTTTGCCCAGAACACGTTCTTCATGGCTTTGGCCCATTCATCATAGTTATCGCCTTTCAAAATAATAGGTGTCACGACAAGCTGGGGTTGTCCTGCGAACCAAGATAGTAAGGAGATTTTGAATCAGCCATAGTGTAAGTATGGCTCTGATACCACAAAGAATAATTGCAAGGATTGTCGTCCAAAAGAATGGTTATTCTCTGCCTTTCAATGGAGCAAACTGCCCATATATATACAAATACATCAAGAATAAAAATAGCAAGAATAAAAATTAGCAAGACTAAAAATTAGCAACTTCCTAAAACTCTAGCTTCCTAAAAGTTTATATGCACAAAATTAGCAACTTCCTAAAAGTCCATATGCACAAAATCTTTCTAAATATCTTACAATATCTCTATTAGAAGAAGAAGAGAGAGAGAGAGAGAGACAAAGAAATTTCCGGTGCCGGTGCCGCCATGGGTTCAGATCCGCCCAATTGCCAAAATCACCAATGCCAAAATCTCAAACTGGTTGTTTGACGGAGAGCATTGGCGCCAGCAAGAGAAAACAGTTAAAACAAAGAGGAAGAAAGAGATGGTAGTTTTACATCCTTAATTTTGATGTATATTTTACATCGATTATTGATGTAAAAAATTTCAAAAATGAATTTTATACCGATATATGATTTAAAATTACACACTTTCCAAACATGTGTAAAATTAAACTGGGGTGTAAAATTTACCCCGATTCAATTTTCCACCTCAAACAAACGTGACCTTACATAAAAACATTAGACATTACATAGTCAAAAAGATGAAAACATTGTTTCCATTGCAAACGAGGTTTTCTCCAAAAGTTGATCTCATAGAATTCAAAGCATTCAGTGTTGCTTCAAATGGCTCCAATCGTCACCTTAGAAATGACTCCAATACCAAATACTGCCAAAGACATTCAACTTTTCTCTTTTTGGGTCCAAATCCAATTAGTGATGAACAAATTGGGAGATACTCGATTAGAGTGCACTAATCAGATCATCACTGCAATAGTAGGATGATATATAGATAGCTTGACAAAGAATATGAAGAGTTATCTATCAAGATCCATAATAGAAGTATAGAAGATGTCTCTGAGAATTGCTGGGTCAAATTCAATTCATTGAGAGAAGGGTATATATAGAATAGATGTGACTTACATCATTCATATTGAACACTTTGATTCTAAGGTAGGCCTAGCCAAGTGTTTGGAGAAGCCCTTAAGGGTTCTTTTACACACATTGGATGGGCAAAATATAAGTTGGTCAGTAGTTAGGAAGCATTAGAATACTGGCCAAATCCAATCCCCATCCCACCAAAAGAAAAAAAAAAAAAAGTAATATACATACACTAAAAACGAGAGGGTCCAAGTTTGAAAATGGTATATGCATGACTTTTTTTTCTCTATTTTTTAAACTATTAGGATGAAAATGATACATAATTTGGGATTGGTTTACAAGTCAAAGTCTAATTAGATCAATAATGTAACTGGGGTTTTGTATTGATGCACCCAAATATGCTACATTGACATATAGGTTTTATTAAACATTTCCAGACACTATCTCAATTCTCTAGTGGTTTTATTAAACATTTCAAGACACTAGCAAACCATACGGTCCAATCAAATTGTACACTGAATCTAATGATTTTGAGATAAAAGATTCTTCTTCTTCTTCCTTTTATTACTAAACTATCATGCTGGAATGGTTGATTCTATTTGAGCATGGGAAAAAGGGGGTATTCCAATCCAATCTGATAAGAATTCAAGCAATCCATATGCAAATTGCAAAACATAAATTCAAGTTCAATTCGTTTATGTCTAAATATTCCAATCAAATTTCATTCAAAGCAGAGAACAAGAAGAGATCGACACTTGCCTCTAAGAAGCAAGAAATGGTCTCTAGCAATAACCCCATCTCTTTACTTTTTGTCATACGGATGGACTGGTTTTTCTTTCACCCAGCCAAATGTTGCGAGCCCAGCCCATCCGTAATGGATTTATATTGGATTGAAGCAAATATGGTCTATTGATAGAAGATAGGAATACAGGTGTCAATAGATCAGATTCGTGATAGAAGTTAAAAACAATCCAAATTGAAACCAATTTGAACAGATTACCATTCATGGAATTGAATTGTACCCGGTCCATCTATAATGGATTATGGATTCATATTAAACTGAATAGGATTACATCAAATCCGGTCCAATTGACACATTATAAAACCGGATATATCCAGACTTCTGTGTTTTTGGTTAGTAGATCTGAACCCAATGTTAGAATCGAACCAAAGCACCAAACCATAAGGTTTTCATATCTTATTCCTTCGATATCGATTCAAATTCTGAAGCACTCGACTATTGAATTTTGAAGAATATATGCTTATCATCAGTCTAAATTTTATGCTGTCATATCATGTCTTTCTTTTATTTACAAGGACGAAAATGAAACCCCATCCAAGAGCTGGTTACCCTCTAATACAGTAGAGTTCTCCCTTACTCCAAGAATCTAGTTAAAACCACAAAAAATCAGGAAAACCCAGATGAAGCAATCGTTGCTCGTCATACTCGTATAGCCCATACCCGTCATCTCCCTCCAGTTCAATGGGATTCAGCAGCTGATACGATAAATCCAATGGACTACCACACAGCAATTGATCAGAGCCACCTAATTGATCGTACTCATTCTTCATTCTTGGCTCCTCCATATCAAACAGTTCTTCCAATGAAAAGCTCTGCACATCATCAAAACGATTGCATCCACTCTCACTGAACTGAGTCAAGTGACCAGAATCTATTGGTCCTTGGGTGATGCCGTACCCTCTGAACTGATCAGGATTCATCGGTTCCACAGACTCTTCCTTCGGCTCTTGCTTAACTATATTCATTGGTGCTGGCGCAACTGCTTCCATGTAAATCTCCGACTCACACTGCTCTGGCCTAGGTTCTACCTTTGGGAGATTCACCTTCAATTCCTCGGCTAAGCAAACTTCAGAATAGCTGGATGAAGTGGTAGCTGAGTATGAAGATTCCATCGATGCAGAGCTTTCAGGAAAGTTGAGACGTGCATAACGACCATACATGGCTTTGGCAGCCTTATCGTAAGCAAGAGCAGCTTCGAGAGCGGTGGAGAAGGTCCCCAGCCAAAGCCGGCTTCCTCTGTTCGGTTCTCGAATCTCGGCGACCCACTTTCCCCATGTCCTCTGCCTGACGCCTCTGTAATTACAGCGCAAGTTCTCAGGTCCTCCTTTGCCTCTCATACAACCTTTCCTCGAGCCTTTGGCAGGGGCTTTCCGATTCCTTTTGGCTCCATCACCGGCGGTATCATGTTTTTCGTTGAATTCTTTCCACTTGGCGAGTCTCTCTGCTATGGAATCACATCCCTTCCGTCTTCTTCGCGATTTTCTCTTCCTTTAATGATTCAGGGACGGAACGAATAAGCAGGGTTAATACCAGTTTACAATCAACCATAATCCAATTCAGTTGTTCGGCATCCAGGAGAAGAAGAAACTAATATAAAGAGACAACGCGACTCTGCTTTCTAATTTCTAAGTCATTGCATCAATTAATGGATTTAAAAAAAATAAAAAATAAAAAACAGAAGAACAACCGAAACCCCATATTCAGATTTCACAGAAAAGCTCAAAATTTGAAGTTCGCGAAGAAGTCTAACAAACCTTCAAACCCAAATTTAGATTCACCATGTTGATGATTAGAATTATAAAGCAGATCATAAAAATAAAACAATTTCTATACAAAACGAGGAATAGGACCAAAAAACGAAGAGAAATAGAAATTACAAAGAATACTCACTTTTCTGTAATCAGCGATGACATACAATACAAGCTTGCTTTTCTTTTCTTCTCTGGTTCCTGTTCTTGTACTGTAATTGAATTGTCTTGACAAATGTTGATTTCCACCATTTATAGCTGTACCGAGATAATTAAAATAAACCCAGGAGAAATAAAATGACGTGTTGCCTTGGGATCGTGCATGTGTGGAGTTCGATCTGCTGTGGCTACTTCGCTGTGGCCATTGCAACACGTATTCAAAAGTTCATGTGAGTGTTAAACTTGTGTGACAATTATTAATTATTATTTTAATTAATTATTCATAAACATATTATATATCAATACTTATTAATAATAAATTATTAACAGATCACTGGTCTAACGTCTAACACTAAGTGATAAAAATACTACATGTTGGACACATGATGTGATTTCCACTTTCCAATAAATGAGAAAGAATATTATTTTTATTTTGTTACCATCTCACAACCAAACGTTGCCCAATGGTGACTTGTTTAGGATAGATATATGAGATTGAGGATTCATTGAGACTGTGTGTTTGGTTTGAGAGAAAAGATGGGCAAAGAAAGGGAAAGGTAGATGGGACATGGGAGTGAATGAAAAATATTGTGTGCACAGGAAAATAGCAAAGGAATTTGATAGATAGAACTAAAGGAAAAATGGCTTCATGTAGAGAGGGCTGAGAGGCTGACAAGACTACAATTGTTCAAGCCATGCCATATACACTATGGGGGTGACTGGTGAGCATTCTGCCAAAGCAGGTTGCTAAACAAAGAGATAATTGAGGCTCTTGCATGAAAACAAAGTCATTTATCCCAATCAGATAATTGAGGCTCTACAAAGCTACACACTAATGAGAACAAATGCTGCATCACCCGTGAAAGGGATGTGATGCAGCAGAGGCAGAATGGAAAGCTCTCCAAGCAAGTTCAGCTATATGATAGATCTTATAACTAGAAAAAGATAACTAAATGTACTTGGCGTGAGAAGTTATACTTTGACCAGACCTTCAACTTAGGTCCCCATCGTTTTTCGGTAAATTATTTATCCCAGTAAATGCAGTTAGTTACTTGGGTAAGCTTTTTTTGAGAAACACTTAACCAAGTAAGTGTATTTATCCATGTTCTTTTATTTCCCAAGTAAAAAAGAAAATGACCATTGTAGCCATAAAAGTCCATTATTAAGTGGGGCATTGTTGTCCCATTTAAGTGTTGGAATCTTTCCCCAATGTGAGAAGGTTATTTACCCACCTAGGAGATATTGATGGGTATCACTTACACGAGTGATACTTTTTAAAGTAATATAGATATTTTAGAAATTTTTAGGGCTATTGGTACTTTTTAAAGTAGTATAGATATAGATAATAGTATAGTATAGATGATTAATGCAATTTTAACCATCTTAATTAAAGTTTTATCAAAATACACATTTACCCTTTAGATAACTCAAGTTGAAGGGGCAACTTTTTCCAATAAAAATTCCAAAAATTATACTTCATTCACACTTTTTATAAATAGTATATATAAATATAAATTAGGATTCAACTATGAAGCGAGAAAAACATGATACAAAAAAAAAAGAAAAACTTACAACCAATCAACCAACATTATAATAAAAGTGATAACCAATAAAATGGATTTTCAAAATTTCATCGGAGTTTTGATTCATCAAATCTTTTTCAATATCATGTCTTTCCAGTATCATTGATTTTTCTTTGTTAACTATTTCTTTGAATTAATTGCTTCAGTGTACATAATAATAGAAATTAAAATATATATATATATATATAGACTACTTCAGTGGTCTATACTTTTTAGTAGACATCCATGAATATTATTTAGATTATAGAAAATTAGATATAAAGAGAGAGCTAATAATGATATAGAACATTTAGATTAGGAATGAGCTGGGCAAATTAAATGATTTATTTTTTTAATATTATTTGTTATATAATCTTGCATTTATATTTGTATTTAGCTTTTTATATTAACTAAAATTTCTAATAAAATAAATAGAGCATTGAATTAAAATTGTTCGATGGGACCAAGTAGAACCTACTGGAAACACGTGGAAAACCATGGTCCATGGGCCATTGTAACGGTCCCTGTTGTATCGGTAATCGTCGTCGTTCCTCCCACCCTCTCAAGAGTCAAGGGTTGAGACCAAGAAGCCCAAAACCTTCTCACCCGAGTAAACCATTTTTCCTACGGCTCAGTTTTGAAGGAGTACAAATCTAAATATGTTCAATATAAATACATATAATATAAAATATAAGGTTCTGCGCTTTACATATTTATATTTGTACTTCGCGGTGCATTTATGCCACTGGACAACCGCGTCGTAGCAAATTTGAACTCGTTAACCGAGTCCATACGGATGAAGCGAATCACTGTGACCACATTCTCCGATGATCTCCGCCTCTTACATTGTCACATGCCTTCTTTTACCGCTCGCATGTCACATGTAAATAAAACAACCGTCAACGTCTATCTTCTACCGGACCGATCAAACACGCAGCTCCTCTACCCATTTCTCCTCCATTAATCCAATAATCTCTCTCTCTCTACCCTGTGCATCACCTGAGGGCAAAGGAAGGCGAGCAGAGGGAGAGAATGTCGACCCACAATAGACCCTTCGTCCATGGAATGAATATTTCGGAAATAGATATACATGAAGTCATATGTGAACCAAAAGCCCTGGTCTATTCCGGAAGCATCTGGTTCGGAGGCAACCCCTTCAAATCCTTGCTTCCCATCTTGATGCTTCAAATCTTCCTGTTCTTTGCTTCCAGCCGAATGGTCCAACTCCTCCTCCGGCCTCTCAGACAGCCCAAGTTCGTCTCCGACATCATTGTAAGTAAACTTTTCGATTTGTTTCACCATGTCATGGACGTACGATCAGATCTCCTTCCTTCCATTCCTTTTATATATGGGGATTCAAATTCATATTTCGATTCTCTTGAACTAATATTCTTCTTCTTCTTCTTCAAATGGATTTGACTCTTTTTTTAATTTATCTGATGACGATGTATGTATGAATGCTATAATCTGATGAAGGGTGGCATAATATTGGGTCCCTCCGCTTTAGGGCGCAGCGAGAGATTCAACCAGATAGTATTTCCAGAAAAAGCAATGTTTATTTTGAATACAATGGCCGTAATGGGTATAGTGTACTTCATCTTCTTAATTGGCGTGAAAATGGACAAAAATTTGATATTGAATCCTCGCAAAAAGGCATATAGAATTGGTGCTATCAGTCTGGTGGTTCCTTTTGTGCTTGTGGGATTCATGTCTTACCTCTTACAAAGGCCCCTCGCAGGACTCGTCCAGGGACACTTTTTCCTCTTTCTAGCTGCATCTCTGTCCATCACCGCCTTCCCTGTTCTTGCTCTCGCCCTGGAAGAGCTCAATCTCCTGACTTCTGAGTTGGGCAAGCTTGCAATGTCCAGTTCAATGATCAACGACATGATCGGATGGTTCTTCATGGGACTCTTCGTCGCACTGCATCAAAGAAACTCAATCAACTCGTTACGAGCAATTGCATCCACCACCCTATTGATTACATTCATAACTCACGTCCTACGTCCTTGCATAATACTGATCGACAAGATAACGCCGGCGGGAAGACTGGTCGATCGGGTCTACGTCGTGGCTATACTAATCACAGTTCTGTTCCTTTCATTGCTTAGCAACATGGTCGGTGCAAGCGCAGTCGATGCTCCTCTTGTCTTGGGGATAGTTATCCCGGAGGGTTCTCCTCTGGGAGCGTCCATCGTGGAAAGGACGGAAACCGTAGTTGGGCAGATTCTTCTTCCTCTCTTCTTTGTTCGATGTGGGTTGGCCGTAGATGTGTTCAAGATTGCAGACATGACAGCTTTTGCAGCGCTTGAATTTGTCGTTTTCATGGGATACGTAGGGAAGCTTGCAGCTACTGTGTTAATTTCACTCTACTGTGGAGTCAGCATTCGACATTCTCTGTCCCTTGGTCTCATCATGAATATCAGAGGCCTGGTTGAGGTAATTACCTTCATTCATTGGAGGTCACAGAAGGTAATTCCTAACTCCCAGATCAATCGATGGAATTAAGCTCTAGCTCTATCTCTTAATTCTCTTAATTGATTACTTGTTTGTTCCATCTGCCATCGGCTCGCAGTTCATCGACGACCAATGTCTGGCTATACTGGTTTTATCGACGCTCTCAGTAACAGCCGTAGTGGTGCCCTTGTTGACCACCCTTTACAAGCCACCCAGGTATTTTGCCACACACACACACAGAGCAATCCAGAATGCCCAACCCAATGACGAGTTCCGAATCCTTGCATGCGTGCACTGTGAAGAAAATGTCTATGGCGTCATCTCCCTCCTTGAAGCTTCCCATCCAACTGAGGAAAGCCCCATTTGCGCCTATGTACTCCACCTTGTTGAGCTGGTCGGCCGATATGCAGCGGTGGTACACAAAACCGAATTGCCGAAATGCGGCAGTAAGCAATCCGACACTGATCATATTGTCAGCGCCTTCAAGAAGTACTCCGACGATTCAAATGGGACGGTCTACATCCAGCCCTTCACCGTCATCTCACCCTACAGAACCATGCACGAGGATATTTGCACGCAAGCAGCTGATAACAGGGTGGCTCTCATTATCATACCTTTTCACAACAACTATTCCAACATGGCTTCTGGGAGGTCCAGTGCTTTGTCTAACCTTAACCTAAACGTACTCGTCGGTGCACCTTGCTCGGTGGGGATCCTCGTCGACCACGATTACCGGCGGCCCGCCCTGCGTAGCCAGCACTTCTCCTATAAGGCATTGTTGATATTCTTAGGCGGAGCCGATGACCGTGAGACACTGGCTTATGCTAACCGCATGTCATATCACCCAGGTGTGAGCATCACCGTGATAAGGTTCCGATTATCGAACGGCAGTGACAACAGTGACGATTATGAGGCTGAGAAGAAGCTTGATGAGTCGGTTCTGCTCGAATTTCAATTTAAGAGCATGAACAAGCAATCTGTCTTCTACCATGAATCGGTCGCGGCGGATGAGGGGCATGTGCTTCCTCTAATTGGATCTCTGGAGGACGACTACGACCTTATCATGGTGGGCAGAAGACATAGGACCACCATGGCTGACTGGAGGGAGAGCACGGAGCTCGGGTTTCTTGGCGACAAGCTTCTGTCATCAAACTTGGTTTCCAAAATTTTCTCCCTGTTGGTAGTGCAGCGATGCGAAGCGGTGAATTCCGATCCAATAATTAAATGAAGAAACCAAACTTTGAGAAATTTTGGCTACCGTCAGTCAGTCCTTGCACCATTATATTTTGGCCTGTATATAGGTAGAACGTCAAGCTGAGAAAAAAAAAAAAATCAAAATTCAAGCCTAAGTACAGTTGAAGATGTGCGATATTATTTCCTTCGTTCTCATTCCCAATCCTCTACGGGAAACTGGAGAATATTGGAACAACTTTTATGCCATGTCAGCATGTTGACTGGATCAACCCTGTAAATTATAGACGGACAGGTGTTAGAAAAATTATTTTTTTGGTAAGCTATGAAAATTGATTTTGTGCTTACTCCGTGTGTTCACGGATTATTAGCATTTTACGATGCTTTGGGCGCCCATTCTAATTTGGAGAGAGGACAAGTTATAGACTTATAGTGCATAATAGTTCGAGTAGAGCCATAATTCCTTAATACTTAATAGCGCTTTGGGATGATGAATTAGTGGTGACAAATGGATGGGTTGGGTTGAGTTGAGTATCAACTCACCCATATTAACCCTCTAATCCATTTTTCACTCATATTTAGGTCATGTTTGATGATTAAGTACTTGTTAAAAGAAGTACATATTTAATAAGTATAAACAAGTATTTTTTAGAAGTACTTATTTTTACAACTCTTTAGGTTGTTTGATAATTCATTTTTTCAAATCACTTATTATGATTTTAAGTACTTATTGTGGTGGGGATGTTTGGTAAGTTACTTTCCTCATAAGTGCTTATTTGACATAAATGACAATTTTACCCCTCACTTCACTCATACCTACATATATATATAGCTATGTTATACATTTTAACTAAGAGTCCATGTGGACCCCACTTCATGACAACTAAGAGCCCACGTGGACTCACACGTGCACAAGTGAGAGTCCACGTGGACCCCACTTCATGGTCAGCATTATTTCTACCGTCAATGGCCCTGTATCAAGCTCGGTACACTGGCCGCCGACGTCGCGGGTACATCGATTGTCGGCCATAACCCACCCTGACCCTAACCCATCCCATATGACCCACATTCACCCAAACTGTGACATTTTTTAATTTTGTTCTATTTCATGTGCATTAAACATAGAAATATCAACTAAGAAAATATAAAAATGATAAAAAATTCAAAAAAATATTTTTAAAAATGCACAAAACACTACAAATAATAAATATATTTGATGTAAAACATAAAAAATTATAGAAAAAATAAAGGGTAAATCTCTTAAACTACCCCTACTGTTCACAAAATTGACAAACAGTACCCTTACTGTTTACATATTATCTTAAAGTACCCTTGAGTTTTCTGACAATTGACATTGCCATTAAGTGCTAATGGAATGAAACGAAATGTCAAATTTACCCTCCATTATTCCTCAAATTTCATCCCCTATTTCATCGTCTGCCTCTGCTCTCTCTCCATTCTCAGACCTCCCCCTCCGCCTCTTCTCTCTCTCTCCTTCTTTCTCCGTTTTCAAACCTCCCCCTCCACCTCTCAACCCTTGTACAAGAATAATTGTGGGGATCCTTGTGGATCGAGCTGCAATGAATAATCCCCAAATGTCGGATCGTCTGGGGACTTCAAAGATCAACCTCACGCTGCTTTCTAGCAAATATGAGCCTCTATTGATTTGGTGGGATCATCGACAATGAATACAGCAAGCACACACTCTCCGATGTATCGTACCGAAGAAAAGACAACACCTAGAATCATGGAATGCCCTCCTTGTTTGGTGGAATGCCCGAAGAGCTCTAACAACACTTTGTTGTACTCTGTAAGATTTCGTCCATCCACAAGCTGCTTTCCAGCAAAAATAAGCTTCTTGTTGTCCATCCTCAAGCAGCAGCGGTGATGAAAAAGGGGCAAGAGGAAATGGGGGAGAGAGAGAACGAAGGGGAGGAAGAGAGAGAGAGGGAGGGAGCCCTTCATCGGTGGTTGTCATCGCCTGCGACGGCTGTGCCAAGAGGGAGAGAGAACGAAGGGAGGCTGCTCGGTGCAGGCGACGAGCCCTTCGTTCTCTCTCCCTCTCGGCACAGTCGTTGCAGGCGACGACAACCACTGGTGAAGGGATCCCTCCCTTTCTTTCTTTCTTTCCCTCTTCCTCCCCTTCGTTCTCTCTCTCCCCCCATTCCCTCTCGCCCCTGTTTCAGCACCAACGCTGCTGCAACTTGCAGCAACAGCGAACCCCTCCACGCACTCGGATACAGACGACCAGGTCCCTTCCCCAATATCTCTCTCATCTTCCCTCTATATTTCCTCTTCTTCTTCTTCTCTTTCTCCTTCCTCTGCTTTTCCTTCCTCCATCTTCATCTATGTTCATCATCTTCTTGACGGTGAATAGAGAACTACCATCAACATCATCATAGCCAAAAATGGCGGCGGCCACTGCTGTTTTGCCCGGAGACTGCTCGACACAAGTGACAAGCCCTTCGTTCTCTCTCCCTCTTAGCACAACCGTCGCAGGCGAAGGGCTCCCTCCCTCGCTTTCTCTCTTCCTCCCCTTTGTTCTCTCTCTCTCCCCTCATTCCCTCTCGCCCCTGTTTCATCACTATCATTGTTGCAACTTGCATCAGCTGTGGACCCCTCCACGCACTCGGATATAACGGCCAAGTTCCTTCCTCGATCTGTCTCTCCTCTTCCCTCTCATTTTCCTCCTCGTCTTCTTCTCTTTCTCCTTCTTCCTCTGCTTCTCCTTCCTCCATCTTCATCTGTGTTCATCGTCTTCTTGACAGTTAACAGAGAACAACCACCAACATCATTGTCTTTCGACAAATGCCGATGGTTGTCAGCTAACTACAATTCATCATCCAACGAGAAGGTTCCTGAGAATGTTCGTAGCAGACAGAGGCCAGTTTTGGGTTGGCGAGAAGGAAAGAGGGTCAACTCTACCACCGACGACCATGTGGTCGTCGTTGCCTACGATGATGATACCAAAATCACGCCACCGCTGCAACTTCCAACAACAATGATAAACAATAAGGCTATTTTAGGAATTTTAAAATAATTACCACTCACATGATGTCACATTTGAACGGAGTGTGACGGAAAATTAACAGCAATGGAGGTTTTAGACAATTGTTAGAAAACTTAAGGGTATTTTAACACAATAGCTAAATAGTAAGGTGGAGTTTACCAATTTCGCAGACAGTAGGTAGGGGTGGATTCAAGCCGAGCCGAATACTACCAGGCTCGAGCTCGAGCTAGAGCTCGGTTCAAGCCAAAACCTTGAGCTCGAGCTCGGCTCGAGTAAAAAATTCATAAGCTCGAGCTCGATTTTGAGAAAAAATATTTTATAAAAATAAAAAATTATATATATAAATATTTTTTATATGATATTAAAAAATTAAGAATTATAATAATTAATAATTATAATATTTTTATTTTATATATATTATTTTCTATAATTTTATTATGTATTATATATATTAAATATCATATATATATATATATATATTCGAGCCGGCTCACGAGCCGAGCTCTAGTAGGCTCGAGCTCGATTGAAACCGAACAGCTCGTGAAAAGCTCGGCTTGTTGCCACCCCTAGCAGTAGTGGTAGTTTAAGAGATTTACCCAAAAATAAAAAGTTTAAATTAAATTTACCATTTCTCATAAAAACAGAAAATTGTAAAAAACACAAAAGTGGCAAATATTAAAAAAAAAATACAAAATTCATAAATTTAGAAAAATAGAAATTGCAAAAAACCAAAGAAATTATAAAAAATATTGAAAAAACAAAAAATTGCAAATAAATAACAAAAAATATAGGAAAATGTAGCAAAAAAACAACAAAAATTATGATACATTTAGAAAAACTATAAAATGCAAAGAAAATACAAAAATTATGGGAAACACAAAAAAAAATGGAAAAATATAAAAATTTAGGAAAAAACAAAAATTATAATAAAGCAAAAAATGCAAATAAATAACAAAAGTATAAGAAAACCAAATGTAAAAAATGTAGAAAATCTTTTGAATTTTTTAATACAAGAAAACAAAACATAAAAATGTAGGAAACTTTTTTATGGAAGTTTCCATCAATTTTTTTAAATTAATAGAAATTTTTGAAAAAAAAATATATAAAATATATAAAAAATGAGAAAATATATTGCATGTGGTGCATCTGTTTTGCGAACACATATCTATCTTCATAGAGGAAGACAATGAACACAAATCTGGATTTAAAGCAGATCTAGTATGATCTCTTCAATCTATGTGTATGCAAACCCAAATCTCTAAGGAGAAGAAGAAGAAGAAGAAAGGAAAACAGAGAGAGAGAGAGAGAGGAGGAAGTGAACAATCGCCGGTGATTTTGATGGCCAACTACTGAGAACAACAGCTTCCTTCTCCCCTCGACCTGGCGATTGGCGAAATAGAGAAAAGATTCCACCCCGACGCTTTTTCTTGGATTTTCAACCCTTCCCTCAGCCCAACTTATGACCCTAACTCTTTACAACCTAATGAGTACCCTCGACCCAACCCAAATTGACCCTTGTCCCCCAACCTAAATGGATGTCTCAACCCATAATGACCCACATCTTAAATGGGTGGGTACGGGTAGGTTTTTAAGTGGGTGGATTGAGTGGGTCAGATGGTTTGGGGTACATTGCCACCCCTAATGATTAGGGTGCAGTCTGGCATCAATTATGATTTCTTGAAAATCACTACAATGAGTCGCATCAACATTAGAGGAATCGACATTGAAATTTATGTTTTATTGGTTGACTTTGATGATTTTCAAGAAACCGGCTAAAAATCAATTCTTGACTCAAATGGATGACTCAACTCATAATGACCCACATCTTAAATGGGTAGGCATGGGTAAGTTTTTAAGTGGGCGGATTGGGTGGGTCAAATGGGTTGGGGTCAACATTACCACCCCAATGATTAGGATGAAGTCTCTCTCTCTTTGATCACAAGTCATTGATGATACAGAACCCATGATGACAATACTCAATCACAGAGCTTGTACTATTAACCTTATCAATCAATTATACAGATGTATAAATATTTACAAAGAAGATACCCACCGGCATATATCCACAAATTAGTTTCCAACAACTCACAAGAGAAGAGAGACTAACATTAATAGTCAATGGGAAAAATTAAAACCAGTGAAACAGGAGATTTCCGAAAATTAAAAAAAAATGCAATTTATAAAACCTAACAGAAGTTACCACTCGTATACTTAAAACCTGTAACAGGGGCTTCATCAAGTCATCTGGCCAACAAAACCCCATATTTCGACAGCAACAGAAGGCTGCTACAGACGTTGCAGAACTGCATCGTCAAACCCACCAATGGAGGATTGTGATACGTCCCCCATTAATACATATCTGCATTATTTTGATGCATCACAGCTGACCATCATAAGAATCGGTGCCATCAATTGACATTTTCATAATCAGAGACCAGAAGACACTAAAACATTGTGTTCATTCAAACGCCTCTGAAAATGAGCCAAGCGGGTCTGCAGTTGTAAAATTCCAGCTGCCTTCTGAGAAAGAATAGTGTTGAGTCTCGAGATGTAGTCATCCAGTTGATTTCCCGGTTGATCAGATTCCACCAAAAGCTTCATCTCCTGAAACAAACACATAAATAAATCAAAATCAAGTATGATTACCCCAGAAAGATAAAAGAAGCCAACTAAGGATATTTTCTTACCTCTCTAACAATATCTAACGTCTCCTCCACCTGCTTCCTGTGAGCACTAACAAGATCTTCCTCTTCCTACTCATGAAAAATATACACATTTGAAAGAAGTCCCAAATGAAAAACCAAAGTTTGATACTTAGCCATGCTTTTTACCTCCAAGAGGGCATTCAGGTCATCATCTGATTGTGAATTGTTAGAATCAAAGCCTGGTGGATCCTTCCATTTTTTCAGGTTATCTGTTTTCTTGCTGGTCCTGTTCTCAACAGTTGAGTTCTCGTGTCTCTCCATCCTTCTATT
Organism: Nelumbo nucifera; assembly: GCF_055504915.1. NCBI lineage: Eukaryota > Viridiplantae > Streptophyta > Magnoliopsida > Proteales > Nelumbonaceae > Nelumbo > Nelumbo nucifera. Next base: position 22,690,020 of record NC_142650.1, read on the forward strand.
CTTCTTCCAAACTGGCTTCTCCTGTTCATACAACTCCTGGGATAGATCAAAATCCTCTGCAGTAGTGCCACCTCTCCCACCTTTATGATCTTTAGAGAAATCGGAACGTACAGAAAGGCCTTCATCCCTTCCACTAGGTGCACGGTCCATGTTAAAAGGAGGAGAAGGTTCTCTCTCAATCTGTTTTGACCATCCAAATCTGTTGGTTTCATTGGGAAGATCAGAGATGTTACTCTCAAAAGTTGAAACATTGGGTAAAACTGAAGATAGGGGCAAAGCAGTTGAATCCCTCAAGTTTGTTGACGACACAGGATCCTTTTTGGAGCTGCTCCCCTTTGAAAGACTCTTAACCCTGATGAATAAGCATTTATTAGATATGCAGTTACTAGGAAAAGGGTAAAGATATTCCTATATCAGCAAAATATCACAAAGCTATGTCACCTGTCAGCATATCTTAATGTATTCAGAGTGTGTTCACATGATCCTGAGTTTGGAGAAATGCATGATATCATTACAGTGCGTGAGTCCCCAACAAATGAATCCCTAAGAACTTCAGTTAGTTTGCTCCCCCTGAAAGGGATGTGTCCTTGGTCATTGTCAAGAGCACGAATGCATTCCTTCAATGCAAGCAAGCTTTTATTAATTTCAGCACCTTCCATTCTGCACCATTAGCATACAAAACGAGTGTATTAAACTTAAAATCACTGACACCAAAAATAAAGGGACAACCAAGAATGTGGTAGATAACATTCTATAACCAAGTTAGTACAAGGGGGATGAGACCCACAAGATCGCTCCCAATTCTCACTGGCAAAATTACACTCACTCAGAAAATTCCTCTCCAATACAAGTTTTCAGAATTTCAACAAATTTTTCCAACAAGAGATGAGAAGACTAGATAGCATACACGACGAAAGTAACCCTATGCATTTTATGGGGGTGTTCGACAACATGATTGGTTTTGTTTTTGAAAACAAAAAACAACTGCCACATCAGCAAAAACAATACAATTTTGCTGATATGGGGCAGTTTTGGTTTTCAAAAACAAAACCAATCATGTTGTCAAAACACCCCCTATATTTTCTCGTCTCAAAAATTTTCTAGATGTTGACTCAACAGATGGCAAGTCCATAATACAACACCTGAATCAGATGTATTACCATGCATCTGGTTATACCTTCTAGTTACTTAAGGGCAAACCCTGAGTCCATAATACAACACCTGCATAGCATGCACTACCATGCATTTTGTATACTTTTGTGTCAGTCATCCCAAGAGATACCTGCAGGGCTCCTCAAAGTGAGGCCAGATCTTCTAGTAACAAACAAAACTAGGCACATCATAGGTTTGTACCACTTTTCACGATACTTGAGAATTTTTAGAAATTAATATGAATAAATGCATCATGCTCAAATATTGTGGATAGATAGCACAAACCTATGATGTTACTACATACAAGCATTGTTTGTTACAAGCAGATCTGCTCCCCCTCAAAGCATAATAGAACCAAAGAAAACCTTACCTTGTCTGCTTATCATAATATGAATAAATGCATCATGCTCAAATATTGTGGATAGATAGCACAAACCTATGATGTTACTACATACAAGCATTGTTTGTTACAAGCAGATCTGCTCCCCCTCAAAGCATAATAGAACCAAAGAAAACCTTACCTTGTCTGCTTATCATTATCCGTAGTATCTGCGCCACGTTCACTTCCAGCAAGATCTATGAAGGAGAGCTTCCCAACCACACGGGCAGGCTTTGATTCACTGCCATCAGATGACCTTTTGATAGCAAGCTGCAGTATCGCATGTGAGCGGGAAGATTCCTCATTGGCACCAGTTGTACCTGTACTTCTGGTAGCATTTCCTTTCTCAATGAACTCTCGGATTGCCTCGACATTTGATACCCTGTACTCTTGCAAACCCACAATACACACTTGCTGCTTACCATCTTCTCTCATGCAAAGCTTTCTGCAGAAGTAAAGTTCTAAGTCAAGCAACTAAATTTTGTAAATGTTTGCTAGCAAAATATTGAAATTAAATCTTACCTCCGGTCATTAAGGAGGTCAAAAAGTTTCCCACCATATATCTCAAAGAAACTGACAAACAACTGAAAACCTTGATTCCGGTATGTGTGATGCATTAAGCTCAATATATCCCGGGATGCTTTCAGGGGCAGTGGTTGCATGGTATAAGTCTTCCCACTCCCTGAATGAGAAAGAGGCAACCAAATCAAGCTTATACATTACGATTGTTTGGTGTGAATTTTCAAGTTAAATATGGCAATATTTTTGCAACTCAGATGTATCAACTATATAAAACCATAGGCAATAAAAAGGTTTCAGCTATTTCAGGGCTAAACAAGACAAAACAACTACACGGAAAATTAAATTCCACAAATTGGAACAGAACAGAAGAGTACATTAGCAACCATATTATGCTTTCACCTAGGGGTGGCAACGAGCTGAACTTTTCACGAGTTGCTTGAGCTCGGCTTGGCTCAATTTCAACTGAGCTTCGAGCCGAGCTTGAGCCCAATTCACTAGCTCGATTATGAAACGAGCCGAGCTCGAGCATACTAAAGCTCGGCTCGTGAGCCAGCTCAAATATATATATATATATAATAAAAATATTATAATTCTTAATTTTTTAAATATCAAATAAAAAATATTTTTATATATAATTTTTTATAGAACATTTTTTCTCAAAATCAAGCTCGAACTCGAGCCTTGTAGAATAGTCTCGAGCCGAGCTCAAGCCTCGTACTATTCGGATTGGCTCGGCTCGAATCCACCCCTACTTTCACCTCTCAAAACACAAGTAGGATGAAGAAAATTAATAACACCCTATAAAGCAACCACACATAAAGGTTTCAGCCATTTCAGACCATACATCATCATCATCATCTAATCCTTGTCACAATTATATGGGATAAGCTACATGAATCCTATTTCACCATTCCATTCTCGTTAGTGTTACATACATTGCTAAATTATAGGTGCTTAAATCATTTCATACTACCTCAGTCCACGTCCTTTTTGGTCTAACCCTAGGCCTTCCAGCCCCTTCAACATGCACACATTGATGTGATTTTCTTACACCACAATTCCAAGGAAAAACAATTTGATGTAAATGTACAAGCACTTTTCAAGATTGAAGAAATTGATGTGAAAAAATGCATTTGCTTATCCAATACATGAAATATAGCTCTGTAAATTGTTCAAAACCTAGAATGTTTTGAAGCATAAATATAAAGCAAATTTAAGATAACCACTTGCCTGTTTGCCCATATGCAAAACAAGTTGCTTTGGTCCTTTGGAAAATAAAAGGGACAATGGGCTCCACTGTCTCACAATAGACCTGTAGAAAAGAACACAAAAAGAAAAATACACCAAGGAACAAATTTTAGATCACTAGTATGATCAGGGACAATGGAAGGAATACTTTTTGCACTCACTTCATCATTTGTAACCTCCTCATTCAGTACTGCATCAAAAAAAAATTCATGTTTCTCAACATACTCTGTCAGATCAACCTACAAAAAATAAGAAATTATGATCTGGAGAATGCTGGTATCAAAATTGGGATGGGGAACTTATCATGGAGAACTACAAGCTTCTAAATTATCACAAAGCAAATGTGCGGAGTTGAGAGCCAAGTCAAAGTTTTTCCAATAGTTAAAAGCAGATAGATAGAGAAACATTGGGGAGGAAAGCCAAACAAGGATATCAAATTTGGCAATACAAGTATCTTGCGTATAGGGACTAGGGTCACCAAAGAAAGTGATGATGGTATTTGAATTTTCAACACTCCATTGCTTATCATGACTCCAAAAACCAACAAAACTCTAACAGCCAACCCTACATTTCAAACTATAAAAACCCCCACCATGTCATCAGAGGCTTATGTGGTTGTTGCCAATATAGGACTCTTAATCCATGTTAGACATAGCAAAAACCCTATACCAAAATCAAAACATCTCTCTCCCCCTCCCTCCCTGACAACCAGCTCTATGTTCAACATGGATTAAGAGTCCTATGTTAGAAATAGCCACATAAGCCTCCGATGACGTGTGGTTTCTCAAAGAACCATTCAACCTAAAAGCTTAAGCTGTTAGATGAGGTCCTTGAATAGGTTGATATTCTCCAATACGTCCCTTCACACGAAAGCCCATTGGGTTTGAAGTGTGGACAAGCACAGGCCCACCCATACCTTGTGCTGAAACTTAATTAATTATAATGGGGGCAATGAGGATCGAACATTAGACCACTTGGTCAAAGTGGCTCTGATACCATCTCAAAGAACTATTCAACCTAAAAGCTTAAGCTGTTAGGTAAAGTCCTTTAATAGGTTGATATTCTCCAATAGTTTTTATAATTTGAAATGTACAGCCGGTTGTCAGAGGTTTGTTGGTTTCAGGACCAACCTACAAACTATATTTAAATGTACAACTAGCTCAGACTATAATTTTCCCAAAAAAAAAAAAACTTTTCAAATTTCATTGCAACAAATTATTTGACTGATATAGTCCAGTTTTCTTGTCTTTGAATCATAAATAAGGCACTTCTAAGAAAAAATCAATCAAATGAACTTAAAGATGCCTAAACAAATATATTAGTACATTCAGAAACATGGCAAATGCACCTGAGTCGGTAATTTACTTTAAACATTTATACAGTGAACATGAAAAACAACTAAGAATTAGTCTTGTATATTTTCGATGGAATTTGAAAAGACATCACAATATATTCTAAGGATAAGACCTGGTCCCAGTTACTTGAACTATGCCCAGCCACATTCCTTCCACTGTACGAAAATGACAAGATGACTTACAATCTACACCATAATCAACTTGAAAGGAAGTTAATACTTAAAAGTGACTTCAAGGTTTATAGGTTATATTTTTATTGGTAGCAGATCAAGAGATTTTATTGATGTAAGACTTGTGAAGGTACAAATCTGACAAAGCCAGCTCCTTCCCATCAGTTGGGAGAGGAGACAAGAACAATATAGACTGACAACTAGAAATATGTCAACATATGAGTTTCAAGGAAGGGAACAAAAGCTATAGCATTTTCAACTGACAAAGTAATGTTACATAAATTAGTTGCTTGGCTTTAAAATTGCAGCAAAATGGAATATTGAAATCTGAAGTTTAATTAGATCTTATTGGGACAAGAACTTATTTTTATGTCTGAATTTGACTCTGAAGTCTGATAACAACTGTGTTGGAGTTCTTGATCACAATGGCTATTGCAGTTTCTTCCATTTAAGCTTGAGTATTAAGATGTTCTTGTCATTATAAATGTTTTAAAAAGTGAAAAGAGTAAAGGAAACATTTGTGTACCACTAATAAGGGATAAATGGTGACTCTCAGAGGTGTAACAAAATGCACTGAAAGGGAAAAGACCAGTTATCTTATAAATTTTGACATAGGTGGCAGTATTTCAGACTTCAAAACACTACCCAAATGCCAATATCCCTGGCTGAGCACCTTAACCCTGATATAGCATTCGCCGCATTCCCAAAATCAGTATGGTCAGGTAAAGGTGAAAATAAATTAATATTAGAAAGATAAAGCCCAAGAGGTTCCTAGAGCCGAAGGTGCAAGATGAGGTGCCACTTTTGAAAACAAAAAACATATAAGTATATGCAAACTAAATCCTAATGAACATAGAATAATTTAGAAGGCCAATGAACTAAATAACAAAGAAAATGCAGCATATGCTCATGTGACACTACAATTCCAATTACAATCAAGTCAAGCATCAGCAAGATACAACTGCATTTTCCAGGTCTTACATAGGCTAAAATTCAAGCTGAATACGGATGCAAATCTCAGTTACTGATTAAGTATAGTTGAACAGAAGAAACTCACTTTTTTTATTTTGATAAATAACAGCAGAAACTCACCTTGAGCTTAGTCTCATGAACTGTAAGAGAGCTAGAATTTAGCTCTATTGTTATGATGTCTTCCTCCTTCTTTGCTAGTTCCTTTTTATTAAGTGGCCTCTTACGGACCTGCATTCAAATCATCGGCATCGCTTACATTATTTGATCAAACAATTTGCAAAAGAAGCCATTTTGCTAAAGTAAAGCAGTCACAGTGTGATAGATTTAATATTCTACGCAGAATTGACCATTTGATGATGTCAGCTTAGTTCAAATTGAAATTTGAAAGTATTCTAGGTTTATCTAGTTGACCACCCACTTAGGGAATCGAGCATTTCTAAAACCCATTTCTTACCAAGAGGATTAACAGACAAATGTAAGAGTTCAAAGAGCAACAAAGGGTATACCACAACTTTGATCTTGGCAACAGAACTGAGCTTCTCCTTATCGGCTGTAAAGCTTTTAAGCAGATTATTCTCTGCCAAACCACGAACTTTGGTGGTTGATTTGTTGGTAGAAAGATAAGGCTCAGATTCATCAAAGATTCTTCCATGAACAGAATGATAAATAGAGGAGCCATCATACAGACCAGGAACTGCCATCTACCAATGAGAAAAGAAAAACAAAATGTGTCAGCAGATCTCCCAATTTTCATGGAATTTCCAAAACATAAATGGCCAGAAACCAATGTCAGCTCTGAAGAGCAAAACCTAAATCAGCATGTAAAATGATAATTCAACCAAATATGCCATGGATTCTTTGAGTAATATTTCCCTCACTGCTAAATGTTTCAATCTAGAAGTTTGGCCTAATTTTTCAATAAAACGGTGTAATTAAATTGACAAAATATAAATCAAAAAGTAGATGAAAACCATAGCTATGAAATGAATTACGCTTTCTAATAAATGCAACAAATTCATTACCTCCAAATATCAAAATCACAAAAATTTAGATTCACTGTGAAAAAAAAGAAAAAGAAACAAGCATAAATCAAATCAGTAATTTTTTTCTTTAAAAAAAAAATCAAACTGTCAAGGGCAAGACTGAGCAAAGATCGGGAAAGACACAAGCTATATGATGTAAAATCAGAACATCCGATCGGGAATTCAATACAAAACTGGCAAAGCAGGATAAAAATCAAATCTTTGGACAAGAAAATCCTCATAACAAGGTAAGTTGCTTACTTCAGGAGAAAGCCAAGAGACTTACCTCTGGAAGTAGCTCAGTGTCGAAGGAATGCAGATCCAGGATTCCAGGGCTGAATTCATTTGGCGACACATGATCTTCGCCGTTCTTCCTCAAGCTCGACGACCGCGAGTTAACAGGAGGAGTCGAAGGTTCGGAGAACAGCTCATTCCCTCCATTAACGCTCCTCTGAGCATTCCAATACATCTTCGACCCCTGCACTCCTCCTCCACCTCCACCGCCACCAAAGTAGCCATAGTCCTGTTCTCGGTCCAACAATAAAAGAAGCAAAAATCAACGATCGGCATCTAAAACATCAATTGATGTACTCAATGTGTGTCGAAACAAAAGAGAAAGGAGATCATGAACCTGCAGGCCAGGTAAAGTTGCATTTGAAGACTGAAGGTGCTGGAGACTAGCAGATTGAAACCATCCTCCATTAGAGGAAGTCTCTAAGAAGTTGTCAGAGAACTGACGCTGGTGGTGTACGGTCGAAGCACCAGATCTCTGCATCTGTCTCCCGACTGCATGCATCTCTCCCGCCTCTACTTGTCGATCCGATTAGAGCGTCTCACTCTCGGAATCAGAAGTCAATCTCAATTCTTGATTTTTAAAGGAAAAAAACACGTTTCCACCGGCATGAACTAAACGACAAACCTTTCAAATTTTCAAACGATTTAAAACAAATGAAGAGAGAGAGAGAGAGAGTCAGAGGCAGAGACAGAGAAAGGAGCAGAAACTCCGGTATTCAGAGAGCAGAATTCCTTTTCTGGTCTGATATTTTGAAAGAAGCTTCAATGGAGGTTGTTCAGTTTGTCTGAAGTTTTTGAAAAATAACTAAAAAAATAATAATTCTTGGGCTAAATCTGTAAATCAGCAGCAATGAGTGATACACGAAGAAATGGATTTCAAACTTTGAACGGTAAGGAAGGACTGATTCGAGACGGGATCTGCTCCTCACACAGCGGCGCCTCACAGATACATCCACCATGCATTGGAAACATCTCCCGTGTACCCAGTGCATCGTAACTCGTAAGATGTGCTGTGAGGTCGGTGTGGAGCGCCTTGTATAAGGAGCAGATCCGGTCTCGACTAATCCAACTCAAATAGAATATAGTACAGAGACCAGTAGAGAAGGTAATAATCCTCTACCAACTAAATGCTTCCAACAAACGTTAGCACATCTCCCATGTCATTCATTCATAGGCAATTGGGAGCGTTTTTTTGATGGATCAGAGAGTGGCACGCGTGAGTTAGACAAGTCACGTGCGTCCCTAAAATTATAGCCGGAGGCTCGGAGGGAGATCATATTGGCGCCCGCGGATACTCCAGTGACTTCACAGGACATTACAACCGTGTATTGAGAACATCTCTTGGTTACAAATACGAGAGATGCTTTCAATGCACGCGAGATGTGCATGTCGGGCGTCTCTGGGGCGCAAATGTGGACTCGCCCGGAGCGCCGGAGAGGGCCAAAGTGAAAAACGATGAGCATCAGGACCCACTCGCTTTTCACGAGGTCTCGCCTGTTTCGTACCACGTGGTGGACCTCGACTCGTTTTCCTCATTCTCTGTTCATGTACTAAAAGCAATAGTATCTTCCTATTCACACTTGGATCGGAATCCTGTGTCCTGTAGATTAAAATCTTGAAGCTAAAGATTCCAGTCCAAGGTATCGAATAGAAGGGTCTTATAAACGTATATGTATATTACGATGCATCGAATGGCGATTACCTCACGTGCCGGCCACCTCAGTCTCAGACAACTCATTCAAGTTTTGTGAGAGAATGAGGGAGGCTGATAGCCTGAAATATTAGAAACGTGGCGTGATCGAAGGGTAAGACAAATCAGAATCAGGAAGAAATCTGTGGTCTACTGGACTAGGGAAGTTTATCTGACTTCTGGGTAACATGAAGCCGTAAATAGGATTCGACCGTCCACGTGTTCCAGAGGTTTGATCTGAAATAAGATTTTGGTCTGGCCACATGGCAGAATCCAAAATTGATTAGATCCTAGGGACGACAAACAAATTTACTGATGATGTGCATAGACGTTGGACCATGGAGATGGGCAACGGACTTTTGTTTGTTTGCAAGCGGGAAAGCTTTTGTTTGAAACTTTGAATCAGACGGCGTATAGACGTTGAATAAGGAAAAATTCCTGCTTTGATTCTCAAATTTTCAAAATGTGTTAATTCAGTATATGTTGTTAATCAGTTGTAAAGTGATATTTTGAAAAAGATACAAATATTTTTCGAATGTCATCTATTTTTCATTATCAACCAGCGGTGGCAAAAATAAATAAATAGTCCCAAATATTTGTCTCTTCTATTTAAAAAAATGGAGGGTCATGAAAATGTCCATTGAGACATGATCCCAATTTTCTTGAATAGAAGAAGTAAGAATTTGGGATTATTTATTTTTTGTCAATGTTTAGATGGTTGATACAGAAAATTAAAAGCCGTAAATAGGACTTCTTGAATAGATGTCCTATTTATTTGATGTCCACTTGTTCTAAAGGTTTGATCTAAATTGATTAAATCATATGAACAACAAACAAACTTTACTGGATGAGGTGCATAGACGTTGGAGCATGGAAATGGGCAATGGACTTTTCTTTGTTTGCAAGCTGGAAAGTTTTTGTTTCAAACTTTGAACCGGAGGGCATAGAGCTGTAGAATAATTAAGGTTAATTTACTAGAATACCCCTACAATTTCATAGATTTTACTTAAATCTATCCTATAGTTTGCATTTTGCTAAAATACCCTTTAGGTAGCATTTGTTTGCAATGTAAAACCTCATCAATGTAAAAGTCCATCGACGGAGTTTTACACTAATAGTTTAAAATCTCTGAACCGTTGAGCTACGAAAAATCGTATATGTTTACAATGATAATCGATGTAAAACTCTACTATAAGTGAGGTTTTACATCGACTTGTGATGTAAAACTACACTCCATCCAAATGCCGACAAATCTGAAGCGGGTGGAGTTTTACATCGGTCTTGATTTACACTACAAACAAATGCCAACAAAACCAAACCGGTGGTGGACTTTTACATCAATGAGGTTTTACAAACGCAAACAAGCGTGCCCTTATAGTTTACAACCTATGTACTTAATAGACCTTTCATTCATAACTATTTGTTTTATCATATGAAAATAGTAACATGATCACCTAAACTAAGTGGAAAATGTTTAGGTGCATCAACCCATGATTGTTTATTTCCAAAAATACCCTAACACTTTTTTGTAAACACAACAAAATTGACCAAATAGAGAAAAATAAAGTGGTTATCTGTGTTATACTAGGGGCAAAAATGGAATTTTAGTTTTAGTCTCTTTTGATTAAATTAATTTTAATGTATTTTAGTGTTAAAACTATCATTTTCCACTTTCATCTAATGGAAGGTCAATTAAGTAAATTGATTGAAAATTATAAAGGGTGTTTTAGTAAAGCACAAACTATAGGGTAGGTTTTAGTAAATTCATTAAAATATATTAGTGTTTTAATAAATTACCCAATAGGGTAATTTTCTTAAACTACCCTTATGATTTAGCTAATTGACTAAGTATACCCCTACTATTTTACTATTGTCTAATGCTACCCCTATTATTTTGAAAAATTACCGTTGCCATTAAAATATTGACGGAAGGGCTGAAATATCCATTTTGATCTTAAAGCTAAGTTTGGATGGAGTACAAATGCAAATATGTAGAGTGCAAAACCTTGTATTTTCTATTATTTTGTATGTATTTGTTAGACAATGTATTCCATTATCTCCAATCAGATTGATGTATAGATGCATTTATTGTAAATGAATAAAAGTACATTATTGTTTATTGTTAATATTGGTATATTTCTGTGAAATTACACCTTAAACTGAACACTTATAAGACTCGTGTTAGTTTAGAATGTTCTCAGTCATTGGATAGACTTTGAGAGTTTATACTGTCAAGGTTGACACTGATGTACTGCCAAAGAATATGTAATGTGTGTTTGGTTGAAACACTAAACCAAAACCATTTTCTAGTTGATGGGAAAAACTAAAAAGTTACATATAACCCCTAGACTTAATTATTGTACTACACTAGATGTTGGATTAGGTTGTCTTTGTTATGCCAATCAATGAGATCCATTGAAGGTCAAAACCTGGGTATGTTGGGATAGTCTAAGAATTCATTTGAGTTGGTGATCATAATGATAGGATTAACTCCTTTATCGAACAAAGTGAATGATAAGACTTCACTCTCTCTAATGAAAACCTAAACTATCAACAATAGATCTCAACTGCGTTTGAGATTTGGTTTTGCAAACCTATCGGAGTGGTTTTCCGGTCCCCACACTAGGACACCAATATGATCGTAATAATGAAGAGATGCACAACGACAAGCAAAGCATATAGAGCCTTAGTGCACTGCTTGCAACACTACAGTCCGCCTTGTCCGAGCACCTCCCATTTATATCCACCTCTCTTATCTCATTTCCTTTTGTTAGATTTTTCTTTCTCCTCATTTTCAATATGTGTGTGTGTGATAAATGTTCTCTCCTGAAACCATATAAACGAGTTATAGGGAATAGTTGGAATGTAAGCTCAAGACTCGAATAAATAGTTGAAAGAAAAGAGGATTGTGTAGAGGCCTCTCTTAATCTTCCTATGTTTGTTTCTGTCTCTTCTACCCTACTAAATTAAAGTTGTTTGTTTCTTTTCTTTCGAGGTGGTGGTTTTTGTGCTTCGGGCTTTTCAGTTAAATTCGAGCCCTGAATTCTAACACTTGAAGAGGGTTCGAAGGTTCGTTTTTTGGTGAAAGTGGGAACATACGTTGTGGAGGAGTTCGTTTGAAGTGAATGCAAAGTGGGATAACCTAGTGTTAGCTTTTTGTGTAGGGAAATTGATTCGGTTTGGTTGGTGATGAAGGGAAATTTGGCTCGACCTCGCGATCGCCCGACGCGTGGCAAAGGCAAACAGCTCGGGACAGTAGAGCACCCAAAGCGAACATCGGAAGCAAGTCCAAACTCACTACCGAGCCTCAACTCCAGATCGCTGTGTTTAGTCCGAGCTCCTTGTTAAGAGCAAACTCCCCGTTAAAGGTCCAAGCTCCCTAAAACCCGAGCTCCCTAAGTCCTAGCTCGGCACTAGGAGCCCGAGCTCCCTAAAGCCCGAGCTCCCTAAAGAACCCGAGCTCCCTAAAGAGCCCGAGCTAAAGAACCCGAGTTCCCTAAAGAACCTGAGCCTCCTAAGTTCGAGCTCCCTACTAGGAGCCCGAGCTCCCTCCTGAGAACCCGAGCTCCCTGCGAGGAGCACGAACTGTACTAGGCCCCAAGCCTCACGAAGCTAACCCGAGCTGACCCGTGGCAGCTCGGAACATTCCAAACCGAGCTCAAGGCACCTCGCTCACCACTCCGACACTTCACTTCCCAAACACCAGGCCCGCCAGACGTACCCGATGCCAAGGACGTCCCTGTCCAAGGGCGGCATACCTGACTGATTTGGGATCTGACGCCTGACAGCCGCATTTCCAACGGCTTCCTGCCACCGCCACCTGCAACCGTCGTCACTAGCCACAGAGACGGCTCCGACAGAAGGAACAGTGGCGGTTCTGTCCGACCAGAGGAAGTGACGCCCGAACTGGCAGGAGTTCAGAAGTAATCATGTCCGACCTAACGGAGGCCTGGAAGTGAGTGCGCGAAGTGGTTATAAAAGGCTTCTACCCCCCCAGGGATGAGGTATGCTAACTTCCGCGCTATCTGGTTATTTTGCCTTTGAAGGATTCTAACTTGAGCTTCGGAGCCTTACGCCGGGTTCTCCCCGGAGCTTCTCTTCTCCTCCCGTTTCAGGTCCCCGTTACCCATTTCAGAGGCAAGATCATCGACAGCTAAGACCGGCCAGATCGTGCATCATCAATTGGCGCCGTCTGTGGGAACACGCTTCAAAAAGCCTCCCTCCAAAACTTTCATACCCTTTCCTTCTTCTCTGAAAAACTCATTACTTATGGCCTCATCCAGCAACGCCGGACGCGGCACAGAGACAAACACCACCGGGGAACAGCTCCAAGTTCCCGTGGTGTGTGTGGGGCAGTTCACCATCCCCCTCACGGTGGATGGAATCCCAAATCTGACTACGCCACAAGCAGTGGCACCTGTATGCCTGCCCTCCGGAAACATCTCCTTCCCTCTTCCCATCGAGACTACCTTCACTGAACCGACCGCCGTCCCCCTGGCAGCTAGCCAAAATCGGTTGGACGACTTAATGCAATGCATGCAGGCAATGCAAGCCCAGATGCAGCAGTTCCAGCAACACCAGCTTCACCAACACCAAGTGTTGCACAACCTATCCCAATACCACTATCAGCAGCAGTTTCCCCAACTGACACCGAGCCAACCACTGCTTCCACCTCGCCACCCTGCCCCAAAGCCAGTAAAGGCCTCTCCGCAGGATGGGCGCCTTCACCAAGGAAAGGCCTCCAGGCCCCAGAATCCCCCAAACAGCCAGGCCTCGTCCCCAGGCCGGAGAGAAAGAAAAGTCATCCCCGCCTCGCGTCTCGCAGGCGGATCAGGAACCTCGCCCGCGAGGTCAGCACCTCGGGTCTCAAAACCGGAGTCCCCACTGGTGGGAAACCGATTCGGCGCACTGACGGCAGCGGACTACCAGAACTCCGAGCCCATCGAGCTCGGCAACACGGAGGCCAGCAGCGCCAGCACAAGGCCCACTCAGCAGCGGAGACGCCGTCAAAGTCGACGAACCGCCACCCGCGTCTTATCCGAGCTTAGAGGCAAAGGCGAGGCGAGCTCGGGCGAGGTAGGAATCGCCCCGATTCTCTCAGTTCCTTCCCCCCTCGCCTCAGAACTCCTGGCAGTCCCCTTGCCTAAAGATTTCAAGCTCCCGCCCCTAGACAAGTACGACGGATCCTTCGACCCCAACGACCACGTGGACGCTTTCCAGTCCCAAATGCACCTCGCCAGGGCCAGCGAATCATGCATGTGCGTGGCCTTCACCACCACCCTCAAGGGGGTAGCCCGCACTTGGTACAGGAACTTGGCCCCCGGATCGATAAAGTGTTGGGCTCAGTTCGTGCAGGTCTTCACTGCGCACTTTGTTACCAGCAAACGGTGCCCCCGAGCAGAGGAAAGCATCTTCAGAGTAGTCCAAAGAGAAGGAGAACCTATACGGGGCTACATCAAACGATTCAACGAGGCATGCCTACAGATACCTCGGTTGGACCCCGCGGTACAGCTCGCCGCAGCAAAAAGAGGTGTGACGCACAAGGAATTCAAGTGGCACATGGTAGCTAACCAGCCCGCGACCGTGGCCGAGTTCCTCAAGCTCGCAGACAAGTTCATGAGGACGGAAGAGGAAATCAACCAAAGAACCGAGGGCGGAAACGAGAAAAGAAAAAGGGACGGCGAGCCCCCTAGCTCGGCCGACCGGAAAAACCCGGCCCGGGACCCGAAACCAAACCAGTCATTCCGAGCTCCCCTCCCACCTCGGACAAATTACACGCCACTGAACACAAGGCGGACCGAGATCCTAATGACGATCAAAGACGCCCCCTTCGTGAAATGGCCACCTCGCCTAAAGGGAAATCCGAACGAAAGAAACAAGAATTTGTATTGTAGTTTCCATAGGGACCACGGTCACAGTACCGAGCTATGTAATAACCTCCGAGACGAGATAGAGGGGCTCATCCGTCGCGGATACTTAAGAAACTTTGTACAGCATAACAATAATAGCAATAAAGCGGATCAGCCGGGCGAACACTTAAAAGACGCCCCGGAGACTAGCAGCAGGCCTGCCGAACCGGTGCAGCGACAGCCTCCGGCAGAAAGGCCAGTTCGGGGAACCATCCATGTAATTGTGGGAGGTTCGGTGGTGGCGGGATGCACATCGGCGGCAGCTCGGACCTCAGTTCGCGAAGCGGTCCTCGAGGAGCGGAACCCCCCAAAGAGGCCGAAGACCGAGGAGCCGATCCTCTTCACAGAAGACGACGCGCGGGGAGTTCGCTACCCTCACGACGACGCACTCGTCATTAAACTCAGGATCAGCGACTTCGAAGTTAGGCGCGTGCTCGTAGATTCAGGCAGCTCGGCGGACATCCTATTCAAATTGGCATTTGATCGGCTGCAACTGCCAAGGAGCGACCTAAAACCTGCAAGCACTCCCCTGGTGGGCTTCAGCGGGGAGGAAGTCAGACCCCTTGGAAAGGTAACGGTGCCCGTAGAGGTCGGCACGTGGCCTTGTGCGGTCAGACTCAACCACGATTTTCTGGTGGTCGCGACCCCCTCCCCATACAACGCCATAATAGGACGGCCAATCATGCATATCCTGCGGGCGGTAGTCTCTACCTATTATTTGGCAATGAAGTTCCCTACAGACTTCAGTGTGGGGGTAGTGCGGGGCGACCAGCTCGAGTCCCGCAAGTGCTACGTCGCTGCCCTAAAGGGCAAGTCCAAGCCGGCCGGCGACCTCGACCTGGAGCGGCCTACGGAGCAAGGCGAAGAACGAGCCTCTTCGACAGAAGAGACAGTCGCGATCCCGACCTTACCTACGGACCCATCTCACGTACTCCAGATTGGTGCTTCTGTCAAGGAACCCCTACGGGCCGAATTGGTAAGTTTTTTACTCCAAAATTTAGATATTTTTGCATGGTCCGCGGCCGAAATGCCCGGCATTGACCCTAATCTTATAACTCACAAACTTAACACTGACCTTTAGTCAGACCCGTTAGACAGAAGAAACGGAACTTAGCCCCGGAGCGCTGAAAAGCAGTCGACGAGGAAGTCGAAAAGCTCCTCGCGGCAGACTTCATAAGGGAAGTCCATTACCCGAGCTGGGTGGCCAACCCTGTGCTGGTGAAAAAGGCGAACGACAAGTGGCGCATGTGCGTCGACTACACCGACCTGAACCGAGCTTGCCCGAAAGACTGCTTCCCCCTTCCTAGGATCGACCGTCTAGTGGACGCGACCTCGGGACACGAATTGCTAAGTTTCCTGGATGCCTACTCAGGCTACAACCAAATCCGGATGGACCAGTCCGACGAGGAAAAAACCAGCTTCATAACCGAATTCGGTATATACTGTTACAAGGTCATGCCCTTCGGGTTAAAAAACGTCGGGGCGACCTTCCAAAGACTTTTAAATAACAAAGACAAGGGTTTGTTAATGGCTGAAGAAGTGAAGTTGAATATATTATGCATTATAAATATATATATATATATGATATATTATGTATATTTCTAGTATTTGTGTTATATTATTATATATTTATTTATAATGTATATTAAAAATAAAAAAAAATCAAAAAACAAACAACCACACCAATCAATCAATTAATCGATTGGCTTCAATTTCGATTTTCCAAAAATCGGAGGTTCCAATTTGATTAAAAAAATACCACAATTCGGTTAACCGAATCATGAGCACCCTATCCAAAACAATGGCCGGGTCAATGTCCCTCCACCATAGCTCTAGTTAACTTTGGGGCATATGCTATGATGAATTAAGAAAGTAAACATGTGGCAAACCACGGTGATGTTTGGCATGGGTGATGATTCCTTCTTCCCAATCATACAGAAATTGGTGATTTTTGAAAAATCACCAAAAATTGTTATTTGGTATATCAAGCTGATTTTTGAGAAATTGGCTTTGAGTCTGTTTGGTACATTCTCAAGGGTTGATTATTTTTGTGGTAGAATTATAATTCAAAGCCATGTTGGATGTCATGTCATCCTCTAAAAATCGTAATCATCTAGAAATCAGGAAATCACCAAAAGAATGATCTCTGAAAAGGGCTGATTTCAATAATTGATTTTTGGCCAATTTCTTGAAAATCACAAAAATCAGCCAATGAAATAGAAATTTCAAAGCCGGTTCCTCAAACGCTGGCATGGCTCCGACATGACAGTGATTTTCAAGAAATCACCAATGATGCCAAAGAGAGCAAAGAGTCCCATATTGTAAAAGAAGTATAAATGACCCAATTACGAATTTCCTACCACTTGGCTTGTAAGGTTCAAAATATCGATATGCTTGATATGCTGGCAGAGGCGTATAGGTAATTTTTTTTAGTTTTTTTAAATTTGGTTCAGAGAAGCCAGTTTAAGATCCATCCATCATCTGAACCGGTCAAAACCCCGATACACCCTCTGTAGGGACGTATCGAAAAGCTCTCAATATGATACATATCAATACTTTGAACCTTATTGACTTGCTTCTTTCTTTAAAAAGTGCAAAGTAATAATCTAGACACACAAAAAAAAAAAAAAAAAACGGTTTGATTCGGAGACCTCAACTCTCTCAAGGTGGGGACTAGGTCCATTGATGGACAATCTAAGCTACTTCCATCTCTAATACTTTGGTTCCCCAAGGGCTTTGTAAAGGCAAAGCTGTAATTTTAATTTAAATGTGTGAGAGGAGAGGCTACAACAGTCAGCAGACAACGCGAAGGGGTATCATGTCTGAATTCTGATGGAAAGAAACAAGTAATAACGTACGTCAAAATGTGGATGGGCATCATTTCAGTCCGAAAAAGAAACCAAGGAATAAAGGTAGATGAGTAAATTGAGAGATCTATGTTGTGTTCATTTGCAAGAAAGAATAACGAGGGTGTTGATGAGTATATGACATATTCAAAAGGTTCAAAATATTGATACGCCTGTATATTGTTAGGGGGGCGTATTGATACCTAAAATGATATATTTTTATAATTTTTTTAGTTTTCTTTTTAATTTCGTTTTTAAATTTATTTTCAATTATATTTTATATTAAATAAAAACTGGTTCTTAAAACACCTATAAATGGGTATATCGTCAAGTGCCCGATATACGATACACCTGATAAGCGATGTATGATATCAAAATTTTGAACCTTGGATATAATGAAAGAAAAGTAGGAAAGAAAAGGGGTCTGCACTCTGCAGGTGCATGACTCGGTGATTCAAATTGTTTAGCTTGCCAAACTGTGTGTGATTGACAGGCTGCTTAATTAATGTTATATCACCCGGATGACCCAAACATGAGAAGAAAAGAAAAGAAAAGAACCCTAATGACAAGAAAAGCAAAACCAAGGGTGCAATTAACTCCGGTTGGCCCGACTTAGCATTGGGCTCAGTTTTTAGGGCTTGACCCATTATATTCAAATTTTGACCAAACCCCAAACCGAAGTTACACCCCTAATTAACCAAGACCTTGAGCTCAAGTGTCTCATATATACTTGCAGTTATTGGAGGGATTTCCAAATAGTAGAAAGGTCAAATTCCTGATTATCAACTCATCAATAGCATCTTTGATGAAGGGGATGCCTCCAAAAGTGTAAATGGTTCAAAACCATGTCTAGATCGGTGTGGATTTGTCAAAATCTACCAAACTATGGATTTTTTTTTTTTTTTTGAGGGGCAAACGAGACACACCAAATGAGAATTGAATTATATGCCGAGAGCATGTTAAATTGAATTGGTAATATAATACATATGTTACACCGTATATGCTTTACTCCTTACCCAACTGTAGGTAATATTTACATCCTTCTCTGTAATAACTGATAATTGGGTTATCTTCTCTCGATCATAACCTATAAATGCTTAACTGAAGATATACCCACCTTGATTTATAAATTATTACATTACACATTTATTTAGAATCACCTCAAGGAATGCTTAGAGCTTGTTTTCTTGTGTTTGAGTGCTTCCATGGCTGCTGTCGCTGTTGCTAAATAAGCAACGCAAAGATAACTCAAAGGCAGCAAAGACTGCCCCGTTCACCAAGAAAGACCGATAAACAGCAGTCCCCAATCCTCGCCACAGCACGCGATAACCCTCTTCCTGTACACTCTTGTAGAAGCAATCAACAATTCCACGATATTTGGGTGGAGGATTATCCGTCTGGGATTGAGACTGGAGCCTAGTTTTGACTACATCCAAGGGATAGCAACACACCCAACTGGCGACCCCCGCCAGCCCTCCTGCAACCAGCATGGTTCTTACGCTCTCCTGCCCGCTCTTCCGGCAGCCTGGGTGAAGCTGCTCTCGTGCATACTCGTACGTCCAGAAGTAGAAGGCATGTGCAGGTCCATCTCGTAGTGTGGTGACTGTCAACCCTCGATACATCCCCCTCACCCCATCCCTCCTCAAGATGCCTTTCGCTAAGCTCATTGGGGTTTTTTCTCGATCACTTGGAAGGTTGTGCGACTGCCCACCTGTCCTCAACTGGAGACGTATTTTGACAAGCTCAACAGGACTGAGCAGAAAGCTCTGCACAACTCCGGTTCCTAATCCTGCCAGTGCAACACCTGTATAGGGAGGAGGTTCCATGGTTTTGGTGGGTGAATGAAGTGCTCGTGAAAAGGCTCCATAGATTTGGAAGACAATGGCATTCTGTACCAAGAATTTCAATTGTCAGTACAGTACAGGTGTTTGTCTCTGAGAACTTCCCAAGCTTCTTCTTGAATGCTTCAAGAGAGTAACTTAAGTTCAGTTAACATATTTTCATTTTCAAATCATCAGGCTTATTTTAATGATGAACTTAACGTGGCTGGGAGCCCAAATATTTCATAAATTCTCATAGAATTCAGAGCCTAACCTGCTGGCTGACCAACTCATCAGTTGCCATGGTTCATGAGTGATGAATTTAAATTTGTTTATCCCTGTTTTTAGTTCTCTTGTTTCTATTATTCTTTTCTTTGCTTGTTAAGAATTAATTGGGGATATCCAAATATTTTAGTTTTTGGGAGTGCTTAAAAATAAGCGTTTATTCAAATAAGCAGTTATTTTGGGTAGGAATCCTACCAGTAAGCACTTATTTGTGTTTGAGAAATAAGCTCAGACAATTGCTTATTCCGAAAAATAAGTTTGGGTTTATTTTTAAGTACTTATTTAGGGCCCGTTTGGCATGTCTTTCTGTGCAGTCTTTCAGTTATTTACAAGTCGGGAATACCGATTTTCGGTCTATTTCCATTTGACTCATGGAAGACCTAGCCGCTAAGAGTCGAAGCTCGAAAAGACGTGAAAAGCCTATTTTGGCTGATTTTAAAAAGCTCCAAATGAAGCTTTTTGCGTCTTTCATGTTTTATTCTCACGCAGAAAGACATGTATCTTTCTCAGATATTCATGTAAAAACTCAATGCATCTTTTAAATGTCAAAACTATCAAAAGATCTTCTCAAAAAGATGCCAAACAGGCTCTTAGTAAATGCTTATTATTTCCTTTCTGAACAGTTTTGGCCTGCCACATCATTTTAAAAATACCTATACTAGCCCTGTTTGAATTTGATGCCAGGCTCCCACGAAGGACCTGCATGTTCTGAGGTGGAGAAAGTATCCCAACCCTATCACAAAAAAAAGGTATCCCAACCCAAGTTTGATCAAGCTTTATCAACTTTTCACCCTAATTTTTGAAAGAAGAGAAACACATTTATTATAATTCAAAGTTTTTGCAGAAGATCCACTTCATGTCAGTTAGAATCGGAATGGTCTATTCCTGAACTCTGTTTGATTCAGACAGACAGGGCCTAAGAACTTCTTCAAGCCAATACAACATCCGGGAAAATTGTAATAAAACAATGTTTAAAATTTTTGTGGAAATTCCACAAATGTTTCTAATATATATGGATATATGGGAGTATGGGACGTATTGGCTGTACCGTATCCATATATAGAGAGGGTGGCTATATCCGTTTATGGCACAGGGCACATTTGTGGAAATTCCACCCATGTTGATACTGTATTGATCCTAATTTTCAGAACTTTATTATTATGTTGTTTGTTTTAAGCACAGTTGGGATTGTTTGTTCCCTATCAATCTGTACATCCAAAGAAAAAAAACGTCAAGAATGTAATTTTATTTTTTATTTAATCATTATTTTTTTTGTATAAAATCATTCAATGTTCAATGATGTATGTATTTTGGGGTTTCAATTGAAAAAAGAAAAACGTAGATTTATAGTTAGTTTTGTGATCCTTATTAGATTTTTCCATTTTCTCCAAAAAATAGAAAAAATAAAAAATAATGAAAATGATTTGTTCTATATTTCTTAAATGATTTATCAAGTATCAAATCATTAACCTAACCATTATTTTATGTCAAAAATGATATTTTTCTAACTTTTTGGTATTTTGTAAAAAAATAATTATGTAAATATGCAATTGCTACTAATTGAAAATTCTGAATTACATATTCTATGCATCATAGAAATTATAATGCTTTTATATTCTTAAACTAAAATTATGTTTTATCTATAATTTGTTAATTAATAATTTAATCCATGATAAATAAGTAAATAAAATGTATTGATTATTTAAATAAATACAATAATTATTTACAAAATACTAAATAGCTAAGTAACAATTTATGAACTTTTGGTTAGATATGCGATGTTTTAACTTTTAAGCTTATATTAGTAAATTTATGGGTTTTATCCAAAAAAAAAGGAAAACCCAAAAAACATAAAAAGAATGTATTTTGTATGTATTAAATAAGGGAGAATATAAGAATATTAAGGAGGAGAGGATGTGAGAGAGAGAGAGAGAGAGAGAGACCTGAAAGCTGACGGAGACCAAAGGTGCACCCATGCCTCTGTATAATGCGGCAGGTCCTTCGGCGGAAACGATGTTGCGGAGTAGGCCGAAGGCCGACGCATTAGCGTTGGTAGGCTGTTGAAGACGTATTCTTAGCGTGTCCAGGGGGTACCCGGACACCACACCCGCCATACCCCCGAACCCCCCCGCCACAAATTCCTTGCACCAACTGCTCGCAAGAAATTCCGGCCAAAAGTCCATCTCCCACCACTCTCATTCCACGAACAACCGACCAACGCTTTCCCTCTCTGTCTCCGACTTTTCAATCGGATTTTTTTTTCTTGGAAAGACGCCAACTCTCTCTCTCTCTCTCTCTCTGGATATTCTTGAAACAGAAACAAACAATACACTCCCACTACGCAAGAAGTTAGGAACGATGGGAATGTTGTCGTCCTTTATACTGAGAGGAAATAGAGGAGAGAGAGGGAGGTATGCCAATTTCCAGAGAGAGATAGAAACAAAAAGGAAATGGAGGACCAAAATCAAAGCGTTTCAGAATAAAAGAAAGAAGGGAGACATGCTTTTTTATTTGTTGGATTTCTTTATTTCCTCTAAAATGAAAGGCGCCGGTGCAACTTGTTCGGGACCGCCTCTCGTGGGGAAGAAACGGCTATTTCTATTTTTTTTCAAACGACGATCGCAAATGTCAACACACCACGTGGAATTTATATCTCCTGCGTCTCAGTGCTGACCAGCGTTGGTTCCAATTCGGATTAGCATTGTTTTGCTTTCTGGTGAGCTTTTCAAATGATACCTCCTCAGCTTCTCTTTTGTTCCGATGGGTGCAGACTGTGGAGGATTCCGATCAAATGCTTGACAACTTGGGCAGTTGCGCTTATGCAAGCAAATGCAGTCTGAATCATGGGTCGACACAGAGGAGATTACTGGAGCTTGGGAAGTAAAGTACGACTGTACAAGAAGACTGTAAGCCAGTACCATGGAACTGGTATATATAGAATTACAGAAATGGCGGAACCTACAAATGGAGGCTAGTTCTATGGTTGTGGTTGTGAGGAATTCCCATAAAGTAAAATTAATTTTCAGTGTAGACCCAGAAAATCGATCATATTGGGGAAAGCTTGGGCTTGCATTGCAATCTTACTAGTCGTGGAAAACCATCCATATTCATCACCTGACTGTGTTTAGCACATTGTTAAATAAAATATTCTCTGAAATATTAGAGAAAAAGATAAGAAAGTAGGTGATGTAAGCCACGATCGATCCAAGCAAAAAGTTATGGAATCTTTCACAAAAAAAGATGGATTGAGTTAAGTGATCAACGAGATTCAGTGGGGGGAATTGGAATATTAATAAAAATGTACGTTGAATCTCACTGTCACTGATATTCTGAAACAAATGTTGTTTCTCTTTCTTTTTAGCTTCCTTTATCATTTTGTCTTATTTTCAGAATTTGGAGTTTGATGCGTATAACATGTTTGATAAAACGTCAATTCATCATGCCTGAGGATGCAAATTCCACCATTGAGATTTCAACGCTGTGTTTGAATATTGTCTACCACTTCTGCAAGATTTCTTTTATTTTTGCATTCCCATTTCTGCCTAGGGGTGATCACCTTGGCCCTAGGTTTTATGTTCAGACCTAGCTCAGGTCTACACTATATTTTACATTATTTGATATATAAAATAAATGTTATACACATATTATATAACATATAATATCAAATATTATATATATATATATAAGTGCATTTGTCTTAAAATAAAATTTTCCAAGTATACATATATAACTACTTATAACTTAATAATTTATTGAAGTGTATCGGTCAATCTTATGTTAATCAATGTAAAAATGGTATTTAATTAATTATAGTATCACTGGTAAACTCTTGTATCTGCAACATGTATTATTTTTCTTATAGTAATTTAATTCTATAAATTTTTTCCTTTAGCCCGCATTTGTGTGAAAATTTACACAGAGGAGGAGGGAAGTAGAAGAAGAAGAAGAAGAAGAAGAAGAAGAAGAAGAAGAAGAAGAAGAAAAAGTAGGAGAAGAAGAGAGAAAGAGAGAGAACGAAAGAGAGGTAGGTTTAGATTTGCCGCTACAACTGGTTGTAGCAGCGGTGATGGAATAGAGAAAGAAAAAAAATGGGGGAAGAAGAAGAAGAAGAAGAAGAAGAAGAAGAAGAAGAAGAAGAGAGGAGGGGGAGGAGGAGGAGGAGGAGGGGGGAGAGAGAGAAGGATCGTTGGTGTTGGTGCCGCCCTAGGTTATGATCTACCGTTGCAACTGGTTGTAGTGGCTGTGATGGAACAGAGAAAGAAAAAAGGGGAAAGAAGAGGAAGAAGTGAGAGAGAGAGAGATTGCCGCTGCCATTGCTGCCCTGGTTTCAGATCTACCGCTACAACTAGTTGCAATGGTGGTGACAGAATAGATAAAGAAAAAAAGGGGGAAGAAGGAGAAGAGAGAGAGAGAACGAGAGAGAAAAATCGCCTCTGCCACTATCGCCTTGGGTCCTGATCTACGAAGAGAGAAGGAGAAGAGATAGAGGGAGAGAGGAAGAAAGAGACGTTAGTTTTACATCGATAATTTAGATGTATATTTTACATTGATTATCGGTGTAAAAAAATCAAAAATCAATTTTACACCTATTTACGGTGTAAAACTACACGCTTTCCAAACATGTGGAAAATCAAACCGGGGTGTAAAGTTTACCCTAGTTTGATTTTCCACTCCAAACAAATGTGGCCTTATGAAACAAACATGCTTTTCATGAGCAGATAAAAAGACATGTTGGGTTTGGGTTGGGTCAATTTGTCTTCATAATTTGTTAACTCTAATCTTGATCCATACCTCAAACAGATCTGACCCAACTTTTTTTTTTTTTTTTTGCTCAATTTGGAAGTAGTACAAATACAAATGAAATACAAGGTTTTACACTCTACAAATTTGTATTTATACTACTCCTTCCAAACTGAGCTTTTTTTGAAGATTTGGTTTTGGGCTAACTTGGCCTAAGTTGCATCCCTGGGGTCAATGGACAAACAATGGGAGGTATTCTGTTTCTAGAATCCCATAACCCCAAAACCCTGTTGAAAATCAGGATCTCCCATAAATAGAAATGGAACAAACACAATATGAGTATAACATCCAACCGCACATAGGGAAATCTTGTTTTCTCTGTTGGAAGGTGGGAATCAATGCCAAGTCTACACTATAATTGGCTAGAAATCTAACCAAGTAAGGTTGCAAATGAATCAAACCAGATGGAACATAGGTAGAACCAAATTTGATTTGTTTGTATTTTGAATTATTATTAAATTTGGATTGCAATGGGATATTGAATATCATAAATAAATTAAATAAAAAATCAAATGATATATACTATTTGATGATGCGTGATCGAACAACTCCCTCTTGGAGGGCAGCTTGAAGGTTGGGCTAATGAGGTTCCCTAGTCGAGTTGCAAGAAAACAATATCAAAGTATCTGGGTTGCTTTACTCGAAGTGGGCACCCTGATGCTTAAGTCAGCGGAGGTGTAGGCAGGTTGACCACCACGTCACACAAGTGACAGGTTGCTACTTGGACCTCAGTCTGGTCGGTGAGACCTCGACAAGAGGTCTTCCTTCATGAAACCATTTAACACATTTGTCATCTTATTTTTCTTATTTCCTCTCATCATGATACCATTATTCCAAACAATTTGTATGGAATTGCGACTGTAATAGGTATGCATTATTCTTTTGTTTTCATCTTTTTTTTTTCTTTCGTTTTATATGCTTGTATTTTTTTTGTCAAAAACCCTATCCCAATCGAAGAAACATAACACTCTAGATTTGCATTCCTAGTTGATTTGAGTTTGTGTTTTTTTAGATCTCATTATGCCAATCTTTATATGATATTTGGGGAGGTTAAATCTTTGTATCCTATTAATGGTTAGAAAATAATAGTTGAAAATTTACTATTAGCACTTTGTGATGGAGAGCAAAACAATCCCTAAATTTCTATTAATTACTGATAAATTAATTATTCTAGTTAATTATAGTCTCAACATTATTCTAGTGACATGAAAATTTTCTATAAAAAAAATAATTATTTGAACAGAGTTATTATAGTTCCATTGAAAATTATTAACATTTCCATCGAAAATAACTAGTCGATTTCATTAAAATAATTTACACTTTAATGGGATATTATTATAACAAATAGTTATTTGCACATTAAATAATAAATTATTATACTTTCTATGCATTATTCTAGTTTCATTAACAATAGAAGTTCAAGTTCATTGCTTTTCGTTATTTTTTTATAAGCATATATGAGTTGTTGCATTTTCTAATGATGTATATGTTATTCGAACTTTAATGGTTAGTGGAGTAGAGAACTATCACATTGAATCTTTTTTTAGATGTTATTCTATCTTTAATGTTCATGAATTTGATTTTCCTTATTGTGAACTTTAACTCATTACACTCTAGTGGGTTTATTGAAAATAATATCCTATTACTCTTAGGATATTTCTCGAGAATAAATATCATATTAATAAGGTCCATGTTCTAGAATGTAATATTATATTTTCTGTTTATCCAACACTCATCGAATTATTCTTGCAAAATAATTTAATTTGCAAGATACCCACCACTAAATATAACCTTTTTTTTTTTGTATTAGGTTATGAACTTATGTTTATTGGTGGGTTTTATTAATTATTTAAATCTCATCATCACTTTTTAGCATTTCTCTTTAACTTATCATAACTTTTCAAAACGTCCGCCATCTGTAAGAACACCATTGGTGTTCATTGACAGAAGTTGTCCATGTCAGCATTGATGCAATTTTTATGACCAAACTGCCCCTGAATGGTGAGTCAGAAGAAGAAGCAGTATTCATTGTCTTCTACCTCACAACAAACCAAAGGTGCCCCTTCTCTCTCTCTCTCTTCCTTCTCCTCCTTCTCCCCATTTCTCTTTTCCTTCTCTCCCCCTTCTTCTTCTTCTCTATTGTAATGGTCTGTCAAGTTGACGCTCTCCCATCTAATTGATAGGAGATGTTTGGGGAGATTCGGGTCATTTTATTTTCCATTCAATACAATTCGCCTTTGATTGCAATTTCCGTAAGGTGGAAACTGTGCTAACTCTATTGATTATAGAGCATTGTTATCGATCCCAGAGTCCTCGTGGTCTATGCTTCTATTTTCTCATGCCAAACCTCCTCCTTATTTGTAGTTCAATATCATTCACCTTGGCTTCTGCTCATCATCGACAGAAAAATAAACGGAAATCAATAAAGAACAATCCAAACCTTTAAATATCCAGTTAACAAAAGGCCTTTTGGTTCCCCACCCCTTTTTTCCTCCTATCTGTCATAAAAGAGGGAAGGGGTGAAGGGCATCATACATCTCAACCATACCGCTTTTTCTTCTCCGAAGTTATCTTGCTGCTATTGTTGCTTCTAGAGAATTAGAGAATAAACAAGAACATATTTTAATTTGGGAGGATAATAAAATGTTGAGGCTTGGTTGTAAGAAATTTCTAGGGTTTTTGAGATAGAGGAACCAAACGCAATCACAAACTCTGCTATGTCTCTACCACGAGAGGGTCGTCGATCACTTCAATAATCTCCGTAACATTGGATCCTTTGACAAGAACGATGCTATGGTCGAGACGGGACTTGTTGGTGCTCCTGGTTGCGGTGATTACATGAAGCTTTAGATAAAGGTTGATGAAGAATCTGGGAAAATTGTCGATGCCTACTTCAAGACCTTCAGATGCGGTTCTACCATTGCTTCTTCTTCTGTAGCCACAGAATGGGTAAAGGGGAAACAAATGGAAGAAGTCTTAGCCATAAAAAAAAAAACACGGATATTGCAAAGCATCCCTCGCTTCCCCCACTAAAATTACATTGCAGCATGCTTGTGGAAGATGCAATCAAGGTGGTTGTGAAAGATTATGAAGCTAAGCGACCTAAGTTGGGGCCAAATACTGATCAGGTTGTACCAGTTGAAAGGGTAGCTGATGCTTGAAGAACAAGTAGAGAGGGAGAGAGAGAGAGAGAGTAAAGAAATGGAAGCAGAACTGGTTGAATATAATAAAGGGTAAATAGTAATCTATTAACACCGTTAGTTTATTTATTGTAAAGTTACTTACATGGGTCCGTGGACGTTTTGAAAAATTATGATGAATTTAAAAAAAATGCTGAAATTTTATGATGAATTTTAAATAATTTCCCTATTATCATTAATTCATTATATTTGACTAAATGATATGATATAGGATGGTATTTGATGTAACTTATTAATATTATGGAGTTCATATAACTTGGTAAACTTCATTCGTACTCTAATATAGTATGTTGAACTTCATTCATATTTTAATTAATTGTTTTTTAATAACAACCTTCCTTACACAACACCATGTTCATATTGTACTTCTTGTATATTATCAAAATTTAGAAAATAGATCATAATTATAAGTTTTACTTCTACGTTGAACTTTGGGCTCAAATAGACCATATGCAAATCATATGGCAACATTAATGGAGTTGTCAATTCATTTGGAAGCCAAAAGATGATGTTGAAGGGCTCAAATGGGCTAAAATAAGTGTTCATGTGTGTGTGTTTATTTATAGTGGCAGAAACCTGTTTTGAAGCAGGCTATTGTAAAAAAGGCTCTATTTTTTCAACAGAAAAGGTCACCGGAAAAACACATTATCAAGTGCTCATTAACTGATTTTCTAAAAAGCCATCTTAAGAAGCTCACTTAGAGAGGAAAAACCTGGCCAAACACAGTCTCATTGAGTTTATATAGAGGGTGGGATATCACGAGTCTCTAATACCAGATGCTGGAGTTTAGAATTCACATCAGCACCCCACAACACATTTCAATCGTGCATTGAGAACATCTTCCCATGACAAATATGATAGATATTCCTAATACATGCTGAGATGTGCATGTGAAGTACTGATGTGATGTTAGAGTTTGGATGTCTTGCCAATAAAACACATTCCAGCATCCTACCACAACTGCAGGCACATCTCATACTAGGACCCACCAGAAAAGTAGGACCAACCATGTGTGAGATGTGGAACTTGGAATGAGTTTTATTGAGAGTAAATCTGGCCTCAATCTCCAAATTTACATCTGTGTCCACAGAAGGCGCTCTACAAACGCCCTACATCCACATTTCAGCGTGCATTGAGAATATCTCCTGTGATTGTCATGCTGTGAGGTTGGTAAGAGGAGCGCTTTGTGACGAACAGATCCGAAGTTCCGAACTTGCAAACGCTGAAACGAGTCCTCTTCAAATTTGCATATTGATACAGACCATCCGTTTCTGAAATCCAACGGTGCAAGATTTTCTGATAGGGTTTTAATGTTTTATCGTCTCCGTGGATTCTACTATTTGGACGATCGAGATTACAAAACTGCCATTGCCAGTTTCAATTTTAAAATTTCCCGCTCTCCTGCCCGCGCGTTCTTTTTCATTTGGGCATTTCCATTTTCCAGTCACGAAGAAAAGGAAGACGACGGAGTCCGGCTTTCAAGGGAAGCTTGAAAATGGCTCAAGCTGCAAGACTCAACCTGCGAATGCAAAGGGAGCTAAAGCTCCTTCTCACCGACCCACCTCCCGGCGTCACGCTTCCGCTGCTCTCCGGTGACGCCGATTTCTCTTCCTTGTCCAGCATCGATGCCCGTAAGCTTCATTTGATTCAACTTTTTTTCTCAGTTTCGTTCTATCTCTATCACATATTTTTTTCTAAAGGAATTGAAACTTATTAATTCCAATCCGGCCAACTTCTCCAATCTTTCTCAATATTTCGACTCAAGAGATCGAAGGCCCCGAAGGAACCGTTTATGCTGGAGGTGTTTTTAAGATCAAGATTCAAATACCCGAAAGGTCCGTTTTTCTTTTTATTTTTTTTAACCTTTTTAATTACTGTACTGGGGAAGATCGTGGTCGTGCCTATTATCTAAACTTTAAACTCTCTTTTTTTTTCATTATTTTGATTTACTCCCAAATCCTTTTTTCTGGGTTTTGCAATTGCAGGTATCCGTTTCAACCTCCCAATGTGACTTTTGCGACGCCTATATATCATCCTAATATTGACAATGGAGGTCGGATTTGCCTGGATATTCTTAATCTTCCACCGAAGGTATTCTACGAGAGTGTAGCGTTTTTGCGTCCCAGAACTTGATGTTTAATAGCTTCATTTAGCATCTATGCACTACGATCTATCTCTGAATGGTTGTCGAATGTAGACCATACTGAATACACTGGTCTTATATGAACCATGAAGCTTTTAGGTTAGTTTGTGTTCCTTAATTTTATAATTTTCAATTGGTGATACGCATAGGGTCAATGAGGATCTTAATCACCTTCCTTTGCTTTGTCATTTTAGTTATTCCACTTTTACGGGGCTTGTTGTTTTAATCATTTGGGAAGGGGTAGAAATCATCTTCTTAAAAGGAAGGTGAATTAGGCCCACGTTGAGAACTCTGTGGAGTTCTGAGCTTGGTTGAAGTCTGTTTGCTCCAATGGAATTCTGTAATGGCTCTTACAGCAGTATTGGTTTAAATTTTCTATCGTTTTTCATTTTCGTTTTTTTTCCCGGTGAAACCATAGTTGAAGTTTGTTGTTGCCTACAAGTCATCTAGCGCAGGGACAGGAGAAGCTGCTACCAGATGTACCGGCAGTTTAATAGCTAGTATAATCGTTTTGAGTACCTCAGTTGAATATTTCTAGTTCTTTTTTGAACAAAAAATATTATGGCCTGTGCCAGGTAGAAAGAATATTACATGCATTGATGCATATACTATTTGACTAAACCAAACCGTACTTGTTATAAAAATTTCCCTGATTTCATTAAGATGGTATGCTAAATGTCACCACCCTTTCCTAGCCCTTTTCTCCGTCTTATAGTGTTATTTTGTGAGTTGTAAAGGAGATAATACTGAAGGTAATTTGGACCTCAACCCAAAACTGGAGAGAAAACTGTTTTAAATCCTTAACTCAACTTGTGTCCAGATGAAAGGGTTCAGAACCTGCCTATTTGGCATAGGTTTGGTGCCAATAGATAGGCCATTCAAATATCTATCCACCAAAAATCAAGATTGCATGATTCAAGAGCAACTGAGAGAGTTACGGCTGATTTATGGGTAGCTGAAATGGAATTTCAATTTTTTTAGCTATTTGAGTTTTTGGACTGGAGTTCCTAGTAGTTTTTGAATTTATTTTAGTAGGTATTTGTTTTATAAGTTATCTTTTTTCTCACTTATAATGGACCAAAAAGCCAATTTTTAAAAAGGTTTCTAAGGAGTTTTGGTCAGTTTTAAAGTCATACCAATCATAGGTATGAATTGGAGAGTACTTAGGGGTCTTTAGGTCAAGGGAATAGTTTTTATAGGATCCCTAATGTTACTGTAAAGGAGGGTATTCTGTCCGTCTTCTTTTCTTTGGGTCTGATGTTCAAAAGCTTTTCCTCTGGTGACTCTATGCTGGAGCCTCTCTATCCCTTTCCCTCCCTCCCTCCATTTATTTCTTATTTGTTAAGAGATTTCTGAATCACAATGCTATTCTGCACTAACTAGCCGGGTTGCATTCAACTGCTAGTGCTAGAGAATCAATTCTTGCTGTTTTGGTCATCCATGTGTCCACAAGAACTTTTGATGTACTGGAATCTTCATTTCTCAGTACCCTCATGAAAATTCATGTTTCTTGAAAATGTTATATATGTAGATCCAATAAATTGATGTTCGGGTTTTATGCAAAATGTACAGTACATTTTTTTACAGCACTGATATTGCGAAGCATTTTATGGTTTATATGTTGCACATCAAGACGGATATTCTATAAATGTTGCATTGTCAAGGCTGTAAATGGTTCACCATCTATGTAATACGTACAATAAGTGTATAGTGGTCTTGGGGTGCAACATTTGTAGTTCAGTGTGCATGATTTACTACCCTATTATTGCTTTCATGGTACTTGTACCATAAAACATGTTTCTTTACCATAATATTTTTTCTTTTAGTTTTTGTTAGGGTATGGTTTTTGTTAGGTTCGGGCTTGGCTTTTTTCCAATTTTTGAATGGGGCCAGCCTGAAGCCCGAGCCTGACATAGTGTAAGTCAGGCCCAAAGCCCGGTCCGTGAACAGGTTTGGTGTCTGTGTTAGACAAATCTTCGGTTCCAGCAAATGCTTATAGATTGTACTTGGTTCTTGTTGGGCTCCTCAGATAAATGAAATGCTAGATGTTTGTGTGATGTGATGACCAAAATAGGTCAAATATAAGAGAACAAAGGAAGATAGAAAGCCCATTGCAACCTCTACAATTTTAGTGGGATAACTCAAAACTAAAGTTCAATACCATAAGAATTTTCCTTGAGCATGGCACTCCCTTGTAACCTGTTGCTGAAGCAACTTCCCAACTAATCTGAGCAAAATGTGTGGTCACTTGTCACTCAGATTTTTATTGAGGAATTATTGTATTCTATGAAGTCAATGCTTAAAATTTTGTTTTACAGGTATTTAGTGGTTAAACATGAAGTATTGCACACCTTTATGACCAATATATGCTCTTCATCTTCATCATCATCCAAGCCTTATCCCAAATACATGGGGTCAGAAACATATATCCTGTTTTATATCCTGTTTTGCTATTCTGTTCTGTTTAAGGCCATATCCATTGGTAATTTATTGACACTTAAATCATTTGTTTACTACTTCTACCCAAGTCCTTTATAGTCTCCCCCTAGCCCTTTTAGCCCCTTCAACTTGCAATAAATCACTTCTTATGGGTGATGTTGATGGTCTTCAGTCTTCTATACATGTGACTAAATCATCTAGGTCTACTTTCTATCACTTATCTATTGGTGCTACTCCTATGTTACTTTGAATGACTGCATTTCTGATCATATCCTTTCTAATTTTTTCACTTGTCCATCTCAGCATATGCATTTCTGCCTCACTTATTTTTTATAATGAAAATAAAGTACACAAAGCAATGTTTTGGCATGAAGACTTCTGGTTAAATTTGTTTTCTATTCTTTTAAACCCCAAAGATTACCATTGGTGTTGGCCAATTGAAGAGAAAAAAATCTTGGTATGGTTTTCAAGGGCTTCCAGTTCTTATTTCTCTCCTCTCTTTCCCTCCTTCTTGGTCATGTTATTACTCTCTCATCTCTGTTTACAACTTACAATGCCAAATACTGGCAGCTGATGTGTCTTTTCTTTACTTCTTTTCAGCTTCAAATTTCGTTTCTCAGTTTTTCATTGTTTAATCATTGGTATATTTCTGTCTTCTAATCCTAGTTTATTTCGCCTTCTCGTTGTGAGATTCTTATATTTTCTTTTCTTTTTTTCCTCAGTTCTCTTCTATGTTCTTTTTTTTAAATATTTTTAATTATTTATACATTTCTAATATTTTATACAATTTTATGGTTGTATAGTGAATTTCATCTCATATGATTTGAGTAACACTTTGCAATTAATATTTGTTTTCCTGATGAGAAAAATGGCAACTTTAGTTTCCATCTTGTTGAAACTTGAAGGCCTTTACATTGGCTTTGGAATCGTTATGAGATTTTGAGAACTTTGACACGTGGTATGTAAACAACTATGAACAGACAAACTTATGTCATATTTGAAAGACTCCATTTTGAATTGAGTATACTCGCATTTAGTATGTCAGAAACCTTGTTGCAGTTATTGGCTAAGCTATTCTTGTCAGAAAATGCTCATTTTTGCTGCTCTAATTGATCTATTCATGACGAGGTTGAAGTTCCATTTTACAGGGTGCCTGGCAACCATCTCTGAACATTTCAACCGTGCTAACTAGCATTGGGTTGTTATTGAGTGAGCCCAACCCTGACGATGGCCTAATGTGTGAAGCAGTAAGTCGTATGTTTAAGGAAAACGACAGAGCTAAACAGTTCATGGGCGAAATAGTAAACTTGTGGCCTTGATTATTTTTCCCCTGGTCAATTGTGCAGAGCAAAGAGTACAAATATAATAGGCAAGCTTTTGATCAAAAGGCAAGGTCTATGACCAAGATATATGCGAAGGTTGAAACTAGTGGAAATGGTGGTGGTGGAAATATTCTAGCAAATTCAAACACAAGCATGGTAATGATCACTTGCAGTTGGTTGTCTTCTCTTCTTTCATCTTGGTCCATCTCATACAGGCTATCTTTCTTCTTAATACAGGTAGAAGTTGGAGAACCAGATACAAGGTCTAAAAGCGTGGGCTTATGCCCCAAGAAGCTATATGGGATTAGCCGGAAATTGTCACTGGAATCTTCAGGTCCAGTGCAGAGTAAGGATGCTCATAACCAGGGAAATGCCATGGCAACTGACCGATTATCAGTCTCACAATCACAAAATCTTTCAACAGTTTCATCCAACTCTTTGTCAATGCCCGAAGCCCAAGATGTTGACCGGGAACAACCTCAGCAGTATCATGATGTCACAACAGTGGATGCCAACATGAACTCAAGTAGTAGGAAGTCATTTGGAATCACCAGGAAGTTGTCACTGGAACATGGGGCTCAATCTCGAATGAGGTATGCTGATAACAATGCGAATATTTTGGTCTCTCAGCCGTTGTCACCTGTGCACTCTGAGAATCATTTATCAATGCCACAAGCTGGAAAGAATGATGAAAACCAACCTCATGAAGATCACAGTGGGCAAATGGTGAAGACATGCACTAGCATGAGCAATAAGATGCTCAGAGGGATTCGCCGTAAGCTATCACTGGAGTCTTTGGGCCCACTCCAAAGGAGGGATGACAACGTCAAGGAAAACATGGTGCTGACTCATAGGCCATCACTTGTGCACTCCAAATGTCTTTCAACAGTTTCATCCAAGTCCCTGCTGACGCCTCCTCAATCTGGTAAGCTTGATGAACAACAGCCCCATGAAGGTCATAATGTGGACAAACAAAACTGTAGTATGAATGCGAGCCATAAGTTCTATGTAATGGGTACAAGGCCATCTGAGTCCTTAGGATTGCTGAGGAAGAAGGATGTTGATGACAAGGAGAATGTGGTGGTTGACAAATCTTCACTTTCACATTCTCAGTACCTATCTGAAGATTCATCTAAGTCTGTGCCACAAGCAGTTATTTGTGGTGTACACCTACCTCCTCAATATGACAACAGAAATTTTGGAAGTGATAGCTTCAAGCAGCAAGAGAAAGAAACTTCACCTACTGCGGAAGAAGTGATTGTTTTGGATAGTGAAGATAGTGAGGAAGAGGGAACGAAACCAAAGAGGTCTAGATTGTCACTTGCACGGAAGCGTTTGGCTGGAAAATGGAAAGTCAAAGACAAAAGTTGAATGTCTTCAACTTTTCTCTTCTCCTTTTTCTGGTTTGTTTAAATGCAATATAAGTAGCTGAAGTTGTAATCGAGCTCTTCCTTTTGGGTGGACTTTGTATTTGGCCATGGATGGATGATCTAATGTCCACTTTGAATCCAACAAGCTATACTTACCTAACTTTAATCAGAAAGACAAAAACACAATATAGTAAGACTTTCTTGAACATGGAACATTTCACATTTGGATATCTCATTTCCTCTAAAAAAAGTTTGGGTATCTCGTTCGGGTGTGCTTCTGGAGGTTGTATTCGGGTTCGCTTGAGTTAGCATTTTACATTGTTTTGGACTAAGGACTTTAGGATGGGTTCATTGAAATTTTGACAAAAGCATAACGCGAGACGCCCAAGATCCTCGATCTCCTACCTGTGTTTTTCAATATGTGGTTCACCTCATTGGGTTGAATTGGTATCTAGCCATGATTTTGTGTCTAGTTTTATTAACACTTAGGCTGTGCTTGGAAGCAATGTAAAATGTTACAGTAAAAAAGTTATCGTTGAAATTTGAAAAACCAAGGTTCAAAATATCCATACGTTGGTAGAGGTATATCGGGCATTTCGATACTTGTTTTTTTATCTTTATTTTTATTATTTTTTTCAAAACTGGTTCAGGGGAGCTTGTCTAAGACCCCTCCATCCCCTGAACTGGTCAGACCCCCGATGCACCCACTATAGGGGCTTATCAGAAGGGTCCCGGAATGATATGTAACGATATTTTGCACCTTGTGAAAAACATGGAGAAAAGCATTGAGTTTTTACATCAATTTTATCGATGTAGTATATACATTGATAATAAATGTAAAATTTTACTTTTGATGGGGTTTTACATTGATTTATGATGTAAAACTCCGTTCCATCCAAACATCAACAAATCTAAATTGGAGTGGAGTTTTACATTGATCTTGATTTACACTCCATCCAAACGTTGACAAAACCGAACTAGTGTAAACTTTTACTTCAATGACGTTTTACATCATTTCCAGACACAACCTTTGAAATTGGTAAAAATTTGTTGACCTGGTAAAAAACTATGTGACTCGGGTGGTTGGACTAGCTTGACCCAATGACTAGGTCATGGGCTGCACACTAAATATGTATGTAAATTTCTAGAGGCCATAACTTTGTGCTTTGATGTTTGAGTGGGGTGATTTTTTTTAGGGTTCGAATATGATATAGAAAAGATATGGTATCCAAAAAAACAAATGACGTATAAACCATAATCATAAAAGTGATAGTGAACATGATGTTATTTTTCAAAATTCATGGGTGGGTTTTGATTGGTCAAAATTCTTTTCATACCATATCTTTTCTGTATCATAGAATTTTGAATTATGTTGCAATTCTATAAACATTCAAAAGGTCAAAAACCCACACCCTATGCACCCATATCTGCCCGTAAATTGGCATCAATTCTAAGCTGTCACCTACCTCGGCCTATGAATTCTGACCCTGGGTTGAACGGTCATTCTCCCTAGATTTTTCCCTTTAAAAGGGTATATTTTTAAAAGTTTTTTATTCAAATAATGTTTAAAGTAAAAATACAAAAATAAAAATATCCGATGTAATTTCTAATTTGATACTATTAAATTATAAATTACAAAATACCAGGAACAAGACAAAGTTTATGAAAATCTGGAGTTATCTACAATTCTGCACCTTATTTAACTACAGAATATTGAAATCATTCTTTGTTGGTAATTTTACCCA
The DNA here is from genome assembly GCF_055504915.1 of Nelumbo nucifera. Taxonomy (NCBI): domain Eukaryota; kingdom Viridiplantae; phylum Streptophyta; class Magnoliopsida; order Proteales; family Nelumbonaceae; genus Nelumbo; species Nelumbo nucifera. The sequence continues at coordinate 22,726,703 of NC_142650.1, forward strand.
AAGGTTTTTCCTAGTTGGATGTAGGTGAGGAATCTTCCTACACGACCCACATGGAAGGATAATGTGGTGATCTAGACCGTGAATCAAACAGTTCATATCGGCTAATCTCAGCCGTTCAAAGTTTTACAAGGTATGGCTTATCGGTTCACTGAGAAGAAACCGCCTGAGCTTCGGATATAGGGCAAAGGTGGGTGGTGAGTCTGAAGCCTCTCTGGGGCTGTTCGCAGTCGCCGCTGCTGCTCGATAAAGCATTCGAAGGAGAACGAACAAAGCAGGCGACAGTAGAGAACGATAAAGTAGAAGCAAAACTGACCAACCAGAGACAAAGAGAGATTGCAATTTTGACCAAGCGGGAAAGATAATGGCTTCGATTTGTCTGTCGATTCATTCTTTACCTTCAACTTCTTCTTCGACTGTAGTTGCCTCCGCATCATCATTATCATCATCTTCCGCCTCGTTGTCCTCTAGCAGCTTCCGACATGGGCCGGCCAGATGCATACTCGCTTCGATGCCTTTGTTCTTACACCGGACGGTGATAAAGCCTCGTAGGAATCAGGTCGTTTGCATGGCTCCTGAGGAAGAGAAGATGACTCGCCGTTCCCCTCTCGATTTCCCCATCGTAAGTGTCATCTCATCGCAAGTTCTCATTTAGTTTTATGGTGGGAATAGGATGCCTTTGCGCTTGCTTTTATCTTGTTGCCAATTAACAGGGACATATTAATTATCAATAAGGTTCCCTCTATTTCTGCTTCAATAATATAAAATGGAAAATTCACTCAACAATTGAAACCAATACTCCGGGGTTCTGGTCAATTGTTAATCTGTTTAGGCCGATTGATTTCATTAAGTGATGTTTAGGTCACTCATATTTGAAGACTATACATGGAGCTTAGTTTTTCTATTTCTACCTCATGTTTACGAAATTCACTAAAACTATCTTATTTAATGACTTATTGCTGTGATTTATAGTTAGGAGGAAAAACCCTATGTGTGTCAAGCTGGAATTTATACTTTCCTTATCCATGCAGACTTGACTGGCTAAATTGCTCCACAGCCTCCACTATATCTTTACTTGCCTTGAACTGGAATCCACTCTGTGGAAGCTGGAGTTTATAAAACTCATTGTACTTGTTGACGGCACAATCAAAATACTAGGCCTTCAAAAATAACAATACATAGATTATTGGCCTTGCGTTATATTGGAGTAAGTCTTGGATCAAGGAAATGAGCTTGGGCATCTTCTCTTCCAAAAGAGACGAATTCCATGATTCCCATTAACTTTTTCTCTTCCCTATCTTTATATGTCAATACTCCAGTGAATAATTCTGCTGAGAAACCATTAAGTTTGACTTGAACTAGGGCTTTTATAACTCTCTACCATAACGAGGCTTAAAAGGCTAGTCACTCTAATTAGAGTTAGACTCTGCCTTCCTTAATTGTAAAGCTTTCTGTAGCGTGGTTGTCTAAACCTGTATCTTTTTGAGTGTCTTCAAAGGTGAATGCATGATGCATGGTTCCGGAACATCTATGGCTCTACATCTGTGATGGTTGACAAGCCTGTGCATGGGGTTGATGTACACGTGGTTCAACTGTTACATTAAAAAATTAAGATACAGAAAGAATCCCTAAGATCTACCTCCATTCTTATATGTTAAGATTCTTTCGAATGATGACAAAAAATATTTTAGAACATGAAAAATGGACTAGTCATACAAGAGTGGATTAAGGTTTTTGTGGTTCCTTTATCCGAAAAAAAGTATTTACATTGAATTCCTTTAACCTCCCCCATTTTTGAGAGTTTGCACATGCCAGGATCCAAGATAATGAAAAGTTTTGCCAAGATGTTAGATCTCTTCCTTTTTGCCATTATGAGAGAAAGAATCTTGAACTTCAACCAATAGTATATTTTTATTCCATTGGCAACTGGATGTTGCTTTCTAATTTGATGCAAGTTGGGCTGAATTAGGTCAACCCTCGCTCAACCTGAGTTATTGAATCCCCAACCCTAATATCAGGTTGGGTTGGTTTCAAGTTGGCCCAATTGTTTCTTTTAATTTTTTTGCTTGAAAAAATGTTTCTTCTTAGACTTAGGATTATTTAATTAGGGTTAAGTAGCTTTAGCATTAGTGTATATATAGGGACAAAGTTATGGTTCTTTTTTTTTATTGGTATTTTTTTTTTATTAATGGCAATTGATAAAAGTTATGTGCTTTAGGATATATGATACTTGTGTTACATAAAACAATCTCAGCATTAAAACTTGAAATTGTTGATGATGATGCACATAATAACATGTTGGGTTGGGTTGCCTGAGGCCTTAACACCCTAACTACTCAGCCCAAAGTTTAAGTCAGGTTCATATTTTTCAACCTGAATCCCAAGCCAAACTTTTTGGGTTGCGTTCAGGCTAACTCATCCCAAATTGTACCCCTAAATGGGAGAGGCTACACCTTTATGAAAGTTCTAGGTTTTGTCTCTAATCAAGTGCTCTTATCAATTGGGCTATGGTAAATGATTGTGCCTTTGTTTTGAATACTCCTATTTCAACTATCTAGGTAACCCATTAGATTTGTTTTTTTTAATCAAGTTTCTTTAGCAAGTTCCATTAAGCTTAATGGGTGGAGATCTATCAGTTGTGGCCAATTGTCAGTTAAGAGTAAATACATGACCACTGCCTATTTTTCTAGTTGATATTAGATGTGCCTCTCTTAGATTAGGTGGTGGGTCAATCCACCTTCTGTTTCCTTCTTCGGATATATCCCATGAAATAGAAAGAATGGAATGGTTCTACTCTGAAGCCATTAACTTAACCACGAGGGGGATGCTGAAGGGAGGGCTAATGACTGGGGTGAAGTTGTAAAAATAACAAGGTAGCCAACTAGCCATATGGGAAGTAACTGGACCACCTTTTCAGGGAGAGTTGATGCATGTTGGGTATTTTGGGAGGGAGGGAGGGAGAGAGATCCTCAAGGAAACCCATGGCATTTGCCATTTCTTGGTTCTTATTTCTTGTATTTCCAATTCCTTCTCAGAACTCAATTACTGCAAAACATCTTTCTAAATTGTCGTGGGATTCATTTTCCAAAAAGCATATTATCCAGAGAAGTTTATATTTGTACATGTTTTTTTACATGGCAGGAATGGGAAAGACCAAAGCCTGGGCGTAGACCTGATATATTCCCTCAGTTCAGCCCAATGAAAACACCATTACCTCCTCCATTGCCTGCTGATCCTCCTGAAGAAGACGAGGAAGAAGAAGAAAAGAAAGAGGAAGAAGAGGAGGATCCTGAAAAGGAAGATCCTGATAAGCCAGAAAGGCAGTCTAGGATGTAATGTAATTAATAGTGGATGAGATGGGATCTTGAGTCTTGCTACATTCTGTGTCACATCAATCTATGGTGTCTTCTATTACTTGCTTGCATGCCGGTAAGGTGTGTCTGGTGCTTCAGAGTGCAAATGGTCATTGTTGAGAATCTTGAGATGGTGAATATCCTACCAGGTAGAGAACTATATCAATTTGTAGTGGGATTCACCCACTTGGAATTTGCAAGTGAGAATGATTAGCCAAACAATGTAGTGGTGTATTCTTTTCAAGTTCTGCGGTCTAAATAATGTCTTGGCGAGGTATCTAGTACTTCATTTTGGCCCTTTTTGAGTAATGTAAGACAGTTTACTCTTGTTAGGCAATTCCAGGAGTGTAGTATCAGTGGGAATGTTAATGATGTTTCATTTTCATTTCATTTTGGTTCCTGATTTTGTCTTACAACTAGTCCTTGAATTTATTGTGGAAACCTAACAAATCATGAAGTAAAAACTAACCATGTTCCTCGTTTTGGGGTTTTCCTACGTGTACAGATGTAATATATTTTAGATCTGGAAATTTCTCTTTAAATATTAACCACCCCTAAACTTGTCTTTCCATGGATCTCTTTTCTTGGGTGTCAAATTGTGGGCGATGCATAGTTGCATACAAGGGTTGTATAAAGCTATAAATTTGTTTATGGGCATTCTTCTTTTAAGGTGCACGCATTTGGAGCCATTTTTTATTGCCATTTACGATTTTGATTTCAGTGATTAGAAGCGGAAAAATCATCAGTGCATTCTTTACTTATACTGTGAGGATGAACTGATTCTCATTTGTTTTATAAGTGGGTTTCATACATTACGGTTACGGAATCGCCAGCGAAAGAGTGATGGTTGGATTGTCATCGAGTGATCAGTTGCCAGGATTTGAAACATAGTTGATTTCAAAATTAGGGAAAGCATCTGGCTTTTGGAATCTGGATGATTTCACATCAATTCCAAAAATCAAACACCTTGCCAGCAATATTTGTAATTTTTATACCCAAACAGCAATAGATTTCTCCGAGCAAATTTCTATACTCCCCTTTCTCATTTGTTTAATCCATTTAATAAACATATATAAATTTATGATTGTTAATGTGTTATCATCAGATTTACTCGTGTTTAAATCGATGAAATTGAGCTTAACAGAGTTTTAACTGCATAGGCAACGAAACCAAAATCGGAATAAGGAATTCTACCAATAGACTAATATATTTCATAAAACTGTCATCCTTTTTTCATCCAAATTAACCACAAGAAAATATCAAAGATTCAGAGTAACATTGAGCGACAAGCACCCAAGCTTTGTAAATGAATGGGAATGCAACTTAGTTCCTCTTCAGTTCACACAGTCGGAGGAGATTACAGGTATGTAGCTTGCTTGGAAGGATGAGTTTGATGTCATCCCATGCTTCAAAGGATCATTTTATCAAATTGACCGTATGCAATCACCTCTAGTTTCTCTAATGATATTGTGGTGAACACTCATTTCTTCCCGCTTTTCTTGAGGCGGCCCGCACCTCCGAATGTACCCTTTTGGGATGCCTTGGCTCTCAGCTCCTTCAGTGCCTACCAACAACCCAAATCATATTCAAGCTTTAATAAGTTATTTGCTCAGGTCTAGAACAAATGTATGACACCCAAGTAACTGATTTATGTTTATACCTTTTCCTCTTGTTTCTTCTTCTGAATATTAGCCTTATCAACCTGTAGGATAGAAAATTTTGAACTCCAAGATGTCAGGGAACAGGCTCATTAAAGAAAATCACCCAGGGAAATTAGTGAGACTAACTCTAAAGCACAATACAATATCCACTTTGGCAGGTTTTGGAACATACTCCTGGCAGAGTACACACATTTATGTGTACTAATTGTATATGTGCAAAAAGGTTCTCCCCACAATGACGTGTTTGTGCCAACTGATGGTGGCTCAGTTGGTAGGTTCTCTGACTTGTCGGAGTAGAGACCTGGGATCAAATCCCACTGCCACCAGGGGTTGGGGGGGGGTGATGGGCTACCCCTGTTGTGTGCACAAAATTTACAAGTTACCAAATACTAAAAAGAGGGTTTACACAAACAAACAAGTCCGGATCTCCTGCCCACGTCTACCAACATAACATCACAGCCACACATGGAGAACATCTCATCCTCCTACATAGTATTATGCATGGGAGATGTTCCCAATACACGGGGTAGTGTGTTGTGGGTAGACGTGTGCAGAGTTCTTTTGGGCAGGAGATCCGGAGTCCAAACAAATGCAAATACATGGTTAAATGTGCATTTGGATTTTGGAAACAAATAACAATAGAAATCCTTGCATGTACATCCAATCCTTGTCTGAGTGTGCAATGTCAAAACATGTCCTCCACACTCCACACTAGAAATCTCTAAGGCTCGGAGTCGGACAATGAAAAGGAACCAATATAGGATGGATTTCATTTTCCTGCAAATTCATTGCATTAGCAAGTACTAGATAGAATATCAAACAGATCGAAGCACAGGAGGTAACATCTTCCATCTCATGGACACCTCCATTTCTTTAATTCCAAGACTCATTATATCATAGGTTACATCCTAACTACAAAATAAAAGTATAAAATCCAGTTTCAAGGCAGATTTAGAGTTGGTATTCCTGGTTGACAGGCTGAAGAAATTGTTCTTCCAAGTTTAGAGTAAGAACAAGCTGGTCATCACCTCCTGCAGGTTTCTTGAAGTTGAATTTTGATGGAAACGGTTCAGGAAACCCAGGCTCCTTTGCGTTAGGTGGGGTATCAAGGAATGAAGTCAGGAATGCGATACTTATCTTCTCAGGCCCTCTAGGAGTGGGAGACTCTACTAGAGTAAAATTGTTTGCTGCCCTGCAAGGTGTACAGTTTGCAGTTCAATTAGGGGTGGAACAACTAATAGTGGAGGGTGATTCCAAGGTCTTAATATACTGGTTGCAGAACCCAGAGTCAGCAGTTTGGTGTTTCAGGAATGAAATTAAAAAGTCTAAGTTGTTGACAAGAAACATGTGCCTAAGAATACAATGGGTGGGGAGATCAGCAAATGCTATGACAGATTGTCTAGCCAAGCAAGGGGCAGCTAGGGAACTTTTGTATTGGGCACAAACTGTAACTTATTGTTTTTGTTTTCTTCTTTAGTGGAGAGATCACAGCTCGCGCCTCTCCATGGGCTGCTTTTATGTGCTAATATTTCTAATTAATAAAAGGTTCTATTTATTTATCAAAAACAAAAGAAACTGCCATGGTTTGTGGTTTACAATCAGCATGGTTGGAAGTTCTAAAATTGACGAAGGCAACACCATAAAGAAGGATTCAAAGAACACCATTTTCCAACTTTGAGTTCGATTCAGTTTGACCTGATCTGACATTTTTACCAAAAAAAGATCTGACATTATTGTTACTTAAAGCTCTGAGTTTCCAAAACCAAACATAAAGGTGTATAGAAGGGTCTCACTAAAGAAAACTATAGTGGCTTCATATGGGTTTAGAGATAGCCAATGGCAACCACTTATACAGCGTACCCCTTTATAGCATTAATCACTTGTGCCAAATCCAGGGGCATAGGACCTCCGTTTAAATTTCAATTAAATGCATAAGATGTGAGTTGCAACTCCATGGACACCAGTTTTCAACTAGAAATAAGAATATAGGAAGTTAGGTATTGAGGCCTCACAAAATGGATGTTATGAGCTCAAAACAATTCAGTCAAGACTCAAAACAACTGATGTTATGAGCTTCATACATTAATTCATTCTATCTCCTTTTCTCTCCAATTCTGATAATTCATTAATTCTAGAACTCCCACAAAATAATGACCACATAAATCATCAAAAAATGTATTCTATTGATACGGGCAAATGCTGAGTATTGAACTTAAAGCTGGTCCCGAAAAATCCCCGAACTTGAATCCTTTAAGGTGAGGATTCAAATCCATGAAAAAAATATGCCCATAAATTCGGGAAAAGAAAACATGTAATCAGAACTCTAATAAAGGATCCAACTATATTCCACCCTATCAATAAAGAAACAAAAGCAATACGAAGGGCGATTATCCTAGTTATTGCAATGATAATAAATATCCTGCTTCTGAAGGAATCCTCATAAAACTGATTAATTGAAAAAAAAAAAGAACCAAAACCCAAGAATCCAAGATGATGAATTTACGAAGGAGAAAAACGAATAAATCCGAAAAGTACAAGGGCAATGTACCTCGTCGTATTCTTTCTTCTCAGCCTTTGGGTGCTTCAGAGGCTTTGCTTTTCCACCTACAATAAAGAAACCAAAACCAAACAGAGATGATCTTATTTTCACAAAACTAATTCAACCAGGGTCCTCCAGAAGACCAAATAACAACATGAATCTCTCCTAATTTCCATGCTCCGTAGAAAAGGAGGCCGACCTTGCTTGGAAGACATGATATCTGTGATGGTTGGGGTTGGTTTGGCCTGGTCGCGGAAGAGAAAATCGCTGAAAGCCCAAGTCCCGGCCGGCCGGCCGGCCCTGAACAACCGCAACCTCCTTTCTCCGATCAGTCGATACGACCGTGGCGGTCAATTGTTCTTGTGTTTGGACCTCGCCATTTATATACAACAATTTGGCGGGGGAAGGGAGGTGATGGGTTTGGGTATGGGCCTCGTCGGATCTGCTGCTTAGCCAGAAAAGGTCGTAAACGGTTTTTATTTTTTCGAAAACCGATGTTTTTGCTGATGTGGCATATTTTACTAAATAATACAAAACCATAAAATTACAGTAAAATGGCTGGACTCATAGCGTAGCATATAACGTAGGGATGACAATTTTTTCCATTTCTCGGCTCCCTGTCATGGATGGGTGAGATGGGGAGAGCACTCTCCACCTAGAGGGGTCTCAATCCTTGCTTAGTGGGGATCTCTACTAATATATATATATATATACATGTATTTATATATATATTAGTATTTTTATAAATATGATCGAATATGATTAAATATATTTTGAATATTTTTTAATAGGATTGTAAATTTTAATTATTTTATTTTTAATTTTCAAATAAAATAAAAATAAAAATAAAATGGTTGATAATATAAAAAATCATAGGGAGTGGAGATCCCTACAGAGATGGGGATAACCTTGCCCCTGTTGACAGAAATAGGGATGAAGACAGGGATAAAGATTTTCATGAGGATAGGGATGGGGAGTGTCTTCCAATCCCTGCCCCGCCCTGTTACCATTCATGAAGATGTTCCCAATGTACAACTGTAGTATGGGTGAATACATGTAGGTAAGGCTGTTAATGAACCGAGTTCGGATTGGACCCCACCCAGACCATAACCAGTTGGACCGATTTGGACGGTCCAAAGTTTACATCAGACTGGACTGGTCCAAAATTTGATTGTCCAGTAAATTAGTGGACCTAAACGGACATAATTCAAATACCCAATGGTCCGTTCAATTGTCCACTTAATCTTTTTCCCTCTCTCTCTTCGACAGCATAGCAGAGGGTTTATCTCTGACAATGATTATGCATTCTCTCTCTCTCTGATGGTATACCAGAGACAGTTTTTAGATGATCTCTTCTTTAACCGAAGATTATAGACGATCTCTTCTTTAACCGATGGCATACTACAGAGGTCTCTCTCCGGCAATATTACAGAGAGTGTTTTCAAACGATTTCAGCAACGATCTCTCCTTCATCTCCGGCAACGGTTCCAGCCTGAGGTGTTCTCTCTCTCTTCTGCAACGATCTCTCCTTCATCTCTCTCTGACTCTCTGTTTTGTTTTAACAATTAAAGAGATCATAGATACAATGATAACCTTCCTAAACAAATCCTTGTTTCTAGATCACAAACACAAGAAAAATTTAGAAATTCATCAAAATCCTCCAGTTCGTTCCATTACCTTCACCACGACTGAAAGCTTCACTTGAGAATCCATCTTGTGCTCAGATTGGAGAAAGCAAGTTTAGAGAGAAGAAGTTGAAGGCCGCTCGCTCAATGCTAACGTGCACCGAATGGTCTCTATCATTAGGGCTGTTCACGGGTTGGGTTGGGTCGGTTTATTGTGATTTTTCGAACCGACCCGATCTGGTCGGGTTACCTGACATAGAAACTGAAACCGACCCAGTGTTAAGCAAAACTGACATGGTCGGTTTGAGTCGGGTTGGGTCGGTTGGGTCAGTTTCGGTTCTAAGCTCATCCCTGTCATCAAATCTTGCTAATTTTAAAAAGTCATAAATTGAACATCATTTCAGCCATCTCCTATGATAAAATTTAAATGAAAAATTAATCACAAAAGTTGTTCATTAATCACTATTCACTAATCCAAAGTTTCTTGCAACCATTCAAAAACTAGGTGGCCTAATGGGCTTTGGAACTTCATGTTTGAACTAGGAACTAAGTCGGTTCGGTGTGAAAACCGAAATCGACCCGAATCATCGGTTTAGGAATTTGCACAACCCAAAACCGACCTGTGCTGATGAAAACCCGGCCAACTCGGATTGGGTCGGTCCTGGTTGGTCGGTTTAGTCGGGTTGGGCCTTCTTATGAACAGCCCTATCTATCATTGTGGAAATTTATTTTCTTTTTATATTTTTTATTTTCTATTTTGATACATTTTTATATTTTGTGAAATTTTTAATAAATGTTTTAAATACCAATACGCAACCGGAATTGCTTTGGCCACTGGTTTTTGGGCCAATGATTTGATCTTTCGATTCAAATGGATGGCCCATTCCAATTTAAAAAATAAAAAAATAATTAAAATAAAAATGACAAAAAATGGTCGAATTGGTTGATGGTTCAACCGTCCAGGTCAACGGGTCATTGACCAAATTAATGCTTTTTGGCCAAGATACAGGTTAATGGTGAAACAGAACCGGTTGCCTTGATGGCTTTCGAGCTGAATGGTCTAACTGTCTGGGTCAATGATGGTTCAGACACCAGGTTTTTAATATATTTTTATAAATTTTTATACATTTTTTTATGTTTCATTCAATTTGGATCGGATTGGATCCAATACAGTCCATTTGCATTTTAACTGGACCAATTTGGATCTAGCTTGTATGGGTTTTGGATTGGATTGGATTTGGTGCATTTGTAAATGGACCCGATCAGATTGGACCAAATCTAGTCCAGTTGACACCCTTAGTTATTGATGAGCTTTTTTGTTAGTAAGGATGAACTGGACTTGGATTGGTCCCAATCCGATCCATTTGGATTTTAATTGAATTGGAATGGATTGCAGCAAGTGTTGTAGTTTTTTATATATTTTCTGGATTTCTCATGTTACTTTGGTGTTTGGTCCAATTTGGAATGAATTGGACCCAACCCAACCCATTTATATTTTAATTGGATTGTACTGCAGAAGGTATTATAGTTTTTTATATATATATTTTTCTAAATTTTTTATGTTATTTTGGGATTTGATTCAATTTGGATTGGATTGGACCAATCTAGTCCGTTTGCATTTTATTTGGATTGGATTGGACTTGGTTTGTTTGGATTTGGACTGGATTTGGTCCAATCCATTTATGAGGCAGCGTGACGCACTCGATCGGGCTAACTATACAAGCACCCGGACGATCGAGTCGGCTTCGGACTTGAAGCCTCACGAAAAGAACTAGGCGTAGAGCCTTAGTAGAGAGAGAAGCGATAAAAGAAATTCTTGTGTGTTATTAAAGCTCAGAAACATAAGTATTTATAATAGACATTGGTAGACTCGTAGAGTAAAATAACTAGGTAATTCAGACTTGTAAAACAACTAGGAAACGTGACTTGTCGTCCGATGTCAATGCCTTTGACGCCCACCGTTCGATGTCCACCATCATCCGAGGTCGGCTGGCATAAGGAGTCCTAATCTTGAGCTGGCGCCGGTTGGTTCGGTGGGTCCCGCATTGGCCCTCCATCATTCTCCCCCACTTGGAAAGAACTCAACCTCAAGTCATGATCAAGATAGGCAAGCGTTGCTTCTGGAAAATAACGATGAAGATCAACAAGATTAAATGTTTTGGAAATACCCATGTGATCCGGCAAGTCCACTACGTAAGCGTTGTCATTGATCTTCTTAATAGTCTTGTATGGGCCGTACTTCTGAGGCTGTAGCTTGCTATGTTTCCAAACGGGTATGCGTTCCTTCCTTAAGAACACCATGACTTCATCACCGACGTTAAATACCTGGTACCTGCGATGCCTGTCAGCTGCAAGCTTATACTTTGCATTGGTCCTTTGAAGTTTCTGCTGTACTTCCTCCTGTACTGACTGGATCTGTCCAGCTAACTGCTCTGCTGGAGTACTAAGGCCTGGTACCCTGGGTAGCTTCATCAAGTCCAACACATGGTTAGGTACTTTCATATACACAATAGAAAATGGGGATCTATCCGTAGAGCTATGAATTGCGTTGTTGTAGGCAAACTCTGCTTGCGCTATAACAAAGTCCCACTACTTCGGCCTTTCTCTGCAAATGCTCCAGATCAGATTACCCAAAGTTCGATTTACCACTTCTGTCTATCCATTAGTCTGCGGATGAACTGTAGTGCTGAAATTCAAGGATGAGTCAAATAGCCTCCACAAGGTCATTCAGAAGTGACTTAAGAACCTCGTATCTCGATCCGATGTGATGGTCTTAGGCACCCCATGTAAACGGACAATCTCCCTGAAGAATAGTTTGGTTGTCGCTGTTGCATCCGCGGTCTTCTTGCATGGGAGGAAATGTGCCATCTTGGAAAACCGGTCAACAACCACAAAGACGGAGTTCATGTTTCTTGGGGTCTTCGGTAAGCCTAGTACGAAATCCATAGACAAGTCTTCCCAAATCGCAGTAGGAATAGGTAAAGGCCTGTAAAGGCCGGTATTTTGGGTCTGTCCCTTAGCCGTCTAACATATGTAGCACCTACTCACGATAGTAGTCACATCTCTTCTCAATTTAGGCCAGTAGTAATGCCCCTTGACAGCTTCAATCGTCTTGTCCCTCCTGAGGTGTCCTACTAAGCCGCCTCCATGCAAATCCCTGATGATTTTCTGGCGGAGGGAGATGCAAGGAATGCACAGTTGGTCCCCCTTCATAAGAAATCCATCATGTACATAGAAATCACCTATTGGTTGTCGATTCATGCACTTTTCCCAAACCTGCTTGAAGTCTTCATCCTGGGCGTACAAATATTTCAAATATTCAAAGCCCACAATTTTGATACTAAGAGTCTTGATGAAGGCCACACGCCTGCTCAAAGCATCGGCCACTGTGTTCTGTTGCCCAGCCTTATACACAATTTTGTATGGGAATTTATCAATAAAAGCAAACCACCTTGCATGCAGATCACTCCTTAACTATTTTTGTTTACTTAAATACTTAAGAGCTTGATGGTCGGTGTAGAGGACAAATTCTTTAGCAATCAAATAGTGTTCTAAGGTCTTTAATGCTCTTACAACAGCATAAAATTCTTCATCATAAGTGGACCATTTCTTCCTGGTTTCGCATAGCTTTTCACTAAAGAAGGCAACTAGTCTCTATTCTTTTGATAACACAGCCCTTATGCCGACTCCACTAGCATCACACTCAACCTCAAATAATTTGTCAAAGCTTGGCAGTGCTAAGACAGGAGCGGTGCATAACTTCTCTTTTATGAGAGAAAAACTTTGCTCTTGTTCCTCTCCCCATTGAAACTTGCCCTTTTTCAGACACTCTTTAGATTAGCATATAGTTTGTTCTCCCTTAATGTACTCAATACCTCTCGTATATGTCCTATGTGCGTATCGACAAATTTGTTGTAAATCAAGATATCATCAAAATATACCACAACAGATTTTCCAATGAAGGGGCGTAGTACCTGATTCATCAGTCTCATGAAGGTGCTGGGTGCGTTAGTTAGTCCAAAAGGCATGACTAACCATTCGAACAATCCATCTCTGGTCTTGAAAGCTGTCTTCCATTCATCTCTGGGACGGATTCTGATCTGATGGTAACCACTCCTGAGATCGATTTTGGAAAAGACCACAACCCCATCAAGTTGATCAAGCATGTCATCCAGCCTGGGAATGGGAAATTTGTAGCCAATAGTGATTTTGTTGATTGCTCTGCTGTTGACACACATCCTCCAACTCCCATCTTTCTTAGGTGTTAATAATGCTGGTATTGCACATGGACTCATGCTGACATGGATATGACCATTTCTTAACAATTCTTCTACCTTCTCCTGTAAAATCTCGTTCTCTTTAGGGCTCATCCTGTAGTGTGGCAGATTAGGTAGGCTAGCACCAGGAACAAAATCAATGTGATGCTGGATATCTTGCATGGGTGGGAGCTCATTAGGTAACTCGTCAGGAGCTACGTCATGAAACTCGTCGAGTAATCCCTGCACTTCCACTGGGATTTTGTTCTCCCCCAGTGATTCACTCACGCTTTCTCCCTTTACCACCAGCAAGTGGACCTCGCGGGTATCCTTACATTCTCTTATAAACTCAAAGTGACAATGGGTTATGGTAAGAAAATTTTTTTCTTCTGCCTTTGAAGCTTTGGGTTGGTTCTTTTCTGCCATGGGTAATAGTGTATAGCGCACACCCGCTTTCTCGAGCTGGTATGTGTTCTTCCTACCCAGGTGCTTGGCATCTGCATCAAACTGCCAAGGCCCACCAAGCAAAATATGGCAAGCATCCATATCTACAATATCACAATAAACCTCATCAGTGTACTTACCAATAGAGAATGGAACCTTGCAGCGTTCCTCCACACGTACACCCCCGACTTCCTTGATCCACCCAATCGTGTAAGGGTTCGAGTGTTTCTCAGGAAGTAGTTGCAGTTTCTGTACCACATCCCTGCAGATAATATTTTCATGACTGCCGCTATCAATAATTAATTCAAATAGCTTACCTTGTACAGTACACCTAGTGTGAAACAGCCGGTGTCGTTGTGTGGTATCTTTGCTTCTCTGAGATAGCATTAGCTCATCACTACACACGTGTATTCTTCATGCTCACAGGTACCTTCTTCGTCCTCCCCATCGGGTCCACAATATACTTCATCGTCACACACTTCTTCCTCATCCCTCTCCAGCATGTTAACTGCCTTTCTTCTGGGACAGTCACTAGACCTATGCCCCACTTCATTGCACTTGAAGCACTTAAAAGGAGCAGGTTTTGCATAGGGATTAATGGCTTTAGGAGGGTTTGTAGTATTACCTCGAGTGTTTCCTCCCGTGGCGGCCTTACTGGCGTTGGCTAGACTCGGTGGGTGGGAGGGTTGTACTCCTTGGGTTGGCTTGCCCTTGTCGACTGCTGCCGCCTATTGTCGCTCCCACTATACCGTCAATAGTTATCGGCTCGGGTCCTTTCTTGGAACATTAACTCAGTCTTCAAAGCTAAGTTCCTTGCTTCCTGCACACTGAGAACCATATAGACGCCAATCTTGTCTCGGATAGCAGGTCTCAGACCACTTAGATAACGGGCTGCCTGTTGATTGTCACTTTCTGATAACTGGTTCCGTTCAACCAATCTCAGAAATTCTGAGGTGTACTCGTTCACGCTTCTTGTTCCCTGTGCACACCGTTGATATGACTCAAACATATACTGCTCATAATCAGGAGGTAAAAACCTACCTCGTATTAATTGTTTCATACGCCTCCATGTTCGAACTGGACCTCTTCCATCTCTGATCCGAGTCTCCCTCATTCGTTCGCACCAGACAGATGCTCCCCCCTTCAATCGAAAAGCTACTAATTTCACCCTTCTTTCTTCCGGGATCTCCATGTACTTGAAGAAACGGTCGACCTCGGTGATCCAATCTAGAAGGCCCTCTATATCCAGATCTCCACTAAAAGTAGGAATATCCACCTTGGTTTAAATTCATCAATATTACGACGATGATTAAAATTGCCGGAATTTTGCCAATTCCTACCGGTTCTACCATCACCGGGAATAACTGGAGCAACGCCGAATTCTAGCTCGTCGTCGCTATCATCATCAAGAATAGGGTTCCGGGGTATTGGATCAATGATTGGTCTACCATGGTCGTCTCCTCCGGCTTGGTGCAATGCGTGATCCCTATTCCTTGGAACATCCTCTCGTAACAAAGTCCGTAGTTGTCCAGCGATCTCTGCCAACTGTTGCTCAATGTTATGAGTGGCTGTACGCTGCTCTTCGATTGCTCTCCAAACAGCTTGTAACCTCTGATCTCCGTCACGGGGTGGGTTGCGACTGCTACCGTTTTGGCTGTCCATCTGACTGGGCAAACTCCCGCTCTGATACCACCTGACGCAGCGTGACGCACTCGACCGGGCTATCTATACAAGCACACGGACGATCGAGTCGGCTTCGGACTTGAAGCCTCACGAAAAGAACTTGGCGTAGAGCCTTAGTAGAGAGAGAAGTGATAAAAGAAATTCTTGTGTGTTATTAAAGCTCAAAAACATAAGTATTTATAATAGACATTGGTAGACTCGTAGAGTAAAATAACTAGGTAATTCAGACTTGTAAAACAACTAGGAAACGTGACTTGTCGTCCGATGTCAATGCCTTTGACGCCCACTGTTCGATGTCCACCATCATCCGAGGTCGGTTGGCATAAGGAGTCCTTCTAATCTTGAGCTGGCGCCGATTGGTTCGGTGGGTCCCGCGCTGGCCCTCCATCAATTTATAATGGACCAATATTGGATTGGACTAGATTGGACCAAATCCAATCCAATTGACAACCCTACATGTGGGTAAAATTCTTGTGGACAGGAGATCCGAAGTTGTTTTATTGTTGCTTGAAGCAAAAGCAGCAACACCTTAAAACAAACAGTCATGTAAAATGCAGCCTAAGATGATGTTCAAGAACATGGAATTCGGATTTGCTTCTCATAGTCACATGATGCACCTCACACCAACCTCACAAACTTGAGCCACACATCAGGGACATCTCTGCACTTGTAATTTACTTGAGAACATTTCTAATACGCGTGCTGTGAGTTACAATTTGCAAGGTATAAATCCAAATTCAGTACTATGATAGTTTCTCTTGGTATGACTTCCATTTTATTTGATAAATGGTGCTATGTCATCACCAAATCAGCATTTGTCCCATCATGCTGATTCGCACGTATATGTATTGAAAAAAGTTGTCTTATCTTATGTGTGTATCAACTGTTGAGGGAAGTTTTATTTTTAACACTTCCTCCAACGATTAAGAATTTATTCACTATTCTGCTGATATGGTGCCTAATGACATCTAATTGTCAACAAATCTCAAAAAAACTTTATCAATCACTTTTTTTTTTTTGTATTTTATTTTTGAAGATGAATCAAGTACAAGCCTTTATTTAATAAACGAAAGCCATGCTAAATATATACATATGCATTTCAACCTTACCTAATGTTATTTTTTTCGTTTGGTTGGTTTGTTTTAAACAAAATGCTTGTACTTGTGCACATAACTCAAAATTCATTTGTTTATTTATTCTTATTCCAACTATATGACATCAGGCGCCACCATAACCGAACATATTCCAACTTTGTTGAAGGGCTCAAATTCTTTTATTTTTTTTTTTCAAAACTACCTTAACCGAGCTTATTTTGTGGAGGAATTTAGGCAATCGGCTCAAATATGTTGACTTGGTCAAATTTATTGGTTTAGGCATTTTTTTTATGTAAATTAGCAGAAACCAATTTACTAATTCTTCTAATTTTTTATTTGCGAAAGTCAAATAGATGAACCAAACAATTGCCAAAAAGATTTTGCTTTCATTTTGAGGTTGATAGTTGTTTTTGAAAGATAGGCTGACAGGTTGACACCACTTCCTTTTCCCCCTCTGTCAAACGAAATTGCTCCATTGGCGCTTCATCAATGTTTCGTAAAGGATCAAAACTTGACCAAGTGTCAATTCATCGAGGTTACGTTAGTGCAATGGGTCATGGTTTCATGATTCATCTTTTATAGGGGGTGCAAATAGACCGGATCGATCGTAATCCTATCACAATTTGAATTTGATTCTATTTTGTATATATAGTTGAAAAAAATGTATGTATTTTTTTTTTCTTTACATAATTTTTATGCTTCTTTTACTTTTAATAATTTATTATGTTTTTACATAAATTAAATCGAATCGGATCAGATTATATTTAGATATCCAACATTTTTAAGGGATTTGAATTCAAATTGACCTTTGTGACTTCCCACCAAAACAGCAGAACATATTCAAATATATCTTAATTCAAATCTAATCCAATTCATTTATATCCCTAATGGACTGGTGGCTTACGCGCAGAATATTTTCAGATGGATCATGAAGGCTCAAAAAATATACATATTTTTTTCAGAATTCAGATTTCAGGTTTTATCAAATGCCACCAACTCTATAATTGGTTGTAAGATTAGTAGATGCCTCAAATGAATGTTAAGTTTCCTAGGATTCTACCCATTAAAAATTTACAAATCACCTTTAACATAATTCAAATGTTCTGGAGGGATCTCCACAAATCTATTATTTTAAACCAATAACATTTTTCTGGTTCTAATTGCAGGCATGTCAACTGTTGAAGGGATTTTCCTTTGCTATATAAGCTTGTGTTGGGATTTGTTAGTTTCTATAGTTATTAACAAAATTGAATGAAAATTATATGAAAAAACATAAGCACTCGCTAGATGTGTTCATGACACTTAACATGGGTGTCAATTGCACAAGATTTGGTGTAATATGAGTCCATTACAAATGGACCAGGTCCAATCCAACCTAATGAATACTTTGGAACATTTTAGGTCCAGTTAAATGTCTTAACCGTCCAATTTGTTCAAATAGGTTTTAATTTAGATCTGTTCCAATCAGAACCTGGCCCATTGACATTTGTGTTCTTATCTTCCATCAATGGACTGGATATTGGTTCAATTTGATTTGGCCCCTGTTTGATTTCACTTCTAAAAATACTTCTTTTAAGAGCTGGGATCACACATTAAGTGGTTATTAAGTTTTTTTATGTGTTTGATAAAAAGTGGGGAAGAAGTATTTTTTGTTAAAAGAAACACTTCTTAAAAAAGTGACCCGAATTTGGTTTTTTTTTTCTAGTACTTCTTGGAGAAGTACTTCTTCCAATAGAATGGGACGAACTAGTCCCTGGTATTTTTTTAATATCCAAAATACCCCCACGCGAGGGTTTTACCTCCCTCTCCTATCATTCGAACATAGCAAACCAAAAAATGATCAAAGACAATGAAGATGGATTGATCTAAAGTTGAGAATACTGCCTGGTATCACCAGAGGAACAATAACTCAAATCACCGCCACTACTATCCCCTTTGTCACGCCAGGGAAGAACAAAGGATCAAGGATGTGTTTGAGGAGCCAAAAATGACAGAGGAAATTGATGAAGCACTTCAGATCAGGATGTATTCCAGAAAACAGCAATAAACCATTGATATATTATTGAAAACTAAGTGGATATCACCGTTGCAAGATGCTTTCCGTGACCAGAGTATGGGGATGGGAAAGAAGCAGGAAAAGAAGATAGGGAGGAGAAGAGAGTAGGAATGAAAGGGAAGATGGACAAAAGAAGAGGGGGGAGGAATTGGAAATGTGGGGTTACCGCCGTTGTGTTCTCGCCTTCAGGATGAAGACGATGAACAACCCTTCAGCTTTGCAAGTTTAAATTTATATTTAAGGGGAGGGGCAGTTCCATAATTTTGTTAAAAATCATGCAAAAAAATTCTGGAAATACTATTCAATATTTGTTAAATTATTATTATTGTTATTTATAAATATTATTCATTATTTGCTATTATTATTATTATTATTATTTATCAATAATATTTATTATTATTATTAATTGGGTCCACATTGCGCTTTACGTGTGGATCCACGTGGGCTCTCAGTTGTTATGATGTGGCATTTTTTCATTGAAATGTATAATATAATATGTGAAAAGCATTGTATATAGGTATGAATAAAGTGAGGGTTAAAATTCTCATTTGTGTCAATATAATCACCACTTATGGAGAAAGTAATTTACCAAATAGTCCAAACATCCCCACCCCAATAAGTGCTTAAAATCATAATAAGTGATTTTGCAAGTGGGTCACCAAACAGCCTTAAGTGGTTGCTAAAATAAGAAGTACTTGTATTAACAACCACTTAATCATGGCCTCAATCCAATATAAATCCATTATAAATGGACTGGGTCCAATCCAATCCAATCCAATAAATACTTTGTACCATTAAATCTGTACAGGTCCAATTCAATATATCTTATTAGTCCATCTAATTTGTCCAAAATGATTTTGATTTGGACGGGTCCAACCCAAAACCAGTCAATTGACATGTAGGTACTCTCTATATTCTGTATATACATCCCTATTGAATTAACAAAATAGTCATAGGGTAAATCCCAGGGTTCAGAGATGAGAAATCTTGTCTATCGACCTTGAATCACAGAAATGGATGCTTCATTGATGGAACAACAACTCTCTGACCCGCCTCTGTGTGAGTCCACCTCGATTGCAGCCCTCCCAGTTAAACGTGCAGGCTGCTTGGGCTCAGGTGGGTGTATGGTTTCATTGCTGAGCATGGAAACAACATCTGACATTGTGGGTCTATCAACTGCACATTCTTGAACGCACAAGAGACTCACATGGATGCATCTCAGTACTTCATCTATGGGATATGATGGGCCCAATTTTGGGTCTATGAGCTCTTCCCCTCTTCCTGCTTTCCACAGCTCCCAAGCCTGAAATAAAAAAGAAACAATTTCATTCATGTTGTTAGACAAACTCACTTCAGTTTTGTAATATTTTCTGGGTTTTATTACAAAAGATTAGATAAAAAAAAACTTACATAAGCAAGAAGAGTGAGTGGGGGGTCAAAGTCATAGTAAACAGTGTTCTTTCTACCACTCACAATCTCTATTAATAAGACCCCAAAGCTATAGACATCAGATTTAACTGAGAAAATTCCCTCCATGGCATACTCAGGGGACATGTATCCACTGCAACAAATCAGTAATAAACCATTTTTAGCATTTAAAGAAAAAAAAAAAAACAAGATGCAGAAAAAAAAAATCAGAGAGGGCATAATTTAAAAAGGTAAAAATTCCATTACTCACTATGTTCCAACAACCCTGTTGGTATTTGCTTCAGATTCATTTCTTCCAAAAATTCTGGCCATGCCAAAATCTGATATTTTAGGGTTCAATTCATCATCCAATAAAATGTTACTTGCTTTTAAATCTCTGTGTATTACCCTCAGTCTAGAGTACTTGTGAAGATAGAGAAGTCCTTGAGCAATTCCTTCAATGATATGGTATCTTTTATTCCAATCCAGCAGTTCCCTTTTAGTAGGATCTGTCTCAAAACAAAACATGGAAGATCAAATTAATTTTTGGAAGTAATAAAAAACAAATAGACAATAGCTGAAATATTGCAAACAAAGAAGTATATGTGAAGCAAAAACTACCAAAAAGGAAGGAGTCCAAGCTTTTATTGGGCATGTATTCATAGATTAACATCTTTTCTTCTCCTTCAATGCAGCAACCCAAAAGCCTAACAAGATTTGTGTGTTGGAGTTTGGCTATAAGTCCAAGCTCATTTTTGAACTCCTCTACTCCTTGACCTGACAATCTTGACAGTCTTTTCACTGCAATCTCTTGACCCTCTGGTAATTTGCCCTAAATTAAGTAGTAGAGAAGGTAATTGCCAGGTCCAAAGAAGAGAGAAGTAAATTTCATTGAAGTAAAAATATATAGAAGAAACCAGTTATGTGTTTACCTTATAAACAGGTCCAAATCCACCCTGCCCAAGCTTATTTGCTAATGAGAAATCATCTGTGGCCACTCTAATACTCGCCAAACTGAAAATTTTCAACTCATGATCATTTGTCCCATCATTTTCCAGATAATTTGAGTTAAGTAATTCTTCAGAAGGTGATAGCTTAGTTCCCAGCTTAAGTAAACTCATCTCTTGGCTCTCTTCTTTTTCTGCTGTTGGACAGACAGACCGAGAAATAAAATATGTCATTCACTTGATATAAACAAATTGTTAGAAATTTCCTTTCACCATTTTATGTTAACTATGAGAGATTACCTTTTGACTTGAGTCTCATCCTCAAGCAATACAAGAGGCCTAAAACAAGAATTGTGGCACCAGCTACTACTGCTATTGTGATCCATATCCACCACTTCTTCTTTCCTTCATAGGAGAAGACAATGTATCATTTTATCCAACTCATGGGCATCAATTGTGAAAGTTTACATCGAATTTGTGACATAGAACTTCTATTTATTTATTAATTTGGGGAGTGATTTGAGCACTCACCATTTTTGAAAAGGGAGCACACCCACACCCGTGTTGGCTAATGGCTATGATGCAAGTTTTGATACCTGATTTGACATCTGAAAGTTTTGATACCTAATAATAATAATATTTGGATGTTATAACATGCATCTGATTAATAACTGATGTGGATTTAATCCCATTAAATTCAATTAAAATCTGAATTTGATTAAAAAATTATTATTATTATTATTATTATTATTATATATGTGTGTTGTGTAATATAAATATGTTTATAAATATAGATGTTATATATAATTATATAAAATTTATAACTAATAATTTAATATTTTATATTTTCATACATTTATTATTAAAAGTAACTAATTTTTTAGATTTTTTTGTTAAATTTTATCAATTTAACAACAATAAGGTAAAAACAGATTAAATCCGAACCCAATCCAAGTCTGATATATGAGAATTGGATCCAAGGATTTGATCATCGGCCTGACATCTACATCGATTTGATTAAAACCCTACTAATGCATTATAAGAACTATGTCCATTGCCTCTTCTTGAAAGGAGTCCGAATCTGCTCCTCACACCAACCTCATAACACATCCCAGACGCAGCCGGCAGGGAACATCTCCACTACTTGTGTGTTGTTATTCATGGGGTGTGTTGTGAGGTTGGTATAAGATGCGCTATGTGAGGAATAAATCCCGATTCTTCCTAAAAAATGGGGGATCATATTAGACCACATCAGCTCCATGCATGTAGGGTCCATGTATTAGGCTGACGTAGCATTTGATATCATGAATAAAATGATTTGAAAATTACTTCCATCAAGCTTGAACCCATGTTCCAAAAAAAAATTACATCAATTAGCCCAATTTTAATAAAGAAAATACATAAATAATATATTTAAATATTCTCGGATGTCGGATCATATATTATACACTTCAATTATAAATGAATTGAATTTGGATCACCTTATCTGGTCGGGTTCGCCTTCGATCATAGAATCCAAACTCAGAACATGGGTACTAAATTTTGTTTTCGGGCCATAGACGGGATATGAACAAAAGCGACCAACAGAACCTCTGGGCCTTATTGGGCCGTGCAAGGCCCGTTCGACCGTTCGAACAGTCTTTATAGCCTTGCACCGGGAATATCTCCGGAGAGGCTGTATCTCTACTATAATAGAGAAATCACAACGAAAATATTAAATAAAGCGACTTACTATTTATTCTGGCAGTAATTTGATCAAAGAAGGATCGAAGAATGTATATGTCGCCGGGGGAATTATTGTCTTCCCGGAAACCGGCGTCCGTGGTCCAAAGCCGACATCCCGTTGCGTTGTCATACAATGTGCCATAAGCGACACAAGAGCAGTTGTTCCAACACAGCTCGTCACAATCAATCAGTCCCATACTCGTATTTTCTACGTATCGGTATGGTGTACCGCTCACATACCCCCTCTTCCGGTCGAAATCGTCGCCGCTCCTGCACTCGACCACCGTCTGGTTCACACACCCCATCAGTTTAGCCTTGTCGCCGGAGGAGTTATGAGGTGGACACTGAATTCTTAAGCTGAGATACTTATCGTCCGATTCGTAGAACTTGTATTGATCGAAGCCGCCCAGCCAAATCAGAACCCATAACGAGGGAGGAGAAGAGCTGTTCTTGAGGGAGTACGTGAAGTAGGTCTCGTTCTCATTCGAGATGTAGCTGTAATTGTACCTGACGTCGTCGGATGTCAAGTCGGGAACGTTCTCGAAACTTTGGTTATTCCAGATCCCACTCTTCCAATAAACATTCCCTCGGCGCCAGGCCATCAATTGGGTTGTGCCCGTGGGATCCCCGCCCAGAGAGAAAGCGCCGGGAGAGGGGTCGTCCGTGCTCAGCCAAGAAGTAAGAGACCAGTTAAGGCCGGTGTCGGAGTTGAAACCCAGCTTCATCCCGGGGAGGAGCGTGTCGGTGGGGTAATCGAAGCTCTGCCACAGGACCTGCAGCACGGTTCCATTAGAATCGAGCTCTCTGAACACAAAATTCCCAGAGTCGAGCAACGTAGCCGTGAGATTACTACCCTTGGTGGCGGTCGCATTGGAACTTAACATGATAGGACTACTCTGTCCACTGTGTATGATTTCCAAGCTTCCATCGGAGGAAATCGTAAGAGATCCGGAAGAATCCGTGATGGGGATGCGTCGGTTGGCAACCCAGACCACGGTTAGGTTCTGTGCTTGATAGTAGGAAATGCCCAGGTAGCGATTGGAGGAAGAGCCCGGGCTAAAGAACCCCAACCTGAAAGTTCCATTTGCGGATATCAATTGCTCCCAGTCCCTGAGCAACTGGTTCTGTGCGAGAGTGTCTGTTACTGCAGCAGCAGCAGCAGCACAGAAACAGGAGAAGATGAGAAACAAAGGTATTGCACCGTCGGTGCGGCTGCCACCGGCGCAGATGTTGGTTCTTCTGATTACAGCCATTAAGCAACAACAGTGGCAAAGGAATCGTAGACTGTTTATTGGATGTTTGGGTCTACCGATCCAAGACTGGGGGTAGATACAAACAGAACAGAACTCGGTTAAGATTTGTCATGTGAATGGGATGCGTTAATTCTTGACGTTTGATTCGTCTGCACAGCGTACGTTCCCACTGCAACGCGTTTTAGATGGGCTTGTAGCCCACGCGCAAGGGTGTAATAGCTCGAGGACGCATCTGCGGCGACCGCCAATCAAAATCGAACACGCCAACTCTCCCGAATCAACTCCATTCGTTCTTCCCCTTCCCTGAGTAATAATCCCCCTCGTTCTATTCCCCTTCTCTGAGCAACTCCACAGTCCACACCCATTCTGAGAATGCCGAGCACACCAACGCCAGCGTCCGGACGAGGATACGACGGACGACGGACGGAGATAAGTGCATTTCTCCGGTGCGGTTCAGAGAGAGAGACGAAGCTATGGTAACTTCCAGAATTGTTCCCATTTGTAGATTTTTATTCTCCCGATCACACTTCTCTTTTGTTTCTATCTTATGGGATGGTTTTGACGTGGTTACAGATAGGATAAAATGTACAAATTCTGGAAAGTTGTCACCAAAAAGAATTTCTGATGTGGGATTTTGGGAAATTTTATTGGATTAATTGTGTGAAATGTATAAATTCCGAGTGAAGATTAAATGCTGAAAGAAAATAACAACTCATGAAAATTGGAATTACTTAACATTGCTGTTCTTTCTATCGGATTGCTTGTTTCTTTACACGGGACACAACTGCCACCATCGTAGTATTGGGTTTTTGGCTATGTAATCCTCTTGATCATTGGTGAACTGTTAGTGAAATCAAAACGTTACATGGTCTTGTGTGACTTGATCGAAAGACCCCCCCCCCCCCCACGGATCCCCCATACCTCTCTTGAACTTTTTGACAAATTCAACAAAAACCTCCATTTCATCATTACCCATTTTACCCTTACAAAAATATTTCCTATATTGATGCATCAGTTTTTTCCAAATATCCATCACACCCTTTTATAAATTATTTTACATATAAAATAATACCATTTTAACTCAACAAAAAAAGTATATTTCAGTAATTTTTCATGTAAATTTACTGAAATGATCATTAAAAGAGGTTTTTGTTGAGTTAAAATGGGGTTATTTCAGTAATTTTGTATGTAAAATAATTTATAAAAGGGTAGAATGGGTATTTGGAAAACAACGGGTGTATCAATCTAACGTTTTCTGTCTGGGACAGTGACGGAAGGGAGGTTTTTGTTGAGTTTCTCCAAAGTTCAGTGGAGGTATTTATTAAAATGAAAATATAGGGGAGGTTTTTATGCTTGTCAAAAACTTCAGGGGACGTTTTTGTATTTTACCCTAAAATTTATAATTCTATTAGAAAAGATTCAAACATATTCAACCATATTTTTAAAAATATTAATATATAGACATGTGCGTACATATATAAGTATAGCGTATGCATACATATATACATAATACATGTATATTAGTGGGGATCCCACGGGGCAGGGATCAGGGTTCCTAAGGGGCGGGGAGTGCTCACCCCGTCCCCACTAACGGGGATGAAAATTTTCCATCATTGTCCCCGCGGGGGAAAATCATCCCCATCCCCACCCCATTTGGGGCGGATCCCTGGAGGGATCGGAGAAATGGGGAAAATTGCCATTCCTACTCTTTTATTGCAGGGGTTTGATATTTATTGGTTTTCAAAATGAGCACTAGATTGTACTATGCTAGGTAGTGAAGTTGATCTTAAAGACGTCTGGTGCCAAGCTAACAGTAAATTGGATTTTGATAAGGAGAGACATAACATTTCAGGTTTAAATGAGCCAATAATAAAAAAAATGGGAGAACAATAACTGAAATTGGGAATGTTATTTGAAACATTAGAGGATGCATATTATTTTTATAATGAGTATGGTAGAAGATTAGGTTTTAGTACCAAAAAAAGCATTGAGCATTAGACAAAAAGTGGTGTAATAAAAGATAAGTTATTTTGTTTTTCTACACATGGCTTTTGTGGTCGGGATAAACGAAGAGCTGAAGTGAAAGCACATGTGCTGGTTGCAATTCAAACATCTGGTCAATATTTGTAGATAAATTAGAGATATGTCCAAAAGCAACTATGGAATTTATGGGGTAAACAGTTGGAGTTAAGCATTTAGGGTTCAATCATGTTGAATATAGTAACTATTTGTGTACAAAGAGACAAAAAGATATGGAAATGGGAAGTGCAGGAGCAATTATGGAGTATTAGAAAAGCTACAGTTAGAGAATTCATTATCTTTACACTCCATTCAATTTGATGCTTTAGATCAAATAATAGATATCTTCTAGGCAGATGCAAGAATGGTAGCTGACGATCATTATTTTGGAGATGTAGTGTGTTTTGGCACTACTTGCAGGACCAATTAAGATGAACAACCATTTGCCCCTTTGTTGGTGTTCATCATTATAGGCAAATTATGATTTTTGGGGCTGAATTGCTTTGTGATGAGACCACTAAGTCTTTCATATTGGTTTCTGGATTTTTTTTTGAAAGCAATGTCTGGGACAATGTTAAAAACAGTCTTAGCAGATCAATGTGCAACAATGGAAAATGCAATATAACAAGATTTCCCAAGGGTTGACCATCGACTTTGTATAAAGTACATTTATCAAAATGCAATGCAACCAAACATTTATCTCATGTTTTTTTTGTGGTTAGAAGACTTTTGAGAAGGATTTCAGTAGAATGATATATGACTTAGAAGAAGAGGATGAATTTTTCATGGCATGGGATGAGATGCTTCATAAGTATGATTGAGAGAAAATGCATGGTTGAAAGGGCTTTTTCAAATAAGAGAGAAGTGGGCATTAGTCTATGCAAGGAACTCTCTTTTTTTGGCTAATATGGAAAGTATTCACATGAGTGAGAGCATGAATAATTCATTGAGAGGATAGCTGAAATCATCATTAAATTTATCTCAGTTTTTTTATCCATTTTGAAGGGGTAGTGAAAGATAGATGCCAAAAAGAAGTAGAGTTAGATTTTAAGATGATTTAGAGCAAGCCTCATTTGCATACACTACTGCCAATGCTACAATATGTTGTAAAGGTATATACTCCTACACGTTTTAGGGAATTTGAGGAGTATTTAAGTTCTTGGCTATGTCTTACAGAAAAGTGAAGAGATGCTCAAGTATAAGGTAAGCATGTATAGTAACCATCATCAATATTTTGTGACATTTTCTTTAGCAAATGTGACAGTTTCACGCAATTGTAAAGTTTGTCGGATTACTTTGTGTTCATGATTTTTTTTTTTTTTTGGTAGGAAACTGATAATCATTTCATTCAAGAAGAAAAAACACAACTACAAATTGAGACAGGCATAAGGGAAAATAGACAAAAAAAAAACACACAAGCAAATACAAACAAGAGTCACAGGAAAAAAAAAACTACAAAAGATTACAGAAAACCAAGTCCAAATTTACTATATTAGAGAGACACAACGGGCTAGCAAGACTAGATTCAAAATCTCTTGAAAAACCATATCTGGCCGCTGTGTGCACTGCTTGGTTAGCTTCTTTCAGACAAAATTGAACTATGAAATTTCTTCTAGAAGTAATTTCTTTTATATCCCTGCAACAAAAGAGGATTTTCTGGTCTTCACAGCCATTAGCATCATTTATCCAAATCTCCTAAATATTTGCAATCAAATTAAAAAATGAGATCAGATTTGTTCATTTTATCTGCAAAAACAACTGCCTTTAGAAGGGCTTGCGCTTCTGATTTCAGTGGAGACAAAGCTTTTGAACCCACACCCCAGCAGCACCCCAAATGGTCTATGTTAATGAAGCAAAAAAAAAAAGCCTACCTAGAAGATTCCAAAAAACCACCATCAATATTGACTTTCATGCGGCCCTGATCTGGTGGAATCCAAAAAACATCCTTTTTGCTTTGACTAGTCTTGGAAGAGCTTTCTGATCTCTGTTGCCAGAGATGATATCTCTCCACTATTGACTTAAAACTTTGAGAAATGACAACAAAGGGATTTGGATTTTCATTTTCAAAATAAAACAAATTTCTATCTTTCCAAATGCTCTATAAAACATGACCAATATTTGCTAATTTTTCTAGATGAGTCTTTCTAAGACTGAGGAAGATATGCACTATCCAATCCTTAAAGCTTGGAAATTTTTGACTATATATTCGATTAATACCAACACCAAACCCCAACCAAATGCATCTTGATTTATCACAAAGGAGTAGAGCATGGGTAATTGTTTTTGTTTCTTTTTCACATCTTTCACAAATATTATAATCCCCTAAACCCTTTTTTGCTAGATTTTCTTTAACAGCTAAACCATTTACACAGCATCTCCAGAGAAAATGTTTAATTTTTTGTTCTGATGGAAGTCTCCACACCAAATTCCAGAAATTTTTAATTTGTGTGGAGTCTTCAGGAACTATTAGGTTCTCTTCTTGCATTTGTTTAGCCAGGAAATAAGCTGATCTAACTGTGAACTTCCCATTTTTGCTACCTAGCTAGATTAATTTATTACCCCAACAGTTTGTGGGGATCTCCATGTCTAAATTTTTGGGGGTAAAACCAGCAGGTATAGTGGAATTTACCATTTCATCATTCCAGCTTCTACTCTCATGGTTTATTAGATTAGATACCCTTAAGTTCTCACTACTTTGATTCATTGGGCCCATTAATTTGAAACCACTTATATTTGGGATCCAGGGATCCTCCCAGACCTTTAATATTGGTTCCATTACCCACTTTCCAGCAAATACATTTTGTGTTGATGAGTTGAGAGTGCTCTTTGACAATAAGATAATGGAACTTCCATCCCGAATTCTATTATATTTTAAAAAGACGATCAAGAGATGTAAATGATAGAAGTGTAATTAGATTATCATGATTGTGTCATTAAACTTGATCCAAATTGTGAGTATACTATGAGATACACTGAATTCATGAGAATTTCACGAGATACATCAAATTAGGTTGAATAAAGTGGAAAACATATTTGTATGTATTAAATGGGTTCCAAAAGATCCGTACTAGAGTGGAAAAGATAAAGAAAGAGGAATCTCTAGATAATGCACAAACTGCCATTTCTAATAATCTTGGAAATGATTTGGACTCATGTCCACAAGATGGTAGTCGATTTGGATCTTGTGATGTAGTTGATTTACAAGATAAAGAACTTGTATGTGAAAACAAGATGCTTGGTATCAAAGTTTAATTAGTTGCACATCCCACATTTCTTTCAGGGAGAAATAAGGCAATTGACGGGGTTGGTGGAAACTACATCCATCAATGACTTTGCAAGCTGATCAAGTTGAGAGTAAGTTTTTAAGGAATTTCACATATGACCAATGAGTCACATATAGGGTCCATTTGATTCGCAACCGGAATTGGAATCAGAATCAAAATTCTTTGAAATCGGAATGGTTTATTTCTATAGTCTATTAGGTTCAGTCATGAATGGGAATGGGAATTAAAATCAGTATGAATGAGATTTCATTCCAAAGGGAAGGATAGGGAATGGCTATTCCCTTAAATGGGGGAATGTCATTCCAATAGTAATGGGATTTCAATTCCACCCAACCAAACAATTGGAATCGGAATAGCCCATTCCAATTTTGATTTCAAACCCCTATTCCTACGAACCAAACGGGGCCTAAGTTTTGTGATGGACTTAAAATATGAACATGCTAAGGTCCTGACCAAAAAGCAGATCATCCCATGTTTTGAATTAATGAATTTAAAACAAAAAGGGATTGTGTTGGTTTTTTATTTGACAGTCACAATAATTTGTGTGACAGATGGTCTGCAGTAGATGTGTGCTACTCAATATTTTCAACCGTTGTTGACTCGGCCGGTCCAACCATTTGAACTGTCACCCAGCTAGGATTTCAGGTCCGATTCAGTCAAGACCCATCAGACGGTAAAAAACTGTTGACTTGCTCAAGAACTGTTCGACCCAGCTGGTTCAACCATTGACCTGTTCGACCTGGTGAATAGGTCGCAGGTTGCACACTCAATGCATACAAAACTTTCGAAGGCCATAACTTTGCACTCCGATGTTTGATTAGGGTGATTTTTTTTATTTTGGGTAACTTTTCAGAATCTATGCATCCTAAGGAGCCATAGGCACCTTGCCCCACTATTTTCGTAAAAAAAAAAACTCTTTTTTCGCCTCAAATTGTAATTTTTAATACTTTTATAAATAAAAATGAGTTAAAAACATATATTAAATATACAAAATACATATAACAACTAAAATATATATTTGTACACATATATATACATATATATATATGTATATATGTATGTATGTATGTATGTATGTATATAAATACATATATACTTAATATATAGGTGATGATGTGGCATGGTCTGAACCGTTCGACCCGGCTGGTCAAACCGGTGACCTGTGACCTGGAGGCAAAAACGGTTCAGCCTCCGGGTCAGTTTTTAAAACATTTGTGCTACTGACCGACTCCAAAAGGTTTTACCCTGTAAACAGGACCAATCCCACCCTCTCCAAGCTTGTTTGCGGGTGAAAATTTATTTGTAGCTTCGATAATGTTAGCAAAACTGTGTAAACTTCAAGTCATGACCTCCTCAGCCTTCTTGAGCCCGTTAGCTTCATTAGATTTATCCAAAGGTGTTCTTCTCAATTCAAGTAGTGAGTTGAATTAAAAGATATAAACAAGCAGAGTAAGACTTGTTGCTCACCCAAGATAAAGAGGCATCAACTGTGAGTGATCACCTTTTGGTTGGATAGTACTCTTCATCCTCAAGGAACCTAAGAGAAGCAGTTCTACAGATGGTACTGAAATGATGAGCCACATTTGCCATTTTCTCTTCTTTCCTGCATCACAGGTATAGTATATCCTATCAATAAGCTTGGATATGGTGGATACATATCACAATACAGTTTGAATGTAGATGGATATGGTGTAGGTTTGGATAATAGGGAAACTCTTATAAATCCCACGAATGCATATAGTTAAAATTATAAATATGGTATAAACACATGAGATTTGCACACTTTAATACTAAAAATTCATTACATAATAGATTAAATTATTTTTAGATAAATTATTGTTAGATCTATGTGTTTAATAGATCAATAATAAATCCATCTTAGAGTTCTTTTAATTCAAAAGTCATATTTTGTCTGGGAACTTGTCAAAATGTAGCATAATTAACTTATTAACAGAAAACCCCAACAAATTCAACTCTGAATCCCAGGGAGAGCAAACATATCAAAATTGATGGATACTACCTTCAAAAGCACAAAAAGATTCATTAACTAAAAGATTAATTTTATAGATATATATATATATATATATCCTGTACATTTGAAAAACTACTTTTTATATACCTTGAACATTTAAGAATAACTTATATGTGCTTTGTTGACCGGCCCCACATAACACAAATAAGACATCTGGTCAATGAACCATTTAAGAATCATTAATAGCTTACACCAAATGCTTTTATAATATCAATTTAGGGAGCCTAAGGAATGTTTAAAAAAAAACTTTTAAAACCATGAACATAACAACTGAATCGGTTGTTTTTCATCCAATTTTTTTAAATTTTCAACTAAAATCCTTCTCTAATTAAACAAGAAGATAATATGACTGGTTTTTAAGTATGAGAACGTGAGAAGCCGGGCTGGATGACCATATTTTGTCATCAAACTCTTGAAACATTTTCAATCTTCTCCCATTTTCATATCGTCCAGCTTTTTTGTCTATTCCCCAAGTCAAACTCTTTATCTTACACTGTATTTGGTTTGAAGGAAAAAGTAAGAAAGGAAAGAAAAGTAGGAAAATCTTTACAAACCTTGTATGGATTTCCTTACCTTTTCCTTCAAACCAAACATAACCTTAGTGACCATGCCAAAAGTTTTATGATTGTTTTGAAATTTTGGGTTTTGGAGGAATAGGGATGTAAACGGATATGATCAGATTTGAATAAGGGTATATTCGAATCCGGTCCAACATTATTCATGTCAGATCTAATAGGACTTCATCTGAATTCGAATCCTATTGGATCTTTGGATCTGATTTGATACGACTTGCTTTCTTTAAAAGTTAATAAATTATTAAAAGAAAAAATAAAATTTACCAATTTAAATAAAAAACAAAAAATACAAGTATTTTTTAATTATTTTTATCATATATACATGTTTTTTTAAAAAATAAATAATATAATAAATTTATAAAAATACAATATAAATAATATATTTATAAATAAATAAATAGATAACAAATATATATTATATATTTATAAATATATAACACATTAGATCGGATAGTGGGGTGATCCGATCTGATCCAAAGATCCAACCAGGGATGATCCAAATTCGATCAAATACATGATCCGATCTATTTGCACCCCAATGGAGGAGCCACTAATTTGGGGTTCTGAGTTATAAAATTTTTTTTGGGGATTTTTCAGACACACATGTGTCTTTCCAATGAACATGTCACTGGTAGACAAACCAACCAATAGTGGTGTTTCAGACATTTGGGGATTTTTCAGTCATGTGTTTCTGTTCAATCAGTCCAGGTCGAGTACATCTAGAATTACACGACACAACTTTAATCTTGTGAACTTCGGTTGTGCATTTGGGGATTCTCGGAAACACATGTCACCAGTGGACACACCAACCGAGGGCTGGCTCGTTGGTGTGTTAGTTGGTTTGTTCTAGCATTGATGTCGAATCAAATCCCACAACCAGTACTTTAGGGAAAAAGAAAAGGGTTAAGGAGACTGGATCTACTTCTCAGATAGTGGGTGCTTCACACCAACCTCACAAACACATTCCACCATGCATTGGAAACATCTCCCGTAATTATACGTTATTATTCATGGGAGATGTTCCCAATGCAAGATGAGATGTGCTTGTAATATCACTGTGAGGTGCTGCCTGTGTGATGAGCATGTCACAATTCGGGGTCAGGGGGAACTTATAAATGGTTATAGCACCAAATACCCCTAAAAAATAAGGAGAATGATGATTCAGCCCAGGGTCAGAATTTGTAGGCTCAAAGTACATTTGAGGTAGGTGTCAACTTGGAATTGATGTCAATTTACGGGAAGGTATGGATGCATAGAATGTGGGTTTTTGACCTTTTGAATATTTATAGCTCTGCAGTGAAAATCAGAAATCTGCATTGGGCGTGTTCGAAATTCTCTGAAAAAAATATCACCAGCGGCCAAACTAGGTATAGTGCTGTTGTAACATTGAAGAAAGGAAGGGAGAAAGAAAGGAAAGAGAAAAAAAGAAAGAAAATTACATGTTTTGAAATTTTAATGTAGAATTAATGTCATTTTTGTCTTTTACGTTTTATTTGTTATTGGATTTAACCTTTGAAAGGTCAACAAGTCATGTTTAAGTTGGTTTTGAAATCTCCGGGTATATATTAGTAGTTTCTCAAATATACAGGGTATGTATAGATAATTAACCCTTAACTAAATCTCTATTAGGGTGAGTAAAAAAAACCGAAAAACCGAATCAACCGAAACCAAACTGAAAAATTGATTAAACAAAATGGTCGGTTTGGTGTTTTTAAAAAACCGAAGGTACCGGTTCGGTTTTGGTTAACTAATATAGAAAATCGACGGTTAACCGAATTAACCAATATACATATATTTAAAAATATTTTATATATATTTATGTATATTATATATATATATATATATATTTTATATTTTTATATATTTTAAATTAATAAATATGCATTTTATATATAAATATATATTTATAATATATTATTTATTATTTAAAATAGAATATTTTATATATTTATGATTTTTTATTATATATTTATATATACTTTTTATAATATATATTGTAAAAGCTAAAAAACCAAAAATCTGACAAGTTGAGCTGACGGTTAATTGAACCGGTCAACTGGTTAACCGACTGGCTTTAGTTCACTTCCGGTTACTGGTTTTCCAAAAACCGATAGTACTGATTCAGTTCCAAAAAATGCCCCACGGTTCGGTTAACCGAACCATGAGCACCCCTAACCCCTATATAACAAGATACTCATGCAAGTAAGAGTGCAAGTAAGGGTTGGGTTAGATTGGGTTCAAGTCAACCCTAACCCAACCTAAGTTGTTGAATCCCTAATCCAATCCAAAGTTGGGTCCAAGTTGGTCCAATTTCTCTATTTTCTCTTGCTAAGTGTTCTTATTTCTTAAACTCAAGGATTGAGGTCAATTAATTTTTAATATTATTATATGCCTGATGGTACGTGATCTGACGCTCCCTGTTGGCAGAAAGTTCGGACGCCGGATTAGGTAGGTCACTTGGTCATGTTGTTAAGAAAGAGAGAAAAAATTAAAATACTTGGGCTGCTTTACCCGGTGTGGGCACTCCGATGCTTAAGTTAGTAAACTAGAGTTCTCAAAAAGCTAGAATGCGAGAGAAAGATAAAAATATTGAGTGTTAAATCACACGTACCTTATGAGGTTGGAGGTGAGGCCCTTATATAGGGAAGCTTCCATGAGCCTCACGAAATGCATCCGAGATCTCTGGTTTGTCTGGTTCGGAGGTGGTTTCATGCCTGGAGGTGGACTCTATGCAAGCAGGTGCTGAGGTCATTGATGCAATTGTGAAGTGTCCAAAGTGCTATTGGGGTTTGCTTATGTGGTGCCGAAGTGCCGCTCTGTTATTTTGCAATGTCATGTGTCTTGATATCATTGAAAGACCAAATTACCCATCATCAATACTAGTGTAAGTGTACATATTATGTACATGTGCAAATATTATCTATATATGATATATGATATTTAGATTTCACTTTTATGAACTGCATAAAACCCAAGGCAGATATCCATTTTTTATATAGAAATAAGAGGAATGATTAGCATGCTTTCCTTTAAACTGAAATTTGTTGACATAAATAAATGCATTGGTATGTATATATGCATACATACACATGTATTTGCACATATAAATAAATTTGTTTATATAATATTTAAGTCAGGTTCATAAATTTTAAACCTGACCCAACTCATCTTTTAGGTTGGATTCGGGCTAACCCAATGCAAATTGCAGCTAGGCAAGTTTGCATGGGTGCCCCATGGCACATCCGAACTGTGTATTAGTAACATCTCTATATGACAAGTACAGAAGATATTCCCAATGTTCACTGAGATATGCATGTGGAGCGTGCTCTGTGCCATCTAAACCTTCCTAGGCTGTATTTGGGAGTGCATTTTGGCCTAAAAGGGTTTCTAAATATCTTCTTTTTTTAGACACCAGCTTTTTTTTGTTCAAAATATCTTCTTTTAAATGTAGAAAAGTTAAAAAGCCCAATTTGAGCTGTTTGGGTTTTTTTTTTTTCTTTTCTTCTTCTTTTACCGGCTTTTGGCTTCTTCACCATGAAAAACACGGCTTTACAAGGAATATACCTCTACATACACAAACTCTCCATCAAAACGGTTTGAATCTTGGAAGGAGTACCCCTCTATTAACTTTCCATAAAGAAACGATTTATATATTGAAGGATTTTCAGTTTCCATACCCTTTCAACTAAAATTTAGAGATCCTTCTAACCCACCAAATTGAGTAATACACATTATTGACTGTAAGTTAACCTGATTTAGAATCAGTCCAGAGCTTTTCAAACAAGGGAAAAAGGGTTTAGAATCCTCATAGGAAAACACCCATTCTTTATAAGGTATTTTGGATTTGTAAAGGTTTTTAATTTTTTCAAAGAGATGAAAAATTAAAAAAGCAAAACAAAAACGCCAAAAGATTATTTTAGTAAATTGGACTACAGAACAAACTGTAATTTGGTAGTTCCTGCAGAATAGAATAGATTGAATAAGAACTAATTAACTTCCGACGTTGATACAAGCACATAGCTTTGAGCTTTCCAATTATTCAACTTATTAAATCAATGGGTCAGGGTTCCAACTTCCAACTTCCAACTTCCTACTGAAGGTCATGGTCATCCCTTGTCTCAGACCCAACTGCCAAATTTAGCCTCAGGTTCCACAAATAACGGGATGTCTTGGACGGTTGGGATTTGGACCTATTAATTAATTTAAGGCCTGAAAAAACCGCGGGCCATTTATCCAAAATTAAATAAAAAAAAACAATGGGCCTCGTATTTGGGTAATCCACCTGTATTGTCCCAAGTCCCAACTCCCAAGGCCGAGTGTAACTCAGCAGGATTCAGACGGCGATGTACGAAAGCTGAATCCATTGCAGAGATCTCCGTTCTCCAACCAAAGTGCGTTATTACCTTCCAATTGGCAGCTTTGCCCACAGTTTGAGTGCCAAATGACCTAAACAAATATAATTAAATCTGCAAAAGAAGCTCTGAAACATCTAACAAAGAAAAGCTTTCTCGGGCTGTGAAAGTCTTGGCCTTAGGAGGAGCCAGAATTCTATGGATCAATGCAAAATCAAAACCACCACCTCTACATTATCCACTTGTAGTATCATCTGAATTTTCTTCCAAAAAGTGAAAAACGAAAAGGGTATTTGATTTGGGCAAGCCCCTTTACAGTTACAGTGAGTTGTAGTTAAAAGGTTTGTCTTTTTAAGAAAACATGCTGTAGCTGGCCAAAGTCGAATTGCTTCTTCCTGTGTTCTGTAAGAGAAGAGCTAAAACTGTGGACATGGGAGTGTCTGTCGATAGGCGCAATGTTCAACCCTAACGAGGCGCATCTTGTCTATATAATCACCCGTCGTGACAGGTTTGAAATAGATATATATGTAGTTGATAAGTTGATTCACAGATAAGAGCGATAGAGGGGGAGTCTGAAGCGTTGAAACTTGACAGTTCAGAAAATCGTCGCAACCAATTACGTCCATCGCTCTCTCTCCCTCTCTCACTCTCTCCCTCTCCCTTGAGCAACTTTTCACACTCTCTCTCTCTTCGAAGTTCAGAGTCATGGTACTCTCTCTCTCTCTCTCTGACTCTCTCTCTCTAAATACAAGTTTGTTGATGGGTTTATGCGTATTGATGTGTTCTGTTGCAGTTTCTGATGCCCTTGTTTTTCCGGCCATTGGTTCGGCTGGTTTCATCACTGGTGGATCGGCCGGTGGTGTCCGTCACTACCATACTCTACTACAGTGAAGTCCTCCCCCGGAACCTGAATCTGGAACGGTTGATCCGACCCGACTTGCTTGATCAAGACAACCATCTCTTTCATTTCCTCATCAATCTCCTGCGATGTTTCTGGTAGAGACGCTGACGACCCACGTTACTAACATCCCTGCCCTCAGATAAGCTTCTTTTGTTGTTCTCTTGCTTTATGATTTTGATGAGTTGTTGTCATCTTTGAGATGGGCGGTGGTGATTTTTTTATTGGTATACAGAGGGGTCCTGGATTTTTTTTTTTCGATTCAAATGTAACCGTTGATATTTGCCTGGGCGTTTCATCTCTGATCTGATCAATATTAGTTATCAATTTAGTCTGTGGGGGAATCCAAAGACTTGAGCTTGATTCAAGTACATAGAATTGCCAATCAGAACTCAAATATAATTTTTTAAAAGAACAAAATATATAAATAATGGATGTAGGAGAATAAATGAATTTTTGCAATCTAACAAAGTTGAAAAAATCACCAAGAAGAGTAGAAAAGCACAACTCCAATCCACAAACACAAACTGTGAGAGAAAAGACAGAAGAGGTTTTTAAAAGATATTGCAAAGAACCGGTAATAGTAGATGGGATAGATTCATAGAAGAGGACAGAGTCCCAAACATTACAGTCGATAGCTTTCTAAAATGTCATTCGCCGGAGAATTACAAATGGAACTGACCATGAATTGTTTCTGCCGGAGAATCATGAATACTACAAAAATGTAAAGAAACTCCCACCGGTATCAAAAGCCCAATATAGGATTCAAGAGCAAGTAACCCTTTGTCAAAATGCTTGCAAAAAGAATAATAAAAATACAAAAAAAGAGAGGAGAAAATAAAGAAAAATGAGGGACTTTCCGAAGGGAATCACCCCAATAGAGAGATTGATAGAGCCTGAGAGAGATACCAGAGAGTTGTAGGAAAATGGAAGATCTGAGGCACGTTTAAAGACATTGTTTTTAGAACGTTATTTGCCCCCACTCAGTTTTACTGAGTTTGTTGTTGAGTTACAGGTAAATCCGTTCCTAGAGCCTTGGGCGAGAATCTGCAACCAACAAAGTTGAAGAATCTCTGAATAAATCTTCTGTGAAATTGTAGCAGACCGGACTGAGAGAGAGAAAAAAAATGGATTTCGAAAATGTGTGATTTTGAAGTGTGATTCATGCTCCTTAAATAATTTATGAAAATGTATGAAGAAAATGTAGCGGTGAAGAAAATGTAGGGGCTAGTTTAGAGAATACATCTTGAACTGTTTAAAAAGTAGTTAATAGTTAATGACTATTAACTTTGAATTGTGCCTATTGATCATACTCGATCAAATTGTGACCATTTATCTCATCAATGGTGATCAACGGTTAGCATCGCATCTCATTGCGCCTTTAAAGCGCCTCATTGCACTACACACACGCATGCGTGTGCGTTGCACAGTATCAAACTCCCATACTCTCCTCTACTATTTCTGAGTATAAATCAGCTCCTATTACAATAATAAAAATAAAGTTTATAATTTTCCAATGTAGGACAAATTCAAAACTGAGTTTTATAAGAGAATATAATTTTTCAATCAAGTATGCAGATGCAATTTCTCATATAATTGACCAATCAGATCCGGTGAATTTAATCTTTTATGAAATTAAAATCCAATAAAAGCTCTCTCTAAATAAAGAGAGGAAACGGTTGTGCGATTTGCAAGAGATCTGCAAGTCGCGACGTGCAGAGACGGAGCGGTTTCAGAGTGTGGGGGACTTGAGCTTTTCATGTAAAGAGAAAAAGGTTGGAATGAGACTTGTTAGTTATTGCAGGTTATGGGCCGGTTAATCTTCAGTGGGTCCTGATTTGTTTGGACGCTAGGCCTGTATTTCTCATGGGTTGGGCAGATATCGTGCTAGTTTATGGAGTGGGCCAACATGCCCACAAAGGGGAAAGGAATTTGGCCGTTGTACAAGAACATACAACGAATCATTCAGGCTTTGTCTGTACGAGAGGTAATACTAGTGCCTTCTCACATGGTAAGCATGCAGGTTATGGGGTCCTCATCACCAATGTAGATTTTGTGCCTTGGATGGATGCACCCAGATCGACCTCGTTTTCAGTAACAGAGGTGTCAATAGATTGGTTTTGGGTTGAATTCCGTTCAAATCAAGGCCAATTTGAACAGATTGGATGGATCAATAAGACACAGTGAATTGGATCAGTCCAGATTTAATGGTCCAAGGTATTTATTGCACCTGGTCCATAGATTTATATTGGATTGAAAGTGAATCAATATCCGGTCCATTGATAGAAGAATATATATATCAATAGATCAGGTTTGGATTGGAACCAATCTAAATTAAAATCGATTTGAATATATTAAATGGTCTAGATATTGAATTGGATTGGTCCAAAATGATCCAAATTATTCATCGAATTGGATTGGACCTGATTCAAAATGGACCAATCCAATCTGGTCCAATTGACATCCCTATCCAGTAATGTATGGCAGTACTCCTGGTTTTACATCTGGATCCACCGCACCTACATCAGGGTTTTGGTTTCTGGTTGATGCAGGCAGTTGAGCGACCTAGGATAGGAGGGGTTGGGTCATGGGACACTGTCGAGTCACCTCTTTTTCCAATCAGCATTGAGGCAGGCAGTTGAGTTATTCAAACATTACGGTCCAATCCATATTTTTGATAAAAAATTCATTAACTTGATCAAAGATCAATTGATTCGGACAGTTGAACCATTGATACATGGGTCAACTCTAACATGAATATTTTAAAGTTAGGGATGTCTTTTCATGTTTGGGATCTAATCTGAATCCAACCCCATCTGATGGCCAGGTCTGATTCTAACATCATAACCTTAAACTTTGGGATGTCTTTTCAAGTTTGTTTGAATTTTCTTTCAACATAGAGAAAGTGACACATTAAAACCCAAATTTCAGTTAAAATTTCCAAATATGTTATAAAAAATACAATTAAAAGACTGAATTGAGTAGATTGGTATTGGATTGAACTTATACCACATAGGGTTCCAAAAATCAATTTGGAAGGATTAGATGGACCAACAAGATATATTGAATTGGATTAATCTAGGTTTAATGGTCTAAAGTATTTATTGGATTGAATTGGACCTGGCCCATCCGTAATGAATTTATATTGGATTGAGTTGAATTGAGCCAACATTTGGTCCATTGAAAAGATAAGAATATAGGTGTCAATGAACTAGGTTTGGATTAAAATTAATTTAAATTAAAAAAAATAAACAAATTAAACAGTCCAAACATTAAATTGGACCAAGTCAAAATGATCCAAAATATTCATTGAATTGAATTAGATCTGATCTATTTATAATAAATTCACATTAAACTGGATCGGATTGGACCAAATCCAATCCAATTAACACCCCTATCATACCGAACGCAACCTGTTGATAGAATCCTACTCGTAGACAGACATTTTGGAATGTTATAGGTTCATATGTACATATTAGTGCAACACATTGGATTCTGATAGGATTCCTTGCTTGAAGTATTAACCCTAAATCCTAATCCCATGTTCTATCTTCCACTCAATTTTAATTTGGGTTCACACTCACCAACCCTAACCAACTCCGATCCAATATCTAACCTACCCGACCCAACTTCCGCCCGACCCAGGTTGTATCCCGGCCACCGGCCAGCGAGGGTCTTACTATAGATTTTTATTTTTAAATTTCTGAAATGTAAATTATATTTAATTTGGTCTATTTGTCATCCAAAGCAGTTCCTCACATCAGCAAATTTCATTCTGGTGAACACAGAACACCCCATAAAGACTGAAGTTGGTTTATACTGCTCAAGGTTCAAAATTTCCATATGGGTATTGCCTTATATTAGGTATACCGTATCGTATTTTTTAGATGCCAATACACTTATTTTAAGGTATTTTAAAGAATCCTTTTAATAATAAAAACACTTATAAATAAATTCAAATTCAAACTTTGAAAGAGAAACATCAAAATTAATATAACGAGTGAAGTTCAAAGTGTCAACACATCCCTTCTAACGTATCGGGGTATATCTAGAGGTGTAAAGTGGGCCAGGTGGCCAGCGAAAAAGTGCAGCCGTGCCATCCTCCTTGGTGAAAATTTTGGGGGGTCGGCCCGACACGGCCCACGGTCCAGGTTTGCGTGGGTCTGTGTCATGCCGTGTCGTGGGCTGGATTGACCCATGGGGTAAGCCTTGGCCCAAATCGGGCCATGGACTGGGCCAAAGCTATTTTTGTCTATTTATTTAAAAATTTGAAAAAAAAAATAGAATTTTAATTTTATATGAATTTTGATGTATACAATTGCTTATATATACAATAATTAAATAAATTAGTATAATAAAATTGAAAAAAAATTATTTATTTTATTAATATATTATATACTATATATTATTGTATAATTATAATTTATATAATATATTATAATATATAAAATATATAGATGTTATGTATATATATAAATAGTACATATGGGCCTATCCGGGCCGCGGGCCACAGACGGAATGGCTTGCTTGATCATGTCGTGCCGTGTCAGCCTGTGGACTTAAAACCCTTGGCCTAGCATAGCACGGACCATCGTGCCAGGCCTGGCATGACCCATGGGCTGTCGTGTCGTGTCGTGTCGTGCCAGTCCAAAATCGTACAAAGTTTAATCTCCAATAAGTTTAATAAGTACTAAAAATATATTTAGTCAATAAATAGTATAATTTCAAATAATAGTTTAATCTCTAATATTAATCAATAACTTATAACAAAAATGCAATAAGTACAATAAATTAAGTTTAAAATTTCAATAATAGTAATTTAATCTCCAATAATTATTGAAAGTTTTCTGTTAAATAACAAAACAAAATAAATTTATACATGATTATTGAAAATACATTTATCACAAAAAACAATAAATAATTACTGAAATACAATAAATATTAATTTTAGCATATATAATTATATAATAAATACAGATTAAGAGTTTAAAATTATTATTAATAAATATTAATTTTTTTGAAAGTTATTTTCTCAAATTATTACTTGATATACATGAAATTAATTATTTACAATATTATGTAAAAATATTAATTTCACTATTATGTTATAATTGTTTTCTACTTTTTAGAATTTTTTAAAATTTCTTACATAATTTCTTTATTTTAACTATTTAAAATCTAGTTATGTTAAATATTTTGTCATTTAAAACAATTAGTTATTTAAATACTTAAATTATTATGTAAAATATTTAAATTTTAAAACATTATTTATTTATTGAATTTAATTATCCATAAAATCACAATTTATACTATTATTACATAATTTCATTATTAATTTTGTAATATATTAAATTATTATTAATTTCAATATTATGTTATAATTATTTTTCTACTTTGAATATTTTTTTTAATTTATTACATAATTTCGTTATTTTAACTATTTATAATATAGTTATGATAAATATTTAAATAATCTATAAAATATTTAAATTTTTTTGTTATTTTAATTTTATTTATTTAAAGCTATTACATGTTATTAAATATTTGAATTATTAGTACATAACTTCATGATATATTTTGTAAAAATATAAGATTACTTTTTGTATTTTTAATAAATATTTTAAAGTTATTATATAATTTTGTTAGAATATTCAAATAATTCTTAAATTTTTTAATCCAAAAGTTATTTATATAGATATAGATAAAAAGTATGGGAAAGGATAAATAGGAATTAGAGATAATTTAGGAGAGAAACTCCCTACAAACTTAGAGATAATTTTGGAGATAAATAGGAATTAGAGATAATTTAGAAGATAAATAGGAATTCGAGATAATTTTGGAGAAAGTGAGGGATAGTGGGGGAGGTAGTTTAGGAGAATAGATTATTTGGGTTATTAGGAAAGTGCATCTCATTGGTTGTTTCAAAAATGACATGGAATAAAAAAACCAAAAATTTAAAAAAAAAATGAGAAAATTTCTTGACCGCTTTGTTTGGCTAGACAAACAAATCTGGTCGGGTTAAGGAGTTGGTCACTTGAATCAGACCAACCACTAGTGAAAATCAACCGTTGGTTAATTAATAAATGTTTAGCGTAATTTACATTAATCATTGTAATTTAATAAATTTTTGCAACAACTATTTATTCATAAAAGACATCACTAATTGGCATAATTTACTAATTTTTATAAAATCAATAGTTATATTTTACAATTATCATATAAT
Source organism: Nelumbo nucifera (assembly GCF_055504915.1). Classification (NCBI taxonomy): domain Eukaryota; kingdom Viridiplantae; phylum Streptophyta; class Magnoliopsida; order Proteales; family Nelumbonaceae; genus Nelumbo; species Nelumbo nucifera. The sequence continues at coordinate 22,770,126 of NC_142650.1, forward strand.
TCAGGGAATCACTTTAGCTAATAATTCATAATTTTTTAAATAAATAATGATTAAAAATTAGTAAATTAACTTACGAAAAAATTTTCTCCAAAACTATTTAAATAATAGTCCATTATTATTATTATTGAACTAAATAGTTATTAAAAATTTTAGGAAAATTAAATTAGGAAATTAACCTATCAGAAATTGTTTCATATTTATTTAAATAACAATCCATTCTTATTATTTTAATAGATAATTATGAAATAATTTAGGAAAATTATTAAATCTATCCACACCGGTCTAGAACACTTGGTTGACTTCAACCATACTTGGTTTACATTAATTAACAACAAATGATTTGATTTTAATTTAAATTAATGTAATTTACCATAATTACATTAATTTGCTATAATTACATCACTTTGATTAATAGTAAATAATTTAGGATTAAAAAGTAAATAATTTACATTTATTCACATTAATTTATTGTTATTGTAAATAACTAATTTACTATACAGTTTTGCTAATCAACAACAAATTCAATAATTTTTGAAAATTATCATAAAATATTGTAATTTATTGTTAGTTAATTATTTATAGAAAATTATTAGAATTGTATGGATGGTAATTTTCCCTGTAAAACTAGGGTTCTACCCTACCCCACCCCGAATGGGGCAAGTATTTGTGAATTTTAAATAGGGGTGGGGAAGAGACGGTGGGGATGGGGAAAATATTTTTGCTCCAAATCAGGGATGAGGTTTGCATATAATTCCCCAAACCCGATGGTAAATTTGTAAAATATCAGTAGATTTAATATTAATTTTTAAAATATCTCTAAGTTTTCCTCATATTCTTATAATCCTAGGATCCCACAATTCCATTTATGAAATACCCCAAAATTCCTATAATCCTATTTGTAAAATATTCATAAATTAGATTATTTATAGGTGATTGCCTCGGGGTGGGAAAATTTGGGGATTCCCCATCCCGAATAGGGAATGGGTGCCTGGCCTCGAACCTGCCCCACCATTGGGGATGGGGCAAGGATGGGGTAGAGTGTCTTGACTATGGGGGCGAGGGACAAGGAAGAGTGTCAATCCCCTTTCCACCACTCCCATTAACCTAACAACCTAAAAATATTCCTAAAATCTATCTCCTAAGGTATTAGTAACTTATCATGTTACCCCACTCCCCAATCAATTCCTAAAATTTCTCCCCCCAATCTATATCCACTTTCTCTCATTTAAAATATTCATATCAATTAATAAACAGTTAAATATAGTTAACATTTAATCCAACCTATATTCAAATAATATTAAATAGTGTTTTATATTTAACAATTATCAAACAGTATAAACTTTTAGTTATTGCTATTATTATAGTTAATAACTGAATGTAGATGGGGGAATAAAATAGTATAATGTTGGAAAATAAAATTATTAGTTAATTTATATAGGAAAATTAAAGATAAATTAGTGTAATTTTGTTATTAAACTACCAAATAAAAATAAATATTTAATAACAATTTAAAATAATTTTCAATAAATCTCCATAATTACACAAATGCAATAATTTTTTCAAAAAATTTCATAAAACTATATTATTGTAAAATAACATTTTTGAAATTAAAAGATATAAAATTTTTGAAAGTTTATTTAAAATATATTAAATAATTATTGAAAATTATTGGAATATTTTGGAAATTTTAGGAAAAATATTACATTTAATAGATTTTGGAAAATGAATGAAAAATTAACTAATTTTCATTGTAAATCATTGAAAAGTATTAAAGATAAATGAGCATGGGAAAGGGAAAACTGTAATTTGAACCAATAATTACACAAATTATTAAGATAAGTTAGTATAATATTGAAAAAAGGAAATTATGGATTAGTTTATATTAGAAGATATAAGATAAATTAGCGTAATTCTATAAGTACAACATCTAAAAAGAAAATAAATTATTTAATAAAAATTTAAAGATAAATATGAATAAATTTTCAAAATTACACAAATATAATGAATTTTCCAAAATTTTTATAAAATTACATTTTTGAAAGAAAAAAAACAATTTAGTGTATTTTTAGAAATTTACCATGCAACTGATACTCAGTATATCCTTTTGATCATTTTTGCCATCAAATTAAATATTGGGTTGATGGGGAGTGGGTGCCTTGCTCTGAACCTACTCAATACTGGGGACGAGGTGAAGAAATTCGAGGGTTCCCCATCCTTGATGAGGAGTGGGTGCTTTACCCTGGACTTGCTTAACACTGGGGGTGGGGGTGGGGATGGGGTAGAGTGCCTTGACTACGAAGTGGGGTGCCCAACGTAGGGATGGGGAGCTCCGCCCTGTTGCCATTCATATATAATTGTTAATTATTAGTAAAATTAATAAAAATGTTAGCCTTTGTAATTATTTTTATTTCACTACTACAAATGATTAATAAAATTAAATTTATTAAAAACATTTGTTCATATTAAATTAGCAATAATTATTTTCGGTAAATCAACATTAAATGAAAAATACAATTATTAAAATTTTAAATATTAACAATAACTCTGAATACTTTTAGTTAATTAACAATAAATTTTGATTATTAATTTATCAATTAATTAATAATAAATAAATTATTCAATCTTTCAGATTTTCCCGTGCCTCGCACGGGTCCCTGTTAATTCTATATATATAAAGTGATTAATTCCATGTGTCATCTTTGTTTAATTATATGCGAGTAGGGCCCCGTGTGATGCATGAAGCTTGTTAAAGATTTTTATTATTTAACTTAAATTTAATTTTTATTGATCAATTTTAACATTAAATATCTATTAAGTTTTCATGAGTTAATTTTAAAATTATTAATTAATTTTAAATAAATCAATGTTTAAATTATATAAGGTGGATTTTACCAAAAATAGTTTTATTGTCTTATAAAATTGAAATAAATAAAAAAAGACATTTTTAATGTTTTTTTCTACCATTCCATGCCTTTTATGATTCCACCTCTAGCAATCGATAATAAGAAAATGTTGAAGTTCCAAAAAGAGATTTACAACACCAATGAATGATCACGTGATTAGAACCTTTTATTAAAAAAAATCTATCCTTAATTCCTTATTGTAAAGGATTTTATGATTTTATCCATTTGAAATGATTAAGTTAAGTTAGATGGCCAAATTATTTTAATAGTTGATAACTTACCTCTTTCAAATCTTCTAGGTTCCCTTTGGCTTGGAGTTGGAATTGGAATGATCTATTTCCCTCACTTGTTTGGTTTAGACACGAATTATAATCAGAGTGATTATAATTGGATTTTCATTCACAAGGGAGCGGGAGGAATGACCACCCTCTCAAGTGGGGAATGCCATTGAGGCATTGAGCCATCCCATCAAGAATGGGGATCGGATTTTGATTCCACACAACCAAATGGTGGCTATTTAAGTTCTGATCCCCATATTGGTTATAACTTGGTCCAAGCTCGACTGCCTGAGCCCAGCTCGAGTTCATTAAAATTGGTTGGGCTTGAGTTGGATAGTTCGGGCTTGACCATGGGCTTGGGCTAAGTTCAGGCTTTCGGTCCAATTCTTAGGGTAGGAATTGGGTTGAGCTAAAACCAATGTTTTAAAAAACGACCCGGAAATGGAATTGTTCTAACCATTGGTTTTCGGGTTGATAGTCTGACCGTTTGGTTCGAATGGATGGCCCGTTTTGATAGCAAAATTAAAAAATTAAAAAATAATTAAAAAATAAAAAAAGATAAAAAACTGTTGAATGGGTCGATGGTTCGACGATTCGACCACCCGGGTCAATGATTTATTGACTTTTTCAACGGTTTTTTACCAGATTCTAGGTTTGGGGTAAAATGGAACCGGTTGCCTAGACGGTTCCTGGGCCGAATGGTTCGACCGTCTAGGTCAACAACGGTTTAAAAACGTTGGCTAAAACTCAACCTAGTTCGCTCAACTTGCACCCTTATTTCCATGAACCAAACAAACCCTAAAATTACTAAAAATTCATCTTTGTCATCTCTTGGATTGACTGGTTAACCCATTTTTCTCTTTAGGTGATGGATTGGTAGTTCAACTGTCTAACTCAAATGGACCAACTTGTGATATTATTATATGGCAAAAAATTATTTGTTTTAGGATTAGACTGATTTACTTGTCATGGAAAACAAACAATGTAACTCATATAATAAAAAGAATTTGCATAAAAATTATTAAGGTTAAGGTAAGCTAATTTATTTATTATTTATGCAAAATAATTAATGGCTCAAATAAATTTAATAGTTGACTTAAGTAAATTTATTAAATTTACTTAGTAAATTAATCATATTAATATAATTAAATTTATTATTTTAATAATTTTTATTAGATTTTATTAATTATAATTACTTAAAAATTAACTTCTATTGATTTTAACTAAAAAATATTTTTTTAAAGTTTATTAGCAATTTTTTTTTGTTGAATTTGATTAAGCTACCAAGTAAACATAGTTTGATAAGCATGCAATTTCTATTAATTTTTACTAATTGAACATTTTATTAATTTTTTAATAACTAATAAAATTAATATTATTAGTGTTTATTGTCTTATTAAATTAACAAAGTTAATTAAATTATTATCTCTAAAAGAAATCTACCAAAATTTCAAACCTTTCTATTGTAAGAAGCACTTGCGTATTGAACTCTTATATCTAAAAAATAAGCATTGTTTATGGGGACATTTAGTTAAGACTTAAGAGCAATAGGAGAGGGAGATGTTTTACCAACATCTTTTAATTAATTAGGATGTGACGATGTGTGTCACAGGGAGGAGAGAGAGGAGAGAAAGGGATGGGAGAGGAAAAGGAGGAAAGAGAGGTGAGTTAAGAGTACATGGTCGTATTTAGAAACCAAGCGTGTGTTTAATTAAGAGCAATATGAGAGATTGGGAAGGAGATATTTTTAGGAGCATCTTTTAATTAATTGGGATGTGTGATAGGGAGAGGGAGAGCCACTCTCCACGTGGCTAAATGAGATGGATGAGAGAGAGAGAGAGGAATAAAGGAAAGAGTTGCTGCACGGATATTATTTATCCAATGTGATATTTAGTTTGAACTTTGAACTGGGTGCGTGAATGATTTGAATTCGAACCCACATTGTATATATCCATCAGATATATCTCTATGATCCGATCCATTTGTAATCCTAATTAGGAGATCGTTAAACAAGTCTATTGTAGAGACCTTGGCACTTTGGTATCAATGCCATTTCAAGCTCAAGCTTAAAAACTAAAACGTTTAAATTACGTTTGGTTTGAAGGAAATAAAAGGAAACATTTGCAAGCCTTGTATATGTTTGCCTACAATTCTAGTATAAACGTTTTATGAATGTTTTTACTCAAAATAATCTCAAGTTCTCAACCCCCAAATGGAAAATTGCTGTTTATGCTTAAAACAACTAAGTGCCACTGATATAACAGCATTTCAGTTAGAAAATAGAAACAGTCTACGCCTTACGGATACGGTACCAAATATCACCTTTTGCTTTGCAATGGCTGATTAGTGATTAATGTTGTATTTCATTGCTAAATTACTCTGACAATGACATCCGTAGTCGTCGCTTAATCAATAATCATGGATGGTTAGTGCTCAAAACGCGTCATGTCTGTTGTTGCATTCAACCTCCACCCAGCTCATAAATAACTTGTGACCATTGCATTCCATGAACTTGACACCTGGCAAAATGAAAGTCTATATCTCACGCATTAAGCTGAGTAAAGCGTTTTCAAGACCTACTAAAGCCGTGGCCCGTGATCATTAATTAATTAGGCATAGAAATGTAGAGTTGCTACTACTCCAACTACCCTACCCTTTTCATGTGGTGATGTCGGCCGTTTGAGAAATGACTTGTTGCCTTATCTTTTACGAATACGAATAAATTATTAAGTAGGTCATGAGTCTTAATGGCCGAAACTGAAATTGGGTTGATTATTCTTTATGTATTTATTATATTCATTGATGGGCTGAAGATGAAATTCCTCTCTTTTAGGCTGTGTTTGGTTTCAAGGAAAAGCTATCTACCGTTTTTTTCTAACCAAAAGAAAACCTCCCCAACGACGTGGGTTGCCTTGTTATTAGGAGATAGGAGTTGGGACTGCAACTTGTTTGTTTAGTCCGAACTCAGACCAGACCGAAAAAGTCGGATTGGGTTAAAGTTTAGATTAGATTTAGGGTTGAAAAGAATGTCTGTGAAGATAAAAATGCAGAATTGAATTGAAGTTGCAGTTTTATAGGTGTTTTTTGATAAGAATATGTTTTTTTTTTTGGTATTAAAAATGAATGCAAGTTTTTTTTAACTATTTTTGCATTCAAAATGAGAGCAAAATTAGCTTAAAAAAGATAAGGACTACTTTGCACTCAAAATTGGTCCATGGTAAATAAATGGATTTGAGATTCATGTTTACACCCATCACAATCAAATGATGCAATATAAATTTGAAGCTTGCAAGTACAAAAGCCAATCAGATTTGCATCCTTCCATTTTGAACAAAATTGCATTTTCATCATACCAAATACAGACGGACAACAAAGAGCATTCCAAAATTTGGTTCAGTTAAGAGAATTTGTGATGACCATATATACTATTATCTAATTCAGGGTGGATTATTTGTTAATTAGCTTTGATATCGAGGCACCATGCTTAAGTTACTTGATCACAATTAAATGCTTCTAACCCTTTTCGTGTACAAGGCTGCAAATAAGTCAATAGTCATATAAGATCCAATTCCAATATGGATTTAATCCTGTAAGAGTCAGATTTAGATAACTCCCTTGATTTTAATAAATTGGTTCGAATTGAAAAAAAAAATGATCCATTTAATTAATGAATCAAATTTGAATGTACACCGGTTTGATAATATATGACCTGACCCGATTAGGTAGTTATGAAATATTAGATTATATATATTAAAATTGGACAGTCTATCTCAGCATGTTTTTCCTTTGAGAGAAGTTATTTGTCCATTTTTTCCATTTTTTTATTTTTTCATATTTTCTTTTGTTTTAAAAATATAAAACAGTAATCATTGCTTATTTTGATTAGATTAATAAAACTTCACACTAACACTATTAGAGAGAGACTTTGGGATTTCCAAAGACTCTTGTTTTAATGCATGTTATTATTACAATTAAAAAAGACATTTAAGAGAGAGAGAAAGAGGGAGGGGAATAATAATAATAATAATAATTACTATATTTTAAAACTTACAGTATTAATAATAATTATAATATTTTTAAAAAGTAACAGTATTTTTATTAATTAACAGTATTAACTGTTATAGTATTTATTAATTAACAGTAATTAAATAATTACAGTATTTTATTAATCAACTGTATTAACTGTACTTTTAATTAATACAGTATTTTTAGTAATTACAATAATTCATTAATTAACAGCTTTTTAAATTGTTAATTAATGTAATTTATAACTTAAATTGTATTTTATATATTATTGTAAGTAATACAATTAAATTTTAAACCATAATTAAAAGTAATTATATTTAAATATAATTTAATCTAGAAATAACAGAAAATTACATTTAATGAACAGAAATTAGCCAAGGATTACCAAAAATAAAGTACCAATAATTTTTTCATAATTACCAAAAATTATCAAAGAAATTTCCAAAAATGGATTAACATGATTTGTAAATGTAATTACTTCATAGTGTATTTAAAATATATTTATTTTTTTGTATAAATTATAAATTATATAATTTAAACATTATAATCCTTGCCTATGATGCTATTAATTCATAGTTTTACAATGGAAAATAGAAAAAATATGTTTACTATTAAGTATTTCACTTTCACTCAATAAAACCCATGCATCACAGGGGTTCCTGATGGTGCACGATCTGGAAGCTCCTATTTGGAGGATGATCTGGAACTTAGTAGTGTAGCAAGCTGGGCAGCGGATTAGAGCACCTAGGGCGGTTAACCCGACGAGGTAGTTTCGATGCTTAAGTCAATACTATGTTGTGATTGCGAGCTAGAATTTGAGTGCTAGAGAGCTTGGATGCAAGTAATCGCGTGTACCTGGACCATGGAGGGGTTGACGCCTTTATATAGCCGAGTTATTGCAGGTTTCCCAGAACAATTCCGAGATTTGCGGCCTGAATGGGCGAGATCCCTTCCCGCTTTAGTCGGGGAGTAACGTATCAGTCAATGAACTTCATTATCGTCGCCCCATTCGGACGGGGAGAAGATAAGGCTTGCCATTATAAAGTATGATCCCGCAATATCCGAAATCTACTGGGAAGCTACTGGGATTTATTATGTGTCACTTCGGTTTCTGGGCCCCGAACTCGATCAGAAGCCGAGGTGAGCTATTGTCGAAGTGACTTTATGCTGAAGTGACTCTACGTCGAGCTCCGCATAGTGCTGACTAGGCTCCTTTTGCTGAGCTGTCATCCTATGTGCAAATCGCATCCACGTGACTTTTATTTACCAAGTCATGCCAAATTACTCCTCATTAATTGCCCCCACTCCTCGTGGCAGGGGTCCTAACACAGTGCAGGGAGTTCATGACGAGCTTAGGTGGATTTGGCACAAAATCTAGGTGATGTGGAGGGGGAGCAATTGGTCGGACTTGTTCAACTGTTCGGTTCAATCAGGAAGTAACCCAGATCGTGTACCTGGTACGCGCGGACGACAAGATGTTAATAGACTCCGCGGATGTTAAAACATGCGCTAAATCAATTTCAACCTCGGGGGGCGTGCAACCGGTTTCCCTAGGAGCCATTGGATCGTGTTGATCTTGACCATTGATTCCCAGATATACTGGCTATAAATAGGGGCCAAAGGGCCCATTTTCTTCCAGTTTGGTATCAGCCTTTTTTGGGTCCGAGGTCGTCTCATTTTCTTCGGTCTTCCTTTTGGTGAGTCCACCTTCCTTTGCTTTTTCCTTTTGATTCCGTTGTCCTTTCCTTTAATATGTCTAGCCTTAGCTTAGATAGTCATTTAGATGGGAGCGACAAGTCCGCTGGGGCCAAGGTGGGTACCTCGGCTCAGACCGTGGATCCTCGTCCTACCGAGGTGGTCACTTCAGGACAGGATGCGGTCCTCAGTCCACCCGGGGTGAACTCACCTCGGCGAGAGTGAGAGGCCTCTGGTAAATCAACTTCCACCTCACACCAAGGTTAGTTGCCAAACAACTTCACTCCGTCGATAATGATGGCGGACAGGCTCCTAGCCTTAGTAGCCTGGTATAGACTCCCTAACGACCTTGTATATAGCATCCCCTTAGGCAACTTTCCTTGGGATCATGATCACAACGAGATCGTGATTTTCGACTTCACCATCTTATAATCGAGATCGTTAAATTCTTTAACATTACTATCGTAGGGACCATTTCTCTTTTCCATGATTACAACCGACCCCTTGACCTCGACGTCTTCTCTTCGATCCTTTCCATTAAGAAAAATTTGTCATGCGTTCTGCTCGAGTACAGGCAAACTTACTACTTGTCACCTCGTCCCGAATACAAACTATTGCACGATCTCCCTAATAAGGTCCTGTACTGGAAGAGGCGTTACTTTGTGGTCCGCAACACCAAGGGGTGGCCCTTCCTGACTCATTGGAGGGCAACCATCCAGGACCCCGACGTTAGACTGGACCTGAAGACAAGGGAGGAGGTCCAATATTGGGCGAGACTCAGCCTGAAGTTTGAAAACTTTGTGACCGAGGAGAAGCTCGTGCAGGCTAGCCTAAGTCCTCCTGGTAGGTCGCTATTTGCTGTACTTTTTCTATTCATTTTACTTTGGTAATGTATCTGACTTAGCTCGTTTTTATCGCAACTGCCATGGACGACATCCCTACCGATGAGCTCTTCGGGGGCATGAAGAAGGGGAAGAAAAAGAAGAGAGCCTCCAAAAAGGCTCGCGTCGATACTGAAGCAGCCACAACTGAGGTTGCCGTTCCTGAGCCCGTGAACCCACCAATTTCCGAGCAACCTCCCATAATCGATCTGGTCAAGGAGCACTCGGGCAAGGCCACCCCACCCCACATGCCCAAGGAGGCTACGTCTTCAGAGCCCGTCCCAGCAACCGCCACTTCTTCGGCCAGTGACGCTCCAGTTTGGAGCATTTTGACTCCGAAGTTTGGCCTTCTCAAGAACAAGGATGCGGTGTTCACTGAGGAGATCGCTCGTTGGGCCGACTTGCTAGTTGCTCAACTCGGGGCCCGAGCGGCCACACACTGAATGGTGGTACGTTCTTGAACTTGTCTTTCAAATTGTCTTGTACTTAGATTTTTTGGCAGGTGAACTCCTCCAACAAAATGAATCAACTGAAGAACGATGCACGAGCTAAGAAGGAGCTACTAACTCTGTTGATGTCAAAGAAGAAGGAGCTCGAAGAGCATGAAACGGCATTGAAGAGGGAGGTCGAGAACCTCAAGGCCCACGTAAAGGAACGAACTGAACTACTGCTTCAGGCGATAGAGGAGGCCAAGGTTAAGGCAGTTGAGGAGTACAAGTCCTTAGTGGAGTTTCGAAAAAGGCTGGTCGAGGCAAGGACAAGGGGTTACCGCAATGGGTTCAAACTCAGCAGGTGGTTGACCCGGCGTGAATTTCCCCACCTCGACCTTAGCGCCATAACCACGTCGAAGATCACCAAGGAGATGGCCATCGAAGTTGCCAAAGATCTGAACTCCGAACCAGAGAGATGACGACCTGCTTGATGACGAGGAAGAGGAGACTGGTGCTGGCGAGGACCATATGGAGACAGATCCTCCTGCCGAAGTCTCCAATAAGGATGAAGGGCCCCGAAAAGATTGAAGCCTCTTTTCTTGGACCCCCCCTCCTTTTGTAATGCTCAATGTTCCGAGCCTTCGAGCTCGGTCAATTGTAATCTTTCTCTTTCTCTTTGTACTTGAAGTTTTTTATCAATGAAATACAAGTGTTTTGCAATGTTTATGTGCAAACTTTTCTAAGTGTAGATTACTCCCGATCTAACAAACAAAACCAAATAAGAGTGAACTTTTTTCTATGTATAGATTACTCCCGAGCTGGCAAGCTCGACACTAGTGGGAATAATCTAATAACCATTGTATGCCAGGGCGAACAGGCACTCTAGGGTACATACCTGACTTGTCTGTGCCTGGGTCACTTTGCTTTGCCCTTGCCAAAGCGACTGGGTTTTAAGCTGCCTGTGCCGAACAGGCGACTAGGACTTTTATCATACTGAGGTCTGTTATCAGCTCGGCACCATAGCCCTTAGGCTTCCAGGAGTGACTTATGGTCCTCTCTCCAGCTCGTCGTTTATTTGACCAGTTTGGTGATTTCATGAGTGGCTTATACTTGGAGTTGTGGATTCATACATAGTATCTTCTTAAGTTGTCGATGTTCCATGCTCGAGGTACTATCTTCCCTTCCAAAGTCTCAAGCTCATACGTACCTTCCCAGTTCAGTCCGAGCTTACCCGTACTGGGCTTAGGTACCATAACTTTTCGTAGGACTAGATTGCCAACACGAAACTGCCGCTTCTTGACCCAGGCGTTATAGTACCGAGATAGTTTCTGCTGGTATGCCACAGTCCTGATGTAGGCCAGGTCTTGTACCTCTTCTACAAGGTCCAGGTTGGTATGAAACTTGTCATTATTTGTTTCCTCATCATAAGCCTCAAGTCGCAACATGAGCACTTCGATTTCTGTCAGGATCACCGCTTTTGTACCATATGTGAGGTTAAAGGGGGTCTCACCGGTCACTGTCTTGATGGTAGTCCGGTAGGCCCAAAGAACACTGGGTAGCTTGTCCACCCACAAACCTTTAGCACGTGCAAGACGAGCTTTCAGCCCGCGAAGGATGGCTCTGTTCATTACTTTGGCTTGCCCATTTTCTTGTGGATGTGTTACCGATGTGAAGTTCTGCTGAATCCCCATCTCAGCGCATCAATTTTGGAATTTAATATCTTCAAATTACTTCCCGTTATCCGAAATCAAGATTTTGGGGAGTCCGAAATGACATACAATGTTTTTCCAAAAGAAATTTTGCACGTTCCGAGCTGTAATGCTTACTAGTGGTTCGGCTTCCACCTACTTCGTGAATTAGTCTATCGCCACAACTAAGAACTTCATCTGTCTGGTTGCCGGCGGAAATGGATCGAGGATGTCGATTCCCCACTATGCGAAGGGCCACAGGCTAGTAAGATACTGTAAGTTGGTAGCAGGTTGATGAAGGATGTTGGCCTGCCTCTGACATCTGTCGCATTTCTTGACGAGTTCGAGTGTGTCTGCTTTCATTGTGGGCCAATAGTAGCCCTGCCTTAATGCCTTTTGGGCAAGGGCCCTACCCCCCAGGTGTCCTCTGCATAGACCTTCATGGATATCACGAAGTACAAGCTCAACTTTTGTGGGTCGCAGGCAACGTAGGTAGGGGAGCGTGAATGATCTCCTATACAGTCATCCGTCTATGAGGATGTACTTGGCCGATTGTCGTTCTACCCTCCGAGCTGCATTGCGTTCTGTAGGTAAGGTTCCATGGAGCAAATAATCAACGAGCGGGTTAATCCAAGTCAGTTCCACTTGCAACACAGGAGCGACCTCTTCTGCCCCCTGAAAATGCTGAGCTGAGGTAGGTTCTCTATGTACACAGTCCGCATAGTGTTGTCACTCGTACTTGCTATTCGTGATAGAGTGTTGGCCTCGACATTCTTGGACCTCGGGATTTGTCTGATAAAGCAAGAATGGAAGCTCGGCAGGATCTCTCTGACTCTGGTTAAGTAGGCTGCCATGGTCGAGTCACGAGCTTCGTAGTCGCCATTGACTTGGTTAACTACCAGTTGAGGGTCACTACAGACGATGAGGTGCTTCGTTTCCATCTCCTTTGCTAAGTTGAGCCCAGCAATTAGCGCCTCATACTCTGCCTCAAATCTGAACCAGAGAGCATACTCTAGCTTCACCTCGCTCGGGCCGTACAATATCAGTCCCACTCCGCTTCCTCGCTGGTTAGACGAGCCATCGACATGGAAGATCCAGGGCTCCTCGTCCCAGGTCGGTACTGCTACGACCAGACCAGTGCCGCACTGGTTGATGCCTCTGACGTGCGAGCGGGCTCAGTCAGTTCAGGGGTCGGTGCGCTGAATGTGCATTCTTCTATGAAGTCTGCCAAGACTTGGGCTCTGATCGTAGGTCGTGGCTCGAACCAGAGGTCGTATTCACTGAGATCGATGGACCACTTTGTCAACCTCCTAGACACCTCGGGTTTAAGTAGGATGTACCTCAGAGGTCTATCCATAAGGACAACAATGGTATGGGCTTGGAAGTAGGGTGTAATTTTCGAGCTGCTACCACTAGCGTGTACGCCAACTTCTCGATGTCAGGGTATCTGATTTTTGCGTCCTATAGTACCTTACATAGTAGACGGGCCATTGAAACCGGTCTACCTTCCTAATTAGTACCGAATTGACTACCTCATCACTTGCAAAGAGGTACAGCTTCAAAACATCACCTTCCATTTGAAAGCCTCATTCTTTTTAATGGCTTTAAAGAAAGGAAGGCATCGACCTGCAGATTTGGAAATGAAACGGCTTAGGGTTGTTACCCGGCCAGTCAACCTCTAGACTTCTTTTATTTTTCAAGGTGGACTCATGTCCATAATTGCCTTTATCTTTTTTGGATTGGTTTTGATACCACACCGGTTGACATTGTAGCCTAAAAATTTTCCCAAAGTGACTCCGAAGACACACTTATTCGGATTTAATTTCATATTATATTTTCTTAAAATTTGGAAAATAACGTCTAAATCATTAATTAAAGATTCAGAGGACTTTGTCTTTACAACCATGCCGTCAACATAATACTCCACTTTATTGCCAATTAAAGGCTCAAAAATTTTATTTACAAGTCGTTGGAAGGTTGCTCCAGCGTTTTTAAAACCAAAGGGCATAACTTTATAGCAGTATAGCCCTAGTTCAGTTACAAAGGCAGTTTTGTCTTGGTCAGTCGTGTCCATCCTAATCTGATTATAGCCGGAGTAGGCATCCATGAAACTCAGCAACTCGTGCCTTGAGGTCGCATCTACCAGGCGGTCAACTTTGGATAGGGGGAAGCAATCCTTTGGGCAGGCTCTATTCAGGTCGGTGTAGTCGACGCACATGCGCCACTTGCCATTGGCTTTCTTCATGAGCATCGGGTTTGCGACCCAGCTCGGGTAATGGACCTCCCTGATGAAGTCTGCAGCGAGGAGCTTCCCGCCTCCTCATCGACTTCCCTCCACCGTTCCGGGGTGAGGTTGCATTTTCTTTGTCGGACTGGCCTAACTAAAGGGTATACATTCAGTTTGTGAGTTATGACACTAGGGTCAATTCCGAGCATTTCTGCCGCAGACCAGCAAAAACGTCTAAATTGTTAAGTACAAAAGTTAATAGTTGATTTTGAAGCAGTTCTCTTACGAGTGCTCCGATCTGGAGAGTCTTGGTGGGTTCGGTTTCGGACACTGGTATGTGGACCGTCTCTTCCATCGGGGCAGCTCGCTCCTCGTTGTAGTCTGCCAGTTATTCCAGTTCGACATCCTCTGCTATCTTTACTTTTCTTTTGAGAGTAGCCACATAACACTTCCAAGACTCGAGCTGGTCGCCTTGTACAACTCCCACTCAACAATCCGTTGGGAACTTCATTGCGAGGTAGTAGGTCGACACTACTACGCGTAAAACATGCATAATAGGCCGACCTACGATTGCGTTGTACGAGGATGGGGTGGTGACCACCAGGAATGTGTGCTCAAACCAGACAATATTTGGTCACGTGCCCGCCTCCACCAGTACTGTGATACGACCTATAAGCCTAACTTCTTCTCCATTGAACCCTACTAGTGGGGCGTCTACCGGCTTTAGGTCTCTGTATTGTAATTGTAGCTTGTCAAAGGTTTCATTGAAGAGGATATCTGCCGAACTACTTGAGTTCACAAATATTCGCCTTATTTCAAAGTCATTGATGACCATCTTCACAACCAGGGCATCGTCATGAGGATACTGGATCCTGCGGGCGTCATCCTTGGTAAAGTAGATCGGTTCTTCAATCCAAGGTCGTTTGGGTGGGTTCTCTACTTCATGCTTTAGCTCTCGAAATGATGTTCTCCCAGCCGCCACTGTGCACCCCGCTACAATAGATCCCCCTGTGATTATATTAATCACTCCGCGGATTGGTCTCTCTTCTGGTAGCGGGCAAGGTGGTTGTTCGTTTTGTCTGCTACTCTTTGGGGCGTCTTTTTTCTATTCTCCTTGTCGGTTCCCCTGTTCCTTTTCTTCGTGTAGAATGTACTTTTTCAAGTATCCACGACGGATCAACTCTTCAATTTCGTCATGGAGGTTTCTACAGTTTTCTATACTGTGACCGTAGTCCCGATGAAAGTGACAATAGATGTTCGAGTTCCTAGTCGTTGGGTCTCCACAAAGTCTAGGTGGCCATCTGACAATAGGGGAATCCTTTATTGCCATTAGGATCTCTCCTCACTTCGTGTTCAAAGGGGTGTAGTTCATCATCTCCACTAGAGGGGTCCTGGAACGCCGACCCGACCTGTAACTTCGCGAGGGGGATTTGCTTCTCGAGCTCAAGGATTTGCTTCTTCGCTTGGGGGACTTACTTTTCTTTCTTTTCTTGTTGCTCGTCCCCTCTTCCTCCCTCTTCCATTTTTTCCTAGTTGGTTGTCAGTTTTCTGGTTTATTTCCTCTTCAGTGCTGATAAACTGGAGGAACTCGGTGATATTTTTTTGGTTTGTTGGCTACAACATGCCACTTGAACTCTTTATAGGTAATGCCTTTGCGTGCTGTGGTGAGACATACTGTTGGGTCAAGGTTCGGTATTCGTAGGCATGTCTCGTTAAAGCATTTGAAATAGCTGCGAATTGACTCTCCCTCCCTCTACACCACGTTCAGAAGGCTCTCCCGTGACTTTGGGCACTTCTTACTAGTAATGAATTGGGCCGTGAACATGTCTGTGAACTGCGCCCAACTTCCGATGGAACCCCGCACCAGGTTTCTGTACTAGGTTTGAGCTACTCCTTTGAACGTGGTGGAGAAAGCCACGCACATACAAGCCTCATCGGCCCCGACAAGGTGCATTTGGAACTGGAACGTGTCCACATGATCATTGGAATCATAGGACCTATCGTACTTGTCTAGTGGAGGGACCTTGAAATCTTTCAGCATGGGGGCTGCTAGGAGCTCGAGTGTCAAGGGAGAAGGCCGCCTCAAAAGAGCAAGCGTTGTTCCTGTGGCCACCGAGCTCACTTCCTCTCTTTCTCGACCTTGGTCAGTTGGATGGTTGGGCTTTGTTGCTGGATCATTTCTTGCTGATGAACGGCAAGTCTTGCGACGTCGCCACTGCTGGTTCTTCGATGGAGCGACATTTGTACTACTAGCCTCTGTGTTGTTAGGCACTTCGATCTTACTTCGAATAGTAGGGCGAGCTAGTTCGAAGATTCTTCTCGCCGCCTCCTCTTCGTCATGTGTTCGATGCTGGATGCTGTGAGGAACCGAGGGGTCTCTCCTAGAGCCTTCTGTCCTAGAGCCTGCACCTCGGACCTCGGATCATTGCTCCACATGGGAAATTTGCCAACTGCGCCTCTTGGGCTGGCTTGGTTCGGGTCTATTCCTTGGGCTTTCTCTTCGAGAGGCAGGGGGTACGTTGGTCGCCTACAACACCCCGGGGTGGAGTACGTCCCAAATGGGGGCAGTACTTGCGAAGTTCTCTCCCTACGAGGCGGGGACTAGTGCTGGTTGTTCGCCGGCTAGTTTGGTTGTAGTGGTGGGAATTGATGATAAAAGTAATATTGCTAGAACTGATGAATCTGTTGCATCTGAATCTGCATCGTTCGGACACTCTAGACAAGGTCGTTGAACTGGGAGTGTCCAATCCCAAGGGGAATCACGGAAGGCTCCGAGAATGTGGTGCTCACCTGGGGGAGGGGGACACTCACCTATTGGGTAGCGTGGGGTGCAAATAGTGATGAGACTCTAGATATGGTCAGAGGAATGGTGAACTGGCCAATTGTCACCGAGGGTCCTTAGGGAGAGACTATCTGCTGCTCTTGCCCCCCTGTGATGTTCATGTTACCCTTACCGTTGTGGCTGGAAGATGCCATTGTGGTTGAGACTGAGTTTGAAACTGTAAAGAGATTGGGATGACCTTTCAATCGTTTTCTACAGACGGTGCCAATTGATGGTGCGCAATCTGGAAGCTCCTAGCTAGAGGATGATATGGACCTTAGTCGTGTAGCGAGCTGGACCAAGCTGCAAGACAGAGGATTAAAGCACCTGGGGCGGTTAACCCGGTGAGGTCGTTCCGATGCTTAAGTCAGTTCTATGTTGTGATTGCAAGCTAGAATCTAAGTGCTAAAGAGCTTGGATGCAAGTAATCGCGCGTACCTGGACCATGGAGGGGTTGACGCCTTTATATAGTCGAGTTATTGTGGGTTTCCCGGAACATTTCTGAGATCTGCGACCTAAATGGGTGAGATCTGTTCCCGCTTTAGTCAGGGAATAATGTATCAGTCAATGAATTTCATTATCGTCGCCCGATTCAGACGGGGAGAAGATAAGGCTTGCCGTTATGTGGTATGATCCCGTAATATCCGAAGTCTGTTGGGAAGATACTGGGATTTATTACGTGACACTTCGATTCCTGGGCCCCGAACTCGATCAGCAACCGAGGTGTCATTACGCTGAGGTGAACTATTGCTGAAGTGACTTTACGTCGAGTTCCGCATAGCACTGATTAGGCTCCCTTTACTGAGTTGTCATCCTAAGTGCAGATCGCGTCCACGTAACTTTTATTTATCAGGTCGTGCCAAATTATTCCTCGTCAGTTCTCACTAATTATATTATATAAATAATATATATATATATTTATTGATTATATAATAGCATCAAATTTTTTTTAATTACAATCCAAATGGAATGAGATTCGAACCAAATATCCTGTAAGATATTTGAATTCAAATTCAATCATAACCTAATTGATTCTTATCAAATGCGGTTCGATCGAATTTATTATGGAATCGGATTGGATAATACCTTTTGCCAAGTCCGATCGGATCCGTTTGCACTTTGCAGCGCTATTCGTGCGTGATCACTTTACTTTCCATTCAAGAGTGGGTGAACTGAACCACCTGACCGTCAATGGTCAATAGACAAAAGGAATATTTCAAGTTAATCGTGAACGGGGGTAATTTGGAAAAGCCGTCAAGCAGACTGCTGAGTTCACATCTCCGCCCCACAAGGGGCCGCTACGCTAGTCTGGCTATGAAGGAAGAGGCGAAGAGCCAACCCAGCAATTTGAAATCCGGACTTCCAGAGCGAGAGACAACTGTAATCAACAACCGTAGTCCAGCTAATGGGTCGAAATCGAACCGTCGAACAAGTAACAGCTAACAAAACTAAAGAATCGTCAAACCGTCAACCTGAACCTGAAGTCACATACGGAACGGCTCGATCACGATCACAACACAAACTGGTCGCCGGGGCTCAAGGGATAAAACCTCCCGAGATTTGAGTTCAACAGTCAATTATTAAGGGTATTATCGTAATAGCACCTCCTATTACAGTTGTTCTATAGAAGTTCGCCGTTTGAAAGTTGTCTGACGTTGACGAGAGGCGGAAGTGAGTAGTGAGAGTGGAGGAGATAGGAAGTCCAGCGTGGCAAACGGAACCTTGTGCTTGCGTAGTGCTTTCCCTTTTATTTATACACTCTCCAATGTTTATTGATTCCCCCCTCTCTCTCTCTCTCTCTCTCTCTCTCTCTAGCCTATATTTCTCTGCTTTTGAGTTCTGGAGATTCTTTCTTTAATGGTGAACATGGACTCTGGAGATTACTTGATTTGCGTTTAAGTTTGCATCTCAGCTCTTAAATCGACTGGTGATTGAACATTTATTCAGCCTGGTGCACCTGCGTCGGAAATAGAAGGTCGGAGCAAAGATGTTGGACGGATTTCTGGGACGAGGGTTTTCAGGGAAATGGTTAGTCAGAACTCAGAACATCGACTCTGATCGTCGCTTTTAGATCTTCTTCTCATTTTTCTCATCCGTTGGACCGGAGGAACTGGGGAAAGGAAGGATCTTTCTTGTGTGTTTTGTTTTTACTAATTTTTTTTTTTTGGATTTTTGTGTTTCTTGTTGTAGTAAATCGTCAATCAAGGATATCAAAGCTCGAATCGATGTGATACGGAGGAAGAGGAACGCAATGCTGAAGTATCTGAAGAAGGATATGGCTGATCTACTTTCCAGTGGTCTCGATATCAATGCGTACGGCCGGGTAACGTTCATTTTATATCGCTTCCTCTTCACTGTTTTTCGTTGTTTCTTGCATTTTTTTGGACTGCATGATATAAATGCAAATTAAACAAGGATCAAGGTAGAGGAAGAAGAGAATATGGAATCGTGAAATTTCATGGAAAAAGGAAGAAACTAATCATCTGAATTTGTGATGGTTTTGTGCCTCAAACTTTTTTTTTTTTTCAAATTATTAGCTCTTCTGCTTTTTCATTTTTTTTTCTCTGCGAATCTGGAGTATATGGATTGAATTGGCCAAGTAAAGGGATTACGATTCTTTTCTTTTCTATTTTCCGTTCCATTTTTTCCTTGATCTTCATGAGCGATTTTAAGTTGCTTATCCTTGTTATCAAAGCAAATTTAAATTTCGTCTAGCTTTTTCTGAAGTTTCTTATGAGGTGAACGACATAAACTTTATGAGTCCACAATTTGGAGCCTAGAGTTTTTTAAAGATAGGGTGGGTGGCTTGTGTTTCCATTCAGCCACGCATACGGATTCATGTATCGCAGACCTGTTCAAGTGTGCCTTTGTTGTTTTTTCCCATCTATTTCTATTGATTTTTTACATATTTTCTGCTGATTAAAAAAGCTATAGACTTTCTTGAGTTCTACAGGCTTTTCATGTCTAATATATGTTCTTTGAGTCTCTTTTCATTTTCTCTGCTGCTCCAACGATCCTTTTATGCCTGTGCTCTGTATGCACCATGGTCTTATATTAGCAGCTGTAAGGTAAATTTTGTGCTTGTCCCGGAAAATCAATGCAACGTTAGATCTTGATTTCTTAAACATGCATTTCTATGTACTGGATACATGTATTTGGGTAGCAAAAACCTTTTTTCATGCGTTACATGCACATTAGGGAAGGTTGCATGAGGAGCTGATACAGTAACTTGGTGAAAGTTCATTAATTTTTTTTTTCCTATGGTCAATTTGCATGGGTGGATACTGTAACTTAGAGGAGTTTAGGGAGATTTCATACCTAATAAGCCCGACCCAGGCTTTCTCAAATATCCGGTCATTTTCCTATGGTCAATTTCATACCCAATCATTTTTCGGGCCAGGATCGGGCTTTCTCAAATAAGCCCGGCCGGATACTATTACATATAATAAAAAAGCATTTATCTTATATATAATAAATATTTGTTTCTTAAATTATTAATAAATATTAATTTACTGTTAGGAAATACAAATTGGTTTATTAATTTATTAAATTATTACTAAATTAATATAATATTAGTTTATAAAAGTACACTAAAAATAAGACATTTTGTCATTTTGTGTACAAGTCGGGCTTCAGGCTTTATATAAGGGCTAGGCTCGGGCTCAAGGTCTAGGCCCGATGGTCGGGCCGGGCTCGGGCCTGCACATTTTCTGTTGATAAAGAGGCAAAGACCGTCCCGGCCCAGCCCATGAACAGTTCTAATGACTGTAAACCTATATGACTAATACTTCTCTAGAGAAACCTCATGCAACCTTTTGAGGAATGTTAGAGAAGAAAGATAATCCAAAATGCCAAAGAGCTCAAACAGTATATGCTTCACTTGAGTGTGGGTTGTACAAAATAGTTTTCAAGGCTCCAAGGCAATGCTAGGCGATAGGGGGGCGCCTTGTCGCCTAGTTGCCTAGGTGATGGATTTTTTTTCTTTTGTAAGTAAAAAACATATATCCTAAGGTAGTTCCCTAGGTTCCATAACCATTTTTCCTTATTAATTATCCATAGTTTTCATAAGAAAAGCAAACTTCATGTTAAAGTATAGAAAATCAATATATTCCAATTTCCAACATATTCATGAGAAGAAAAAAAAAGAAAGAAAAGAAAATTCAAAAAATATAGGGGCTGAAACCCTATTTTTGTTATAGGAAAATAATGATTGGTTTAGGTTTTGAAGTCTTTGAGGGTTCAATACAACATTTAGCAATGCTTGTGTTGATTAAACCCTAACAAACAAGAAAATAATTAAAAGAAATTAGTATATAATCACACGATGAATATTTTAGTTTAATAATTTCTATTTTATAATTATAACCTCAAAAAATTAAGAATATAAAAGTATTTTATAACACACTGTACAAAACTGCTTGGCGATTAAAAAAATAATAATTTCCATTA
The DNA here is from genome assembly GCF_055504915.1 of Nelumbo nucifera. Taxonomy (NCBI): domain Eukaryota; kingdom Viridiplantae; phylum Streptophyta; class Magnoliopsida; order Proteales; family Nelumbonaceae; genus Nelumbo; species Nelumbo nucifera. The sequence goes on from NC_142650.1 coordinate 22,791,525, forward strand.
CTAATGAAATTCCTAATGCAATTAAAAAAATAATGCATTTTCATCTTTATTCACCAAGGTTCTCCAACCTAGTTTCTCTTCCACAAATATCTTGATACATTCCTGAAAGGCTTGTTTTTTGGCTGGATGTGGAACAGGCGGAAGGGCTCCTAGTTGAGCTATACCTCTCTTCCTGTTATGATTTTGTAGAGCAATTTTGCGAGTGTATCTTGAAACAGCTTTCAGTCATGCAGAAACAGAGGTATGCTTGGGTTACCATTCTATCATTAACTGACGTGTCTTATTTTCATATGGCATGTTTTTTAATTTCCTACTTATTATGCCCATGCTTTCTTTTATGAAGGAACTATACCAATGCTTTTAAGCCTTAAGTTATTTACTTACCAAATACCCTTAGGTTGGTTAAAAGTCCTAAGCTCATTTCAATCTCCTTCATTTATGAATTTCTAATCTTGATAAACTTATATCAGGAGATGCAGTTATGAGTTTGTGGTTTGTAACTTTGTGTCCCAAAGGAAATTGATTGTGCAAAATGGTGGAAACACAGGGATGTCTTCTTTCATATGGATGTTGTCCTTTTCATCAACTTGTTGCTGACATTATTGTTCTTTCATCTAAGAGCCAATTAGAGTTGGTTTCAGGTTTCATAACTCCCGAATTATCACTGTCTTGTAGATACATTCAGTTGATATATCTATAACATGCTTGGAGAAGAATAGCTCAGGATTAAAAGATAGAACTCAGTTATAAAAAGTGAAATGAAGTACCTTTACAAAACTATGTAGTCACATAAAGTGTGGCAAGATGAACATGGTGTGGGCAGATGTAGCATATTTCTGTGTTGGGGCCTTAAAGGGATATTAATAACTGGTATTGAACTTCTCATATTTGTTTGTCTTGGTTTCCATGTACCTATTTTTCAAGGCCCTAACATTATGCAGGTTCCTCTTTTCCTTGTTAATTGTGTTTTAGTTTATTTTTGTTTTCAATTACACTATGAGGTATGGCATTGATATATGTTTCTATAAAATTTATTTTACAGTGCATGCCCTGAGGAATGCAGGGAAGCTGTACCATCTCTAATGTTTGCTGCTGCAAGGTTTGCTGATTTGCCAGAACTGCGTGACCTTAGGCAAATATTTACAGAGAAATATGGGAGTTCCTTAGAAGCTTTTGTGAATCAAGAGGTGATAATGCATACCTCTATCCTGAAAAGAACAATCTTTGTACCTTAAAGCTCTATCTAGAACTGATCTTTTAAGATGGTTTTGTAGTTTGTTGAGAAATTGGCACCAAAACCTCTCACAATGGATAAGAAGCTCCAGTTAATGCGGAAAATAGCACAAGAGTTCTCTATAAAGTGGGACTCCACAGCGTTTGAGCAGAATATGTCTAACCAGAAGATGCCTAATGCCCCTTCATCTGCACAGGCAAGCTTATCTGATTTTCTACCCCTTTTGCCTTTTGTCTCCTTTGCTTTTTTTTTTTTTTTTTTTTCGTGTGGTGGGCGGGGGGGGGGGTGTGAGGGACTGAATGCAAGTTTAAATAAAAGTAGTATTGGGACCTTCTGTGTACACTTACATGCAACTATATCTTTTTTCCATTTGACCTCTTGGTTTAGCTAAATATTTTGCAATATTTTTTATATTTATTTTGCAGGACCAACTGAAGAAACATAGATCTTTCAATGATGGCAATGATAATGGACACAATGTGCGTGATGGCAGAGAGGATACTGTCCCTAAAAGAGATAACCAGAATGTCTTCTCTAGAGGAAGGCAGGAAATCACTAAGGATGGGTACAAATCACACAATGATAGGGAAGACACTGTCCCAAAAAGAGATAACCCAGACCATCTGCTTCATGAAAGGAAGGAGCTTACTGGTGATGAGTACAAACTGCACAAGGGTAGGGGAGATGCTATCCAGAAAAAGGAAGACCGGGATCTTTCTTCCCATGGAAGACAGGAATCTAATATTAATGGATACAAATCATTCAATGGAAGAGAAGATAATATCCCCAAAAGAAACAATCAAGATGGTTTATCCCGTGGAAGGTGGGAAGTCATCAAGGATGCCTATGAGCCACGGAAAGGCATGGACCATACTGTTGCCGAAAGAGAAAAACAAGATCTTTTGTCTGATGGAAGGCGGGAATTTACTGATGATGGGTACAAACGGCACAACACCATAGGGGATACTGTTATGAAAAGAGATAAGCAAGAGCTTTTGTCTGATGGAAGACGGGAATTTACTGATGATGGTTACAAACGGTACAACGCCAGAGGGGATAGACAGGAATTTACTGATGATGGGTACAAACGACACAACACCAGAGGGGATAGACGGGAATTTACTGATAATGGTTACAAACGGCTCAACACCAGAGGGGATGGACAGGAATTTACTGATGATGGGTACAAACGACACAACACCAGAGGGGATATTGCTGATGATGGGTACAAACGGCACAACACCAGAGGGGATACTCTTATGAAAAGAGAACAGGACATTTTATCTTGTCCAAGGCAGGAACTTATTGATGATGAGTACAAGCACTACAATCACAGGGAGGTTCCTAGAAGACCAGAAGTGGCTCCCACCCACACAGCACGAGAGCAGGTGAAAGCAGTTGGTAAAGACAAACCCATTCCAGGTAGTAGCCACAACGATCTACAGAATCATTCAAACTCAATAGAAAATGTTCCCAAGGAAGAGGCAAAAAGTATGAAACCTTTTTCCAATAACATTGTTCCCCCTCCTTACATCAAACCAAAAGATGGTAAATACGGAACAAAGCCCGAGGCTCATCTTACAGGTTCAGACTTTGATGGATCATCTCTTGGTCCTGCATTCCATAATAGAGACTTTGGCAATAATCAAAGACCGCAAATGGCAAAAAACAAATCAGACCATGTTGACTATGAGCGACAAATGGCTGGACCTGAAAGGATGAATGGTCAAGGGGATGAAAAGAATCACTATCAACAGAGTGATTCAGCTGATGATGGAAAGCCAAAACCAAGGTCAGTCAGGAGGAGACACTTGAAACCTCCATCAGGTTGTGAAAATGATGGTAATTTTGAATTTGATGAAGGTGTCAAGAGAAGTTCAAGTGGCAGGAGAAGAGATCATGCAAGACGGAGACACCATGCTTTATTTGACGATGATCAAGATCAGAAGGATGAGGAGGAAAAGATGATGGATAGGCTGCTGATACACTACAGTAAGAAGCAACCAGCTTATGAACAGTGTGTACACAACAGACTAAGGAGGGAGTCGAAAGATCCTACTGCACATCAGGCTCGTGCTGATGTTAGTGAGAAACAACCACCTTGTGAACAGTACGTACAAGACAGACCAAGGAAGGAGTTTAAACCTCCTGCACATCAGGTCCATGCTGATGTTAGTGAACGCAGACGGCATAGAAACAGAGATGGGGACCACTTGAGCTCGGAGGCGAGACATCCTCTAGCTAGAACACTGTCACTCCCTTCAGAACCACAAACTCCAACTGAGGTGTCAAGGAGGCCTGTTCGTGCTGCTTCCTTTCAGCCTGATAGGGCGAGCTCAGCTGCCCATGTCCATCCTAAGCTTCCAGACTATGATGATTTAGCAGATCGAATAGCAGCCCTCAGAGGAAGGTGAAAGGTAATAGCAAGTAAAGCTTATCCGTATCTTCTTTAATCCTCTACACGATTTCTCCCACTGTATTCTTACCGCATATTGTTTCCCTCACTCTTACCTCTAATGTTTTCTGTAATTCATTCTATCTTAATGAAAAAATACTGGTTTTTCTCTTTTATTATTCCATTCGCTCTTCAGTAGATATAAATTGTAACGGATCCCACATTGTCAATAAATTGTAATTGAGATTGAGATCATCCGTTTGATTAATGAGGATTCTACTGATAAATACTTGATTCCGTTTTCAACCAAAGCGTTTTACTAAACTATTTCCAGAAGGGGAACACCCTTGTTTTAATGAGTCCTGATTACTGATTAGCTTAACTTGATGGCTGTTTTAGGGACTGTATAATCAAGGTAATGGGTCCATCATAGTAATGGTCATTTTGATTTGTACGTTATTTTTTTTTATAATTATTTTGATTTGTACGTTATTTGTAAAGCTTCTTTTGCTTTACGAGAGAATGTCTTCTATCATCCATTAGATGCCCTATGAAATCAGATCTATCTATACTATTTTAAAAAGTAGGAATGGCCTCAAAAATATTTTTGAAATCTTCCAAGGACAATTTTATCCCTCTATTGATAAAAAAAGGGCAAATAGGGTAATTGGTTTTTGATATTAAGGCTCAGTTTGGAAGGAGTAAAAATACAAATTTGTAGAGTGTAAAACCTTGTATTTTGTATATATTTGTACAGTACATATTTGTATTTACACTCCTAAATTGAGTCTAAATGAGTTGAAAAGAGGTAATTTAAAGATATCCAATACATTCATTTTTTTCTCATTAAATCCAACATTTAAAGTGATTAACTTGCATTCATGTTCATTGAATCATGTATTTAAGTCATTTTTGTTTCTTTTCATCATAAGTTCTATTAATTAAATCCATACTTAATAAATTAATAATTCCAATAACATAAAAGCTTATGCTTTTAAAATCTACCTAATAAAAATGATATTTTCATCTAGGTGGTGGTAAAAAATTAAATCATTTTGGGTCAAATGGGTTAATTCATGTTGCCACAATTAAATAATAAAATTAAAAAATAGATAAAATGAAAAAAAATAGAAATTAAAAAATTGGAAACATTTTTAACATACATATTACACAATAATAAGTATGATAAATAAGAAATGTTTTTATTAATGATGGAAATGGAATGTAAAATTTAAAACCAATTGAAAATAAAATATTTTCTTACTCTCTCTCATTAAATTCTATATTTAAGATATATTTTTTTCATCATTAAATTATTGTAATTAAATCTACAATATTAATTTTAATAGTATAAAAATAAATATTTCGCAAAGTAATATGAAAACAAAACCATTTTCTTCCCTCTCGGTGGTGGGCAAACAATTCGACCATTTGGGGTCAAATGGATTAATAAATAATGTCATAATTAAATAAGAAAAAAATTAAAATAAATAACTATGAAATGTAAGAAGTATTTTTATTAATGATGAAAATGGAATTCCAAATTCAAAATCTGCCTAGAAATGAAATGATGTCATAGTCAAATAATAAAATATTTAATAATAGAAAATACAAAGAATAAAAAAAAAAGATAGAGAAAATTTTGGGCACATATCCAATGTTATATATTTATAAAAAAAATATTATGTACATCTCTAATATTGTGTATTCATTATATTGAACAAAAAAAAGTTTTATACATAAGGAATAATTTTATCAGTGATGGAAATGTGATACAAAATTTAATGTCAACCTAAAAATCAAACAATCTTTATTTTTAGATGGTGGGTTAGTGGTTTGAGTCAAATGATACCATAGACAAACAAAAATTAATAAGTAAAAAATATTTTATATAATGTAAATGAAATATATAATTTAAAGGGAAAATTATAGTCAAAGTCGGTTGTACATTTAAAACCAACAAAACTTTGACAATCAGTTCTACATTTTAAATTATAAAAACCTCCGCCATGTCATCAAAGGCTTATGTGGCTATTGCCAACATGGGACTCTTAGTCCATGTTGGATACAACAAAAAACTTATACCGAAAATAGATTTTCAGTTTCTCTTCCACTTCCTCTATCTCTCTCCCTTCTCTCTCACTCTCATAGTCAACTCTTGATTTCCCACTCCCTGTCTCTCCCACTCTTTCAGCTTCGATCTATAGCCAAATCAAAACCTCTATCTCCTCCTCCCCCCCCCCCCCCCCCCCTCTCTCTCTCTCTCTATTGTTCTCCCTCAATCTTTTTCATTCTTCTCCCTCACTCTCCCTTTCGGTCAATATCTCCTTCTCCCTCAATCTCTATTGTTCTCCAATTGGTGTAAATTTCATAGCCAAAAGATTCATTTAAATTTTTATCAAATTGGTGTAATAATTTTTGAACCATACCAAGTTGGTCTCATGTTCTTTTTATATGATTTGATTAATACCATATAAGTGTGTAAGAAAAAAAAAACAAGAGGAGTGGGAGAAAAACGGGGGGAGAATGATAAAATTAAAAGAAAATGAGAGATCAACCAAGAAAGAGAATATGAGAGATTGAGGGAGAACAATAGGTAGAGAGAGAGAGAATGAGAGAAATTGATATAGAGAACGTAAATATAAAAATCAAAAACCATATTTATTTACTTTCAAATCACGTAGTCGTTGAGTAGATAAAGATGACTATGAGTGAGAGAGTGTAAGGGGAGGGGGAGAGAGAGAGACTAAAACCCATTTTTTTACTTTCCAATCACTCAATATTAAAGGGCAATTTCAATATAAGCTTTTTGTTGTGTCCAACATGGATTTAGAGTCCCGTGTTGGCAACAACCACATAAACTTTCGATGACATGACAAGGGTTTTATAATTTGAAATGTAGAGCCGGTTGTCAGATTTTTGTTGGTTTATGGACCAACTTGTAGCCTAATTTTAAATGTACAGTCGGCTCCAATTATAATTTTCACTAATTTAAAACTAATACAAAAGCAAAGGTATTTTCTTATCTAGATGGTGGGTCAGTGATCGAACTTTTCAAAGAAACCCATGATGTCATAATTGAATAATAAATATTTAAGTTTATTTTTAATCATATTGTTACTTTTGTTCATTTTTAATTTCTATATTAACTATGATATATCTAAAATTCAAGTAATTAATATGAAGAAAATATTCTCACGTATAACACATATACTTAATAGTGGTTATAAGTTTTTGTACATGCAGAATTTTGGCCAGTTGAACCACTAGTTGGGGGCTGTCCACTGTTGGGCTTCAATGCTCAGCCCAAAGCCTCAGTCAACCTGCTTTCATTATTTAGTTTGGTGGGCCGAGTGAGTCCAATAATCCAACATTTACATGTTTTGTTATATACTATGCCCATAGAAAAGGAAAAGAAGACTGGGCACGAGTTGATTTAAAATTCGAATCACTATTTCTGTAGTTGAATTCAAATTCAAATATGGCCTGATTCAATTTGAATTCGCTCAATTCATAGGCCTATGTTCAAAAGAGTGTCCAAAGAAAAGTGTAGTGTGCCTGAGAATATTGGACACTGCTGTTAAAATGGTTGAAGCAGTGTTTGGGTACCAATGATAAAGCTCCACAAATTGGTATGTTGTTATTTTAGAAATCATTTTTCTTTTCTTTTTTCTATTTGGTACCATTGCTGTTGTTGCTGCTGCATATATAGTCATTTTTCATTGTCATGTCAGAGCAACAGTAAAAAAGGAACGATAAAACACCAAAAATGGATTTCAGACCACAGATATTTTTGGTACTGTGTGAGTTAATTGAAAAAATGCTGTCATATAAGCGTTACATAGGTGTTGGCGTTTATTGTGCGTGGTTTAACATTTATCAAATAAACACTAAAAAACATAAATGTTTGGATTTATGTGCACGAGACATTTGGGGAAATGTCAAATTCTTGTTTTCACGATGTTTTTTGTGTGGTGTTAATCTAAGGTAGAAAGTAAGAAACATTAAACCAAACAACAAAAGCAAGAAATGTTTAAAGTAGAATTATTCGAATAAACGTTTAAAGCAATAAATATCCTATTTATAAATGCCCATGAAATGAAATAAATACATCTTTCCAAATTTTCAAAGCATGGTCTAAGAAAACGTTTTTCAAAAAAGCGTATAATTAAACACCAAACATCTGAAAAATAGATTTAAGGTGGCATATTTTTCGAAAAAAAAAACCCAATATTGATTCCAAACACCAATTAAGCGAAAGATTGAACAGTTGTGGAACTCATGTATTTATGACTAGTTGGGGGGTGCTATCATTGGTTCCACTGTTTTCAAAACCGGTCAGACCGGAAAAACTGAGAACTGGTCACCTGATCGGTTCTGTTTTCCTCCAAAACCATTGATTTTGTCAGCAAACCGCTGAACCAGTCGATTAACCATTCGGGGGGGGGGTAGCCCATCCCTCAACCCATAACCCCTTAACCTAGGTGCAGACGGGATTTGATCGTAAGTCTTTGCTATAATCAGTAACAGACCTTACCAACCAGCTAGATGGCACTATATAAACAAAAATAAGGAAAGAAACGGTAGTATGATTGCAAGAAACATCAAATGGCAGCTTTCAAATAAACCAAGGTATTCAAAGTATGCATATTTTTAATAAATATTCCCTACTATGCTTACTTGTTACTGATGTGGAGCTTTTATAAAAATAAAGGTCCATGGTATCAAACACCTATGAATGATAATTGTCTTACGATATGCTTAACAACATGATGTTTACATTAGTGAAAATAAGGCTTTGTTTGGTTTAATAGAAAATAAGAGAGAAACAAAAAAAATGAAGGGAAAATTGTTAATGAATTTTGCCAAAGTTTTCAAGTGACTTTCTCAACTTTCTGTGTCTCTTCTTATCTTCCATCAAATAAAAAATGGTATAAGTTGGTGCTTGGAAGGCTTTTTTCGCAATTTCACTCTCAAGGACTTAAAACTGGTCCTGCTATATCAGCATAGCTCTCCTTTCAGGAACCTCTCATTCTAATTTTTTAATTATTTGATTTTTTTCAATTTTTTAATCCAGATAATTATCCCACAACCAATCAGTCTTTTATGAAATAAAGTGGAGCCAGAGACGTTTGGACTTGCCAAGCGTCCCCCGCCCATGTATGCCATTAATTCCACCTACAACGCTACAATACTTTATTTAAATTTTCATATCGGAGTCCTATTTGAATTTCAATTTGGTCAAAAATCCATTAATTTTTGGCAGCCTTTTCCCCATGAATCTCCTTAATTTGGGCTATAATAGGCAAACCACAAAAATTCCAGGAATTTCTGCGATCTTCGTCATTAATCCCATTAAATTAAGCCCTCTATAAACCACAACACACTAAACTAATACTATAATACTCTATTGGTAAGGATGGAATCCTCCTCAGTGCTACCTGATCCTTAGCATTCAATATGTTGCACACAAACATTCCTAACAAGTCTTGTTTCCATACGAATTTGGATGCTAAGATTCAGATTCGTTCTATTGGAAAGGATGGAATTTGCACACAAACATTCCTAATGAGTTAAAACAAGGTTCACTGAAAGGGAGGTGATGATGCGCAATTTGAAAGTTTCTAGCTGAAAGATGATCTGGACCTTAGTCGTGTAGTGAATTGGACCAAGCTGCAAGACAAAGGATTAGAGAACCCGGGGTGGCTAACCCAGCAAGGTCGCTTAGATACTTAAGTCAGTACTGGGTTGTGTGAGCTAAAAGTTTGTATGCTAGTAAGCTAGTGAGCAAATAATCGCGCGTACCCTATGTCATTGGGGTTGGTGCCTTTATATAGGCATTGTTTGGCGTAGGCTTCACGCACCGCATCTGAGATTTCCGAGAGGTCGTGCCTTATCAGTCCGAAATCCTTGGAGGTAACTGCTATGCACGTTGACCATCCTCCAGAACATTTGGTACGCGAGCCAACTTCAGAGAAACCTGGGAGTGTCGGGGTATGCATGTCGAATTTGTCGGCGAGCACATCTCGCAGGTCACCACCTGGTCCTCAGTTAGGTCGGCAAGCCCTCGAGAGAGGTAGTGCCTCTCGTCGAGGTCACTTCGGCCGGTGACGAGGTGTTGCAAGCCGACCTAAGTTGTGGTCGAGGTCGCCAGGTCAGCGATAAAGCTAGGTTGCCAGGTTGGGGCGAAGACGAACTACGATCTAGGACTCCAAATCATCGCTTAGGTGGCATCTGGGTGTCATCCAGCTGTTTCGGGATGCCATGTGTCATGAGGTTATTGGAGGGCCAAATCCGCCCTCATCAGAAAGCATGCTTTTTGGTAATAAAAATTGAAAACAAATAATCGGATCCTCATAGAACCCATTTTAACGATCGAGCAAAGAAGATGACGAAAACAGGTTTTTCGCGACCTGTTTTCGATAGTATACCAAATTTATCCAAACCCAAATCGTGTTTCGGACGATTCGCACCAACAGTGAATCATAGGTTGTATAAAATCAGTAACAATAATCAATTAATCAATAATAATAGAATTAACAGTCATTAATAAACGTTATTATCAGAAAAATACAAAAGTCAATTGTAGGTCTGTAGTTAACAGTAATTATTTTAAAATTACAATTAAATAATTACATATTTTTAATAATTAACAGTATTTTAATAAATATTGTATTTACTAATTAACAGTATTTATTAAATAACAGTAATTTAATCATTACGATATTATTCATAATTAAAGTATTTTCCATAATTTTTAATAATCTACATAATTACCAAAAATACAGTATTTATTAATTAATAGTATTTAATTAAATTAACAATATATTCATAAAACGGTATTTTGTTAATTACAGTATTTATTTAAAAACAATGTATTTATATTATTTTTTAAAAATGTATTTACAACAACCAAGAAAATTAACAGTAATTATTTTTTAAAATTACATTTAATGACATTTAAATAATTACAGTATTTTAATAATGTCGTATTTATTAATTACAAGTATTAATAATTACAGTATTTATTAAAAATAATGTCTTTATTAATTGACAGTAATTTAATGATTACAATGTTTAAAAATTATAGTATTTGTCATAATTTTTAATAATTACAGTATTTAATTAAATTTACAGTATTTTCAATAAATTAAATAACAGTATTTTCAATAAAAATAATGTATTTATTAAATAACAGTATTTTCAAAAAAATAGCCAAAAACAAAGTAACAAAAATAAACTGTAATTAACAGTAATTATTAAAAAATTAACAGTAACTATTTTTTGTAATTAACATTATTTTTTATAATGTTTATTAATTAACATTAGTGTAGAAAATACAATATTTATTAATTAATAGTATTGAATACAGTATTTAATTTACACTATTTAATTATAATTATAAGTAATTATCAGAAAATTAATAGTAATTATTTTGTATAATTAACGGTAATAATTTATATAATTAACAAAAATCAGCACACGGTAATTTTATAATTAACAGTACTTATTAAAAATTACAGTATTTATTAATTAACAGTATTTTCGATAAATACAGTACTTAGTTAATTAATAGTATTTATTAATTAATATTAAATACAGTATTTAGTTATAATTAATGAACAGTATTTATTACTTAACAGTATTTAATTATAATTATCAGTAGTTATCAGAAAATTACATAGTAATTAGCCGTATTTATTAATTAGAAGTATTAGTAATTACAATAGTTATTATAGTAATTATTTTATAATTAAAAAAATCAACATATGGTTGTTTTATAATTAACAATAATTATTTTAAAAAAAATACATTTAATTACATCATATGTTATTTTATAAGTAACAGGAATTATTTTTAAAAAATTACATTTAATTATATTTATATAATTATAGTATTTTTAATAATTAGGTATGGCAATTCATACTTTGATATAGTAACAAGTGAATGCAACATTTAAACTAGGGATGGCAATTTCTACCATACTCGGTGGGTACCCATCCCTACCCTCCCGAACGACAACAATGGGACAAGCTTTTTTGCTTGAAGAATGGGTTTTGAGGTTTTACAACCCATAGGGGTATGGGTTAGTTTAATTAATAGAAATTTTCATAATTACAATAGTTTTAATAATTAACAGTATTAATTAATTAATATTATTAATTACAACATTAATAATTAATAAAAAGTAATAATTGTTTATAACTTAAGCAACTATTAGATCTATAAATTTGCAAATTAAAGCAACTATTTTCTTTTGAATTAGGTCTAGCTGAGATATGCATCATGCCCACACATTTATCACGGATAATTAGATTCGAAGTCTAATTGAGTATCAAACTTTTGGAGTCCAATGATGACTTTAGCAGATCGGGCCCAAGCTAAATAACCCCTAATAAGCTCAACTTGGAAGTTATATGCATATATGGTAAATATTATTATATAATATTTAAATAACAAATTTTGTATTAATATATATACAAATATTATATTTTTTATACTAGACAAAAATTAAATAAAAATTAATTTGTAAAAAATCATAGTTTTATAATTAACATGGGCCTCTTAATCAACATAAAATATGCAAGCCCAAGCCCAGCCCTTATATAAAGCATGAAGCTCAAGCCCGAGCCCAAGCCCGAAGCCTAATCTATACACAAAATGTCTTATTTTCAGTATACTTTTATAAACTAATATTATATTAATTTAGTAATAATTTAATAAATTAATAAAGTAATTTATATTTTCTAATAGTAAATTGATATTTATTAATAATTTAAGAAGCATATATATATATATATATATTTATATTTATTATATATAACATAAGTACTTTTTTTATATATGTAATAGTATCAGGCTGGGCTTATTTGAGAAAGCTCGAGCTTGAGCCCATGAGCCTGAAATCTTATCCAAGCTTGGAAAATAACAAGTTAGGTCAGGTCGAGCCGTTGGGTTACCAGGCCCATGAATATGTATAATTGTATATATAAACAATTATATACATCAAAAATCATATGAAATAAAAATTTAAACATTTTTTTCTATTTTTTTTAAATGGACCTCTCATAGCTTGGTTTGATCTGTGGCCTGGCTTGGCCTAAGGCTTAGCACATGGACCAGCCCAGCCCACGGTATGGCACAGGCCCGTGTGAGCTCGGGCCATTGGCCGTGCCGAACCGACCCCCCAAATTATCCTAGGGGGGGAGGCACGACCTAGGACGCCCCATGGGCCGGCACGACACAACATGCGAGTTGTGCCATGCCGGCGCAGCACGACCCGATTTACACCTTTACTTGAACCCGCCCAATACTGGGGACATGGCGAGGAAATTCGGGGATTCCCCATCCTTGACGAGGAGTGGGGTGCCTTGCCTTTAAACTCGCTCGACATTAGGGAGTGGTTGCCTTGCCCTGAACCTGCCTGACACACGAGGACAAGGCAGGAATGGAGTAGAATGTCTTGACTATGAGGTAGGGATAGGGATGGGGTATCCCGCCCTGAACCCACTCCGTTGTCATTCCTATATAATTGTTAATTATTAGTGAAATTAATAAAAGATGTTAACTTTTGTAATTATTTTTATTTTTTTAAAGTTAATTGGAATCTCATTTTAAAAATAATAACAATTATTAAAGTTACTACAAATTATTAATAAAACTAAATTTAATAAAAATATTTATTCATATTAAATTAACAATGATTATTTTCTATAAATCAACATTAAATGGAAAATACAATTATTAAAATTATAGACATTAACAATAACTTTGAATACTTTTAGTCAATTAACATCAAATTTTGATTATTAATTTAGTATTAATTAATAGTAAATAAAATTATTAAATCTTTTAGATTTCCCATGCATCGCACGGGTCCCCGCATAAATAACAATTAGATAAATGAGAAAGATTCACTTTTTTCAGGTATCAGAATGAAATATCAAAGCAAGACATTAGAGAAGTCTTCAATTGGAGCTTCCTATTTTTAGTATTTTTGGACTTCAACTTCTCCTAGGTTATGGCTTTAAAAGAGCATCTCACCAAAAGATCTTTCTCATGCTTTATTGGCTTTCTAAAGCCCAGCCACAACCAAACCAAAGAAAGCCTAAGATTTTCATGCTTCTAGATTTTAAAAACTAGGGGAATTGCTAGTTTGGAATCATTTTTTTTTATTGCCTGTTTGGCTTGAAGGAAAAGGTAGAAACATTTTTTTTAGAGAAAAAGAAAACACTTTAACACTACCTCCTGATTGCTGAACGCTTCTTTTGTTTCGTTTTAAACTGTGGGGCCTAATATTCTTGAAGTCAACGACAATGAAAAAACAAGGGTTTGATTTGGAGAGAACCCCTTCAAATGTTACAAAGCCTATGCTAACAATTATGTAATCCAAACAGCTCCTGTCTTTTTTATTCTAGTAATGTGCTAACCACTTAATCATTTAGACAGGAACACATATTTCTTTCAAAATTGATTGCTTACATTTTACATGCAGAGTGAAAGAGATGTTGGTTTGGAATGTTGTATCAATTATCACCCACATCTTTTCTTCTGGCTACATGCTGTTAGCCGTGTCCAGTCCACGCATCCCACACTTGGTGGGCCGGCCCAAAAAGCCACTGCCAGTCTTGTGGGCTTCAGAACAATACACCGCCACACTTTAGAATTTTGATCAATATCACTAATAGGGAAATAGGCTTATAGTGTCGCTATAAAACAAAGGACCGATAGTGGGCCCACAAGCTTTCTTAGATAAGGAAAGAAAAAAGATCGTTTGCTGGCTTCCTTCTATTGGACTCTCGGTCATTAAAATCTCATTAATACTATTCTGTCGTGGGCCAGAGGGCCCAACAAGTTTTCAAGAGAGTTATGCTAGGCCGTTCTCATCTTAACTGCGATGCGATATGCCTTCTTTTGTGTTGCCTCGTTTTTAATGAAAGATAGATCAGAGGTTCAGAGATCACCATCGTATGGGTCCGCTACGACAAAGAGAAATATTACCTTTAAGATCTGTTTGATCTAATCATCTAGGCTTCTTATCTAACGGAGGACAGTCTACTACATCATCTCATGGTAACATAGCTGTCTGCACTCTGCAGCTCAGCTGTCATGATACCGGGTTTTAGTAGCGTAGTGGGCGTCTGCGTGGCATTTGCCAAACAGCAGTGTGGACCCACCAATAAGATTTACTTGGACCCAGAATCGGTCCACCTGGGCGATTTTTATGGGTGGTTACGATGCCTGCTCTCGTCGTAGCTATAATGGAACGAGTTGTACATAGCATCTTCTTTTGTGAGTTGCTGAAGTTAGCAGCCAATCAGGTAGGAACCCCGAACCTGCTCGTTTCCTGCCGTCTTCATTTGTTTGTTTCTATCTTCTCCTCCGAAAGCTATGAACGTTGAATTTGAAACGTCTCTCTGCCTTCTTCGTCAAGTATTCTGGGGGCTCTCGTTTTTTATTTCAGAATATGAGAATTAAGATTTCAGAAGTTGGTTTGAATTGAAATCCCGGTTCTGATCGTCTGTTGCCTCATCGTTCTGGGCTGATAGCCGAAAATTTCGTCATCTCTGTTTTCCTCCTTTTCTTTTCTTCTTCGAATTGCAAACAGGGCAAGGTCACCCTTCTCTGTTCTTCTTCGGAATTCAATCCCTCCACCACCCTCCTCCTTTACCTCAGAAACCAAAAGCAAAATTAACTTCTTTAAATGCCCAAATCCTCCGAAGCTGAGAACCGGAAGCTACAGGACTAATTATGGGCTGCACGCAATCAAGAATCGAGACCGAAGAAGCTGTTATCCGATGCAAAGAGAGGAAACAGTTCATGAGAGAAGCTGTCTCCAAACGCAACGCCTTCGCTGCCGCTCATGTTGCCTACTCCGTGTCCCTTAAGAGCACCGGCGGCGCTCTCACTGACTACGCCCAGTGCCAAGTCCAAGATCCCCGACCCCATCAGCCCGTCATCCAACCTCCCATGGAAACTCTCCCTCCACCTCCCCCTCTCCCCGATTTCAATCCTCCGGCCCCTCTTCTGCGTGCTGCCACCATGCCTGAATTCTCTATTCCCAGGGTCGACCCCAAACCGGCCGACCCCATACAAGAAGAAGACGAAGCTGAAGTGGAAGAAGAGATCAACCTTATCCGTCGTGGCAGCCGCAGTGCCGCAAGAACTTCCGAAACGGCAGTCCCACCACGTCCACGGTCGCCGCCACCACCACCTCGATCGCCACCTCGCGCTCCACCGCCTGACAACTCTGTGCCAGCTCCACAAGAGTCCGAGAACTCCACCTGGGATTATTTCTTTTCGGTCGAAATTCCTGCACCGTCCTTGAGTGAAGTGGAGGAGATCAGTCCCGAGAAGAAGGAAGGTGACGGCGACGGGCATGATAATAGGTCTAGTAAGAAGGAAAATGTTGTTGCTGATGGTGACACTGAGAGTAAGGTTGAGCCTCAGACGCCGGAGAAGGTGATTGAGACGCCCGTGAAGCCAGAGAAGCAGCAAAAGCAGGTGGTTCGTTCGCATGCTGCATCTTCGGAGGCTAAGAAAGTAAGCAAGGTGCCAAATATGAATCTGTTTCAGATATTGTCCAAGATTGACGACCACTTCCTCAAGGCGTCGGAGAGTGCTAGGGAAGTGTCTACCATGTTGGAAGCCAATCGGTTCCATTACCACTCTAATTTTGCTGATAATCGAGGTATTTGGATTCAAATCATCTTTTCTTTTCCATAATAACTGCATTGAAGTTGTATTTATGTGTTGATCTACTTATATTGTGTGTTGCTATGTTTCTTCTCCTCTATGTTATGCATTCATGCTGTATTTCTATGATCTCTAAAATTAAAATTTCAGGACTTAGAGTCTTACATAGGTGAATCTCCAAGTTGGTTATGTATTTGAATTTCTGATATTTTCGCAATTGGTATAATGATTATTGAGAAAAGAGTATCAACTATCAAATGTAAGGAACGAGAATTATGAGAATGCAAAACAATTTTTAAGTGGAGAGACAAATGGAAATTTGCACTAACTTGTGGTTTAGGAAAAATATCTGGTTTACTTCATTCCTTGGTGGACAAGCAAGAGTGTTGGATTTGGACGTGGGTGTCTGTTGTGCAGTATGGACCCCCCACAAATGGAGTTATCCAAAAAGAAAAAGAAAATTAAGTGAAAGGAAAATAAAACACAACACCAAACAAAACTTGAACTGATTCTTTAGCCTTCTTTTTGTGGATAAACTGAGGTATTTGTATTGTATTATATGACAATAAAGGTGGGAGCCAGGGACTCTATCCCATATACAAGGCCTGCACAGTCCTTTTCATGCGACTCCTGTACAAGTATACAACATATACAAACTGTACACTTGTACATTATCTGTAAATGGAAAATAATGCTATATCAGTCATTACAAAAAATTTGGAAAAGGTAGATACTCAATGTCCATCACTACATCTTTTGATCTTTATTCCCAATGATTCTTTAGTCTTATATTGTTTTTCTTAAAATTTATTTACCAATGAGTGATATATATATGCTGTTAATTTTCTTCTTTATGTTTAATTACCTTGCTCCCATTTGCAGGACACATTGATCATTCTAAAAGGGTCATGCGTGCTATTACGTGGAATAGGTCCTTCAAAGGTTTGGCTAATGCTGATGATGAGAAAGATGAATTAGATTTTGATGATAATGAAACTCATGCATCTGTGTTGGATAAGTTGCTTGCATGGGAGAAGAAGCTTTATGATGAAGTAAAGGTTTGTTGTCACTTAATTTGGTTTTATCATCCCTTACTTTTCTACTTCTTTCAAGTTCTTTGCACAACTGTGTTAAGCATTGTGGGCCAGAGATCCCATTATTATCTAGGATTTTTTCATGTTAGGTTGCAATGGACCCTAAATTGATGTTGATCTTTCTGTTCTTTAAGGCTCAGTTTGGAAGGAGTACAAATGCAAATATGTAGAGTGCAAAACCTTAAATTTTGTATTATTTTGTACGTATTTGCACCAAGGTTCAAAATTTCGCAACGTATCGGACCGTATCAGCCAATACGTATCGTTCCAGTACAAGTCTGATACACAAAATGCATAGAAATTATCTGTAGTGTTCCTTTTCGTATGTATCGATCTGTATCGGACCGTTTCAGGCCCTGTATCGGTCGATACGGTTCTGAAACAGTCTGATATACAAGTCCCCTTCTCTCTCATTAATTTCATTAAATTATATTTAAGGCCGAATTACTTCTCATTAATTATATATTTACTCCTATATTTAAATGAATTTCTCTCTCATTAAGTAGTTAATTACTCCTATAATTAATGCATTATTTTAAATTTGAATTTCAGTTTTAGCGCCTAATTGGAACTCTCTTCTCATTAATTTTGTTAATTAATAACCCTCTTTCTCATTAAATTCGTTTTGTTAGTATAAAACTACAAATTAACAATACCAAGATTTGAACCCAATACATTAGGCTTTAAGAACTAGAGGTTCACCACTAAGCCACGCCCATTTGCTTACTATTTGGTTATGCATTTTTATTTTTAAGTAAATTTTCTCTTTTTCTTAGTGTATGCTTATCAATAAATGTTATAATTAATTATTAAAATTTATGTATTAATAAATATTAAGATAAATTTTTCTGATTGCTTTAAAACTAATGTATACCGATATACATTTTAGTTTTTTTTGTTGTTTCACGCTTTAGTTATTCCATCATTTGTCAATAGTTACTAAGTGTGTCTCAATATCTTGAATTTTATATAGACCATTAAATTACAGTTTTTTACTTTTAAATAACTTATTTACAATCATCTAAAACTTGTAACTATTGTTATTAATATATCTTTTAGGATTTATTTAAGATTTTTAGCATATTTATGCATATCTTGATTTTTCGTACGTATCCATGTATCCAAAGCGTATCCCGATACATCTCTTAAAATTATCTTTCCGATACACCTTACGTTTCCGATACTTTGAACCTTGATTTGCACTGTACATATTTGCATTTGTACTCTTTCCAAACTGAGCCTTAATGTTAGCTCTTTTCTTATTTCTCAGATAAGCAATACCATTTGTCATAAAATTTTCAATTAACATTTAACTGTTTTATGTTCCTTTGATCGCCTGTAAGTCTGAAGGCAACAGATGAAAGTAGAATTTCTTACAGATGTGTTTTATTGAAACTCAACTGTTTCATGAATTTACTAGAGTGGAAATTATGTTCGAGATTTTAGCATGATTACTTTTTTGTTGTGTAGGTTACAAGTGCTTATAGACCTTGTTTGGGCAAAGTATACAACTTACACCGTTAAAATAGATTTTTAATTTGTAAACTCAATATTTAGTCAATGTTCTGAGAAATTGGCCTATATTGATCTACTAAGGCTGTTGAATTCTTAACAAATAGTGCAAATCTGTATATAGTTCTTAACAAATGTGAAATTTCGGATATATGGAGTGTAAATCTTGTTTATAATTCTGCTTTTGATTTATTACAACATCCTGGCTCTTACTGGGTCGGGTTCATCCTTGACAGGCTGGTGAGCTTATGAAACTTGATTATCGGAAAAAAGTTGCTTTGCTGAACAAGCAAAAGAAACGTGGCACCAATCCTGAAACACTGGAGAAAGCAAAAGCAGCAGTAAGTCACTTGCATACAAGATACATTGTTGACATGCAGTCCTTGGATTCAACTGATGCAGAAATAAAACGTTTACGTGATGAACAGTTGTACCCAAAACTTGTTACTCTTGTTGATGGGTAAGTGGCCATGTAGTAAACTTGTAGAAAAATAGGTGAGTCTTTTCTTGTATTTTAGGCAACAACCTGATTTATAGTTCTCAGAATGGTTCGTTTCTGAAGTACGAAGTCTTTCTGTGATTTGCATATGGATGCTGATATTTTGTGCTTTTCTGGATGATTGCTGATAAACCTTTTCTTATTTCCTTATGTAAATATCAATTTTCTGCTTGTGAATACATCTTTTTTTTTTTTTTTTTGTACTGAGCATATCAAGGATCTCTACCTTATTTGAGTTTACTTGACAGCAGTTTAAGTATGCTCAATGTTCTCTCTCTCTCTCATAGTAACATATGAAGTGTATGTGTCGGAAGTTATATTCTTCTGCTTTCCTTTGAGAAATATGACCTTTCCATATAGAGAAGCTGTAAATTTACCTAGTACTATGAAACTTTGGGGGAATGGTCATAGGCATGTAACTTGAAACAAGCCAGAAAAGCTTTGAAGTGCATTTGATTGAACTTCCATTATTGAGTAACAAATGTTTTTCCTTAATTAATGCTTTCATTTCTTATTGAATTTAAACTTAATATATTTTCTTTCTGGTAATCCAGGAAACTTGGATGTAAAGTTAAAAAACATAGAAATATAAAAATGCACCCTTGATGTTTGGGATAAAGGAGTTTTTCTTTCATTTTTACTACACTAATAAAACCAGATTTTACTGTTGCTGATAAAAAAAATCTTTCAACAGACAGATGTTCCATAGAGAAAATAACCCAACAAATAATATTTAATCTCACCCCAATACCCTTTTGCTAAGAAGCTCGATACAGGGAAGAAACAAGATAGATATAGAGATTTCACTCTAGTAATCTCAACATTTCTCTAAACCAGGGATATGCATTTATTTTTGGTTCAAAAATTTCAACTGCTTCAAAGTAAAATGTTCTTTTCCAGTCAAATCTGAACTTACTGAATCTTTGTAGATAAATGCATCTCTACTCTCTAGGATTTCAAAAATTTAGAAAGAAGATCTCTACCCAACACAAAAAGTCTCCAAAAAATCCATTATAATAAAATAAAGCATGCTATTTCAATCTTCCATTTGACTACTGACTCTAACTCATTGATCCTTGGTATGAAAAAAAGATAGGGGAAAAAGCAAGAAAGGATAGTTGATCCTTGATCTAATACCATGTAATGAGTTAGGTAAGTAATATAGAAAAAAGAGAGAAAATAAAGAGAAGTTTGAGGTTGAAAAAAATAAAACTGAATTGTAGGCCAGTTACCCCATCATATCATCTCTTTGATAGGATACACAAAATACAGGCCTATGGCTAAGTGAATAAATTCAGTCATTCAACAATCTTGAATTCATGGAATCTGAAATACTTATTATTCTTGATCTATGCATTCTAACTCTTATATCAAGATTGCAATGTCTTGATCCATAATTCCGCTGTCATATGGCTTGATATTAGTTAGTTAATCTATTCGCTACCCTATTTTTGTTTCCTTTACTCACCCACTTAACCAATATTATTTCTCTCAGGGGAAGAAGCAAATTTCTCTCATGCCTAAACTCTTAGACCCTATGAAGACCTATACATAAGCAATCTGCAATCCTACCTAATGTAGTTATTCTCTTCTTTAGTTTATTTCACAATTACCAACTAGACCATTCTATCCTAAATCCTATTTTCCATCCTCCGAAACCTTATATGAATGTGTATTTATAAAATAGTATAAGAATTTATTTCAACCTATGCTACTTATGAAAAAAATTATTTCAATCTATGCCAGAAGAGTCACATCTATAACCATATATAAATATCACACCAAGCCATTCTTGTTATCAGGGCAGCACATTCTGCAGAGAGCCCACATATTTGTAGTGTTTTACACTGATTCATCATTGCAGAGTGCATGGTTTCATATAATTCCCACTTTTCAGTCATTTTTGAGTTTTGATCTGACCCAACTAAGGTGGTCAACCATGCTTATTTGCATCAAATTATCATCACCAACCTCTTCAACCACATTATCAAGTCTCAAGTGGTTTAAGTGAGAATGTTTTATAGAGTTATTCTGCTTCTCTGTCTATGTTGGCCTGACTGTGTTAAAGTTATTAATCATGGCTCTTTGCATCACATCCTCCTCCTTGGCTTCCATAACATAATGCAGTTTAACTGTGATTACATCTTTGATCACAGTAACTGTGCTTGGTGCAATGGTAAAATCTAGGGCTAACAAGCATGAAAACATAGGTAGTCTGAGAGCAGCCACTTTACGCAAGGAATGCCAAATGTTGGGTCTTCATCCAGAGACCTTCCAAGATCCCAGATACCTAGGACCATCATTGGGTAATGGCCCTTTTTTTTATGTTTTCTATTGTGTTGTTTTCTGCAGCTTTCAATTTGTCTGAAAATGCCTGTAGTGGCTCCTTTCTATTTGGTGGACAGTCTTGTATTCTTTTCATTATTAATTTCAATGTAGTATACATTGGAGTCACTTGAATTATGGCATTTAACTCCCTGTGTACTAGATTTTGTTGTCTTAGGGGTGACATGATAACAGCTGAAGTGGATGAACTAAAAATATTATTGCTTTGTCTTTTGGTGAATAAGCTTCTAAGGAGGTTGTGGTTTCCTTAATGGTTAAAGCTGAAATTGAGTAGATTATCATATCCTTGAATAATTTGTACTTTTAACTATTTTGTCCACTAAAAGACAACAAGAAATTGTTCAATTCAGCAACTTCAGCTGTTATATCAGATGGGCCCCCTAGAGGTCTGTTTTTCATTACTATTAAGAACTACATGATTGTAGATTCCAAAATTAATACTGATATTTGGATCACAGTATGGCCAAAATGTGGGAATTGATGCATGTACATCATAGAACACAGATGGAGATTGCCGTAGACCTCAAAAACCTGGACATATCCCAAGCTCCCAAGGAGACAAGCATACAGCACTCAGAATGTATTAAACAACTGTGGAATGTTGTCCAAGAGTGGAACACACAACTCCAGAAGCTAATGGCCAATCAAAAGGATTACATTCGAGCTCTCAACAATTGGTTGAAATTGAATCTCATCCCTATTGAGAGTAGTTTGAAGGAGAAGGTATCATCTCCACTCAAGGTTTCTAGACCCCCTATCCATCACCTTTTGCAAGCCTGGAATGAGCACCTTGAGAAGGTTACGGATGGTGTGGCCAGGTCTGCAATAACTGCATTTGCAGCTGGTATCGAGACAATCATATTACAGCAGGATGAAGAGATTAAACTGAAGGACAAATGTGAGGAGATCAGCAAGGAGCTTGCACGCAGAGAGAGGATTTTGGATGCGTCACGTCGTAAGTACTTGGAAAAAAGGACACCTCCTGATGAGATGGACCCAGATAATGTAGACAAGAATCCTTTGGAAGATAAGCAGTTAATGGTTGCCACCCTACGGAAGAGGTTGGAAGATGAGTTGGAACAATACCAGAAGCATTGTAGGCAAGTGAGGGAGAAGTCATTTGTTAATCTTAAGATGCACTTGCCTGAACTCTGTCGGGCCATGTCAGTTTTCTCTCTTGCCTGTACCAATATGTACAAGGACTTAAGGTCCAATGCACAGTCTCATACCCCCATAAAAAGCTTGCCTTAAGAATGTTGTAAGTCATGTATAGTCAATAGATCTGCAGGTTCTTACCGAGAATTCATTCTTTTCTTACAGTTTGTCAAGGACAGGAAGTAATTGACTTTTTCCTTATACATGTCATTTTTTCCCTTGTAGCTATTTTTGAACAGCTGAGGTACTTGTCAAGCATTCTGAGGACGTTGTACAGTAGAACCACATTGGAGAATACATTTTTTATACTAAACAATTGTCTCAATGACTTGAAGGGTATTTTCTGATTACCCAAAATAATATACTGAGGGGTGTTTGGTATTTTCTGATGCTTAGGGTGGATGGTAGTCTTGATAACATGAGAGGTGTTTGGTATAGTGCTGTAGCATTTTGGGTTGGTCAATACAAGTTTGTGAGAAATATGTATTGCCACATCATGAGCCTCATTTCACTTAGAAAAATTTACATATGTGAGAAAAATCAAATTTGTTGTTTTGGGTAGAAATAGCAATTTATATTGATAAACCCAAAATGCAACAGCAACCCAATACCATTTACCAAACACCCCCATGATCTATGGGAAATGTCCTTTTCTTTTCTTTTTAGTTTTTATCCTCTAACTTTATTTTTAAAGAAAATGTTTGAGATATTCCGAAACAGATTTCAGGTCCTTTCATTTAGAGTCTTCAGACAAATCTGAGAAAGTCGTGCAAATTTCTCTATGAAGGGTGCCAATCTGAAAAAAACCAGATCATGACATCAATTGGGATTTACTCTTGTCTCTCAAACTCAAATGGTAATGGGTATTAGCCTTGGATTCTGGTTGGAAATTCTAACTCCTTTCAGGTTCTAATTGACCATTTTGTCTTTCAAACTTCAAACTAGTTGGCCAATATTGATTTCTGTCCATGGCGAGGCCACCAAATCTTCCCACCACCATGACACAGCTATGTATGCTTTGTGGGTTAATAGGGTTGACACAGCCTAGAAGCTATGTTTGGTGAAAATTCCAGAAATTCAGAATACACTTCAATTGAGCTAATAAATCGACTTTTGGTGAAGCTAGTCCCACTAGCTTCTTCAATGCAATTCAATCAAACCGAAGCCTTCCCAAACAGGCTCTTAACAGGACAGAGGCTGCGTGTTCTATAAATGAGCTAGCTCAAGGATTCCAAGACATTTTCACATCCACAAGTCATCTGACTTTGGTCCTATAAAATTCCTTTTTCTCCAAAATGGGAAATGGTTCTGTATTACATAATTTTCCTGTATAAATTCTGAGAACGCTCTCAATGCAGCTATTGGAGGCAAGATACATTTTCTTCATTCATAAAGATGACCGAGTTAAGCAGGCATTGCATGACTTAGAAATTCATGGTTTTAAAACACTTCTGAAGGATCTGTCGAAGTACATGACTGACCATCAAGCTTTACCAGGAGTTGATTATGTTGGTGCTTTTTATTGAACTATTTGGAATTCCTTATCACAGAACCACTATTATACCAACTTAACTATATTGCTGGTAAGTTGAAATAGAAACTTTTGTTGACAACTAAGGTCTGCTTCATTGGTTAGAATATATCCCATTAATTGTAGAAAATTCATTTTATTCTTTTTGGCTCCCATGCTCCTCCTTTCACTTACACGAGCACAGTAAACAGTTCAAAGGAGACAGCAAAGCCGTTAAAAGGAATCTTGTAATGTCCAGACTGCAAGTATTTACAAGACATGGTTTAAGTGCTGGGTAAAAGTGTCAATAAATTTATCATCCACACTGGAGAATCACCTGGTAAAATGAACAGTAAAATTAGCAATTGATTTTTAAATAAGAAAAAGAAAACCAGCATTGGCAATAGAAACATGCATTGACTCCAACAGACTTATCATTCCATGAAGTAAAAGAAGAATTGAGATAGCTGCGCACCCACAGTGAAGATCTTGGCCAGGTGGCTATGTTATTATGCTGAGCAACAAAACCGTCTTCTCCCCCTTCCCCGTGCTTCATCATGTAGATTCATTCCTTTGGGGCGTGTAGGGCAGGCCTTTGCCAATAGCTTTGCTGTAAAAGGCCTTTAATCTTGTAACATAACTAGAACAAAAGTTTATTACGAAAACAAAATAGAAGGGGCAAATGGAAATCTAGAATCCAGGCTGAAAATGTCATACAACAACATATCTGCACCACAAGACCTAGTAGCAAGCTAAGAACATTCCTGCAAACTGTAAAATATAATGCTCTTGGTCAAGGTTGACCAAAATATCAGGGGACTTTAACCAACATGAAGCCATTCAATTTCCATCAGAACCAACTGAGAAAAGACTCGAAGCAACTATGGAAAAAAATGTTATCCCATGATGACAATGTTTGGATAAGAATAATATTCACCATATGGATTTACTTTGGCCATCCACTTCCCCTTCTGACCATCCAGAAGAATGAAAGAAATAGGACAGTCAGCCATCAATTGGGCTGTTATTTTGGATTAGATCTCCTAGATCAGAAGTATGACATAATTGGTGAATTTACTAACTTGAATGGGTGTTTTGTATTTCCTGCAATTATAATGATTCCTACAGCCGGGGTGCAAGGGAACATAGCTATCCACAGAGAAATAAATGAAAATTTACCTATTTCATAGAACAACTCGTTAACATTTTGTGAAGTTTTTGCTGAAGTTTCTATGAAAAATAGCCCATTTTCTTGGGCGTATTGCTCACCTTCCTGCAATAATATAGAGAGATCCAATAACTATACTTGATAAGAAACAATTAGAAAAGCCAGTAATTTACAATTTTAATCACTCTGAAAGAATAAGATTGACAAGCAAATGAGGTGTTTCTGATGCTAAGAAAATTTGATGGTATAGCAGCAGTGATGACAGATGGTATAACATAATGACCCACAGAAATAATATAGAAGCTGAAGGAAGGATTTGATCCCTCTGCTATAACCAGCCAGAGATCTTATCAACAGGCTAGCTGGATAAAATGAATTGTAGCAATACATTTGGCTTGAGAAAATGGGGACTGAAACTAGGTTCTAAGTCCAGGTCTATGGCATCAACTAAATGCCTGTATTGGATTTGAAACAAAGAAATCTTGCTTCCTAGACTAAAATCATTATCATTGAATCATTCCATAAACAAGTAAATTGTTAAAAAGTTAATAACGTTGAGCAACAAAATGGAAATCAGAAGACCATGAAGGATTTTGCACATACCTCATTAGCCACCTTTCTCTTATCTTCCAAGTCGGCCTTGTTTGCCACTAACATCATTACCAAATTTGGATTCCCTAAAATAATTTAACATGCAAAATCAATTATATTCAATTATTGAGATACCAACTTTATCCCTCAATCTAGATAAACCAGGAGAGCTAATCTCCATATGCATGAGGGTTTGGCATTAGTGCTGGCTGCCAACCCGACACAACACTCCTTTATCTGGGCTTGGGACCAGCAGCTTAAGACAAGCTCACACTGGCAGAGTTAGGAGTGCTAATCTGGTATCTTAAAATTTATTATAAAAGTTTCTTACTCTAATGCTGTCATGTCATTGATTCTGAAGAGATTTAAATCTCCAAATCATTGAAAAAGTTCAACATAGGACAAGGAACAGAAAATGAATAAGAGAAAGAGGAGAATAGATCTTCTACAGAAAATTATGATACAAGAGCAAAGTTCAACTGATCTGTTTTGGCCTTTTAAGTTCATTTAATCAAATCAGGTAAGAAAACTTAACATTTAGCCAAATAAGTAACAATTTCTAGTTATAGTAAGTATAAATTTAATAATGACATGGTTTGGTGCTATGATCAAGTCACCCAACAGAAAAAGCTATAATCCTAGGGGAAATGAAAGGGAAATGGCTGGACAAGAGAAGAGAATATCCAAATTTAATCTCACGATGTACTTCCAAAGAAAAGTTAAAACTTCCATGCTATTTTTTCTTCTTAATCTAAACTATATGAACCATAAGAGAGGATATATTTAAATGGTTTAAGCATACAAGGCACATGAAACTGAGTGGAATCCAAAATTAATCTATCGTTTCAATAAGTCACCTTGTCTTTGCAGTTCTTGAACCCATTTCTTGGCCCGAATAAATGAGTCCTGAGGCCAAAACACCACACATTTTATTAGTCAAATCAATTCTTAGAAAAAGATGAATATATAGATGGAAGAAAAAAAATCAGACAATGAATTGCATTTTCAAATGAGCATGAAAGATCATGGCAACTAATTACAGCCCATAAACATAATAAACACTTCCAAGCATAGCTAACTTTAGAAAACCTAGGAGGCAAAGGTGAGCAATTGCACACACAGACATAGATGACTGTACATACACAGTGCTGCTACTTGTCAAGGATTCATGAATGGAAGGGATTAAAGGGAAGAAGACCATGCCACAAGTACATGCATTATAATAAATTAAAACATCATTATATTACCTAACTGCACATGCACACCAGGAATACCACAAAGAATATTGAAAGAAAAAAAAAGAATTCCATCAATCTTTAGAATTTTATTTTCTCCTTCATTACAAGTGCAGTCAACAAAATTCTGAGGAAAACATTAGAGTTTTGTAGAGAACATTGATGTGGGCCCCACATATGTGGTCCCACTCTGTCCGTAGGGTAGAATGTATCTAGTCACAGCTGTGGTCAATGGTCAATTTGTTATTCTGTTATTCCTAGTTGCTATTTATTTTTCAGTTTTATATTGTTTGTTATGTGTTAGCAGTTATGATGTAAGCACCAAGGGCAGATATGTCCTTTCATGTAACTAGCATATCATATATATATTATATTAAAGTGGCGGCGGCAGAATACTGACATTCTGTTCTTCTCCTCAAAATTTGTGTTCTACTGCTCTCTCACCACTCTTTCTTCTACTTCTTCTTCACTTTCTCTTCTCATCGAATCTGAAACTTCTTAGTGATCAAGACTGATAGCAGTCTTGAACACCTACAAGTTTCATTAAACCTCCATGGGTAAAAGAAGTTACGCATTGACAATGTTTGCATTTAATAGAGCCAGAACTGCCTAGTTCATGGAACTATATATCCATATTTTTAAAACCGCCTAAACAAGCAATGACAGTCATTAGAAGATTAACAAATAGCTTACTGCACTTGATATGTCATACACCACAATAGCAGCTGCAGCACCACGGTAGTACATTGGGGCCAGGCTATGATATCGTTCTTGTCCTGCTGTATCCCATATGTCAAATTTCACAGTGGCTTCATTTAATGACAATATCTGAGTAAAGAAGGCTGCTCCTATAGTTGATTCCTGTATATTGTCAATTAGTGTCAAAAGTTCACCATAAGAAAAAGGAAAGACCAGGGAAAAGACGTAACGGAGTGAAAGATACAAGAAACCAAGAATAAACCTGGTAATCAAAAAACTGGCCCTTGACAAATCTTAATACCAAACTAGTCTTTCCAGTCCCCATGCCCCCAAGAAGAACCTGTAAAAAAATTATGAAAAAACTGATCACAGATGTAAAAAGTTTTGCAGTATGATTCATGTTTAGAGTCAAATCAATGTGAGCATAAAGAACGTGGTCAAGCCCCATTCTCCAGCATCCTATATTTCCGTATTTGGCACTGGCACAAAATTTTTGTGGCAACATTGAAACATTAACAGAAATAGGGCATTGAAGTTCCAAAGAAGTAATCTAAAGTAAAAATTAAAATGATTTGACCAATTTATTTAACCATTCCTCTTTTGTGTGGAGAAATCAGAATCCTTGGGACAATTTGCTAATTGCTAATGATTATTGAACAAGTTGTACATGAGGAGATGCAGAAACCGTCAAACTGCTACGGTTTCCCCAAAAGACAAGGACCATCTATCCAATTGTTATTGAAGAAAGCAAAGCACAAGTTAGCAAAAGCTGAACCTACTTAACAACCAATGGGTCAAATTAAATTGTTTCATTTCACGAGAAGTGCCAAGAATTCCGAAAAATAGGGTGAATTTCAATTACAGCTGCGCCACTACGTTCTATTGCCGTATTAATCTATAAGCAGCTTCTTCACATAGATATCGAATTTCTTAGCTTCTGCAAATAACAGGGTCATCCTAGAGAGCCGGTACTCCGGAAAATCTGAGAACCCGCCATTATAAAACTATTAATGCGTCTACAAGAATAACTTATGAGTCCACTGGGCAATTGGTACCACTCTATTTGCCTAAATAAATAAAAGAAAAGAAGCAAATATAGATAGAATTACAGAAACTTTGGTGGGTGGGAATAGTCATGATATATCTTGGAAACAACAAGAAACTAGCAAGGAGAAGAAGCTAATCAAGGTTAAAGAAGAGGAATACAATCCGGAAAGGGAAGACATACCCACCAGTTTGGCCTGGATATTCTTGTTGCCTGTCCTCGCCATTTGAATGGATCAGTAAGTAGTCGAGATCGATATTGAACTTCTGTATTGATCGGAGAGAGAGAGAGAGAGAAAGAAGAAAAGCTGTCGAACTTTATCTGGGTCTGGGAATACCTATTCATCGTCAAAGAAAAGACAAAAAAAAGAAAAAGAAAAAGAAAAATGCTAGAAGAGAGAATGGTAGGTTTTGAAATTTGAAGACTGGTAGTTGGCTGGTCATGGCACCTGGTTTCGACATCCTCCTCGGTCCATGCTCCACACTGTATATATTCTTCATTTGAATTATCGCGCGAAGATCGAAAATTGAACGTTTACTAATTACTATGGCGGGTATTCTATGCGTAGCTGTTCTCATCAACCACATATAACCGTTAGGGGGATCCCCGGTCATCATTAACGGGTCTGGATTGGGGCCGGCCGGCCGGCCAACCCAATTATTTCATTCGAACTCATGCCACGTGGCACTGATTATATTGAAATATCACCATTGAATATGTTCAAATGTCACCTGACCTCCGTATATGTTGCCACGTAGGGGTGTCAATCACCGGTTTGCGCTAATCCAAAATAAATTGGTCACCTGTATATATTGCCACATAAGGGTGTCAACCGACAGGTTTGGGCTAATCCAAAATAAATTAGTCTGTATTCTTATTGATTTGAATTAGACTTAAACTAAATTTTTGATAATTTGATCATGATGGCAAATCCTTGTCCAATTTGAAATCAATCAAAACTGAAAACAACATAAAATTACTTTTATGAAAGTAATTTTACAAAAGCACTTTTATAAAAACATTTTTATAAAATCACTTTTATAAAAATAATTTTATGAAAAGTATTTTTACAAAAGTACTTTAATAAAAATACTTTTACGAAAGCATTTTTACATAAGTACTTTTATAAAAACACTTTTACAGAATTAGTTTTATAAAAGCACTTTTATAAAATCTTTAATAAAAGAACTTATAAAAGTACTTTTACGAAAGCATTTTTATAAAACTACTTTTACACGAAAGCACTTTTATGAAATCATTTTTACAAAAAAAACTTTTACGGAAGTACTTTTACGAAAGCATTTTTATGGAAGTACTTTTAGAAAATCACTTTTACGAAAGCACTTTGACAAAAGTACTTTTATGAAAGCATTTTTATAAAAACACTTCTACGGAAGCACTTTTATAAAAATACTTTTATGAAAGTACTTCTACAAAAGTACTTTTATAAGTCTATGGAAGTACTTTTCGAAAAGTGATTTTGTAAAAGCACTTTTACGAAAATATTTTTATCAAAGTACTTTTACAAAAGTGTTTTTTCAATGCTAAAAGTGCTTTTATATAATTTTCGATATTTCATTCGATTTGGATTGGATTTGGTTTGTATTGGATTTGGACTGGGTTGGGTCCAATCCATTTATAAGTGGAGTCACATTGGACTGGATCGGGTTGCACCAAATCTGTCCAATTGACACCTCTAAATGCCACGATATAATGTACAAATATGATGTGTGCCTGTGTGGTTGTTATCATGGTTTTCAAAAGTAGGACCGAACCGGACGGTCGGACCGGAAAAACTAGGAATCAGTCAGGTTTTACCCCATAACTGTTATTTAGCCAAAAATCATTGATTTGGTCAGAAAACCGTTGATCCGGGCAGTCAAACAGTTTGAACTGTTCGAATCATCCGACAGTTTTGACCGTTTTTTATTTTTTTTGTCAGAATGGGCCGTTTATTCGATTATAGCACTTGATTGTAATACAGTTTGACCAGACTATTCGACCTAGAAACAGTTTGACCTGACTGTTTTAAAAACCTTGATTGTTATACACATTCTAGAAAATATAAAATAAACAAGAGGATTGGATGGATATTCTTGAATCTGACAGTTCTATCTTGGTCTCACAGCTAATACTTTCCCAAGAAGGAATCAGAGGAACAGAATGAAGGGAACTGGTTGCTTTACAGATTGGTGAGTAACACAGGCCAATCCATTCATTCTATGTTCCTTGTTGATCTGTTATAGCACTTGGCTAGCATTTTCTTTTTCTTTGTTGGAGAAGAAAAGTGCAACTTTGATTGTTAGTCTTCTCCTTGATCCAGCTGGCCCTATTAATTTTATTTATCGAAACATAAACTGGAATATTCCCTTTCAACGCTTCTATTCTAAGGTTCAACACTGAAACAACCCTACCCTTTTTTCTTGAAAAATTATATTTTAAAGAAACTCCTATTTTTATATTCATTCATTGAAAAAATAAAATAAAATTATAATACAATTACACGCCTGACAAGCTGGATGTGTGAATAATAAGTAAGGTTGTGTTTGGTACCATCGTTGTTTGTATACGATATGTCTTGGATAGATCAACACAAATTTTAGAGATATTTTTCTACCTAAAACATTCTTTTCTTTAGGTATTATATGTTTTGGGTTCATCAACACAATTATCATGTGACAACTGACCACATTTCTCACCACTTTGTATATTAATCAACTCAAAACATTTCATGTAGAAACACCAATGATACTAAATATAACCTAAACTACAAGATAACTTCAGTATTCACATGGATTGAGCTTTACCTTTAGATAAAAGGGTATTTGGATTGTGATTAATTTGAGGCTGTGTTTGGTTTGTATAGGTTTCCCTATCTTTACTTTCCTCTCTTTACCTTTTCTTTCAAACCAAATACAGCCTGGAGTTCTAACCTTGTTTTGTGACAAGCTCTAGATTTTTCCAGAATCTAAAGATTTTTTTTTGGTAAAAATCTCATTAGAATTTCTTGTTTTTTATAATTTTCTTAGGTGGGATATTTTGTCAATATATTAACTGACAGTTTAAAATTATTATCTTGATTTTATATGAGAATGTTCTACATAAAAATTTTCTATGTTTTTCTAGTTTAAAGAAAATTGTGTGGAATTCACATTAGTTCTTTATTGATTTATCATTTCAATAGGAGAAATTATATGAAATTCCTCACTTGATCTTTGAGAAAATTAATGTTGATTTTTCTAAATGAAAACTATATCAAAATTGTTTTCTTGAACTTTAGAACAGTACATTTTCTCCATTTTCAATAATTTAGAATTTTTATGGTGTTCATATGTTTTTGAAATTGCCATATCAGCGAAAAAAATCAAATAAATAAAAAAACATGTTCTTGAACTCTGTTTTTTATAAAATTGGTTTTGTTTCAAAAAACAATTATTCCATGTTTTCGAGACCATCAAAATGGTGGTTTCGATACATATATTTCCTGATTTATGAAAGATGATGAGAGATATTGTATATGATTTGTGATGTAGCGCAATCCAGCTGCTCCCAGCTAGAGGTGATCTGGTTTCCAATAGACAACGGACTCGGTTGATCTGCAAAAAGTGAGTCAGAGAACCCGGTGTTGCTTACTCGGCGAGGTCGCTACGATGCTTAAGTTAGTACTTGGTTGCGAGCTGATAATAGCTTAGAATGCAAGAGAGCTAGAGAGCAGAGATTACACGTACCTTGCACCCCCGAGGGGTGAAGCCTTTATATAGTGGAGTCCTTGCAGGTTTCGCGGAGTGGTTCCGGAATCCTCGACACGATGAGGTCCATTTCTGCGATAATTGGGGATAACGCTACCAATTGATAAGATTCATCACTTCCGCCCGAATCGGACGGGGGAGATAATGTTAGTTGTTACGAGGCGTGATCTCGTGAGGCGTGGAATCTGGTGGCAAGATCTTCAGGGTTGCCATGCAGTGGTTGGTTAGTATCACCCGAGCTAGTGCCGTTTGGATCCGACCTGGTACGAATGCCAAAGTGCCTTGGGACCGAGGTGGTCCTGATGCGATCGTGCATCGAGGTGAACTTGCCCTGAGGTGGTTTGGTTATTCGATCTCGATCCGTTGCAGACTTGGTGCGTCGGACTAAGCCGTAATCCTGCTAGTTAGGTCGTTTCCACGTGTCCCCCTATTACTAGGTCGGGCCAAATCACCCTACATCAATTTAAAACAAAAACATGTTTTTCAAACCGACAATTCAAGAACATGTTTTTTTGTTTCAATTTTAGATTGAAAAAAACACATATAACCAAGAACATGTTCTCCATATTTCTATTTAAGAATCAATTTGTTTTAAAACTAGGTGGCGGCTTTGATTTGTTTTTAGAACTTAGAAGTCACATTGAAGAACTTAGAACCAATCCTCATTTTAGGGGGCGTTCTACAACATGAATTATTTTTCTTGTTGTTAGTTTGAAGGACAAATCAACACCATCTGGTTTAAAAACAATTTATTTATTAGAATAAAAACACAAGCTACACAAAAACAAGAAATATGTATGAATTTTTTGTTTTCATGCTTGAAGAAAAAATGTTGTTTTTTATTTAGAAAACATAATTTTGATGGTTTGTTTTTTGGGCTGCGTTTGGAAACGATGCAAATAATTGTGAATGCAAATTTGTAGAGTGTAAAGCGGTTCATATAAATTGCAATGTTGGGTTAGTTTTGCACTGACAAATTTACCTTCTTACCAAACAGACTTTTAGCTGTAATGGATACAAACACGAATTCCAATAAAACATATGCCTTTTTTTATCAAAAGTCCACTTGAATGCAAATTTACTTCTTTTTTATATATTGATGTACTTTTACATCTTATTATCAATGTAAATATGCATTGGTCTGTCATTTGTTAATGCATAAATTTAATGCTACCAAGAACAAGCAAAAATAAACCATAGTGCAAATTTACCCTGAACCGGGATTTACACTCCATTTGCATTGTTTCCAAATGCAGCCTTGGGAACAAAACCACATTTTTTTCACCTCCCAAAATAAAACAAAGTTAGAGAGCTTGCTTTCATTTGCTTATGATGTGACAACTCTGAAAACAAGTGAAAACAAAAACATTCACATTATCAAACATGCCCTTAATTTTTCAATCCATTTGAACTACTGGCGTATAAATAATAAGCCAGGCAACTAAGTCCTCTCACTAAGGCTGTGTTTGGAACCAATGTCGTTTCCTGAGAGGTGTTTTCTTAGAAAATGGTGTTGCATAAGCATGTTGTTTTATCAAAAAAAAAAAACATTTTCTCATGTTTTCTATTTGGTACCATTGCTATTGTTGCCACATAGACATTTTTCAATGCCATGTCAACATATTGTTGCTAGCAACAATAGAAAAAATGGAAAAACACCAAAAATGACATTTTCTCATACCACACCTTCCCTGATTTCCAAGGCATGGTATAAGAAAACATTTTTTTGGAAAAATGACTAATCAAGTAGTAGACATTTTCCCAAAAAGCAGATTTATGATGTGGTGCTGATGTAGCATTGTTTTATGAGAAAACGGCATTGATGCTGAACACCTACTAAAATTTCAAATATTTTCTTCTGTTAGTACACATTACACATTAGAGGGGGATTAAAGGGGTAGGAATAGAAGAGGGTGCTCATGAGCTCCATTGACCTTATTATGGAGAATCAGAACTTGCATAAGTTTGATCCTGCACCTCCACATTATAAGGGACACCAAGTGATCATTTCAGCTACTAGTAGAGGTGTAAAATGAGTTGGGCCAACACGACCAGCTAGTTACAATGACAAGAGAATGACACAACTCCTAGGGCCAGCTTGGACCAAGCGTTTGTGGCCTGTGGCCCGACACAGGGCCTAGTCAAAACTAGTCATTATATAATGTTTAGAACCAACTACATGGGGGTATAATGGCAAAAATATCCCCCCACTAAGTATAAACAGCTATTTTGGAGGCTATTTGTGTATTTTACCAAATGCGATACAAAAAATGATTAAAATACCCCTAGTAGCTATAAACAACTAGTTTATAGAGGGCATTTTAAATAAAGTGATAAATAAATTTTATAAATGACCAAAACAACCATCTCAACAACTAAAATGGCTAGTTTGGGAGAATATTTTGGTTAACTCAATTACTTCTAATCCCTATAAATATTCTAATCCTTACCAATTTTCATCATAACAGCAATCAAATACAATCTCTCATTCTTATACTCTCAATTTCTCGTACTACTTTACTCTCATACTCTTTATTTACTATTTTAATTTCAACAAGGAGGCTTAATTGAGTGTCTCAAGTTGAAGTTGACAATTTAGGAGACTTAAAAACTTTGCATTCAAGCTGAAATGCTGAGTCCAACAAACTAGACTCCGAGGACTGAAGCGAAATTACCAGGTTAGATGGACTTTTTTTATAAATTTTAGATTTTAATATTTATTAAAATGGTTGGTTCTTCTAAGACCCCCTCTCAAATCTAATCTAATGCTGGCCCTAATAATTCTAAGGTACCAAGAGAGAAAAAAGCAATGTTCGGAAATATTTTACCATCAAGGATGTAGCAGGAAAAGGCATGAGAGTAGTTTGCACTAAACCAAAAAGTGTTTTGTGCTATTAAAGTAGTGTTGGCATTGGCCATTTGAAAAGACATGTATCAAAATGTTAGATATTCAACATAGATAATTTTGATATTTTAGCCTGATGGAAAGCATAGGAAAATAATTATCCTATACTTGCCACTATGGCACGTGACCATTAAACCCTTTGGCTCTGTTTGTTTGCAATGCAAACGCTGAACCGGGGTATTTATGTACTGTGGTTCGTGTTTGTGAGTGTTTGTTTGACATGTAAAAAAGTAATGATTATCAGACCAAAACTGTATTTTCTGACATTTTTGTACTCTGAAAAGAGAGCATTACTGTACCTATTTTTTGATACAATTTTGTATTCTTTTGATAATCAACCTTTTAACCAAAGTTAAGGCATTGGTGCATAAGTTAGTTGGAGCATTTAATGATGGGACCCACACTTAACACCAATTTCAAACAACAAGATGAGTGCAAAAATGGTTTAAAATC
The DNA here is from genome assembly GCF_055504915.1 of Nelumbo nucifera. Classification (NCBI taxonomy): domain Eukaryota; kingdom Viridiplantae; phylum Streptophyta; class Magnoliopsida; order Proteales; family Nelumbonaceae; genus Nelumbo; species Nelumbo nucifera. Next base: position 22,827,811 of record NC_142650.1, read on the forward strand.
TGAACCGTGTTAGCATTTAGGAACCGAAAAGAAGGTAAATATGTAGTGTACATATTTGTGTTTGCATTGCAACCAAACACAGCCTTTGGTATCCAAAGTAATATGGAATCTTGTTTTAGTGCAGCAAACAAGGTGCTAGATGTTAAGAGTTAAATGACAAATGAAACATTGAAGATGTGCATTTGTTTGAAAGGTTGGTTGGATACAAAGATAAACTACAAAATAAAGGAAAACATGACATGTCATCCAATGTATTGCCAAAAGAAGAATAAGGTGGGACTTGAAGAAAGTTTTTTAGATTATTGTAAATTTTGAGATTTTTAATTTTATCTATACCTTGTAAGTTATTCGTAATTTTTTTTCTTAATTCCATTGTAAATTTTTATTTTCTGTTTTGTTTTTGCATTTTTTTAATTTCATTTAATCGTTTTATATTTTCATTGTTTGGATTGGTTATTCATGTAGAATAAAATTTTAAGATGATTTTTTTTTCAAACTATTGTTGCAATCATTTAATTTGTCACTTTTTTCCTTCATTTTTTCATTGTTTCTTGAGTTTTGATTTTTGTAGTGAAAACAAAAAAAAAAGAAAAAAAAAAACTAAACAATATAGGTCGGCCCAACCAAAAGGTTTGTGAGCCATGGGCCCAGGTTCGTGTTGGGCCCTACCCCTAACCTGCACGGGTTGTGCCGACATGACCCAGTACAATAGCCGTGCCAGCCTGGCATGGCCCACCATAATACTGTGGGCAGCATGAAAATCTGGGCCGTGTTACCCCACTAGCTACTGGGTCAATTGCACCATAATCTTGAAACCACCATCAAACCTACCGATGATAGTGAAAACGGACTTGGGGACACTTCCATTTGTAGTTAAAATGTTTGGGCCATTTTTCTCTTATATTTCCATTCCGTCTCACCAGTATCTTATTGCACTCGTGTTTCTACATATATGCAGTGGACACTTGTCAGGAGCTAGGGAGGTGTTTGTTTGTAATATTCCACCCTTTTTTTTTTGAATTCTTTGCATGGTAATTTTCTTTTGGAATGATAATGTATAGTTTTATAAAAAAAAAATCAGAATTTGCTCATCACAGAAAATACCTCACACACATCCCACCTGTGTATCGGGACAGATTCCCAGTGTATGGTCGTGACATGTTGTGACCTTGGTGGAGGCATCCAAAACATCTCTGTATTTCTATGTTTTTATTCATGGAAAAATATTCTTAATGCACAGCTGGAAGGGCTGTGAAGTGGGTGTAAGGACCAATTTTATGAGGAAATCAGATTACAAAGCCAACATAAGCTTGTTTGGTATACACATTTGTAAGCACCACAAGATTCAAATTAATGCTTGGTCATTGTTTGTCTGGTTTCTTCTTGAAGGAGCACTAGTTTATTCTCACTTTTACCCTCACTTCCACAGCATATTATCATTGTGCCACATAACTGGTTTTCTATTTTGTTCATTCAACTAGCTAATGACCACCCTGTATTATGTATGGGCATTGGGCAATTATGTTTATTATATTATTTGAGATTAATTAATCTGATTTGAGGTTTTTGTTTAATTTAAGACATTAAATTGGGTTTAATTTGTAATTGATGACTCATTCATTGAGTTTGGATTTCCTCCTCACACCCACCTCACAATACGTTGTAGCCATACATAGAAAACATCTCAATATAAATGAAATCATACAAATATGGGAGATGTTTCCAATACACATCTACAAGTGCTGTGAATTGATTGTAAGGAAGAAATCTGGATTCCATTTTCATTTGAAAGAGTGAGACCCCATACCATTGAATATTTTATGGTGAGTCTTACTTAATTAGGGTATTGAGCTAAAACTTTATATAAATCTCACATCATTTGAAATGGATAATTATAAATAGAATAAAAAAACATTGAGTTTTTTTGTGTTTGTATAATGGGCAACAAAATAATAGGGTGTAGCCCTCTCCTGGGGTGATCATGGACTGGGCCCAAGTTGGGCTTAGCAGCCATGCAAAGGGTTATAATATAATCAGACTCAGCTTTTAATAAGATTGGATGGAGCCTAATTTAAATCTAATCCAATTATATAAATATATCATCCAAATCTGGGATAATTAGATTAAATGTCAAATCTAACTATACATTTTCGGTATCTAACCCCCATGTCAGGTGAGGGCAGAATTCAATCCAAAATTTTTGGCACCTTCAAAAACACTGAGCTTAAGTGTTTAACAAATAGACCTGTTTACGGACTGGGTTTCGAGCCTAACTTTACATTGCATTGGGCTTGAGCTTCAGGCCCATTTAAATTTTAGCAAAAATCAAACCGAAGCCCGGCCCATGAATAGGTCTATTAGCAATCTTGTAAACAAATTCTATTATCGTGGTCATGATATTAAACAATACAATATCTGATGTAACCGTTTTTGGTCACGTACCATTTTTTGGGATGTGTAAAATTTTTTGGCTAAGTACCTCGTGTTTGACTTGGTGGTGACGTGCCTTGGTGATGAGCTACTTGGTGGCGAACTTCCCGGGGGAGAACTGCCTGGTGGCGAACTGCCTGGTGATGCTCCCTGGTGGCGAACTGCCTAGTGGTGAACTGCCTGGTGGCGAACTGCCCGGTGGTGAACTGCCTGATGGCGAACTGCCTGATGGCGAACTGCCTGGTGGCGAACTGCCTGATGGCGAACTGCCTGGTGGCGGTGCCTGATGGCGAACTGCCTGGTGACGAACTGCCTGATGGCGAACTGCCTGGTGGCGAACTGCCCGGCAGTGCTCCCTGGTGGCGAACTGCCTGGTGGCGAACTGCCTGGTGACGAACTGCCTGGTGACGAACTGCCTGGTGACGAACTGCCTGATGGCGAACTGCCTAGTGGCGAACTGCCCGACAGTGCTCCCTGGTGGCGAACTGCCTAATGGCGAACTGCCTGGTGGCGAACTACCTGGTAGTGCTCCCTGATGGCGAACTCGTCACTTGACTTGCTCCTAGGCGGTCTGCAACTCAGAGGATGGTGGAGCTCCCTGGTGCAGCGCTACCCGACTACCCCCTGCGTGAGGTGATTTTCTCTCCTTTGTAGACGGCGGGAGCTGAGGGACCTGCGGGAACTGAATCAGAGGACCCGGGGGTATTTTCCCGGCGGGGACTCTCTGATGCCTAAGTTAGCATTCTGATTACAGAGGGCTTGGAGAGAAATGAGAGAGCTAGAGAGCGGGGGTTACCATACTCTTTTTTCTTCTCCCCTTGGTTTTGGGGGTCGGAGTCCTTATATAGTGGTGCCCTCGCGGGTTAGGTGGGTGAAATGCCTTCAAATGGTAAGACGTCATATCCCGTCAGAACTGGGGTACGGTGATGAACTCCTCGAGGTTGTCAGGCTGGCGCTTGTGCCAGGCGTCCAGGTCGGCGCCTGTTAGTCGACGGGTCGGTGTCCGGGCCAGGTTGCCAGGCCAGCGCCTGTCTGTCGGCGGGTCGGTGTCCGGGCCAGGTTGCCAAGTCGGCGCCTGTGTCAGTCGACGGGTCGGTGTCCGGGCCAGGTTGCCAGGTCGGCGCCTGTCAGTCGGCGGGTCGGTGTCCGGCCAGGTTGCCAGGTCGGCGCCTGTGTCCGGGTCAGGTCATCTGGTCGGCGCCTGTGTCCGGGTCATGTTGTCAGGTCGGCGCCTGTGTCCGGGCCAGATTGCCAGGTCGGCGCCTGTGTCCGGGCCATGTTGCCAGGTCGGTGCCTGTGTCCGGGCCAGGTTGCCAGGTCGCCGCATGTGGCAGGCTGATCCGGCCAGGTCACGCAGGCCGCGCGCCAGTTCGCGCGCAGGTCGCGCCAGGTCGCGAGGTGCCACGTGTCGCAATTTCACTGGGGCCAAATCTGCCCTCATCAATATCCATGCAACCAAACGTGAACTATGAAGGAGATTAGTTTGAAGCCAAGCGTGAAACCGTCATCCACCACACATCTATCCGGTATAAGATATAACATCTCCGTTTTGGCTCTGCATCTGAAATATTTTCGTATTTATATGTTTTTTTTTAAGGGAGATGTTCCAGATACACGGCTAAAATATGTTGTGAGGTCTGTGTGTGGCGCTCTTTGTGAGGAACAGATTCGAACACATCTTATTACTTTAATCCTTGCGTGAGGTGAGATTCCTTCTTAGACTCGACACGCCTTTTCACATGTAACATGCTTCTTTTTATTATTTCAGCTGCTTCTTTTTATTACACTCCAAAAGCATCACAGAAAAATTCTAGCTTTTTCCTTTCTCAACACTAGCTAGGAATCTTCCATTTTATTAATTCAGAATATTTCAAGGTTTGACGGCTCGGATTATATCAACTGAAACCCTTCTAAGTGGGATCTCCCAGTGACTTTTGCCTTTTTCTATCCGTTTCACACGGTGGGATTTTATTCACAAGTATGAAATGGGCTCATTGTTATCCATCAAAACCTGAATGGGTTTGTTCATCGTTGTCGCTTCCGAGGGAAGGAAGAAGAGATAGAAAGAAAGCGATATAGATAATACAGTATCCATAAGACCTTAAATCCAACACAAGCTTGGAAGCTGGAAATCTGATGTCTAACGAAGTGATAAACGATAAACCCTAACCCCAGCAGCTGAATTACTCCACTTCTTCAATAATTCATAAGCCTTACAGAATCTGACGCGTGTACTTCCAAGAATACTACTTTCCTACGAACCTCATCTCTTCATGCAACCACTCACGTCAACTCTTCCAAATCTATATCCCTCTCTTACGATTAGGATGATTCAAGTGGAACCAAGTGGAATATCTTGCAGAAAAATTAGTAGGTTGAATTTGAGATTGACTTTAAAATATGAATTCGAAGCCTTATATTTGAATTATGTTTGAGTTCTATTCGGAGATAAATTTTATAAAAATTAAAAATTATACATATAAAAATTTATATATATGAAATGATAGACATGAATAATTATTTTTTATTATATATATATAAATATATAAATTAAAATATTATATATTAGTGTTTTTAAATCATTATTGGTTCAGACAATTGGACCGTTTGGCTTGAAAACCGTCTCAGCAATCGGTTACTTGATCAGCGACCCACTGACTTCGGGTGATCAAACCATTAACTCATTTAACCCAGATGACAGTTTTGGCCTTTTTTTTTATTTATTTAATTATTTTATTAACTGCTGACCCAAAAACCTGTGGGTGATAGCTAAAGCGGCTCTGGTTCCGGATTGATTTTTAAACTTGCAAAATCCACGAGCCAAGCTTCATTATATAGCCAACTGGGCCTATATATTGGATTCGGACTCGAATGGCCCGAACTGAATCCATCTTTTCCTGAGGCAAGCTCAAACTCAAATAGTTTGTAAAAAAAGCTCAGCCTCTCTTTCTTTCTCTCATCACAAATCGATCACCACCCCACCGACGAATAAAAGTCAAGAGCTGAAGAGCACCACTTGATCGGAGGAATTGCTCTGACCTCACAATTGATTGAATCTCGTAATATATATCTCCTCCGAATTTGTCTTATTCTTTAGACTAGAGAGCTTGCCAGTTACGTTACAATTCATAGGTTTTTATTTATAAAGGCAAAAGGTTTCTCTGATTTTTCATTCACAGACATGGCAACTCCTAGCACCATTAACGTCGGCTCCTCTCTGAAAGGCGGTAACGCTGAATCGGGTTCAGGACCGGCCAATTCGTCCAAGGGTTGGTGCTGCTGCTCTCCGACGACACACAGTGGCTCTTTCAGGTGCAAGTTTCATCGGAACCTGTCTTCAACTTGGATGAGACGCACCAAATCCGTGTCCGGAAATAATTCTTCTCCGTCCATCTCGCCGAAGTCCGTTGAGTCTACGTAGTTTCAGTACCTGGGAATTCGTCACCCCATTTATGTAAGGCCCTATATATGTTATGTCAGTAGTGTTGCTTTTGTACAAAATTTTAAAGGTAACTATAACCAGTTGATTGTCTATTTTTCTTTTCCTTCTTTTGATTAAGTGTGAGGTATCAGATATCTCTCTTTCTAGTTTCGTTGGGCCTGAGATGGGGTAATTAAGGTCTCCTTCCAGTTTACAAAAATCAAAATCCAAAGCAAACCCAGAAAGAATTTGTTCTGTTAGAAAAGAATATCGATCTCCTTGGCTCTGAAGTCTGAACCTTTGTAGTTAGCTGAAAGGACAACTATATATCATCGTATGAATTAAATATGTTTGTGATCAGATGCTGTTGGGGAACTGGTTATTCCATTAATGGGTTTTTGATGGAAATAAATTAATCGCTTTTAGTTTCATTCATCTATTTGATCAATAGATTCTGAATTCATTTTCATGGCTTCTGTGCCCATCTTTATCTTCAGAGTTGAAATTTTACAATCCAGGAATCCACAGTATGAGAGCTCTATCACCAAAGAGACCATTGAACCAACAATAATGATCAATAATCCATGGCTTTGGGTCAAAATCAAATCATGGTTTTCTTTTCTAACACCCCAAAATTCATATTGGATAGATGGGATATAACCATCCAATGGCAACTCCGAGCTGGTCCCTGGTCGAATGGCTGGGATCATCGATCCAGCATTCCAGTGAACACGATGTTTCTGCAAATCATTATTAATAGGAAACGTAAGGTAAAGTCCAGCAGGTAGGACAGTAGGTGAAACATCCGGTTTACAAATCAATGACATAAACCATTAATATTACGAGTTACGACAAATCCATGAACAGTACCAAGTAGTACAGTATGAATCAGTGTCTCACATCTCTTTCTTCCTTCGATTCCAAAACCAAATCATTCAAACCTCTCAACTTAATTACTTTCTCAAGGGAAGAGAAGGGTCGCTTTTGCAATCTTCTCAATACAATACACAAGAATATGCTTTTGATACCCCAAGCTTTGTGGGTAGAGTAATCAGAGGCCATTTGATAACCGCTGAAGTGGCTGAACCCAAAAACTTATTGCTTTGTCTTTACTCTTTAGCTCAGTTTGAAAAGAGTACAAATGCAAGTATGTACAGTGCAAATACATATAAAATAATATAAAATATAAGATTTTGCACTCTACACATTTACATTTGTGCTTCATCCAAACTGAGCCTTAGTTAGTAAATGGGTTTTTAAGAGGTTGTGAGGCTACTTGAAACTAATAATAATTCATTCAGTTCAATCACTTCAACCGTTACTCAAGGACTTGTTGCTTTAATTTGTCTTTTATTAGTATATTAAATGAAATCTTTTAGGGGGCATAAAATATATAAATTCCATTCAGCCGTTAAGAATCTCACAACCTACTTTTTGACTGATTCATTAAAAAACAAAACAATAAGTTATTCAATTCACATCAGGTGTTCAGTGCTTTTACCCTAATACTCATACTCATACTTCCTTCATTCCTACCAAAAAAATCATAATTATCTGACGCCTAGGGCATTCTTGCTTTGAAGCAAATTTACATAGACAAGCAAACAATTTTGTTCTCTTGGATTCCAAGAAAATTAATTGGTTAGTAGATTTGATGAACTATAAACCTCTAAAGTTGAACTCAACTGAAAATTTTGTACAATTTCGCCCTTTGTAATTAATTTTACAAATAAATGATTCCTATAGTATCGATGCTGCATATACAATACTGTTTTATGAGAAAATGGTCTTTTTTTTGTTTGGAAACATTGTTGCTAAGTAGGACATTTCCTGAGGCAACGATAACACCTTCTGTTTGGTACTGGTGCTCCATATCTATTTTTAACACTGATACCCATTATAAGAAGTCCACATCACTGCCACATCATGTCCTCATTGGAAGCAGCAAGCTTCAAATTGAGAAAACGTTGAATTCAGCGTTTTCCTAAACAACACCTTTTCGATTTCTAAGGTGTGATTTGGAGCACCGTTTTTTTTTTATTCCAAACATGTTATCATTTTCTGGAATACCGATTTTTCCAACATAGTGCTGATGTGTTACCATTTTCTGGAGCAACGACATCGATGCCAAACACCACCATAATCTAATGATGAAATCTTGAGAGTCCAACTTGGTTTCATGTATGGTTTATAACTAGAATTCTCTAATATTTATTAACTAATAATTTAAGCAACTTATATTAGAATGTATACAATATATTTATGTATATTAAATATATTTATATATGCAATAAGATGAAAAGACATTTAGACTGCAAGGTGCCAACTGGTTGGTTAGTAAGGTCTTGGCTGGTTGTAGGAGAGATTTGGCATTAAATCCTACGTGCACTAGGGTTGGGGGCTTATGGGTTTGGGGATGGATTACCCCTGGGTTGTGTAGACCCATTTTAGTTTTTGATTTTACTTCTTTAAATACTTAACTTGAATTTAAAAATTGAGATATTTGGACAACCACTGTTTGCAAACGTTGACACCATATGATGCCATTAACATATTATCATTTAACTTTTATGGCCTGGACGTGAAGCCAAGACAAATATGGCGTGAGTAACAGAAGTATATACAAGTATAGCTCCCTAAGAAACATCATCTTGAACCTTATTTGTATAAATTGCCATATTGGCTTTTATTTTCTTGAAAATTGACATCATAACAAATAAATAAGTTGAAATGTCAACACATTTATCGTATATACATTCTTTATCATACCATAGAAAGAAAAAAAAAAATAAAAATATTTTCTACTTACAGGGCCCACCATCTTGTACTTTCATTCTACTCCTTGTTCTTAGATTAAGTTGGTATTTTCTTCTATTATTTTTTTTTTCTCATTTTGGATCAATCGTTCTAAGAGTTTGTAATTTTTGTTGTTTTTCTTCCTTTCCTTATTTTTTGGCTTTAATTTGATCATATTTTTCACCTTGAAATTAATTTTAGTAACTTAGAAAACACAAAAGAATGTTTGGTTTGATGAAAAAAAAAAGGCAAAGAATTAGGGAAAATTCTTAGAGAATATCACAAATTCTTATTTTCTATCAAATCAAACATAACCTTATAAGGTATTGAGAGCAGCTACCATTGAAGGGAGATGTTTCAAATACGTAGTGATAGTATCTTATGAGTAAGAATGTGGGAAGAATAGGTGGATAGGATATCCGGACCCACTAACTCTCTTTCCACCTCCTACAGCCGCACATTGTGGCATGGTCCAACTTAGGTCACAAATTTAATGACCCAATAATTGGATCCAACTCTAGACCCGGTTAGAAGTGATACTGGATCTCCTCCCCATAAAATTTAGCCATAGCGGTCTTTAACATTCTACCGAAATTTCTACAATACCTTATACTTTCAAACCATTTGGCCGGTCCATGCCTGGAGAAACCCGGGTCTAAACCACTAAGACCCGAAATCAGTGCATATGTCATATGATATGGTGTAGATTTGGGTATACCGTATACATTTGTCCCGGACCAAACCCGACTAGACATATCCCTACATGGGGGGCCGCTTTTCTTGTACCCGATTTGTAATCTTCTTGACACCCGTACCTGTATTGACATTGTTTCCTTCGCTGACGACGCCAACCCCACCCTTTTAAAGTCAAAACAAACCAGAAAACAACGAAACCAACAAACCAGGAAAATTCCTCCCTCTCTTCCCCTCTCTCTCTTCGTCAAGTCTTGATCGACCGAAAACCCAATCAGTTTATTATAAGTTTGTAACACCTTTTGCCTTGCTTCCCTTTGAAGTCTGAAATCCGAACTCTGAAGTCCAAACGCCAAGGTTGCTTGGTTGCAGAATGGCGGCAAAGGGTGAGCCAGTCTACTACTCGCCCATACCTTCTCCCCCACCAGAGCTCCAGTACCACCAACAACCACCGCCGCAGCAGCATTACATCATCCTCCCTCTCTATTGCCCCCCATGTCAATTCCGCGTCCTTCGGCGCCACCTCCTTGGCGTCGCTGCGCTCCTCCTCTTCGCCGGCGGGTTGTACCTCATCTGGCCCTCCGGACCCGAGGTCAACGTGGTACGTCTGGGTCTTGGCCATGTCCAAGTGCACACCTCCCCTCGTGTCTCCATCGACGTCTCAGTAGCCCTCACTGTCAAGGCTCGGAACAGAGATTTTTTCTCTTTCAACTACAGCTCCATCGTCATCTCGATTGGGTACCGGGGGAAGCAATTTGGGTTTGTGACATCGAACGGGGGTCATGTCAGGGCGAGGGGTTCTTCTTACGTGAACGCTACTCTTAACTTCGATGGAGTTGAGATCCTCGACGACGTGTTTTTATTGCTGAAAGATTTGGCTAAAGGTTCTATTCCCTTAGACACTGTTTCAGAAGTCCAAGGACAGTTACAGTTCTTATTCTTCTTCAACTTTCCACTCAAGGTAATCGCTCGTTCATCCTTTTTGTTCGATTGGTATGTGCTTGCTTGTGAATGCTTCGATTAGTTTAATTTCAATTGGTTGAGAAAACGTGGGCTTGGCTGAGTTAGTACAGATGTTGGGAGGAGGAGATGCTGGAAAATTGGGTTTATACTCAAATTGTAATTTCTTTTCTTTATTTAAGAGTTTAGTCTGGACATTCCAAACGAAGTTTAAACCTTTTAGACTACAATGGTGTGGTGCTTCATAAAGACTTAGCTTCTGACACTTTAGGAAGACAGAGGAAACATTATTGTTTCCGTAGCAATTTCTTCATAGTGATTACATACAAATAGTTAGACTGATAGCTTGTATTCATGAATTATCAGAAACAAATTGATCAAACAAAGGGAAAAAGAATTATCATAAACAGTCTTTTTTTTTTTTTGTTTTTTGTTTTTGAAGAGGTAAAGTAAACAATCTCAAGCTCCGTTTCTGAATTATATCCATACTAAACAGTTAAACATTGCCTCTGTGTCGGGGTTTGAGAATTGCGGAGCATAAAGACTCTGCTCCAAAGTTATAGGTATGCTAATAAAAGGGAAATTGTTATTTGTAATACATAAACCTAGGTATTGTAAATCTGTTTTTCACTTCAAGTTGGAAACTCTATTCTTCTATCACATTCTTTTGTATGATTTCAATCTTGATTCAATTTTTTTGTAGGATTCATTTATTAGAATTAAAACTTATACTTAATTCCGACCAAAACCCACTCACATGCTTTTGTTAACTGGTTCAAATACTAATTGTTGGCCAACAAATTTATCTTTTAACTGCTTTGTAGCTTTTTATGGCCTATGGGGCCAATTCTTCTCACGGGCTGTCAGTGTAGCAGTATTTTGTACGTCAGTGGTGGCATGTTTGCAGATTAGCTATTGAATGGTTTATGTAATAGGACTCTGTTTCTGTTAAATCTTCTTTATGCCTGGCTGTGACATTTGATCCAATTCATGGAAGCTTCACATTATCAGTTTGGGTGCATCTGTAAATCTTTATCATGAATATGGATTATGTGTATTTTGATGTTCAACCAAATGTTCACAATGGAATTCTTCTTCAGGGCTGCTTTAGTTCAGGAAACAAACTATCAGTAATTCCTTATCCTAGTCTATCCAGTTTTTGCAAGCAATAACTATAAACTTGGCGTTCAATATCATTCTTTTATTGCACAATTGTACCAGATTGCATCAACATCTTAAATTTAGATCATATCTTTTTTGGATCAACTAGTCACTTGGACACTAGTCAGTCATCAATTGACTAGAAGGGCCAAAACTACTAGTCTTTGCATTGATAAAATTGAGCCTAAGTTGTGTGTGTGTGTGTGTGTGTGTGCGAGAGAGAGAGAGAGAGATTTCACAAATCATTGTTGGATCAAACTCTCATGTCAATAACCATGGAACATTTTTTTTCATAAATAATGTCCATGGAACATTAAACCATTACCTCCGTCATGTTCCTGCTGCCTGAATCACTCCACAAAAAGAGTCCATCCAAATTGCTTCATGGGATAACCTACCTTATGCAGGACCAGCTCAGTTCTAGTCCTTAGAGAATGTTGAATGGTCTTTTTGATCAGAGTTTTATGGCTGTTGATGGCTGTAATGGCTTCTTGAAGGAATAAAAGAGAAAATAAGGAGAGAAAGAAGAGAGAAAATACCTGGAATCACTCACAGGATGCCTAGAATCACTCTAGGGCATGGGAATCACTCACCATAGCTAGCATAAGCTGAAGAAAACTCAATATAATTCATTACCTTTGTGTAAAACGTCCATACATACTTATAGACTCTAAACTCATAATAATCCTAGGAGTCAAACTGTTAGACTCAAAATAGTCTTAGGAGTAAAACTGTTAGACTCAATAATCCTAGTAGGATTCAAACTAAGCTGTCATATCCTATTTCAATTCAAAGAAGACTCAATAACTCTAATCCTACTTATGCAATGACTCTGGAATTTTAAACATAAACAAACTATAACTAGATAATTTAAGCCCTATCATTGGACCCCACAGAAAATTGCAAAATGACAAAAATACCCTTGGTGTTCAATTCACTCCAAATCCCAAGTATCATCACTATGCCATATCAGGACCTGTTGTAAGGCCTTCTTTCTAGAATAAGTCTTCAAGGGTGCTGATCGATTCCTATCACTACCTTATCTCTCCACAATACAAGGTTTATTGCTCCCATTGCTCCTCAGATTTCTTTGTTCCCTTCATATCAAGGGAAAAGCTCTATATTTTGGACTTACATATTGTGAGATTATGCATAAAGCCCCAAATTCTGTGCTCAAGTTTATTACAAAATGAAGCTTTGTGCTCATATTTCCCTAATGTTTTTTGAATTTATATTTTACCCCTTGTACTAAAAAGTTATTAGCATTTGCACTTCTAACACAAAAGCATCCAGATTTGTAAGTTTTGGTTGAGTTAACAAATTGCCCTCAACCTAGTGTTTCCAGAATTTCAGAAAATGAAGGCAAAACTACCTATATACGTATCCCAGAATCTGGATTTTTGTGCACTGCCATGGTGTGGGCAACCAGGCACTCACTCCAAGTCAAGGTTTTCAAATTATAGGAGCTTGAATGGTGTTTTTTGCTAGAGAAGGATCAAGAGAAGAAGTGTAAGGGATAAAGTAGACTGATGCAGGGTGTAGGCACACATAGAGATAAGGAATATACAAGCTGCAGGAGCTTTAGTGTTCTTTACTAGAAAAAGAAGAAACAAGAGAAAATCTATAATCATTATTTCCTTCAACTGACAGCAATATGTTTCTTGGTTGCATTTTTTGATGTTCTATAAAAAAAACCATGGTTTCTAAATATTAAGCTTCAAAGTATAAATTTGTGACTTTGTGTTAGAGGATCTTGTGGATTTGCATAAGTCTTAACTTGCAAGTTCTGTTGTGAGGATGAAGGATTTAGTGTACATCTTTTTTTTTGTTGATAGAAAAAGGATTTAGTGTACATCAACTTAGCATATAAACAAACCTTACCATTTTTGTGTTGGCTGGGGAAAAAAGACCCAAGGTTAGAGGTGTGCCCACTGTACTAATCATCCTGCTCCCCACCCCCCCCCCATGAAAAAAAAAAAAGAATGAAAAAGCACTAATTTAATGCAAATATTTGACAAATGATATTGTACTAACCATCCTTTCTAAGAAAAACTAGATTTTATTCATTAATTCTGTTGAGTTGTGTTTTATTTTTGGAATTGTTATCAGGCAAAGATATCTTGCGAGGTGCATGCGAATACGGTGAAGCAGACAGTCACTAGTCAAGATTGCTACCCCGATGTGAGGAATCATTTTCTTCGCTGCTACTTTAGATAGATTTCATTCTTAAATAATAAAGTATTCAGTAGTTTAGTAATTAATCTAATTTCAGCTTCAGTTATTAAGGAACTCATAACTTCCTTGATAACATATTCACTAATAGACAAAGCAGTAACTCATTCAGTTTATCCACTTCAGCTGTTATCATATGGCCCTTAAAATTATATGCTTGTGTGGTAAGTGAATCTACCTGCCTCTTGAGTTCATGCATGGTCCATTTGATCCTGACACACCAGTCACTGGGTCACCATCCCAAAATTGTTCTGTTAGAGTCTATTCAAGTTCTGACTGTAGGACATTTTTATATCTGGCTGCCTATAGGTTTTGACTGGCCTGAGCCATAAAATTGTTCAGATGGTTTCTACGACTCTGATGAGCTACAGCATTTGGGCAATATTTAGTTCATTGATAGTTGTCAGGAATCGATGGATATGCACTTAAGCTTTGGATAAAATGGCTTGCAGAACATCTTTTTTGTTCAAACTGCATTGAGTCTTCATTCATAATCTTAGTGCTGGAATTGGTTTCCTGCCTTTAATCATTCGAAGTTTCCATCTACTGCTTGGTACCCACTAATCCTTGCTTATCACTAAGGGGGAATTTTACAATATGAATTATTTTTCTTCTTGCCGGTTCCAAAAACAAATCAAAACCATCTGGTTTGAAAACAGATTCTTTCTCAAAACACAAATACAAAAAACTTGTTCTTGGCTGTGTACGTGTTATTTTTTTCCTTTGTTTTCATTACTGAAACCAAAAACATGTTCTTGAATTTTCAAAAACATGTTTTCATCCAGTTATTTAATATCATATTTCATAAATCATATGATTTCTGCACTACAAAATTTGTTTTGTTTTAAAAATCATTATTTTGATGGTTTCAAAAACATGTATTGTTTTTTTTGACACAAAATTAACTTGTTTTTGCCTTTGAAAACAAAAACAGTGTTCAAGAACATGTTTTTATTGTTTTTTGCTAATGTGGCGATTTCAAAAACAAATGATAACAAAAACATTCATGTTGTACAACACCCCCCAAAAGAACAAGAGCTAAAGAAGAAAGAATTTATGCATTTTTACTGTGTGGTGATAACTTTTTAGCATCCAATTTTCTTTCCTAATTCTTACGTTGGTATTGGCAATTTGGCATATGCAGCAATAGTAGCAGGATATTTCGTAAGAGATTCATATGAAGTTGGAAAGTGCTGATTCCCTGACTTTGTGGCACTCCTTGAATTTTCTTAATATGGGTACGGAGATAAACATGTTGGGTTATTGAAGAACAGGTTTTCTTTGTTTTTTTCTATTTCCCGTTGGTATATCAATGTATATGTTCCAGAAGTTCAGCGTGGGAAGCTATTGCAAGGAACTGAGTTCAGTGTTGATGAACAAACGGAGAGATTAGCCAAAGGAAGATCACTTAATATGAAGAGAAAAAAGACATTTTGAAGATGCCGGAGAATGTCGAAAGCAGGTGTACATCCACGGGCAGGGATGGAAGGAAATGGATCAGCACATGTTGCAGCAGCTATGGATTTCAGAGGTCAAGAAATGTCGTCGTTTTCCCCCCGGTTGGCTAGAAGAAACTCTTTCGCAAGACAGCAAGGTGGCTTGAGGAAAATAGCGGTTTCATCACTTCAATTTTCTCCCGTCTTTGGTTCCTGATGTCTTTTCCTCCAAGTGTATAATATATGTATGGCTTTTCTTCTAGTGTTTCTTACTTTCTTCTGTTTTGTCCATTTCTGTACTGGATTTTCCTGTTCTTCAATGAGATTTTTGGGTACTAAAAAATGTGTCTGAACGAGACTTCCATGCATATGTATCTATCTTATTGGGCACCTCAACTTGCATGTTTCTTCGAATCCAGATTTGCTCCTCACGCCAACATCACAGCATTTGCAGCTGCATATGAGAACATCTCCCTAACTTTATATGTTGTCAATCATGGGGAGATGTTCCCAATCCTCGGCTGCAACGAGTTGTGAGGAGCGAATCCGAATTCCATTTTTTTCAGCATGTCACTCGTTATCAGATCCCATTATTTGGTTTGCAAGCAATGGGGATTTGGGGAAGCTCATAAATCGGGCTGACGACTAGGCATTGGGACCCCATAAATTAGTAACCAGGTTCAGAAAGGTTGGAGAGGCATCATATTCACTTTTTTTTTTTTCTTTCATTTTGCAATCTTAATCTGTCAGCTAACAGAGTACCTCTTGTCACAAGGGAAAGTTGAGGCCCTTGTGTCACTACCCCCAAAGTATAGGGTATGCCCTTTTTCTAAAAGGAATTAGCAAGTCTCCATGGAACCTAAACCTAGAGCTCTGATCAAAGAAAGCAATCTGTACGTTGGATACATTTTCAGAGAGGCTAATGCTGCTGCTGGATTGATTGGCCAACTCAGCTAATCATATAGAGTCAAGCAATATAAACAGGTCTAATTTCTCTCTAAATTATATTTGTTTCTGTTGTATCCCTATTTGTGTAAAAGCCCTACTCTTTAATTTTTATATATGATAAATAATTTCCTGTTCTGGGTAAACTGAGAAATAAGACGCCTTCTCTCTCTCTCTCTCATCCCTGCTTCTGTTTGCCGGCGTGTCTAGTTTATGAGATTGATGACCCAGCACTGAGAGATTACCCACAGTCCACAATCTACAAGCCCTATTTGTTGTTTTAATTTTCCAGGCTATAAGCCCTATTTCTTGTGCTGGTGTCCTTACACCCCTTTAAGGCTTCAACTGAACATGGCGTCTGAGCTTCCTTTTGAAGCTACCCAAGCATAAGAAAGACTGAAAGACCGAGAGACCGTTACGAAGAAGGAGATCATTTGCAAATGCTGTTGTAATTATGGACCCAAAAATAACCCAAGTTGGGCTTTCATCCAAGCCCAACATGCAATCCTTTGCACACTCACAAAGGAATAGATTGAACAGTTAAAATTAACTGAGTGGGCTTTTGTGGTCATATTTAATGATGATAATCTGCAAATCAAAATCAACATATTCTACTCGATCTTATTAAGCCAATCTTCAAACAAGAAGGAAACTAGAAAAAAGAGAGCCCCTTGTTTTCAATTCAAAGTTGAAGCACAACCATCGGATATACACAGTTTCATGCTTAGGAGAACCTCTGATTACTGGCCTTGTGTCGTGTGCGACTGCGACCACCCCACTCGTACTCACCATGATGCTGCCTGCACCGGAACGAACCTGGATGCCGAGTGGGGGAACATATACACCTTCTCGGCGATCCCCCTGCTCCTCCTCCTCCTCCACCACCACCTCCTCCCGCTGCCGGAACTTCCACAGTTGACGCTTGGGGGTTCACTTCCTCGAGCAACAAGGACACGTGAAGCGCAAACCATCTCCTTGCCTTGGCCAAGTCGCCGGGGCTGATCAAGGGAAGACCCGGATGACACATCTCTCTTTCTTCTTCCTCTGGAGATAAGAGAAGAGAAGAGAAAGGCTAGCTAAGCTTTGGCCAAATGGGATTGATTCTGTTGGCTCAAGTATTTGTATATAGGAAGGAAAGAAAAAGGAGGAAAGGAGGCAAAGTGAAGCTGGGTATAAAGAAAAGACTTGAGGCTTTAGATCGATGGATTCCCCCAAAGGGATTGCTTTTTAGCTTTGGCCGTGGAGGTGTGGTCGTGGGTGTTTTGGGTGATGACGAGTCGACGTGAGAGACCCATCCGACGAGGAATAACTCACTACAACACTTGTCCGAGGAAGGGCGTCAGCGAATAATTAGGCACTAAGAGTCTTGAGAGTAGAGACGTCCTACTCGCTACCTGCTACTTTACCCAATATCGGGTCCCCATCCCCACCACCCACCTGGGTTTCTTACTTTCATTATTGTTTGCATGCTAATTTTGAGCTCTAAAATAAATGAGGGATGAGACTTGACAGTCACATTGATAATTTTTAGTTTTTTCCCAGAAAAAACAAAAGTAAATATGAATTGGATTCCTTCATTGTTAGACTCTTATTTTTCCTTCACTTGTTCTTTATTTTGTGTTTTGGGTGGCTTTTATTTTTTATTTTTTAAGTTTGTGGAGCCCAATGGATGACCTCCTGAGCCCAACTCTAACCTTTGATGGATGGTTTTGTAAGAGAGAGAGAGATACTGGTTACTGAGGTGAGTCTGGATTTAGTGTTTGGATGAATGGTTAGTTTGCAAATTTATTCTGATCCATCGCCTGCTGAGTATTGCCACCCTAAAAGCTGAATTAGTTTCTCCGATTATTTTAGTGGTGAGATGTTCTAATGGGTCAAATGATCTTTGGATTATTGGCTCGAACCAATCCATTTCAACAACATGGGAGGAGGGAGGTGTCGACTGTCGAGATAATAATTAATGTTAGCATCATCTTTCATTCATCCAGATGAGCAGCATTGGGATGGTGAAAGGCCTCCTCTGAGTCCTCTCATCTTCTTGAAAGGTTATTAGTCAAGTTGGACGTCAGTGGTCAGTCCATTAGTGACCGAAAGGGGAGTGATCCAACCTGGCTGGGTGGAGAGAGAGAGAGAGATACTCGGCCATTTCTTATTATTTTGTTATCTTTTCCCCTATTTTAATCGACCATTCCCTTTCTTTTTAGAAAAAGGTTACAACTTACAGTGAACATGCACGTTTAATTAATGTACGTAGATGATAAAGTTGGAGAACTGATGCATATGGTTTACCCCCAATCTCTCTGTACATGATCTCTTTCTTTGGTTTAGCATAGTTATGTCTATATATGTTACTGTTTACACAGGCTAGGATTCAACTTGGATCAGGTTCAGCCCAAACTTGGACCCATTGATATGAAGCTAAAAGAAATAGTGAGTTTAAATTAAATGTCATTAACCTCTTTATTAGTCTGTTCCAATTTGCAGGAGACAGACATGAGGAGAGAGTAATGCTGCAAACTCAAGCACATTGAATCCTCTAGAGAATGGAAATGCTACCTATATTTCCATTTTACCTTGGAGTTAGGGAAGCTCTGCCCATCTTGTGTTGCGCTTATCAACTTTCTTAGGACTAGAATAGTGATGAGTTTAATTAAAAGGTGAGATCAACTTAGGTTCAGTTTGCCCAGTTTCAGCACTTGCTTTTGTCCTAATTCGGCTTTTAGCTAGAGCAACTTTTCAGTATAAAGCCAACCGACCACAATGTACGTACCAAAAGAGGAAGAAACTAGCAAGTAGGATAGGACTAAGAAATTCAATTCCTTTTTCCTCTAAAAAGAAAAATATATGCTCCTCTTATTGTAACCAAGTTACTTTAATTTAGGGTAGTAAACTGTAAGCTAGAGATGTTTTTATTTCTTACTGGAGGGACCCGATTTGATTTATTAAAACTAGGGGATTGAAAGACTGAACTCAATGAAGTTCTACGACCCTGTTGATCTATTGCTCCTCCTATAAATTTAAATTTGAGTAGGTCAAATAATCAGTTCAGGCACCTGGGGAGATGAATGTTGCTACTCAGAGATCAAAGGGGTCGTGACTCGTGATGGCTAGTTGGCCGGTGTGAGTGCTGTTGACAAATGAGAACTTATTGATATGGAATTCGTGTAGGAATGTATGTGGAACGGGCTTGGGATCCAAGAATTTGTTAAATTCAGAACAAACCCAAAGGAAGCCCTGAATGATGAATATTGGAATTCCTCTTGTGCAAGAATCCTCCTTGGAATTGATTCGGGTCCAAGACATTTCGAGAGAGAGAGAGAGAGAGAGAGAGAGAGAGCACCCAGGGAGGGTGGATTTGTGGTGTGATTCGATGCCTTTCTTCATCTCCGGTGATTCCTACAATAAAAGCAAGGAAATGGACTAATGGAGCATGAAATTTATTCAAGTTGGTTGGTGGGGGATTTTGAATTTTTGGGTCGGATTGTGATTGAAACGGGAGGGAGCATCTTGGCCTGGCCGGGTCTAGCTGGTGGGGACATAGGACTGGGTCTAGAGCCTCCATAAGACCACGACTAGAAATGTTAACAGAAAAATGTTAGGCCCGAGCCCGAGTCCGGCCTGACCAACGGGCCTACAACTTGGGCCCGAGCCTGGCCCGACCAACGGGTCTACAACTTGGGCTCGAGCCCGGCCCTGATAAAAAGCCCGAAGCCCGAAGCCCGAGCCCGAGCCCGAAGCCCGATCTAATAAAAGAAATTCGAATTTTTCTCTATTCAAATTGACATTTTCTATTTTAATTTAGATGTTTTTTTTCCCCTATTTAAATGAACAATTGGCCTACAAGTGAATCAACAACATTCTCAAATCAAAAAATTTATTCAAATGGACATCACATAGGGTTTTTACTTAGGTTTAACTAAAGGTCGGGCCAGGTTTACTTAGGTTTAACTATAGGTCGAGCCGGGTCAGGCTATTTTGGCAAAGCCCGAGCCCGGCTCGAATTTTATGCGGACCGGGCTTTTTGGCCCGAGGTTAAGCCCACGGGCCAAAAAGCCTGTTCAAGCCCATCTGGGGGTCGGGCTGGCCCGTCGGGCCACCCATCCCATAAACAGGTCTAACCACGACTTGCCGCTTGTGGATGTTCCTAAAGAGTCCCAATATGGTCCATAGGGTTCCAACAATCAGTCCCAACAGCCATTATAGTTGTACATCGGAAACATCTCACCTTGAAGGATGGAGATGATTTCCCCTACCGATATGAGGATGGGGAAATTTTTATTCTTGATGATGGGGATGGGGAGAGCACTCCCCACTAGCTAGGGGTGTCCATGGACCAGTTTTGGATTGGACCCTATCCAAAACAAAATCAATTTGGATAGATTGGATGGACCGACAAGACATATTGAATTGGTCCAGTCCAGACTTAATGGTCCAAAAGTATTTATTGGATTGGATTGGACCTGGTCCATCTGTAATAAATTTATGAATACATTACAAAGAACCCTCATACTATGGGGCAAGTGACAAAGCCCCCCCTGAACTTTAGTCATTAGACAAAGACCCCCTTCGTTGGCACTCCGTCAGTTAACTTCAAACAAAATTCTCATATGACTGTTTAAAGTTTTCCAAATACCCAAACCATCGTTTTCTAATTTATTTTATCATTTTCTTTAGTTTATGAAATTATCTTACTTTGTTTTTTTACACTTTGTACTGTTCATTGTCTTCTTCAATGGAGAAGATTCATTTACAGAAAGAGAGAGAAGAAATCAACGACATGAAGCCAGAAAATCAGAGTATGTTGTTTTCCCGGTCACTTTGTTGAAGCAACATATCTCCATTTGGGTTAGTTAGTTTTAAGAAAAAATGGCAAGAAAAGAAAATAGAAAAAGTTTAGTGGGATATTTTGGTAATTTTACGCTTTCCGTTATCTGACTTAACTGTCAAGGGGGTATTTGTCACAATGTAAAAGTTTTGGGGGTCTTTGTTGCAAATTGAAGTATAGGGGGGTCTTTGTCACTAACCCCATAGTACGGGAGTCTTTGTAATTTACCCTAAATTTATATTGGATTCGGTTGGATTGAGCCAATACTTGATCCATTGGTAGAAGATAAGAATATAGATGTCAATAGACCAGGTTTGGTTTAGAATTAATCTAAATTAAAACAAATTTGAACAGATTGGACTGGTCCAGACATTGAATTTGACCTGTCCAAAATGGTTCAAAATATTCATAGGATTACATTGGACCTGGTCCATTTGTAATAGACTCACATTGTAGTGGATCAGATTGGACCAAATCCAGTCCCATTGACACCCGAGCTCCCCACCCCATGGGGTCTACGATCCCTGCTATGTCAGGATCCCGATTTAAATTTGTATAAATATTGTTTAAAATATGGTTAAATATGTTTGAATTTATTTTGATAAGATTGTAAATTGTAATTATTTTGTTTTTAAAATTTTTAATGAAACAAAAACCAAAAATAAAATGGAGTGAGGATCCCACAAGGATGGGAAAAGCTTGTCCCCACTGACGAGGATGGACGAGGATAAGGATGGGGTTTTTTGCAGGAACAGGGTTGGGGAGTGGCTCTCCATCCCCACCCCACTCCATTGTCATTCACAACCCAACCACTTTCGACCATCATTTGTAAAATTACTTTTCCACAGAAAAAAAAAAAAAAATTCTCCACATCTAAACAACAAAACTTGCTGTTATTGCTTCTGACATGGTTGCAAATGTATCAGATTGAATTCAAATAAGTGTTTATCTCATTCTGATCCTAAATATAATGGATGTATAAAATATAAAATAAAACTTGATTCATTTATATATCCAGATATTCAATTGAAAGATCTATGAAGTAGTAAAAAATGATACTTCAATAAAAAAAGACATGATACCCTTGATGGAAAATAATACATAATACCGGAGGGTTTTGACCAATCAAAACCTTCTGTGAGTTTGATAAAAAGCCACGTGATTGATTATCACTTTTATAATATCGGTTGATTGGTCACAAGTTTTTGTTTTTTTTCTGTATCATATTTTCAAATCATTTCCAGAAATCTTTGGTTGAAGAATGGCTTTTACTGATTTGGAATGATTTTCATCTCATAAATAAACCACTGAAGCCAGAATCATTCATGTTTTAGAACACTTGTAAGGATAGTTTTATTCTTCCAACCACACCCCTTTTTACCATGGTTTTTAAAAACGAACCGGTGACTGAACCGGTCAGGGGTTCGGTTATCAGTTCGAATGGTCCGATCGTTCGACTCAAATGGCTGGCCCATTCTAATAAAAATAAAAAAATTTAAAAAAATTAAAAAAGTTAGAAAACGGTCAAAACCGTTCGAACGATTAATTGGCCGATTCAACGGTTTATTGACCAAAATCAACGGTCAGGTGACCGGTTCCCAGTTTTTCTGGTCCAACCGTCCAGTCCAGTCCGATTTTGAAAACAGTGCTTTTTACTCATGGTCATCTTCACCTAGGGGTGCAATTCGGATTGGTTCAATTTAGCATTTTATACTTCTTCATTCCGAGTAAGTTGGGTTGGGTTCATTTAAATTTTGATGAAAATCCAACCCAAACTTGCTCAAGTTGCACTGACATCAGCCCTAACAAATAGAAGTATGAGATGTGGAGTGAGATCATATTGAAAGCGTATTGGAACATAATTTATGAGAAGATGGAGGATCCCACGTGATTGGTTTACATGTTGTCGAATTCATGAGAAGGAATGAAAAAGAACATAAACAGGGGTAGGCATGCTAATGCATAACTCATTAGCAAAGCAATGGAATATAAGTAATATATGAACGAAAAATTATATTAACATTCAATCCCCCCCCCCCATACTTTCAAAGGGTAAACAAAAGCAAAAATAACAAATTTTGCTTTTATTGGCAATTCAATTATTTTCAAATTTCAACCAAATGAGTTGTGACTTATGCATATACGTAGAATAAGACACCCTTGTCTCAAATCATAACCAATCTGGTTTTTTCTTAGTTGAAAGTGCTTTTCTTTTCCTTGGGTGAAGAATGACTTTTTTTGTTTTTCGCTGTGTTTTGTCCAGCAAAAAGAAGAAGAGTCGTCTCTTCTGAAAACAAGAAGTAAATTTAATAAAGTTGAAAAAATTCTACGGATAGCAATTGTTTTTTCTTTCAACCACATCATCTCCGCGTTGCCGAACAAGTAATCTTGTTTTACCATAAAATCTAGAAGCAGAGACGACATGCCTACAACAACAAAAATAACAATAATGGATCAGGATTCAAACATCAACACGGAAAGGATTTTTTTGTTTTTGTTTTTTCATTCTTTGTGAAGAAAATAAATGGAAGGGCTAAAATTAACATGACCAGTTTAGAGTTTAGACCATCTGAAGGATCAAAATTTTATAACATATCGGATTATATCGGTCATGTCGTATCAATAGGTCACTAATACATCAGATTTTGGTTTTTTGGGGTTTTGACTCATTTCAGATGGTAAGGCAAGCCTCAAACCAACCCCTGAAAAAAAAATTAAAAAAAGGAGCATGGGGTCGGAGTCGAAAGACCCAATACACCCCATCCCGCATATCGGGGTGTATCGATATGTGGAACCTTGGTTTATCTGCTTCTTATAAAACCCCTTCTAGTGGGGAATTTTGAGAGAGAGAGAGAACCCATAAAACTGTCAAAAACCCAGCATCTAAGAAAGCTCACTAGGCCACCGGTTTAACCTCGGGTCCAATAATGAGACCCATTCTAAGCACAAGATGTTAAATGGTAAGGTTAAATAGACTGCAGTCCACCTCAAAAACCTGAAATTACAATCGTGCTCACATCAGTGTTATCCATAAAGTGATTCCACATCTCTACCTCGTTATATCACAGATGTATATTAAGAATATCTCTCGTCATTCATCGGGAATGATTCCAATCATAAGGCAATAGCCGTGTTGGTCAGACTCGGATCGGGCTATTTGAACCATAATCCATTCTCAAAAATGGTATTTACAGTCGCTGGTTTAATTCCAATCATATTATCATAGGGCAGTAACGCTGTTTTGTCAGACTTGGACCGGAGCCATTTGGACCGTGATCCAGTTATAAAACGATTTTAGATTTTTTTTTCTGTTTTTTTTTTTTTTTTTTTTAATGTTGATTTGGTAAAAGATAAGATCAAGTGATAAACTCATAAACATGTTACCAAGTATTAAACCATGCACCTAGTATCTGTTGTTTTATGCTTGTTTGGATATTAAAAAAAATGGTTTGAAAGACATTATAAAAATACTTTAATATTTTAAAATGGATTGAGTGGTTGATCATATGGTCAAACCATTTAACCCATACAAACCAGCCTCAACGAGTCAACATCCGGTCTGGTTTTTATAACACTGATGTAATCACTAAAAAACAAAAAAGACGATCTCTTTAGTGCTAGTCAATTGCGTGATGTATGCATCCACCGGGATAGATCACAATTCAACCCGAGATTGGAAAGAATAGATGGACATGGAGGAGGATTATAGCTCGAATTGATACCCTATGCTAAAGGCGTTAGATTGGAATTTTCTATCTATACAAGGAATCCACCAGTTCAAAGATACTAATTCAATGATCTTTTGCAGTGAGTCTAACAACGTGGCTGTAGACCTTGGCGCGTATTTTACACTTATGGCCATGATCTTCTTTTGATTGTGACAGTTTCTGACACATGGGGCCAATCATAAGTGCCTGTTTGGCAGAGCTTTTTCACAATTTCACGTAGTGATTTTGATCTTACGACGTGGATCCCATTATAAAAAAATCGGAGTGTATTGTCCGATATGTATCGTATCGGGGGTTTCCGGATACATCTATATAGGGGGAGTTTCGGGTTTTGGTCTAATATAATGAATAATAAATCGACCTTAAACTGATCCTTTTGGACCTGTTTCAAAAAAAAATTAAAAATAGAAAAGCGACCAAAAACATATCGGCCTGTATCAATATTTTGACCCTTGCTATCGGTGAAAACCCATCAAGATTAAAATAGCTTCCACAAAATATATTGACTTTTTAGAGAGTTCGATGTGCTCCTCACACCAATCCTAGAGTATGTATCGGCAACATCTTCCATTATATGTTATTGTTTATGGGAAATGTTCCCAATACACGGTGCAATGTCACAGTGGAGTGGGTGTGAGGAGTGCTCAGTGAGGACCCTAATTAATTATATTCAAAACGACTCTAACCAATGTGCTCAGTGAGGATCCTACTTAATTATATTTAATAATAAATAATAATTAAAAAATGTGATTTAGTCTCCTAATAATGTTATTAAATTATCATTCAACATAATCCCGGTCAAAGACCGGGCTCTCATTCCACACATGCTTCCAAAAAGATTTTCTTATAAATAATAGTGAATGCCACGAGGCACTCGTCGGATGAGCCAAACCACCCAACGAGTCGGCGTTGGATCCTAGTCAACCAGCCGCCCTCGGCCCACCGAGTTTATATCAAAAGTAGCCAAGTTTTGACTGTGTTGCTTCAAACCCACTCACGGTCACGGGTACACTTCCTGGAAGCCCAAGCAAAAGCGGCCAAATCACCCCTCCCACCTTCCCTTCGCTCTCTATCTATATAGGCACGAGCAACTTCCCCTGTTCCACTTCCTCTCTTCAGAGTTAGACATCTCTGCTTGTCTCTCAGCCAATCCATTTGAACGTCTTCCTTCTGCTCTCATCTCCTTCATCTGTGATTGTTCGAAGATGAGTTCCATGAGATTCTACGCCCTCCCGATAGTGGGTTTCTTCGTGTTGGTGCTTTTGAATGTAGTTCAGGGACAGGGCATCTCTCCTTCTTCTGCGCCGGCTGGTGTTCCGGCAAACGACGGTAATTATTATTATTGTTATTATTTATCTCTGTCGCTTTCATTTTCTCATCTTCTTTAGTTATTGCAGTAGTGTATGATTGAAACTGAAGAATTGGGGTGTTTTCTATTGTATGCAGGCAAGGCAATTGATCAAGGGATTGGTTACATACTTCTGCTGCTAGCTCTTGTCATCACATATCTCATACATTAATCTTTTACCCAGAAACTTGATTTTATTCATTTAATTCTTCATGTATTTCTCGTGATATTCATCAGGAGTGATTCATCCATTTTTGTATATGTACCAGAGATTGGAATTTATTGGATTTGACTTTTGAGCTAGTTTCGTAACTCAACTCCCATATCCCTGTTTCAATTCGAATCCACCCAATGGAAAACAGAGACAATAATTCAGGGAAAAGGGAAGAGGTTTCAGATGCAGCAGTTCCGGCTCCTTGTCTATATTCTTTTCAATCTAATTTATCCAACGTGAAACTACTTTGATTCTAATAAAGCTCAATTTGAAAAAGAGTAAGCAGATTCTGTTTAACTAACCAGGCAATGCCAAAGTGCCTTGCTCACCAACCAGACAAAGTGACAGTGATTGACAGATTATTTCCAACTTTCCATCTTTCTTTCGCAAGGGACAATGGTTGTGTTTGGTACCATTGCTTTTATCTATTTAACCCTTTTGTGTTGATGAATACAAATTAATGAGAGACATCTTTTGTCATTAGGCTAGTAAACGGATCGAATTTGAATCGAATTAGGTTAGATTCGAATTTGAAATCGATTATGATGAGGGCAGATTTGGCCCTCCAGTGAAATTGCGACACGTGGCACCTCGTGACAACTAGGCAAGCACCCAGGCAACAACTTACCAAGTTGGTGTCCCTCCCGGGCACCGGTCTGGCTGGCCTGGCGCGACCTGCACGCGGCCCACGGGCGGCATGCGCGTGACTTGGCGCGGCCTGCGTGCGGCTTGCGCGACCTGGCCGGATCAGCCCGCCACAGGCGCCGACCTGGCAACCTGGCCCGGACACAGGCGCCGACCTGGCAATCTGGCCCGGACACAGGCACCGACCTGACAACCTGACCCGGACACAGGCGCCGACCTGACAACCTGACCTAGACACAGGCGCCGGCCTGGCAACCTGGCCCGGACACCAACCCGCCGACTGACACAGGCGCCGACCTGACAACCTGGCCCGGACACAGGCGCCGACCTGGCAACCTGGCCCGGACACCGACCCGCCGACAGACAGGCGTCGACCTGGCAACTTGGCCCGGACACCGACCCGCCGACAAACAGGCGCCGACCTGGCAACCTGGCCCGGACACCGACCCGCCGACTGTCAGGCGCCGGCCTAGCAACCTGGCCCGGACACCGACCAGCCGACTGACATAGGCGTCGACCTGACAACCTGGCCCAGGCGCCGACTTGAACACCTGGCACAAGCGCCAGCTTGACAACCTCAAGGAGTTCATCACCGTACCCTGGTTCTGACGGGATATGACGTCTTACCATTTGAAGGCTTTTCACCCACCTAACCCATGAGGGCACCATTATATAAGGACTCCGACCCCCAAAGCCAGAGGAGAGAAAAAAATATGGTAACCCCCGCTCTCTAGCTCTCTCATTTCTCTCCAAGCCCTCTGTAATCAGAATGCTAACTTAGGCATCGGAGAGTCCCCGCCGGGAAAATACCCCCGGGTCCTCTGATTCAGTTCCCGCAAGTCCCTCGGCTCCCGCCGTCTACAAAGGAGAGAAAATCACCTCACGCGGAGGGTAGTCGGGTTGCGCTGCACCAGGGAGCTCCACCATCCTTTGAGTTGCAAACCGCCTAGGAGCAAGTCAAGTGACGAGTTCTCCATCAGGCAGTTTGCCATCAGGTAGTTCGCCACCAGGCAGTTCGCCACCAGGGAGCACCACCAGGCAGTTCGCCACCAAGCAGTTCGCCCCCAGGCAGTTCGCCACCAGGTAGCTCGCCACCAGGAAGTTCGCCATCAAGCAGTTCGCCACCAGGGAGCACTGCCGGGCAGTTCGCCACCAGGCAATTCGCCCCAGGCAGTTCGCCACCAGGTAGCTCGCCACCAGGCAGTTCGCCACCAGGGAGCACTACCAGGCAGTTCGCCACCAGGGAGCACTGTCGGGCAGTTCGCCACCAGGTAGTTCGCCACCAGGGAGCACTACCAGGCAGTTCGCCACCGGGCAGTTCGCCACTAGGCAGTTCGCCCCTAGGTAGTTCGCCACCAGGGAGCATCACCAGGCAGTTCGTCACCAAGTAGTTCTCCCCCAGGGAGTTCGCCACCAAGTAGCTCATCACCAAGGCACGTCACCACCAGGTCAAACACGAGATACTTAGCCAAAAAATTTATACATCACAAAAAATGGTACGTGACCAAAAACGATTACATCAATTGGCACCGTCTGTGGGAAACGCTACGAAAAGCTAAGTTCTTATCCTACAAAAGCTAAGTTCTCATCTTACCAAAGCTAAGTCCTCACTTTTTTTGAAGCTATCACTTTATAGTTTACATTTTTTATGAACTCAAAAACTATGCAGGGGGCTAACAGACTAAGTAGCTCTACCAACCTTACTTTCGATTCAGATAATACCTCATCAGTCCTCTCCGCAAGGTCTCCCTACAAAGATGAGCTCTTCGTGGCTTCCGCGGAAGTTGACGGTCAACAGACTACATAGGCGCCCTTACCGGTCGAGCCTTCCAAGGCTCCCGTGTGAGCTGGCAACCTAAAGTTAGTAGTGCTGCCCCCGAAGGTCGAGCTCCTAGTAGCTTCTTGTAGGAGTGGGTGACCGGCATTACGAAGCTGATGCAGCACAATCATAGCTCGACACCTCACAGGCAAAGCCTACGGGCCACATTACTGCTTAAGACCCGGTCGCCTCTCCGGCACGGGCAAAGTCAAAAAAGAGTAGACTACGAGTCACTTCCAAAAGCCTACGGGCCACATTACTGCTTAAGACCTGGTCGCCTCTCCGGCACGGGCAAAAATAAAAAAAGAGTAGACTACGAGTCACTCCCAAAAGCCTACGGGCCACATTACTGCTTAAGACCCGGTCACCTCTCCAGCACGGGCAAAAATAAAAAAAGAGTAGACTACGAGTCGCTCCCAAAAGCCTACGGGCCACATTACTGCTTAAGACCCGATCGCCTCTCCGGCACGGGCAAAATCAAAAAAGAGTAGACTACGAGTCACTCCCAAAAGCCTACGGGCCACATTACTGCTTAAGACCTGGTCGCCTCTCCAGCACGGGCAAAAGTCAAAAAAGAGTAGACTACGAGTCACTCCCAAAGCCTACGGGCCACATTACTGCTTAAGGCCCGGTCGCCTCTCCGGCACGAGCAAAAGTCAAAAAAGAGTAGACTATGAGTCACTCCCAAAGCCTGCGGGCCACACTATTGCTAAATATCCAATCGCTTTCTCAGCAGGAACAAAATCAGCAAAAGTGAACTATAAGTTGCCCCAGAGCCTAAGGGCTACACTACTGAATTGGCGGAGACCCCCTCGTCTTACTAGCAGCTCGCCACATACAGGCAGCTCCCAAAGCCCAAGGAATTGGATAAAAAATTACTAGCTCGTCGACTTACGGGCCAAAAGAAATCTACTCCCTTCGCTGAGTTACTCTCAGCTCGGGAGTGGGGGGCAATTGATGAGGGCAGATTTGGCCCTCCAGTGAAATCGCGACACGTGGCACCTCGTGACAACTAGGCAAGCACCCAGGCAACAACTTACCAAGTTGGTGTCCCCCCCAGGCACCGGTCTGGCTGGCCTGGCGCGACCTGCACGCGGCCCACGGGCGGCTTGCACGCGGCCTGGCACGGCTTGCGCGCGACCTAGCGCGACCTGGCCGGATCAGCCTGCCACAGGTGCCGACCTGGCAACCTGGCCCGGACACAGGCGCCGACATAGCAATCTGTCCCGGACACAGGCGCCGACCTGACAACCTGACCCGGACACAGGCGCCGACCTGACAACCTGACCCGGACACAGGCGCCGGCTTGGCAACCTGGCCCGGACACCGACCCGCCGACTGACACAGGCGTCGACCTGACAACCTGGCCCGGACACAGGCGCCGACCTGGCAACCTGGCCCGGACACCGACCCGCCGACTGACATAGGCGTCGACCTGACAACCTGGCCCAGGCGCCGACCTGGCCTCCTGGCACAAGCGCCAGCCTGACAACCTCGAGGAGTTCATCACCGTACCCCGATTCTGACGGGATATGACGTCTTACCATTTGAAGGCTTTTCACCCACCTAACCCGCGAGGGCACCACTATATAAGGACTCCGACCCCCAAAGCCAGAGGAGAGAAAAAAATATGGTAACCCCCGCTCTCTAGCTCTCTCATTTCTCTCCAAGCCCTCTGTAATCAGAATGCTAACTTAGGCATCGGAGAGTCCCCGCCGGGAAAATACCCCCGGGTCCTCTAATTCAGTTCCCGCAGGTCCCTCAGCTCCCGCCGTCTACAAAGGAGAGAAAATCACCTCACGCGGAGGGTAGTCGGGTTGCGCTGCACCAGGGAGCTCCCCCATCCTCTGAGTTGCAGACCGCCTAGGAGCAAGTCAAGTGACGAGTTCGCCATCAGGCAGTTCGCCACCAGGGAGCACTACCAGGCAGTTCGCCACCAGGGAGCACCACCAGGCAGTTCGCCCCCAGGCAGTTCGCCACCAGGTAGCTTGCCACCAGGCAGTTCGCCACCAGGGAGCACTACCAGGCAGTTCGCCACCAGGCAATTCGCCATCAGGCAGTTCGCCACCAGGGAGCACTACCAGGCAGTTCGCCACCAGGCAGTTTGCCATCAGGCAGTTCGCCACCAGGGAGCATCACCAGGCAGTTCGTCACCAAGTAGTTCTCCCCCAAGGAGTTCGCCACCAAGTAGCTCATCACCAAGGCACGTCACCACCAGGTTAAACACGAGGTACTTAGCCAAAAAATTTATACATCAAAAAAAATGGTACGTGACCAAAAACGGTTACATCAGATTATAAATACTGATATTCGAATTCAATTCGATATCCAACGGATATTAAATACATTAATTCGAATTCGATTTCGATTATTAAATCGAATATTCGATTCGAGATTCGATTCGAATCCGACCGATTCACTTTTCGAATATGAATTCGAATATATTTGAATCTGATTAGATTGATTATTTTGCAATAGACAAATTTTGCAAGTTAGGGATTAGATTAATTCAAATCTGATTAGATTAATTCCAGTTTTATAATTAATACCCCACTTACACCCAGTATTGTATCATCTACCGGGCTTCATGCACTGCATTTGTAGACTTCAACTGTTATTTATCCCCTTATGAAGCATTATGTGTTTACTTTCAGCTCTTTCCAATTTGATAAAGAAGTACAAACATGATGCATCCTTGATCCTTCTAACCAATAGAAACAATTTCAAAGAAGCCATCATATGGATCAAGTATTAATCTGATGAACTTCTGATTGTTACCATTACCAATAAGAATAACATGAATATGAAAACTTTAAAAAGATAATACACTTGAGCTTAGTAACCACATATGGCATTAAGTTCCGAAATGGTGAACGAGGATAGAATAAAGAGGAACAGAGTATGCTTACATAACAAGGAAAACCAAAATACATAGAAAAGAGGTTACTAGCAATATCCGAACTCCAAACCAAAGGATAAAGTTTTTTTTTTTTTTCCAATTAAAAGTGAGACACTGAGATCTTCATTTTCAGATGGAGTTATGAGGAAATTTGTTATACTTCACATTCTTAACTTCATAAGCCTTCTTCTCCTTCCTTCACAAGAAAAAAAAAGAACACAGAAACATGAAAACCCGTGAGTATATGTGTGAACCTGCAAAGAAAGGAGGGAGAGCCCAAACACCATTTTGATTTTTTATATTTCTAGAAGCAGTCTCTCCCACATGAAAATTTTAAGGTATGCCTATTTCAAACATAAATAACCTCAATTGTACCAAACACAACCAATATCATTGAAACAATATTAGGACCACCCAGTAGCTTGTGTCGATACTCCGGAACCAGGACCGAATACAAGAAAGCACCCAAGGCCAAGTGTAGAGCTATTAATGGATCGGTGTGCTCGATAAAACCAAACCAATCAAACCGATTATGTTGGTTCTGTTGTTTATGCCCCCAACTAATAATTGGACCATACCAGTTCTTACATTTTTGAATTGATTTTATGGTTAATAATAAGTGAAAGTCTCCATTTTTTTTTCTAATTTTTGTTATATTTTGTGTCTAAAAGGTTAAATGTAATAGACTGTAAGGTAAGTTTGGTTAAAAATGCTAGATTTATCAACATATACAGTTTTTATCTACTGTCAGATTTTATTAAGGTTATACTACCAAAAAAAATAAGCTCTAAGTTATTGTTACGAATAATTAATTAATTATAGATGTCAAGTATAATCGGATCTAACTGTTAGTGAAAAAAAATATATAATTGGGTTTAATCGGATCAATCCTAATTATCCCGATAATAATTGGTTTGGTTCTTGGTCTACATTATAGAACTGATTAATTATAATTGGTTTGGGACTTACCCACCCTGTTCCCAACCATACTTTGACCCATTGACAGTTTTTTACAAGTTCAAATCAGCCCCTCACAAGATTGTTTTCCACAATGTTCTACAGTACATTCTTGTCGTGTATTGGGAACATCTCCGATGATGACATCATTATTTTTGGGATTATCACCGGGAGATGATCCCAGTAGACGACAAGAATGTATTGTGGAATGTTGTGGGGAACAATCTTCTGGGGGGCTGATTTGGTCATGCTTTTTACCAAAAAAAAGATCCATTGACTGAAGTCTGGATCTCCTGCCCACATTTACTATAATCACATATGGAGAACATCTCATCCCCTACATAGTATTATGCAGGGGAGATGTTCCCAATTCACGGGGGGTAGTGTATTGTGAGTAGGCCATGAGCAGGAGATCCGGAGTCCATTGACATATGGATCTAATTGATCAACTGGGGAAAAGATCAGCTTGAGCAGATAATCACAACCAATGTCCTACAGTCCTAGGACTCGGATGGGACTAAAAATCAGAATGCCCAAATGGGTTCCAGATTTACTAGTTAACTGTGTGTATGCTCATTCAGCTTGTAAAAAAAAGGGTAAATTACAAAGACCCCCCTGCACTACGGGTTTGTGACAAAGACCCCCATGTACTATGACCGTGAAACAAAGACCCATTCCGTTTTAATTTTACATTGAAATCCGTCATTGCAATATTTTTTAATCCCTACACTACCCTCGTAAGAAAAACACTGTTCACCTTCCCCAACCTCAGGATACAGGAACAAGCCGAACAGCAGTGACGGTTCCATGGTTCAGTATTGGGACTTGTGGGGCCCATCCCCTTATAATCAAATTCAAACCTCTCCCCGCCACCCAATCTTCGATCTCCTTAACGATAACCTCGCGATCGTCCGCTTCCTGTCCCAATTGCGGACGAGAACTGTCAAAACCAAATTTCAATAAGCAAACGCTAAGGAAAAAAAAAAAAAAGCTTTCAATAGATTCTTGGTTTATTCTTTCTCTTTGACAAATCCAAATCGGTCCCAATTGCGGGATCACCCAAAAAAAACATTGTACAGCACTTTGATTAAAACCCAGTTCTGGAGTATCAAATCCATCTAAGTTGCGGTAAACACAGGACCAAGATCACAAATCACAAGCAAGCATGGTTAAAAAAAGGAAAATTAGAGGAACAAAAAAAGAAATTAACCCACTTTATGCATATTCCTGCAAAATAATTAGTAAAATTTGGAAAGAACGGAGTTAATTCAATTGAAACTTGATAGAACCCATTAACCGAAAACTGTCGTGTTGCCAGTTTCAGAACCCACATGACCCGAAACATTAACAAGAAAGCCCAAAAACAAAGAAAAGTAAAGAGCAGCTTCCCTTTCTGACTTTTCTCATGGCGGACTCGTAGAACCACACAAGCGGTGTAGAGAGAAGACCAAGAAGAGTCTGATGAAAGGAGAGGAGAAAAAGGGAAAGGGGAAGAAGAGAGAGGGAGATAGAGAGAAATGTAAAAGAATCTAAGATAGAAGATTAAACAATATTGTAACGGCAGATTTTAACGAACGAAAAAAGGTCTTTGTCTCACAGTCATAGTACAAAAAGGATCTTTGCCGTAAAACAAAGTACACGGGGTGTCTTTATAATTTACCAACAAAACCACCATTTAACTGGGTCCAGAAAAACCACTGGTTACCGATTTTTATGGTATGACCGTCTGATTCGTGCCGAGTATTAAAAACACTGATCAAAGCTCTGTGATATAGAACTGCATTTAGCAGAAGCAAGAAGCTCCTTCTCCTTCTCCGAAGTATACTTCTGTAAAAAGCATTGATAAATGCTAGTTCAATAATAATATGCATCTAACCACAGGTGTAGCATGTATCATTAATGTCTTTCCTAAGTAATCTTTTCCTACCCCTTGAGAAGTTGAGACATTTCCTTTCCCCTCCTATTTCCAAAAAAAAAGGGAATTTAAACTCATTTGGTCAATGGGAAAAAAAAGAAGGAAAGCCTATAGCGATCCATTTAAACTCATTCATATTTCTTATGATGTTATGAATTTATTACAATGAACCCACCCTGTAGTTCATTTGGAGGTCGCAAAAGAATGCTATGACCACAGCCGCAGCGGATGTTCTCTCATCTCATGTTTAGTGACTCGATTTAACAAAGTCCTGTTCCAACTACATGAAACCTATTCCACCATATCATGCTATGTTGTATTACATCCATTCTTAACTTTTAGGTTCTCCAATTATTACTCACTACTTCAATCTTATATTTTTTATCAAGGTTTTAAAAATTAGTTTGGACACAGAACCGTTTTGACTATCGGTTCTCGGGTCAAACGGCCTAATTGTCCAATTTGAATGGATGACTCATTCTGATTAAAAAATAATTAAAATAAAAAAACAACCAAAAATAGTTGTCTGGGTCGAGGGGTTAGTGGTTCGACTGCTTAGATGTTGGATCAGCAGATCGTTAACCAAATCAAAAATTTTTGGCCCAAAAACGATTTTGGGGTGAAATGAAAACAGTTGCCTGACCGGTTCCTAGATCAAAAAGTCCAACTGTCTGATTCGGTCCAATTTTCAAAACCATGCTTTTCTGGCTGCTGCATTCTTTTAGACCCTTAACCAGTCAAAAGTGACACCTTATGATTTTATAGATAATCCTCTATTCATAATTGAACCATCTTATATGAGAAAGGATTAACTGAACTTGGTAGCTGTTTTATGGGCTGTGGGACCAATCATTTTGCTCCACACTAGCAATAAATGCAAGTGACATATCAAGTGATTGTAGGCCAAATGCACTTTATGGATGGTGTGGAGCAAATTGATTGATCCCACAGCTAATCTGCTCCTATATTAGCCCTATTTGATGATGATCTCTTTTTTTTATACCGTAACAGAAACAAAGTTATTCTAATGAGACTGGATCTATTCCTCACAGAAGGCACCTCATACGCACCCTACCATGCATTGGAAACATCTCCCGTACTTTTAAGTTATTATTCACGGGAGATGTTTCCAATGCACGGTAGATGTGCATGTGAAGTGCCCAAGTGTGAGGAGCAAATCCCGTCTATTCCAATTTCGTCCAACGAAACAGTTGAGATATTCCAATTCCAATTCTAGACCCCTATTCCTGTGAACCAAACGGGCCTTGGAATTGCATCAAATACCCAAATAATAGAGTTTATGAAAACTAAATCGTGAGATGAAGAAAAAAAGGTGCAACTTCAATTAGCTGGGCTAGGTCTAAGGCCATAAAACATTTAATATTTAAAGTCATAGGCCCAAAGCCTGGCCCGGCCCATAATCATCCATAGAACGGAACACCCACATTTACACAGGCAGGTTACCCACTGCGAAGACCTTCTGATTGAAATATTTTGCATTGCCATTAACATTTGCAGATTCTGCTTGAATGATAAGCGAAGTGTCACAATATTTCCTCTTTATTTATCAAATTTGAGATGAAAAAGATACCAACCCAACGTTCTCAGACATGGTCTCCGACTCTCCAGTTTACCCCCCACCCAAAATAAAGCATGGTCTTGAATAAACATCTGAATTCCATTCTTCTCAAACCATGAAATTCATAACAATTTGATACACGCAAAAGGGATTTTTTTTTTATTTAAAACAAATAAAATTCGTTTGTTGGGTTAGGTAGAGTAGAGGTGCTCATCAAAATTTTTTTTTAAAAAAAAATGAACCAAATTGAAAAATCCAGTTAGTCAAGCCAGTTGGTTCAGTTTCAATTAACCAATATGAAAACCAGCAATTAACCGAACCAGACTGATATATATTCCACATACATTATATTATATATAATGTGAATATATATAGTAATAAAAATTATTAATAAAAAAAAACAAGAAGAAAAGTCACATTATATTTTTTTCATAACCATAATGTACAAATATTATTAGTTATTACAATTTTAAAGAAAAACTGATTATATTATAATTATTTTAATCAATAATTATTAATAAAATATACAAAAACAGAATCTAGAGAGTTGATAATCACTTTTGTTACATTAAAAAATAATTTTATATATAATAAAGAAAAAATAAAATGTAATAATGAGTTGGTTAAGCATTATTTGTCTTTTACATTTTACTTCTCATAGAATTTTCTCTAGGGGTGTCCATAAAAAATCAAATAACCAAACCGAATCAAGAAAATCAAACCGAAAAATCTGGTTAACTGAACTGATTGGTTCAGTATTTTTGAAAAAACAAAGGACCCATTTGGTTTTTCGTAAACCTAGAAAAAAATCAGCAGTTAATCGAACCGACCGGTATATATATTTATATGTATATTATATATATTTATTTAATATATGTCAAATTTTATCTATATATTATATAAATATATATGCATTATATATATATAAATATATACATATATTACATTTATAATTATCTATTTATAAATATATTGTATGTATTATATATTTTTATAATATTTATAATATATTATATATCATTTTATTATTTATAATATAATATTATACATACATATTCACATAATATATATATTATAAATATAAAAAACCAAAAACCGAATAACCAAACCAATCAAAAACCAAAACTGATCAATTGGTTAATTGGTGGTACCAATTCGAATTCGGTTTAGAGAAATGGAAAAACCAGTAGGACTGGTTCAATTTGAAAAAGTGCCTGTGATTCGGTTAACCAAACCTTGGACACCCCTAGTTTTCTCTTGGAAACTACAATAAAAAAGAAAATAATTTCTTATTTTAAGCATTTATCTCCTTTTTAAAGTTAAAAACTTAGTGTTCATCGAGACATTTTAACATCAAAACGGAGATAAGTCCTTAAAATAAGGAATGTCAAATGCAACATTAATATGTTAGTCTTGAAAGTTAGATATAAAGAGATCATGATGTACTTGGTTTCTTAAATGTTGCACCAAAGAAATAAAGGAAGATCATTAACATTTATGAGATTGGCAATGGGAAAGGGTGTGGTATCTAGTGGGAAATGTCAATCATGATGAATGTCAATTTTAAAACCATAACCAACATTATCAGTTTGGTGGGTTCTGTTCTAGCAAACACATATGGGTGAACCTTGAAATCTATAATTAGTGGGATATAAATTAAAAAAAAAAAAAACTACTTGCCTATTGTAGGCCTTCATAGGTACCCAAAAAATATACATTAGCATCTCTTTAAAAAGAATTAAAGAACTACCAAAATTGAAGCACTTCTATTGTTTATTTGCTAGGTCTCAAAATTCAAGTGATTAATGTTTTAAAGGCTTGAATTGAAGCCCATACAACAAAGTTGAACATCATTACATAGTTGAGTTCTAAGTTTGAACTTCCACACAAATGAAATTGTGTCACATACTTTCTACATGTTCAACACAAGAGGATAGGAACAACCTAGTAGGCAAAAGATTAATTTGATTCTACTTCATTTTTTTAAAAAAAGGTAGAATTTTAAAAAACTTATATATACAATAAACTAATATAAGTATATATTTTTTAATTTGTTATATATAATATTATATAGTATATATTAAATTATATATTTTTATATTTATATATACTTATATAAATTTTATATAGTTAAATCATTATATATTATAATATAATCAAATTCAGATTTTAATTTGATTTACAAATCAATAGAATATAGGTGTAAGTGGGGTGGTAAGGCTAAGTATGGTGATCTCCTCGAAAGACGAAGAAGGGCCGAGGGGTGTTAGGTAGCAAAGGCAGACAGGGGTCTCAGAACAGACGGAATCATGTCTCGATAGCGATTTATTCCCCTTTTTATAGGGGGAGACTCCAAGGCCTTGAAGGGAAAGAGCCAAAAGGTGTTTGATTCCTATATGGAAAGGGGATCTTTGATTCGACGTTGGTTGTCAGGAGGACACTATTAGGGATTTGCCACATGTCATGCAAGATCTTCCTAGGACGAAGTTTCTTTTCGTCCAAGGATTCTCATAGTGCACATGCGCTACTTCCCCTCACGGGTCTCCTACATCAACATGGCACAGGTGACGTCAAAGTTAGTTTGACGTGTTTCACATAGTCTGCTAGGTGTCTTGTTGTGAGTGACTTCTGCAATGGTCCTTTATTCCATCGTAGGTTCACGATGGCTTCAAGCTCATCACAAACCTAGGATGGGTTGTGGGCTCATCACAGGCCCCTGATGGCTTTTGTGTCGTCATAGGCATTTTTGTGGGAAAAACAAAATAAATGTCATTCAAATGGGAATTTAGGTTGTCAACGAATCAGATCTAGTTATATATGAAACCAACCCATCATTTCCCGATTCTTGGAACTGAAACGAACCCATCATTTTCAGTTCTTGGAATTAAAATTGACCTAATTGGTTTGGGTCCATCAGGTATGCCACATCAAACCCAACCCGTTGGGTGTCAATAGTATTTGAAATCTGATTTCTAATTTGAGATTCAACATAATCAAATCAAATGCAGATAATTCAAATACCGTAATCGGTCAAATTCAGATATGCTACTCATACCGTTTAAGTAATTGAGTCAAATTTAGATATGACTTGATTCTATTTGATAAATATCTGAATTCGACCGATTATTTAATTTGTATATATGATATATAAAATATTTAAACATTTTATGTAATATATATATATATATAATATTTAAATTATATAAATAATGCATATACTTTATATCAATAAAACATTTATTTTATATATTTATTAATTATATACCTAAAATAATTAATCAGCCAAATTTGAATTGAATAAAATATTCGAATATTTAATCAAATTCAAATGCAAACGTTGGCTTTTAATATTTGTCAGATATCAAATCAAATGTAGATACCGAATTTTCTAATTGAATTCGAACTCAGATATTGCTTGATTCGATTCAAATTCGATCCATTTACACTGCTACCACTGCCAATCCTATTTTCAAGAAGTGTAAAATGTGATATCAAATCAAATGTAGATACCGAATTTTCTAATTGAATTCGAATTCAGATATTGCTTGCTTCGATTCAAATTCGATCCATTTACACTGCTACCACTGCCAACCCTATTTTCAAAAAGTGTAAAATGTGATGATTGGCCAAAGATAAGGGAGTGCCAAACTATGGATATATTGATACATGAGTATGGATTAATTTATTTGGAATTTTAAAAGCAAGCCTGTATGAAATTATGTGAGTAATCCTCCCTCACAAGTGCTCTTTCTTATGAGAGAGGACATCTCGGGTCCCTCTCAATGGCGTAGGTGTCAATCTGCTTCTGTTCTGTAGTTTCTTTCTTTTATAATATCAGGTTGAATAAAAAAGAAAAGAAAATAAGTGCATTTAGCCAAATAAATAACTTACCCAAAAAACGAACCGGGTCTAAATTTTAACCGGACAACTTTCGGGTCTCAATGGTATTCTCAGTGGTTGAAAGAAATAAATAGGACAAGATACAATTGTACATTGTTCCATTTAAGATGATTGCTGACAGTGTTAAGATGTTAGGTGAGACTGGTCAGCACAAAGCTTTGATCAACTAAACATGCAGCGCATGGTGGGCTATTGGGGGCCCAACCGGCTATACGGCGGATCCAAGACCCACTCTTTTGACTTTATAACAACAATAATATAATAATGAATAAATAATTAGTGAAAGAGAGTGTGTAGGTGGTGGAAGAAACTCAAGTCAGTACCTAACCGCCTGTACAAGGTCGACCTGTTCAAATCCATGTTGCAGAAATTGAAACTAGCTCTCTAGAAGCCTAGATTGAATGCCCCTTCAGAGCTTTCCTCTGTTCAGATCAGGGCAGAATAACGAAGACAAGAGTAAGCAGAGTGATGAGTTAAATTTATGGATTCCTGTCTGTTAATAACCATTAGCAGGAAATTGGGTCAAAATGACAGGAACCATACTACACCCAGCATCTTTCTCTCCTAAATTTGTGTTCAATAGGATGGACCCAGAATCGCCAGAAATGAATATTATACGTGTAGAGCTCAGACAAGTTTCTGGTTAGATGATTTCTTTTGCATCAATAATTGATGAACTCAATCATAAAGATAAAAGAGATGGCCATATCATATGAGCACCGATCTGGAAACAGGAAGATTACCCATGTAAAATTAAAAGGGACCCTGAAACTGTATCCATGAATTATGAATTCATGAGTCTGGTCAGGTTAGATTCCCAGTAGTGG
Organism: Nelumbo nucifera; assembly: GCF_055504915.1. Classification (NCBI taxonomy): domain Eukaryota; kingdom Viridiplantae; phylum Streptophyta; class Magnoliopsida; order Proteales; family Nelumbonaceae; genus Nelumbo; species Nelumbo nucifera. The sequence goes on from NC_142650.1 coordinate 22,868,541, forward strand.
CATATGTTCTCTAATGGAATTTTCTAATCTTTGTTCCAAATTTTCTATCTGCCCAGATACCTTCCTTGGTTCATTTTTAAATATAAAACATTGGATGAAAGCACCTATTGTAATCGCTCTGGCAAACCAGTAGATAATCCTAATTGCCAATTAAGAAGGGTTTTAGGTGAGAGAGAAAATGAAAACAAACGGTTAGGTCAGTATTGTTTGGCAATCTAATGAGATGAAGAACAAATCCTTCTGAGTAATGAAATCTCACTTCTACATAGAATCAAAGTGAAAATTTTCTTTTGTATTGAAGTCTCAAGTCATTCTTTTGTTGTTGAAGAAACACTGTACAGTCCTTCAGTGATCATTTAATTAACCATTCTAAGCCCATAGCCCCATACTCTCTCTCTCTCTCTCTCTCCAGATACATCATAGATACATCATGTGCTTAGTACCAGTAAATTAATCTGATCATCAGACTACAGAGGATACTTGTCCTTGGGGAATTAATAGTGAAATAGTTGTTTCTCAATTCATGGGGACTGAACATATTAGAAGAAAGTTTAACAAAAGAAGGGAAAAAACTCTGAAACCACCATGAAAAAATAAATGAGAAGCATGCAAAGAGCCTGAAATTACTGTTGAGTCACGGGGTCGACCAATCAAACTAAACATAAACAAGACAGGATTATCAGAAATATAATATTGAAAAGGAATCATGAGATGAGAGTTCCATTTTCGCCATGACCCAATATTTCTCAACCTCCATGTGACCATCTCTTCCTTTTATCTTATTGTTATTTTGTCACTTTCCGTTTTATAGAACGTTTCTTATGGCAACTTCTGTCATTTTCTTCAATGACTGTGTATGTGCAAATGACTCAGCATATATTTGTATGCACTAATATGTACCAACTCTTAGCTGCTTTTGACTGAGGAAATTTTCCGGAGGACGCCGGCCATGAAGCACCTCATACAGCCACAATCTAAAGGGCTTACAGCTCAGGCTTAGCTAAGCCTAATAAAACTGCTTTTAGGCTGAAGTGTGGGATAGTTGAAGAAGCATCTAAGCTTTGATTTTGATCTCTTTCCACATAATTTTCCATTCTTTTCCCTTATAAATGTATCTACAATCACAATTTTTCTATTCCAGTGTGCATGTTTTCGTGTCTGTGTCTAAAGGAAAAAAAAAAACTATTTCAAATTTTCAAGGTTTCTCCTACATGGGTTAATCGAATGATGTCACATAGAAACCAGAACACCTCTATAGGTGAGAGAGGTGACACACAGCAATGGTCCGGTCCTATCTAATGGATTTTTCTATGCTAAAATTAAATATTCATTAGACCATTTGATATATAATTCTTTTCTCTATCTTCTACTGATTCCCTCCTCTCTAACTATTGGAAAAGATGCAGTGGAGGGTCTGAGTCCATGGTGGGTTTCTTTTTTTTTAACACAAAATCTCATGTTGGTTCAACCAAGATAGAAATACTTCTGCAAATTAGGTAGCATATATTCATGTCAAAGGTGGCATTGATGACTGATGATTTTCTTTTAATATTTTGGCGGATTTTATATTGATGATGATACTGTCATAGATGAGAAGCATAAATGAGTAGGGACCAGTCTGATTTAGACCCACTTCATTTAGAGATGAGACACAAGTCCGACCTTATTTTGTACAATAAAGAACTGCTCGACCAGAGCTCAGAAATCACTTGGGGCCGCTCTGCCTCTGCAGCATTAAAGCTGCCTAATCCAAAGGCATGACTAGCTTGGAGTTAGTGATGCACCCAACAGAGATGCGCATTTCTGGATGGCTTAAATGCCAAGGACCAACCTCAAATTGATGATGCAAAGGACTGGCCCTAGCCTTGGCATTCCCCACATCACATGCACAAGTCTCTTGCCCTGTTCTATGGTCCAGATTCCAGAAAAGTTAATGATTCCTGCTTCATAAATAACCTAGAAATATTTGAAAATAATTATTGGGTGCATTAAATCTCAAAATCATTTGCTCATAAAAGAAAGGACAATGACCAAAATCATTTGGCATTTCATGATTATTTGGCAAGGATCCATATAAATGATGATTTGGGGATGGTTATTCTTATTCTTCAAATGTAGTGTTTTTCTTCTTTTATCTTTTACTTTTTCTTCACCCAATTAATTTGGCTCTTTAAAAGGGTGAAAAAAGAACTATTAGGCTACATTTTGTTTTCATGTAAAAGGGCCTAAAATACATAACTGAAATTTTTTAGATGTTTCAATCCTAACTAGGGTGAAACCAAGGCTCAAACTATCACAACCTAACAGGTGGATATCTATGATGTATCTGTTTATAGGGTTACTCATACATTGAATAATTGGAGTTAGACCTCGTTCATAGATTCAAATATTAATATTCATCTTAACAAATATATCTTTAAACATTCTGAATCCATACTTTAAACCATGGGAGAAACAAAGAAAAAGAAAGAATGGGAGCAGAGTATCTTTCAGCATCATAATGTTAAGATACTTTAGACATTCCATATACATGTCAAGCTAAAGCAACATCTCAAAATAGCCATTGTTGTCCTCATAGGATATAGCCCTTACATGGAAAAAGGAGCCATGCATTAATTCTTTTCATGCTTGTTTATTGAAAACTGAAACTGCATTTGTTTCTCTCTAAAGTGGACTTTCTTTTTCAGATTCAAGTATTTCTGCTATTATTTGAACCCTTTTCATAGCAAAAACTTCTGTTTTTCATCCCTTCTTTTCATGATATAATTGACAAGGAAAACAAAGTATTCGCCATAAAAAAGAAACTCAGAATAGCCTGAGAAAATTTCCTTCCATTTTACATTTGAAACTAAGGCTGTGTTTGAAACCGATGTAAAATGTCATCGGTGTAAAAATACATTAATGATGTTTTACATCGAATTGTAAAAAGTGACCACTTGAGTTTCGAAAAGTGTGACAATAAAAGCGTAGACTTCTATATCAATTTTATCGATATAGTATTTACATTGAAAATTGATGTAAAACTCTACTTTAGATGAAGTTTTACATCGATTTATGACATAAAACTCCACTCGGAGTGGAGTTTTACGATTTACACTCCTTCCAAACGCCAACAAAATCCAATTGATCTTGATTTCCATCACTTCCAAACGCAGCCTAATGGAGCCAAGAGAAAATCAGAAGTTAGTAATTCTCAAGAGAATTGTACAATAGCCCTCTGCCCCCTCTTCCTGGCATGGTCTGGAATGGAACTCATGCCTATACAGGTTGGGAACTGGGATAAGACCAGGGGTCCCAGACGAAGGATCTCTCTCTCTCTCCTTTGTAGGCTGAAAATAAATTTGGAATCTGAGACAGGAAAAGGATGACATAGAGTACAACATGGACCCACTCAAAGCTGCCACCTCAGCTGCCATCCGTAATGACCTCTAGTATGGTAAAGTGGATTCCAAGTAGTCTTTCCTCTACATAGAAAACGCTGCCTGTTTTTGTTCATCAGCCTTCCAATTCCACTTACTTCAGCCAAACCCCAAGCCGAGCTTATGATCAGTCAAGAGAGCCATGAACCAAAGCCAGCTAACCAACATAGACCGTTCAAAAGCTACCTTCATTCATTTTTTTTAATTCCTTATATCTGTAAACTCTATATATAGTCGTCTCCTTCTACGTGCCTAACTTACGCCCTTGGTGGGGAGAAGGATGAACTGGGCTCCCAAGCTTCACGGCCAGAAATCTTCTTGTTCTTGCTCTTGTCTTGCCATGGACATCAGAAGCTGGTGCAATTCAGATAGCAGAAGCATCCGACTAGGACGAAGATTCACAGAGAACGACTACGCTGATTTTGAGACGTTTAGCTTGCCGGCTACCCGATCAAACACGCCGAGGTGGAGAGTGTTGTGGAGAAGGATAAAGAAAGAACAGAAGAAGTTCTTCTACTCTTCGGCTCGGTTCCAGGTTCCTTATGATCCCTACACTTATTCGCAGAATTTCGATCAAGGGTCGGCGTGGACCGAGCCTGATAACCTATCTCGGTCCTTCTCCGCTCGTTTCGCCGATCCTTCGAGGATCTTTCAGAAGAAAGGGTTGGTGGGTTGATGGGACTCGGGAGAAACGAGAAAGGAAACTTTTTTGTGTTCATATCTTCAGATCTTTATTCTGTATGGACACCCATTTTCATTCAGTTGTGATGCTTTCTCTGTCAATACCAGTCAGTTCCATACGTTTCTGATCTCTTCCTTATTTCATGGTTAATTAGTACTCCATCTGGTATATGGACGATTAACTCTGGTTAATGGTAATCTCATTATCAATCAATTAATTTGTTATTTCCTTCCTAAAAATTTGATGGCAGCAGGCTGTTTGCATTTGCAGCTTTATTTCTATGAATCTCTTTTTAAGTGAACCTGTTTGCTGAAGGTCTATCAATTTCATGAACTTGCTGTCGTTCTCGTTTGCTGAAATGTCTGAAATGCAGTTTTTATTAATGGGTTTCAACTTTCAACCGGGGAAGTGAAGAAGCATGTCCAAAGACTCCATTCCAAACTGAAGATCTGAATCACCAGCTTGAAAGTACTTCATTCTTCTTTTATCTTTTACTTTATTCGGCAGCAAGAGAAGATGCTTGGAGGCCAGGGGCTAATGGCCGCTCAGCCAAACTTTCTCTGTTGATAGTGGACGGCACCACAATCAAAAGCAGAAGGAATCTTGCAGCATTTGATTTGTTTTCCTGGATTCTGCTTACACTGTGCAGGAAGTTGGGTTTCTCTCCAGACAGATGCCTGTTGGTAGGTTTGGGTCTGGACTCTGGAATCAATGGAAAGCCAAAATACGACTATCTACCTGCGAAAGGGATCTGGTCTGGTGGCCCAAAATGCACGAATTACTTGTGCTAGAGCCAAAAACCATACTGATTTCAAGAGTCCTACCGTCCCATCAAACGCCTAACTTTCACAGGGCTAATAGAACCATGAGTTTTCTGTCTTTCTCTGCTAAAAAAAATACATCAACTCAATGACTAATGAATTTTCTTGATGACCCAATCACCCAATTGATCAAGTTATCTGTATCAGTTTCCCGAGATAAGAGAAGTAATTAATATGAGTTATGACTTTTAGCTGTGTATAAGCCTCAAGCCAAAACTCCCAAGCATATTTGATTGCAAGGAAGCCTCAGTAGGGCCCTTCACGGATCACTAGCTGGCCAAACTGTATGTTACTAGTATCTTCATACGTAACAAAAACAGAGGTCTCTGTCACCCAACTATTTCATCTTTATTTCGGCTAAAATGTTAGCTGAAGAATCAAAATTCGTGCTTGAAAGTTGAAACCCATCAATCTATGGCTCTTCACGCTTTATGATCAGATCAGAGAAGTTCCATCAATCTGTTTGTTTCAGTGTCGAGAAGCGCCAAAGGCAAAGTCTTTGTCATACAACTGTTTATCTGTGAAGATCATCTTTATATTATAACTCACTATTTGTAGCCATGAGTCACAGAAATCCTTACAGTGAAGTTCATGTCGAGAAGATTATTGCTCGACAAACCCTACTGCAACTTTATCTTATTCACAGTAGGACTCATCAGAACTCAGGACTGATCATTAAGATGACAAATGGAAAGGTGAAGCACTGAAGCATATCTGCACACTTCAATGGTAGGCAATCTTCTGGACTGCCCACAACCCAAGATTGCACGGGCTAAAAGTATTTGGACCCTCATCACTAGAACTAAAATTTGGACGACTAACTGAAGAAGGAACCATGGTTATCACATACAGATTTCTCAACATAGGTGAGTCTTTAGTGGTTTGAGATGGTTCACCTTCATTTGGTACCGTGTCTTCCAAATTCCAATCAAACGCTTTTCAGTCTCATATTATTATATTGCTTTGTAACAGAGATTATTAAGTCATGATTAATCATGCTCTTTCCCATATATTATCTCTATTGGTGGAAGGTCAAGATCACACCAAGAGTGACCCCATCCATATTTGATAGAGTTTTTGAGACGAAAGTTTTGAATAAATGCTTTAGATTCCTCCTTGGGATGGCCTAAAAAAAAAAGAAGTTATTCCAAGTCCCTAATGGCCTAATACCTCTATTTAGGCAATTAGTCTCCGTTTGGATAAGCCTTTGCTTTTGACTTTTTTAGCTTTGGACCATGGGAAACAAAAGTGAGCCAAAAAGTGTTTTGAGTTGTTTGGTGAGAATTGTTTTTAAAAACATAGCAATCTAAGGCCAAAAACACTTTAAGCCCCAATGCAGAAAACTCAAAATTGGGGCCTTGTTTCTTTGGGCGTCGAAAGCACCAATATTGAAGCTTATCCAAACAAAACCGGATTCAGTCAGTGGAAAGCCCGTTCGAACAATCATTATAGCTTTGCTTTGGGAAGAAATAAAATGCAGAAGTACGGAGATGTTCCCAACACAAGTCTGTAAAGGCTGTTCGAATAGGCATTGCACTGACTGAAGCCGATCTCTATCCAAACACAATAATATCTGCTTTCTCCCCATTTAAGTTTTCATTTGTGTCTCCATAAATGATTTACCTGGGTAAATGCAATTATTTCAACAAATGTTTCTTTTATTCCCTATGTGAATGGAGATGAAAGCTGCTCCCCCAAATGTTTCACATGCACATTTCAACGTGTATTGGGTACATCTCCCGAAGTTATCAGTGAGAGATGTTTCCACTACATGATTGGGATTTGGAATATGTTGTGGGACGCTTGTGGAGTGTAGATGTGAATTCATGTGAAGGTGTATAATATAACATATTTGTCCAAAAAAGTGACAATATTATTGAAGGAACAATGGGTTGAACAAGGAAATAAACCCATCACATATTAGCGATTTTCGATGAGACCCACTAATACTAGAAAACAAATATGGGTTTATTTCCTTTACATGGGACCTACCAATTTACATGGTTTTATTTCCTTTACATGTGACCTAGTTAATACAATTTAATGATAAAACACAAGCCCAATAGTTAAGAAGGAAGATTAGAAAGAAAAGGATATGGCTTTAAATTTAAGGAAGGAAACTCTCTCACTCTTGGAGCCAATCTTGTCACCTCCAGGTTGCAGGTTCAGTCATGGGTTACGTGCTAATGAAAAATAGCTAAATAACAGTTGTGGCAAACATGACCATGACACTCAAATTGGTGACAGGGAGAAATCCTTTGACCAGTAAGTATCATCTCAGCCAAGCTTCCGTTTGCCTTTAACCAAGAATTACGTGTGCACTTCGGTATTTGCCATTTAGCCTGGACACAATTCCTTTTTCATTCTAATGACAACATCCAAGAACAGCTGCCCTCAACATCACACATAGTGATAGTGTTGGGTCTACTCACATCCACACGTACCCATAAGACACAACTGCAAGTATTGGAAATATCTTCAAGAGAACAATTAGGGGTGTCAATACCGAATATGCGATTTTGAATTCAAAATTCAATATAATCAAATTGAATTCAGATAATTTAAATATTTTATTCATATTGAATAGTTAATCGGATTCGAATTCAGATATGACCTGATTCAATTCGATAAATATCTGAATTCAACCGATTATTTATTTCTTATATATAATATGAAATATTTAAATTTCTTATATAATTATATAAATAATTTATATATTTATATACTTTATATAAATAAAACTTATTTTATATATTTATTAATTAGTCAAATTCGAATCCAATCGAATATTCGAATTCAAATATTACTTTTTAATTTCCATCGGATATCAAATCAAATTCTGATATCGAATTTTCTAATCGGATTCGAATTTGGATATTGCTTGATCCGATTCGAGTTCAATCTGGTTTTACACCCCTAAAAACAACCACCAAAAGACACTACTGCTGTGTATTGAGAATATCTGGCTTGTCATTCATGAGGAGATGTTCCCAATCCTCACCTGAGGTGTCTTGTGGGTAGGTAATTTCTAAATTTTGATGGACAATGGTTTAGAGGCCGTTTAGTTTCATTTCCATTTATCTAATAAACGTTTTGTATGATTTTTTTTTTTTGTTTTGGAAAAGTGAGAGAAGTTGTTGATAAATATTTATTAGCATTTTTTGACGGCTAAAGGCCACATATGCCTTAGCATTGGGGGGAAAATTTCCGATCAGTATCCTGTACTTTGGCTCGAGTGACAATTTAGTCTCCAAAATTTAAAATGTGACAATCCAATATTCAAACTTTCGAAATGCGATAATTCGGTACCTGCTGTTAAGTAACAAGTAAAAAGATATAAATGACCCTTAAGTATCATTTAATTTGCTTTGTCAATCATCCGCTAAAATCAAAACCAACCTACCGACACAAAAAAAGGCAAGTTATGCAGAAAATTCAAATTTCAGATGTGCGCTCAATGCTTCTTTAACCAATTTTCAATTTCCCCCCTGGTTGTAAGTGATGAAAAGAATGCTCCACCAGAAGAGAAAATCTCAAATATCTCGTCGCTTTAGTATTAACTGAAAATCAAATGGAATAAAACAGAGTTACCGATTGACATGTATATTGAATCTTCTACAAATACGCAGAGAAAATTGGGCTTGTCAGCTAAACACCAACACCAATACCCCTGACCTCAATTTATTGCCCCGCCCTCTTTCATCTGTTGATCATCCACTTAAATTAATAGCATGCAATTATCTTTATTAAGTCGTACATGGATACATAAAATGAAATGGATCCCCACTAACAGTCCTCCCTACTCTTCCCCTCTCAATCGGATAGTCCAGCCTTGCTCTTTAAGTGCTGCCTGAAACCCAATTGAAATGGTTGAATTCAAAAAAAATGGTTTTGCATTTTAGAACAGAATAGAGTAATTGAGGGGAGAGAATGACAGAGACACACACAGATACAGAGGGAGATACGTTCCAGAGCAGAGCTTTGGAGCTGCGAAGAAATTAAGCACAGTTGCTTCTTGCACACTCGGCATGCACGTCGAAGCTATTGTCCATCGACAATCAGGGTGAGGGGGAACTAGCTAGGAAGGTTTCTGCTTTCTGTGCTTTTGAAGGAGATTTTTGGCTCGAGTGAATTTGGTGCAAGACTGGGCTTTCAGGACTGATGCCCCAAAGCTTTCTCTCAATTTAGTTTTTCAACCAGATTTCTCTCTCTCTCTTTCATTTGTTAAAGAAGAAGATAATGAACTGTGTATTTTATTTTTAAGGGATTTTGATATTTTTAAAAGTTTTAAATCACACATGAGGTTACGTGATATACATAACTGACGGTCCATTAACGGCAGGTACTAGATTGACATGTTTTTAAAGTTTGGATACTGAATTGTTGCATTTTAAAATTTGGAGACCAAATTGTCACTTGAACTAAAGTATACGATACTGATATGGAATTTTCCCAATTTTTTAGTGTTTCCTCCAACTCTCACACAATTCAAGAATAACATTTTTCTTGATAAATGGCTCAACCAAAGAAAATTCGGAAAAGTATAGACATGCCTAATGCAGATTTCTGAATTCCTCACAAATCTATAAACATTAAAAAGGTCAAAAATCCACACTCTATGCACCCATATCTGCTCGTGAATTGGCATCAATTCTGAGCTAGCACTTACCCCAACTGACCTTTGGGCCTATGAATTCTAACCCTGGGCTGAATGGTCATTCTCCCAAGAAAATTTTGATCTTCATTGCAGGAAATGCTTATTCGGTGCTGAATCCATACCAATTATTTGATAAGATGGTCTTTGGTTCTATTACCATTTAGCAAACAATCAATGCCAACTCAGCACCAAATAGGCATTTCCCCCAATGGATCTTGAAATTTTGTTTGGTTAAATTGCTTATCAAGAGAACATTTTGTGAGGGATATTGAGAGCCATCCCTTGGTGGAAGCCCCCCCCCCCCCCACCCCACCCCACCCCACAATGGTAAGACGTGTTTTCACTGTTTGGCACATGTGACATTTAATGGTCTCTAACTGTCTAAATACACTAATAATGTTTCTCAACAACCTTTATCTTTTTTCAAAAAAATGCCATACAAAATGTTTATTAGGGGGTGTTCCTATTTTGGATTTTGAGAGGGGGAAAGTTGGTCAATCCCATTGACCAAGAAACTCGTGTTCTTTTTTCAGATTTGTGTGGTGACCAGGGAAATTTATTTTTCTAGGTATGTAAATAACTTTCTCACTTGGGGGAAAGTTAACAACACTTGGATGGGACAAAATATCCCTTTAATAATAGATTTTTATGGCTAAAATGGTCATCGTCTTATTTTCCTAGGAAATAAAAGAATATGGATAAATGCACTTACCTCGATAAGAATTTTATCAAAAAGTGAATGGGGCCTAATAAATGCTTAAACGGCAATGGAACTAAACAGATCCTTAATCAGCTTGGAGTTTTTACTATAGTTACATTCAAGTTTAAATAAGGGAAATTATCTAAAACCTCCCTTTACTTTGTTGAAAATGTCTAAAATTTCCTCCTCCCCTTCATACTCCAATCTTTGTTGTGGTAATTGAAAATGTAAAATTGCACCCTATCCATACTCCATTTTATACCCTTTAGAGTGCGTTCTTTTCTGGATTTTGAGAGAGGGAAAAGTTGGTCAATGGGATTTTGGTTCCCATTGACCAAGAATCCCATGTTCTTTTTTCACATTTATGTGGGGACTAAGAAAAGTTTATTTTCCTAGGTATCACTAATTCGGGTAAGTAATACCTATCTCCTAGGTGGGTAAATAACTTTCCTACCTAGGGGAAAAGTTCTCACACTTGAATGAGACAAAAATGCCCCTTTTAATAATGGAATTTTGTGGATAAAATGGTCATTTATCTTATTTACTTGGGAAATAAAGAACATGGGTAAATGCACTTACACAGATAAGTGTTTTCTTATCCAAGTAATTGTATTTACCCGGGTAAATAACTTAACGAAAAGCAAACGTACGGTACCTTAGCAGTACTTTTTATTAATATGAAAAAGAAAGAAGAAGAAGATAATGATGATGATGATGATAAGAGTTTCTTTTTCTTACCCCAAACATGTGTGAAGGGGTACCCAAAGTTAAAAGTTGATCAATACCACCAACCCGCAAATGAAAGAACCACCTGAACCAAAAAAAATGTATGAACACAAGGATTGACCAATTCTGTCTTAGTGAATTAAATAGATGAACCTGATCAAAGTAGATTTTCACAACTACAAACATGATCCAATTCACTGTTTAGATTTCGGCATTAACATTCTTCCTTGCTTCTTATTGAATCATATGTATAAATTACATCAATTCGATCAACAATAAATTAAATAGATCAAACAGTACCATTTCCATGCCATGAGAGTTAAAATTAGAAGAAATTATGTCAAATGAGTCAAGGTCATTTCTGTCATTTAAAACGGTTTTTGGAAAAATAACGGTTCAAGATAAAAACAGAATTGATGCCTTGGCCAGTTTCCACGCCAAACAGCCTAACCATCCGGATCAACAACAGTTTTAAAACCTCCATTGAAGCAGGTATTACACACTTTTATTTAATAAATGACTTCATGACATTTAAGTTGTGTTTGTACCATTGCCACTTCTACTTGTAATATGTCTAAATCCAAAAAAAAATATTGTTGTATATGTATTTGTAGTGTATATATTTGTATTTATATATTTTTTTTTCAAATTAAGCTTGAACGGATGCAAGACATGTCTAAATCCAGAAAAAAGATAGGATGTCAAATCAATTTCAGAATTTCCGAGCTCAGAGTCTCAAGTCGTATGCTTGTCCAACATTTTTTTTTTGGAAAAGTACGGACAAGCTTAATGTAGATTTCTGAATTCCCCTGCAAATCTATAAACATTCAAAAAGTCAAGAAATCACACTCTATGCACCCATACCCGTGGGGGTGTAAACGGATTGAATTCGAATGGGATCAGGCAATATCCGATTAGAAAATCTGATATCCGAATTCGATTCGATATCTGACGGATATTGAAAATTAATATCCAAATTCGATTCGATTTGAATTCAAATTCGATTAATTAATTATTTTAGATAATTAATAAATATATAAAATAAATATTTTATTGATATAAAGTATATAAATATATAAATTGTTTATATAACTTAATTATTATATATATATATCATATAAAATATTTTATATATTATATATAAGAATTAAATAATCGGTCGAATTTGGATATTTATCGAATCAAATCAGGTCATATCCGAATTCGACCGATTAAATATTTGAATTATCCGAATTTGATTCAATTATGTCGAATATCGAATTCGAAATCAAATTTTCGAATACCGTTGACACCCCTACATACCCACCCATAAATTGACATCGATTCCGAGCCCAACCTACCCAAACTATACTTTGGGCCTATGAATTCTGACCCTAGGCTGAATGGTCGTTCTCCTTTTTTTCGTCTCAACATGGTACTTTGCAAATTCCCTTTTTATCCTTTCAATAAAGAAAAAATTCATTAAACCAAAGAACAAACCAACAAACAACACAAATTTTAAATCCAAGTCTATGCATACATGGAGAATGTCTTGCATCAAAAAGATTGATTCCTTTGGCCAGCCCAAGGTTTTCCAACTGTTGTTGACCCGAATGGTCAGACTAGCCGGCCCGAGAACCGTCCAGGCAATCGGTTCTGTTTTACCCCAAATACAGTTTTGGTCAAAAACCGTTGACCTGGGTAGTCGAACCGTCAACCCGTTGACCCATTCAACAATTTTGACCATTTTTATTTTTTAAATTTATTTGTCATAACAGGGCACTTGTTTGAACTGGATGATCGGACCATCAACCCAAAAACCGGTGGTCAGAACGGTTCCATTTCCGGATTGTTTTTTAAAGCGTTGGACCAGCCATCATTTGAGTTCAAAATAACTTTTACCAACTTTTTACAATCAGATTCGTTAGAATTTACATTGGTAGCCCACGTACACATCTCAACCGTGTATTAGGAACATCTCCCATAATTGTTATTGGGAGATGGTCCTAATACACGGTTGAGATGTGCTGTGGGGTGCCCATGGGGCGTGTTCAGTGGGGCGCAACTGAGAATTCGATTCGGTAATAACTTTCTTAGCCCAATTTCAAAACTAGTGAAAACGTTACCTTCTTGCAGAATAACTTCAAAATCCTCTATGAAATGCAAATACGCTACTGCTTGACATAAAAAATCAACTGATATGATGTGTTAAATTTGTGGGAACATCTATGATGTTGGAGGAGCTTTGACCAATCAAAGCACTCCGGTGAATTTTGATGAACCCACTGATTGGTCATATTTTTTATGATAACAGTTGATTGGCCGTAAAATTTTCACGTATCATGTCAACCTTAAATTTATATTAAACGTGTGGTAATTGTTGAATTGATCTGTGAATCTGTGACCCCAGTTGTAGGTAATGCAATCTCTTTCAAAACTGCAGCTGTTTCTGCTTGAAAAGCCAAACATGCTGAACTAAAATCATATTTGAGAGCAGCAAAATCTCCATTCTAATCTCAAAAACTGAACGAAAGAAGGCAACACTTGGGGGTGTCAATAGATTGGTTTTGGTTTGGATCTCATCCAAATCAAAATCAATTTAATTGGATTGGATAGACTAATAAGACATTGAATTGGACTAGTTCAGGAGTATTATTGAATTTGATCGGGTCTGGTCCATCCTAACAGATTTATATTGAACCGGATCAGATTGAACCAATGGACCAGATTTAGATTGAAACCAATCTAAATTATAACCAATTTGAACAAATTGAATGATCGAGATATTGAATTGAACCGGTCCAAAATGGTCCAAAGTATCTATCAAATTGAATTGAACCTGGTCCATCTATAATGGATTCATATTGACCGGATTGGATTGGAGTATTGGACCAACTCTGGTCCAATATAATCGACACCCCTAGCAACACCCATACTCTTGAAATTGACATCCATGTTCATTTTTAATCACCTCTTTTATGTACATGGGAGTCATGGCCGGGAGTCACTACATGTTCTGGTTCTTGTTCGACCTTGGAATGACCACCACCCCTCTAATCGAATCATGCTGGTTTTTCTCTAGGGTGTCTATGGTCTCTCTCAAGTCTCAACCAATCTTTGAAAGACAACTCATTGCTCACAACATCTCTCAAGTCTCAACCATTGCATGAAGCACAGTTTATTACCCCCATATTGCACAAACTACACAAACCTACCCTTTCTCACACCCCTAATCCAAAGGTTACCATTTACTGCCACCACATGACCAATTTTTATTTTGGATGGTCTTAGTATCACTGTGAATCAGGTTCGACTATGATGCCGGAAAGACATGACACCGGGAAAATTTGCAACCAGTCGACCGGCACCATAAAAGTAATAGTAGATGAATTTTCATCAAAATTCACAAGGTGTTGTGATTAATCAAAAGCTTTCCAGTATCATGTCTTTCCGGCATCATAGATTCTCCTTTGTCAATAAGTTCAGCCACCTTGAAAAGACCATTATTATTGAGCGGTTGGGCCTAAAGCCCATTACTTAACACCCATCAATCTTTTGGATCAGCAGGTCCTTCATGTCTCAATATTTTGTCCATTATTGACAGCCCATTTCTGATTTAGCCCCATGCAGCATCACTTTTCCACCAGCCAAAACGTTAATTCTCCTAGTCCCACGAGCCTTTGACATAATTTATCAATTAAGAAACTTTTTTTCTTTTAATGTATTTTGCATTTATAATTTGGACACACAAATTGTTTTGGATTGATGCATATATCTTCCAAGAAAGTTCTGCTAGAAGAGCTAAGAGGGAGCTCTGAGCTGTCTAGTGCCTCCATCCACGTATATGCGCTCAGATGGAGAAATTAAGAAGGGGGAGTTCGCTGGTTAATTATGATGCTAATAATATTAGCAGATGAAACAGATGTCTTTGTAGAAGTGTTGAAGTGTTGTCTTCAACCGTTGATGTCCAAAGGTTTTTTTATTTTCTCTGCAGATGTAGCTATATTATTTGTGGGTGGGATGACTTGTTAAAATCGAATAATCACTTTTGAGATGCTTTTTCTTAAAAAAAAAAAGATATTATTTATCTCAAAAAAATAATACAATTAGATTGGTATTTATAACAAATTTGAATTATGTTTTTCAATCTACGAAGCTGTTTATCAAAAAACAAAAAACAGAAGGGAGCTCTCAGCCTCTCACTGCTGCAAATACAGTTGCAGCATTTCTTTTAGCCCCCTAATTAAAGAAAAGCTTGGCCATTTTGGAACAAACAGTCTGGGCTGCTTGGGAAGCCCACAACTTGGTGGCAACATTTGTTTTTGTCACCTTGCAAAGCATTCTCTAACCAAGAGCAATTAAAGAAACTTTTACCCATTTCTCTCAAACCCTTCTTGCAGTACAGCAATATGGGCAGCTTGGTTACTGCTAACCCTACCTTTTCACAAAACAGAAGTAATACCGTAATCCTTCCACAATTTGTAGATAACTAGATAATAAGGTTTGGAATTGGTTTTACCTATTCGAACCCAATTAAGACCCACACCCCCACCCCCCCCCCCCCCCCCCCCCCTCTCTCCTACATTTAGTAAGTTTATATAAAATGTTTAAACATATTTTTACAGGATACTGAAGATATTGAGAAGATAGAGCAAGGGTTATTATCAATTTACTGAGTCGGGTTAGGTCACGTTGAGATCCAACTCCTGACCCAACCCAAGTTATAGAAACCTCAAACCCTAACCCCAACTCAACCTAAAATTTTTAAGGTTGAATTTTGGTTGGTCCAGTTTTCTTTACTTTCTTTTGCCAAATATTCTTATTATCTATATACAAGGGTTGAGTCAATTCAATTTTAGCATTATTATATGAAAGAAATAACTGTCATGTTTTGAAAAAAAAAATAACCTTTAAACTAAAAGTTATTGACATACATATTGATAGATACATAAATAAATAAATAAATGTATAATTACATATATACATAAACAAATGTTTACATAATATTTATACATAAAAATATGAAGGTAAATCGGGCTCAGGTTGATCAAAGCCTCAACCCAAAATTGAATCAGGTTCATACTTTTCAATCATGCAAACCCAATCCAACCAAACTTTTTTGAATTGGGTTTAGGCCAGCTAACTCAACCCAATTGGCAGCCCTGGTTATAATCTAATAAAGCCTACCTAATCCTGATTATCAATAGGGCGGTTCTATGTCCATTGCTTAAGACCCTATAGGATCTGGGTTAGAACTGGGTCCATGTGTTTTCTTATTGGTTTTGGTCTGAATCTACCAAGCCTGGTCCAAACCCTATATGTGAAGTGTATTTGATCTTCATTATGCCTTCAACTTGAAGGCGCATGTATTTCTTCATTCATGTTTGAAGAAGAAAAAGCCAACATACAGTGCTGTTTCATTATTTAATAGCTAACATGTTCACGTTGGTTCGTAATAAATATTGAAGGTTTTTAAAACTGAATTGGACAATGAATTGGTCAAGGGTCTGGTTTTTAGGTTGAACGGTCCAATTGTTCAAATCAAACTGATGGTCCATTTTGACAAAAAATTAAAAAATTAAAAATGGTCAAAATCATTGAATAATTTGAACGATTCAACCGGTTTGACCGCCCGGGTCAGCGGTTTATTAGCTAAATCAACGTTTTTGGGCAAATTAATGGTTTTGGGGTAAAACGGAATCGATCACCTGACCGATTCCCAGTTTTCCGGTCCAATCCGGTATTAAAAACAATGTAAATATTTCCTCACACTGGTCAATGAGATGACTCCACATCAAAGGTTGTTTACAGCATTTTTTTTTTTTTTTTTGTATCACTTCATGGCAGATGAAGAAATTGAAGCCTGAATCTGATTTTGATCACTCGGATGTGAGATCATCTCATTTATTAGCACTTTTTTTTTTTGTAATTATTATGAAATTTATTTGAGGAAAAAAGCATTTTCTTTACTGATAATTTGCTGACTCCTTTAAACTGCTATTAAGACTCACTTTGGAAGAACGTAAAGCTCCATTTGGGAAAAGAGTGCAAATAGAAATATTTACATTGCAAAACATTCTATACCATATTACTAAACCTTCTATTTGTACTGTATATATTTGTATTTATACTTTTTCCAAATAAAGTTAAGGATTAGTTTGGAAAGAGTATAAATACAAATATGTAGAGTGCAAAACCTTATATTTTGTATTATTTTATATGTAATTATTGCATTTGTACTACTTCCAAACTAAGCCAAAAGTGCAAATGGGTGTTGATGAAACTGTTATTAGTTTACAGTAATCTTAAATGAAATTGTGTTCAATCCTATTCATGAGTAGTGGCTATACGATTATGTTCAAAAATCTGAGGTGGCAAGAAATGTAAGACAACGGCCAAATACAGCATCAACACCTTCTACTTCTACAAGGTCAAGACTATGATCAGGATCCTCTTTTAGAGAATCTGAAGTCAATAACTAATGATGTTTCGTATTTTAAATCCATTATAACAGTTTTTTTTTTTTGGTATTTGGTATCGCACACCACTAATAACCCTTTTCCTTTTTTCCAAATTGATTCTACATCAATGTTGAAATGAACCAATTAACATACCAACGAACCACCCCTCAAAAGCATAGCAAATTAAATGGGTTTATTAACCAGATACAAATCCATCCTCAATGGACTTCTCAAACACCAGAGTCAGGATCCGAATGGAGGCATGCAGTAGAAAAAAGTGCAGTTGATCCCAACTAGTGTTTGCGGCGCCATTTAGTGCGGGCTTGAAGGAAAATTCTTTCAAGTTCAAATGTAGGAGATATGGACTATACATGTTAAACCCTCCACCACCAGATGGGTGTTGTCTCGCCACGCTGTGTAACGAGCTACATAACCAATCACAAATGAACATGCCAGTATTCATGGTGAACAGCAAATCCCCAAGTGGGCAATACATATCAACTCAAAGCAGCTATTATGATAGGTAAATTGCTTAAAACTCTCACATGTTATTTGACAAATGCCTTAATCTCCCTTGTGATTTGACCTACCTTTCCTTTAGCTTGTCATTAACCGAAAATAATGATGTCATGCTTTTAACACTAGTTTATCCATCCATGACAACATTGAAGTATTTTATTCATGGTCATCATCATTTCTATTATTTCCATTTAAGTCCTTTTTTTTATATCTCTCACTCCTCTAGCTCTTTCAACTTGTAATAGATAATAGTCTTCTATGCAATATTAAAGTATTTATTGATCAAATTACTCCCCCCCCAAAAAAGAAGGCTCTTTTACATAGTCATTGTGAACTTGACTTTCCAAACAACATAGGCAAGTTGGATTTCAGCATCTGTGTAAATTTGGAGAATAGTGCAATCAAAGGATAAAATTGGGAGATAATGAGATTTATTATCTCGATATTTAGGACTCCACAAAAGGAGGTATAAAAGATATATAGAAAGTCACAACTCTTGAGGATTCTTATGAGAACTTGAGTAGAGATCATCTAGTCAAATGGGAGCTAATATGTAAAAGTATATAAGAAGGTGAATCAAGTGTTGGTAATGTAAATAAAAAGAATTTGATTTTGCTAGGGAAGTTGTTTTAAGGGTGAGAGAGGGAGAGAGAGAGAGACTTTGACATGAGGTTGTGGCTAGCATCCATGGCACATTGGGTACTAGTAGGATGCAAGTGTATTACATTAGGCTACTTTGGCATCACCTTAGAAGGTTATTCATGGTATCTTCCCTTACTTTCTCATTTTCATTAGGTATGATGTCCATTCAAGGAATTCAATTTGGTTTTGGGAGGATGTTGGGCTTGATTTTCCTCCTCTTAAGAAACTCTTTCATTCTTTATACCTGAGTGTGTATCAAAATTCATTTCCCCTCCTCTACTTCCTATGGGTCATAATGGGAATCTTGATTTGTGAAGAGATATGAAGGATGTTGAACTAACCTCTCTAACTAGACTATTACAACTCCTTGACAATGTGTGCTTGGACCCTTCTAAAGTGGATAGACATGTTTGGATCTCCACCTGCACTTTCTTTCTTCTCCCTCTCATGTGTTTTTCCCTTCAAGGAGGTTTAATGTAGATGCGTTCCACCTAAAATACAGAAGCCTTCTATTGGGCACTAGAAGATTCACACTTTAGATTTGTGAAAAAAAAAAAAGAAAAACCTATCTATATGTATGCGCAAACTAGTGTATTTTGTGTAAATCCAATGGTAAGAAATGTTAACACTTAATCTCTTATTCATATGTAATAAATATTTGGGGTAAATTATAAAGACCTCCCTGTACTATGATCATGAGACAAAGACCCCCTTCCGTTAGCCTTTCGTCCAAAAACGCCGTTACAATATTTTTTAATCCCATACTATCCTTATAATAACTATTCTCACAACGGGGAGAAAAACACTGTTCATCTTCTCCGACCTCAGATACACGAACAACAACTGTGATAATCCCTTCTACCTCAAATTCTTTCACATTTCTCTCTCTCTCCTGATCTCTCTTGTTCCCCTTCCCCTTTCTCTCCTCCCCTTTTTTCTTCCCATTTTCCTCTGTTCTGTCCAAACTGTCTAGTCACCCCTTGTGGTCTTGAAGTTCCATGTTCTACATTCTTACTATCCATTGGGTTTGCTAGAGTCGATTGTGAATCATATGCAACCTACTTTAGCGACGGAAACCATGGGTGCTGAGACATTCACATTGAATATTACGAGGGTAATGGGTCGGTGGCGATTGATACGGGGATCGTTCAGGCGTCGGTAACCTAGACAGTTTTTTATCAAAACCCAGTTTCCATCTTTGCAGTTTTGAAGGTTTTATTGCTGAGAGCGATTTTTGGGAAGGAAGCCCTTGGGGCGACGAGGAGTGGCAATGCCAGGGGTGGGAGCTGCACCTCCAGAAATTTCGTTTTCGCCAGAGAATTCACCTTCTCTAGAGATCCCACTAACCCATCTCTCCTCTCCTCCAGGTTTCCACAAGGAGATCCTATCAGGTGCAGCCGTTACTGGCGTACAAAGAACCGCCCTTGCTGTTTCTCTTTGTTTATAGCATTGTACTAGTGGTATGAGATTTTTTTCAAAATTTCTTTTCGTTTTTTTACTTTTTTAATTTCGTTCTGGTTTTGATGTTTTTTTAATATTTTAATTTTTTTTCTTACACGAAAAATTGTATGTAGCTGCAAAGCAGCATTCTTTTCTTGGGGGTGGGCTTCACTGCTTTAGTTTAGCAGGGAAGATTTTTGTCAGAATAATTTGAGAACAAAAATACCAAATTTCCCCTCTAGGTAGTGATCGGATCGATGTATCACTGCAAAAGGCTAGGAATCAGTTCATTCTACATATTTCTTTTGGCTTGTATGAGTTGTTTAAAAAGAAAAAGAATGATTTTGTCTAAATTTCTTTGCTCTGTTCTGGGGACCTGGACCTTAGATATATCCTGCATTCTTTGATTCATAAGAAAGAAGTTTGTAGTACGCATTCCTTTACTTAGGCTTTGGTCTCGCCTCCTCACAAGACGAGCTTGCAAGCCTCTCATCCCCAGCAAGCCATACCGAAGACGACGCGAAGAAAGCCTGACCAAGAAGGCCACCACCGTTGATGAACAACTGCGTCATCGATACAAGGAAGAACCACTCAATGTCTGAAACCTCTTCATCTACGGGATCGTCTGCAGACGCCAGAACCTCAGAAATCAACGAATTAAGCCATTTGACCTTTTCAGATTTCTGAGGTTCTGGCGTCTGAAGTAGAAAGGATTACCACTGCTGTTGTTCCTGTTTTTTTCCATTGTCAAAACAGTTATTATAAGGGTAGTATAGAGATTAAAAAATATTGTAAAGGCGTTTCTAGATGGAAGGGGGTCTTTGTCTCACGATCATAGTACAGGGGGTCTTTGTTGCAAAACAAAGTACAAGGGGTATTTGTTACATACCCCATAGTACAGGGGGTTTTGTAATTTATTTAGTTTTTCTCTTTATTTGGGTGAAGGTGGAATTACAGAGAGGTAAATATGTTATTGATCGATCTACTTTTACTTTGCTTAAGAAAAAAAGTAAGAGTCATGTGGAGATGTGTAAGGGTAGCTTTGGTTTAGACTGTTTAAGACGAAAGGAAACGCAACAAATAATCAAAGAGGAGAGAAGCAAAGAAGTGATGAAAGATTGTATGATGGTGAGTGTGATATTACTAGATTAGAACTATGGACTCTTTCTTGCAATTCTCTTTTTGATAATATATGAAGAAATTGGGAGGTGGTGGCTTGATGCTCTTCTAAGAAGGAGATAGCAAACAAAGTGTGGCTACCTCCTCTTGAAGGATAAGTGAAGTTAAATTTCAACTAAACCATAACCAAAGTAACCCTGGCCCTTTGGAATAGGAGAGATAATGAGAGATATAGTAGGGCATGTTATTGTTTGTTTTAAGGCTCAGTAGGAATGGGTGACATTGTTAAGGTTGAATTGATTGCTGCATTATAAAGAGTATGAAGTGCAAATTAATTGAATATGTTAAATGCGATAATTGGTGGGGATTTAAAATTGGTGGTGAGATGCTGAAGGAACCTAAGTATATAATTTGGCATTTTAGGGATGAGATGAAGAAAATTAAATGTCTCACTAAAGATATGAGCTTGAAGATACTGTGGGTGAAGAGATTAGCTGATGAGATGGTAAATGTATTGAACTCTAATGTAACATATAACTTTTCATTTTGTTGGGAGAGGTAGCACCTCATACCTCCCTAAGAGATATTTTATTTTTTCTAAGGGATACTTGTAATGCTTATTGTTATTAATTAATAAAGATTGTGTTTACTTGTCAAGGCTGCATTTTTAAGCAATGTAAAACATCATCGATGAGGTTTTACACTGAATCGTAAAAAAGTTATTGGTGATCTTTGAAAAGCATAGGGTTTTGCGTCGATTTTATTGATATAGTATTTATATCGATAATCAATGTAAAACTTTATTTTTGATGAAGTTTTACATCGATTTACGATGTAAAACTCCACTTCATACAAATGTCAACAAATCTAAATTGGAGTTGATTTTTATTTTGATCATGATTTACACTCCATCTAAACTCTGACAAAACCAACCGGTATAAATTTTTACATCGATGACATTTTACATCGTTTCCAAACACAACCCAAAGAAAGGGTGGAGTTTGGTATATGGAATACTAATTTTTTTCTAGGGTCGTTTACTAAAACACCCTCTATAGTTTGTGTGTATTACCTAAAGCTTTGCCTGTCAAGTTCTGTTTGTCTTTTTATTTGGGAATTTCCACAACTTTTGATCTCGAAAATACCACATGGCATTGTTCACCATATTCAACCTTTTCGAACAGGAACCAAAGTAGTAATCATCTCTTCTTTTTCTTCTTCTTCTTCAAAGTAGTAATCAAAGGTTGTGGAACCATGCCCTTTCACTATTCCCAAACAAAAAGGCAAACGAATCTTGATGGGCAAAACTTTAAGTAAGACAGATACAAATTATAAGGGCATCTTAATTAACATGGTAAAATATAAGGGGTGTTTTAATAATATACCGCTAGGCTTGAAAAGCAATGTTTTAAAACCTAAAATCCGATTGGAAATAGAACCGCTTTACTCACTAGTTTTTGACTCAACAGTTTAACCTTTCGGTTGGAACAGATAACCCATTTCAATTTAAAATGAATAATTAAAATAAAAGGCGATCAAAACTTGAAGATTCGACCATTCGGGTCAACGGATCACTTATCAAATTAACATTTTTGGCCAAAATATAAAATGAAAGACGAAATAAAACGGATTGTTTCAACAATTTTCGGGTCAAACAGTCAGACCCTCCGACTCAAGGACGGTTTGAAAATAGAAAAAGGTTTGAATCGTGGTAATTGGGAAGTGTGACAACCATCGATAATTTCTTCGTATGGAGAGGAAAGAGATTATACTATAGTGAAAAGAATAATAAATAATAGGGGGTATAATAGTAATTATATTGTCACCATTCCATAAGACTTAAGAGGTCTATTTGTAATAAGGAAGGAAGGTTGTGGGTGTTTTGGTGAATGTACGAGTAACTGGTGTATTCTGTTTTGTCCCTTTTCTTTTTTTTTATCTCATCCTTTATGATCGGTCGGACCTGAGGGTAGCGCCACTCGAGTTTCGGTAGCAGTCTCCGATAAATATTGATGTTCCCCCACTGACTCATACCCCTTCGCTTTAGCCTTTTCTCTTGTGTTGTGCGCTTCTCTCTCCATCTCTCTTCGCTTCTCTGTCGACAAACAAACAAAGAAAACAAAAAACTGTATATTTTCTTGAGATTTTTGTAGGGATCGTTTTGTTGCAGAGGGAGGAGATACAGAGATAAGAGAAAGATCGGAGTCGTCTATGGTGACGATCGAATTGGAAGAGATGGAAAGACAACGAACGAGAAAACGCCCCCGCCTGGCGTGGGATGTTACGCCTGCCGAAGCAGAGGTTGGTTTGGATCTGTGTGAAGTTGAGTTAGGGTTAGGGTTTCGAAGGGCGCCCGGTGGCATCCATGAGAGACAATATAAAGCTAGGGTTTGTATGGACGCTGTGAGGCACAGTTTGGGTTTTTATCTGTCTTGGAATCTGACACCGCTTGGAAATGGCTCGCTGCGTCTGTGTAGGCTGCTCGGCTGCCGACCTTCACTAAAGGGACTTTGGTTCGCCCTGCGTCGCCGCCGTGGAGGGAGGACGATCGGGAAGGGCATTATGTGTTCAATCTAGGGGAGAATCTGACTCCAAGATGTAAGAAAGACTATCACGAAATCTTATTTCCTTTTTTTTTTGTATTTTCTCTATCTTATAATCTTATTCTTTTTGGCTACTCTCTCTTGGGTTGAAAGAATTTGCGGGTGCTAGAATTGACTCTTTAATTGAGTGAATTATGGAAGATTGTTGCTTTCGCATTGAAAGTTATTTGTTATTGATCCAAAAAACAAACAACAAACAAACAAAGATCGTTGCTTTCGCATTGTTCTGTTTTCTGTTTCTTTCGTGATTCCTTTTCATGGCTCTTGGTTAGGACCTTGACTAGGTTCTAGCTTTAGAAGTTGAGCTCTTATGTTAATATTTCCGTTTTATGATTATGCTCGAATCCCGTTAGCCAATTATGTGTTTTGGGGGAAAAATATGTTTAAACTGTTATTGTTTATTTGTATAAGAAGTCATCTTGACACAGAGTTCAGAATCCTTTCTAGTATCTCTTTTATGGATATAGTTGAATTTTGCTGTAAATTTGTGGCCTTTTGAGTTTAAGAGTTATGTGCACAGTATTTTTCTGTTTCCCAAATCACTTGTTGAGTGCTCTCCTCTTAAATGCATTCAATTACAAAATTTAGATCATTGTTTGTTTGTTTTAGGTGTTAATATATGACAAAATTTTAGTTATTGCTGGTTTTGGTTGGGTGACTTTTCATTTCTTCATATATTAATAATTGGATCATGGATGATGATTCCTTCTCATAATCTCATGCTAAGAAGCCATGGTTTAGGGATTTTGGATTTCTTTTTCTAACTATAGTTGGTTTTTCTTTCTACTGTTTTGCAGATAAAATCCTTAGCAAGATGGGTGAAGGTTAGCTATCAAGTGTCGTGCTGTCTTCTAGATCTTTTCTTTATGATTATGGTTATGTCCATGTCAGAAAATTTCTAGTACTGTAGGCACATTTGGCCGTGTTTTGGAATGTTGGGATCGTCAAACACGAGAGTATGTGGCAATCAAAGTAGTCCGAAGCCTAAGAAAATACCGTGAAGCAGCAAAAATTGAAATCGATGTGCTTCAGCATCTAGCTAAGAATGATAGAGGTGGCTCCTGGTATGCATATATATTGTGTTTGCATTTCAAATAAAATCTGCTACTGTTCCAACTTCCAACTGTTATACTTATAATTTTTTTTTCTTATTGTGCAGCTGTGTGCAGATTCGAGACTGGTTTGACTATCGCAATCACATATGTATTGTAAGTACTTACTCCATGCCTTTGTTTTAGTTATATTCTCTCTGTTGCAGTTTAGAAAATAGTGTTTGTTATTCCTATTTAAAGTTCTTAAGTGGTGGCTGAGTGTTACCATCTACATTGGACCGATAAGACTCAATTTTCATAATCATCACATCCTTTCTACCTTTGGGTTTTTAAAGATCTATGTGTTCCACTGATCGTTGTAATTGTAATTGTTTTCAAAGATACTACTGCTATAATATCAATCCCAACCCCAGCATCAATGAGAAAGAGACAACCCCCAATAAAAGTTGCACTTGTCCTTACCTTCCATAGCAAGCATCTTCCAAAGCTTTAGGTAAATCTTCATTCAATGAATTTCCCAGTTCCCATTAGTTTATGCAAGATGCTTACCAATCTATGAACTTCTGACCATCATGTTTGGGAACTCATGGCGCATCCTACGATGGTAGGCTAATGAAATATGGTGTGCTTTCAGTTAAACTCTCCATATGCCCATTGGCTAGGGCAATATGACTTGAATCCCCCCAAATATAGATTGTTAATCTTTTTAGTATTTCTCCCTCCCATGGGAACACTGGAATGCATATTTCATTTCAACTTTCATAAAAAGTAACTGTGGATGCTATAACCATTTTATGTTGCGTACATTCTTTATAATGAATGGATAATAAAGCTTAATGCTTGGTTTGATTTCATTTGCCCCTATGGACTTAATTTGTGATACTGGAAAACTTGATATTGAAACATTTCTTTAAATGAACTTCAATGGTGTTACCAGGTGTTTGAGAGGCTTGGACCAAGTTTGTTTGATTTTCTACGGAGAAATAAATACTGCCCATTTCCTGTGGATCTTGTCCGGGAGTTCGGACGTCAGCTTTTGGAGTCTGTAGCATGTGTGTGGATTATATTTGGCCTTCTCTTTTTGATTCCCTTCACTATTTTTCTATCCTAACCATTGTCCCAAGCTTTGTTTTGTTCTGTTTTGATTGTCCAGGGCCCAGACACCTTTTCTTTTTTTTTTTAATGTGTACATTTTTTTAATTCAGTTGTTATGCTTTATAACATCTGACAGATATGCATGATTTACGTCTAATTCACACTGACCTGAAGCCAGAAAATGTACTTCTTGTGTCTTCTGAGTATGTAAAGCTGCCAGGGTATAAGGTATCTTGCCTTTTCCACAATTATTTGGAAATAGTGCCATTTCAGGTATCGGGTATCTAGACTTGGTAATTATGTTGAGTAAATGCTTGGAATGGTACAGAAGAATTCTTCAGATGAGGTGAATTTCAGGTGCTTGCCAAAGTCAAGTGCCATAAAGCTGATTGATTTTGGTAGTACTACCTTTGACAATCAGGATCATAGCTCCATTGTTTCTACAAGGCATTACCGAGCACCAGAAGTCATTTTAGGTAAACCAGTTACTGTAGATGTGAAATATAGTACTTCTTTTATTTGCATTTGTATGAGATGTTCCCTGAAGGGGAAAATTCGCTACTTGATTAATGAATTCTCAAATCAATGTAGAGTAGAGCTACAGGCAGCTTTCATTTTAGTTTCCCTCTCTCCCCTCTTCTATAGTTTCAGCTTTTAGTCTTATGTCATAATCTTCTTCTCTACTTCATTAGTCTAGTTTAGTGCAATTTGTCAAGGAAATGGTGAACAGTGAACTTTGGTGATTTTGGTAGCCTTTTCTTGCACTTGCAAACCTGGAAACAGGAATTGATCTCAAATAGTTGTGGGGTTCTTTTTTTTATAAGAAACGGTAACTTTCATTAATAAGATTAACTAAAGAGTACAATTGTCACCCAAAAAATGGATGGAGAATGGTTAGGATAGAAAAATAGTGAAGGGAATCAAAAAGAGAACAAAACAAGCCCAAAACTCCTCTCTATTTATCCCAAATGGTTGTGGTATTTTCCCCCAAGGAATTCCTTTTGGTTCTAAATTATATTTTGTCTTGCTAGCTAATGAACAAGCCAGCATTATCTCTGGTTGCTTTGGAGAATAGCAATTATTTTTTCTCTTACCTCGTATTTGCAAAATAATCAATCCCCATACGTCTACAATTCCACTTATGTTTCTATTCTTAGAATTCGGAAACCTTTCTTACCTCCATATTCCTGACAGATTTCACATTTGGCCACTTCAGAGTGCTTTGTATCTGTACACTACAATCTTATACCTATCTTCCTTTTTTTAGATTGGTTCTTGACGTTATAATTATCATTTTAGTAAACCAAGTTATAAACATTAGATTTGTTTTTTGTTTGTGTACGCAGAAGTTTATTACATGTCTTGAACACAACCATTTGGTTGCTGGACATTCATTGTCATGTGAGGGAGTTTTGTGAGGTTTCCTTTTTATCTGTTATTAACCTTCAGGGGTCTTGTTCTTCAATTATCAAAAAAAAAAAAAAAAACTTACAAAGGATACATAATAAATCCATGCTTCAACATCTACTACATTTTTTAATTATTTGTGCAATTAACTACTTTTGGAGGTTGACATGTCGGACAACTATTGGTACCCGGGTACTTGGCAATTATGCCATGTACCAAGGTAACAATGCATCTGAGCTAGGCTATTTTTTTTTCAGTAAAAGTGATTTTATTAAGAAGATGATAATAGATTTAGTACAGAGAATGAGTAGCCTCGGCTACCCCAATAACCTTTGAAATTCCACCTAGGATTTGCTTTACATCCTTACACCTGAGCCCAAAGCCAATGTTCCCTATTAGCCCCTTGCTTCACTAGCTGGTTTGCAAATCCATTTGCTGCTCTTAGAGTCCACTGATAATATTTGCAAATCCATTTCTGAATACCCATGGGGTCTTCCCATCTTGCTTTAGCCAGCTTATAACTACTTTGGAATCGCCTTCTAAAACCAACTTTCTCACCCCTATTTCCATGGCTTTTTGTATTCCGAAGACCACTGTTTTTAGTTCAGCTGTAATGGAGTCACCCCAACCAATCGGGCCTGAGTACAGCCCCACTATTGTCCCCCTGTCATCTCATATGACCCCATCAATTCCAGCCACACCCGGGTTGCTAAAACTGCTCCCATCAAAGTTTAATTCGAGGAATCCAGATTCAGGAGGATCCCAACTTCTTAAAACCTTTTTTGCAGCTGACGAGGATGCTACAGTCCTCCAGTTCCTGATTATGTCATCCATAGTAAAGTCTGAAAATAAATCCATAGATTTCACCCATGAGATTACTTTTATCATAATCCCTTCTATCAGCAATTCCTTACACCTTTTCTTCCCTTCAAAAATTCTCTGATTTCTTTCCTCCCATATCATCCACAGTACTGCTGCCTGTGTGCATCTCCATTAAGTTCTTCCTCTTCTTTTTGGCCATCTGAAGGTGGAGGCTTCAAACAGTCTTCCCAAGCTCACCGGGGTATCCCACCTGCATCCAAAGAGAAAAAAATAAAAAAAAAACAATCCCAAATGCTGCTAGCTACAGGACAGGAAACAAATATATGAAAAGCAGTTTCACCAGGGTGATTAGAGGTCAAAGTTTTGAAAAAGGACGCACAACTGAACGCTTCAAGGGGATTACGAGCCCAGATTCTAGTATCTGGCTTGGCAGGATCAATGAATACCCCGTCAAGCAACTGAACAATAGAAGACACCAAATCCAACTCAGAATTTCTCACATTTCTGCGTAGACCCAGATTCCAAGCAAAACCAGTCTGTGAAGGAGAAGGGGACAGGAAATCAGCAACCGGTTTACCCTTAAGGCAAGACAGGGCATAAATTGATGGGAACAAGGTCTTTAAAGAATAGTCACCCACCCATACATCTGAGCTAGGCTATTAGCGTTATGGATTACTGTAGAATGCAATATTTTAGAATAGTACCTTTAGAATCCAATGGCATACTTTCATTAGGGAGGAAGAAAGCCCTAACATTATCACCACATCAAGGGACCAAATTTTATGGATGGAACTCTTGGGGAGTGATACTATCCAAAAATCCTAGACCTGATTTTAACACAACAGAAAACTGAACTCTAATTCAAGATAATCGAATCTCTGTTTAGAAATGTCTTGGCAACTAAAATGCTTCTCTACATTTGTATCGTCTGTGGAGCTAATGTCTTTTTTGATGTAGCTGGTACCTTTTTACTTCACTCATCATCTCATCATATGCATATTTGGTTGCAGGTTTAGGATGGACTTATCCTTGTGATCTGTGGAGTATTGGTTGCATACTTGTTGAACTTTGTTCGGTTAGCCATCTAAATCTTCTAGAAATTCATGTTGCAGCTTGATTGGGTGTAGGAAATCATTGGTTTGAAATTATTCTAAATATTGTTTCAGGGTGAAGCATTGTTTCAGACCCATGAGAACTTGGAGCATTTAGCGATGATGGAGAGAGTATTGGGACCATTGCCAGAGCATATGATTCGGAAAGCCAAGTGAGTGTCTGCATTCTATATCATCCGAAATTGTTAGTTTGTAGTTTTTTAGCGGTAATGGTTTGAGACATAAATATCCACCTTATTTCTGCAGCCGTGGTGCTGAGAAGTATTTCAGACGAGCAAGGTTAAATTGGCCTGAAGGAGCTGTTTCAAGAGAAAGTATTAGGGCAGTGAAGAAACTTGACCGTCTGAAGGTTTGTTCCCCCCCTCTCTATTTT
This sequence comes from Nelumbo nucifera, assembly GCF_055504915.1. Lineage (NCBI taxonomy): Eukaryota > Viridiplantae > Streptophyta > Magnoliopsida > Proteales > Nelumbonaceae > Nelumbo > Nelumbo nucifera. Next base: position 22,898,170 of record NC_142650.1, read on the forward strand.
GGATAGGCACTTGCTTTATTCTGCATTAACATCAGAAGTTTTCACCTCATTAAAGGCAGAAAACTCTGGTTGTCATTGCTGGGGAAACCCTTGTTGACAGCCCAGGCTGTTGAGCTTAGACAGCCAAAAATTTTTCCCATTGAAGGATTTAAAATGTTGGCTTATCTATAGTTTTCGTTTAACAACTTACATTTATCATTGCAGAATCTGGTCTCACAACATGTTGAATCTTCAAGTGCCTCCTTAACAGATTTACTACATGGCCTGCTAAAATTTGAGCCATCAGAACGACTAACAGCTCGAGAAGCCCTTAACCACCCTTTTTTTAGAAATCCAACTTGAGTAAGGAAACGAAGAGATAGAGCAGTAGGCAGCATCAGAAGAAACCAAATTTCCTTTGGACCCTCTCAGCTGTCTTTGGAAGATAAGAAGCCGACCAGGGGGTGGGCCCCCGCAGCTTAACATGTGCCCTTCCAAATTAATTTTGGCATAACCGAGAATGGGATTCTTATTTCTTGCACTAGAGAGCATATTCCCTCTTTGTACGCAATATGATTATGTATGCCATCATAAAATTATGTTGTACTAAAAGGTGGTTTGTAAATAGATCAAGGTTCGTCTGATAAAAAATAGATAGAGCAAGGTTCGTTTCACATCACTTACTGGCGTAGCAACAACTGTGTGTTTGTGTCATTCTTTATTTACTAATTTGTTTGTTTTTTTGTGGGTGGGGAGTGGGGAGTGGGGGGTGGGGGGGAATGGTTCACGAATCACGAGGGGAAAGACTTGGGCTGGTTGTGTCAAATGTTACGATCAGGATGTTACTTTAACCAATTTATTATATTCCAAATTTCCAATTAGAAACTGCTTTAAAAAATTAACCAGACCACCTAAATTGTTTGGTTTCCCTATCAAGTAAAATCTGTAGCGTCATTATAAAGATGTCAAAATTCGTAAGTACATTTTTTATGGCCATTCAATACTACATAAAAATGCGCATTAACCCATAATTTATTAGTTTCTATGCAAATAATGAAATAAGTAGGTTGGAATTGGACCCAGGTTCCATCTGAATTAATTCATTACCGTTGAGGCCTTGCGAAGCCCGCTAGCAGTCAAGGTTTTGCCTTATATCAGTTATCAGTGGGGATAACAGACTTCAAATTTTGGTCATGAGACAGGTTTCAAATTAGTCCCTAAAACATAACACCCCCCCTCCCTAAAACCTTTTGTAACAGTGGATGTATTCTTTTTAGGTATTTAGTGCCACGTCCCAAATCGGTGATTGTGGGAATCAATTCCGCATCAATGCTGGAACAAACCAGCTAGCATACCAACAAATCACCCGTTTCATATTTATAAGTTGTTTTACGAGTTCATTGATTTTTTTTTTCTATAGGATTGTTGCACAGTGGTTGCATTGAGATTCTCAGATCTTGTCAAATCGAGCTTGCCAGCCTTGGGTAACAAAACAGACCAACAGCCGGTCCAGCCAAAATTAACCATTTTGCAGAGTAAACTGTCGAATATACCTTCTCACGTATTTGTGAATTACAAGCAAGAACGTCAACAAAATACATAAGAGAGCTTGAAATTTAGCATATTTAACTGATCATTTACAAAAATCCAACCCATATTTATTTGATCACAAGAAGAAAGACAACTCAGGTCTAGGAGTGAAGGAGAACATGCTCTCGCCAAATAGCTCAAAAAGAGAAGCCAGCAGATGTCCAGCATCCACATCCTCCTTCCAAGCCTGACTGAGGACAGTTAACATCTTGGCTGCTCGGCCATCGTCCTCCCTCTTACCGCTGCTGCCTGAAATGCTATCGTTTGTGACTTGTACAGATGATGATGGCCCCAAATTGGACTGCCCTGAAGCAGCAGGAAATCCATCAACGGTCCCTTGCATGTTTGCCGGCAAGGAGATTGGAGGTACAATGCCCATTGGCCCATCTGTTGCGATTTTCTTGACGGGTGGTTGCTGCATCATGTCATCCTTTCCTGCCTTGCGTTTGTCTTCATTGAATTGAAACAAAACATTAGAGAACAACGTGACCATGAGGGGTAGCCATAAGTTCAATTACAGCAGAAACATACAATGCCATGCATGTCCACTAAAGAATTGACACATCAATATGCTACCCATCTATCAAATGGATCTTGACATGCTATTCAACAGTCAAAGACTCAAAGTTATCCTGATTACCCAGTTAATACTTCAATTTAATGGCTGTATTTCACTTGAATACCAAAAGATCTCAAGATGTTTCATGAAACTCTAAAGAAAGCAAAAAAAAAAAAAATTGAGAAGCAATTTATATTCCATTAAATGTGACCAATTGAAGGTGTTCTAGCATTCAATAAAGGACAGATGAGGCTGTTTAGTTATAACATATGCAAAACACCACCTCCTGTCATGTATGTCAGGGCATGTATGCTGCTTCTTATATATAAAGATGTGATTCTTCTATATGATTAAGAAAATAGTGGGGTTACTCTAAAACAATGAAATTCCACTGAAATCATACTTGGCGTTGTCATTATGACTCTTCCATTGGTCCTTGAGACTGCACGTGCAGGTGGAGCCAGCAAACCTGGGAACATCTTGAGACGGTCATACATGCATTTACCTGCTGCACACTGCAAGGGGCATGTCCTAGTTACTATCCAATATAAAGCCATGGTGAGACTCCTTGACACTACCATACAATACAAAAATAAGGTTATGAAAGAAACTAACCTGCAGGGCCCCATAGACACGCCAAGCTTCATGCCTCTTCATCTCATTCTTTTGTTTCTCAAGTAGAATTTCTGGCTCTAGAAGTTGTAGATATGGCTCTAGATTTGGCAGTAATAGGAGGCGTACCTATTCAAACACAATAGATTCCATAAATCACTCAAACTCTAAGAAGAAAAAGAACTGGATGTGATATCTGAAATACTACGAGGTCAAGGAAAAAGAAAAAAGAGAAAACACTATACTAAGACTTGGGGGTTTGAGAAACAGCTATTACACAAAAGAAAAAACAGCCAACCTAACAAGGACCAAAAACCGATGTTGCTGAAATTGGAAAAACAGAAGTATATTATATCTAACATAATAGGTAGAATCTAAACTAAGATTACAACAATTGTACATTAGTACCAGCTGAACCAAGAGATGATATAGGTAGAATCTAAACTGAGATATTTTTTGGGAAAATTCCTGATTAGAACCCTTTACTTTGAGCCTAGTGCCACTTTGGTCCCCAAACTTTAAAACGTGACAATTCAGTATCTGAACTTTCAAAATGTGTCAATCCAGTACCCGTCGTTAAGACGTTAACCAATCCATTAACCAGCCATTAAGTGGCATTTGAAAAGACACAAATGCCCTTTGAGTGTATTTTCTTTATCAACCATCCACATGTTGATAAAAATGAACAGTCTCAAATCCTTGCCTCTTCTATTCAAGAAAGTTGGGTTTACGTCTCAGTGGGCATTCTGGTGACCCCAACTTTCTTGAACAGATGGGACTGTTCATTTTTTGTCAATGTTTGGATAGTTGATAAAGAGAATTAGATGGCACTCGAAGGGTATGTCTTTTCAAATGGAACTTAACAGCTGGTTAACGGGCTGGTTAATGGCAAGTACTAGATTGGCACATTTTAAAAGTTCGGGTACTAAATTGCCGCGTTTTTCATGTTCCCACGGGTCCAATGCATAAGACAAAACAACTCAGAAACTGGGGGCCATTATTTATTTTCTCTAGGTAATATCTCAGTTGCCAAGCATGAGAACACACAGGTTCAAGTCTGAGAGCGGACACTTTGTGAAAAAAAAAATGCCAAAGGTTAGGACCATATCCAGTCCACCCCTCCCAAGACCCCAGATAGCTGGGACCAACATTAGACAATTGGCCTTTTTATCTGAGAAACTGAAAAATCCTTGTGTAGAACAAAGGACATAATAAAAGGCAAAAAAATGGGAAGTTAGAAGGAATTTAAAACATAGTAAATGATTTTGTGTTTGCAGCTAAATTAATTCTTTTTCCTCCACATCAAATGGGGTTGTGGAATGCGTTGGTTTGTTCTCAAATCCTTTAGAGAAAATAAGTGTTAAAAAACTATATAGTAGCTTGCAGGATAAAACAAGCTTCAATGGCTTCACTTTTTCAGAAAAAATAAATAAATAATACAAAAGTAGAATGGTTTGCACTATCTACATTAATCACTACACATCAGATCCCCCCTCCCCCCGGAATCCAACTCCAGTATAGTTACACTTTATTTGCACATTACATAGCTACTTTTCAGAATACATTTTTTGTTATTGTTGTTATTATTAATATCAATATTATATTCCATGAACACTTTGCCCTTTCTTTACTGATGTAAGCATGAGAAAAGAAAATACCACACTTGGTCCAAGTGCTGCGAGCCCTTGAATGGCACCATAATGTTGAGTCAATGCTTTTGTTGGGTCCAAAAAGGCATGAAGCAGAGTCCTGGTCACACGTGGCTGCAGATTGTGGTAAACATGCCCAAATCTGCAAAAGCTTTGAATATTTTAAAATGTTGACAATGAAACCAAATTTTGCAATATCAACATCAGAGTGGCAGTCACTGTTTTTTAGTAAAAGAAATGGAATGCTGGTTTTCAAGAGATGGTCCTATGCATTTGAATCTAAAGTTCTAGACAAAGGTACGAAACATGGGGGTTTCATTGAAAATATTTCATGTACCAGTCACTATATGTGTTTTTGTGTGTGTGTGTGGTATTTCTTTTTTTCCCCTTATACTTCAAAGAATTGTGCACGCATGCATTAATAAATGCATAACCTAATCTAGATCTACATCTGAACACAGACATCTCTGATCTGGCTCCAAGAACAGAGATGTCTGTTTTCAGATGGTATCACCTCAGGCTTGCCTCAGGCATGCTTCTATATCCACCCTTGAGAATGAGGACATCTATATTGAGATGCTCTGCCTTCGACACATTCAAGGGGTTGAAAATTAAAGCACATAAAGATAGAATTTGGTGTTCTGAAACTAAGCACCCTTAGAATCTATGATACCCAAATACCTGTATATAAGGGTGCTGTGTGGTGTTGGATATGTCAATTTTTAGTGCAAATTCTGTATCCAACATGTCCAGCTGTGTTCTTGCCATGTATAGGTAACATAACTTAGAATCAGAAAAAGATACCTGCCCCTTTTAAAAATACAGAAGTCAGATTGGGCATGGTAAAGTTGACAGACAAGCTGGTACAAGAAAAAACTGCAGAGGGACAACCAATTTGACAAAAGGTTTATTATGAGCTGGGGAGGTCTGTCGCATCTAGGCTCTGACCAAAGTCAATCCATGATGAATGAGCTTTCACTGCATCAAAACAGGACAACCTCCTTCCAGTCATGTGATTAAAATGCTTTCCTATCAGCGGCCTAAAAGTAACTAGTTAAATCTCCACCATTATCTTGCCGAGGCAGGTCACAGGAGCAAGCACACTGTATGCATAGGTGTTGCTCCTACACCATTCCCAAGGTGTATATGCCTGCCCATATAAATGCAAGAGTAAGAAGTGGGTATAGACTATAGAGAGCGGCATACATAAAAAAAGGCTGAGACTTTGCTGAATTGTTTCCAGGCTTCTTTGTTCACTCTGAACAACCTCCAGCTTCCCTTTCTTTCAGCACTGGGTACTTAGCATGCCTTTTTGGCAGTACAATACTTTGGTACAACTCTGAGGATTCTATAGGCATTGAGGGCCATATTATCACCCCTTTATAGCTGATCTGTCTTCTATATCAGGCCTAGCTTAAAAAATAACTTCTATATAAATGAAATTATGTACCATGCAATATCGGTCACCGTGTGGTGAAGAATATGTTGGACATACATGCAGCATAGTTTTCAAGGTGCCAAGGCAAGGCTAGGCAACAGGGGATCACTTTGTCGCCTAGTCGCCTAGGCAATGGATTTCTGCAAGTAAAAAATAGATGCCCTAAGGTAGTTGCCCAGGTTCCAGAACCAAATTTCCTTAATAATTATCCATAATTTTCATAAGAAAAGTATAAACTTCATGTTGAAGTATAGAAAATCAATATGTTCATAAGAAAAAGAAGAAAGAAAAAATAAATAAATAATATGGGGGCCGAACCCCTATTTTGTTATAGGAAAAGAAGAAAAAGAAGAAAATACAGCATTTAGCAATGTTGGTGTTGATTAAACCCTAACAAAATAAGAAAATAATAAAAGGAAATTAGTATATAAGCACACAAAATGAATATTTTAGTTTAATAATGTCTATTTTATAATTATAATTTCAAAAAAATAAGAATATAAAAGTATTTTATAACACAATGTACAAAACTCCAAGGGTGCCTTGTCGCCTAGGTGCCAGCCTCAGCGTTGCCTTGACAACTATTACATGCAGTTGCAGAAATATCAAATTAAAGCAGCAACACCAAATGCCCTGGACCAGTGTTGGCATTAATACCATTGAGATCAAATACACTAGAATTGGAATAGAGAGTCAAAATGGGTCAGGGAAAAGCAGAAGAAAAAAATGAAACTTAGTGTTAGAGAGGTCTCCAACCCATTCTATATTTAATCTTATCTGCATAAACACATACATATGTACGTAAATATGTGAGTATGTGTATACCATATATATGCATATTACAATAAGACAAGACAATATCTCACCTCTTGCATATTGAAGCAACCAGGTCAGCTGTGAAGTTTCTAAGTTCCCAGTGATTGTCAGAAAACCTATTCCCCAACCTTTTGGCAACAAGGCAGGTAATGACAGATGGCATCAATTGGTGTAGCTGAACAGAAAAACAATGCTCCATTACATAGAATAGACCCTTAGACAAATTAAATCAGAACAAAAATACTTTTTTTGAAAAATTAAATCAAAACAAGAATATTAGCATAAGTACAGGAAGATTTAGAGGCACATAATTGGCAGAACCAATCTCTTCACCAAGACCGGAACCAACCAATGTCAACTGCCAAAGCATATAAGGTAACAGCCATACCATTGGCAGTGCCTTTGCTTACATCCTAATGAGATAGGTATCAGATTGTAGGTAGACTGATGGTAACAGTAGGGCTGCAAACAGCATGCATTTGTCCAAATTTAATGCAAATCTGATCCATCTAAGGGTGATCCAAATTCAATCCATTTATATGTGGACGACTATGGATCCACCCCTAAATTGTCGAGTATGATGCAACCAGAATGTGTGTGTGTGTGTGTCTATGCTTATATGTAAATAAAGTTTACTGTATCTATTAGAAAAGTTGGTGCGAGTGTTTTTCTATTTGCTAAAAAGCCAAAGACTAAAGTCTTATAGAACCATATAAGTTATTTTCAATTCATTTTATTCATAATAATAAAATAATATTTTGACTATTTTCAGTTTATTCAATATCCAAATCCGATTCAAATCCAATCTAAACCCAATGGATAAGATTTGATTCAAATATTTTTTTTGAGTCTTACAGAACCCCCTATTTGCTGATGTTGTTCATTCATTCATTCCAATAAAATATCTTCTTAAAAGGCAATTAAAGTTATAAAATCATTATTTTTCATGTGGAAAATAAGAATTTCAGACCCTAACCTAGACTTGTTCGGGCTTGCCTCGAGGGGCGTGGTCGGGCGCCCCCGGCCCAGCCGTTAGACTCAAAAAAAGGCAAAAAGCACAAAATTTTAAAAAGGCGCATGCCTGGGCTGAGGCGCTAGGCACACCAGGCGTGCACCTTTTGAAAGGGGTGCGCCTAGGACCTGGGCGAGGCGCATACCCCAAAATGCGCCTCGCCTGTGCGTGCCTTTTAAATCACTGATCTAAACCCAATGGATAAGATTTGATTCTTTTTTTTTTTTTTTGAAAGAAGGTAAATTTATTAAAGCATCACAGATTACAGAGGGGCTCCAGAAACAGAGCAAGCTTACAGAGAACAAACCCCAACACTAAATTACAACTCAAACAAACTTCTAGACCTCAGTGCTCCAAGAGCCCTGGATTGGAGACCTTTCACGGCTGCAATCCAAGACACTAATTTCCCCACACTACAAGATAAAAGACTGTCTACATCCTTTTGACTTGTTTTGAAAAATTCTTCTGTTTCTTTCTGCCCAGATGGTGCTGATCACTGCTTCAGGAATAGCCAACCACACACTTTTTGCCAACTAGGAGAGGCCTTGAAGCTCCCAGCTTCTTAACAGATCCATCACCATACTCGGCACAATCCAGGAAAGGCGCACAGAAGAAAGGAAATGACCCCACAAGGCTGCTGAAACAGGACAATGGATAAAGAGATGATTGTTATCCTCTTCATTTTGACCACAAAGCACACATACCAGATTTTGAGTTTGCATTCCCCTTCTGACCAGATTCTGCTTAGTGAGGTTTCTATACAAGGCCACAGCCCAAAGTAAAGCATTTATTTTATGAGGGGGAATCTGGCTCCAAATTTTATCAACCAGGAAATTCTCAATATTCCCCCCTGATAACATTTTGGCAAAAATGCTACTGAACCAATTTTGGACCTAGGTATATCCGATTCGAACTTGATAAGTTTGCAGTCCTAAGTGATTGGTGCACCATATAATTCCCACTTTTCGACTGTCTAGACTCTAGATAAGATGATCTCAACCACTTAAAATGGCAGTAACAATTCCCAACAGTATCAAAGGTCAGCACCTCATACTCCTACAAGAATGCCAAGTTTCACTATCTCTCAGCCTTGTTGTCTTCCTCTCCTCAAAACAGTTAGTTATCTCCTATCCAGAGGTGAACAGCTGATGACATGCAACAGCGGCCATTAGAACCGTATTCCTAGTTTCTTCTTACTAGGGGTGAGCATTATTTGGTTAAAACCGAATTACCGAACCGAAAATTTTGGTTTCAGTTTTTTTGGTTTTTGGGTAATTCAGTTCATTTAATACGATTTTTAGCAATTTCGGTTTTCAGATTTAGAAATTTGATTAACCGAAAAAATAAATAAATTAACTAAAATTCATTATATAATATAAAATATATAATATATAATATATAATATACAATATACAATATTTAATACTTAATATATAATATGCCATATATTTATATATTAATGTATTATAATGAAATTAAATTTCATAATATATATTATAATATATATATTATAGGTTATAATATATAATATTATATATTAATTAAATTCGGTTTTTAACTGAAATAACCGAAAACTGAACCAAAAATTTCAGTTCGGTTATTTTGGTTTTATTGTAATTTGGTTTCGGTTTCGGTTTCGGTTCCCATTTTTTTATTTCGGTTTTAAAAAAATTCAGTTTTTAACCAAATGCTCACCCCTACTTCTTACTAGAATTGTATTTTTTTCATCCATGGCCACCTCAGTGCCACATGCTATGAAACTCTTGCGCTATTCCAGCAAACCATAACTAATCATGTTGGCTCATCAAGCATATGATAAGTTCACACAAGGTTCTACATGCAAGTGAATTCACATATATGATCCCTATAAACCAATATGAAACTTACATAAGGTTCAATGTGTATATGGGGATTCTGGAGAAGGCTCCGGACAACGCGCATCAAAGCAAACAGGAGAGAGAAATCATTCAAACCACGTGTAACCTGAAATTGTCAAAGATACAAATCAGTATGAGCAACAGGTCTTTTTTCAGCAAATATACTACCAATATTGGAATTACAAACCTCATCAGCAACGAAGTATGTAAAATATGGAACTAAAGGATGAAGTCCTGAATCTGTAGCCAAACTCTGTAATGCTTCTTTAAATAGGACTGAATCAGATTTATTAACAGTAAGCTCGGTGATTTTATCAAAGTACAGCTGCATAGGTGATCATGAAGGAACTTGAATAAGTAACTAGATGAAAACAAATGAAGTAAAAAAAAAAAAAAAAATCAAATAAAACATTTACCTGAAGCTCCCTGGACAATACATGCTTGACAGGTAGCTTTATGTCAACAGGAAGTCCATCTTCTTTGTGCTCAGGCTTTTTGTTATCTGAGGGAGCTACAAGTGCTGTGAGGAAAGCATAGTCAATCAAAAAGGCAGCTTGTTGTTCCTTAGGGATATTGATTATAGAAAAAGTTGAAACCTTTTTCATAAAGAAAGATAAAATTCATATCTACTCAAAGACAGAGATTTGGAGATAAAGAGAAACTGGTAAAGACAATGAAAGAGAACCTATTGTAACTTTTCCATTCCTTCATGACATTCTTAGATTAGTTATTGGAAACTGAAAATTCAATAATATTTGAAACTACATAGAAATCTCTTCAATTCAAAATTGACTCCAATCACAATTCAATTTAACACTTGTTTTGATAATTCAATTTAATTTAACACTTGAGTTTACTAGATTATGAAATGTAATGAGATAATTTACCCTGTGATATAAAGTTGAAGATGATGCAAATTACCTCAACCACAATTGAAGCCTATGTTCTAAAAGCAAAACAAAAGGAAAACCCACTAATGTATGCTAAACTAAGCAAGCAAAGATTTCTCAAAGAAAATAAACTAAAAAGAAAAACTTCAACTCAAGAATAAAACATCTCACTTTGGTTGGAGGTGGACTCCTAATGTAAAAGCCCTCTTTTAAGCAAGCATTTTTAGACAACTGAAGAAAAGGGAAGAACTTAATGGAGAGACACAAGAGCAGCAATATTATAGGCAGTTTGGGAAGAAAGAAACAACAAGATTTTTCAAGGGAAAGGAAAACAGAGGAATTGATCGACTGCATTACCATCAACATGGCACGTTGGGTAAAAGCAATTGATTTGTTCAAGGAGTTCTCAGTTGATGATATAATTAGGAGATGGAATGCAATCACAAATTTTTCAAAATCTAAACCTACAGTCCATGAAAGTTGGGCACCTTCTACACAGCAAAGGATAAAGCTGAATCTTGATGGGAGTTTCACTTGGTAATCCGGGGCCATCGGGTTTAGAGGGAGATTTAAGAGATGGAGATGGAAGAATCCTGGCTCTATACTTGGGGCCTATAGGGTGGGCGACTTGTTAAGAGCTGAGGTATTAGCTATACTGTAAGGTTTGAGATTGGCTAAACAATTGGGCCTCCATCAGATTGAAACAGAATGGGACTCAAGGATGGTAATAGGATGGATGCAGGTGAGTAATCTAGGAATCTGGACCCTTAGGCAAATCATGAGAGAAATATTAGATGGTTTAGGTCAGCCAATGGTTTGGCTGATGGACTAGCAAAACAAGGGTCAATGAGGGGAGAATTTTCTTGGGCTATATTGAAATAGCGGATTCCTATGTGCTATGTTGGGTCAGCACTCCTCAAACGAGTTGTGTAATTATTTTATTAAATAAATATTGAATGGAAATTACAGTTTCCAATCAAAAAATAGAATAAAATGGCATTTTACAATGCTTTGACAATATCTTCTTTAAAATAATGAAATCCTAAAACCCAACTAAGAGCTGCAACTGCATGATCCCTCATAAGAACGTAACTTAAGTAAAAATCTAGAGAATTAACAGAAAAGATTAAAAGTTACAACCATGAAGGCAAAGGAAAGGTTTCTGCCGGCAACAAAGTGGAGGAAGATAATGGTCATGGAAAAGATCAGCGATTAAAATCAGAGAAGATAAGAGAGCATTAGTAGTTTTGGGGAGGGAGGCGATTTGCTGGTTCAAAGGTTTTCTTGGTACAATCTTTGTGATTACAGAGCCTGGATGGAAAGGAGAGTTGGCTTGTGGCAGAAAAAGTTTCTTGGTGGAGAAGAAAAGTAATAACAGGGGTGCCTTCATTCAGCTAGCTGAGGCATTTGAAAATGGAAAGAAGCAAGTGATTTGTATACCAGAAGTGAAAAGGAAGCAAGGTTGGATTCTGTTTGCAGGAGCTCTAGATGATTTCGAACAGAGGAGATGGAGATTGGAAAGATAAACAAGCATCCCTACCCAAGTACAGGAAACGTCAGCACAGGAAATTGCAGCAGATAAGAGCCTAGCAATATCACAGATTGAAGAGGAGGAGAAAGAAAAGAACAAAGGTGTAAGTAGAGCCGTTGTGTGTCCAAAGATGGTAATAGATGGAACTTTGGAGGACTGGAAAAAAAAAAAGGTAATAAGACTCGAAGAGGTAGTAGACTGGAATGGAGTTTTAGTTGATGTCATGAAGACGCTTCCGTTGATAGAACAAGCGTTCCTGATCCCGTTTGAGAACACGGCAGCTATTCTGGATTTTGGTCACTCTCTCGAGGTCACAACAAGAATAGACACTGGAGGGTTGGGCCTTGTTGCAGAACTGGAACCCATCCTGCAACAAGTTTGAGTTGGAGGAGGCGGAGTCTCTCCAAATAAAGCTGGTTGGGCTTCCATTCAATCTATGGACGCAGGAGATTTTCTCCCAAGTGGCAGTACTATGTGGAGGGTCGCTTGTAGCAGTGAACTTGTCTTCTCTTCAAGCGGCAAAAATCAAGGTGAAGGGTTCTAATCCGCAGCAGGTCTCAAGATCAGTCGAGATCCTCTCCAACGGGCGGTGGCAGAGAGTCTGGTTGGCGCTGGAAGTTGGAACGTTGTTGTGGGAAAAAGGTAAGGAGGAAGGAGGCGATGGTGACGTGTCCAGAAGGCTGCCAGGTGGACATGAAGCTTTGGAAGACCAGTTGCTCTCTGTCAGCCCTGTTTTAAAAGGTGGACCGTCGAACAATAGGCCGCTTGGCTCCAACTTGCCATTAAAAATGGGTTATTCAATTTTTTTCGAATTTCACCGGTCGGTCGACCTGAAGCGTAAACCAACCTACGTGGAAGTGTTAAAAAACGGGGTCAAAAGGGGCGCCATAGGCTGAACCTGGGCCGAACTGGCGAGTCGAACCAGAAACCAATTCCCACCCACATGATGACTTAAATGGCACGTGCAGGGGCTTTAGTAAGGTGTTGGGGAACAGTAATCACACTCTATCACCGTCCCCATTGACCCAAGACAGTCATACAGGCACGAAATCTTCACAGATGCAGTGGGTAAATTGTAACAGGCCTAATCCTCACTATGATAGGACTAAGACGGACTGGAAGGATGACGACAAAGATGATCAATGGGTCGACTGTAAAGACTCCGACGATGGCTTCCCCTCTAAAGACAATTCTAGCATCAAAAATTTTGGAGACACAGTTCAGGTCAGCGTGGAGAGTGATGATGACTTTCGCATTGTCTCCCTTTTTGATGGAAAGGAGGCCGTAGCTAACAAGAGGAGTTCACATGGTGGAGACGTTTCTCATTCAACTAAGAACAGAGATGGTGATCTGCGGCTGATACTGGATAGTGGCTTGAAGGAACTTCCAAATTGTCAGGAGGGGAATAGAGGTATCCAAGGGGGTAAGGATCTCATTCCAGGCGAGAGACAAGAGCAAGATGACAAGTTGGTGTTTCAGCAGGGGAACCAGGAGGTTACAAAGGATATTTTGGGCAGGGGTTCAAGTATTGAGTTGGCCAAGTCAAATACTCCTTCGAAGCCTTCCCATTTAATTTAGAACTGAAGTTCGGGGTTTGGAGAGGCACCAAAAGGAATAGGGTACCGAAGCTTTTGTTACTAAAACTCCTGTCGTATCTACTTCTCAGCCTTTCACTGGTAACCTCGGCAACTCTGTTGGTTTAGTTTTTTATGCTAATCTGTGTTTTAATGGTCCTACAGATTCTTCAGCTCCCATCCTTGGCTATGATTTGCCCATGAATCTGCCGGCAGAAGGAGAGACGAGTAGAGGATTAGGAGGTGAAGTTGGTGAGAGAGAGACAATTGGTGAGAAAGGAGGGTGGGTGTGTCTGAGGTTAGGGGTGAAAGAATGCAAAAGACTAAGGAAGGAGCGGTGACTGATAGGGGGTTGGGTACAGATGGGGAAAAAGAAATCACCAAAAGGATTCAATCCCAAGAAGAATCGAGAGATGAGGAGGTTGGGAGGGTTTTAGTTAAGGGGAAGAAAGAAAAGAAGGAGGCGGGAGAAAGTAAAAGAAGTCAAGAAGATCAGAGTGCAAGGGACCCGGTGGTGGACTTGGCTGATAAAATGGGGTTGAAAGTGGAAAAAATTAAAGGGAAACTTCTAAACAAAGTAAAGAAAAGGGAGAAAAGAGAAGGAAGCTAAATGAATTTGAAAAACTCATTAGTGACGTGGAAGGGGATAAGGAGTTCAGTGCTAGGGGAGGGAGGAGCATGGTTTCAAATGTCGCTAATGTCGCCCGACATATGTCGATGTCGAGGCTCACCAACATGAAAATGGATGGTAATATAAAAATTACATTATTTCGGTCAACATTTCCTATGTTGACCAAATTGGTCCAAATAACCAAAAAAAAGACAGTTTTTCCTATTATGTCGACAGGATGTCAATAATGTCGACAAGATGTCGATAATGTCGACAGGATGTCAACTAATGTACATTAATAATATAATATATTAGTATACTATATTATTATAATACAGTATATTAATATAAATTATTCCATTAATAATTTCTATTTAATATTTCAAATAAAATATTTATAAAAAAGAATTAACAAAATATAAAAACAAAAGAATAAATTAATTACTTTATAATATAAAACATACAATATTTTTCAAGTAATAAAATATTAACTAGTTAGTATTTTTTAAAATATTTATTAAAATCAGAAAATGTTTATTAAATTTTATAATAAATCATATTCTACATTTAATAAAAAAAATCAGAATAAATTTATTAAATTTTATACTAAATCATAATTTATTATAAGTTTAGTATTAAAAATCATAATAAATTCACTAAGTTTTATAAGAAATCAGAATTTATCATAATCTTAATACTACAAAAAGGAGAACCAGTTTATTAAATTTATAATAAAACATAATGTATTATAACTTTAATATTTAAAAAATCAAAATAAATGTATTTCTATTTACTAGTGTGAAATAAATATATTAGAATTTATAATAAATCAGAAATAAAATTAAGAAAATAAAATATCAGATAACCTTGTAAAAACATCAAAATGCATAATAAATCAGTAAATCACCGTTTACTAATTTGTTATTGATCTTAGTTTCTTAGCTTTATATAATGGTTGGGAATAAGATAATAGTCTAGAAATATGTATTAATGCTTCTTTTATCATTTTATCATTGCATATTTCCACATATTTCATAATATTTCCACAATGTCTCTAATTTTTACAATATTTCCCCTCGACATTTCCGACATATGTCCTATATTTTGGTAAGCGACATTTCCATCGACATCGACATTTTAAACCTTGAGAAGGAGAGGGGACCTATAGGCTAGATGAGGTGAGGTCTGTGATCAGTATTTGGTGTGACCATTAAGATTATTAGTTGGAATGTAAGGGTATTAGGAAGTGCCACAAAAAGAGGAGTAATCAAAGAGTATTGATGAAGGAGAGACCGGATTTTGTTCTAATTCAAGAAGTAGACAAGAAGTGGATAAGGAGCATGTGGGGAGAGAGGAATATTAATTGGAGCTTTGCTCCCTCTTGGGGTGCATTTTATAACATTGTGGAGAGAAGAAGTTGTTCAATGTTTGGAAGAATTAGTGGGCAGATTCTCAGTTTCTATTAAGTTGAAGGGTGTGCAAGACGGATTTGAATGGATTCTCACGAATGTCTACGGGCCAAACTCATATAGAGAAAGGAATAAATTGTGGGAGGAGCTTGGGGATATTAGGGGACTTTGGGAAGGACTTTGGTGTTTAGGGGGAGATTTCAATGTAGTAAGATTTGTGAGTAAGACAATGGAGGGTAGGCAAAGAACTACATCGAGAATGAGAAAGTTCAATTCCTTTATTGAAGCTTTCGAGCTGAGAGATATTCCCCTAGGGCAATCTTGCTACACTTGGCCAAACCTTCAAAGAACCCCTATTCTATCCAAGCTTGATAGGTTTTTAGTTTCACCCGATTGGGAAGAGCATTGGCCAGGGTTAGTTGGGAGAAATCAACCTAGAATCACCTCAGACCATTGGCCCATATGTTTGTTTGAGAGAACCAGTGATGGTGACCCATCTCCATTCAGATTTGAAAATATGCGGCTCACTCACCCAGATTTTAAAGAGAAGGTCAAGGTTTGGTGGAATAGTTTGGACGAGTCTCCAATGTGGGAAGGCCAAAAGTTCCTAAAGAAACTCCAATTGTTGAAAAAGGAGATCAAGGAGTGAAATAGGGAGAAGTTTGGAAGATTGGAGGAGAAGAAAGTTGATTTGATTTCTCAAATTGAGGCAATTGATAGCAAAGAGGTAGAAGGTGTAAGTAAGGTGGTCAGGCTACATTCAGGGGGTCTCCTTGAAGGACGAAGGAAGACTGGGTGTAGGTTTAGGGTTTGGAGATTAGGGTGAATGGAAGTGATAAGGGAGTAGAGTAGGAAGATCGAATGATTCCAATGATCCCCTCGTCATGGGATGGACTCTCATTTATAAGAAGGGATCCCGAGGTCCCGAAAGGAAGGCGTTGAAAGAATTTGATTCCCATTAGGAAAGGGAATATTAGATTCGTTGTCAGTCATTAAGGGACACTGCTGAATTTCGCCACGTGTCTTACGAGATCTTCTCAAGGACTGAGTTTCCTTTCGTCCAAGGATTCTCGTAATCCACGTATGTTACTTCCTATCATGACCTACTTAACCGACGTAACAGGCATGTTTTACTAAACTTACATAGTGCATTATCACACGCGTGATCCTGAAGTTGCACGTGTAACCAATATTTAACTCCGGTTCACAATATCCCGTGGTTCTGTAATGGTCTCGGGCTCATCGCAGAACTGCACGTATCCGAAGTTCATCGCAGAACCATGCACATTCAAAGTTTATCGCAGAACCGCGTATGTCTAGGCTTCATCGCAGATTCACATTAGCCAGTGTTTACTCTAACTAGTGTCAAGTGCAAGTTTGTCGTGGACATGAGATGAGTCATATGTTCATCGCAATCATTCGATGAGTTATAAACTCATCGTAGGTAACCGATGAGTTATGGACTCATCGCAAGCATCCATGTGGTACCAATTTAGTGTCTTCTGTACTTCGATGGTTTGAGTGAGCACTATGTACCTACAGAAGGAACTTTAGGTGAAGGTGAAATGGAGTTGAGATGGTATTTGAAGAAAGAACTAGGGGAGACTTTATTGAGGGAGGAAATATGTTCGAAGCAAAAATCGAGAGAGAGATGAATCAAAGAAGGTGATGGTAATACAAAATTTTTCCATGCCATTGCAAATGGAATGAGAAGGAAGTGCATGATCACTTCTTTATTGGTGAGGGAAAGTGAGATCACGGACCAAGGTGAGATTGCTAAAGCATTCTCAGAGCATTTTAGGTCAATTTATAGTAAACCCCTAATTGAGAGGTGAAGGATTGAAGGCATTGATTGGGAGACATTGGGGGAGACTCAAGTCCGAGTTTTGGAAAAAAAAGATTTGAAGAGGGAGAGATTAAGGAAGCGGTCTTTTCTATGAATAGATCAAAAGCAACATGACCCGATGGTTTCATAATGGCATTCTATCAAGACTATTGGAACATAATTAAAGGATATCCGATCAGAGTGTTCAATGAATTCTATAGAAGAGGTTTGATAAGTCCGGGAATGAACTCTCCATTTTTAGCATTGATCCCAGAGAAGAACAATGCCAACCAGCCAGGGGATTTCAGACCAATAAGTCTAGTCACCAATATTTACAAGGCGATAGAAACGGTGTTATCTTTGAGGATTAAAAAGGTGATCCCCCCACTTGTTTCTCAATCTCAAGGGGCCTCTGTGCAGGATAGATAAATTATCGATCAAATCTTAATTGCCCATGAATGTGTGGAGGCTCAAAAGAGATTAAAGAGGAAAGGAGTGACTATCAAACTGGATTTGGAAAAAGCCTATGATTTAGTGGATTGGAACTTCTTGATTGATATTATGAGGAGGTGTGGCTTTGGAAATTTGTGGTGTAAATGGATTTAGGGCTGTTTACAAACTAGTCACTATTCAGTAATAGTCAATGGGACAGTGTATGATTTCTTTGAAGGATTTTGTGGGCTTAGGCAGGGTGACCCTCTTTCTCCCTTTCTATTTACTTTGATTGCTGAAGTCCTAAGTAAATTAATTTTGAAAGCAAAATGTGTGCAACTATTCAGGGGTTGGTCAGTTGGGAGGGATAATGTTTTGGTCACTCACTTACAGTTTGCAGATGATATTCTTACTTTTTGTGATGGAGAAAGTAGGGAGGGAATGGAAAATCTGAGGCTGGTTGTGAAACTTATTGGTTGGAACCTGACTAGACTTGAGGATTAATTGGTCATCCTAAACACTGACTAGACTTGAGGATGAATCCTCATCCTCAAGTTTAGTCAGTGTTTAGGATGACAAAAACCTCACTTCATCCTCTAATCAAGTCTACCTTAGCAAATCTTCCAGTGTACTACATGTCGGTGTTTAGGATGCCACAAGGGATATTAAGGAAAATTAAAAAAATCATGAGGGATTTTCTTTGGAATCCAGGGGAGAAAAAGAAGGATCATTTTGGTTAGATGGGAAAAGGTGAGGAAGTTCAAGGTGGAAGGGGGTTTGGAAATTGGTAATGTTAGGCTGAAGAATCAGGCCCTACTTTGCAAATGGCTTTGGAGGTTTCCAAATGAAGAGAAATCATGGCACAAAGTTGTTGCAAGCATTCATGGCATGTCGAGCAATGGATTGGATGATGGATGTCTCCATAGAGCTACCTTGGTTGTTCCCTGGAAGGCCATCCATGATGTTCTCCCTACCTTCCTAAATCATATCAAGTACAACTTGTCTTCTGGTAGCAAAATCAAATTTCGGGAGAATGTGTGGATTGGGGATACTCCTCTGGGGGAGATATTTCCTTCTCTTTGTGGTCTGTCCAGGTTCAAGGGTAGGCCTACTTCAGATTTCCTAAGTCAACCATCTCACCTTCCAGGGTTGAATTGGAACTTTGGCTTTAACAAGAACCATAGAGAATCTGAACTTCTTGCAGTGTCCGAGCTGTTAGGATTGCTAAATTCAATATTCTTGGAAGAAGGTGGATCAGACTCTAGGATTTGGGGTCCTAATTCTGACGGATCGTTTTCTTGTAAATCCCTTCTACAATTGTTGGTTGCCACTCCCTCTTCTCTTCCTTTCCCAATCAAATAAATTTGGTACCCTCCTACTCCCCCTAAAATCAATGCTTTTTTGTTGGGAAGTATTTCATGGTTGTATTAATACCTTTGATGTACTTCAAAGGAAAAGACCAAGTTGGTGCTTGTCCCCCAACTGGTGTGTCCTATGTAAGTTGAGTGGTGAGGATGCTTTCCACCTTCTAATATCTTGCCCTTTTGTCAGTTTTATTTGGAATTGGTTTACTTCCCTTTTTGGGTGCAGGTGGTCTTCTCCTGACAGGTTGGAAGGCTTATTCAGCCGTAATGGTATTAGTAGCATGAAAAGGAGGGGTAGGATTCTATGGAGGTGTACTAGAGCAGCACCACTTCGGACTTTTTGGGAGGAAAGAAATGCAAGAATGTTTGAAGGAAAAGAAAAATGTAAGGAAGCATTAGTCGAAACAATAACATTGAGGGTGGCACATTGGGTAAAAAGCTTGAAGTTGTTTTCAGCTTTTAAGGTCGAAGACATTTTTAGGGTTTGGGGACTTATTGCTGCCTCCTCATCTACAGACAACAGTTTTCTGGGGCATGGTCTCCAACAGATGGTTGGAAGAAGCTGAACTTTGATGGGAGTTATGTGGGTAATCCAGGCACCTCAAGCATTGAAGGGCCATTAGAGATGAAAATGGAAACATTATTTTTCTGTACCCCGGTCCTGTGGAGCATGGTAATGTGGCAAAGGCAGAGTTTCTAGCTGCAGCATATGGGGTTGAGAAGGCTAAGGAGTTGGGTATTAATAGACTGATCATCGAGGGAGACTCAAAAACTGTGATAAAATGGTTGCAGAAAGGGGAAGGGGTGACATGGCAGTCGAAGAATGATTTCCAAAGACTTAAATGGATGTCAAGGGACATGTCAATCCAGGTGGGATGGGTTAGGAGATCAGCCAATAGTTTGGCAGACAGCTTAGCAAATCAAGGGGCTCAAAGAACACATATGTTTTGGGCACATTTGTAATTCTGTTCTGGGTCAGCTTACTAAAGCTGACTTCTTTTACAACTTCTTGTTGTATCTTAAAGTTTTCTAATTAATGAAATCTTTTCAGAGTTATTGATCAAAAAAAAATTAAAAGTTTAGAAACTCCAATAACCTAAAAACATATTCTCACAAACCATTCATGTCATAAATTTGCCATAACTTGAACCTTGTAATGTTCACATGCTGTTGGACTTCTTTGATAGGTGAAAGAATTAATATGTTAAGAGGTGCTTCTTCTCATAGTCAAGGCCCACTCTGTGGGTTTCAACTAACCTAGGTTGTTTCTATATGTGGATGAATAAAGTTTCAATGTGATGTTTGAATATAATTTACTACATTATGATAGGCTGTAACTATGGCATTTAGAGTTTAAACAGTTTAGCCTATGTCTGACTTGAACCTACAAGGCTTTGACCACCATGCTAATAACATAAAACACTCTAACCAGTATACGTTGTATAATTTGATATCTCTTAGATTTAGATTTGCGTATTTTGCATGCCAAGATTTTGGCAAGTAGACTGAAAAAAGTGGTTCATGAGGTGGTAGGGGAAACACAGATGGCTTTTGTGGAAGGTAGACAAATAATGGATGGGGTGTTGGTGGATAGATTCAAGATTAAGAAGTGGGAGACCTGGTTTGGTTTGTAAGCTAGGCATAGAAAAAAGCTTATGACCACGTGGAGTGGGGTTTTTTGGAAGAGGTTCAGAGATAGATGGGGTTTGGGGAAAGTGGAGAAGTTGGATTTATGACTGTATTTCTTCAGAATCCTTTTCCATTGTTAGTAATGGAGTATCATCTGAATTTTTCCAAGCCTCTAGAGGGTTGAGGCAAGGCAACCTAATCTCTTCCCTACTTAGTTATGGAGGTTCTAAATCTACTTATGAAAAAAAAGGCTCACAGTTGGGCTGGATTGAAGGATTCAGAGTGGGTTCAGATGGTCCTAGCATTTCTCACCTTCAATATGCAGACGACACTCTCATCTTTCAGAATGCATCTGCTGATCAGGTGCTGAGTTTAAGAGCTATTTTGGAAAACTTTGAAATGGTGACAGGATTGAAAGTGAAGCTTGAAAAAAGCCACCACATTGGAGTTGGAGATATAAGCAAAAATAATATGGAGCAGTATGCAACTGTGTTGAATTGTCAGATTGGGGAACTTCCTTTTCTCTATCTGGGGCTCCCAATTGGTTCCAAGTCAGCTGCTGTAAATATACAGAGTCCTCTGTTAGAGAGGGTAGAGAAGAGTCTAGATAGGTGGAAGGCAAAGTACTTGTCTTTCGGGGGTAGGATTACCCTTATTAAGAGTGTTTTATTAAGCCTTCCAACCTATTAGCTATCACTTTTGAAGGTTCCTAAGGAAGTGGCAAGTAAGCTAGATAAGATTCAAAGGGATTTCTTGTGAGAGGGGGCTGGGGGTCCGAAGAGGTTCCATTTTTTTTGATGAATAATAATAAATTTATTGATTCAGAAGCAAATTTAGAGTGAGTTCATACATCATCCCAGCGAGAGGCGCGAGCTGCAGCCCCTCCTTGAATCTTACAAGTAAACTAGGAAAGAAAAACAAGAATCACAACTGAGCCCAAAATAATTCTTCCCTATTTACCCCTTGCTTAGCTAACATATCTGACAAAGTATTTGCTGATCTCCCCACCCACTGTACAGTGACCAACATATTCCTTGTCAACCAATTGAATTTCTTCATTTCATTCTTGTATCGCCACATAGCCTCTTCAGAATTTTTCAACCAACCCACCACCACTTTGGAGTCCTCCTCGATTATTAGTTGTAGTACCCCCAGCTGGTTTGCAAATTGCACCCCTTGTACAGCAGCTAAAAGTTCTGCCCTGATGGAGTTCCCAAATCCCAAGGGATCTGAGTAAAGCAACAAAATCTCTCCCTTCGCATTTCTCAAAGCACCCCCCATTCCGGATAAACCTGGATTACCCATGCTACTTCCATCAAAGTTCCACTTTAGTGAGCCTTCGGATGGAGGAGACCAGCTTGTAATTGATTTGTCCTTTAGAGATGAACACCTCGCTACTGCTGACCAATTTCTCCAAAGGTCATTAGAGGAGAATTGATGAAAGATTTCCAAGGTCTTCAACACACAGTCTTTCAAATCCTGGCTGCTCCTTTCCTTTTCTTAAGAGATTCTAAGATTTCTTTCTTCCCAAAGAGTCCAAATCAAAGCAGCACAAGCACATCTCCACATAATTCTCCCTATTTTTGTAGGCCAATAAAAGGTAGAATGGTTGAAGAGCATGTGAACTTCTGCTGGTAGACTCCAACTACCCCCAAACAACGAAAGTAACCAAGCCCAAAGGTCTGCAGAAAAGGGACAAGATATTAATAGGTGGTAACAATCCTTACCGTGAGCTCTACAGAGGATACACCAATTAGGAGAAATACAGAGGAAAGGTCTTCTCTTTTGTAGGTTATCTAAATGCCATAATTTTTGGGGAAACTGGCCTACACCAAATTTCTTTTGACGGAAAGGGTTGGTGAGTAGAAAGTTGAGAGATGGACTTGAAGAAAGAAGCACAAGTGAAGGTTCCATTGGGTCTAGGAGTCCAAACCCTCTTATCTGGCTTGGAGGGATCCAAACAAACCTGATTAAGACAACCAAGCAAAGCAGAAAGAGAATCAATTTCATCATCCCTAAGACCTCTACGAAACCCAAAATCTCAAGTAGGATCTAAGGGTGTTCCCAAAGGTGAGACAAATTTTGAGACCACCTCTTTTTTGTACAAAGAAATAGAAAATAGCAAAGGGAACAAATCCTTTAACGGTGTGTCTCCTACCCAAATATCCTCCCAAAAATGGACAGAGTTGCCAGAACAAACTTCATACCTAATAAAATTGAGGAATTGAGGAAGGGTGTTGTGAATAGCCTTCCAAGGTGCTGCTAGGTTAGCTTGCCTCGATACACCATCATCCCATCCATTCTCTGACCTCCCATGAATGCTTCTCACCACCTCATGCCACAATCTCTCTCTTTCCAAAGGCCATCACCACAACCATTTCCCTAACAGAGTTTGATTTTTTCTAGTTACCCTCCCAAGTCCCAAACCCCCCTCTTCTTTACTTCTACACACAATTTCCCAATTAACCAAGTGATCATTTTTTTCTTGTCCCGGCTCCCATAAGAAATCTCTCATCAACTTCTCCAGTTTCCTAGCTTCCCTAACTGGTATCCTAAAAACAGACAAATAATAGGTAGGTAAGTTAGCCAAGGTATCTCTTATTAGGGTAATTCTCCCTCCTAAAGAGATATAATTCCTCTTCCATGAGGCTAATCTCTTCTCAAACTTTTCTATCACTGGGGTCCAAAATCTACTCTCCCTAGGATTTGCCCCTAAAGGAAGCCCTAAATATGACATAGGCCAAGCAGAAGTGGAACACTCAAGACACTCCGCAATAGCCTCAACCTCCCCTACCTCCAAATTTATACCCGCTATGCAGCTCTTTTCCAAATTTATTCTTAAATTAGAGATATTTTCAAAACCTTTTATTAGCTCCTTTAGGTTTGCTACCTTTTCGCTAAGACCTCCTTCACAAAAGATCATTAGGTCATCTGCAAACTGAAGGTGGGTGACGGGAACTTGGTGTCTCCCTATTCTCCAACCCCTAATGGCATCTTCGCTGTCAACCTTAGTAATGATCCTACTAATCACATCAGTTACTAAGGTAAAAAGGAAGGGTGAGAGTGGATCCCCTTGCCTGACACCCCTGCAAGCTGGAAAAAAGTCCCTCACCATACCATTTACCAGAATAGAGTAGTGACAAGTACTGATACACCCAAAGATCCAATTACACCACTTGTCCCCAAACCCACAGTTTTGCATAACCTCTAATAGAAACTTCCAGTCCACCAGATCATAGGCCTTTTCAAGATCCAATTTACAAATGAATCCTCTCTTACTAGACCTTTTCATTTCCTCCACACACTCATTCGCAATTAAGATCTGATCTGTTATTTGTCGCCCTTGAATGAAAGCCCCCTGTGTTTCACTAATGATAGAAGGGAGGACTATTTTGATCCTCAATGAGAGCACTTTAGCCAGAATTTTATAGATGCTTGTCACCAGACTAATAGGCCTAAAATCTTTTGGGTGGTTGGCACCAATCTTCTTAGGATCAGGGCCAAAAAAGTGGCATTAATTCCAGGGCTTATAGTGTGATTGTCTGCAAATTCCTTAAAGACTTCAACTAAATCCTCTTTCACCACCTCCCAACAGTCTTGATAAAAGCCCATTGTAAAGCCATCTGAACCCGGAGCCTTGGGTCTATCCATTAGAAATAGATCCAAGGCTCCAGGTCCATTTGATTGGTTGGGAAATAGTGTGCAGACCTAAGGAGAGGGGAGGTTTGGGATAAGAAGAATTAGAACCTTCAACAGAGCTTTATTAGGAAAATGGCTGTGGAGGTTTGTGCAGGAGAGAGAAAAGGCTTTATAGAGGAGGGTGTGGTTGGGAAATATGAGGTGGTGAGGTTTGGGTAGGAATCGAAAAGTATCAAGGATCTATGGGGTAAGTATGTGGAAAGGTATTATGAGATTTATTCAGGACTTCAAGGGTTTGACCAAGTTTAAAGTGGGTAAAGGCTCAAGGATGAGGTTTTGGGAGGATGAATGGGCTGGAAATGGGAAAGTTTGTGAAATCTACCCAAGGATATATAGGCTGACTGAGCATCAGACTACTATTGACCAGTGATATAAGTTGAGGGGGGAGTAGCTGGTTTGGAGCCCAAAATTCAGAAAGTGGATAAGCGCATTCAGTCACTAAGTAAATTAGAACAATGCAATGCCTCTTCTACTTTAGAGGATGGTCTTTGGTGGAAAGAGTGCAAGGATGGAAGGTTATCGGTGAAGTCCTTTTATTTGGCATTGGTCGGAGACAATCAGGCTCTTGGTGATGTGAAAGGTGTGGGGGGGAATCCAATGCCCCCAAGAGTGGAGGCATTTGCTTGGCTGGTACCTCTTCACACCATCTTGACCACAGATCACTTGAAGAGAAGAGGATTCATCCTTCCAAGCTTCTTCTACAATGTGTAAAATGGATGAGGAGACAGTTTTCCATATTTTTTCTCCTGAAAAGTGGCAAATTTCATCTGGTAATTTTACTCTTTCCTTTTTGGAATGAGTATTTTTCAGCCATCATCTCTTGCAGAAATTTTCTCTACGTGGCTGAAAATTAGAGGAAGCAAGAAAGCCAGAATCATGTGGAGCTGCATGCCCTTGCAGTCTGCTAGTCATTGTGGGTAGAGATGAATAGAAGAGTATTTGAAAATAAATCTAAGAATATTGAGTTAACCCTAGCAGCTGTGGGAAAACTGGTAACAGATTGGGTGTTGGTCCTGCCAGAGTTCGACAAACTTAAAGTCTTATACGAACTGATTTGATAGGAAATTTCTGGGGTATTCTTGAATTACAGTTTGATCAGTTGCTTGTTAATTTGGTGCGTCTCCTTGACAACCAATTGGTTTATAACATCTTTTTTATTTTAATAAAAGTTTCTTTTTCCTTTATCCTTCAAAAAAATAGTGATTTTTTTCTTCTATTTCTTTGTCAATTTTTCTTTATTTCTTTCATATGCAGAACCTCACTTTATTCAGGCACATGCCTCACCTTGCACCTCATGCCTCACCTTGTACTTTAGTTGCACTTGTCACCTTTATAAAACTGGATCAAGTAAACCTTCTATCTATCTGCCAAATTGAAAGCCCTGTTCTACTGGGTAGAAAGATGAACGGTAGCTTGGCTAAGAGAGATGTAGAGGAAATTAAATTATATTGGTGATTGCCCTATGTTTATCTAAAAAAGTTGCCATTGGCCCTATGAACTGGCTGGGGGGGGGGGGGGGGGGGGGCATTTGGTCTTGGGGTGTTGGTGTTGTTATTCTTTAGCTGTGTGGTATTTTTAAGTATTACTAATAAAATGTCTAAATGAACTTTTTTAGCAGTATCAAAATCAATGCATTTGTAAAAGATTTAAAGCAAAAAGTGAGCTTGAAATTAAAGTAATCAACTTGTGGCTTACCATATCAAGGATTTCTACTTCTCAGGTCTTGGAAGTAAATCAGTGTACAAATAAACACTAATGCAATTACTATGTGAAGTAGGTTGTAGTTAAGAATAAAGTCTTGAAAGGAACAAAACTTAATCATCTGCATGCTAATTCCAATTTTTAAGTTGCAAAGATGTTGGGCAAGTTATAGCAAAAGGAAATCTATGGCTTGGTAAACTGGAAGGACCAGTTTCTTGTGTACAGAACAGTGCTGCAAAACCTTTTACTGGTATTGCTGGCAGAGAAAGGTAGGGTAGGTGCAAAGCCATAAACTCATGGTTGTGAAGTGAAATTGATACTAGACCCCTTTAGTAATAAAAAGCTAGTCTAAAGACAAACCTTCTACTGGAGCATTTTCTGGAATGGCTGGTTGTACTCCTTCAATAGCAAGCCAGTGAGCCACTACAGCAGTATCAAGCGGTGCTTTTGGCAGAGGTGCATCAATCACCTATGTGCCAAATAATGATATGAGACTTTGAAAAGTCTTAAACAACAAAATAAAACAGTGTTTTTGGTACTACCAAGTAATTTCTTACATCTTTGAACTCCACATCCTTGTCATCAATGTAGAACAGATCTTTGTGTCCAACAGCTCTTTTGAACCGTAAAGGATCTCCAGAGGCAAACCCATAAATCGGCTATAAAAGTAAAAGAAATACACATAAGCAGATGAATCTAAAGATGATTATACCTCCATCAAAGATTTAAATAAAGAATCTAGCTTCGACTATAAAAAAAAGCACCATTCTGATATTAAGCCCTTGCAGGCTGACGCTAGCTGAGAATTCTCATCCTACCTCTACATTTCTTAAGCTAAGTGCACTGTCCACATCGTCCGCTGTCAAAGTAGTTCTCTTGGAGTGGCGCATACACTTGATAGCCTCCTGTGTTAAGAAAATTATAAACCGTCGTGAACTTCTTTGTAATCCTCTCCCACCTTTTTCTCGTAAGCTACTGTGCAAAAGTGTGCATAACTAAATGTGTGCTAGCAGAATTGCTGAAACTATGGAAACTAAACTTAACTAGAAACAACAAAGGTATGAACTTGAACCTGCATGATCTCGCGCACACGGTACTCGACATCGGGAGCAAGAGCGAGTGCGACATCAGGAGACAAGTTGTTAATCCCGATGCTCTGCGCAATTACTTCAATCGTCTCCTTCGGCACGATGCTCATCGTTGCTCTTCAGAGACTCTTCGTCAACAAAATTGTAATACAGTATATGCATTAGCGAAGATAAAATGATTGGCATGGCGGCAAATCCAATTCGGCCATGGCTACTTTCGCCTGATTGGAACTCTTCACAGAGAAAAATTACAATTTCTCATTTTTACTTCTTCAGCTTTTGGAGGGAAGTTCTGTGTAAAGGGGATCGATCATCAATGGTGAAGGTCGAAGCTGGAGAGCACTGTCGTCGGATTAGAGAGTTAGGGTTTCGAAAGGGCTCCCAGATCGCGTCTGAGAGATGTTTATTCGGATCGGGGTAAAAATGATCAAGCAACCCGATAAGTCAAGCGTAGGGGGCCGTTTGATAAAAGCTTTATGGTTGTGTGCTTTTTATTGGGCAAGTTTTTTAGGAGCCCATTTGGGAGGAGTTCGGATCTTGTCCCGACAAGCGCCCCAACATGAGATCGAATCTGCTCCTAACATCTAGCGCCTCACAAGCGCTTTACACGCATATTTATTAGGAATATCTTCCGTACGTATTGATTATTATTCACGGGAGATGTTTCCAACATAAAACTACAGCCGCACATTGACAGGTTATATGCTCTGTTGGGACACTTGTTATGATGCATTGTTGGGACCTGAACCACGTTGACTGAGTCACATGAGTATGGGACTGAGGTTGGTGTGATATGCACACGATCAGATCTTTACATAGCGCTCCTCACAACGCACCCCAGCGGAACATCTCCCGTGTAATTGTGTTCATGCTGAGGTTCCATGGTGGGATGGGGCTGTGAGATTGGCGTGAGGTGCATTCAGTAAGGAATAAATCCAGAATCCTATTTGGGAAGGCTTTAGGTTTAGGGAGTTTGGAAGAGGTCCCAACAATTAATCACAACGGCCTTTGTAATCATGCATTGGGAAACATCTCCCATCTCCCATGTCCGTTATTGAGACTATATCAGGTCTTGGCTTTAGGGCGATGGGTTATTAGGAAAAAGTCCCATATAGCCATAAATTATGTTTGGTGAAAATCTGAAAAGTCTAAGCCAACGCGCTAGGTTTTTTTCTGGTATTGGCACCCTTAATAGCTTCTCCTTTGTTCCCTTTTTCCCAAAGTATTGGTTGCGAGAGATTGAATTCCGCGTCAATAACGGAACAAACCAACTAACACACCAACGTCCTCTATTGGTTTCAGAATGCTAGACGAGTGACTAAAACATGAAACCATGTTTAGTAACTATCTAAAACTCAAATGCTTAACATGAGCAACCGACTGTGAAGGTAAAAAACCTGTCAAGAGTGCTTTTCAGTTACCCAAAATGTCTCCTCGCTTTTTGTTTGCTGATAAGATAGAGACATTACACCAGCCGGGGGAGAGCCCTTCCCGGTTCCCGCAACAACGAAATGAGTAACGAGGATAGGATCAGTAGGGAAGTAGTCTTGCATGAACGTTTCGAAACTAATGTCGACTCTTTGCTGCTAACCAATCTGCCGGATAATTTCCTTCTCGTGATAGATCTGTAAATCTTCGAAATAGGTCAACACAGTTCCAAGGAGGTAAATTAATATATATATATATATATATATATATATATATATATATATACTGATTAAGGATATATACCTATGGTAGTCAAGCTTCTAAGCTTTTGATTCGATCTTGAGCTTGAGCTCAAGTATCTAATTCGAATCAAGTTTGAGCCTGATAGTTTATAAGTGAACCCCGCAACACAGAGCCCCCTTCGCTAGTGCCTATGATAACTAATAATGAATTTCCTTACATTACATCATGATTAGAGGCATAGTTGAAACTCTGGGATCTTTTGCTAAAAGAATTATTTTACCTATATGATCTCTTACAATACAACCAAAAGCAGTCTTACCTCCTCCTTTAGGTTGATCTTTATTCCATTTTTATGGAGGGGGAGTCCATCTTATCCATGATTGAGTTTTTGAATCAAAGCCTCTATATTACCCCCATCAAGTAATCCTTAGCTTTTTTTTTAAACTATTTCTTGAGGTTGGCTACTTTTGTTCTTGAAATTTTTGTCATTGCGGTTTTTCCATAAAAACCATAACAAGCAACTTATTCTTTCCCATATCAGATGGTCTTGATTAGGGGTGATTCGAGCCAAGCTGAGTCGAATAGTACGAGATTTGAGCTCAGCTCGAGACTATTCTACAAGACTCGAGCTTGAGCTTGAGCTCGGTTTGAGCCAGAACATTGAGCTCGAGCTCGGCTCGGCTTGACTCAAGCTCAATTTTGAGAAAAAATATTTTATAAAAATAGAAATATATATATAAATATTTTTCTATTTGATATTTAAAAACTTAAGAATTATAATATTTTTATTATATATATTATTTTCTATAATTTTATTATATTATATATAAAAATATCAAATATATATATTCGAGCCGGCTCACGAGCCAAGCTCTAGTAGGCTCGAGCTTGGCTCGTTTAATAATTGAGCTAATAAATTGGGCTCGAGCTTGGTTGAAACCGAGTCGAGCCGAGCTCGAACAGCTCATGAAAAGCTCGACTTGTTGCCACTAGACCTATTCATGGGCCGAGTAGCCCGACGGGCCGACCCAACCCAATGTAACCTATTCTAATTTCTAAACCCTAGCCAAATAAATACCCTTTCTTATTCCTCTCTTCAGTCTTCATCCTCTCTCCTCACTCTCACTCTCAATAATCGGCACAAACCCAGACAGGCAGCCACCATTGTCAATCTCAGAGGCGACATGCGAGCTCAAGCACCGGTCGTCTCTCTCTCTCTCTCTCTCTCTCGCAGTTCTCATTCTTAGTTTCTCATTCATTGAGTCACTGTCGCATATTCTCATTTTCTCATGAACTGGCGCCACCAGTGAACTACAGCGGTGAGTTCGCTGTGTGTGTGTGTTCTATCTTCTCAATGTTTTTATTTTCACCAGTGAACACCAGCGCCACCAGTGAACTCCAACAAACTCAAGCGAACTTAGGATGCAATCTTCAATAAAAGTGAAAAAAAATCATTATTAGATTAGGCTTTGGGCTTTTTAAGAGGGTCGGGCTCGGGCTCGGGCTCAGGCTCAGGCCTGAAAAAAATTTGTTAATGAGGAGTGAAAGCCCGGCCCGAGCCCAGCCCATGAACAGGTCTAGTTGCCACCCCTAGTCTTGATATTCCACCTTGTTTTCCATTGGCAGCTTATCTATTATCAAGAGCCAAAGAAAAACTTCTATTTTTTTTTCCAAACATTTGAATTTCCACAAATTGTTTAGGAATTTCAAGACATTCAACAAATCTCTAATCACTTGGGTCTTTAGAGAGTTATATTCTTCTTTGAGAGGGAGCTTGCCCTTTCTTGAATTGCCCCAAATATGTTTATCTTCTTTTTCTGTCAGGGGAACATATACGAATGGCTCTTATTTTATCAACTATAACTTGTGGGATATTTTCATTTAGCTTATCAAAATTCCAAAAATTTTCATCACCATTATAAAATCGCTTACATTTATCTCCAAATCTAATGCTTCCTAATCTTTATCCCGGAGTTGCTCTTTAATGGGTCCTATTCCCACCCAGTTATCCATCCAAAATTTACACATATTGCTATTTCCTATACACTACATCATGCCTTTTTCTCACCTCATTTGAGAGCTAAGTTATTCTTTTCTATGCCCATTGGGCTTCTTTGGGAGGTTGGTGTTCTAAGAAATCTCTTCCTTTTGGATATTTCTCTTTCACCACTCTGACCTAGAGGTTTAACTCCTAATTGAGAACTTTTCAGCCCAACTTCATCATGTTTGCTTGGTTTATTATGGAGGTTTTTCTAATTCCAAGACCTCCCTTATTCTTCTTGTCCGTGTAAACACTGTCCCACTTAGTGAGGGCAAAAATTTTATTATTTTCTTTCTTTCCCCATAGAAATTGCCTTTGAAGTGTATCCATTTCCTTCTTCGGTTCTTTCGGAAATTTCAAGTAGCCCTTGGAATTGTGGGATGTTTCCAAATACAACCCTCAAAGTTTTTTTTTTTTTTGTGACAATTCTTGTTATAGTGGGAGCTCCTAGGTATTTCTCAACTTTATTTGCCATAGGAATCCTAATTTGCATTGACCTGAAGCATTTGCACACTCTACCAGGATTGCCTTAACTTCGTGTCCAACTTCTAGGTTGGCCTTGGAAAAGATAATCACCTGCAAATTGTAAGGTCGGGATTTTTGGATGCTATATATAATTCCTTAAATTTGCCCTTGGCTTCAATTTTAGTTTTTCAACTTGTCTTGTCAGGGCTTCATAACACAAACAAACAAATATGGGATAGGGGGTCTTCTTGCATTATTCCCTTACTCGGTTTAATAAAACTTGGAACTCACCGTAGTTATACACTGCTTTATCTGGTTTATCCATTTTGCATGGAAACTCAAATTTCTCATAACTGCCTCTAAGTATTCACAGCCAAGCTTGTTATATGCATTATTCATGTCTATTTTTGTATGCAACTAGCCTTGTTTTTTCTTTCTTTTTTCCCAGAGTGTGAAAAATTTTGTGTTAATAGAATATTGTTTGAAATTTGACTACCCAATACAAAGGTTGACTGATATGGAAAAATTAGATTCAATAAGATAGGTTTCAACATGTTGACTAGGATTTTAGCAATTACCTTGTATATGACATTACATAGACTGATGGCCTTCTATTGGTCTAAGTTTGTTGGACTCTTATGCTTTGGGATGAGAGAAATAAAGGTTTTGTTTAGTCCCTTTTGTCATTTTTTCTTTCCAGAGCGAAAGAAAGCTTTTTTATATTGTCCTTGACTGATTGCCTAATGAGTAATGATATATTAGTATTTTTCAAAGAAGCTTGCATTTAATCCACCAGGGCATGGAGCTTTCATATCCATCATAGAGTTGAGAGCTTCTCTCTCTCTCTTCCTCTGAAATTTATGGATTTAGCACATTGAGAAAAAGTGTCATAGTTTCTTGTACCTTCCTTTTTAAACCTTGCTCTGAAAGCTTCTGTCAGTTTCTTTTGTAAATCTTACTTTCAATGCAAACTAACAAGCCCTAAAAATATTTGGATTCTTATCCTTAATCTACCTCTGGCTATATTTCTAGATAATTAATTTTGATAAATTTAGTGATTTTAAGAAACAAATTTTAAATTGAATGCATGAAAAGTAGGATGATCATATGATGGGTCGGGTTGGGCTCTATGTCTACAAGGATCCATTTTATTTATATAGGGGTTTGGAATTAAAATCAGAATAGTCTATTCCAATTTCAACTGTTTGGTTGGTAGAATCAGAATCTCATTCACATTCTTAGTGGGATGACATTCTTCCATTTGAGGGAGTGGCCATTCCTCCTTCGCTCGGGAACTCGGGAATGAAAATCCATTCTAACTAATTCCAATTCCAACCATGAACTTGAAGGACCCTAAATACATTTTATTTAATAGTAGGATCAGGCTATCGTTGGGCCCAAGCCAATCTCATAGTTTTATGAGCATCATGCAAGCCTATGACTATGTTAAGGATGAACACAAAACCTAGGCCAAGTGTGGAAACTTGCAAGTTAAGTCAAGCAGGCTAAAAGATGATTACCCCTATGGCTCTGTTTGGGACGAGTGCAAATGTCGTTTTAATGCATATATGCACTCTATTTAAGTTGTGGGTTTTTGGCAATAGCACATTTATGTACCGAAAGTTATAGTTTGACAAATTTAGAAGCATGTTTGCATTGAAAGTAATAACAATATCCATATTTGGTCAATATAAGGAGTAGATTCTAATCTAGGAATTCATGTTTGCACACACTACAATTAAAAAATCATTTAGTAATAAAGTAAATTTGTCAACACAAAACTAAACCATTTGCATTTGCATTAACTCTCTTCCCAAATAGAGACTAATGAAAAGTGTTTGAAGTTCCCCCCTACATTCTTTAACGCAAAATTAATTTTAAGAATTGTTTTCTCTAAGCTAAAATCTCTCTCTCTCTATATGTATGTATATATATATATATATAAGTATGGATGCAGTGTGAAACTTTTTTTTGGACTAAAATTACCCTCTATGTATTTATTTGAAAATTGTACAAAAGTCATTTATTTATAGTTTTAATGCCAGCTTTAATGGCTATTAAAATGCCTATATAAGTGTATTTAATCCATTTATATTTTAAGGATTGAAAATGTAACTTCAATTATTACTTTCCACCTCATTTAATCCCCTCATTAAGTCTTATAATTAAGTTATTAAATCTAACATTCTCTTATTAAATCCTATATTTTTAAATTATTTTCAATAATAAATGCTACTAATTAAATCTATGTTAATATTTTTAACAATATAAACCCATATATTTTAAAACTGAATAAAAAACAAAACTATTTTTTATCCAAGTGGTGGCTAAGAAATTCAACAATCCGAAACAAATTAATCAACCTATGAAGCCATAGTTAGGTAATAGAATTTTTAATATAAAAATAAATATAAAAAATTACAACAAATGTAAAAAATATACACACTTATGATATTTTTTATTAATAAAATTAAAAGATAAGTGTAATAAACATGAAGTATTTTTATTAATGATGAAGATGAAACATAATTTAGAACTGACAAAAAATAAAATATAAAAATTAATAATATATAGTTCAACTTTTGGGTTAAATGTGATAAACTTTAATGTCATTAACAAATAAGAGAAATTAATAAAATATAAAAATACAAAAATAAAAAAACTTAAATTTTGCAAAATGGCATTCAGACACATGTGTAATATCATGTATTTATCTAATTAAACAAAAAGTAAGTGTGATATATCAAAATTATTTTTACACACAAAAATTTAAATAAAAAAGTAGAAAAATTTGAACACATCTATAATTCTATATTTACACTACTATTAAAATTTTGGATAAGATTGTGAAACTTTATTTTGCCTAAAATACTAATTTTTGAATATAGTCCCAAGGTTTAAATTATAAATTGAATGAACTACTATTTTCACCTCATTCAATTCCCTCAATTTAAATCTTATGTTTTTTTGATAAATGAACAAAAGAAAAAGATAAAACGATACAAAAAGAAAATTCTAAGCCAAACAAGTAGGCCTGTCAATGATACTTGAAACTTCACAACTCGATCCATTTATCACATATTTGGATGAGGTGTTTATGTAATCCAATATGAATTTTGCAATCTCCATCTGATTAATAATAAAAAATGAAAATAAAAAAAAAAACAAAAAATACATAAATACATAAAGTTTATAGAAAAATTTGGGTATATTGTTACTATCATTATCATCATCTAGAATTGTAACATTCAAAACATGTGTGTGCTTACTGCTACCTTTAAAAAGTCGTTTAAAAATCTGACTTTATTTTTTGAAGGAGAATTCGCCCAAGCATACCTGTAAGTACATTTGAATATTTTATTATTTAATTATTTCACCCACAAAAAAATAAATTAACAATTTACTTTTTGCATAAACGTTAGCTATATAAGGATCTACTTGGTAGAGAGATAAGGTAGAATTGCATAAACATCCCTTTGTACTTTTAACCTCCACAAAAACCTATCTTCACATTTCAAATAATTACACAAATGCACATTTCTCTTAACTATGTTGTAATCGTGGGTTGATATCCTTAATAGGCCGTTATTGTAAATGTGCAAAAACCAACGAGGGGTAGCCTAGTTGGTGCATTGGATGAAACGATTATGTGGTTTCAAATATGGCTATTATCAAAGAAAAGAGCCATTGATGTGATGTTGTATTAAGGGGGTCTTAGGTAGTGATTAATATAAAAAAAGAGTGCAAAAGGAACATCATGATCAATGTAACACTATTCTCTCCTTCCTAAATGAAACCCAAATGTAAAACCACCTTTATGAGGTAATTAGCGGGGACCCGTATGATGCACAAGCTTTGCTAAGATAATTTGAGGCAAAAGGATCTAAGGGTGAAAGTTGGGTGGACCCAATCCAAGCCCAACGCTACTCAACCAAAGCTTTTGCATAGGTCGGGCTTGAGTTTCTGAACTTCATGCTAGACTTGGGCCAAAAAGCTAGGCCTAACTAAACTTGGAGTAGGCTTAGGTTAAGGGCTTGGGTATTGATCTGATACAATCTAAGTCTGCCCAACATTTTGTGTTATACATATATTATCGATCTACTTTATATGGAAATTGAGCTACAAAGATCAATATGCCCAAGTCCAAGCTTAGCCCAAGTAGGGATGGCAACAGAGTGGGTTCAAGAAGGCTTTGTAAATTATAGACTCTACCTACCTCCCTAAACCTCCTAACCGGTACCCACAACAAAACCCATATTGGGTTGGATTTTGAGGATCCAAACCCTCTCCGCAAATGAAAATGTAAAACCCTCATTGACCCCACATTCAAGGATAGGGGTGATAGGCTTTAGAACCCACATCTAATTTCCTATTATTTTTTGTTATATATAACTAATAAATAAGTAAAGTAACATAAATAAATAACAAAGTTTCCAAATATTTGATTAAAACATAAAAAAAAACACATAAACTATCAATTATCCTTCACATCAAAATCAAAATATTATTAAATTCAACGCCTAGTATACAAAAGTTTATATGCTTTCCAATAATATGTGGGTTGGGGATCGGTGGGTCGGGTTTAGCATAGTACCATGCCCTACTTGTAACGTATGGGTTGTAGAATCCCAAGACCTAGAGGTGTAAAGTGGGCCGTGTCGTGCTGGCCTGCGGGCCATCACGGGTTGTGTCGTCCTGCCTAATGAATTTTGTGTATAAAATTGCTTATATGTGCAATAATTAAATAAATTAGTATAATAAAATTAAAATAAATATATTTTTATTAATATATTATATACTATATATTATTATATATATAAAAATATATATAAAAAATATATATATGGGCCATGCCCACAGCCCACTTGGTCATGCCGTGCTGTGTATCGGGCCAAAGCTATTTATTTAAAAAAATTGACAAAAAAACTTAAAATTTTAATTTTATATGATTTTTGTGTATAAAATTGCTTATATATGCAATAATTAAATAAATTAGTATAATAAAATTAAAATAAATATTTTTTTTATTAATATATTATATACTATATATTATTATATAATTATAATATATATAAAATATATATGAAATATATTTAAATATATATAAAATATATGGGCCGTGCTACGAGCCGTGCTAGGCCGGGCTGTGGGTGGCACGGCCCGCTCGGTCGTGCCGTGCCGGCCAATGGACCTAAAATCCCAAGCACAGCACGGCCCGTAGACCGTTGTGTTGGGCCGGGCCGGTCCGGTCCAAGTTCGTGTTGGGGCACGGGTGGCATAACCCGATTTACACCTCTACCAAGACCCAACTTTCCCCAAAACCCATCATTCAAGCAAAAACCTGTCTCATTGGGGTGGGTACCCATTGGGTAGGGTAGAAATTGCACCTAGGTTGGTATACTCAAGCTTAACCTTGGTTTGGGCCAAGCCTAAGCTCAAGGTTTGAGACGGGATTGGGTTGACCCTTTATCCGACCCAACCCACCCAAGTTGCACCTCAAAAAAGAGGACCGTGACATTCCTGATCGTATTAGTTTTTATTTTTATTACATTGTTTTAATTTTTAATAAAAATTTATTTAGTAATAGTTTTTATTATTTTAAATGGATTAAAGGATTTTAAAATAATAATAATTGAATGTAAAACTATTAATTTTATTACTTTTTTAAAATTTATAAAAAAATTATAGTATCATTATCAAATTATAAGATTTAATTTTGAAACTAAAATTAAACATGTATTAATTTGTATTTACTTTCTTTTTAAATAAAAAATATCAAAATACTTCTATTAATTTGTATCATTTTTATATATAGGAAGAAAATTAATAAGTTGATGATTTAACCAATAAAAGTAAATTATTAAATAACCCAGGTTAGGCATACACAAAGTTAACTAACTACTAATTAATTACTTTTTATTAATTAACTTAATTCATTTAAGCTAATGAAGCAAATTAGTTAAGGTACCCAAGTTAATTTAATTTAACTAGCTTCTCTTTGATCCTAGCATGGCCTACCTAAAAAAACAGAAGATCATAGACCAAAAAGAAAAAAAATACTGACCTTCTAATGGCACCAAGAAAAATTAACCCCAAAAACTCCCAAATCTTTAAAACTTCACCAGAAAACCTTTTGAAAAAATAAAATGAAACATATCCTAACTTGTACTCCAAAGAACAGAAGAATAAGATGACAAAATGCAAATGTAGCATCAGCTATGGCACGTCTTCCCTCCATTGGATTTACCCGGTTACCTTCTGTCCATCAACTGCTGAAAGAGAGCAAGAAAGATAAAGAGAAGGAAAGAGTACAGCAGAGTGAAAAGATGTTATGGGGACGAAATTGAGAATATTGGAATTGGAGATTAGATAGAGCTGTAACTCAAACCTTTCCTGCTGTGTTGAGTATAAGATAAATAGAGAGAATAGACTGTAGAATTTCAAATGTGGAAAGATTTCCTACTATACAGGGATTGGTTTCCTATTATATTGGGTTGGATTCCTAAAATCATGATATATATTATACGTGTAATTACTTGGGTCCAAAGAGAAGATTGTTAATTAATTAATTAATATTAATTACATAAATACCATAAGAAATAAATATGGTATTTATTTTAAAATTTCAGTAATTATTTCAAAATAACTATTTTAAATTTCAATAATTATTTTAATTTATTGTAATGATTTAAAAATAATTTCAAAATAAATTTTAAGTAATTATTTTAAATTCCAGTAATTTCTAGTGATCTTCGTAATTTTTGTAAATTTTGAAAAAATTTAGCAAATTTCAGAAAAGATATTCAACATTCTCTATTAATAAATATTATATTTATTTTAAAATTTATTAAAAGCTTAAAACTACTGAAAATATTAGTGAATGGAAAACATAATTACTTTCAACATAATAAATTTTTTAATTAAATAAATTAATAATTTTTAGTTAAATAGTTTACTGTAGTTATGGTAAACAAACCTAGCTGAAGAAGTTTGTTTGGGATTAAAGTAATTAAACAAAAATTATTGAAGAACACAATAACAAAACAAACATGGTAACACAGTAAGTAACAGAAATGGGTCGGATTTGAGACGAACATAGCAAAGATCCGACCCATTTGAATAATCTCTATTACCCACTTTGCATCTACAATGATCGCTCGAATGGACAATCACAGTAGATGCGTCCCAACTAACACAGGTATGCTGAATGTAATAGCATACCTTTGCAGTAGCAAAACGCCAAAACCGGTGCAATGAACACAACCCTTCTTCCACCGCTATTGTGAGTCTGTGATCACCTAAATCAACTGAATGTAACAATAACAGTGGAGAGGTATGTTGATAAAAACTAAATGGTTTACAGTAGCGGTGAAATGTAGCAATAGCTGAATGATTAACAAAGTGACTCATTTGTGGGGGAGGTTTTAACTAGTAGAGGTATGTTGGCACTTAACAAAGAGAAGACATTGATGACATGGTTTCATGAGAGAGCAAAAAAGAGTAGCTCAGAGTTATATTATTGGGGTAAAGAAGAAAGCTCAGGCCACCTAAGTGGCATAGATTGGATAAATCTTCATCCAATACAAAGCAATAGGTAAATATGGAACTAGGAATGGCAATGGGGCATGGTGGGGACGGGGAGCCTCTCCCCATCCCTGTTTTCGTGAAAATCTCCATCCTCGTCCCTGTCCTATCCCCGCTAAGGGGGACAAAGTTATCCCATCCCTGTGGGGATCCTCATTCCCCATGATTTTTTATAATGTTAACTATATTGTTTTTGTTTTTTATTTTATTTAAAATATAAATATAAAATAATTAAAATTTATAATACTATTGAAAAAGATTCAAGCATATTCAATTATATTTTTTAAAATATTAATATATATATATACACATATATACATATACAACGTATGGAACTTTATAATGTTCTCCCTGTCCCCATTAATGGAGATGAAAATTTTTCCATCCCCATCCTCGTGAGGGAAAAATCATCCCTGTTCCTGCCCCATTCGGGGTGTATCCCGTGTCCCTATATGGAACTTTAAAAGTTTTAAATCATTACTTCAGCGTTTTCTGTTAAGATAATTAACGGAATGTTTATTTAAGATATGGAAGGCGGTTTGTATGGAGATCAAAATGGAGGGGGTTTTAAATATTATCAGAAAATAGAGACGGTTTAAGTAATTTTGCCAAGAGATTAATATCGGACGGGTTTCAGGTTTCTAACCTGTCTATCCATGAGATGAGACAGTTATTAGGGGTTTAGGGTTTTTTTTGGATGAGCAGTGAACGCGTTGTGGCTTTGGTCATGGCGACCGAAGTGATCGACAAAGATCGGTTTCAGAAGGTTTTCGAAGCACTCGAAACACGAAAGACACTTCTAACGAACTGCACCGAAATATGGAAGAAGCTGTCAAGCCATTTCTCTTCCTTGGAAGAATCTCTCCTCCAAAAATCCAAAGCTCTAGATTCGAAGATCGAAGCCCTGGATTCGGAGACCAAGAAGACACTAGAAGCCTTGGAACAGCGGGAGAAATCGATTCCGGAGCGTGAATCGGCTGCCATTGCCCGTGTTCAGGAGCAGAAGGAAGCTGCCCTTGCGGAATTCGAGAAAACAGGAACTTCGAATCTGGGTCTGGCGGAAGCTCTCAGGTCTTATTGCCGGAAGATGGATTCCCCCGGCTTGTTGAGGTTTCTGGTGGCGAAACGGAAGGAATCTCCGGTGTTACTAAGGGCGGAAATATCTCTGTCGATTGCTGAATCAGTTGACCCTGCACGTCTAATTTTGGATGCCATGGAGGATTTTATTAACCAGAAGTCTGCAAAGGGAGGGGTTCCTGACCGTCGTTGGGCGTGTGGAATGATGCTTCAGGCACATTTTCCTGCCACTGATTCTAGTGAGAAAGCACCGGTTGTGGCTTCAAGCATTGGTGAAAGAGCATATGGAGTTGCGGAAGCATGGAAAGCGAAGATGGATGATAAGGAATCGGGCGGGTTTGGTCCTGCAGAAGCTACGATGTTTCTTCAGTTGGTTGCTGGGTTTGGGCTGCGGTCACGGTTTGAAGAAGAATTCCTAAGGAAGTTGGTGTTGGATTTCCCATCGAGAAAGGAAATGCCAAAGCTTGCTGCTTCATTAGGATTTGGGGAGAAAATGGGAGGTCTGGGTTTCGAGCGCTGTTTATTCTTTCTGCCCATTCAAATAAAGTTACTATTATTACTTCTTGATATATTTTGTTTAGTAGGGAAATCATCATGGGATTTCTTCATTTCAAAACTTTCTTTGCAACTGTAGTCTATTACTATTAGCTATCAATTTCAGATCATCTGCAAATCATATATTAATTGCCATATTTATCACTGTTTATTGTCCTTTTCTTATATCAAAATTTTACGTATTTTTATTGTCTATTGTGGTTGTCAGCGTGTGAGTATATGCACATTTTCAACTTGCAACTAACTTTCATGGTATAATAGTACACCACGTACCCATTGAGCATATGCTCAATTTAGCTCAACAAAGCCTTAGGAACTTTTTTGGGTTGTTTACGTGAATTCATTTGCACCATTTTACCATATCAAGGGCCGTATTTCCTGTTTAACTGTGAATCCGCACAGATTTCTTCACTACTTCAATCCACATCCTTTTTAGTCTTTCCCTATTTCTTTTAGTGCCTCAACTGTCATCTTATCACTTCTCACTAGTCTATTTACTGTTCTCCTATGTCACATGAACAAACTATTGTAGTTGACATTTGTAAACCTTGTAACCTGGTGGAGCTACCCCTAGGTTATGTTGTCTGAATACAAGCACTTTTCTTAAATTGTTATTATTGATGACAGAGTTATATTATATGCAATCTTAGACCTTAGATGTATCAAGGCAAGTCCACTTAATACATACAAGTTTTACTAATGGAGAATCCTCCATAATACCCAGTACCTCTGAGGCCTTTCCTTTTCCATGTTGTCTAGAACTGATCTAGAGTTCTAGATGGATAAGGTGCTCAACCTAGACGCTAGACTTTAGATGGGGCAAGGCAGTTCATAGATTTGCAACCTTAGATCTTACATGGGACAATGCAAAGACACTCGTACAAAGAAGTGCTAGGGGGTCATCCACAGTAGGCAATGTCTTCCAGGCCTCGTCATTAGCTAGGTTATAGACTGACCTAGAGTTCCAGATTAATGAGGTGATCAACCTAGTAAACTGAAGCCATAGCCTAAGCCTCTCTAATTAGGTGGACTGATATGAGCACCAGGGCAGACATCTACTCGTACCCATCCTATCACTATAGTTGTGTCTCCTTGACATTTGGTTTCAGATTGATTGCTAATCAAGGTGCCGTTTGGCTAGTCTTTTTAAAAAGATCTTCCAGCAGCCTAGATGGCCACAAGACATATTGAGCTTTTGGGGTGTTGTCTTTAAAGATAAAGACTGTTTGGTAAGTGGATTGGTCTATCGGGCTTTTAAAAATGCATGTAGAGGCTATATATCACACAGAAAGACCAGAAGCTTTATTTGAAACTTCCCAAAATTCGACATTTTCAGTATTTTCGGGTCTTTCCGTACATGCATCTTCTCATCTTTCCGACTTTTGGTTACCAAACAAAAAAAGACCGATATTTGGTCTTTTGAGCTTGCCAAAGCCCAAAAGACTGCACAAAAAGACTTGCCAAATGCCACCCAAATTTATCTAGTAAAAAAAAGACCATAATTGTCTGGTTGCTGGCTTGCTGTAAGCTTGGAAGTAGAAAATGTCCAATATTTATATGGTAATGCATTCCACCTGAACATAATCTAGAATTATAATGTAAATATGATACTAAATCCCCATCAAATGTAACATAGGATTTGTATACACTGATTTACCTTGTGTGTAATTTTTTCAACCAGAGTCTAGTAGGGGTGCTCATGATTCGGTTAACCGAACTGTGGGCCTATTTTTGAAACCGAACTGGTATTATTGGTTTCTGGAAAACTGGTAATAGAAACCGAACTGAAGCCGATGTGTTAATTGTTGGTTTTCGGTTTTATATATTTATACATTATATATTATGCACATTTATTAATTTATAATATATATATATATATATATATATATATATATATATAATATACACAAATATACATAAAATATATAGACATAGATGTATACTGATTGGTTTGGTTAACCGCCAGTTTTCTGTATTGGTTAACCGAAACTGAACCGGTACCTATGGTTTTTTAAATACCAAACCGAAACTGAACCAACCGGTTCAGTTAACTGGATTTTCGGTTTGGTTATTCGGTTTTTCTTGCTCACCCCTATCCAGTCAATGTTGTTGATGGAAAAGAAGCTTCTGATATAGACTATAAATATCCAGGGGTATTGGGGTGAGATTAAAGGCTATTGAAGTTGATATCTTAGGCATAAAGGGTCATTAGCCTTCAAAGCCTTGATTGAGGAATGTAAGCAGGTGGATGAGTAACAAAAAAGGACTTAAATACGAGATTAAAGCAAGTCTGATTTGATCCTGAACTATTACACTGGCATGCCCTCTTTCTTCTTTTACTTTTTCACTTTGAATTACTTCCTCAACTGCAACATGTCCATTATTTTGTTCAGTTGTTCTAGGCCAGTAATAGCATTACACAGGGTCGTTACCTTTTCACCTTTTTCGTGTGTGAAATTAAGAAAGTATTTAGCTTTCTAACTTAAACACATAAAAGGAACCCCTGTAACATCTAGTAATCTACATGTGGTGGTCTGTGTTGACCTCTTTTCTTGTCAAGAAAAATCTGATAGGTCCTTACATTTATTAATATATTATGATAGATGTAGGCTTTCAAGAAATATGAGGGTGATGGCTTTGCCTCATCCAACCAATCCAATTACATTCTGTTCTCTCTTAATGATCTAATAGTGTACCTGTATTGCATGCATATGCTGCTTGCTTTTAACAGGTAAGTTCTTGAAGGATCTTTATACTAAGCACATACCCATTTGGGGTATATAGAGGCACTGTGGCTTGGTTTTCCTTGGAGGTGCCATTAGCTTTGCCTTCCTGTTCTAGGGGCACCATTTAATGACCCAAAACAATGACATTACTCTAAAGTTTCTTTTTCTGTCTTGTGGGCTCCTTATATTGCTTAATAGCCTTATGTGGCTTCCACCTAGAAAGGTTTTAATATCCACCGTCTGCAGCAACAACCTTGTAGCTGGTGTGTAGATAATTAAGACAGATCTCCTGCCTAAATCTTTATGCTACGACTGTCTCTTTTAAGGATGTTTTTGAATGATACACTAGTTGGATCTTGGGTTATGATATTATTCTGGTGGTTGTCCATGTATTAAACAATCAGTCTTCTGTATGTTAAAACAATGTTGGACATCATATTATATTCATACACTTGCCCTTTTTTTTGCTTCAAGGGGCTACACAATGTTGCTTCAAGGGACATCATATTATGTTAAAACAATGTTGTCCATCCCCCTCCCTTACCCCCCAGCTCTGGTGGCAGTGGGATTTGATCCCAGGTCTCTATTCCGAGAGTCAGAGATCCTACCAACTGAGCCATCATCAATTGGCTTGGCTGTATTCTTATCTGTTGTAAATTCAACTTTATAAAATTGATAATGAACTCAATAAGCTTATCCAACCATTTGGGATTAGTTACACCAATCCTGTTCTGGTACCAAATCACTCTATCAAGGGTCATCTTCTAAGGCATAGCATGGGGCCATGGATTTGAAACAACCATCCAGGAATCACTCCATAAGTGTTTATTTGGACTTGGGATCAGTAGTTCGAGGCAAACATGGCACTAGTGGAGTTTTTTTTTTTCTTTTGTTCCCCCTGTTACTTCTATTCATTCACATGTAGAGGCATGCTAGAAAGAAACCCTACTTAAGAGGATTAAAGTGGAGACCACCTTCATGATTATGATCTAATTGGGGAATGCCTTGATATTAGACTACTGTGGGACAAGTGAACATCTAAAGGGGGTGGTTTAGAGGGTATGTAGGACAATTGA
This sequence comes from Nelumbo nucifera, assembly GCF_055504915.1. Lineage (NCBI taxonomy): Eukaryota > Viridiplantae > Streptophyta > Magnoliopsida > Proteales > Nelumbonaceae > Nelumbo > Nelumbo nucifera. Next base: position 22,942,649 of record NC_142650.1, read on the forward strand.
ATGGGTAGGAGAATGGGATACAGGGAATGATTTACCAGTTGGATAGGAACTTTGAAGAAAAAAGCCCTAGATTGAGCATAAGTTATGCTGGGTGAGTGGATAATGGTGGGGGCAATTTCTTTTGGAGGCAGTAGTAGGGTAGGACAATTAAAATTTTGATCTGGAGTAGGGGGAGAGGTCTTCTAAGTTTAATGCTTATTTTGTCCTTATGTGGAGTTGATGATAATGGGTCATTCCATCAAAATATGATTGCCCCTATTATTTTGTTAGGGTGAGACAATGTGTCAGTCCAGGCAACATGATGGCTTCCTACATGTGTGGCCAGTTGAGGGTTTCCAGAAGCCATGATATCCGGATATGGCAAGGACATGACTGGACAAGATGTTGGTTATGGAATTTGTACTGAAAGTTGGAAGTACCAATACTGATTTGGCGTCCATGTACTGTATGGAAGTCAGATTTCCTCCTCACAAAATTGGTCCTCAAACCCACCTCAAAGCCCTTGCAGCTGCAAATCGGGAACATCACTGTACTTGTATGCTTTTACCAGTGTTTAGAAAACCAGACCAGATTGGACAGTCGGATCAGTTGAACCATGACCTTGGATCTCGACTGGTTCGGTCATACCCAATAACTGCTTTTGATAAAAGACCGAGGAAAACGGCTAACTGGACGGTTTAACTGGTGAACCGGTCTGGTTTCATGAAACTGCCTGGGTCCTTTAATAATTGAAAATTTAAAATGCATTTGATGAGACTTGAATCCGTGACCACTTATTTCTATATATTGCTTAATTACCACTAGTCCACCTCTTTACTTGTGTTAATTAAGATTTAAGAATACAAGAATCTTACTTTACAGCAGAGTAATATATTGTGCTTTGCAACGAGATGTGAATTAGTATCTGATTTACGTAGGAACCTAGAAGATATTCATTTTAGAATTCGAGTTCACACCATCTGCATCCGGGATGCAGAAATTTTTTTGCATCCGCGAATGAGAAAACACCATATCACTTATGGATTTTAGGACTAATGGAGTCCAGACTTAACGAGTGTTTGGACTCCAAAGGCTTTTAAAATTTGTTAAAAGGTAAAACCCGTCCAATCCCCTTTTTGGCTGGATTCGAAAGTCCTGTTCCCCTCTTTATCTCTCGTTCTCTTCCTGCCTCCGCTCTCCCTCTCATGATCTACCACCATCTACCTTACTGGTTGCACCGCCAGAATTCTCTCTCTCTCTCTCTCCTGTTTCTTCATCTCTCTTCCTTGGAATTGGCAACCCAACCCTCCAACCAGTGCCGCTGCTGCAACCTCTGACACTCCTGTTCTTGGTGCAGGATGAGAGCATCAACAGAGCAGTCATAGCAAGTTCAGTCGGCACGCTGCTGCTCTTTTGTCAGAGGAGATCCACAATAGTTGGTACTGCACCAGATTCTGCAATAAGGATCTTGTTCCTGGAATAAGTAGAAATTAAAGTGGAAAAATAGTTTCAGAAAATAAACAAGGAAGGCCATGAATGGATTGGTGAATAACTCAACTGAATATGAGAGAAATATAATGTATGTAACGTACCTTTGGCTATGAATGGTGAGACTTGAGTAAAGCAAAAAGAGCAGCTTCGATGGCCTCGTAATCTTGTTTTAGAATGAAGCATGAAGACAAGAGGAGTGATGATGCCCTTGTTGACCAATAATTTTTTGGCTTCACTCATTAGTTTTGTGATGAGATTCCAATCACAGCAATTGGTTTTGGGATTCAAAGAGAATGGCCTTCTTGTCATCTGTGAGAGAGAATCTCAGGCGGTGAGGATGGCTACTGAAGGAGAATGAAGGAGGGGGAGAGAGAGAATCTCGAGAGAGAAACAACAGAGAAGAGAGAGAAATGTTTCTCGTCCTCAGCCGCGGGCGGCTGTGGTTGCCGGGGGGGGGAGAGAGAGACTCCTGTTGAGTTATGATAGATAAGATGGAGTGGTGTGGCCTTTTTTCATTTGTGGTTGCAGAAAATCTTCTGCATTGTGGGTGCAGAGGATGTGAACTCTTGGAATTCCATGAGATTTCCTTGGTTTGTTAGAACTTGGAAGATTACATATGTGCTGTACATAGTTTGTTGATGAGGGAGAAAATGCTTTTAAATGAGAAATGATTAATGAACACTTTATCACAAGTAAAAAAAATAACATCAATTCTTTTCTCTGTTTTCCATGGAATGGGATTCTGCCCTAATTTTTTTCCCAGTAATGCAATGCTCTGTATTTCATGAAGTTGTTTATTCTGAGTGTATTTCTTAATAAATGTTTCTGCATTTTATTCACAGATATAATTGATGAATTGGTGAAGAATGGCAAGGAGATCGAGGCCATATATTTTGCTTCAGAGTCTGGTTTAACTGAACGGTTTCCTCCTCTTTCTCTGCTTAAGTCTTATCTTAGGAACTCCAGAAGAAATGCCACTACGATACTGAAGAATGGACATTATAGCGCAGCTGCAACTGTACATCCACAGCCAATTGCATTTAATCTTGATTCTCCATCACATTCTAGTGCATTAGGAAGTATTTAATATTCACTCCTGCATGTGCATTGTGCTTATAGTACGTATGCACATCAATATATATGTATAAATGCGCCAAAATTTTCTACTTTTTGCTGTCATTGTAACACAGCTGCATGGACATTATGTTGACATCTAACTGTAATTAGCTTCAATTCTTCATCATCTTCTAGTGCTTAATAAAAGATTTAATTGTCAATTATATTGTGCTTATCAATACCTTGTTGCATGTTTTGTTGGTCCATCAGGAAGAAGCTAGTGTGCTAGAGTTGAACTCAATTAAAGCTATCATCAAATGCGTCGAAGATCACAAGCTTGAGGCTGAGTTCACACTTGACAGCCTAAAGAAGCGACTCACTCAGTTGGAGAAGGCCAAGGCGGACAGAAAGAAGAACATGGCAGCAACCAGCAAACCTCAAAACAAGAGAGGCCGAGGGGGCAGTGGTGGTGGCCCACCTAACTTCCGCCCATCCAAAGCAGGCAGGCCTTCAAATTCTTACCCATCTTATGGCCGTAGGGGTCCACCACCCACTGGACCTGCACCTCCAACTAGATATTCTGGGGTGGCAGCATACAATTATCCAAGTCAGAATGCCTACGAGGGTCCTCCTCCAACATCTTTTGCATCACCATATGGAGCTCATTCCCAAAACCCAACTGCACCACTTCCTCAGCCCTATGCATTCAAGCCTGAAGATATGGGTGCTGGTGGTGTTCGGGCTGGTGGATCATATGGGGGACAGACTGGTTATGGTGCTTACGATTATGGTGCTGCCTCTCAGCCTACTTATCCGCCTTCCTATCCACAGTAGTCTTGAATAAAGTTTCGGCCGGATGATGGATATTTGTTATATGCCAGCTTGAATGGTTAATGGATGTTATGTTAACAATGGGGTGAGGCTTGTGTTGATGTAAAGCCTAAAGGATTTGTCGTCTCTTAAAATTGAAGGCTATGATATATTTTTCCTCCTTTTTTGAGAAGGATGCCTATCTTGCTGTATGTCATTGAACCCTTCTGTTTTTCGTTGTTTACCTTTCATTACTCGTGTCAGTTTCATCTCGGTTGTCTGATTATATTCTTATAAAAATGAGTCTACACGTTTAGGGGTCGAAGTCGAACATCGATACTTTTTCTCGTGGGGGGTGGGTGGTTTGTGGTTATTTTGATCGATCTAATTCAAAGGGTCTGTTTTTTCTTTTCTTTTTCTTTGGGATTTTTGATATAGGGGAAAGTCAACAGGATTTTGGTTTCCATTGAACAAGATACTGATGTTCTTTTTTATGTAGTGTTTATCAAAAATTCATTTTTCCTGATGTCACTTATCCATCCATCTCCCAAGTGGGTAAGTTATCAGATGGAATAAAGTTATTCCCTTTAATAATTGATTTTTATAGTTAAAATGGTTATTATCTTATTTACCTAGAAAATAAAAAAATATGAATAAATATACTTACTCGAGTAAGTGCATTTACGCAGTAAGTAGCTTCCAAAAAATGAATAGGGCGCAACTTCTAGTTGGACTCATGAATGGTTAACTGTATCATTGATTTTGGTGACTTACGATTAAATGTTCCTTTATTCGAAGTTTTGACATATTTTTATAAAATCACTTTTATGGAAATACTTTTACGAAAGTGCTTTTATAAAAACATTTTTATAGAAATAATTTTATAAAAGCACTTTTATAAAAATACTTTTACATTAGTACTTTATCAAATTCAATTAAGAATGATTTTATAAGTGGTATTTTAAATTTCAACTAGGGATAATTTTGGAAGAAAAAAATTGAATAAGTACTTGTTATATAAGCACTTAAAAATTTAGACTTGAAAAATAAGCCCTTATTGTTAAAATAAACACTTATTTTGGACTTATTTTCTAAACACCAATAAGTGCTTAATGATGTAATCCCGACCCAAATAAACAATTATTTCAAATAAACATCTATTTTTAAACACTCCCAAACATGGCCAAAGACTAACCGTGGTATGCTTGGACATGAAATTGAGTTCTGCATCACATCAGTACTGTAATATCAAACAAGTGTGGTGCGTTTTTAGGTTATTTAAGTCTGGCATGTTTGAAATTTTAAGTTCTGTAACACACACACATCTCTTGGTGTGGTGTGTTTCCAAGACATTGGAATTAACAAAAGTTATTTATACCAAATCAATGTTTAACAATCGAAAATAGGTGCGGTGCATTATGTAACACAGGAAATAAGTATGTTCCAAAATTCACAATATTTGGCATTTTGGAACCAGTTATAACTCATTTCCAAACATGCCATGGCCTCTGCAGTGCATTTTCAAACCAGCTGGAATCAGCTTTTAACCAACACCCCCTGAATCTTTGTTTTTGCTGTCATTTCTCGCTTTCACAAGCACTAAAGCAAAAGATTCCAAACGCAGCCTAAGCCTAGTCAAACCATACCAACCATCAGCTGGTTGCCGGATGAGCAGTCCACTGTCCTCAGCAATCTGAATTTATTCCACATGGTGTAAACAAAAGCCAGGGTGATGGAAATTACACAAAAAAGGAGATTGAATTAGGATCAAGTTTACTAGAATGATCAAATATGCAATGCAAACCACAAGAATTAAAAAGGATAAGATGAAAATAAAAGCAAAAACACCCCCCTCCAGGTCCTTGTAAGTTAGGGTGAGTGGTAAGGAAATCAACCAGTGAGGGCAACTGATACACTTTGCATTTAATAACGCTTACAAAAGGAAGAAATGAGAAAGGGTCAATTGATATCTTCAGTTCTCCACAGGGTGAGCTACAGGTGTCAAACTTGTATTACCATCAATGAACCAGAAGAAGGCCACAGACAACAAGTACCACGTAGACACCGCAATCCAGGAATGCTGCGGCAGCTGCCTTCTGTAACACCAACACAATCTCCAAGGCCTTACCTACATCCGCTATCCAATCAAATCCGTCTTCTGAAGATCTCTGCTCTTCTTCCTTAGGGTTTTCAGTGCATCCTTGTTTCAGAGAAAGAATTCGTGCAAACACAATTGTTGCATCTGTCAACAAGATTAAGTAGAGAGGTCTGAAGGTGATAATGCTCTTTACAAAGCCACTGCTTAATAGAGGAATGTTGAGATGGGATAGAACAACAAGAAGGGCTATGGTGATAGAACAGAGAAGACGGTTAACCTCAGAAGCTGAGATGGAGGAGCTGATCTCTTTCAAGATAATCTTATTGGTGTGATGCAGCTGTGTTTCTGCACGTGGTTCAGTATCAATCATAGAATTGGATGAATGTTGAGCTGTTGGTGAGTCCATGGCTGGCTCAATCTCCTTGATGACATCCAGAGGAAGTTTTCTGGATCCAATGTTTGTTGCACATTTGCGCAACTGGGGTTCTGCTTTCTTAATGGCTTTAGGAGTATCACTCTGTAAAGGTTCACTACTAGTCTCATGCTTTGGCAAGGCATTATCTTCACCACGGGGGGCATCTGCACTACCAAACAAACTTATGAGCAATAACATGGCATAGTAGTAAAGAAAGTAGAGCAAGACAGCAATAACATCTTATTAATAAGAAGTTATGAAACTTGCAAGTTTCAAAAATTGGGGGAACAAGACATAATTGCAGTTTGAGGGACAACTTGCCACATATTGGCTATGTACATGATCAGGACCCGCCACTACATAATGCCACCTAATAGAGAGAGGGAGTACACCAAAGGTCATCGTGCATATGATTTTAAGCCCAACTACTCTCTATGTATTATTTTCAGAGATTTCAAAGAGTTTTAATGGAACTTCATCATCCAAGTATATAGATCAAAAAACATATTTGCCGTCATGTTTAGCTAACTTTTGGCCTAGTTAGTCTCCATGATGGTGGGTTTGGATCCCAGACTGCATTATGGCTATGGATCCTCTATCTAGTCCCAAGTTTTGGACTTGATGGTGGTAGGAACATAGTTGATGCAAATGCATGTTCCCTAGAAAACAACGATCTACAAAATAACAGTTTTGGTGTTACTTTTTTACGGTAGGCAGAAAGGTTCAAGAGTTTAATTAACTGGAAAGACAACCATATTTGTTATCTAAAACATCCCACCATTCAGAATTGCAATTTAACTTCTGGAAAATCCATGTAAACAGTTAGCAAGGCTGCACCCAACATGTTGAATTAAAACAGGAAATTTCGGTTAAATAGCATCATTATATTTTCTTTTCTTTGTTGGAGTAGGTATAATACTGATCATAAATCCAATGCTCTAATCATGGTTTCCCAAGGACTGAGGTATGAATGAACCTTAAGCCAAGTTGTGAACTTGTGATATGGAGTTATAAGCTGTGCTTGAATCCAAAAATCTTTACACTTAACCTTTATTACCTTGCTGCTGGAATTCTAGCACTCTGTTTCATAAAGCTCCAAAACCTTGACAAAGCCACCCATTAAAAGCTCATAATGGCAAATATATTGCACCCAAAGGCTAACATCCCCTTGTATGGTACCACTTCCTTGTTTCAGGAATCATGCAAAAGTTACTAAGTAAAAAGCATCTGCTGACAAGGATTAACCCACTCCCATAAACTCTTGAAGACTTGAACATCAAGTAGAAAGTTAGAACCCAATAGTCATATTACAATTAGGAAAGCGTATGCGTTGATTATCTTTCGATGCTTGATACTTGGTGCAACATTTTTTAATTCTCTGATTGAACCAGCTATCTGACATCAGTCCAATATTTACAAGGTCATTGTCAAGTGAAGATGGTGGAGTCAAGATAGGCTTGACCCTGTATCTCCAATTGGATGAGTCACTTATCTATACAAAGGAACTGTCAAGTTTTTAATGTGGAAGGCTGGAAGCTGGATAAATAACCCATTGATGACATCGCTTATCTAGGGTCCATTTATGATTTAGAATTCATCTTATTCATTTGTAACCACAAACCTTATCCCTGTAACTTTACCATCCCCTGAGCAGTTTTCCTGGTAGCAAATAAAAAAAAAACAAAAAAACTGTGCAGTAACTTATCAAAAGATAAATAAATAAACTGTGCAGTTTTCCATTGATGATGTAAAGAAATCCTGGTTTAACATGATTATAAGAAACTAGTGGCCCATTTGAACTCCTCTCCAGTGGTATTCACTATCTTTAGAATGTAATTTCTCCCCCATTGGGATGCTATAAGCAAAACTTTTTATGGATGTTCTCTTTGTAATCCTATGGTTTAAGGATTACGTGTAGTTCTTCTGATTGATTTGGCAGGAAAACTCAGAGCGCAGACTGACTCTTGTACCTCTTCCAGGTTTAGAGTTTTGTTCCTCAATCGATTGGATACGATAAAGTGAAATTTAAAATGTCTTCCCTCAGTTACCTTGTTTCCATTTTTCTGTTTATAGTTAAGCTATATGGTGCCTATCGGAGAAAAGAAAAAGAAAAACAAAAGAACATTTATATAATGCAGAAAATAAGATAACTTTCTTTGGGTTTCACACGGTTCCCTTCCCTTGTTTCATAGATGAAGAATTAATATCACGATAATAAATATCAATAGAAAAATGCGTTAATTTCTGAAAGATTTCAAATACAATCAATTTCAACAAACTAATTAGAAAATGGAAATCAATCAAGGAGATGAAACAGGAAGCTGGCCAAAGATTTCCGGTTCGTCCGTCATTTATCATTAATTTATTTACGTTTATAAAATCAAACAGCGAACTCAAGATATTGAATTTCGACCAGAATTTCAAACCAAGGAAGTAGCAGAAAAAGGCTAGAAATCAGAAAATTAAAGAAAATACTAGAAGCATAGATAACAGATTTACGAATTATATGTATATACATTTAGCAGAGAAGGCGAAAAAGGGTACCGTTGCTTTCGGCTAAGAGAGTTCCCCGCAGATCTTGATCGAAAAGCACTGGTGGTGATGAGGCTGTATACGTATGGCGACTAGGTAGTAAACATGGTGCTTGTGTTTGTGTTGATGCTGGTGTTGGAATTGATGGTAAATCTTGGGCTTTGCCCATGATGAGGGCGAGACGATCTGCCCCTCTGTCAACGATTTTCCTTCGTCGAGTTTCTCTAGCGTTCGTCTCCATCTCTGTCTCTCGCTTCACCACAGAGCTTATTCGTGATTTGATTGGAGTCTACTTCCTGGTTTCTGCGTTCGTTCTTGTCCTTCTACGACTACGAGGACAATCTCCTTACCATCCTCTGGTTTTTTAACCGAGTTCTGAAACCTTCGGTCGATTTACCCTGATTAAATCTTATATATATTTTCATAAATTTGAAATTTACCCTCCATATCTTCTTATATTTACTGCTTCATATAACGGGTTTGCTCATTTCGGCCTTTTATCCAATCCGGGCTCCGGGCTAGCCAATTCACCTGTTCAACTTTCTAGTTTCTATTGATATCATAGGGCGGCAAACGGATCGAATCGAATATCCAGATTGGTTTATATTCGTATTCAAATAGAATTGGAATTACAAGTTACAACCAGATATTGCATATCAAAGTATCGATATAAATCCCGACATATCGTAACATAAATATTCTACCTTTATAAAATTTTTAGTGTTTTTAATCTCATAAAATTATAATATTTTATATACTTTATTTATTAAAAAAATTATCAAAATAAATAGGTCTAATGGGAGTCAAAAGATAGGATACAAGAGTAATATTATTGTACTCTCAACGAGTCCGCGTTCTATACCCCGCAGGTGCACCGGACAAGAGCACCCGCCAATCACGTTCGGCCATGTTGTCCATCCTAACGTTAACGGTAAAATGTACGTTAATCCAGGTTCAGCGGGTCAATCGGGCACGAACCGGTTACAACATGACCTCGAGTAATTAAAAGTCCCCCAACCTTCATTCTGCAAACTTATTTCCGCTGGATGTTTTTCTCCTTCCATCGAACCCTAGCCACACACCAAACCCTCCCTCCATCGACGACGACAAAGAGAGCTCTGACGGCCATCGACAATGACAAAGAGAGCTCTGACGGTTACGGGTGTCCACAGTTTGGTTAATAGAACCATGCAAAATTTTTGTAAATTGCCGTTTTTCAATTTCTTCAAACCGAAATTAAATCGGTATTACTAGTTAATCAGTCTGTCGGTTTTGGTTTTTGACTGATTCAGTTTTTTGGTTTTTTATATTTATAATATATAATATATATTATATAAATATATGTATAGTATTATATTATAAATAATAAATGATATTTAATATATTATAAATATTATAAAAATATATAATATATTTATAAATAGATCATTATAAATATAATATATATATATAATGCATATATATTTATATATAATATATAGAAAATATGTGACATATATTTAATATATATATATATTTCGATTACCGTCGGTTTTTTTGGTAGAGTAACTAAAAACCAAACCAGTCCTTTGTTTTTTCAAAAATATCAAACCATTGGTTAACCACATTTTTTCGATTCGGTTCAATTTTTTTAGTTTTTTCGTGGACACCCTACTGGCGGTAGGTAGTTCTGGCCTCTTCTCTTTTTCTTCTCTTCTTCTTCAACTAAGTTTAAGAAAATGGCGGTTTCAAAGCAAAGTTTGAGTCTGAGAAAGGGGTTAGTATCAATATTTTCTTAACGGTAGAAGCCGGAAGCCAACGACCACTCAACGCAGGAATATGACCGGAAAATGACGACATGAAATGAGAATGAAAGAAGGAAAGAAAAATACAAAAGAAACAAAGAAAGAATGAAAGAAAAGAAACAACTTACCTTAGCTTAGGCGGAAGAAAATCAGAGAACTTCTGATACAAAAAACTCAAACTCATTGATGGAATACCAAATTTTGGTCTTTGTTGGAACGACGAGAATGGGTCTGTAGAGGGAGGGTTGGGTTTGGTGGAAGGAGGAAAACATCCAGTGGTAAAAATTCGCAGAATGAGGAGGATTGGGGGGCTTTTGATCACTCTGGGTCATGTTGTGGTCGGTTTGTGCTCGCTTGAACCGCCTAACCCAGGTTAACGTGCATTTTACCCTTAACGTTAGGATGGACGATGTGGCCGAACAAGATTGGTGGGTGCACTCGTCACTCGTCTAGTGCACCCATCAGTGCAGAGAACGCGGACTCCCTCTCAACAAGTTGCTTTTCCCCGAAGAAGCTAATTATCATTATCATTCTTAATCATGAATGGGATTTGGATTTTTGGCTCTTAAATTAAATATGTCAAAAGCTTACGATCAATTAGAATAATTATATCTTGTTGAAAATTTAAAAACCGTAAGGTTTGATGAAAATCGATGTACAATGACCATTCAGTGTGTATCATTTGGTATTTACTCCATTCCTTTTAATAGTTCTTCTTAAGGCCATTTTTGTCTTTCTACATGTATTTAACAAGGTGACGACTCCTAATCCCCGTATTTGTTCAATTTAGCTATCGATTAAAGACCTGTGTAGATTACTTTTACGAGCTTAATCAGATAGCAAGCAAATTGATTATTGGACAGTAGCTCAACAAGCTCCATTTATTTCTCATCTTTTTCTTTGGTGGTGATTTCATGATATACATTCATGCTCATAGAGATGAGATAGCTAACCTCAAGGTATTCTTGGATAAATTTCAATTGATGTTTAGAAAACAAATTAATTTTGATAAATCTAAGCCATGCTTGGTACAATTTTCATTTTTTCTCAATCTTACCCAAGATGAAATTTTAAAATGGATAAGAATGGGTAAAAATAGGCAGAATAAGAAAATATTGCTATGAACCAAACACTTTTTTCCTAAAAATGAATTCTTTTCAACTTGACAAGTGTCCTACGTAAAAGTACTTTTGTAGAAGTGCTTTTATAAAAATACTTTGATAAAAGTACTTTCATAAAAGTGATTTTGTAAAAGTGCTATTATAAATATATTTTCATTAAAGTGCTTTTATAAAAATACTTTTGTAAAAGTGATTTTATTAAAGTACTTTTGTATAAAAGTACTTTTATAAAAGTATTTTCGTAAAAGTACTTCCATGGTAGTGCGCTAGCAAACATTTATGGCAACAGTTTTATAGGCAAGTTTTCCTCAAAAAATGAAAATGAGCAAGATGGGGTATGATTATTTTTCATGCTCCAGGCTACCTCAATTTTTGTGCTATGGGTTGATTTTTCATTCTAAAAAAAATGTGGCCCATGGCAAGAATTTTGTAACCAAACACTCTAATGTTATTCATTCTTAAAAGAATGAGGCCCAAAGCAGTGAACCAAACATAGCCCTAGGGTTTGATTTGAATTTAGTTGAGAATCAAGCCTCTACCTAAGGATTCAAAGTACTTAGGAATATTTGTGCAATTTGGAAGAAACAAAGTTCATTCTCTTCAATATATTCTTGATAACCTCAAGAGTGAGTTGAGTAAATGGAAGTTAAGTTCTTTGTCCTTTGCAAGTAAACTGGTGTTAATTAAGTTGATCATTTAGGCTATTCCCATCCACTGTATGTCTTTTTTAAATCACCTGTTAAGGTGACTATAGAGATTGATAAAATTCAGAGAATTTTTTTTGTATGGTCTTCTGGTGATTCATAATGCTCAAAGGTTAAATGGTATTGGTAGGATATACTCTGTCTATCTAAAACAAAAGGTGGTTTAGGAATCAAGAAAGCATCTGATTTTAACCTTGCCTTACTTTTTAAATTAGCTTGGAGTAAGGGTGAACAAATGGGTAGGTTCTACTCATAACCAAATGGAACCAACCTCAAACCAGCATTAAACCGATCCTAGCCAATCTGTTACAGGGTAGGGTTTAGTTCCAAATTCTTGGAACCGACCCCCACCCGGGCCAATTCTAGGGTCTAGGGGTTTACCCTACCTGAACCAACCCAATGAACAACCCTTGGTTAGCCTTGGTGGAACTGACCTTGTTGGAACTTGCCTTGAAATAAACCCTAGAATACTTTTGGGGATGTGAAGATTTGAGCCCAAACATTCATTGTTACAAAGGCCACGGTCTCACTTGACCATTAAGTTGCTTAAATGATTTGATCATTTGTTTTCATTTTGATATTTGAATGTGTAAGTTGCTTAAATGATTTGATCATTTGTTTTCATTTTAATATTTGAATGTGTACAATAAGTAGTGCAAAAGGTAGTACTTACAAAATTTAAATTTAACTTTCAAGTGTTAACCATATAATGATAAACTCCATATTAAGTTATCCAATTTAATCAATAAAGATAATATAAGTTTTAAACTATATATTATATTTATTAAAAATCAAGTTTATAAAGAACTTTTTTTTTGGTAAAGGGGGAGAGTGAAGAAAGTACAAGTTCTATGGGTAGACCCTAGAACCGACCTCAGAACCACCAAGGCCAAACCGACCTTAGAACCAACCTTTATAGGGTAGGTTCAGGCTCCAAAAACTTGGATCCGATCCCTATAGGGTAGATTCCATGCTCTGCCATGGAATTGAACCATCCCATGCTCACCCCTAGCTTGGAGGCATCTTTTTAGTTAAAAGTGCATATTTGTTAGTTTGTCACTCTCCTGCAATAAACCTCCTCATCTTAAAAGAATCATTTCAATTTTTAAGGATTTGGAATCTTAAGCTAATTGCTCTCATATTTAAATTATTTGTTTGGTGATATTTTAATGAATTTCTCATGCTTAAAACTAAGTTGTGGAATTAAGAAGATCCTAATTTTGGAACCATGCTTTATGTGGTAAGCATTTGAAATCTCTAGTTCTCTTGGATTATGTTTAGTATCATTGCTGTTTCTACTATAAACATTTGGGGTTTATCAATACAAACTTTTTGAGAAACTAGTAGATGTGTACGTGCTTTGCACGTAACAATTTCAAACGATAACAACAACAACAACAACAATTGTATATATGTTGGTGATTTATTGCCTTTCAACCTAAAAACTTGTATCAAATATTCTTACTCTATAGCTTATATCAATATTTTCAATTTATTGTGTTAATTGGACTATTGTTTGCCTAGAGACCGTTTAGACTAATAGAATTGTTACTTGACGTGGATTTTAGGTTCATTTTCCACCAAATTGCTTGTCTGTAAAAAAAAAAACCATTGACTTGGCCAACAACATGATGACCTAGCTAATCAAACCATTGAATCATTTGATTTATTTAGTAGGTGATGGAATAGACATTAATTTTCTCTTTTCATAATTTTTGTATTCCATTTCCATCATTTAAGAAAGTGGTTTCATTGTTAAGGCAATTTTAAATATTGTATTCCCTTTCTATGATTAATAAAAATTCTTCTTATTTATCATACTTAAAAACTGATTTTATTTCCAAGTTCATTTTTAATATTCAATTTTTATACTATTAAAATTGTTATTCATGAATTTAATGTTGAGAAACAAAAATACATTAAACATATGATTCAATGAGAGAGAATGGAAGTTAACCTTAATGTTGTGTAGTTCTTTAAGATGCATAAAAGAATTTCATTTATGTCTTCTTACACAACTCAACAAGAAATTAACAATGGAGGGCTCGATTTGTCATATTTTGACCTCATTTTAAACAATCAACAAAATACTTGATTTTCCTTCAAATTCAAATACGAAAGCATCGACACAAAGAGGAAAAATGCTTCTTATAGATTATGTAGAAACTCTAAGGGTTCTTAATGGTTTCCCTAAAAATAAGTCACTAATTAAAGCCTTTTTTAACTTGTCATATAATTGCTCCATGGGGCTACACAATAGGGGTGGCCCATCCCCTAAACCCATAACCCCCCAACCCATGTGTATGTGGGATTTGATTCCAAGTCTCTCAACTACAACCACCAAGAGACTTTACCAACTGGCCAGTTGGCGCCTTGTAAATAGAAGAACCACATTGAAAACTTATTTCTTTAAAAAGAGTTTTCAATTTCCAATCCAAACTTTTCTTCTTAATTTTAGTTGTGATGTTATTCAGAGCCTTCTTATCAATTATCATTGAATAATTGGAGCACCCAAATATGGGATGATCATATATATATATATATATATTAAAACAAAGCGGTCAAGAAATTTTCTCCTTTTTTATTTTTTTATTCCATGTCATTTTTTTAAAGAACCAATGAGATGCTCTCCTTCCCCAACAATCTCCTCTCCTAAAATTTATCCTAAACTACCTTCCCCACTTTCTCCTAAATCATCTTCAATTCCTATTTATCTCTAATTTTCTCTCCAAATTATCTCTAATTCCTATTTATCCTATTTGCCACTTTTTATCTATATCTATCTAAAGAAAGTTTAAATTAAATATTTAAAAATTATTAAAATATTTTAACAAATTATATAATAACTTTAAAATATTTATTAAAAACACAAAAAATAATTATAATATATTTAATAATATTCATATTATTAATAGTTTTATATTTCTACCAAATTCATCATGAAATTATGTACTAACAATACAAATTATGATTTTCCAGATTATTGAAATTAAATGTTATTCAAATAATAGAAATTTAACATTAAAAAATAAAATATTATTTCAATATTTCAATAACAAAATATCTTAAATAATAAAATACTAAAAATAGCTAAAATATTACATAGAAAAACATTTAATTATTTAAATATTTCAATAACTAAATATCATCAATTCAAATAATGAGTATTTTTCAATATTTTATATATTATTCAAATATTTCAATAACTACGTATTTTAAATAATGAAATATTTAACATAACTATATTTTAAATAGTTAAAATAACGAAATTAAGCATAACATAATATTTAAAATAATAATAATTTAATATTTTTATAAAATTAATAATGAAATTATGTAATAATAGTATAAACTTTAAAATAATTATTAAAAACACAATATAAATTATGTACTAACAATATAAATTATGATTTTCCAGGTTATTCAAATAATAGAAATTTAACATTAAAAAATTAAAATACTATTTGAATAACTAAATACCTTAAATTCAAATAATGAGTATTTTTAAATATTTTATATATTATTTAAATATTTAAATAACTAAATATATTAAATAATGAAATATTTAACATAACTATATTTTAAATAGTTAAAATACAGATATTATGCAATAAAATAAAATCTTAAGATAAAAAATCATAACATAATATTCAAATTAATAATAATTTAATATTTTTTAAAAATAATAATAAAATTATGTAATAATAGTATAAACTTTAAAATAATTATTAAAAACACAAAAAATAATTTAAATAGATTTAATGATATTCATATTATGAATAGTTTTATATTTTTACAAAATTCATCACGAAATTATGTACTAACAATATAAATTATGATTTTTAAGATTATTCAAATTAAATGTTATTCAAATAATAGAAATTTAACATTACAAAAAGTAAAACATTATTTAAATATTTCAATAACTAAATATCTTAAATTCAAATAATGATATTTTTCAATATTTTATATACTATTTAAATATTTAAATAAATAAATATTTAACATAACTATATTTTAAATAGTTAAAATAACGAAATTATGAAATAAATTAAAAAGTTTTAAAATAAAAAAATCATACTATTAAAATTAATAATAATTTAATTTTTTTACAAAATTAATAATGAAATTATGTAATAATAGAATAAGTTATATAATTTTATAGGTTATTAAATTCAATTAATAATTAAAATTATAAAATTTAAATAAGGATATTATTTCGATGCCTAAATAATATTTTAAATAACCAAATTCACTTATATAAATGAATAATTCTAGAAAAATAACTTTCAAATAAAATAATATTCATTAATAATGATTTTAAAATCTTAATCTATATTTATTATATATATAATATAATGAAATTATTATTTATTGTATTTTCAGTAAGTATTTATAGTTTTTTATGAATATATTTTCAATAATTATGTATAAATATATATTTCTTTTGTTATTTAGTCAAAACTTTTTAATAATTATTGGATATTAAACTACTTTTATTTAACTTTTTAAATTTAGTTTATTATACTTATTGTATTTATTGTATTTTTGTTGTACTTTATTCATAGATATTTATTAGAGATTAAACTATTATTTGAGATTACAATATTTATTGACTAACTTAATATATTTTTTTTTGTATTTTTGTAACTATTTTAATTATTTTATTTTTGTTAGTTATTTATTTTATTTTCATGGTTAATATATTTTCAATTATTGCGCATTTTTTCTATAATTTTTTAATAATTATTGGAGATTAAACTACTTTTATTTATTAGAGATTGAAATATTAATTTAGATGAAATTAGGAGTGTTGATCACAGTCTGGTTTAGTTCGGTTGTAGGCTATTTGGCCAATCAAATCAACATGGTCAGGTTGGGGAGTTGTTTACTCGAAATCAACTGACCATTAATGAAAACCAACTAAATCGGGTTGTATTGGTTTGGATTGATTTTCAGTTTGCTCAATTGTTTTAAAAAATTACATTAAAAGCTTAATTTTAAAATTTAAAAATTACATTAATATTATTAAAAAAATAAAATTATAATATAAAATATTTGAGACTAAGAAATTTGAGAATTTCTCCACTTTACCGTATTAAAAATTACATTTAAAATATAAAAATATTAATATATATCTGTGATTGGGTCATTTAGTTTTGGTCAATTTACAAATGGCCACAGCGAAATTGATCCCAATTTCAACTGAAAATATTAGAAACTAAGCAATTCGGGTCGAGTTGGTCGGGTTGGTTGGTTTCATCAGTTTGATGAACAAGCTTAGCTGAAATAAATTATTGTTATTTTTGTATTGTAAAAAGTTATTAAAAGTATTATAAAATACAAATAATTAGTCATTATTTAAAAAATTAGAAATATAAAACAATTGTATACTCTTATGTGTTTTATTGTTTAACTTTCCTTAAGAAATTCTACGCATCGCACGGTTCCTCACTAGTAATCTTAGAAATCAATTTTTAAAGCCTATCTAGCAATTTTTTTCTTACAAAAATTAACCTTTTGAAATGGACATTTCGAATGAGACCCTCTCAATCATCTTGAGATTGGGAAAAAAACTACTTATAAACCAAGAGAAAAGCTAAACTAAAAACCACTATTTAAAAAATTGGATCAGATCGGACGACTTGACTGTTCAACCTGGGAATCAGTGATAGTTCTGGGTCTAATTTTGGGTTGGACCGCTTTTTATGAAAAAAAAGCGTTGATTTTGTCAAAAAACCGTTAACCCAGGCAGTCAAACCACTAAACTGTCCGACCCAAACTCTCTCTCTCTCCCCCTCTCTCTTCCCCCCTACTCCCTATTCTATTCTACTATTGTAACACACTTTCTCTCTGTCACCTCTCATATCTCACCTTTTATCTCTCCCTTTAGTCTCCTATCTCCTAATACAATTAATGTGTCAGCATGGGCTTTTAAGTTTTAAACGTCAATTTTAATGGAATGACAGGAACAAAAATTATAAATTAGAATGTGAATCTAATACGAGCATTACAAGGTTTGTTTCTCAAAAATTTAATGCTAAGGGTCAAACCGTTCGACCTAGATGGCTGAATCGCTAGCCTAGAAACCGATGGTCAAAGTGGTACCATTTGCGGGTCGGTTTTTAAAACCTTGCCAAAAGCCATAATCAAAGTTGTGGAGCCACACTCAAAATCCACATTTTAAAATCATTAAATAGTGACAATTGGACCTACTTTTAAAGACAATCAAATAGCAATGATTTTGTTCAATTTTAATTAAAAGAAGGAAATGCATCTAGCTAAAGTTCCATTAAATTTTAGTTACGATTCATTATTAATTAAAAGAGAGAAATGTATCCAACTAAATACTCCATGAAATTTCAGATACTTTCATTTAAGTAACTCATTTAAAGCAATCAAGAAAATATCAAATTTGTCCTCAAAGTTAGATCTAAAAACATTAACACAAAGGGGCAAAATTTGTCCAACTAAAATTCCGAAAATTTTTAAGGGCTATTGGTACTTTTTAAAGTAGTATAGATTATCTTGACACATCAGATAACTAATTCCACTAAAATAATGTATGCATTGGATTGGTGTTGGCATTTATAACGGAAGCATCGAATTTGGTGTTTCATGAAGAAGTGGCAATGGTACCTTCATTTAATACTAAAATGGAATTTTTTATACAAACAATGACCTATTTTATCAAAAATTGTATTGATAAACCCTGAACATTTCTAGTAGAAGCATTGATGATACCAAATACAATTTTATTCTGTTTTTTTGGTAGAAAAGATATGTTTGCATGTTTGCAAAAGCTGTCTGGTTTGGTTTGCCTTCTGGTATCACTCTACCATATCTGGATATGCTAGAAATAAGAAAAAAACTTTGTCCATAAGTGAATTTTTAAGGGGCATTCTACAACATGAATGCTCTTGTTTTCATTTTGTTTGCAAAAAAACAGGTTGGTTTTGTTTCAATAGACATCAATACATCTTTTGGGAATCATCAAAGTAATGTTTTTTTAAAACAAAATAAATCATGTTATATGATTTATATGACATGATATTAAATAGCCAGATAAAAACATGTTTTTGTTTTAATTTTAAAAACAAAAAACACATACACAACAAATAATAAGATTTTTTTTTGTGTTTTTGTTTTGAAAAACAGTTTGCATTTAAACAAGGTGGTTTGGAAACCGATAACAAGAAAAACAATTCATGTTGTAAAACATCCCTAAATAAAAAAGAATGGCAATCTAAGGAGATGTTTGACACAAAGTGTTAAAAGGCTAAAGGCGGAGGCAAGGCGAGATTGGGTGTGATAGGGGTGAGGCCTAAGCCTCGAACAAGAAAAAGAAGCAAAATTTTATGGATATAAAGACATGAGAAAATACAAAATCAAAATTTTATATAATATTATGTGGCTTATTTGATATATTAGATATGGATTTGAATCCTACCTGAGTCTGAGTATTTTTGTCAACAATCAGATTAAAAACCTTGGTGGCATAATCCATGGAATTGTGGTTGAAGAAAAGATGAATCATCTCAAATAGTACAAAAGGATCTTGCTCATAGCTTATTTTGATTATTCTAGCATGTAGTGGGTTGACTTAGCTGATATTTCTGCACTTCTGCAACTGGGTGATGATTCCATATCGATCATCACTACTCCTATTTTAATTTGAATTTGGCAAGAAGGGAGATGTGCTGGCAACGACCAGGGTGAGAAAACTCATTTGGCCGATCTGTTATGTCTTGTTTTGTGTAAACTTTCTTGTGCGGGCGGGTGTCTATTGACTTGCACTGAGGTTCAAAGCCTAAGAGTGAGGCTCAATCTCAAGTCAGACTGGAATAGAATGGAGTGCAGAGCAACCCCCCACAATCCAAATTAAATAGATATAGATGCTTTTAGTATTTTGAGTGAATACATCAAGATCGTAGGACAATATTGAACTAATAAATAAGGGTCCATTTGGTTTGCAGTCGGAATTGGAATCGGAATTAGAATCAAAATTCTTCGGAATTAAAATTGGAATAGTCCATTCTCATAGTCTGTTTGGTTCAGGAATGGAAATGGGAATAGGAATTAAAATAAGCAGGAATGAAATTTCATTCTCAAGGGAGGGCAGGGAATGGCCATTCCCTCAAATGGGGGAATGCTATTCCAGCAGGAATGGGAATGGAATTTCGATTCCGTCCAACCAAACAGTTAGAATCAGAATAGTCCATTCTAATTCCAATTCCAAACCCCTTCCCGCGAACCAAATGGAGCCTAAATTTTATTCAATTCCAAATTAAATATTGCATATTAACGAAGAATAAAACAGCCACCAAAACAAAGCATCGTTAGAAAAGAACAGAGTATAATGAGAAGAAAAAAAACTAGAAAAGAATATAGGAAAAGAAGGGACCTAGTGGTTCGTTTTAGTCTAACTCTTAACTCTGGCGATCTTTGTTGCTTTCTTATTTATTTTTGGTGCACCAGTACAGCCTCACCCTTCTTCTTCTCTCACCCTTAACACTGGCTCGTTTTCTAGTCTATTGACTGTAGTTAGTTTCTTCTCTGGTCTCCCATTCTTCAGTTTCTACAGTTTCTACAATTCTACTCTAATTCAAAAGTAACATAGAAAAATGTGCCCTAAGCTTTTGGATTTGTTTATATTTCTTTAGATTCAGTTTGGAAAGAGTATAAATGCAAATGTGTACAATATAAATACATATAAAATATTATAAAATATAAGGTTTTGCACTCTACATATTTATATTTGTACTCTTTTCAAACTAAGCCCTAATCTCAAATTTTGTCTCAAGGCGTAGGCCTTTGGTCTCGCCTCTGCAGCCTTTTAAAACCATGGTTTGATTTTTTGTTAATGCGGTAATTGTTTTTAAAAATAAAATCAACCATGTTGTCGAACACCCTCTCAATGAACTATTTCTTGTTCCCAATCCATGATTTATAATGGGTCCAATTGTCCTTCTTTGCTGAGATCTACTGATTATTAACAGTTTTGTGATGGTGGTATTGTAAATCCTATTAAAATTTCTTTTGGTTATGTTTGTTTTGATTCCAATAATCATTTATGGGTACTGGAGCAGATAGTTTTGACTCTAAGACTGTATTTGGTGTGAAAGAAAATGTTAGGGAAAAGAAGGGAAATCAATCAATTTCTTTTGAAGGCTAAAACTCATCACTGCTGGAATATAGTTGTTTTTTCATATTTCTTGGCCATAGTATCTGCTCTTCAACTGTCGTCATATTCTCTACTATGACAGATTTTTTGAGTTTATTTTATCGCTATCGAAGGAAGTTGGGCCTATCAAATTTGCTTCATGTTAATGAATTCTTTTGTTTCCTTTCAGTCTCCTCCTCCATTATGTACCGTGTATCACTCTTAAACAAGATTAAAATTGAATTAGAATTCAGATAATCTGATACCATTTGCAGCCCTAAATGATTTAACCTTTTGCTTGGAGTTCATATCAGCTATGACCATCAGCTCAACTCTTAAAGTTTATCCAAACACAACCTAAGTCTTTTCAGTTCCTAACTTATGAGAACATCTTGAATTGGGAGAGACAAGACCTATACATGATCCAGATCTCATGGTCCTTGTGGCTTCCTTTGTGCCCGTGGGGTCTGTCAGAATCTACGTATGAAGAATTAGGGCCCATATTTGTATGAACCTAGCACGAACCTGCTCTTGTAGAAGTTGGGCTTGGACTTTTGGTCTTCGTTTTGGGCCCTTTCCGCATTTCCTGGTAAGCGAGGCCTCACCTTACCTAAGATTGGGCTTGGGTTGAAGAAGCCTCAGTTAACTCAAACCCAAGCAAGCCCGCCCAACCTTTAGTTGTCATAAATATGTATATTATATGTGCATAAAAGCTATGAACTCATACTATATATTATTTATTTCATAAATAATATATGTATATTATATGTGCAAATCCTTAGATGGATAAGTGAGAAAATTAGAAAGGATAGAGTTAGAACGAAGTCATATGAAGCAACTTATGTGTAACTCTGACCATTAATATGTGATAAAATGAGAAAAGTAGATTGGGATTGTTCGGTCATGTGCATAGAAGATTATCTATGACACCTGTTACAAAATTTTGTTACATGTTGAAAGGACCAGAAGATTAAGGGTAGATTGAAAAGAACTTCATGGAAGTGATAAGAAATGATTTAAGTACCCATAATTTAATAATGGATATTGACCCTAAACAGAATGGAATGGATAAATAGGTCTCATGTAACCAATCCATACGGTTGGGACATGACTTAGACGATGACGATGATACATCTAATAATATTTTTATATAATTTTCCTTTTCGTTTATTTATAATGTTAGAATACAGTCAATAGAAATAAAAAACTGAAAGAACATTGGAAATGATAGACTCAAACTTAGACCAACCTAACTTATACCCGACCAAGTTCACCCAAGCGCAAAAGCAAAAAACTTGGGCCCGCATCAGACCTGCAAATTTTAGGGTCGGGCTTTCCAGGCCCAAACTATATTCCTTTACCAATGGTGCAAAGCCCGACCCATGATCACCCTTACTTAAAGCTGACGTAACTTATCTGTGGATTTAGATGTCCTTGGGCTTGTCTAGGCCAGATTAGTTTTACTTTGGGTTGTGAGGTGGTCTTAAGAATGGGGCTGGGTTGGTCTCAAATTCGGACCACCCAGCCCAAATTGCATCATATTCATAATAGGACTGTCATTGAGGGCCTCGGATCTCCTATCCACAAATTTAGAGAAATGTTTCTAATACCCGTCAGTAGAGTTTTGTGAATATAGATGTGAGAAGAGTTTGTGACTAGAAAACCCCAAGTGGTACATGAGTTGGGGCAGACCCGACAGAACTGAACCTAATTATATAGGGCCTAGGTATAAATTATTTTGGTTATTCTAAACCGATTAAGACATCTTCTAACCATGTATATAATTGACTAATTGTGCTACTTGTATAAGTAATTATGTATATATGAATTAGCATATCACAAGCATATCTCCTACCTGTTATCTATTTTTCTAATATTATGTCCAAATGTATCTATTTAATTATTTTCAAACTACATGTTAAAAATATTATCAGGTCCTATCGGACCGGACTTGTTAATGATAAAATAAAGGCAACAACCTTACAAAAGTATGTTTATATGGCTGTCACGGTTGACTTTAATATTGCAACTTGCTAGCTGATAATGTAAATTAAATTAGCATGAGCTCACTAAAACGAGCACATGCTTAAACATCCTTCTCGCAAGGTGCCAAACAGCTTGTTGGTAAGGTTTTCTGTTGGTCCCAGTAGATATTTGGAATCGAATCCTGCCTGCACCTGGGTGGGGGATGGGCTACTCCCGTTGAGGTGTAGACAAAAAAGATATAGGTGGAAGTAGAAAATGCTCATAATTTAACAAAGGGACGAATATAAATTCAGATTTAACTGTCTTGTTTGTTTGTAAGAAGTAAAGTGAAATGACCTTTAATTAAATGAAAGAAAATGGAGCTAGGAGGGGGGGGGGGGGTGTTGTAGGAAAAGGGTTCTTCTCTGTGAGGTAGAAATAGAATGCAAGATAATATGGTCTCCACTTTATATGAAAAAGAATTGAGGTAGGAGGAAGGTGGTGTAAATTTTGCATCAGCTTTTGGGATGCAAAATTTACACTGCCAGGGAATGCAAAAGAGACATAAGACTCAGTTTGGAAGGAGTACAAATACAAATAAGTACAGTGCAAATACATAATTACATATCAGATAGGATTGTATATCACAATTACAAACAAATAAAGCAAAACTGAACTGAGTACAAACTTTGCTCCTGGTTAAGATTTGCACTACAACCAAATGCAACCTGAAAAGTGCATGTGTATGATGGAACAATTCAACCAACTCTCTTAAAGGATTAAGATATATATCTGCCAAGGTGAGCTATAGCAAATTGTACATAAAAAATTATTAAAAAACATACAGGATAGTGCTATTTAAGACATGTGCCATATAATTCTTTTTAATACCAAACAAGATTTATAAAAAAAAAAAGGAAAGATGTTGACATAAGACTATATTTGGTTGGATGGAAAATAAGAGAGAAACAGAATGGGTTGAGGGTAAATTCATATCAAACTTTGCGAAATTTCTTTAGAACTTTCCTTAAAACTTTCTGTTTCTTTCTGATTCTCTATCAAATCAAACATTGCCTAAGGGATTGATAGGTTCAATGATCACACAGTAAATGAGGGACCTGATCTAATTAAATTATTTGGGACAAAAACTAGCACAGTTGATACATTGCAAAATTTTGATATTTATTACAAATAGGCTTATTAGGATAAATTTCCCCCAGTGCTATAGTATTTCACTTTTCCGTGACCTTCAATACTGATACACAATATACACAATATCATGTGATACATATCGATACTTTGAACCTTGTGACTCAAACTACAAAACTTGAGTCAGATTTTTTGCCACTTTTGCAATTAAAGCTTTGTTCTCCTTACCTTTGGCATCAAAACAAAATAGAAGTTTTCACATCATGGGGGAACTATCAAACTAACCGAAAGGCTTTGAAATTTGAAAAGTGAATTCCCAGCTGGTTAATTCATTTATTTGAATGAGAGGGATTTGTATGTTAATGTTTCCTTGTATACGTCACATAATTGACAATCTTCCTAGATCATGGAAATGTGCGTATTGGGATTCATTGTATAAAACCTGGTCATGTGGGGTAATCGTCATAAGTAGCTAAAACGTTAAATCATCCTTGATATTACAAAAGATATGGAAAAACCAATTTCAAGCATGTGCAATAAGGAGAGGGAAATTTTGCCTTTTTTTTTTTCCTTTGTCAAAGTTGAAATGCTTCTACAAGATCATAAATTTGGCATTCACGGTGGACTTGGAAAGTTTGAAATAAAATGACCGGAGAAACTGAGAAGCGGTCAGATCCCCAGAAGTGCAGTACCTTCTTCGGTGAGGGCCCGGGTCGGGCCTCCATTAGTTATTTGCAATGTTTTAAAAATCAACCTGGGGGTTGAACCGTTTTTGTCTTCGATTCATGGGCCACTTAGGCCTGTTTAAGCGAATTCAAATCGAATCAAGTCATATTCGAATTTGATTCCGATTATAAAACAAGTGATTTGAATTCAATTTAAAATCCATCGGATATGCAAAAGTCTCAACCGAATTCGATTTTGATTAAAATTTTGAATATTCGATTTAACCAATTTTATAGAGAAAACCCTAAATCTAAAATCCAAAACAAAGACATGGATACCGGTACAATTAAATATACATTATAATATATTGTCGAATTTGAATATTTATCGGATCGAATTGATATATATTCGAATTCGATCCAATTAAATAATCGGTACAAAAATCATATTCGAATTCGACCATTTATTCAATTCGAATAATTCAAATTCGATTCGTTTAAGTCAAATCTCAAATCTCGAATTCGAATTTCTGGATACCGTTTACAAGCCTAGGGCCACCGATTCAACCGGCTGGTCAAATGGTTCACATCGTTCTACGTTATCGTATATATATGTGTATGTATATATTTAAATACATATGTATAAATATATATTTTATTAATAAATAATGTATAAATATGTTTTAGATATGTTATATGTATTTTTATATTTTAACTCAGTTTTTAATTTTTTATTTATAAAAATATTAAAAATTGTAATTTGAGGTTAAAAAGACATTTTTTGAGAAAATAGCGGGGCAATGCGCCTATGGTCCCTTGGGACACATAGATATAAAAGATTTACCCAAAATCAAAAGAAAAACAATACTTCAATCGGACATCAGAGTGCAAAGTTATGCCCTCTAAAAGTTTGCATACATTGAGTGTGCAACCCACGACCCGATAACCGGATCAAATGGGTCAATGGTTGAACTAACTGGGTTGAACGGTTCTTGACCAAGTCAACGGTTTTTGACCATCTGATGGGTCTTAACTAAATTGGACCCAAAATCTTGGTTGAGTGATGGTCCAAACGGTTCAATCAACTGGATCAACAGCGGGTTGAAAACACTGGTTATTTGTAAGTCAATGATCTACAATCTGGGAGAGAAATTATGTTTGAAAAAAAACCGGCCATCAACCATATGCATAACTGTTTAGATTAGGCTGGTTTGGAAAGATTTTTATGAAGTACTTTTGTATTTATATAACGTTTGTTTTATATATTTTATACTTTTACTTTATAAAAAACAAAACTACGAAGCCAATTTTTCATACTTTGTGCTTTTGGTAAAAAGTGCTTTTGTTTTATGCGAATGGCGGGTCCCGTGTAACCACCCTTCAGTAGAACTCTTGGCCCTACCTCCACTCACAGCTGCTGAAGTCGAACCGCTGTTGTTGGTCTTAGATTGCCAAACCACTAAAAACCTTCACCAGAAGTTACGAATGGATGTGCTTTTTACAAATAGAAAATGGTAATTCTGTTTTGGAAAACATACTTTTTGTAATTTTTTTACCCAAAGGATTTTTTACCAAAAAACCAAAGTAAAAATATTTTGTATACATTATACTTGGTATTTTAAAAAGCACAAAAATAAAAATCTATCCAAACAGGAAATTTGCTAGTGAGGCCACACTAGCCCTTTCTTATTTAGTTCTTCTTTTTCCTTTTATAAGTAAGAAGCAATTAATGCTAGAAAGCTTAGAATGAAAGGTGAAAGTATAACATTTGAAGATCTACTTAGTAGAAATGGGACAACCTATCTTTGAAAGTATTGGACCTACCCGTCACATCTCAGTTATTCAACACTATATTTGTACTAAAGTTACAGTCACCATTGATCAACCTCTCAAATTAGGCTGCTTTTTTAGTATCACGAATTGAATCACTTTTCGATATGAAAATCTTCTTGCAACTTGTTATATTTGTAGACGAGTTGGACATTTTTTTTGACGCTGTTCTCAACCTATTCCCTAAGTGTTTGGTCAATCCTATGAGCAATTCTTCAACCAACGATCTATTCATCAATCTCTCGGTCCTTGGTTAAGAGTAGAAATTCCTGTGAGACGTAGCTGGAAACGTCCATTATTTAGAGAGTTTGTTAATATTCATGCACCAGAAATTATCCCTCCTTCCACCATTTCACCACCATCTACTCCTATACAACCCCAACCTTCCATCCACCCAACTGATACTACTCTCACTAGAGTCACCTCTGTTGGATCTAGTTTCGTTCCTTCCACTAGTAACCCTTCCACTGTAAGTGTCACCCCTGAAACCTTCCATCTTGCACAACCAACCCAGAAAATCCTATCTCATGTCTTTTCCCTTGGACCTTCTGATCCATCATCCTCTAGAGGTAAATGTCCCTGCATTGACCTTTTGCGTCATTTGGAAATTGAGGAGTCCACTGACCTTCTTGTTTATGACTGACCAGAGTCCTTCTCTCGAAGTGACCAAAGAGAGAGAATTTTGTCCATTGTTCCTTCCAATCTCAATGATGAGACAACTCCAAGTTGGAATCTACTGACACGGGACAATACAAATACAACTAATTTGGTTAGTTTCTTATCTTTTTTCTGTTCATTGAAAATGGCGGTGGTGGGTGGCCTCCAATAGTCACAAGGTCGCCAATGTTGATTATGAGCTGGAATTGCCGTGGGACAGAACGTCCTAAGGTAGTTCAAGGACTAGGGGTTTTGATTAAAACTCATAACCCAAATTTTATCTTTCTTTGTAGAACCAAAATCCCCCCTAACAAAATGACTTTGTTAGCCATCATTTTCATTATCCTAATATGTTTTTTCTACCGCCTGAATGACGAGCTGGAGGATTAGCAATATTTTGGAAAAATAGTATTAATGCTTCTATCTTTTTGAGCCATCCAAGGTATGTGCTTCTGAAAGTTTCTTCCACTCTGTTAATTAATGATTGACTGTTAGGATTTATCTATGAACCTTCATTTACAACCCATCGTGATGAATTCTAGTTTCAATTAAATAAATAACTCCACCATTTTAACCTGCCTTTCCTTTTAATTGGATACTTTAATGAAGCAGACAATGTTTCTATCCAAGATCCTTCTACTTCGGACAACCCTTATCGCCTTTCCTCTACTCAATACTGAAACTTAATATTTGATCATAATCTTATAGAACTTTACATTCAAGGTGGTACATTTAGCTGGTCCAATAAATGCTCTATTGGTCTCATCAGCAGAACCTTAGATAGAGGTATAGCCTCCCTTGAATGGATCTCATTTTTCCCTCATGCCACTCTTTTTGCATCTGCAAAATGGGGATATGATCATCATCCCCTTGCACTTGACTTGTCTCCTCTTAAAACCCAATATCCTAAACCTTTTAAATTCTTTAAAATGTGACTATCAGATGACTTTTGTAAATCAGAGATTCTCAATTGCTGGATCTCTCAAGTTAATGGTTATGTAACCTTTAGAATTTCTTCAAAACTGGATAATATAAAAAACAATCTTATCAATTGGAGGAAATAAAAGTTCCTAGATCCCTATCATAAATTGAAGGATATTGAAACCCGAATTATTCAGATGGAACAATCTACTCCTTGTGATCATCCAAATATTATGGCTCTTTATAAGGAATTTGATGAGACTCAATTACAAATTGAGAGTTTCTGGAGACAAAGATCAAGACAACTTTGGCTGAACCTAGGAGACAAAAATACTAATTACTTTCATAAGAGCATAATATGTCGCCAGAGAATGAATGAAATACAGGGAGTTAAAAATCATCAAGGAACTTGGATAACTGATCATAAAGATATTGGAGCCACGTTTATTGAGTACTTCTCCAATATTTTCACTCAAAACCCACCTACTGATTTGTCACTTGTTAATACTCTTTTTTCCTTCTATTATTATTGAAGAGGATAATCAAGGGTTAACTGCTATTCCATTTGAGGAAGAAATCAAATTAGTCATCTTTAGTATAGGTTGTCTCAAATCCCCATGACCTGATGGTATTCCTGCTTTAGTCTACAAAGAATTCTGGGATCTCATGGGACCTAAAATTGTTGAATTTATTAGGGAATTTTTCCAGAAAAAGAAACTGTTGAAATGCCTGAATCATACTTTTATTTGTCTTATTCCCCAAAAGGCAAATAGTACTACAGTCACAGACTATCGTCTTATTAGTCTCTATAATGTCTTGTATAAAATTATCTCTAAGGTTTTAGCAAATAGACTTCGTACTATCCTGGACAAGTGTTTTTCTCCCACCAATCTGCCTTTATTCCAGGAAGACAAATGACAGACAACACTATAGTTGCCCATGAAATGTTTCACTTTCTGAAGCACCATAAACGAGGCACAGATTTTGTGGCTATTAAACTTGGCATGGCCAAAGCCTATGACCCATAGAATGGCCTTTCCTTCTTGAAATCCTCAAAGCCCTAGGTTTCAATCAAGACTTCCGTCAAATCATCTTTGAGTGTATTTCTACTATTTCATATTTTGTTCTCATCAATGGTACCCTAGAAGGAAAAATCCTATCCACTAGAGGGATTAGGCAAGGAGATCCTTTATCTCTGTACTTATTCATTATAGCTATGGAATGCCTAACCAGAATGATTATGAAAACTGAATCTGATAACCAACTTCAAGGTATACAACTGTCAAGACAAACTCCTATCATCTCCCATCTTTTTGCAGATGATATTTTATTATTTCTCAGAAATCATCGAGATGAATTAGATAATCTGAAAAATCTTTTGCGATAATTTCAAGATGCTTCAGAACAACTTATAAATTTAGAAAAATCAAGAATTTATTTCAGCAAAAATACTCATCCCAGACATCAAAGAATGATTAAAAGATAACTCCAAATTAAAAAAATTCCTGAAAATTCTAAATACCTTGGGCTCCCTCTAATCTGGGGTAGGAATAAACACTTATAGCTATTCCTTATTCTTGATAATCTAAAAAGCAAATTCAATAATTGAAAAACCTCTTTTATTAGTCAAGCAGGGAAAATAATCTTTATCCAATCAGTTCTTCAATCTATTCATTCCCATGCTATGACAATGACAATAGCCCAATTACCAAAAAACAATCAACAACATTGATCAAATTATTAAAAATTTTTGGTGGGGTAAATCTGAAACGAATCCTCATCCCTATCACTGGGGACCTTGGCACAAGTTAACTCTTCCCAAATCTTCTGGTGGATTAGGCTTTTGGCAAACCAAGCTAGTCAATATAACTTTCTTAAAAACCTTGCTTGGCGATTCCTTAATGAACCTAAAAAATGGTGGGCTCAAATTTGGAAATCCAAATATTTACCCCATAATACCTACTTTCCTTACTCCATTCTTAGAACCAGCTCCTTCTTTTGGAGATCAGTTGCACCTGAACTTTGAGATCTTTCTCATGAGGTTGGCCATGTAGTATTAAATAATTCCAATGAAAATATCACTTCTTTCCCTTGGATACAAAATGCAGATAATTTTGCAATGATAAGTCAGCCCATTCCTTCTCATTTAACAAACATAACCTTTGCCGACCTTATTAACAATGGACATTGGCATACATCTTCTATTCAGAATATTTTTGATGCTAATCAAGCATCTAAGATTCTTGATACTCCTATTCTCCCAAGTAATACAACAATCCAATGGATTTGGACCAAACATTTTTTGGGTAATGCCTCCCGATCTCGTTTAGTTCTCATTCATGGGATCTCCATTTCTGATTTAACGCCATGTTGTGATAGATGCCATAAGGCCAAACAAGCTTGTTTGCCATTACCGATCAACAACACTTGCAGCAAAGAACCTTTTTTTTTGGTACATTGTGATATATGGGGAGGTTACAAAACCCCCTCTCATTGTGGTGCTAGATATTTTCTTACCTTGGTAGATGATAACACAAGATGTACTTGGGTATGCCTATTAAAGCACAAGTCAGAGGCTGGTCAGTACTTGATTTCTTTTTGTGCAATGGTCAGTAGACATTTTAATGCTTATGTTAAATAAATTCATAGTGATAATGGGTCTGAATTCATGTCTGGGCTGATTCAACATTACCTTGCTTCACAAGGGATATTGCATCAAACCTCATGTGTGGGCACACCCCAACAAAATGGGGTGGCAGAAAGAAAACACCGTCATCTATCGGAGGTGGCACGGGCATTAATGTTTCAAGCCTCCCTTCCCATTGTTTTTTGGGGAGAATGTCTACTCACGACAGCCTATATCATAAACTTACTACCCACCCCACTACTATCCAATGTCTCTCCATATGAAGCCTTGTTTCACAAATCCCCATCCTACCATCACCTACGGGTTTTTGGCTGCCTCTGTTATGCCCAATTACGACCACGTCCACCTAGCAAATTTGCCCATCGAGCCCATCCTTGTGTCTTTGTGGGCTACCCACATGGTCAACGTGGTTACAGAATTTACAACCTAAAAACTCATAAAATCTTCACCACAAGAGATGTCATTTTTTATGAGAATCATTTTTCATTCAAGAATGGGCCATTACTTACTCAACCCAACACATCTGTCATTCCTCTATCACCTCTAGACGATTTTGATCATTCTAACCCACCTACCACCATTGGCACTACCCAGCACCAAACCCAAACAAGCCAAATGTCAAAAAAATTTAAAAGTACTCATTTAACATATTTACAATAATGACGTATCTATTTGATCCGGACTCCAAAGAAACATCATAACCTCTCTTTTGGTGGAAGCTGAGGTCCTAAAATGAAACCCTGAGTCATAAAAATGATGCACTTGACTATTGATGCGGCACGATCCGGGCACTCCTACCTCGCTGCTGACTGGCTCCTACCTGGTCACGGACGACACCTGAGAGGAAGAAGATGAAGGACTCCCGGGGGATTTGCCCGGCAGTAATACTTCAAAGCTTAAGTTAGAACGCTGAGGGAGAAAGCAAAGAGTATAAAGAGGCTAAGAGTGCAGGTCGCGCTGGATCACTAAGTTCTCAAGATTAGCTCGAGAGCAATTAAGTTTTCAGATAGGATCTCTGATGTTCGAGAGAGAGATTCCCTTTAACTAGGGAGCTCTTATATAGGCGTTCTTGTCAAATCGGGTGTAACTGCCACTGGGCTTCTGTCGCAGCCATTACTTGCCAGGGCTGCGCAGGTGACCGCTGCAGGGTACTACCCAATCGGGTGAGTGACACGTCCCGGGAAGACAGGTACGCCACCATCTGTCGAGAGACGTGGGTGCAGTCAGTTGAATTGGCAGGGATTGTGCCGTCGATCAGGAGATGTGGCGCAGTCTGACAAGTACGGTCTTGTCAGATAGAAGCTTCCTGAAAGCATCGTGTCGCTTAGCCGCGAGCTATCCTGTCGCGTAGCGAGCCATCCTATCACGAGCTACTTTGTAGCGAGCTCCTAGGAGTACTTCGAGGTGACCCTTCTCAAGGTTGTCTTTGGGGCAGTTTTCCTGCCTTAGTGCTGGAGCGAGCTGATTATCCTAGCTCGCGAGCTGGGATAGACTTGTCTTGGAGTATTCCCTTTCAGTAGCTCGGGGGACCTCGAGCTCGCGTTGTAGCGAGCTATGGTGTAGCGAGCTGCCCCTACAGCGAGCTATGACGTAGCGAGCTGTCCTGTAGGCTCGTTACTTAGTCGTAGTCAGGCTATGATGCTGAGTCGTTTGCTCGTGCCGAGTCAGCTCCACGTGTCATTGTCTCAAGGGGTCGGGTCAAATCATCCTCCATAAATTGCCCCCCACTCCTCGGGCTAAGAGTAGCGTTAGGAGTTCATGAAGTGAGACAGGTGGATTTGATCGAAGTTCAAACTTGATTGACTGTTCGCATTAAATGTGTGCGCAGAAGTCAGGAGATTTTTGACGCTTTGAATGCTGAGAAACGCGCTGAAGCGGCTCTTAACTCTGGATGTCATGCAACCATCATTACTTCAATCATGGGAGACGTGCAGCCAGTCACATTTTGGTTTCAGAAGACGTGCAGTCAGCTTGACTGCGAACCGTTAGATCTGCCTCAATCTGGGTCGTTGGTCTAGGGGCACAGTGGCTATAAATAGGAGGGCCCCCAGGCCTCATTTTCTTTCACGCTAACTTGTTGTCTTTGGATTCTGAGGTCGTGCATCCATCTTGTCTGCCCGAGCTCTTCTGTTCACACCGTTTCATTTTTCCGGTGAGTCATTCATTCTGTCAATCATGTCTGG
The DNA here is from genome assembly GCF_055504915.1 of Nelumbo nucifera. Classification (NCBI taxonomy): domain Eukaryota; kingdom Viridiplantae; phylum Streptophyta; class Magnoliopsida; order Proteales; family Nelumbonaceae; genus Nelumbo; species Nelumbo nucifera. The sequence continues at coordinate 22,975,819 of NC_142650.1, forward strand.
TTATCCGTACCACGTTTATCCCCGGGACGGTGACCAGGACGACGATGACCCCTCGAGCTTGGGGGGAGCTTGGGAGCAAGCTCCGGAGGCTCGGGAGGCCTCCGGCAATGTGGCTTCTACCTCTCGGGGCAGAGAGCCCGACACCTTCGATCCCTCCTCTATGACGATGGGGAGGTCAGATCTCTAGTCCGCCATTTTCACCTTCCTGGGAACCTTATCTATGGTCTCCCCTCTGGCGTTCTTATTACTTTTCTCCCCGCTGCAACTTTAAGCTTCTGCACGACCTGCCGAACAAGGTTCTTGCCTGGAAGTGGGACTATTTTGTGGTCCGTAACCCCGAGGGGTGGCCCTTCCCAACTTCTTGGAGGGGCGCCATCTAGGACCCTGGGGTTGAGTTGGACTCTGAAACTCAGAAAACGCAGCTGTCCTAGGAAGCTATAGGCCTTCTCTGTTTAAATTACTTGACCGAGGAGAAGCTTGCGCAGACTGGCCTGAGTCCGGGTAGGTTGCCTTTTAGGTCGCGTAGTGCCTTGTAAAAATATATCATATGTGTATACATATATTTCCTTTCTTTACTGGACAAATTCCTTGTGTTTTTTGGAACCCATCATGTCTAGTGTTGACGCGCGCCGCCTTCTCTCCAGCAACCAGAAGCATAAGGCGAAGAGGTCGCATCCCGACCGAACTCCCACTTTTGGGGGCACCGAGTTCGAGTCTGCTAAGCCAGACCTTGTTTCTCCACCTTCTGAAGTTCCACCGGCCCCATCTGAAGGAGGCACCGGAGAGGGTGGCCTCGAGGAGGGTGAGCTCCCGAGGCAAGGGGTAATTTCTCCTGGTCCTTCCTGCCCATTCCCCTACCTGCAGTTCCCGATAGGAAACTAGGAGGGGGTCAATGACTATATCATGGCTAGGCGGAAGAGCTGAAGGGCAATCTGCCACGAGTAGGTCGCCAGATCGGGGGAGATGGAGCCCAAGGCGCTCGCTGCATTAGCCGCCTCCCACTGTATGGTGGTAAGTAGTATTTTCTTCTTCTTTTTGTTCTTTCCCTTCTTTTGCCGTTCTCTGACCTTAGTCTCTTATTGGCAGGTGAACACCGCCATCCACGCCATGGCCCTCCAGACGAATATCCACTCCGGCGACGCTCGCAATCAGAGAGTCATCGTTCAGAAGCTCCAGGGCGAGCTTGACTAGGCCCGGGGCGAGCTCCTTCACACTCACAAGGGGAGCGAGGCCCAGGAGCTGCTCGTCTGTGACCAGGAGGCGTAGATCGCCAGGCTTTCCGAGGAGAGCGCACGCTACAAGGAGGAGTCGTCGATGGTGGCAGCGGAGAGGGAGCTCCTTCGCCAATAGGTTCAGGACTTGGAGTCTACACTTCTGGACCGAACTCGGAACTTTGACACCATGGTGGAGGCCGAGCGGGAGAAGGCAGTCTGGGACTTCAATTACTCCCAGGAGTATCACGACCTCCAAGTGGAGCATGGCTCGAGCTCGTACCACTTCGGATTCAAGCTCTGCCGCTGGTTGGTCCGAAAGAAGTTCTCTGGGCTCAACCTTGATGGCATCACCATGAAAGGCCTGACTCCCGAGACGACGGACCAAGCGGAGGAGGAAGAGCCTGACTCCCCGGAGGACGAGGATGAGGTGGAGGAAGTGGACCCCTGAGGTTGGCAGCTCTGTTTTTCTGTTTTTCTGACTGATCACTGGTGGTTTCCGGGTGCCAGAACCCGGTCTTCAAAGATCTTCTTGGGCGGTTGTGCCCTTTTTTATCCCTTGTTGAAATTTCTCGAGCTGTTTGGCTCGTTTTTTTTTTTGGAATGGCAATGAAATTTCTCTTTTTCTTCTAAGTATGGTGTGGTCTTTTATTTTTTGCCAAAGCGATCTCATCACTCGAGCTATTAGAGCTGCATACCCGAAGTAGGATTTTTCGGTAATCGTTATCCCGGGCTATCCCTTAGCGTTTAAGGCATCTCTATGGTATACCGTGAAGCGATTACCATGTATGCTCGAACTATATGTTTGTAGGTGTACCTTACTTGGTCCAACCGATGTACTGAGACGAGCTATGCTTCATAGGGTTTAGACCCGAGCTGCTTACGCCTCTGATACTTCATATTTTGCCTTGACCACTGAAGTGGCCTAGTCTTTCTTGATGCCGAGATCTTAGTTAGCTCGGTGTTTTAGCCCTTTGGCTGAGGGGGTGACTTATAGTCTGTCCTTGAAGTTTGCCCATGCCATAGAGGCAACTGGGTCTTATTGCGCCGAGGTCGTGCTAGCTCGGCGTTTTGGCCCTTAGGCTCTGGGAGTGACTCATGGTCTACTCAGTAGCTTGCCCATGCCATAGAGGCGACTGAGTCTTATTGCGCCGAGGTCGTGTTAGCTCGGCATTTTGGCCCTTAGGCTCTGGGAGTAACTCATGGTCTACTCAGTAGTTACAGATACTATTGCCTTAGGTTGACAATATTCCATGCCCGAGGTACTTGTTTCCCTTCAAGGGTTTCGAGCTCGTATGTTCCTTCCCCAAGTACCCGTTTCACTCGGTAAGGTCCTTCCCAATTCGGTCCGAGCTTACCAACACTGGGCTCAGGTACCATAAATTTTCGAAAGACCAGGTCGCCAACGCAGAGGTTCCGCTTCTTGACCCTGGCGTTATAGTACCGAGCTACTCTTTGCTGGTAAGCTGCGGTCCTGATGTATACGAGGTCCCTTACCTCGTCGAGTAGGTCGAGGTTGGTATGTAGATCATCTTCATTTGCCTTGTCATCATATGCTTCTAGTCGTAGCGAGGGAACCTCGATTTCAGCTGGGATGACTGCCTTAGTGCCGTAGGTGAGGTTGAAGGGAGTCTCTCCTATGACAGTCTTATCTGTGGTTCGGTAAGTCCATAGAACACTGGGTAGCACGTCTGCCCATAGTCCTTTAGCTCGGTCTAACCGTGCCTTCAGTCCGCGGAGGATAGCTTTGTTTGTGACTTATGCTTGACCGTTTGCTTGAGGGTGTGTGGCCGAAGTGAAGTTCTGTCAGATCCCCATGTCTTGGCACCAGTTCTGGAATTTGATGTCCTCGAACTGCTTACCGTTATCCAAAATCAATACCCGAGGTAACTCGAAGCGACACACTTTGTTCTTCCAAAAGAAGTTTTGAACGTTTCGGGTTGTGATCGTTACAAGAGGTTCGGCTTCTACCCACTTGGTGAAATAATCCACTACTACCACTAAAAACTTCCTCTGGCCTGTTGCTGGTGGAAATGGTCCAAGTATATCGATGCCCCATTGCGCGAAAGGCCACGAACTGGTGAGATACTTGAGATCGGCAGCGAGTTGATGGTGGATATTGACTTGCTTCTGGCACTTGTCACACTTTCTGACGAGCTCAATAGCGTCTGCTTTCAATGTTGTCCAGTAGTATCCTTGTCGTAGTGCTTTTTGGGCGAGTGCCCTGCCCCCCAAGTGTCCGCCGCACAAACACTCATGAGTGTCGCGGAGTACGAGCTCAGCTTCGGAAGGTCGCAAGTAGCGCAAGTAGGGGAGCGTGTAGGATCTTCGGTACTGTTCGTCTATCATGACGTATTTGGCTGCTTGATGCTCTACCCTTTTGGTGGCATTGCGATCTGCAGGGAGGGTCCCATGTAACTGGAAGCTCGTGAGCGGGTCAATCCAGCTCGGCTCTGCTTGAACGACAGGAGCGACCTCCTTTGCCCCCCCCGAGAATGCTAGGCCAAGGTAGGTTCTCTATGTACACGGTTCTCATGGTGTTATCATTGGTGCTGGCTAACCGGGACAGGGCGTCGGCCTCAACGTTCTCAGACCACGGGACTTGCCTGATGAAGTGTGACTGGAAGTTGGGCATAGCCTCTTTTACTTTGGCTAAGTAGGCAATCATAGTCGATTCGCGAGCTTCGTAATCTCCTATGACCTGATTGACCACGAGCTGGGAATCGCTGCAGATGATAATGTGCTTGGCTTTCATTTCTTTGGCTAGAGATAGCCCGGCTATCAATGCTTCGTACTCTGCTTCATTATTGGTTGCCGCGAACTCAGAGCATAGTGCGTACTCCAGTTTCGTGCCACTTGGGCCGTGCAGAACTATTCCGGCTCCGCTGCCCTACTGGTTCGAGGAGCCATCTACGTGAAGGATCCAGGGCTGCTCATCCTAGTTCGCGCTTGGCCTAACTAGGAGAGATGCCGCACTGGATGCTACCTCACGGTGCTCGAACTCAACCGGCCTGGGAGCTCCAGGCTCGCCCGAACTGGGGGCCTCGTGCTCAACCGGCCTGGGGACTTCGGAGCTGAAAGTGCACTCCGCGATGAAGTCTGCTAAGGCTTGGGCCTTGATAGCAGTTCGTGGCTTGTATTGAAGGTCGTACTCTTTGAGCCCAACGGCCCACTTCGCCAGTCGACCAGAGACCTCGGACTTGAGTAGGACTTGCCTCAGAGGTTTGTTGGTGAGGACGATAATAGTATGATCTTGAAAGTACGGACGAAGCTTTCGGGCTGCAATAACTAGTGCATACGCCAGTTTTTCTATCTTTGGATATCTCATTTCTGCTCCTTGCAACACTTTACTAACATAGTAGATAGGTCGTTGGACCCGATCTACTTCTTTTATTAGTACCGAGCTGACCACTTCATCACTTGCCGAGAGGTACAAATCTAAAACATCGCCCTCTTCGGGCCGGGTTAAGACTGGTATGCCAGCAAGGTACTTTTTGAGCTCGTCAAACGCGAGCTGACAATCTTGGGTCCATTCAAACCCTTTGCTTTTAATTGCTTTAAAGAAAGGTAGGCAACGATCTGCTGACTTGGACATGAAGCTGCTTAGGGCGGCTGTTCGGCCATTCAACCTCTGAACCTCCTTCATTTTTCGGGGTGGTCTCATATCTAAGATGACCTTTATTTTGTCCGGGTTGGCTTCAATGCCGTGCCGGTTTACGATGTATCCCAGAAATTTACCCGAGGTGACACCAAAGACACTTATTCGGGTTTAGCTTCATATTGAATCTACGCAGCATTTCAAAAACTAAATTCAAGTCTTGTATTAAATCACATGAGAAATGGGTTTTGACGACCATGTCGTCTACATAACATTCTACTTTTTGGCCAATCAATGGCTTAAACAATTTGTTTACAAGTCTTTGAAAGGTCGCCCCGGCATTTTTTAGCCCAAAGGGCATGACCTTGTAGCAGTATAGGCCAAGCTCGGTTATGAAGGCAATCTTTTCTTCATCTACCAAGTCCATCCTGATCTGGTTGTAGCCCGAATAAGCGTCTAGAAACCTCAGCAACTCGTGCCCCAAGGTCGCGTTCACCAGACGGTCTGGGTCTTCCGCAGACCATGCAAAAACATCTAAATTTTCAAGTAAAAAGCGTACCAGTTTAGATCGTAGAGGCTCCTCAATAGAATCACCGATCTGAAGAGTTTGGGTTGGGTCTTTCGTCGAGGCTGGGATGGAGACGGTCTCTTCTGTGGGCACAACTCACTCCTTGCTCTGCTCTGTAGGTCGCTCCAGCTCGAGGTCATCATCCTTCTTGGCTTTCCCTTTAAGGGCGACAACTTAGCACTTGCGAGACTCAAGCTGGTCACCTCGTGCTTTCCCGATTCCGAAGTTTGTGGGGAACTTCATGGCCAAGTAGTAGGTAGACACCGCAGCCTGTAAGGTATGGGTAATTGGCCGACCTACCATGGCCAAGTAGTAGGTAGACACCACAACCACTAAGAAATCGTGGTTGAGCCTCACTATGCTAGGCCAAGCGCCGACCTCCACGGGTACTGTAATCCTTCCTTCCCAAGGGCCTGACTTCCTCTCCGCTGAAGCCTACTAGGGGAGTGTTCGCGGGCTTTAGGTCGCTTTCCTGGAGCTGCAGTTAGTCGAAGGCTGCTTTGAAGAGGATGTCCGTCGAGCTGCCTGAGTTGACGAGGACGCGCCTGACTTCGAAGTCGTTGATCTTCACATTTATGATGAGTGCACCATCATGGGGGTAGTGAACCCTGCACGCGTCATCTTCTGTGAAGTAGATGGGGTCTTCCAACCTTGGCCGCTTTGGGGGGTTCTGCTCTTCCCTGGCGGCTTTGCGAGCTCCAACTGAGGTACAACCCGCCACAATCGAGCCTCGAACTATGACGTGGATGGTCCCCCGAACTGGTCTCTCTTCGGGGGCTGCTTCTGCGGCTGTTCCGCTTGTCTGCTGGACTCGGGAGCATCTCTACTCTACTCCCCTTGCTGACCTGCTTTATTATTATTTTTATTATTACTTTGTACAAAATTTCGCAAATATCCACGACAGATGAGTTCTTCTATCTCATCGCAGAGATTTTTACAACTTTCGGTGCTATGACCATGATCTTTATGAAAGCTACAGTACGGATTTTTATTTCTAACATTAGGGTTCGCCTTCAGTCGAGGTGGCCACTTCACGTACGGAAAGTCCTTGATTGCCATGAGGATCTCGGCCCGTTTCGCGTTGAGGGGTGTATAGTCCTTTTCTACTGCTAGAGCTCGGAAAGGCTGATTTGGCTTTGCCCCTCGAGCTTGGTCCTTCTTCTTCCTGTTGTCTCCCTGAGATGGGGTCTCTAGTTCCCTCTTCCTTTTCTCAAGGGCCTGCTCGCCCTTCTGGTAGATTTCCTCCTCTATCCCTATGAACCGGTTTGCGAGCTTGAGGAACTTAGTCACGGTCTTGGGTTGATTGGCAACTACGTGCCACTTGAAATCTTTGTGGGTGATACCTCACTTGGCTGCGGTGAGGCGAACTGCAGGATCCAGGTCGGGTATTTGTAAACAAGCGTCGTTGAACCGCTTGATGTAACTCCGAATGGACTCCCTTTCCTTTTGAACTATGCCGAAAAGGCTTTCCTGAGTTCTCGGGCACCTTTTACTCACAGAGAGCTCCTCAACTCTAGAAGTCTAGAACCCGTATTCGCTTTATCGGGCTTGGATCCTATAAAGTCCATACCTTAAAAGGAAGATCGAATCAAATTTTACGGATCTCATTATATGGATCCACTCTAATGCATGGATGGATGGACATGAGTTGACTTTACACTGAGCACATGGAAAGCGTTGGGATCTGCTGCGAACAAGTGTGTGAATCAAGCTCCACAAAACCAATCACGGATGAACACGCCAGGGGTGGACCCTATGGTTATGGAGCTCAGATCTATGTCCACAAAACTGTTCCCACATCAACCAGCAAGACACTACAGCCGCGCATTGGGAACATCTCCTTCTCATCCCAATACACGACGGTAGTATCCTGTCATTCGTGGAGCACCTCTCTGAGTCTCTGCCCCTATAAAGTAGTGACTCCACTGCGTTAAACAACAAAACGGGGAATTCGACTCGGCGGCTCTTCTTCCTTAGAGTAGGTCCGAAGGAGAGACAGAGAAGGATGACGATCCAGAGCAACGGCCACTCGGAGAATCCCATCAAGATCCCGAAAATCAAGTTCACGAAGCTGTTCATCAACGGGGAATTCGTCGACTCCATTTCAGGTTCTCATTTCTTTCATTTCTTTACCTCTCCGCCGTTTATGTTTTACAAGTCTGTACATAGCTGATGCTTTTCGACTACTGAACTTGATTTTGCGATGTATATATGATTTCTATTATGATTGTTTAACTTTTGGTATCTTTCCGAAATATTGGAGATTAGCTTTTTATTTATTTATTTTTTTATTGCGAGATATGTTTAAAGCTACGATAATCATCATTAAATCGCAAATCACTATTTCTGTTCTTAACTTTGATGATTATCGTAGCTCCTCTTTCTTGTTAATTGTTAAATAATGAAGTAATTATGTTTTCTGGCAATAAATTAAGACCATGGAGTACAAATGCAAATATGTACAATGTAAATACATAGAAAATAGGGATTTTTGTATTTATACTCCTTCCAAACTGAGCCTATTTTCCGAGATGTGGAATTACCTTTCATCCTCCCGTAAGGTAGAACCCTTTTTCAGAGAGAAGGTCCTTTGGCTTGCCATAGAGTGAGCCGAAAAGAAGAAGAAAGCTGAAGTATTTCAGTGTGAAATAATTTTCGTCCATACGACGTCAAAATCGATCGGAACCGAAAGAAATCGAATTTTCTTGAATGTAGGAATCACCTCTGGAGCCAGGCGCCCACTCAGTGCCTGTTCTAATTCTTCCGATGAAAACAAAAATTTCATTAAAGCTGACTCAATAGTTAGATTAAGGTGGACTCAAGGGGAACAGGGTTGGCAGGGTGGAGAATGGGGACAATTACCCTCTACAGAGTATAGAGTCTACAGACTACAGAGGTAGGGTGCACGTTAGGTTCGGGTTCGGCGGATTTGATCCTGCGCCTCCGTATTCGGACTTCGGAGGGATGCTGAGTTACCAACTCAGCTACTGGATCATCGGCTAACGAAAGCGAACTCGACATCGACGACAGAGTACCGGCTCGGTTCCGAACCGGTCCTAACAGAGAGTCAGAGCTCTCTTTCGTTGAACAGTGGAGATAGCTTGGTCAATGGTCAATAGACTCAATAATTTGCCACACCTAGACCTGGCAATCGGGTTGTGTGAGTCGGATTCGGGTTGAGTCATGGTATTTCGGGTTGGGTTGTCAAATAGACCCTAATCCTAAATGTTCATATTAGGGTTGATTCATGGGTCAACTCGGATCATCCTAAAAAATAATTAAAATTTTAAAAGGTAAAAAAAAATAAAATTTTAAATGTAAAATAAAAACCTGAATATTTAATAATTTAAAGAATAAACAATAAAAAGTAAAGATTAAATAAAAAAAATTAAAGAATAAATGCATAAATAATCTCAATTAGACTTGACAATCTTGTCAACCTTAACGACCACGATGGTACATGATAGATGGATTCCCATCGAACGTTAGATGTGGGCCTTCCAGGCTCTACCAACTGTAGCGATTGAAATAAAATAACAGAAAACCGAGAATACATCCATACGGAACAAGTGGTGGGGACCATGGTAGAGTGGAAGGAAAATTTATTGCATCCATATATAATTTGTAAGTTAGTGTGATGAATGATGATGTTTGGTTTGTCATGTTGTGATGAATAAACAGGAAAAACGTTTGAGACGATTGATCCGCGAAACGGCGAAGTAATAGCTCGGGTTGCAGAAGGAGACAAAGCAGACGTGGACCTGGCGGTCAAGGTTGCCAGAGAAGCTTTCGACCAAGGACAATGGCCTCGAATGACTGGCTTCGTGAGTGCTTTTCTGTTCCTTTATTTGTTCTGACTTCTGATGGTTCAGGCCACTACTTGGCCTTGACCTTATAGAGGGAACTGATCCAATAGAATAGACCTGAGTCTTCGGTCTTCACACTTCACCATGCTAAAACCGTTGGATTGCAATCTTTGAGGTTTAAAGTATCATAGATTTTCCCTTGTTGAAAAAACAGGCGCGCCAGCTAACTAGACCCTTCCCTTCCCGCGGAATTGCGGAGCTTTTATTTGTTAGACAGCAAATCCGATTTCCTGCCCACTACTCTCTACCCACACGCTACCTGCCCAGAATTACAGCAATACATAGAAAAAAAAGTAGGAAATCTCAAATTTTAAAATTGAACAATTCAATATCTCAATGGGTATATAGGACCCCAACTTTTTTTGAATAAAAGAGAAAATAATTTAGGATTGTTAATCTTTTTGTTAATATTTAGATCTTTTATAAAGAAAATAAAAATTAGATGACACTCAAAGAGTATTTGTCTTTTTCAAATACCATTTAACAACTGATTAACAGTGGGCACTCGGTTGATACATTTTGAAAGTTCATGTACTGAATTATAATATTTTAAAGTATGGGGACCAAAGTGGCATTAGGCCTAAAGTATCAGAAATTTTCCCTAAATATAAAACAACATTTAAATGATTCAAAAATTATGGCCTTTAGATTGCTTTTCACGTTGGAAAAGCAAAATCCAGTCAAAAAAACCGTTGGATGAAAAACAACCTTTAAATGGACTTTTTGCATAAAAAAGGACAATTGAAAAAATAAGAAAAAAAGGAGAAAAAACCATTTAATTTTTTCAAACTAGTGTGACCAACCAATCTCTAAAATAAGTGCTTTCTTTCAAAAAGTTGGGCAGGCTGGGCTGGGTTTAAGCTTAACCTAGGCTGGACTTGCTCTGTTAAGCCCAAAATGAGCAAGTTCAAGGACAAGCCTGATCTGTCCAACGTGAGTCCTTGTGGGGCCCCGCCCTACCTCGCCCCGAATGGGTGAGCTTTCCCTGATCTTAAACAGGGAAGGGGCGGGGATGGGGAGAATATTTTTGCCCCGAAATGGGGATGGGGCGGGAGCAAGGTTCAAAATATCGACATAGGGGGGGCGTATCGGCCTGTACCGGTATTATTTTATTTTTGTTTTTGGATCTGGTTCAGAGGGGCCGGTCTACCCCCTAAACCACTCGTTGACTTCAAACACCCCCTCTAGGGGTATTGGGAAGACTCCGATACAATACGTATCACCCGATATGTGATGATATTTTGAACCTTGGGCGGGAGCATGGTTTGCATATAATTCCTCAAACCCGATGGTAAATTAATAAAATATCCCTAGATTTAATATTAATTTTTAAAATATCTCTAAGTTTTTTTTCCAAATTCTTAAAGTCTGTTTTTTGGATAACAATTCTTATTTGTAAAATATTTCTAACAATTCTTAAAATCCGAGGATCCCATTCCATTTCTAATGTACTCCCAAATTTCATAATTCAATTTTTAAAATACTCCCAAATTCTCATAATCCATTTTTGTAAAATATCCACCAATTAGATTATTTTTAGGTGGTTGCCTCGTGGCGGGAAAAATTCAAGGATTCCCTGTCATAGACGGGGAGTGGGTGCCCCACCCCAAACCTGCTGTCATCGAGGATGGGGCATAGCATCTTGACTATGGAGCGGAATTTGATGCACTTGGATTGGGTTTGGGCTCGGGTTAAGTTCTAAGTTGGGCTCAGGTTGGGTTTGGGTTTGGACTCGGGCTATGTATGTATGTAATATAGTTGGGTTGGGGTCAGGCTGCCTAAGAGCAAAGCTCATGTCCAACTCTAAAAATAAAAATTCCAAAATTTTGGACCCAGGTCCATCGTAAGAATTGAAAATCCAAGCCTAGCCGATGTAAAATTGTGGGCTGGGCTCAGGCTGGTTCCGCTAAGTTGCACCCCTAAAAAGTGGCTTTTTTCAAAAAACCCGTTTAGGCCAAGAAGCAATCCCAAACACGGTCTTGTTACCAGTGCCGATCTCATGACACATGGTGATTAGCTTAATTTTGTCAATGATCTCTGCTTATTTTTTTTTTCTCTATGACCAGGAAAGGGGAAGGATAATGATGAAATTTGCAGACTTAATAGATGAAAGTATAGAAGAATTGGCTGCCATTGATGCCATAGATGCTGGGAAGTTGTTTACTTCAGGGAAGGCCGTAGACATCCCATCAGTAGCAAATATGATTCGTTATTATGCAGGCGCCGCAGATAAAATCCATGGTCAGATGTTGAAGATGTCAAGGCCGTTTCAAGCCTACACACTGCGTGAGCCCATTGGTGTTGTAGGTCATATCATCCCATGGAACTTTCCCTCTACCATGTTCTTCATGAAGGTTGCCCCTGCCTTGGCGGCCGGGTGCACTATGATAGTCAAGCCTGCCGAACAGACACCACTTTCAGCTTTGTACTATGCCCATCTTGCTAAGCTGGTAGACTTCAACTTACAATGCCTATTTGTCAGTGATTGATTAATATAAAATAAACATAACTGGGTGCTAGTTTTCTTACTACATGAATTATTTTTCAAATAACCCATCTAATGTTCTTTCTTTTCTCTTCCTCCAACTCTCAGGCAGGAATACCCGATGGAGTACTCAATGTTGTTACTGGATATGGCTCCACGGCTGGTGCTGCCATTAGTTCTCATATGGACATTGATATGGTAATCCCTATTTCATTATGTAAATAGTATGGACATCGATATCCAACTAACAATCCCTATTTAACTTGCCGTTTTTATCACTTGTCAGGTTAGTTTTACAGGGTCCACAGAAGTTGGACGGTTAGTTATGCAGGCTGCGGCACAAAGCAATTTAAAGCCTGTTTCACTTGAACTGGGTGGGAAATCTCCACTTATAATTTTTAATGATGCTGATGTGGACTCAGCTGTTAATCTTGCTCTCCTCGGCATTCTTTATAACAAGGCAAAGTTTTTTTCTTTTTTTTTTTTTACTTATTTACAATTGTTTTATTTAGTTTGGTAGTGTAACTCTGATAATTGGATTGAAATTCAGGGAGAAATTTGTGTAGCGGGTTCTCGTGTTTATGTTCAGGAAGGGATTTATGATGAATTTGTGAGGAAGGCAGCAGCAAAGGCAAAAACTTGGGTGGTTGGGGATCCATTTGATCCTCGTTCTCAGCAGGGACCTCAGGTAAATTTGTTGTTGTTTCCCATTTATTTAATTACTTTCCAATGAACGTTTATACCATGAGCATCTGTCCTCATCAAACATGCCCTTTATATCTGAAAATTCCCTAAATAGCAATGTAAATGTAAAGCTATATCATGAGAATAATTTCTTCCCAGTAGGGTAAAACAATGTTGCAAGAAGACCTTTAGAAGTGATGATAGAATTTTGTTTTGCTAGTCTATCATATGAAAAATATATTCAAATAGATCCATAACAAACAGTATATGCTCTCATCCTTCCAACAAACTGGAGGGATCAATGACAAGGACCCTGCTCTAGCTTCTTTTTTTTTTTTTTTTTATTATGCTACTATTTCCAGATCAATGCTAAAACAGCCCTGGTTCATTAGATGTTAACTCTCAAGATGTAGGTGTCAGTTGAGTTAAGATCATTGTAATCTGAGTATTGTGCAAAGCTCTGCTGAGAAAATGTACTTGCAATAATGGAACCCATTCCATTATTTGCCTCTTCTGCTAAAGTGAACCCTGCTATCCACGTTATGTTGATAATACATGGAGGAAGTGAAGAATCCTCCAACAGGGCTTTAACAACAACTTGAGCATCCCCTTAGACAAACACATGATGAAGATGGAGAGAAACAGCCAATTTAAGAGCCTCCAGTAGTGATAAAGCATCCGCCTCCAAAGGAGAAAACACCTCGAGCCACTACAAAGGAGACAGCATAGTCTCTGATAATAGTGAGCTGGTTTTAACATAATGGCTAGCCAATTCAGTTTATTTCTTCTCTGTTCCCCATTATCGCTGTGAAATATTGAATCCCATGAATCAATGATGAATGTGGTTAGCAATATTGATGAGGTAGTGCCAAAAATTCAGCGTGTATAATTTCCTCTTTGGTGCAGGTTGATAAGACACAATTTGATAAAATCCTTTCCTATATTGAGCATGGCAAGAGGGAGGGAGCCACCTTGTTGACTGGCGGTAAACCCTGCTGTGAGAAGGGCTACTATATTGAGCCCACAATCTTCACAGACGTCAAGGTACACCATCTCGGCTCTCACATGTGTATAGTAATGTTATTCATTATGACTTTTGTATTCCATCATTCCATTGTTTGCAAAGTGAGATCCTAAAAGAAAATTTAACAACAATGGGTTTTTTCTTTTGTCATTTTGAATGACATTGCCAGGAGGATATGCTGGTAGTAAAGGATGAAATATTTGGACCTGTGATGTCTCTCATGAAGTTCGAGTAAGTTTAATTTTCTCGATCCAATTGAAGAATTTGCATAAATATCTTAGAATAAGAACCTATGGGGGCCATTACTGGTGTAATGTTAAAACCTTGGGCTGCCAAGCGGGAGAACATGGGTTTGAGTCTAACCGAAAAGCAGCCCCATCCAATCCACCCCCTCCCAAGACCCCAGATAACACTGGGTAATGGCCTTTTCTTTCTTTAATCTTAGAATTAGAGAATATGCTTTACAATGAATATCTTCTATTCAATTTCCCATTCTTCAGAAAGCATATATAGAAAATCTTTGTTGGTCAGGTAGTAACATAATACTGGATTAACTCTTCTGATATGCATTGTAATATTTTAGGAGTGTTGAGGAAGCAATTGAGAGAGCCAACAACACAAGATATGGCCTGGCGGCAGGAATTGTGACCAAGGACTTGAATCTGGCCAACAGGGTCTCAAGATCGATTCGTGCTGGCATCATTTGGATCAATTGCTACTTTGCCTTTGACAATGATTGTCCTTATGGTGGGTATAAGATGAGTGGGTTTGGAAGGGACAACGGATTAAACAGCCTTGACAAGTATCTCCAAGTGAAGTCTGTTGTAACCCCCATCCATAATTCTCCATGGCTCTAAATCTGTACTTCTATGAAATATTAATTAAAGCTAGATGAATAAAAAAAATTGTAAGTGCCATTTACAGGAAATGAATCAAATCTTTGTGTCTTGTCACTTTACTATGCTAAAGCCAAAGTTGTGTGACGCTCTTCTTGTTCCACAAACAGCAAGCCTCACTACTCTATTAAGACTTGAGTATAAGGTTAACTCAAGTCGACAATTCTCAATGGATTTATAGCTAAGGAAAATCAAAACCATACAAGCACACTGGGGATAAAAAGGCACTAGAAAAGGAAACTTGCTTTATTGCATAATGTTAATGTTTGGATAGAGTGCAATCATAAAAATGTGGTGGTGGCCACTCCCATGTTTGGGGCCTTTCACCTCCATACAAGATCACCTCCTTATGGATGGCAATTTCAGGATTTTACTATATTCATGTAGGTATATGGAATTAAGCAAACCCAACCCTCCCCACTGCATAAAATTACCTCTCTAAGTATTTATAATTGAATTGTTGGTTTTAGTGTATATAAACTTAATTTTGTTCTGGATTTTACTTTATTCTCCTTCATGTCTTAATTTGCTTCATTTGTATTGCAATCAAACAAAATAAGCTAAAATTTAAAACCAAAATAGGTCAGAATTTATATTCAAATCATTTGTACTGTCATAGTTTTGCATCAGTACAAATTTATTTGCATTGCAACCAAATACAGCCTTAAAAACAAAACAAACACATTTAGCATACTTTTTACTTGTTTTCAGGTTCGAAAATGCTTAAAACACAATTTTTGAAATCAAACAAAGTCTCAACATAATATGCATAGAACGTAACCGAACTATGGTTTTGTACATGTCAGAGACCGGAAGGCTTTGATGCCAACTGTAAATGCTCAAAATTGACAAGAAACTTGCCTATAACATGTAGAAAACACAAAAGTAAATTATAGGAGGGAGATGGGACTTACCTTCCATCACATATAATTTATAAGAAGCATGAAAGTCTTAACGGTTCACGTTGGACGAGGCAACATATTTTGAATCATCATTGACAAGTGCATTATAGTGTAATAGAAACTAATTCAATTTGCTTAGAAGCTTATGAGGATGCGGTTTGATATCCTAGAGGTGTTGATCATTTCTTGCATATATATATATATATATATATATATATATATATATGGACTAATTATTTTTCAAATGTCTTTAGGTTAAAATCCAAACATGAGTGCCTTATTTTTGCTCTCATGGCGAAACAAAAGCACTCACATCGTGGAATGCCCCCTAAATTGTAGATTTGACTCCATTTGCTAATGCTTTCAAAAGGTGACAATTAGCTTAGTTGATAAGGCCCTGGTTAGGGGGTGGGGGCTCATTTTGTAATCAAACCGGTAGTATCAGTTTTTGGAAAACTGGTAACCGAAATCTATCAATTAGTTGTCGGTTTTTCTGTTTTTTAATTTTTACAATATTTATTATAAATATATAATGAAAAATTATAAAAGTATAAAATATTACATTTTAAATAATAAATAATATATCACATATTATATATATATATTTATATATAATGTATAGTTATTAATTTATAATATATAAAAATATATAATATACATAAATATATATAAAATATATAGAAATATATGTATACCGGTCGGTTGGATTAACCGCTGGTTTTTTTGGTTCGATTTTTTTGGTTTTTTTTGCTCACCCCTAGCCCTGGCTGGTTGTAGTTAAGGGTGTCAATGAACCAGTTTCGGGTTGGACCCCGTCCAACTGAAAGGTGTTATTGGACAGAACGGATTGGTCCAAATATAAATGGTCCATATATATTTATATTACAAACTAAAATTGGACAGAACCGTTGATCGAAAGGGGTCCAATTCTCACTTGGAGATTTCAAAAATTTGTTCGAAGAGCTTATGAAACCATTTGGAGATTTCAGAAGTTTGTTAGGGTTCCATTGCTCCCTTCGGCAATTGAACGAACAACCGCTCAAGTTTTTCTCTCCGGCGATATTTCCCCAGCTCTAGTGGTATTCACGGTGGTATACTCCTCCCTGCCCGTTGTTGAATATGTATGTATGTATGTTTATGTATGTCAATTAATATTTTTTTAAAATATGGTTGAATATGTTTGAATATATCTGGATTCATTTCAATAGGATTATGAATTGTAACTATTTTACTTTTAATTTTTTAAAATAAAAATAAAAATAAAAATAGAAATAAAATGAATTTAACATTATAAAATAAAAAAAAATCACGGGCAATGGGGATCCCCGCCTGCAGGATGGAGAGAACCTTATCTTCATTGGTAGGGATTTTTGTGGGGACAAGAGTGGCGAGTGGGTGGTGGTTCCTTCAAGGCCAATCAAAGCCAGTTCTCTAGGTCAATTCAGGTAAGGTATATCCCTAGACCCTAGGTATGGCTTGAGTGGGTGTTGGTTCCAAGAATTTGCAACGTACCCTACTCAAAAACTGATTAAAACTGACCTTGCCAAGGCTGGTTTGAGGTAAGTTTCATCCAATTCTAGGTAGAACCAACCCATTTGCTCACCCCTAGGTATTACTTGACATATATTAAAGGAGACTCGTGGGTTGGGAAGAGAGTAGGGTGCACATGAGGTCTGCTGACCTTACCATGGAAAGCCAACAGTTACGTGAATTTTATCCTGCTCCTCCTCTTTAGAGGAATCCAAGTGACAATTCAAACTTCGGGGTCAGCAACTATTTTCCAAATTCACATCATGGTTTTTTCTAGCAGAGTAGCACAATCACTATACACAAACCAAATGAGAACATACATAAGTTTTATATAAAGAAATTTTATAATAAATATTAAAATAGAGAAATTATTTTTAACTCCTTTTAAAATACACAGAATCCCTCTTTGAGACCAACTACATATCTAAGTATGAAGTGGTTGAACTAAATGACTTATTATTTTGTTTTTTAGTGAAAAAGTTATTTGGGAGGTTGTGAGGGCTACGAAGCTGAAATTGAATTGAGAGGAAGGAAGAAGAAGAAGAGAAAGAGCGTAGGGCATGTTTTGAAAATTTAATGAACTGTTAAGGACACACTTCTGTTCTTTTATGTTTTACTTATTCAACTTAAGCTTTGAAAGGTCAACAAAGTATATATAAATAAAATTTAAAACAAAAATATTAAATAATTTTTTCAAACCTCACGATATATATTGTTAAACTATATCAACCGTTATTAACGGCCCTATTAGAAGCCCTAGGATATGATTTTCTAAATCCCTTGAAAAACTAAAATAGGTTTTTATTTTGGGGATGGGATTTGATGATCCATCAATGTAATAGGTCCTAAAGCTAAAATTCTTTGGGTTGGATTTTTTTATTTGTCCTATGACTTGGGGAAAGTAAATTAGATTTGTCCTATGATTTGATTGTGATTAAAGTAGGAAGCAACATGCTTTTGGATTAATGAGATGGGATCCACAATATTTCAGTCCATTTTATTGATTTTTTGACAGTTCAGGAGGCCTAGAAACCAAGCAACATGTTTGAAGGAGAAGTCTTCCTGCTTGAGAATTTCGATTGAGGAGAAGATATGGTGTCAGTTGCTACTGCTATTATTAGAGAGGTTAGCCTGTCCTTATTTAAAGATAGACTATTAATTGGGCTGTGTTTGGTTGCATTGCCATTTGCATGAGAGTGCAAATGTAAAATTTTTTGTTTAATTTTGTTTTGGATTTTATTTTATTTTGCTTTAGGTCTTAATTTATTTCATTTGTATCGTAATCAAACAAAATAAGCTAAAATTTGAAACAAAAATAAGTCAAAATTTTCATTCAAATCATTTGCACATTGCACTGCCATGATTTTACATATGTGCAAATTTATTTACATTGTAACCAAACAGCCTTAGGATTTTTTTCAAGTATTTCAACTTTTGCATGCATCATCATCATTATTAAGGCTGCATTTGGTTGCAATGCAAACGCAAATGTGTACACTTTACCCTTTTTTTGGTTCATGAATGAAAACAAAGTTCACATTAGAAATCATTTTTGCACTCATCTTGTTTGTTTGAAATCGGTGCAAAGTGTGGGTCCATCATTAAATGCTCCAACTATCTTTATGCTTAGACTTGGCAATTGGTTTGGGAGGGTCGGGTTCGGGTTGGGTCAAAGTGCTTTGTGTTGATTTCGGGTCGGGTTGGATTGTCAAATGTTAGACCCTAACCCTAAATATTCGGGTTAGGGTTGACCCATGGGTCAATTCGGGTCATCCCAAAAAATAATTGAAATTTAAAAAAATAAAAAATATAAATGAAAAATGTCAAAATTAAAAGAATTAACCTTAAAATTCCAAATATAAAATAAAAAACTTGAACATTTAACAATTTAAAGAGTAAACAACAAAAAGTAAAGACTAAATAGAAAAAATTAAATAGTGGAAACTTCTAACAATGCATAAATAATCCCAATTAGACTTGACAATCGGGTCAACGGGTTGACCCATGACCCAACCCAACCCAACCCAGTTTTTTCGGGTTGGGTCAGGTCGGGTCATTTTCACATTCGGGTAGCAAATATGAGACCCTAACCTGTTTTTTTGGGTTGGGTTGGGTCGGGTTCACAGATTAGGTCAACTTTTTGCCAGATCTACTTATGCTCCAATGCCTTAACTTTTGGTCAAAAGTTAATTATCAAAAGAACACAAAATTATATTTAAAAAATAAGTATAATAATGTTCTCTTCTCAAAAAACAAAAGTGTCAGAAAATACATTTTTGATCTAATAATCATTACTTTTTTACATATTAAACAAACACTCACAAATATGAACCGAGATACATAAATACCTCGGTTTAGCATTTGTATCACAAACAAACGGAGCCTAAAAAAAAACTTTTAGACTGCGATTGGTTACAGTGCAAATTTTCATTGGGTGCAAAATTTATACCTACTGTAGTTTTGCTTTTATTTGTTTGTGATTATGATTTGCATTCTTAATTGATATAAAAATATATTATGCCTTTTTGTCTCTTTTGCACTTAGTGGCAGGTATAAATTTTGGCATCTTGCACCACTTTCCTCTTACCTCAATTCCTTTTTATATAAGTAAGTTATTCATCGTCTTGCATCCTACCTTACTCCAAGGCAGATAACCCTCCCCTACTTCTCTTTCATTTAAAATGGAACATATCACAAACAAATAAGAAATCAAAACTGAAGCAAAAGTACACTAGAGTTTATGCTTGGCCTTCTGCACTCTCATGCATTTACATCTGTGCAAATGAAACTTATTGAAAGATTTTCATGAAATGCGATGGGATTCTTTGCAAGCGAAAACTGTGAACACACCCTGCAAGTGTGGGAATCTTATCACATTTTAAGAACATCTTCCTATGAATTTAATATACATGTTCCCAAGGTGTGGCTGAATGATATAAAGTCCGAAGCCCAACCATGTAGGTGAGGGGTTTCCATGATTCTTTTTTATTTTTATTCAACACTAAAACTAATTTACATATATTGAACAATCTCATAATCCAAAAATATTGAAAGATATCACTTTGGCTTGAAAAAAAAAAAAAGAGGAGCAAAGAAAAAATATGTATTATATATTTTTTATTATATAAAATATTTTTTATTATATAAAGCATTAGCAAGTCGTACTCAGAATTGGGCAGGATTTTTTCAGAAAGTCCGAAATTGGACTGAAAAAAGTTGGGCATGAGCTATAACCTGCAGGCCTAAAATCTTGTCCAATAAAACTAACCAAAAATAGGCTGGGCCAATCAATGAATAAGTCAGAATTTGCTCCTCACAAAGCACACCTCACACCAACTTCACAACCCTATCCCACCGTGTATAGAGAACATCTCCGTATGAATAACAACACAAAGTAAGGAAAAAATTTCTGATGTCTGGCTGGGAGGCATTATGAGGTTGGTGTGAGTAATTGTATCTTGGGCTGTCTGGGAGAAGATTCTTACTCAATCTCAAACTCCCACTTGAACATTCTCTGTTCTAATGTCTAATTAACAATATATAATCATGCCATCCTTATGCTACTGTTACACTTATCTCTACCAGTTTCTTGTATTTTTTTTAATTCAAATCTTGTACACTGTAATGGCTCTAAACTAATCTTCATTCAGTACTAAAAAATGTTTTACAAAGATTCAACAAAGCCACCAGTAAAATAAACTACATCAATAAAGTTGAAAATTCTTCAAGGAATTCTGTGTATGTATTGTGTAAAAACGTCTTGACTACTTATATCCCTTTTATAGATTATGAAAATTGAAAAATCATTTTGTAAAGTTTCTAAGTCTTTATAAAGTGACTCTTTATATAATCATGAATTTGAATTAAATGAATGTGATGTCAGTTAACTACTTTAGTCGATGACCATTAAAGGTTTTGGTGAGAAAATTCAAATTTCAGAAAGCTACTTTTTAAAATCCAAAAAACTATATTGAGATTAAATCTCAACTGCTCCCCCAAAGTCTAAACCAAGAGCAACAATCATGTGCTGTAGTGGGTATTGGCGATTGATGTTTCTTTTTCTATGCATTAAAAAAAAAACTTGGAATTCTACACACACAATTACAACATCATGATGCAAGCAAGCTCCTCTCTATCCAAGCATGCCATGGGTCTTAAGTTCCGGGTCTACCAAAATACAAGATTCAATCTCCAAGGCCTATGCCTGCTCTAGTGTCATACTGTGGTGAAAGTCAATGTATTCAAACTACCATTGACCCAGATGGTCAGACCGTTCAGCCTGGGAACCATCTAGGTAATGGATTCTATTTTACCTTAAACTTGATTTCTGGTAAAAAATTGTTGAATTGGTCAATGATCCATTAATTCGGGTGGTCAAATCGTCGATCAGATTGACCCGTTCCATAATTTTGGTCGTTTTTTATTTTAATTAATTTTTAATTTTTTTTGTCAAAACAGATCATTCATTCGAACCGCATGATCAAACCATCTGCTGAAAACCAATGGCCAGAACGGTTCTAGTTTCCCAATTATTTTTAAAAACATCGGTGAAGGTTGCTGATTTGATTAATTAGACAGCCAGATCCTTGTAGATTAATGTACTAAGAAGTCTTTTCTTCAGACATTTAAATTAAGGCAATCCTTGAAATTCTGCTAATTGGTCAGAAATGTTAGAGGAGGCTGAAGTTTTTTAGATAAAAACTAGTGACAAAGAAATCAAACTTGTTTTTTAAAAAGTGCTTTTTAGGGGGTGTTCAACAAGATGATTGATTTTGTTTTTGTGATTTTGTAAATCAATCGTATTGTCAAACACCCCTTCAGTGTTTTTAAAATGGGCGTTTTGAAAAACTGGATATACCCCCACCCCTCATTTTCTAAGGTTGTTAAGAAAAAAGTCACTTTTTGAAGTGGGATTTTTGGATAATTTTCATTTTTTGTTCAAAATAGCTTTTTGCAAAACTAAAAAGATAAATGGAATTTTTTCTCCACTTTTTCATATGCAAAAACCCACTTTGAGCTTTTTCACTAAACGGTTTTTTGATTGGCTTTTGATTTATCCAATTTAAAAAACATGAAAAAAAAAATCAATTGAAGCAGTACTCCCAAAATCAGACTTTGATGACAGCAGATGAGAATGACAACCAACAAAGAAGAGAGGTTCCCAAATCCCAATTACCTTTCCACCTTGGAATTAAAAATTGACGTTGTATGAACACTTAATCAGTTACCTAAGAAATCGCTCCACCATACAATAAAGTTGAGTGAGGCCAAGCAACAAGTTCCGGTCCATGACTGGTCACATATTTTAATAATGCATGGTTGAGAATTCTTATGACGTCGTACGTGGCCAATAATCAACTCCAAAATTACAATGCAGCAGGTGTGGTCCCTCTGGAGTTGGGTGCTTGGGCCAACCGGCCTGACCCTGACCCCATTTCACCTATCAAAGAAAAGAAGAATTCAGATCGATGGAATGATAGAAGATGTGGCACGCAAAGCCATGTCACCGCGGTTCAATACTCTAACAAAAGCCGTTGCAGTGGGAACATCTCCTTTCTTATTTATGAGAGATATGCAACTGTAATGGCCTGTTGGGACAGTATTGAGAGCGTATATGTTAAAAGACTTCTTTACAAGATGGAATTACCTTGGTTTAGCATATATGGAAAATGAGGAATAATGTTACTTTTGAATAAAAGGTTCAATTTGGAAAGAGTATGGATATAAATATGTACGGTGCAAATATATATGGTTTTGCAGTGTACATATTTGTGCTCATACTCTTTCTAAACTGGAGTCGGGATCTGCTCCTCATACCTGTACAGCATGTACTAATCGCACATTAGGAATATTTTTATACTTGTATATTGTTATTCATGGAAGATGTTCCTAATACATGATAGGATATGGCTTTGAGGTCAATAGATATCAATTCTCCAAACTGAGCCAGAAGAAGAGAGCATGTAAAATAGGGCAGAGGTAGGGCTATGGTGAAAAAGAAGAAAGGTGAATGTGAAAAAGGATAAAGAAGTGGTGTAACTTTTCCCTTGGAGTACTTTTCATAGTGGATTTTTCTTCAGAACTCTACTATGGACGTAGACCACAGTGCCCAAGTGTATTGGTGTATCAGATCCTTGTACAAATATGTTAAGTGCACGCATCTCAAATATGTTTTGTGCAAATACAAAAAAAAAGCATTTCGTATTTGTGCTGAATATAACCAAAAGATTAAAAAATACTTATTCAAATGGCATACGAAAATGAAATAAAACAAAGATGAAAGAGAAACAAGAAAAAAAAATATCAGAGAGAGCATACAAATTTGTGTGATTAAGCTAATAGATTATGCTCACAAGTGAAGGAAGAGCAGAAATAAACTCTGGAGTGTTAGTAGAGAATACAAGGTTGAACAAATTCTCTCTCATAAAACCTCGAACTTCAATACAACCCAGTACTCTCTCAAAAACTCGCACTACCTTTTTGTGCAAGCCAAAAAGATGTGTATAAAAGAGAAAACCTCCTAACAACATAACACAATGAATTCAGGTCAGACCCATAAGCTGAAAAATGGATTGGATCTAGAATCAGAACATAAAACATGCCACAATAAGAACTCAATGCACAACACAACAATTTGTATTCACTCTTCCCAAATGGCGCCTTACTCTCCTTAAACTTTATTATATTTCAACTTCCATAATAAAATAAAGCTACTTATGCTGTTTTATTTATTATCATATTCTATTCAAACTCATCCAAAATTAAACTTGGAACATAAATAGAAGGATGAATTGAATGAAGACTTTTGGAAGATTTTGCCAGTCCAATGAGGAATAAGACTCATATGTAATCTACCCACACAGGGTAGGGCTTTCTTAATACTTTATTGGTAAATGTTGGAAAGTTTTTCATTTTACTAGCAAATTAATACTTTATTGGTGATCCAATCAATGCCCACATGCATATGAAACAATACATATAAGAATCGTTTCAAATCTCTATTTTAATGTATGGTGCTCATCTTTTTATCGTCTTTATATGCTAATTATTTTTTTGTTCAATTATTGAAGATTCAAATGAAATTTGACTTTTTATAGAAAAAAAAAATTCTTTCGGCACGACCACAAGCACCATTGACTTTGATTTTTTTTTTTTTCTTATTATCTGTCCATAGAAGCTGCAATCAAATGCCTCCCAATCATCCATCAATTTTAGCCAAATTAAAGAACCCCCTCAAAAGATTCCAGATGGGCCAGATGCTAATAAGGAGGAGAAATCTGCGCTGAGCTCGTCAAATCATGGTATTCGGCCTCGATGTATCGCCGCGACCCCACATTATGTCATTTCATCAAATTTAAGATGGAGCTACATCAATACATCAAAGGCCATGATTCACAGTTTCAGTCCAGCCCTAATTGATATTTGAGAGAAACAAAATAGACTAAGCAATCAATCCAGAGTGAACACATCAGTATAGAGTTATATATATGAATGGCCCCACACGAACTTATACCTTATGAGAAACTTTGAATAGCCCACTTTGTTTCTAGCCCCTCCGGCCCCTTCAAAAATGAGTTGGGCTCGTTTGGCACCCAATAGGTGGAAAGGTTACAAAAGAGAAAGATTTATCCAACAACGAAGGCTACCAGTCAAAAGGATATAAAAGATGCTAGCTTCACGGGCTATGTCTGATGTCTATCTGTCATGGAATGGCGGGTATGTTGTTTTGTGAAAATATAAAGGGTATTATTGGGTGTCATGTTTTTCGATCTTTTGACTCAGTTCAGAAATAATACGAATACAAATACTGTACAGTATAAATATAAAGTTTATAATACGAAATACAAAGGTTTTGCACTTTTCCCGAACTGATCGAGCTGGCCAATTGATATCTGTGTACAAGACCCATAAGAAAATGGAGCTGTTCCATTGCGTCTCATTTGAAAATATTTAATTATCAATTGATTAGTCTAATTTTTATAAAAAATCAGCGTAGGCCAGCGGGCTACAAATTTTCTTTATAAAGGAGAGAAGAACCTCTCCCTTCTTACACGCAGATTAGTAGAGAGAGAGAGGGAGAGAGAACTGAGAAGAACCTCTAACAGAGAGAGAGAGAAGGATGGCAGGTGAAAGCAATGGAAGCGCAGAAAATGTCATCAAGATCCCGAAAATAAAGTTCACGAAGCTGTTTATCAATGGAGAGTTCGTGGACTCCGTCTCAGGTTTACATCTCCTAATTGGTTTTCTTCGTCTTCTTCCTTTTTGTTTCTCAGTTACTTCTGATCCGCCGAGAGAACAAGTGCCTATACTTAGTTGAGCCTTGAACTTTCCCCTGCCGTGAATTTTTATCTTAGTATTTCTTTGGTTTCTGCATGACGTTGATCTCGAGATTAGCTCCTTTAGTCCTTTTTACCAGACACGTCTCTTCCATAATTCTTTTGGAAGTAAGAAACACTTCTGGAGGCAGATTGAGCTCATTCTTGTTCATCCAAAGGAGAAATTACACAGAGTTGAATGAACGTCTGCTCTCATTTCTTAATCTTTGGATGCTCTGAATTCACTAGATTGCGATGGATGTTTACAAGTGAAAACTCATAGAAATTGTTTTTGGTGCATCCTCGTCGTCGTCGGTGTTATCTTCTCTATCTCTATTGCCAAATCAATTATATATACACGATTGATCTGGCTTGTGCCTGTTAAATTATTGTTTGATCGTTAATGTGTGTCGGAAAACCTGAACAGGGAAAACATTTGAGACGATTGATCCACGAACGGGAGAAGTGATAGCTCGAGTTGCACAAGGAGATAAAGAAGATGTCGAACTGGCCGTCAAGGCTGCAAGAGAAGCTTTCGACCATGGAAGATGGCCTCGCATGCCTGGCTCCGTGAGTTCTCTCCTCTTGTTTAACTTTCTTCCTTAGTTTGCTCCTCATTTATAATCTTTTTCTTGTACTCTTTGCAATTCCTTTTTTGGTAAGCGTACTCTTTGCAAATGCTACATAAACCAAACATCTGAAACGTTTTCTCAGCATCTCTTCAAATCTGATTTAAGGGTCCATTTGGTTCATAGTTTGAATATATATATATATACTATTTTATTATACTATTAATAAAATAAACAATTGTTTTTAATTTTATTATACTATTCTATTTAATTATTGTATATATAAATAATTGTATACATCAAAATTCATATAAAATAAAAATTTTAATTTTTTTAAATAAATAACTTTGATCAGGTCCATGACCCGATTGGACCTAGGGCTTGGCCCATGGCATGGCACAGGCCCATGTGGGCTTGGGCTGTGGGCCGGGCCGACCTGCCAAAATATCGCAAGGGAGAGAGACTTGGCCTAAAATGGCCCACGGGCCATACATTTACACCTTTGTTGAATTCAAACAAGAACCAGAATTGGAATAAGAATCGACTGAAATGGATTTTCATTACCAAGGGAGGAAGGAGGAGGGAATGATCGTTCCCTCAAATGGAAATGGAGGAATTCCATTTCATTAGAAATGGGAATAGGATTCCAATTCCACCCAACCCTAACGGTTCGAATTCGGACACGATACCAGACCTCTATTTCCTAACCCAACGAGCCCTAAGCTTCTTAAAAAGAAAAGAAAAAAAAAAAAAACTTTGTATTCACGTATTAGCCTACTTAACAACTAAATGGGCTCTTTACCTTCATTTTCTTCTCTATAACCCAGGATTTTTTTGTTAGACATGAAAACATATATAAATCATGGCTTTCAAAGCTGGACCGGAAAAACTGGGAACGGGTCAAGCGACCGGTTCCATTTTACCCCAGAACTATTATTTTGCCAAAAACCACAGATTTGGTTAGCAAACTGCTGACTTGGGCAGTCAAACCGTTCAAATCATCCAACGGTTTGGTTGTTTTTTATTTTTTCAAA